>NC_080582.1:31889492-33205742 GCF_029962835.1 Magnolia sinica | reverse complement strand
CAGATTGTAATGCATTTTAACAATAAATCTAAGACTACTTTTATCACCGATAAAGATCTTTATTGTTACCATGTGATGCCCTTCGGTTCAAAAAATGCAGGAGCGACCTATCAGCGGTTGGTCATTGTAAGTGCTATAGTTTTTATCCCTGTCTGTTGTCAAATTTGTGATGATAAAATCACTGTTATGTTATATATAACTTGCTTAAGTGAAGCTCTCTCAAAGATCAACATTCAAGAACAAGCTAAGCTCACATCAAGCAAAGCTCACAAGTACAAGGATCAATCTTGAATGAAAGAACTGCTTACAAGACAAGACTCAAGATCTTGAATGAAAGAACTGCTCACAAGACAAGACTCAAGCTGCAAGACTTCAAGAAAAGTTCAAGGCAGTTTGTACACTTTCAAGATTGAACTACATCAAGGTTTGATCTACATCAAGATTACAAGGCTCATACTTCTAGGTCACTTGTTCCTAATGTTTCAATGTCCATACTTCATGATTGAGGTTTGATTGACCATAGGTTGACCTTAGAAGTAGGTCATTTCGGATACATAAACCGAATGTTTATTTTACATGTGATTGGTCTGTTCTTCGACTAGTCCTAGGTCTTCTTCGACTAGTCCTAGACTTGCTTCGACCAGTCTAAGATATTCCTCGACCAGTCATGAGTTTGTTACAAATTCCGGATAAAATCTGTTAGCCTTCGACTAGTCCAGGAATCTGTTCGACCAGTCGTAAGAACAGTGTCGACTGATCTTCGACCAGTCGTAAAACCTTCGACTCGAAGTCCAGCGATGGTTTACAGGACCTACGACCAGTCAAAGGAAACCTACAACCAGTCGTAGGTGACCCACGACCAGTCGTAGAACGGTCAGAGCATATCCCGCCGGATTTTTTAAATATCTGTTGTTACTTCAACTAGTCGAAGAGCACTCTAGACCAGTCGAAGACCCGATCTTCTCACTTATAAATAGTGCACGAATCTCAGAAGAAATCATCGAATTAATTAAAGTATTCAAGCCAATCTTCGTCGAACTTCTGAGAGATAATTCTGTGCTCCATCTAAGCTAAGTGTGCTTATTTAATATTCTTCTTTCCTTAGCTTTATTTTAATTGATTTTGTTTCTGCTATTCCAATCTGATTTGAAAAGAGGAATTGTTATTCCCTTTCTTTGGAATCAAAATCAATTAAGGCAAGCCCTATTTGGTTTAATTTAAAATCTATTAGAACTAGAACCATTGTAATCGAGTATTGGACATTGAACTTGGACATTCAATCATCTACTTTGATTTGGTTCTACCGGGCTGCTACAACGAAGAAGATATTCAGGTATTTTACATATTGTAAATCCCTTTCTATTTTGGTTTCTTTCAAGATTTGCCAGAAAAATCTTGTTATATTGGTTATCTGAGGAGAGCCAGGAAAACTCAGAAGTGGAGGTTTTTTTTTAATTGTGTAAGCCCACATACAAAGACACAATTGTAAGGGTTTTGGGTGAACCTGGGAAAACCTATTTTTAGTGAACGCTAATATCCCCTGTGTGAGGATATTAGGAGTGGAGTAGCTTTTTGTGTGGCTGTTGTTTAACAGTTGGTGAACACACAGGCGAACCACTATGAACCCTTGTGCTTGATTGATTTATTCTTCTAATTTTTAATTATTCTTTTGTGGGATGTATGTATGGTGGTGAATGTTGTAATTATTTAATTCAAGCTTTGTGAGAATGTTGTAATAGCTTAGAATTTATTTTCTGCTATTCCTTTATCGCTTGATTTTCAATTTCATTTGAAAGTTGTTCCAGCAAGGTTGCCCTGCCATTTTTATGGTGTATGGCTGTCCCTAGAACAATACATTTTTAATTACAAGTTATTTCAATTCAGTTTATATTTATTTTTGTATTCCTCTTCGATTTGAGACTTGATACAAAGATCTTTCTAGAAATAAGGTTGTCCTACCATAAACTCTGTTTTTGGTGTAAGGTTGTCCTTAGAACAACGTTTGTATCAACCTCTCAAGATCTGAATTTTGAGGTCATTTTAATTTACTGCATTGTTATTCACTTTGGCTATCATATTCTTTATTATTCTGCTGTTATAAGTTTTTATTTGGCATTGGCCGATTCACCCCCCCTCTAGGACATATAGCTTGGCCTTTTCAGTCAATAAGATGTTCGTCCGCCAAATATGGCAGACTATGGAAGTTATATCGATAACATGCTCGTCAAAAGCATCGCAGCTATAGACCATGTAACCGACTTAGAGGAAATGTTCCTCGTCCTTCGAAAATACCTAATGAAATTAAATCTGAGCAAGTACGCTTTTGGCATCAGCTCGAGCAAATTCCTCAATTTTTTGGTTAGCCAACGAGGGATCGAGGCAGATCCAGAGAAAATTAAGGCCCTACTTGACATGCAATCACCAAAGACAATCAAATACATACAGAGGCTTACTAAAAGAGTAACAGCCCTCAACCACTTCGTGTCTTGAGCTACGGATAAGTGTCTCCCCTTCTTCAAATAGTTGAAGGGGAGACAGATAGTAGATTGGACCGAAGAATGTGAGGCGGCCTTCCATCTGCTCAAGCAATACCTAGGATGACCGCCCTTACTTTCTAAACCTGAGCTAAGAGAGACTCTGTTGCTATACATGGCTGTATCCGATGCAGCAGTAAGCTCGACATTGATTAGAGAGCATGAGGGAAAATAGTTCCCAGTCTACTACATTAGTAAAGCCTTAGTCCCTGCAGAGATAAGATGCCCCACATTGGAAAAGCTGGCTTTGGCATTAGTGATCTCTTCCCAACGCCTACGGACGTATTTCCAAGCTCACTTAATTATTGTTCTAACCGACCAACCACTATAATAAGTCCTCAAAAAACCCAAAGCCTCAGGTCGGCTAACTAAGTGGGCGATTGAATTAAGTGAGTTCAACATAAAATACTAGTCATGGGCCGCGATCAAGGGTCAAGTAATGGCCGACTTCATCGTTGAGTTAACTTGTTCTCCCGAGCAAGATCCGATCACTGACCGAGCTACAACAGATCTACGTAGGTCGAAACTCGCCTCAGACATCATTAAACCGTCTGACTCCCAGGCAATACCTGACCCACTTAGGTGGACGCTCTACATTGATGGCTCATCCAACTCTAAGACAAGCGAGGCCGGGATAGTCCTGAAAACTCTTGACCATACGTGCATATAGTATGCCTTGAGATTTAGATTTCAAGCCTCCAACAATACTACAGAATACGAGGCCTTGCTTGTCGGACCCAAATTGGAAGGAAACATGAGGGCTCAACACCTTAAAGTTTTTAGCGACTCACAATTGGTCATCAACTAAATAACCGATGCTTATCAAGCTAAAAAAGAATGCATGAAAGCCTACCTCCAAAAAGCCAAAGAATTAATTATTAAGTTTTAGAAATGCAGTGTCGCCCTAATCCCATGGGTCGAGAACTCAAAAGTTAACATGTTGGAAAAACTCGCTACAACAAACGAAGATCAAACCTCGAGGTCCATCCTGATCGAAATCCTAGCCAAACTGAGCATTAATGAAGCCAAGCTTACGGCCGTGCTTCTAGTCAACTTGGATGGATTCAATCATCAAATACCTCGAGAATGGCGAGCTATCTGAAGATTAGATAGAAGCACGATGAATGAAGACTAAAGCTGCCCGATTACCATACTCAACGGTATACTTTATAAGAAAGGATTTTACCTTCCTTACCTGAGATGTGCTTGACCAAAGGAAAAAAATATATCTTTTGGGAAATCCATGATGGAATCTGCGGGAACTACTCTGGAGGACGAGCGTTAGCGCACAAGGTCATTCATCAGGGTTACTACTGACGAACCATCTAGCATAGCGCATGGAACTCGTCCAGAGATGCAAAAAATGTCAAAGATTCGCCAGTATACCTTGACAACCCCCGGAAGAGCTCACCCCAATGCCGGGCTATGGCCATTCGCTTAGTGGGGAATCGATATTATCGGTCCACTCCCCATGGGTAAAGGTCAAACCAAGTTCATCGTTGTGGCCGTCGACTACTTCACCAAATGGGCAAAAACAAAACCATTAACGAAGATAACCGAGCAAAAGATCACAAACTTCGTTTGGAAGAATATCATATGCAGGTTTGGAATTCCTCAGACTATCGTCTCCGACAATGGCCAACAGTTCGATAACAAACAGTACCGGGAGATGTGTAAGAACCTCGAAATTTGTAATGTCTACTCTTCACCACGACATCCATAAGTGAATGGACAGGTCGAAGCAGTTAATAAGATCATCAAGCATCACCTCCGTACTAATCTCGAGGATGTTAAAGGAGCGTGGGCTGAAGAACTCCTGAAAGTTCTTTGGGCATATCAAACTACTACCCAAACAGCTACTGGAGAGACCCCTTTTGCCTTAACATATGAAGTAGAGGCAGTCATTCCCGTAAAGATCGGACTGCATACAGCCCAAATAGATTCATTCGACGAACAAACCAATACCAAGCTTATGGCCCTTCTCCTCGACCTCTTAGAAGAGCAAAGGGAACTACCTTGGACTCGAACTGTCATTCTCCAACAGCAGGTATCACGCTTCTATAATGTGCGGGTGAAGGTTAGAAGATTTCGAGTCTGAGACTCAGTTCTTCGAAGGACGTTCTAGAATACTAAGGAGATAGGATTAGGAACCTTAGGTCCGAACTGGGAAGGACCCTATGTGGTTTCAAGCATAAGCCGACCTGGTTCATATCAACTAGAGGACTTAGCTGGACAACTACTCCCGCACCCTTGGAACGCTGAACATTTAAAGATCTATTACCCTTAAATTGGGTCAGTACAACGTTCATTATGTATTTAATTTTGAGTTGCATTAATAAAATGTTAGCATGTTATCCGATCAATTCCTGACTAAGATCTGATGACTGGGCGATCTAGATCAAATCAATGACTGACTAAGGTTTAATGAACAAGCAATCTTGATCCAATCAATGACTGAGCTACATCCGAACCAACTGCTTTAGACAAGTTTCAACAAATCTCTGCATAATATATGACTAATGCTCAAGTTACAACTTAGGCTCAGTTTGATACACTCATGTGAAGTAAAAAATGATCTACTTAGCTCAGAAATACAGAATTTAAGACACAAAAGTATTTTTCATTGATTACATCAGTAATGTCCTAGAAAAATACATGTACACTAATCTACAAATGGCTAAGTATTGAGCACCGAAAAGGCATAGGCAAGTAACACTTGAAGTGCTCGAAGCTTAAAAAGGTGCGAATGAGGTGTGCTTGAAGTGCTTGAAGCTTAAAAAAAAAAGGAAAGGTAGAGCAGGATGGAGGAAATACTGCTTTGCAAAACCTGACCATCAGACCTTAGAAGGTTACTCGGGAGTCACTTCAGAAGCTGCCTTAGGGAGTTGCTTTATCGCCTGACCCATCAGAACTTGACTCTGCCTCATCAAAAGCAGAGAGATTGAGCTCTCGAAAAGTCTACCTCATCGCCCTCGCTCACTCCACGTAACCTTGGCGGAAGAGGTTATCCCTCTCGTCCAGGCATGGCTGAGATGTTTCGAACTCAGGGACAACCTCTTTCCGAACCATGGCGATCGCAGCCTTGGTCTCCTTCCTCAGCTTCTCCAGCTTCGCCTTGGTCTCGACAAGTCGAGCATGGCATTCTTCATGCAAGCCCTTGGCTTCCTTCAGGCATGCGACTACCTCGACCTTCTCAGTGAAAGACGCTTCAAGAGCCGTCTTCGTAGCCTGCAGCTCAGCTTCAGAGTGAGCCACCTGTTGCTCGGCCACCTTCGCCTGAGTCTGCATCCGAGAAAACTTAGCGCGCGCCCTCAATATGCACGGGGCAAACTACAAGAAAAAAGAAGGAGTAAGGACAAGTAACATAAAAATGGAATTCAAATCAGCTTCGGACGAGGTACTTACTCCGAGGAAGGTCATTGACATGTCCCCAAGAATCTTGTCCATGGGAGAGTCGAACAAACCGACGTACTCCTCTTCGACCATATGAGTCTACCCATGGGAGGATCTCCTCCACAGTCTTGCGAAGGGTCCCTCGCCTCTCTTCCTCCTCGTTCGTCGTCGTGGTCGTCGACTACTTCACCAAATTGGCAGAAACAGAACCATTAACGAAGATAACTGAGCAAAAGATCACAGACTTTATTTGGAAGAATATCATATGCAGGTTTGGAATTCCTCGGACTATCATCTTCGACAATGGGAAACAATTAGATAACAAACAGTACCAGGAGATGTGTAAGAACCTCGAAATTCGCAATGTCTACTCTTCACCACGACATCCACAAGCGAATGGACAGGTCGAAGCAGTCAATAAGATCATCAAGCATCATCTCCGTACCAAACTCGAGGATGTTAAAGGAGCATGGGCCGAAGAACTCCCAAAAGTTCTTTGGGCGTATCAAACTACTACCCAAACAGCTGCCGGAGAGCCCCCTTTTGCCTTAACATATGGAGTACAGGCAGTCATTCCCGTAAAGATCGGACTGCATACAGCCCGAATAGATTCATTTGATGAACAAACCAATACTAAGCTTATAACCCTTAGCCTCGACCTCCTAGAAGAGCAAAGGGAACTAGCTCGGACTTGGACTGTCATTCGCCAACAGCAGGTATTATGCTTTTATAACACGCAGGTGAAGGTCAGAAGATTTCGAGTCGGAGACTTAGTTCTTCGAAGGACGTTCCAGAATACCAAGGAGATAGGGTCAGGAAACTTAAGTCCAAACTGGGAAGGACCTTATGTGGTTTCAAGCACAAGCCGACCTGGTTCATATCGACTAGAGGACTTAGCTGGACAATTACTCCCGCACCCTTGGAACGCCGAACATTTGAAGATTTATTACCCTTAAATTGTGTCGGTACAACGTTCATTATGTATTCAATTCTGAATTGTATTAATAAAATGTAAGTACGTTATCTGGATCAATTCCCGACTAAGATCTAATGATTGGGCGATCTAGATCAGATCAACGACCGACCAAGGTTTAATGAATGAGCGATCTTGATCCGATCAACGACTGAGCTACGTTCGAACTAACTGGTTTAGATAAGTTTCAGCAAATCTCCGCACAATATCTAACTGATGCCCGAGTTACAACTTAAGCTTAGTCTGATACACTCATGTGAAGTAAAAAAACTATCTACTTAGCTCAGAAATTCGGAATTCAAGACACAGAAGTATTTTTCATTGATAAAGGCCCAAAGGGCGTGATTACATCAGTAATATCCTAGAAAAATACATGTACACCGATCTACAAATGGCTTAGTATTAAGAACCAAAAAGGCACAGGCAAGCAGCACTTGAAGTGCTCAAAGCTTAAAAAGGTGTGGATGAGGTGCGCTTGAAGTGCTTGAAGCCCAAAAAAAGGGAAAGGTAGAGCAGGATGAAGAAAATACTGCTTTGCAAAACCTGAGCATCAAACCTCAGAAGGTTACTCGGGAGTCACCTCAGAAGTCGCCTCAGGAGTTGCTTCGTCACTCGACCCATTAGAAATTGACTCTACCTCATCAAAAGCAGAGAGATCGAGCTCTGGGAAAGTCTGCCTTATCGCTCTCGCACACTCAGCGTAACCTTGGCGGAAGAGATTATCCCTCTTGTCCAGGAATGCCTGAGACGTTCGAACTCTTGTACAGTCTCTTTTTGAGCCATGGCAATCATAGCTGTAAGACCCTACCCCGAGTATGCATTTCGTTTCCTTAGGTCTCGCGGTCCTACCGGTTGAATCCCGGTGACCCACGACCTACGGATAGTGTTTGCGGTCATCCTTAAGTCTAGTCACGTAGACCCGACTCAGATCGACTCGAAAGCTATGCCATTACGACCGCATTTGCGCCGCGGTTCCAACGCCCCGTCTCGTGTGTGAATCCGTCATGTGCATCTTATGTTATTGACCCATCAATTCTTGACAACTCATCATGCATGGGGCCCACTTGATAGGGGCCCACACAATTTTTCATGGTGGGTCCCACCTAGGTGCTCTTTTCTAGGGAACTTACACACCTAACCTAACCTAACCTAGAGTAGCTAGCTAGAGAGGCTATCATTAGCCTTGGTTACCACCTACAAGACTCATCATGGGTTTCTCTCTTTTCTAGCAAGAGAAATCATTTCTTCCCTATACCTCTCTCTCTCTCTCTCTCTCTCTCTCTCTCTCTCTCTCTCTCCCTCTCATTCTCTCATTCTCACACTCCTTAGCAATGGATGTCCCATCCCTCTTTTCCTAATTTCAGCCCTTTCTTCCTTCTCTCCCCCACCATCTAACCACTAAGAACCCATCTCCAACTTCAAAGACCCCCCTTTTGAAGAATAGAACCTAGATCTTGAGTTTTGGAGTCATCTATTCAAGGTGGGTGCTTCACTAACATTCTTCACCTCTTCTTCTTATTCCCTTTCTTTTCTTCTTTCTTTTACATGCATGGAAGCATGTAGGGCCCACCAATCCATGGTGGAGGCCCTACATGACTCCTAGGATGAAGGCTAAGGGCCTAAATCCTACATAACCCATTCCATAGTAGGCCATTTTCCATGGACCCACCATGATGATTTCCTCTTATTTCTTGCATCTCATGCGCCATATAGGCCTTTACATGCATGTAGGAAAAAACTCCTACCATCCAGTAATTTATTTTAATGTATCTTGCCATGCATGTAACTCATATGAATAATGATGGTGTGCATTGTGTGCGGGTGGCCCGTTAGTGGCGGGATCACCCACCTATGGCCGATTCTTGCTCCTTTTCTCTTCCCTTTCTCTGTATTTTCTTCTATGTATGCTGATGAGGCGTGGCCCACCAAAGTAGGTTAGCACCTCCCAGGCCGCAAGTAAGGTGGACGTCCAAGCCCACTTGATTAGGCGTCCAAGCCCAACCATGCATCCATGGTTTGGGTGACCTCTAAATCACACCTTTCATGGAGGTTTGGGTGAACTTATGGGCCTGAAATTTTGTTGACATATCAAGGTGGACCTCACATGTTGAATCAGGGCTATGGGTCCTTTGATTATATTGTATGGGCCAAACTATGAACAACACATGTTGCTGTCCAGATTTCAGCCCAGTTGGATTATGTGTTTTGGGTTGATGTTTAGATTTATTTTCGGGCCCCTTTCACCCCAAATTTCTTTAGGGCTTTTGTAGTGCGTGGACCCTACTTTGATGTGGTATGGGACTCACACCCTATCTCCCATGATTGAGGCCCATGTGTTGGGCCAAAGATGGCTAACTGTTCAGAATTTTCTGGACAGTTTAACAATACTATATGACAAAAATCACTATGTTTACCTAACTTTCTAGAAGAAGTGGGCCACCCCAGAGGACCTCACTTGTTGTCCAGATGTAGGACCACCCTTTCCACAAAATTTTCAAGGGTTTGGGTAGGTCTAGGGCCACTCCATAAGGTCCCAAACATAGGGACAGTTAGAATTTTGCAACAACTAGATTTCTGTAGCATATTTGGTTGCCATTTAATTTAAAAATATTTCTCACGCTTGTAAATTTTTGAAATTTTTTCTAGAGGTGGCCCACCCTTGCTAGGACCCACCTACCGAGTTTCAGGCCAATTGGGCCACTAGTTTTCCGGATATGGTGGTTGGACTGGCCCACCTGGGTGGATGCCCATGGTAGGGACGTCCAGCAAGGCTGGCCGTCCAACCTGTTTTGTGGCCCACCATGATGTGTGTTTTATCCATGTGGCCATTCATTTTGAGGCCCTCTTGTGTGTGGCCCACCTTGGTGTGAAGCTTTCTAAGGTGGGGCCCACCGTATGAATTCATGTAGGATGGGCGTCCAGCCCATTGGGATGCCCAGGCCCATGTGGGACGCCCATGGTGGGGCTACTGCTGGACCTTTAGTTCAGCAGTGTGGCCCACCTATTTCTGGTGTATTTGGGGTGTTCGCTATGTGGTGGGGCCCCTATACCTGATGCTGGACCACTCTAAATCCTTACTCCAATCAGATGGACCATTTTCTGGGCTCAAACAGGCTCATAAAAAAACTGGCGGAACAAAAATCCAGCAATATATTGTAAATATACATTGCCTTTGGGTTGAGAATTAAGGAGTGGGGCCCACCACACTGTGAGGACCTTGGAGGGATTAATTCATGCCCTTAATCCCTAAATTTGAGCTTAATTAATGCACCCTTGAGGCCCATCATAGATTGGGCTATTTGGGACCATGTATGTAGTTAGATTGTTGGACTCTTTAGGCCCAAATGGGCTAGAACCTTCTTGCTAGGCTTGGTAGACTCTTGGGCCATTTTCACCATAATGTTGTGCTGGGTTAGTGGGCTGGATTTCACAAATGGTTGGGCCCTTGGTTGCCCACCAAATCAATTATATTCTTAGACCGGGTTGTAGGCCCAACTTACTTGGCTAGAGCATGATTTTTTTTGCCATGCGGTTTGAGTAATGGGCTGCCCACTAGGCCCACCACAATATATGGGATTGGTGATCTTTATGTTGGGCCCTAACCTTCCCTATGGGCCCATAGTATTGCATATGGGTTGGGCTATGTGTTGTCTTTGGACCTATGTTTAAGTAGGTCTTAGGCCATTTATTTGAGGTTCTATATGGTATGTTATGGCTACCTTCTCTTATTTATGGTGATGTGTGGGCCTTGGGCCTTGATGCGTGAAAGATTTTTGTTTGGGCTACCTTCTTGGGACAAATAGTGGTTAGATATCTACATTCGTGGCCCTAAGGTAGGCCCACTTGGCTCTATGAGTGGTTAAAGGTCCACCATAGACCTTTTCTAGACCCGTTTTATTTATTTAAGCCCATGTCATTATCCTTCCTTAGCCTTATAGGCTACCCCAGACTATTGGGCCCCCATTAGAGAATTTGTCTAAGTACCTAGACTTAGTCCTTACTTGGATAGGGGAGGTGTACGACATCGTACATCACCGCATGGCGCATCTTGTTCATCTTTATGACCCATATATATCATTGTGTGCTTGGTTGACATTGTGTGTGTATGGTCATGGTTGTGCCATTGGGCAGATATGATGGTTTCCCAGAGGGATGGAGTTCCCCTCTTGAGCATCTGAAGTTCCCCTCTGATGCATGAGTGGTATGCGTGATTCATACATCTTGCATTTCATTACATGGTTTATATTCATCCTTACTTCATCAGGGCCGTAGCTTCCATAGGAGTATCGTGAATGGCCGTATTGGACATCGAAAATGTTACTTGAGCATTTAGGGCACGTAGGATGTCCATGGGTGAAAACTCCTAAACCTTCATGGTACCAGGAGACGCCTCAATGCCGAGACCGAGTAAAAAACATGAGCGCCTGAGTGCCTTATACTATTAGGCCGCGACTTCCACTATAGCGTGGTTGGTTGAGATGAGGTGTAACCTTATCCGCTCGGGTGAAGAGGGTGTATACTAGGCCCAGTTTGACCAGCTCGTAAATGGGTCCGCTACCGTCGAGTCTTATTGGTGATTGACTATCCACAGGCGGATAGTGAGGTCTTTTACACTCGTTGGCCTGCGTAGCCAGGATAGCGGCAGTTAACATGTAGTGTATTTAACCCCGGTGATTTCCTTATAGTGGAACTGTATATGATTGTGGACTTGATATGGGGACTGACATGTATTGCATTGCATTGGCATTGGCTTTATAGGCCTTTTGTGCATCGCCTCAGTATGGCATTTAGTACTCATGTATTTCTTTGTATAGCCTTGGTACGGCTTGTTGCATTCATGATTGTCATAACTTAGCCATGATATGGCTAGTAGCATTGATAGTGTTTATGGTTCATGCCGAGCTCCTGCATCCTCTGATATTTCTTTCCAGCACTGGTATTACACACACTTACACCGCCCTCTAAGCTTTCTATAAGCTTATGCATGATTGATGCGTGTAGGTGATTCTAGGCCAGAGAGCAGAGCAGGAGCTGGGGCATGTCGCTGATCCTTTTGGAGTTACCTTTATATAGACTTTGTATTCCCTTTGCACCTTGTATCTTGAAAAGTTTAAATTCTTAGTGGATCTTGTAATGTGTTCTTGTAGTTATTTCATGTGGTTACTATGTTATGATCTTGGGTATGCTCTTATGGATTGGACTTATGTTATAGAAATTCTTCTTGTGGGATCCTAGGATTGGAACCTGGTGAATGGGTGTTAGGAGCCAAAAATGGGGTACTATGGAGGCTGTTAGTGCCGGAGTTGGCTATCAGGATTCTTACGTGTTCCGGTCACCGAATCTAGGGCATGACAATAGCCTTGGTCTCCTTCCTCAGCTTCTCCAGCTTCGCCTTGGTCTTGACAAGCCGAACATAGCACTCGTCATGTAAGCCCTTGGCTTCCTCCAGGCGTGCGACTACCTCAGCCTTCTCAGCGAAAGACGCCTTAAGAGTCGTCTTCGCAGCCTACAACTCAGCTTCAGAGTGAGCCACCTGTTACTCGGCCACCTCCGCCCGAGTCCGCATTCGAGAAAACTTGGCACGCGCCCTCAACATGCACGGGGCGAACTACAGGAAAAAAGAGGAGTAAGGACAAGTAACAAAAAAATGTAATTCAAATCAGCTTTGGACGAGGTACTTACTCCGAGGAGGGTCGTTAACATGTGCCCGAGAATCTTATCCATGGGAGAGTCGAACAAACTGGTGTACTCCTCTTCAACCGTATGATGGTCTACCCATGGGAGGATCTCTTCCACAGTTTGGCAAAGGGTCCCTCGCCTCTCTTCCTCCTCCCCCTTCCTTGAAGGTCGGGTCGTGGTAGGAAGCTCGGAAGCCCCTTGGATCTTCAGAAACGACTGTTCCCATCGCTCCAAAAGGTACCTCCACTTCCGTGCCCTCTCCCTCGACCTCGTAGATGACCAGGCAAGAGGGGCCGACCTTCCCCTTGGCCTTGGAGGAGGTCTTTTATTTCTTCTTCGTCAGTGCCCCCGCTTCATCTCGAGGGGGAACGCGAACTTTAGAGGGGGGACAGATGAAGGGCCGAGCTTAAGGCATCTCTGTGATAACACACGAGTAACATGTCAGAAATATTCTTGAAAAGTACTAAGTTAGGAGGCTCGGCCAAAGATCTTACAGAAGCTCTTATTGGTAAGAGCGGAGTCCAAGCTCGTTTTGAGGAGTAGTTTGGGCTGAAGAAGCACTCTCCAAGACCTCTTCCTTTCCTCGATCGCCCGCAAATCACGGATCGGAGCTAATGATCCACTATTAAGCAAAGGAGGATGCTTGGGTACGACTACAACAAAAACACATGCAACAAATGTCAGATGTCAGTAAAAACTGATCAACTAAGGGACAACTACTACAATAGAAATACTGTCTTGGGTTGAAGAAAGCTCGGGGGACAATGGGAGTTGATTATGGCTTGGCTGTCTCGCAGCACCCAGAAGCCCAAAACCATTTGTCTCTCCAATTTTTGTTGGAGGACGGAGGGTCGGTTATAAGGGCCCCGCCAGTGTTCCGCCAGGCGGAGAAGTATTACCAGTTAGGCTGAAGATTGTTCGGCTTTAACTGGTGCAGGTGGAGGAACTCGTCCATAGATAGCTTGGGCTGGTCTAGCTCGGCCCACAAGACCGTGCAGCCGAACAAAGCCCTCCACCCGTTCGGGATCATTTGTCCCGGTGCTAAGATAAGGCGAGCTAGCAGACGCCTGACTATTCCCTATAGAGGAAGCCGCAGGCCGCACTGAAGCGCGACCTGGAAGATTGCGACGACCCCCTCTAGAGGTTGGTTCGGAAGCTCGTCCCATGAAGGAAGCCGGAGGACCACAGACTTGGGGACATGGTATCCAAGCTTGATCCAGGCCAACTCTTTCTCAGGAAAGGTCAAGGGCACCGGCCCCCTCGGGCCCTCTTCATCATCGGGTTCTTCCGGATCGACCTCCCCAGAAGGGTCGCACCCTACAGCCATCGGGCCCTTAGTCGAGGATATGATTGGCGCCCTAGGCGCGGTCCTCTGCAATGGGGACAAATTCAATGGCCTGGCCACAGGCGTCGGCCTCTGGGCAGGAGATCGCTCTAGCACCCGTGACTCTAGCGACTGAAAGTCAGCCTCCGTCATCATCACCAGCGGCGACGGTGGGTTCGACATCACCCTAAGGCGAGAACTCGCCCCGTTGTCGTCACCAGATGCCTCCTCTCGTGAGCTCAATGAGCTGGACATGGTGTTTGCGATTAAGGTTACTTGAAATTGAAAAACGACAGGAGGAGGGAGAGATAGAGCTCACTGGAGAGGAAACTGGAAAGACGTTGGCCTGATTGCAGAAGAAATGGACGCCGGTAATCGCCCAGAGAGAAGCAAGGAGATGAAGAAGAAAAGAAAAAATGAAAATGTAAAAGGAAAGACCCTAAGGGTTAGGGCTTCTCTTATATAGCCGTGCCATGTGGCAGGCATTGAAGACGCCTATTAATGCGAGTCCGTATGACGCCCCCTCGACTACCTCAACTTGACATATGGCGTGACCCCATGCGCTGCTCAACCCCAATATCAATTACAACGCCACGCGTCATGATCTCATTAGTCTGTCATCGAAAAGACGGCTTGACACCCCATGTGACATGGGGCCATGAAACGACACATCATGATTGCGGACTAACAATGCCTCGACTACTGTGCTGGTCGCCGTACCTGACATTAATGACAACGTGACTCGACCTAGTCTAACCCGGCCTACCTGACATTAATGCATAAGGAAAGACCCTAAGGGTTAGGGCTTCTCTTATATAGCTATGACCTAGATCGACTCGAAAAGTAAGGAGGGGTCACGGTTAGGGGAAAAATTGACAAGTCCATAGGTCGGATTATGGAATGGACCATCTCTACTTAACCAGCACGGGTCTGGTGAAACCCAAGCCTGATAAGGCGTCTATGTCCATAAATAGTTTGACCTTCAAGGAGGTCGAGGTAACTATAAGGACGCTTAAAGAACACGATAACGAGCCCATTAGGATAAACCATGTTCTGACCTAATGGGTCAATTACAGATCGATCACAGATCGACCATTGGTCGGATATAGGTCGACCTTATATTTACTCTAGATCAGTCACTGTCCAATTATAGATCAGTCGTAATTCGTCCATTGGACGGCCATAGATCGGACAACATCTGGTCACAGATCAAGCAACGTCCTAAGACAAGGTCAAAGACCATTAGCACCCAGCTAAAGATAAACACGGATCCTCCGACCTGATTATTGGTTAAAGATGGTGAATGTTGATCTGTTGAGAAGGTCGGATTGTTCATTCCCAAGCCATCACCCACCTATGGGAGCCGGCCTAAATCCAAGCCACAGATTCAAGAAACCTCCTATAATCTCGAAGATCTCTCCCCAAATCTTCAGGGGATAAGATCATATCCCGATAACGTTGGAATCTGGTAATCTTATGAAGATTCTGGATCTGAAAGGATCTCCAAGATATTGGGACGTGTCCTCATACGATTGGACTTCCTTCCCTATATATATATAGAGGTACCCCCAACTATCAAAGGTACGTACACTATAACCCTAACATTTGACTGGTGTCTCTTTTCTGGAGATTCTACTCTATAAAAAGACATCGTTCCTGACTTATGCATTGAAGAGTCCCCTGCACTAGCCAGAGTTTCCTTTGTTTCTCTTTTACCCGTGTGCAGGTGCAGGAGGGTCAATCACAAAGGGTCTGCCGAAAAACTGCATCAACAATATCCATACCGTTGATCCATTTTTTTTAGATCATATTAAGCCGTGAACCAAGAAAATGAGATAGATCCAAAGCTCAAGTGAAGCACACCACATAAAGCAGTGAGGACAATGATTGTGATGGTAGAAACCCTCCTAGAGGCCATCATGATTTTTATTTGTCATCTAAGTTGTTCATGTGTTATGTGACTTCGATGGAAGAAAAAAACAAATACCAGTTTGAACCAAAACTTTTGTAGGCCCTGGCAAGTTTCCAATAGCAGACATTAAGTCCCCACTTCTTTATGTGGTGTGGCCCACTTAAGGTTTAGATATGCCTCATTTTTGGCCTATACCTTAAAATGGTATCTAAAATAGATAGACGTTGTGGATATAATACATACATCATTTTGCGGCTCAAGTAACTTAGATAAATACTCCACTGGGCCGGTGGGTTTTCACCCAGCTACCCAAACACAGTATCTGATTAATCTGTGATATACATGGAAGATTTTTTACACTCCAAACATAAAATGAGATGTGATGAAAATTTTTAATTCCTCTAGCTGTCCGTAATATTGATTTCAAACAATTCCATTCCAGTTCATCCTACCTAATCCATGCGCCAAACGCCTTCGGAAAGGCTATATGGTAAGACAGTATTCTAAAAATCACACGGATCCAAGATTCAGGTAAGTCCCACCGACGAAACGTTGGGAATAGAAACGATCCACCGTTGAAACCTTTCTGGAGCTGCCCATGTTGTTTACATGCCATCCAAACCGTTCATAGGGTTATTATCACTCGGATAAATTGTAGGAACAGATATTATCCTGATACAAATCGTCTCACCCAGCGTTCAATCCCACCATTTCGTGTGGTATGCCCTTTTAGAATCCTGTCCTATTGTAGTCTTTCAAAACGGATGGACGGATTGGATTTATCACGGACATCCTGTGGCCCCACAAAGCGCCGGGGACAGGAATATCTATGCGCCCGGCGTCACAGGCAATCCGCTTCATTTCCCGAACGGAAGCGGATTACGTGGTAACTCGCTACGCTTAGTATACCGAGTAAACTTTGTGAGGTCCACCATGATTTATGTATTTTATCTGATCTGTTCATCCATTTTATTAGATAATTTTAGTCCTTGAGCCAAAAAGTGAGGCATATATAATGTTTAAATGGACCACACCACATGAAACAGTTGAATTGAACAACTACAGTTGGAAATTCTCAGGGCCACAGAAGTTTTAAATCAAGCTTATATTTGTGTTTTCAGGTTGGATGGCAAATAAACATCACTGTGGGGTCTAGAAAGGTTTCAACCTTGGAAATCATTATTCCCACTGTTTCCAGTTGCATGAACCACTTAATCTTTGGATATGCTTTAATTTTGGGCCCAACCCGTTAAATTAGATGAAAAAACGTATGGACGGCGTGGATAGACCACGTACATTCAAGGTGGGCCCAACTGAGCTTACCGAGTACGATAAGAACGTACTGAATAACTCAGTACGCAATCCGATTTCTTCCCGAACCCACCTGATTAATTGGCTGAATTTACGACTTGTGATAATCGGCAGGGATCTCTCACACATGTGAGCCCGACCACGAGAGAGCTGCAATTGGGCGACGCTTGTGTGGTCTCTACAACGATGGCCCTTCTCATTTCCAACCCAAGCAGTCTCATCTCCTTCTCTCCTTCGTTTCCTTCCAAATGGAGGACGAGAAGCTCTACGAAGCCTCTACTCCACCTTCATCACTCCCCAATTCCTTCTTTCTCTTCTCAAAAGCCTCTGAGAGCGTCGACGCAGCAGCCCAAGTACGTGTATCCTGACCCCATTCCCGAATTCGCTGAAGCTGTAAGTTTCTTCTGTTTCCATTCCTCTTCTTCCTTTCGCCATTTTGAGTGATACCCATCTCACTTCGCATACATGTTTGGCCAATCTGGACCGTCCAAACAGTGGGGTTCGGCATGGATGGAGCATTGCCAAAATATCGCACTGATTGGATAATCTTGACTATAAGTGATCTTGCCTATTGAATTTGAACCGACCACTTTCTTATTGTCCTGAAATCTTTTTAAACTGCCTCTTGGATGGACATGGTGGATGGATAGGATAGCTCAACGGTTTAATTTTTTGAGGTTCTTCATCCGTACATATTTGGGCAATCCAGGCCGTCCAAATCGTGGGTTCTGCCATGGATGGAGCGTAGCCAAAAAATCGCACTGATTGGATAACCTTGACTGGCTGATCTTGTCTATTGAATTTGAACCGACCATTTTCTTTTTATACTGTTTTCTTCCAGAAAACCTTTTAAATTGCCCATTGGATGGACATGTTGGATGGATAGGGTGTTCCAACAGTTTGATTTTTTGAGCCATGCCCCATCCATGATGGAGCGCGGATGCTTTTGATGGTCTTAATCAACTTACGCGTGCCACATGTTTGACACTGGATGATTGCCATTGCATAAATGGTGGCAAGTGCAAACCATCTTTATGCAGTGGCACGTATTAAGGCCGTGTTTGGATGCTTGTAAGTTTTGTAAGTTGTAAGTAATGTGAAAGAAAGTTATGCGTAATTCTGTTTGGATGTGAGTTCTAACTTACATATGATTTAGTTTTTGTGTTTGGAAAACTTGTAAGGTAGTTACATACAATAAGTTGTATATTCACACCAACTAGAGCTTGGAGAAGGGAATTATTTAAAAATTAGATTGATGCATAGGAAAGCTTGGAGAAAAGTATTCAGTTTTATTGAGCCCATGTAAATGAGTAGTTAGGCTGATTCTTAGGCTAAACTAATCAACATGAGGGACATAAAAATGGGCCTTCGTATTCAAAATGCTTGTAAGGTTCAAAAAACTTAAGGTAAGCAAAACTCAACTACAAAATTTCATTTTCTTTTTAAGATACGTTTACGATACTACAAGGAAAAAACAGAAAAAATAAAATATATCAAACTAAAGTAATTTATTTAGGAACCATGTTCTCCGACCATACATGTCTTCGGTTAGGGGACACATTATGAAGGAATGTATGGATAAGATTCGGTCGATCCGAAAGGAACCTAAAAGCTAATGCATGGGCATTTTTATTTTTCACATCAGGCTTGAGTGGGGTGGCCTATGGGATGCCGGGGCACACTCGGGGTGGGCGGCTCGTGTGAAGCGGAACCCATGTGAAGTGGGGCTCACGAGGGGGGTTTAGCCGAAGTCCTAACTTATGCAATGTGGGGCCTAGGCTATGAGATAAAGAAAGTTATGCGTAATTCTATTTGGATGTAAGTGGTAACTTACATATGATTTATTTTCTATGTTTGGATAACTTGTAAGTTAGGAAAAGTTCAAAATTAGAATAATATTCACAAGTATATTATAAGAAGTGTGTTAAACATTAATTTACCTTGATTAACTCGTTCAAAACTATTAGCTCAACAACCACGATTTTCTTTCCTCATCTTAGTCGAATCCACTTTTGCTCAGTGCAAGCTTATTCAACAGATATTTGTTCTTCAATACTTGTAATCGATTCCTGCAGTACTCAGTATTCACCTGCACGGAAAAAACTTCTTCAACCATTTTACATACTTTATTCATAGTGGCCTCTCTAAAAGTATTATCAGATTATTTTCCCAACAAGGCATCGTCAACTAGTAAGTTAAATGTACATTCATCCATATAGAAAGTCCAGTTGACTTGTGCCTTTCGACTGCTACTGCTTGGATTTGAAGGTTGTGCCATGCCTTACAAAGATATCACATTTGTAAGATACTTAAGATATATTGAAAGCAGGAAGAAATAGATTTAAAAACGTAACTCTAAATTGTATTTGTAAAAGATTACATTCACGTACTAAGTAAAAATCAGGGCATGGGCATTAATATTCATCAAAAAATATTTAATGAGAGACATTTAAATATCGTTATGTCCCGGATTATAGTTTTCCCACCTATAAGACGCAAGCTCAAGTCTGAAATCTTTTCATCTCTTCTCTCTTCTAACTATCGCGGATTCATTATCAAATTTGCCTTCATCCTCATTATCAATAGTTTTAACTTCTCCATTATTAGATCCATATATATCCACATCTTCTCCCTTATCATCGTTGATGTTATTGTTGTTATAATCCAAATTACGCTCTTGATCAAGATTCTTATTAACGATTTGATTATGCAGGATACAACATGCATGGACTATATTCACTTGTGTGCGTAAAGGATAGGCTGGGGCAATATAGGAAATCGTGCATTTAATACTCTGAATATACATTATATAGCATTCCGATTAAATAACTTTTCCTTCGTCCTTGGTATGCAACTTTGTTTGAATTCTTTTAGGTGATATCGAACTCCATGAAATGGTGCTAGGAAATCAGGTATATTCACAAAACCAGCATCAAGTGAATAGTATTTGCCCACAAGAAACATAAGCCTGAAGTCACTTAATTTTTAAGGTACATATTGACTATATAATATGTAGAGGTGGGCATTGAGTCGAGTCGGATCGGATTAGGTCCAACTCGACTCGATCCGGTTTTTGCAAGTACCTAACCCGAACTCGATCCGATTCGGGACTGAGTCCAGTAGGGCTAACTCTATCCGAGCCGATTCCTTACTGGCCTGACCCGAACCGAGTCTGACTTGGTTAGGGAAACCGAGTTGGATTGAGTTGGGTACGATTCAGTAGCTAATCCACATTCGTCCCGATCCAGGGCAGGCCACGACCGAGGTCCTGATCCAGGGTGGGCCACCAACGGCCTGCACGGCTGCACCCGAGGTCCCAAGCCAGGGCGGGAGCTTGAAAATACACAGAAAAAAAACATATAAATGGAACCTACCTGATGAGTGGATGAGGATGACCGGTGAATATAGGGTGTTGGGCTGCTGAGTGGCCTGGATTCCGATCGAGTTCGGTGCGGTGTCGGCTCGGTTAGGGTTAGGGTTCAGGTAGATGAAGGGTAAAGGTAAAAAAAAGAAAAGAAAATTTGACTTTATATTACCCGATTCCTGTTCGGATCGGGTTTCGGATTGGATCGGATTTCGGATTGGATCGAATCGAGTTGATACGTGACTCGAACTTGATTTGGTCGGGCGTCGGATCTGAGTGGGTCTACTCGATCTGACCTGACCCTGGCTTTCAGTTCGGGTGAGTTGGATCCGATTGGTTTGGTCGAGTTGGATCCGACGAGTCGGGTCGGATCTTGCCCACCTCTAATAATATGTATTTATTGATTGACTTGAATTAATACCTATTAGGACAATCAAGTTGTTGTTTCGGCTGACAG
Organism: Magnolia sinica; assembly: GCF_029962835.1. Taxonomy (NCBI): domain Eukaryota; kingdom Viridiplantae; phylum Streptophyta; class Magnoliopsida; order Magnoliales; family Magnoliaceae; genus Magnolia; species Magnolia sinica. The sequence goes on along the minus strand of NC_080582.1, from coordinate 33,184,795 downwards.
TATCTGCTACCATCCGTGTATTTGAGGTTGATCCTTCTCACCCTACTAGTACATATTGGAATTTTAAATCAAAAGAACAACTTGCCAACACATTCTGGGAGATAAATCCCTTTCGATTGCACCACTAGCTTGCTCTTTCAAACCGACCATAGTTGGAATAAGTGTGTCATTTATGGCTTCAACATAACCCTAAGGAAGAGAAGTATAACTTATCTTTCCATACTTTAGGATTGAAACTATAAAATACAAAGTATGTACTTACTAACCTGAAAATAAGGGAAAAACCTCGCATTATTCATTATCTTAGGAGGCAACCCATTCTCGGGTGGTTTTAAAAAATTAGAATGTAGCTCAGTGATTGCGTTAAGCATCCTATTGAAGTGTCGTCTAATTATTTTCCTAGAATGGTTGAAATGATCTTGTAAAACACGGTTCTTTACGTTATGGCTAATCGTATGAAGGAAGATCACTAACTCTTCCTCTAAGTATACGCCAAATGTGCCTTGCAAGCAACTTGTCTCTTGTATAGTGTCGCGAAGGCAAAAAAATGCCTCTTTGTGCATATAAATGTAATTGTAATGTGTTAAATTCGATCTATTGATAATCACATCTACAACTTGAGCGCCTGTCAATTTCGTGGCTGTTGATGTTCATGTGGTTCTTCTATAATATTATTTTTCTCAAGCCAACATATTATTAATACACTTGCTACGACTGCTACAACCAAGACATTCAGCTCCGTGTCAGAATTTTATTCTGACATGTTTAAGGTGTGTTTGGATAGGCTATCAAATTGAATTCTAATAATTAGTCCAAAGTCCATGTAACATGCACCAAGGACCAAAAAGAAGGAAAGTAAAAAATAAGAAAGAAGGAACAAAGCAATTGCTTTGATGTACAAGTGGTGCCTTTGTTTGATTGCATTGCATGATTTCACAAGTTGCTCTTGCCACAAACTCGATATAATACTGAAATATGGTTAGACAGATATATTCTTGACTGGCCAGATATAAAAGAGAGGAAAAAGGAAAATGGGAACTGGATCTTTTCTCCTCCTACGAAGGCATTCAGTTTCACGTGCAATAACATTTTGAGTCCAGAGAATCATAATTCCATGCATCCAACTGGAACACTTGATAATCAATCTAATTGCCTCACAAATCCAATTGGAAGTAGTATCCAAGGAGGCAATTAGTTTAACGTGCAATAACATTCCTACCGAAACTCATACACCTTTATAATTGTAATTGTTGATGTTTTGCTTTGAGAGCCCTTGCCAGAGCTTTTACTATAATAAAAAAGGTGTTGGGGAGAAGATCCTTGTCTACTGTCAAAGATGAATGCCGTCAAAGATGTTGTCATTGGGTTGACCCAAACCAGCTAGACATTGAGTCTGAGTCAAGTTTTGAGGTTTTTGAACTATGTGCCAAACTGGGTACTGAAGCTCCTTAGAAAGTTTTCATTGAACCCAAAAATCTCTTTGGTTTGTGCAACAAAAGTTCAAATAAGTATGAAGTCATCAAATGGCTATCGTGGTCTCTTATCTTTTAATTATATTTGTATGGGTTGAAGCAAAACAAGTGTCCTAACTCCTAAGTTACTTATCAAGCACTTTACACACACATGTGCCCTATATGCATGAGATCCAGCGATTCATTGACTGGCCCTGCAATAGATGCCATGTGCACCAAGAATCACAATGGCCGGATGATCTTATCTGCCTATTGGATAGTAGGGAAGTTCAACCAATGACCAAGATCCAATGGACATGTCTACCAAGTGGCAAGAATCGCTTAAACAATTTGACTTTTTGGGATATGCCCCATCAATGGTAGGGCACACTAGTTGAACGACCAATATCTCAAAGATGCAAGCAACTTGTACACATATAGAATGCTGGGCAACTACCTTAGACTGGATCCTTTCGTACGGAAAAGAGAAGTTGACTGTACTTAAATGTTCTCTTTTAAGCAATAAGACATTGGCCAAAGAAAATGGCCCAAACAGCAAGAACAAATCTACTCATTCAGTAACCATGCAATCATATTTTGAAAAATCACTATCAGTGCATCTATCCATCAGCTCCAAAACTAACATGTATCAAGACGTACTAGATGACAAAAACTACTCATCATCTCTATCAGTGTGAATTTTAACCAATTTAGTGATATGGAGAAATGCTCGAATGCCCTTAGAGCACCACAAGTTACAATGCTCCTAGTTGCGCTGGGACCTTTAGACAGCCCAATCAATTAATCTATACTGTTCATCATGTACAACGCACATTTCTTAGGCTACCATGCCAACATCACACCAATTTGACAATATTAACCATTTGATTAATGGCCTTTAGTATCAACAGTCAAGATCAATTACACAAGAATAGGTCATTTCAACACTTAAATGGTAAGCATTATATCTCCACTGTTTCATGAGGTGTGGTCCACCTAAGAGTTGGATGTTTCTCATTTTTGGGTTGATGCCCTAAAATAATAATCATAAATGGATGGACAGCATGGATAGAACACATCTATTCTAGATCATTTTATGCCATGAACCCAAAAATAAGGTAGATCCAAATCTCAAGTGGAGAATATCACAAGAAACAATGTTGATTGAATGCCTGCAATTAAAAACTTGTTGGGGGCCTCAAACTGATATTTGTTTTTTCCATTCATCTAGGTCTTTATGACCTAATCAACAGGTTAGATGTCAAACAAACATTATAATGGACCCTAGGAGGTTTGTAATGATGGACATTCAATCACTATTGTTTTCTTGTGGTGTGGTCCACTTGAGGTTTAGATCTACCTCATTTTTTAGATCAAGCCCTAAAATGATATAGAAAAATGGATGGACGATGTGGAGAGAACACATACAAGATGGTAGGCCCCACAGAGCACCAACTAGTAGCCACATGGCTATAACAATGTCACTAGCCAAACTGTGTTCGTCTTAGCTCTGACGCCAAAAAAAAAAAAAAAAAACGATGAAGAGGGAAAAAATGAAAGGGTTTTTTTTAGGACACATACCTCGCCGGAGTTGGAGAGAGAGAGAGAGAGAGAGAGAGAGAGAGAGAGAGAGAGAGGAAACTCTTCATGGTTGTAGTAGTTGTGACAAGTGTAATAATGATCTATTGGCGTGAGAAATATAATATGTTAGAAGAGCCGCATGAACAACAACAACCATGGATTTGGATAGGCGCTCAAGCTGCATATGCGGTTAGCAATGGACCGGGGTTAACGCGCTATAATTACATTTGTATGCACAAAGAGACATTTTTCACCTTCGCGACATTATTATACAAGAGAAAAGTCACATGCGAGGCACATTTGGCATATCCTTAGAGGAAGAGTTAATGATCTTCCTTCATACAATTGGCCATCATGTAAAGAGCTATGTTATGCAACATCATTTCAACAATTCCTTAGAAACAATTGGTCTCCTCTTTAATAGAATGCTTAAGGCAATTGCTGGGATACATTCTAATTTTTTAAAACTAGTGAATGGGCTGTCTCCTGAGATAATGAATAATACTAGTTTTTTTTTTTTTTCCTTCTTGTTTTTAGGTTTGTAAGTACATATTTTGTATTTTATAGTTTTAATCTTAAAGTATGGAACGATAAGTTATACTTTTCTTCCTTAGGGTTGTGTTAGAGACATAAGATGTCACACATAGTCCACTATGGTTGGTTTGAAGGAGCAAGCTAAGTGACACAATAAAAATGGATTTAAAATTTCGATATGTACTAGCGGGGTGGGAAAGATCAACATCAGATTAACGGATGTTAGCAGATGCTGTAAGCTGAAACAACAAATTGATTGTCCCGATATATATTAATTCAAGTCAATCAGTAAGTACATATTAATTAGTTAATATGTACCTTAAAAATCAGGTGACTTTGGGCTTATGTTTTTTGTAGGCAAATACTATTTATTTGATGCTAGTTTTGTGAATATGTCCAGTTTCCTAGCATCATTTCGTGGAGTTCAATATTACCTAAAAGAATTCAAACAGGGCTGCGATCCAAGGGCGAAGGAAGAGTTATTTAATCTTCGCCATTTCTCGTTACAAAATATTATAGAACGTGCATTCGGCGTATTGAAGGCATTATTTCCTATGTTGAAGACTGCCCCAACCTATCCTATATAGTGCTGTACACAAGTCGAATTGAGTCGAGCTTGGCACAGCTTGGCCAGTAGCTAACCCCAGCTTGAACTCGACTCGGCTTGGTCCTCGAGCCCGTTCGGCATTTGCTCAAACAGGTAGAATGCATCTTCAATTTCTCACAGAATGTGCTTCTAAAAAAAATAATTTCTCACAGAATGTAAAACAGTAACAACATTTCATAGGTATTTCATCAAACACCTGGAGAGCAGCATCAAAATCAAACACCTGGGCGAGTAATATCAAAATCAAACAACCGGTGTATCCATTCCTTCCGCGCCAACACTTTGTTGAGTCATTTCATCAAACACTCAGCGAGCAACATTCATATCAAAATAACCGAGTCACCGAGTTGATTCGATCCAAGTCGGTTGGAGTTGAGGTTCGATCCAAGTCGAGTCGAGCTCGGGCAAGCTCGAACTCAGCTCGAAATTTTTTCAAGCTCCAAAAGCCAACTTGACTCGGTCCGAATCCAATTTGGAGCTGAGGCGAGTCGAGCTTTTCCGAGTCAAATCAGCGAGCTGACCGAGCTAACTTGACTCGTGTATAGCTCTGATCCTATCCTGCATAATGACATTATTAATGAGAATCTTAATTAAGAGCTTGATTTGGATTATAACAATGATAACATCGATGATGATATGGGAGAAGATGTGGATATAGATGGAGATAATAATGAAAAATCGAAACTATTGATGATGAGGATGACAGCGGATTTGAGAATGAATCCGCGATAGTTAAAAGGGAGAAGAAGAGATGAAAAATTTTTAGACTCGTGCTTGTGTCTCTTATGTGGGCAAAATATAATCCATGACATAACAATAATTAGATGTCTCTTATTAAATAATTTTTTAAATGAATATTAATGGCAAAAGCCTAATTTTTTATTTAGTATATGAATGTAATATTTTACAAAAATAATTTCAAGTTATGTTTCTAAATCTATTTATTCCTGTTTTCAATATATCTTAAGTAACGTACAAATGTAATATCTTTGTAAGGCATGTCGCAACTTTTAAATCCAAGTAGTAGCTGACAAAAGGCATAAGTCAGCTGGACTTTTTATATGGATGAATGTATGGTTAAATTGCTAGTTGACAATACCTTGTAGGAAGAAAATCCGATAATACTTTTAGAGAGACCACTATGAATAAGGTATGCAAAATGGTGGGAGAAGTCTTTTTCGTGCAAGTGAATACTGAAAATTGCAGGAATCGATTATGACCGTTGAAGAGAAAATATTTGTTGAATAAGCTTGCACTGAGAAAGAGTGGATTCAGCTAGGATAATGAAAGAAAATACGTGACTGCCAAACCAGTAGTTTTGAATGAGTTAATCAAGGTCAATTAATGTTTAACACACCTCTTATAATATACTTATAAATATTATTCCAATTTTGAACTTCTCATCTTGTACAGGCAAAACCTGAAATAAAAAAGATTAGAAATAAGCCATTCCCACTGTTTAAGCAGATCGAGTCTATATATAGAGACCATTTTGCGACATGGAGTTATGCATGAACGTCAGATGATCCTAATGAAGATGATATCGTGACATTTCACCCAATGGATGACATCTAATTGTCTCCAGTTCACTTCGGAAAATACGCACCATTTGAACTCATAGATTGTGCATTTTGGGATGTGACACAACATGAATATCAACAATCCGAGGGAACTAATAAAAGGAAGGCAGGAACCTTAGGTCAAGGCCCATCGAAGAAAAAGAAGGCCATTATCGAATTGACTATCGTAGAAAGATTTGATGGCATTTGCGGGTCAATAGATAAATTTGTCACCTTCAAGTTTTCAACTAATGCTACAGTTATGACGACGACATTATGGAAGGAGTTGGAGAACATGACAACTATCGATGAGGACATGATGTATAAGGCTTTTAGGTTCCTTTCGAATCGACTGAATATTATACATACATTGCTTCATGGTATGTCCTCTAACTAAAGGCATGTATGGTTGGTTAGAGAATATGGTTCCTGAAATGGATGACTCTAGTTTGATGCAATTTGTTTTTATGGTTCTTTCATTTGCAGCATTGTAAACATATTTTAGAAGGAAAATGAAAATCTGTAGTTTATTTTGCTAATCTTAAGTTTTTTGTTTTTTGTTTTTTTGTTTTTGTTTTTTGTCTCTGTCTTTGTTTTTTTTTTTTTTTTTCCATATTACAAGTATTTTGAATATGTGAGCTAACTTTTATGGCTCACCTGTTGATTAGTTTAGCCCAAGAATCAACCAAACTATTCATTTACATGGGCTTGATAAAATTGAATACTTATTATCCAAGCTTCTCATTTGTAAATCTGATTTTGAAACGATTCCCTACTTCAAGCTCTAGTTGGTATGAATATGCAACTTTTTATTTGTAACTAACTTATAAGTTACTTAAACATAGAAACTAAGTTACCTGTAAGTAAGTTACAACTTACATCCAAATACGATTACCTGTAACTTTCTTTCACCTGTAAGTAAGTTATCTGTAACTTACAACTTAGAAAACTTACGTGCATCCAAACACGGCCTTTAGAAAAGTTATAGGCATCCAAACGGCCCCTAAGAAAAGCATTGTACTACGACAGAGAGTGATGGATGAGATGCAGGGAAACAAAAATTGTTCATGTGGCAATGAATGACTTGATGGTTTAGAAAACAAGCATACTGAAACTATTCTGTAACTGTTTGATTAGTTGATATCTGATGGACGGTCCATGTGAAAAATAATCTGTGTATGGGATTGTACCTTTCAGAAAGTCAGAGAATACAATTATCCAAAGAACATATAATTTCAGGTTTATACAATGAGAACTGATCACCTACAAGCGCCTGTACTACCATTTGCCAGTACGGGGCCTTTCAGCCAGAAAGACACAAGATGCAAAATGATTTTTTTTTTTTTTTTTTAAAGAAAACTTTTTTTTTTTTCATCATTTGGCTAAAACTGCACTGTACCACAAATAGCAATACAGGCACCTGTAGGTAATCAGTTAACTAACCTATCTACAGTGGTCTCCATGATTTGGACAGGTTAGTAGATATATGCCATAAATTTCCAAGTGAGTGCATATCATCCATCGCAGTCCACTGACTCAAGTAACTCATCTTTTATGTTGTTGGCTGCAAAAAATCGGAAACATGTCACAGAGGTCCTGCGATCCACACCATTCATTGGGTCTCTCCTATTGTGTGTGGGCCCACTCTCTTATAATCAAACGGTTTGGACCATCCTATCTCTTTGATTGTGGGCATTTCCTGTTTGGTTCTGACCATTGTGAATGCAAATAGATTACCAGTTTTGCTTTGGCCAAACATAGAAAACTATTTACCTGGTAAGCGCTTTACCAGTTATCCAAACATGACAGAATGAAACAGTAAATTTACTGTTAAAAAAAAGACAACGAACAGTTTAAGATAATATTTTTCAAACATCAAAATGATAACTGAGAATCTCCCACATTCTTTGTTGACCTAATCATAGGGGGCCCATCAGATGAATGGTTTGAATCATGAACTTTTGTTCAATTTGACCTATTTTGTGCATGTAGTAGATTGCACATTTTGATTTGAGCTGGCCTTTCCCTGTCTTGATGGTGAGAGCCTCGCAGCATTGACCTAAGGGCAAGGGTTCAAGGCTGGTAAACCATCTGCAGCAACAGTAACATACATTTTGATTTGTGGTTTTGTTATCTTTATGATTTCCAAAGGAAACCAGGAAGTTCCGAAGCCAGCTTCTAAAGAAGCTCTCCAAGGACAAGGATACTTTTGGCAACGACATGGATGCAGTTGTGAATGTTTGCACTGAGGTATTACTTCTTTGGTTGGGGTATGATTTCCAATTTTGTGATGGGTGTCATGTGGATTGGAATTGTATCATGATGGATTTTGCGTTTGGTTGGTGGAATTTAGACTCATCCGTAGGGCTTTGATAGAATGTGGGGCTTTGCATCAAGCTAGCATGTGGGGCCTGGTTTCCACTGTTGGATGATACGTGTGTGATCTATCGGGGCCTGGTTTCCACCTCCAGATGGCACATCTGTGATCTATCGGGGTCTGCTGTGAATAAGCCACATACCAAAAATAAAGGTAGGACACTCATCAAGTGAGCCGCACATATGTTGAATCAATCGTATAGATATCTCTTCAGCAAAACATTGGTCACAAAAGGATTTTTAGACGACCCGACAAAGCACAAAGCCAAGCTCTGCAAGAAAATTTATTACTATTCAAAGCATAGTGACAAATCTCCTTCTTGGCAAGTTCCTGGCCCCGAAATTCCCGGGAGATTCAAATTTTGAGTTTTTTTTTTTCAGGATATTATTGGGAAAATATTGCCGAAAATAAGAAATATTTATTGTAAATTACTATATGAATTTAAAATTTAAATATTTATTTCTATAACAATTTCCTTAATGTTTTTACTATTTTTCAAGTTAATATCATAATAGTGTTGCGATAAAATGCTGCATTTTAAAATCTGTCAAGATTTTGAAAATCTCGCGATAATATCATTTAAGAGCATCTCTTGTAATATTATCAGGGGATTTTCAAAATCTCGGTGATATTTGTTACACTGATTCAAAGAGCGCATATTCTTTCATAAAATTGGACTTTTTCTCTAAGCACCCATTTCTTCACATATAAGTATGACATGCCTGATCAGTGGATCAATATAATTGTTTGGTCCATGGAATCGTCACGATGTCATGGGTGTACACTACCTGACTATGCCCAGATCTTTGACATGCACACCATCCAATAGTTGGAACCAGTCTCTGCATGGAAGCTGTAACCCTAATCCATAATTAGTGCAAGCAACTTAGCCATTTAAGTAAGGCCTTGTTTGGATCGAGGAAATAAGAATATGAATTTGGTACATCCATGAACTTGTTGGATTTGGATTTAGCAAATTCTAAAGTCCAATGTTTTTGCAATCAAGCTACAAATCCATGGGAGCCTTTATTGCAAAGGAATTTCCTTTCTTTCTTGTCTTTTCTTTTGTTGCTTTTGTAAGATTTCTCATTTTGAGGATTTGCAAAGTCTTTTGTTTATTTTTTTGGGGATTTGAATTTTCCCCAAATTCATGGATTTGTGGAGTTGTGGATGTGGGAAATCCATGGATTTGGCAAATCCCCAACAAAAAACAAACGGGAGATTTGAAATTCGTGGATATCACAATTTCCTGCCCCTAATCCTTCACCCCAAATAGCAGGGGAAGAGATCCAATTCCTCCATTTCCATGCTGCCATGTCGTGTGCCATACACGTGGCACATGTATGATATTCTAACCATGCATATAACAGGCTCCACTATTAATGGGCCAGTAGCCCAAAACTGCCTTGATAGAATATCCTAACCAACACCAACCCAAAATTGCCCCTGATTAGACTATCCTAATCTTCAAATAATTAAGTGAACTTTTTCATGCTGAATATGTGATATTGCTGACAATTGTCTTTTCCTTTTGATTTGTGTGACACCGATTAATAGGTTCAGACCAGTGTTTCCATTGTCGACGAAAAATCGATAATATCGCCGATATTATCGGTGTCGCTGGACCGGCGATACCGAAACACCAAAAATTCGTTTCTCTTCCTAATGTCGACGAAATATCGGCGATATTTTCGATTTTATCGGGAAAAAAATAGTATCAGCGACAACTCTTCCTATTATTTCGAAAAAACAAAATAGATGCAGAAAAAAAAAATCTCTTACCATTTTTTTCTCAAAATCTACCTGCTGGAGTGGCTTTCGGATGGATTTGGTGGGCCAATCACGGTCGATAGCGCCGGATTTTCAGAGGTAAGAAATCTCCTTTTTTTTTTTTTTTTTCTTTGAAAAGAATAGATTCGACCCCAATTCCAGCGAGGTTGAAGGGGATTTGGGTTAGGATTTGAAAAACGAGAGAAGTTTTGGGATTTTTTTCATGCGGAAAAAACGATTGAAGTTTTCCGGAGAAGATGAGACGAAAGGAAGGGATTGTATACACCAGCCTGGGTACGTGTCATGCGATGACAAGCGCTGATGCTTCTCGAGCTCCGAGTTGTACGAACGGTTCAAAGGAGATCAAAGTTAAATGGGCCCCAAAATGATGTATTTATTACATCCATACCGTTCATTCATTTTTCAAGATGATTTTAGAGCACGAGTCAAAAAATAAATCATATCCAAAGCTCAAATGGACCACCCCAGAAATAGTAGTGGGTAATGATTTTCACCGTTAAAACATTCGTAGGGCCCACCATAAAGTTTATTTTCAATCTAATCTGTTCATAAGGTCAAAAATACCTGGATTAAGAGGAAAAACAAATATAATATTGATCTAAAAGTTCTGTGACCCCCAAAAGGGTTTCAATGGTATACGTTCAATCCCCCATTGCTTTTTGCGGTGTGGTCCACTTGATTTTTATATCTGTGTTATTTTTCGAATCAAGCCTTAATACGAGCTCATAAAATAAATGAACGGTTTGGATATAACACATACCTCATGATGGGACCCACAGAACTTGCCAACGTCAATGCACCCAACTACTTGGTACACCAGCGCAGAGGAAAGCTCTCTTTTGAGAGCGTGAACTCGGTGCAATTACGCTTTACAAATGATGGTGCGGCTCTCACGGCGGGCTCACCTTAATGTATTTATTTTTTATCCATGCTGACCATAGGTTTTTCCAGATCATTATAAGACGCTAGCCCAAAAATGAAGCAGATAGAAATCTAAGTTGGGCCATATTTTAAGGAAGAGTGGTGGTTGAACCTCCACCATTAAAAACTTCTTCAAGCCCACATTAATGTTTTTGTAATGTTTATTTTTCATCCAACCCATTAATAAGGTCACATAAACCTTTATGAATGGAAAAGAACAAATATCAGGTTGGTCCAAAACTTTTGTAACCCATGAGAAGGTTTTAATGGTCAATCACCACTGTTTCTTATGTAAAGGTCCACCAAAGATTTGAATCTGTTCCAATTTTGAGATTATACCCTAAATTGATTTTTTAAAATAGATGAACAGGATAGATATACAATAAATATATCAACGTGGCCCCACTGTAAGTGTTGTATTGTCTTATGTCAAGCTAAGGTTGCACATAATCCACTCTACTCCTTGCACCACTAAGTGGGTGGGAGTCAATACGCGGGGTATTATTTATTTATTTATTATTATTATTTTTATTATTTATTTATTTTCAATTCATCCCAGCAGGAATGGGACCATGAACAGTTTGAATGTACATAAACATCACGGTGGACTAGGGAAGTTTATTTGTCATCCAAGTTGAAACCTTCCTAGGAGCTATGGCCCACAGTGGTGTTTATTTGTCATCCAAGTTATTCATAAGATCACACGGAGATAGATAAAGGTAAAATACAAAAATGACATGGATCCAAAACTTTTGTGGCCCGTAATGATTTTTCAACCGTAGGAATGTTCAATTCACATTGTTTCCTATGGTGTGGTGCATTTGAGCATTGGATATGCTTCATCTTTGGGATCAAGCCTGAAAATTATCTTGTAAAATGGATGGATGGGGTGGATAAAATACATAAATCACAATGGGCCCTGCATAGTTGACTCAGTACGATAAGCATACTGATTTATACGGTGCGCATGTGTCACTTGTTTGTATCTTTGGATTGATGGGTCGATGTTCTGTAGGGGCATCATAATGATAAATATTTTATCAATGTCGTCCATTTATTTTGATAGATAATTTTAAGGAATGAGTTCAAAATGAGACAGATTTGCATCTCAGGTGGACCACACTAAGGGAAACAGTGGTGATTAAATGCCCACCATTAAAAACAGTGGTATGGCCCACCACCAGATTTTTGGATCTACCTAACTTTTAGAACATTGTCCTATTGTGGCCTTTCAAAACAGATGGTAGGAGTGGATTTGTGACGTACATCTCTATCATGCAAAAACCACACCTAATTGGATAATCCAATCCATCCTTGATTTGGTATCTTTGAGTTCATTCACTTTTACATGTCTTAATTACTGTATGCCAGCTGCATTTGTAATATATAAACTCATTTTGATTGCTATTAAAGTGATTTTTTATGGGATCGCATGCTTTTTGTGTTCCATTAAATGAAAACTTATCATGTAATGCATTTTTTTTTTTTTTGCAATTTTTTCATTCATGAATATGTAAATATATGTATTCATGCATGTCCTAAAGTTTCACTGAAAAATTTTACCATTTTCTCCATGTTTCCCCCTTTTTTCCTGCATTTCCGGTTATCGGCGATATTATCGGCGATAACAATATTATATCTTTATCTCTGGCCAACGAAACTTGTAGCGATACCGACAACTCGAACACTGGTTCAGACCGTTCAAGAACTTAAGATTTTGGGTTTGTATACCATTCACTATTGGATCTATTGAATGAGCGATTCTGATCTTATCCTTGCATGACATGCTTATTGGGCTTTCTATACCTCCAATGCCTCAAGTGGCATTTGATTAAACTCCTTACATGCAAATGAAGCTGAGTATTTCATCCTACTCTTCATGGCATGTCCATGGTAGAGGTTTTTTATTAGGAGGGTGTGATGGCCCTTCCTTTCTATCTATGGAGAGAGGGAATGAGGGGACTTGTGACTGTTAGTTTGATGATAGGCTTTTTGCACCACCCAATCAACTAAAGATAATCCTTTTTGTGATGATGATAAAACAAGAAGCGATCTGGCAACTGCTTCATGGGTTGAAGGATCATATAATTCCTTGTCATTAATTTCTTTGATGATGAAACAAGATACTGGCAATGTCTTAGATATATCTACTTTGATTTGATGCTAACTAATTAGGTTGGCGTGGCTGTGAAAAACCAGATATTTAATGACTTCTTGCATAAGGAATACGGAGGTCCAGGGACACTCTTGGTGGAACCTTTTACAGACATGTTGTTAGTTCTCAAGGAGAAGAAACTGGCAGGAGCTCCCATGGCTGCACGGGCTGCTCTCTTATGGGCTCAAAACTACGTTGATCATGACTGGGAAATCTGGACCTCGCAACCACCGAACTGATTTGGTCAGTTCCATATCACCATTGGTATCATTTCTCGCACTTAGCAGCATGTAGCTACTCTATTCTGTGGTGGACAGGAAACTACTCTGCCATAGGTCTTTGAAAATGTAGAATGTTAGTATGAACGACTACATGGAAAGTTTATACCCTTTTTATCATTTGTATGGGGCCTATCTGATTATATATGGTACAAAAACGATGATGCTAGGAACTCCCTACTGTACATGTGGCATTTACCTGAAATCTGGACCACCCAAATAGTTGAACTCACTGTAGGTCAGTCAGAACCCCAGAGTCAGCTTATTAGACAATCCTGACTCTGATTAAATGGACATTTGTTAGTTGAATTTGTATCGTTTATTACTTCTCTTATTATTATTTTTCAACACCATCCATTAGATGTCCAATAATTATTTAGTTAGGATCATAATTTCCATGTAACTTTTGGGTTATAATCCATGTAAGGTGGTCCTGCTATTCGGGCGGTTTGGATTCAAAGTGCCAGCTGTATGTACATTAATGGGAGGTGCCCCTGCATGGTAATTGTGGCATGATGACCAGCACCCTATCATTCACTGATTATGTATCATGGTACCAATGCTTATTTCCTTTCAACATAGTAGGTGATTACAACTGCATCTGATCTGTTCCTTTTATTTATTTTGGGCATTACACAAGGATTGCATTCAAGTGAAGTTCTTCTGGTTTACAACTGCTCGAAATTATTTATGGGATACCTGACAATGCTAGGCCTCATCCATTGCATTGTCCTTCTATTTTCCGTGTTTGAACCATTTAGACTGGTTCAACATCAAGGTGAGACTATCTATCTTTCAATTCATCTGTCTGTCGTCCATTCAAAGATTATGACATCAGCTTCCGACTTCAGAGATACTCTGTAATGATGGACGCCATTGTCTTTTCGACCTCATGATGCACTGTGTTGTCTTTGGTTGATGCCGCTCTTGTTTTGCCTCCTGAAAAAGGTTTGATGGTTACGGGAGTGTCTTGAAATGCCTTGAAGAGCAGCTTAGTAAGTCTCTCCATCTTGCTCCTCTCCAAATCATACAACATGCAAACATGGACATGGTGTGGAAAACACAAAGCATGTAATACATGCGTCTGGATATACATGCTTGTTAACACAAGTAACCGTGCAACTCGGGCAGGTTGGGGGTCAAATCGAGCCCGACTTGACCTCAAGAAGACCCAACCTGTAAGCCGATCCAACCTGAATTCCAATCCAGGGTGTCCAACCTGAACCCAACCTGAATGGCTGAACCTAACCTGAATTCCTCTATGCTCGACCTGACCTGACCCAACCCAAATACATGTGAGTATTCCCAGCCCGAATTTGCCCAACTTGAACCCAACTCGATTTGAAATCAAGTTAGCTTTTTTCAACCTGAATCAAACTTAAGGACCTTGACAACCTGACCCAACCCCAAGGTATACTGTATCCGTTACGATACAGCTATAAAGGTTGATACATATAGATAACAGTTGTGACCATTACGCGATACGGGGGTGAAAATGGGCAATTGATTTTTTGGGACCGTATCAACTATTACAGGGGCCGTAACAGCTGTTACGGGGCATAACGACCGTTACAGCTGTAATGGTTGAAAAACAATCAATTCTTTCTATGTAAATCCATTTTTTGTTCAATTTTCTACTTTTCTCATTCCAAAAACTTTCCTACATCATTCTACAATAGATTTCAAACACTCGTACAATAGTCTTTAGGATTAAAATAGTAGATTGAAGCGATTTAGGCAAATACAAGCTCCAAGAGCCATTTTTTCAAAAAATCAAAAAAAGTGGTATATATGCATTTTTATCCGAATTCTAATTGTAATGCTTGATTGTGATGTGTAAATATTAAAGATATATAACCATGTTCATAAATTCACTAAACAACCTAATACAACACTCTCACCAAAGAGTTGACCGTTAAGCTACCATAAAAATGTTCAAAACAAAAAATAAATGCAGATTTGTAATATTTACATTATTCTAGATTTTCTAGATATTATTTTAGAATTTTTCGAGCAAATTTTTTTGAACCATTACAGGGGTCGTAGTGGTCGTTACGCTCCCGTATCAGCCGTTATGATCGATATCGGTATCAGTAACAATCATGACCCTTACAACCACCGTTACTGATACGGAACACCTTGCCCGAACTTGCAGCCCCAAGCACAAGCACTCACACGGGCACAAACAACATGCTCAAGCTACCTTATAATACTTGATTTTCCTCTAGATATAAAATGTTCCATTTCTTCAATAGAAAAAAAATATACCATTATTTCTACTTTCTTTTTCTTCTTTTGAGATCTTTGAGGACTACGCATGTGATATACATGTCTGCACGCGCGCGCGCGCACACACACACACACGGACGCACCTAAAGACTTCATGTACACAAGTGGAGATTAGATGAGTTTGTTCATTTTTAGCCAGAATGTTTGAATTTGAATGTCTTGCCTAAATCAGTTTTTTAAAACTTTGACCAGACTAGTCAGTTGAACAGCTTGAACAGTCAGTTGGGCATTTTGGGATCAAATAACGGACAGAAACTGGTCTCTATCTGGTCCAGGTTTGAAAACATTGATCTGGATACAAATGAAGGGAAATGACTAACATTCTGCGAAAGCTCTAATTGTTACAGTGGATGTTGTGCATAGACTAACAAAAGGTTCATGCTCTCATTGTTGCTGTCTATGGCGAGGATTGCAATCCCAATCTGCCATACCTGCTTATCTGAGCCCCTCAACTCATCACCATCGTTTGATTGTTTAAGGCAATGGTCTAGAAGTTAGACTCGACCCTGACCTATTTTTGTCTAAACTGGTCCACCATAGGCAAAACGGTCCGCCCTTGATGTCTGTTTAAAAATCATCCAACAAAAATGTCTGTGCTAGAGTGGACAAGGTCTGGTAGGTTGTCTTGTCATCCACAACTAAAATTTTCCACTCAGACTATTGACGTGCCTCTGGTCCCACCAGACAAAAATGGTCAGCTGTATTTGATCCGTCCGGTCTTATTTGGGTTTTCAAACATTTGTTTGATGGTATTATGAGTTCATGCATCGATCATGTGGTGTACGTGTCATACACCAGACAATTCTCCTATAAATAGATGAAACAAAGCCTAAAACAGAAAGTTTGCTTCATATCAACCAGTGGATACAGAATTATTCACCTTAATACTCTTCTCCCATTCAGAGCTCCTTTTGCTTTCTTCCTTCAAACATTCTAAGCTCCTACTTATCCTTTGCTGCTGCTTCTCTGAATCTGATTCCTTCTTCTTCATCCTCCAGTACTTCTTTTCCCACAAATCGTTCATAACCTCTAAAACCCACAAGTAAATAAACGAGCAAATCAATGCATACAATACTTTGGCAGCACATATCATATCCTACTACCCATGTAAGCAAAGCACTACCAAAGATTCAAAATTGGTTTTGGTGCACCATGTCGATCACCACTGAAACTGGATTGTATCACCCCATCTCAGGCCAGTATGGGCCAATTTCATGGATGAAACAGCCTATATTAGACGATTTGGATTGGTTTTTACTAGTATTACCTATGAACAACAAACCGAAAAGAAGAACGGAGCATAGTTAAAGAACCCAAAAACTCGTCTTGATATTCATCTAGGTTGGGTCGGCTAAATGAGTCGATCCCGATTGACTCAGTTGTTACCAAATATAAATTATAATTTCTAAAAATAGTAAAGAATATTTAAAATAATTACATGTGGGACATGTTTGTAAACCATGAATTGCATGCCAAACAATGGGAAAAAAAAGGGTTTGTCTTCGATATGACGATTTGGATAGCAACGAAAAGGATGGATTCTACCCAATAGTCATTACACTTTTTCATAATTTGGATTATTGGCGTAAGAAACTAAGTGAGAATTTTGAGAGGTATACAAGATTTCCACTTGCTATTCAAATAAGACTTAAGATTGAAATCCATGCTTTAATAGATCTCAAGCAAAACACTACAGGAATATTATTGTCTTTTCCATGAATTCTATGTATCCGAACATGCCCATAGCATTCGTATTAAAAAAAAAAAAGAAACTAAACTACAAAGTCATGCGTAACTTTGAAACTGGCTTGATATGTATTAGTATTTCCTCTGAACAATGTGGGTGTGTCGGTCTGAAACAGCTTGATATGAGAGCTGTGAACATACGAGCGCAATGGAGTTGGTGGTGAACAGTGCCTTATGCAACACACCCATTTCTAACCTGGAGTCTAACATCTCTTATTTAGATTTTGTTAAAAATCAGTTCAACAGGGCAAGTGACTTGGCCTGAGTCACTGCAAGTTGTGTCTAGTCGATTGAGTTATTAACTTGATGATTCAGCTTGTCCCTGTGCTTAGTTTTGAGTTGAGTCAGAGAGTTTTAGAACTATGGAATGGAGACAAACCTTGAGATGTCACAAGCCGATAAACTTGGCCTATAAGAAGTGTATCCGTTGGCCGAAGGATCTTCACATGCACGCTGTTGTTCTCGTTTCTCCCCGCCTCTAGTTGACAAAAGGTGACGAGTGCGACGTAGTGACCTGGGTTACTTCTCATCACCTTGCTCACGCTTATCGGCCAATACATCCTCTCTGCTCTTCCACCCGGGTGATGCATCACCACCATAGCTGAATCTGTTGCCTGGCAGTTCCCCATATTGCTCTCCTTCAAGGAAGCTCTCTCTCCCTCTAAAGAGGAAGAAGATAGATGAGAATGAGAGTGAAGAAAAAGGATGAGGAAGACTAGGTGAAGTTGGCACCCCTCTCTTTCTAGCACTAGCCCCTACAACCAAATTCCTACTACATGCCATCACCTTTCATCTCACCGTTCCTTAGAAGATGGCCAGGATGACAAATGACAAGATGTCATTGGCAGTTGGAGGGAACAGCATGTTAGTCGTGTCTGCATGGCTGGCTGGTGCTTTTCTTGTTGCCTACCGAAGCGTGAGATTCCGTGAAGGAAACATGGCCGCAGCGTTGTCTACGTGATGTTAGTTGTTTCCCCTTCAACGTAATAAGTACGTCTGGTCATGTGGCTGTAAAGTTACACATTTGGTTGTGGATTGAGCATATCTATAATCACAGTGATCAAGCAATCCTAACCATTCAATTAATGACTATAGAATGAATGGTTAAAAGTAAAATAAGGAGTTATTCAAATTTGAATGGAAAATCAGATGGTTAATATTATCTTCTCAGTACCTTTTAAATAACCAAAAAAAATAAAAAAAGAAAAAGAAAAGAAAAAGAAAAGAGAGACACCTAGCTGAATTAGCCAGCGAAGAAATCGCCTCCTTGATATCTTAACAAGAAAAGAGGACCATGCGAATCGCTTATTGGATCTTGTATATTTTGAGTACATCAACCAGGTCGACTGCCGCCAGCATATAGCTAGTAAGAAACAAATCTTTTTTGTTTTATTTTATTATTATTGTTATTTTAATCTTAGTGAAAAATCTCCTTCTCGGCAATTTCTCAGCAAGCGAATGTCTTGGGAGATTTTCAGTTTTTGACGTTTTATCTCTATAATATCTGGAAAACCTTGCTGGAAAAAGAATATTAAAATATTTATTAAATTAATAAATGATTAAAATTTTAAAAATTAGGTAAAACTGGATTAATTTAAAATTTTAGATATTTATTTGATAAAAATCACAATAATTTCATGATAAAATAGATATTAAAAGCTGATGAGACTTCGAAAATGTCATAATATTATCATGATGATATCGCTTCATGAATTTTCCTCAATATATATACTGATATTTTCAAAATCTGGGTGATATTTGTATGTTAATCTTCAATGGATGGACCCAATAAATAGATGATTAAGAGTGAAAATATAGTAATGGTTCACATTCACCTTAGAAAAAGCCAAATACTCTATGGGTAGGATCTTCTAATCTGTGGGGTTTTGTGCATTGGCCATCCCCACTGAGGTCCATGGTAGGAATGGTGTGGATCATTTAATCATGGTCGCTACTTGTATTAACTGAATAAGCCAACTTATCTGCCCAGCATTATGTGAGAGGGAATACTTGCAACACACGTGGATGCGCAAGCATGTGTGCGAGATTGAAGCCATTCATCAGACGATACCCTCTGCGTATCTTAGATGTCTCAAAGTTCAGGCCGACGAGATTATTTGGGTAGGCTAGACGCGTGCGAAGTAAATGAACGGTTAAGAGAAATGCTCCAGTGGTCCAAATTACATGTGGATCAGCGGCCCACCAGATGATTAGATCGGTACGAGTTTCAGGACATGTAACCAACAAAGTGCAGACTGCCCTGATGAGCAGCGGAAACGGATCGGCTACTCACCCTGCCACTAGCCAATGGCTAGTGGTCGGTGATCTGTGGGCCACACCATGATGTTTGTGTTTCATCCATGCCGTCCACCCATTCTTCCAGATCATTTTATGGTATGAGCCCAAAAATGAGGTTGATCCAAATCTCAAGTGGACCGCACGGTGTCGATTGAACGACCACCATTAAAAACGTATTGGGGGCCACAAAAGTTTTGGATCAAGCCGATATATATTCGTTCCCTTCATCCAAGTCTGTATGACCTAATCAACAGGTTAGATGTCAAATAAGCATTACAGTGTGCCCTAGGAGGTTTTTAATGGTGGACACTCAATCACAACTTCTTTCCCATGGTGTGGTCCACCTAAGATTTAAATCTACCTTATTTTTGGAATCAAGCCCTAAAGTTATATTTGAAAATGGATGGACGGCGTGGATAAAACACATACATCATGGTGGGGTCCACATAGCACCGACCACTAGCCAACTGGCTGGTGGCAGCCTCGCTAGCCAAACCGCGTCTGATGACAGCTACAATGTTGCATGCTTAGTCCTCATTTACACGTGTGAGGCGAGTGTGAGCGTTAGCATTCTGTTGTATGATACTTGAAAGCTGGCAGATTGAATTCCTCTTTACATTTTCCTTTTTAAAACCGAGGCCTCGGTCGAGAGTTTGTAACGTAACGTTTTCGGTCTGTAAAATTGGGCTGGGCCGTTTTAACTACTTTAAATACTTACCTTGATGGGCCTTAACCTGCCCCAGATTTAAAGATTCCATCGGTAGAACATTTTGCCTTTTCGGTGGGACGCGGATTGCATACTCACACTGCAAGTAGCCACCTCGCTATTGGAAGGTGTTCTGTGGGCCTCAAAATGATGTATGTGTTTTTATTCACGCCCTCCATCCATTTTGGATCATTATTTTGGGGCATTAGATAAAAAAAAGAGGCAGACACAAATTGAGCTAGGCATGGGATGACTCGACTCGTTCATATCCAAATTGACCTGAAACGAATAGGTGAGTTGGTCTGAACCGAATAGGGTTCGCCCAATCCGAACTCAAACCGAGTCGAGTCCGAGTTACCCGGTAACTTGATCCGACTCAACTCGAAACTCGATCCTGTCAAACTCGACTCGATTCGAAACCAACTCAACTCGGATCGGATCAGGCACGCTGGACTCAGTACCGAGTTGGGTTGATTTTAGGTCAAGCATATTTCAAAATCGAATAGAGTCGGGTCAACCTTAGCTCGGTCCGACTCGACTCGATGCCCAACTCTAGATACAAATCTCAGGTGGACCACACCACAAGAAAATAATGGTTCATTAAATGCCTACCATTAAAAACTTCCTAGGGCACAATGTCATTTCTATTTGCCATCCAACCTGTTAATTAGGTCACAAAGGCATGGATGAAGGTAAAATACAAATATGAGCGTGATCCAAAACTTTTATGGCCCCTAGGAAGTTTTTAATGGTAAGCGGTGTGGTCTACCAGATGCCTGGATCTGCCTCATTTTTGGATTCACGTCTTAAAATGAACCAGAAATATGGATGAACGGCAGGGATAAAACACATACATCGTGGTTGGGCCCGTGGACAACCATTCAATAGCGACTTGGCAGTGTCAGTATGCAATCCGCGTCCTTTTCTTCGCTCCAATGTGAACAGTCGTTGTATTTTCTTTATAAACTGCCTTCATGGCTGTCGACCTTTTATTTGGTTTATCAGCCATCCAAGGTGGCGATCAATATTTGCCGTCTGATCAATGGATTGCAAATGAACGGTGCAAATTTGTTACAATAAAAGTATGCTCCATGAATTTGTATCATCCATCATGTGGGGCTCACCTTTGCCATCATTCCAAAAAAAAAAAAAAAAAAACTCTTAAGATCTTCCTGACCATCCGATCAATGACTAGGAAATGAACGGTCCATACATATTACAGTGGAAAAGGCCTTATCATTCATTACCCATCATGTGGGGGGGCCTTTGATTGCCCATCTCTCTCAAAAAGGTACGTAGACCGGATGACGCTTGATGTTGGAGTGAATGATGCACGGTTTGCATTGATTATTAGAAACGATCATTGATTTGAATTTCATGTTCTGTCAGGTCTGCCTTTGCTTGCTCATCTCTATCGTGAATCACTATCATCCGATAATTATAGTCGTCTAATCAATGGCTAGAAAAATAAAATTTCATGGCATTTATCCGAAAATGTGCTTGCCACGGTAAAAAGGTGGGATGCAAATAGGTATTTTTTAGAATTGTCGAGGAAAGATCTCGTGGCAATCAAACAGTCCGAGTCACTACTTCTCTACAAGCTTTTTCTGCGGGTCGGTTTCCAGTCCTGACAAGTGGGACCCAAATTCCTGTCCCGAGCACCTTTTGGCCTCCCACTGAGGATGAATCATGCCCAAAAAATCTTCTTGATAGGAAAAGTTTATCCTTTATTATTTGTGGCGTAGAATAGATGGGTAAGAAGAAAAATACAACAATTGTCCACTTTCAGCTGAAAAAGGTCTCAAGATTGGGAGATGTTTGGGCATGATTCAGAGTAAGATGCAATAGAACAATGGTTGTGATTAGCAAACTATAGGTCCCACTTAGCAAAATTGAAAACCTACTTATCCTTGAAAAGATAAGAATTCTTTGATTAGCAAGATTCATTTGTTCAAGGACCATTTATGTCTTGGCTGTAATGGAGCAATGAAATGGTTTAAATCAATGCAATGTCAACAATCAGCAATCCAACCTTGGCTGAATAATAGAGTTTTTTTTTTTTTTTTTCAGGTCAAGGTGGATGTGTTCTTATAACCTTCTCGATCGTGTGTGCGCGCGACTGCACTTCCTGCATGTGCGCCTCATTTTCCCGTACATACACTCTGCTTACCGTCCGTGTCCCGTATTCCTTCCTGTGCGCGAGTGTGCGTTCCTCAATCCCCCATAGACCCAGATTGCAACATGTGTGTCCGTGCCCTTGCGCACATGTATCCCGACCCTCGTGTGTGTATGCATAACCTGTGAGTGAGAGCACGACTCTCCGTACGTGTGTGACTCAATCCTACACCCACATGCCCCCACATTTGCGCAATATCATGTGAAGAAGCGCACGTACACCAAGTGTGCAAAGAGTACCCAATGAGAGGAGAAATGCACCTCTTCTCACCCCTTAATGGGCTTACAAATATCAGTTTGATCCAACACATTTGTGGGCCCCACTGTCTGAAAAACTGTGGGGGATCTGTCCTCCATTGAAACCTGAAGGGGGGGCCCACCTTAGTGTATGTATTGTATATCCAATTGTCCATCATTTTTTCCTTTTCATTTTTAGGTGGGCCCACATCAGTGGGACCCAACCCTGATGTATGTATTGTAGCCCACATCATCCCTGTTGGGACCCACCTTGATATATGTTGTTCATCCAACAGTCGAAATTTCCCAACTCAAACCTGGGTGGGCTCGTTGGTCGTCCATTTATTTTCAGCTCAAGGGGGTCGGTGGGACCCACCCCTAGGCACAAGCCCAAAAATGAGGTAGATCCAGATCCTCAAGTGGACCACACCACAGAAAATAGTAGTTATTGAACGTCCACCAATAAAAACTTCCCGGAGGCCGCTATAATGTTGATATGGCATCCAAACCGTCCAAAGTGTGGGGCCCACGTGGACCCTACTTTGACATATGTGTTTTATACCTCGTCATTCATCCAAATTTTTAGCTCATTTTAGAGCATGGTCCCAATTTAAACAGTGAACTACATTAGTAGATGCTATAAAATCATGCAGTTTGTTTAGATAGCGGATCCCACCATGATGTACATTCTGATGTATGTTTGATCTCGTGAACGTGTGAAATTCGTTACGTAGGGTGGACCACATAGCTTACTAACTTGCTGAACCTTGATTTGGTGTAACATGGTATATGTGGGACCCATTGAATCATGCTTAAAATGATATGGATGTAGGCTCACTTAACAATGCCAAATGTGGCATAAGTGTGGTCCACTAGACTATACGAATTATGTTGTAAATTCTGTCCTATACTCTTGACTATGTAACACCAAATCTGGGCCGTTTATCTTGTAAATGTGTGAGATGATTGCGGCCTGAACTGTGTATAAGTGGCCCACCACTTGTGTGAACTAGGGACTAAATAGGGCCACTGATCGGACCGCATTGTAGTGTATGTGTGCGCTTCGAATTATGTGATGAAGTGATGTATATGTAATCACTAAATCATATGATTAGTGACTGATATATGATCCACTCAATCCTTGAAAGTTGTATGTTTTTATTGTCACCCGATCTAGTGCATAGTGGTATGAGAAACCACCTAGCTATGTATAAAATGTGTGGATGTATGGTTCTCTAACTTTATGACTATATGATGGAGTATGCTACTAACTTAATGATCAATGTGTTATAATATGGCCACAAAACCTTGTGATGAAGTATGGCCACTCGATCATGTGTTATTGTGATGAGAAGTGGCCACACACATATGTGAAAAAGTGATGAAATGTAATTTATTACATGATGTTGTGGCCAGAAAATTTAAAAAATATTGTGATGAATTATAACTCCCTATAAATGTAGTAAATGTGATAGATTGTGGTTACTTAATTAAGTAGAATGATAAGAAATAGATGGCCATTAAACATATGATCATGCAATGTAAGTAGGGTCACTAAATATATGATGATACAATGCATGTAGGGTTACTTAGTTCCGTGAATAATGTGACTTAGGTATATCTCTAAAATCATGTGTTTATAAGATGCATGTTCGAGTTATTTTAGTATGTGAACTTGTGACTTATGTAGGGCTACTAAATTATGTGACCTTGTGATATGTGTAGTGCTATTGAATTATGTACAATTGTATTGTGTTAGATTACTAGATCAAGTGTTTATGGAATGGGTGTACAATCACTTAATCATATGCAAAAGTGAGTTATACATGACCACAAATCATATAATCATGTGATCAATATACGTAATATTGTATGTATGACCTTTAAATAGTGTGAGATTTGTAATGAGTATGTTATCATTTACCTTATGATTATATGACACATCTAGGGCCATAAGACCATGTAGAATTAAGTTGTAAGTGTAGCCATCCAACAATGTAATTATATGGTGCGTATGGCCTCTAAACTATAAAAAATTGTAATGCATGTGTGGTCATCAAGCCATGAGGACTCATGACTCTAGTATGATCACTTAATCATGAGAGCTTGTGATATATGTGTAGTATTTAACCATATGATTATATAATGCACATGTGACCACTCAACCTTGTGAAGCCGTGATGTCCGTGCAACCACTTAATCATGTGATCATGTGATATATGAATAACCAATTAAATAAGTGAAGCGGTGATGTATAAGCAGTCATTTAACTCTATGGTCTTGTAGTGTTTGTTTGATTACTTAGCTATATGAAATTGTTATAATTTGTGACCCACTTAATAATGTGAAACTTATATACCTACCTAACCATATGATCTATTCAAAAGGATGACAACCCTAAGTGCAAGGCTGCGATGTAGTTTTAACTCGGCAAGACTGAGATCGAATCCATATGGACTTATATTTATGCATTCTCTAAAACACTTAAGAATCAATATTAAATTTAAATTAACTATAGAATTGAATTAGAAGAAATAATGATTGAAACTAGACAATGTAATGAGAAAAATCAATAAAGCAAAATACTAGAGCATTAATGATTCACTTCTACCATTCTTAATGTCTAATTTACTTAATTCAATTATATAATTCAATTGAAATCAAAGTCATATTCTATCCACCCGGAAAATAAAGTAGTTAATTCATCATTCACAAGCCAAAATAGATTTGAATTTCAATTGATTCAGTTCCCATATGAAACACCAAAGTATTGATCATAGGGAATTCAAAGCATCTATCACGCCCTTAGGATACAATAGATCAATAGATTTTACAGATCAATTATTCACAAAAGAGATAAACAATCAATCTTAACCTTCATAAGCATCCAAAGTGTTCAAAGTTTACAATGAACCAAACTAAATTAAAAATAAAGGTTTATTCAAACTAATATCAATGAATTGTTTAATATTAAACCAATAACTTGAATCAAAGTAAACTAGAAAATTAAAAACCACTACAAGTTTTACCTCATAGACATAGTAAAGAGATTTAGCCAACCATAGTCATAATTAAATTAAATTCTAAAACAAACATAAAAAATAACTTAGAACCGAAAGATTGGAGAGGAGGAACGACTTCGTAGAAGCTCTGCTACTCCTTTCTCTCTCCCAAGTTTTAAATTGTACTTAGAAGAGCCTAAATCACCATATTCAATAGACTTGATTCACACAGACCTTGAGCCAACTTCAATACTTTGTTACACTTCGATCGTAATGACTGTAACCTTCGGTTGCACCGAATATTACGTTAGTCGCACTGAATTTGCCTCTCGGTTGTAGCCAAATGTTTTTAAATTTCTTTTGAAATCTCTGTTTCCCTTTGTGTGCACCGAACTCTCCTTTGGTCCCACTGAATATGTCTTCAGTTGGACTAAACTTCGAACCGAATTACATCTGAAAATTATAATTTATTGTTAGACCGTTCTGGGCACTTTCATTCATATCGAACCAACTTTAGGTGTGACTAAACAATCTATTATTTTTGTTAATACATTGTGTGATTTTTTCAATTTCTCTCTCTCATCTGCACTTGATTTTTTTGGATATTTGGCACTTGAATTCTTCGAAATTTTTAATATTGACCTTTATAGATCCAATCCTTCACTTCATCATTCTTCAAGCATTAAATCTTCTATTTAATAATCATTTTTATCTTATATCTCCAAATCATATCGCATAACAAAACACACATAATTAGATTAATTTAGCATACCTATGCATATAAAACTAATGCATAATTAAGAAAAATATGCAATATTTCACACTAAACATCATTCGACCTTATGATACTTAGTAACCATGTGATAATATAACTTTGTAGCCGACCTTCCCATGAGATCTTGTGATATTGGCGAGACCACTAAATCATGTGAAATTGCGGTATTAGTGTGTCCACTAAGCCAAGTAAATTTGATATGTGTATGTGTTCACCTATCTAAGTAAACCTATGATATGGGTGTGAGCACTTGACCATGTAGGCTTATGAGATATATGAGGCCGCTTAACAATATGGACTTGCGATATTATGTGGCCACCTAACCATATGAAAGTATGATAAATAGGTGACCATCTAGCTATGTGAATTGTGGTGTAGTAAGATCATTTAATTATGTGATATTAGATCCTTAGCCATGGTGAGTAGAATGAATGATTTCGTGTGACCACTTAATCATGTGAACTTATGATAATCATGCGGTCATGTGAACTTATGATAACCGTGCGATCATTTGAACTTATGAACTGCACTAATTGTGTGGCCTCTTGAATATGAAACTTGTGATATGTGTGTGGCCTCTGATTATATGAATTAATGCTAACTGTATAGTCATTTGACAATGGAACCTTACAATAGGTGTGTGATCGCTTAACTATATAAATCTAGGTGTTCATCGGACCATGTGAACTTATGATATGTGTATGACCACTTTTCTAGGTGAACTTGTAATATATGCATGACCACTTAACTATATAAAGTAAGGGACGGTATAATGATGATGCTTCACTATTGGTAGTACGCCAAGTAGGTGGATTAATTATGCATAGAATGATGACCTCTTTTTAAACCATATCATTTCGAGTTTTTGTTTATATGCTTAGTAGTGATGAATGCAATAAATTGTGGTTGCTTAAATATGTGATAAATATTATAAATAGTGGTCACCTAAAAGTGTATGAAGATGTGTCCACTTAACCTTATGCTAATATAATAAAAATGTGGTTACCTACCTATGTGAAAATGTGATATATTGTGACTATTTAACTATGAGATGAATGTGATAAATTGTGGCCACTCAACTATGTGACAACATGTGGAAATGTGACCATTTAAATCTTATAATGATGTGTTAAAATGTGGTCCCGTAATTATATGACTTGATGATATGTTTAACATATGATATTAGATGTTTACTAGAAGTAAGCATACTAGAATGTGTGGCCTAACTATACTATGTGATCATTGAACTATGTGATCTTGGGATTTGCTTATGTGCTAAATAATGAGGATAAACTTATATGTACCTTATATATTTTAGTGAACACTTGTATATATGGGAGGTATGAACACTCACATAGCTCCCATGATTATGTGTAGAGTTCACGCCTAACCACCGGGCTTGCTTAGTTTACGCCGTGCTCTTATTTGGCTAGTTTTGATCAATTTGATGCATTGCATGTGAAGTATGAAGTATGAGATGGTCATGTGCATGTTGGCATGTTGTGGGATTACAAAATGGTTGTATGGACTAAGGGGGTGTTTGGCGCATGGGATTAGGCAGTTTTCAGTGGGAGTGGGATTTCCAAATCTCAGGTTTGAAAGTATAAATTGTTGGGAAGAAGTCCATTGCAAGTTTGAAGGGACTACTCGGGTCCTGCACTTGGGCGAGGGATTTACTAAATCACACATTGGTACTTGAGCTAGCTTCGAGTCACTTCCATTTAATACCATAGCTAGATTTAGGAATCATAACAGTTCCTTGGAATTGCAAGGATTATATGCTGTAGTGAAACGCGAGACTTCCTATAGAAGTGATGTGACCAATTTCTGTGGGACCCGCTATGATGTATGTTACGTATCCACACTGTTCACCTTTTTTAGAGATCATTTTAAGGCATGATCCAAAAAATGAGTCAAATCCAATGCTTGATGTGGACCCCACGACAGAGAACAATGGATTGACTGACGAGGACAACCATTGATCCCTTGTAAGGGCCACAACCATTTTCGAGTATATGAATGATGTGTTTTCCTTTTTTTCATGTTCGCATTAACACATGAATGGGTTGGATCACAAAGGTACCTGATGGTGATCCTCAGGTGGGTTTCAACAGTGGGTGTCCCTCTCCACACTGTTTTCTGTCGTGGGGTCCACTCCAGCTTTGGATATGCTTGATTCTTTGGATCATGCCCTAAAATGATCTCATATCGACCGGATGGACGGTGTGGATCAAACACCACTTATGCTGGGCCAACATAAATTGTTGACGTCTAGTGTTTTTTCGACTTATGTAAGTATAGGTATCAAGTGAGAAATCCATCTCATAGTCGCCGTATATTTTCTGATACACCTGAAGCCCTCGAGCAGACCTTGTCTGGAGAGGGGAATAGGAGTATACGATCTTCTCCATTCAATCCTTGGATACAAGATATCTTCCACACCTTATATAGGAAGGAGAATGATGCAGAGCTTCACCCAACACCAGATTTCATCTCCGAGTGATGACATAAGACTCGTTTCTTTCCTTTTTTTTTTTTTTTTTCATTTCCTATTCTTATACCCTGAATGGAGATGCTTACTCATGGACCTTCCAGATTAAAGGTGGCGATAGGAAGAGCACAACTCTACGGGTAGCTTTAATTGGAGAGATAAGCAAGATCTATCCATTTCTGTCGTGGGGTTCATTCCAAGTTTGGATCCTTCATATCTATCTTGATTTCAATGACTGTCCACAAAACATTGCTACCATTGGACGATTAAGAAAGAAAAAATGGAGCTAAACAGTGTGGACTACATAGTAACACTCATCGCTGCTGCTGGATAGTTCTTTGTGGTCTCCACCATAATGTATTAGTCTTATCCACACCATCTATCAAATTTGTATAATTATTCTATGTCATGAACCCAAAAATAACTTATATCCAAATCTCAAGTGGAGCACACCATAGGGTTACATCAATATGGATTAAGGGAAAACAAAATATCAGGTTGATCCAAATTTTTTTTGGCCCTAAGGAGCTTTTAATGGTCAGCTTTCAATCACCTTTTTTTTGGTGGTGTGGTTCACTTGAGATTAAGATATGCTTGATTTTTGGGATCATAGCCTAAAATGTTTTAGAAAAATGGATGGACGGCATGGATAAAAAAACACCATGGTGGGCCCCACAGTGCACCAATAAGTATCAAGTAGCTGCTGACAACTCTTCTATCTTTCTATAGAAACGTGTAGCTCCTTCCAACCGCTTCTATGGTTGTAAACCATTAAAAGAGTAAATAATAAATACTTCAGCGAAGAATGGTAGATGGTACACAAGCATTTAAAATATTACTTAGCAATTGTATACATGTGGTACTAGTAACTCAACTTAAATGACTAAAATTTGGGTCCTAGTTTAGATGTACCACGAACCAAAAATTGCACTCATTTTTAACCATCAGATGGGTGGATTTTCACTGGGCAGATCTGATGCAGTGCATTCTACAATTATTCGGTTAATATGTGTTAATATACACCAAGCATTCCTTAATCTTATTCGTCTATATATGGAAAGGGTAATTTGTGGAAGCTTCCATTTTGAACATAACCTTATCATGGTGGGATCTACCCATTGAACGGTTCTGATCTCCCATATACATGGCCTAACAAGTGAACTAATATGTATTTTAGTAGTCAGCTAATGACAAAATAGTACACTTAAGATATATTAACTCTTATTCTTGACTTTGAGGTGTTATTTGATACTCTGGCGGTGTATGATGGATGATACTCATGCACTAAGAACTAGTACACTTAAGATATATTAACTCAAACTGAAGAACCTACTGTCAACCTTTGGTTGGTGGACACTTATTTTTTTGAAATAAGACCGTTGCATATTTTCATTTTAACCGTCCAATTAATGTCCAACAATCTAATATTCAGATTATCAAATAAGAGTAATTTTCGATTCATGATACATTTAAACTAGCAACGATAGTTCGAGCAGTTTAGTTTTAATTACATGTATTCTGCCTAACAATTATGTAACAATTTTGAATTGCCCGAGTATCAACCATCATACTCTGGCGGAGTATAAGTTGTTTCTTCCTAATTTTTATACATGTTACAGGCTGTCACGCGTTCTCTATGATATCTAGTTGCTAACATACTCTTATACTCTTCCCTTCCACGTGATCTTTCGGTAAGAGTACAACTACAAGTATCATGAGATATCATGTGTGGTCTACATCATTACGTGGTACACATGAGGCTTTAATTGTGATAAGTGGGACCATGATTCGACAATCTTAACCATTGATCTATTATGCCCCATCTTGGATGCATTGTGCCTCAAAAATATCATTGAGCTGATAATCCTGGTATTTTGACTATTGGCTTAAATATATATGGCTGAGAAGAGAATTACATTAGTGCTTGATGAAAAAAGGTGTTAATATTGGTTATGAAATCTTCTGTTAATAAAAACATTTGAAGTATTTAGCTAATCAAATAATATTAATATTTTCTACATGATATATACATAGTTTAGATCATACTTTGGACATTTTAATTTGACTAATTGTATTCTAAGTGGTCAATTTCTTAATGCCTGCTCTTGAGTGTCAAATATTGCATATTTTCCTATGTTTATATGTTGGTTTTATGAATATGATAATGCTTAATGGGTATATGTCATGCCCCAAATTTGGAAACTGAACTCACAAAATTTCTAATCGTCGAATCCAGTGCTGATAGCCTCCGTAGTATCCCATTCTCGGCTCCCAACACCCATATGCCAGATTCTGATTCTAAGATCCTACAAGGAGGATTTTCAGTGTGATTTTTTTTTTATGATTAATCTGTTTAGACGATTACACATTTTGTACATGGTATCAACGCATATCGTAGAGACGAACCTGATCGACATGTCACACATAGTATGGTGCACCAGCTCAACAGTAACGAAGGAAACAATAGCAAACTCCAACAACTCTTGTATGCATGCTAAAAAAGTGTAAGTCATACGTATGAGCAAACCACAGCTCGTGAGTCTATTGTGTGCCGGGAGTAAAACACATCTTATCAGGGCACTCCCGTAAACACATCCAAAACAACCATAGGCATGTTATCAACCGAGCATCTTATCATATGTGTGCAGGTTATCAATTAAGCATATCGTATAACTACACAGTTTATTAAGAATATGACATCAATAATAGACATGTCACTCAACAAGCGACCATGAATCATTAAAATAGCCAATCATCATGGACAAGATAATCAGATTTCATTTTCTACTATATGGCATACGATGGAATGACAATGACAGAGCTAGAGTGTGTAGTCAGGATGATAGTGCATGGTATCGCAAGCTGTGGGGTTCATCACAAGGGACTTCTATCCAAACCAGTCTCATACCTAAATTTGGATAGTTAGACTCAATGTGGTAAACTCCTGATCACAGGTTGGTTGCGCGCCCTAACTGAAATCTTGGCCATTGCGAAGATACACATAATAACTTGGTTACGCACCACCAGCTCGAGTGGATAGTGGATGAATAAATGAATGAGTCGAATGCTGAGTATACAACCCCTACACAGTAGCCTGCCAGCACAGTGTCTGCCAACCACTGGTAGCATGCCCAGGCCCTTAGGCCCCGCCCACATCAGCGTCCGCCCACATGTGCCCGTCCATGTGTACAACATTGACGGGGTGTCATAATACCAGTATTGGACATCTTTGGGATCATCACCATGGACTAGTACAATGCTGTCAGCCATACCAAGACTATGCGATGTAAGACATGAATGCTATCTGCCGTACCAAGGCTATGGGATGCAAGACATGAATGCTATCTGCAGTACCAAGGCTATGCAATGCAAGGCATGAATGCTATCGGCCACACTAAGGCCATAGATGGATTGCAAGGCCTACATAGCCAATGTCATATGCAAGATGCAGCTAAAGCATACTAATCCATATATCAATCCAGCTCATCTCTGGAGAATCACATGTATCAATACAGTTCTCTCTGGATAATCACCGGGGTTTAATACACTATACACCACATTGCCGCCCTACACTGGATGCACCACCATGTAAGCGGAAGAGACTTCACTATCCGCCTGGCCAATAGTCAGCCAATATCTATCTGGTACGTCGATAGCAGACCCATTTATGAGCTGGTCATCTCAGCCAAGAAAATGCCTCCTCCCCTCGGGCGGGTAAGGCCACAACCCCTTCTAATCGATAACAACACAGTGGGAGATGTTGTCTCCTGGTATTAAGCCCTCTTGCGCTCATGTGTCTACTTGGTCTCAACGTTGCAAAAGATCGGGATCCCACAGTATATTTTATATATGTTTATATTAAAAGGTGAGTTCAAGAGCTTAGATTGAAAAGAATGTTAAAAGCATGGATTTGATGCTCAAGAACCACCAAGGCAAATGATGGATCTTAGGAGACCAAGATCGAAATCTTAATCCCTTAAGATTCAACGAAACCAAGTGAA
Source organism: Magnolia sinica (assembly GCF_029962835.1). Lineage (NCBI taxonomy): Eukaryota > Viridiplantae > Streptophyta > Magnoliopsida > Magnoliales > Magnoliaceae > Magnolia > Magnolia sinica. The sequence continues at coordinate 33,151,821 of NC_080582.1, read as the reverse complement.
GAAGGAAGAAAATCGACAGATCAAAGTGCAGAAATCCAGAAATCTGAAGCTTCATTGTCGATGACATCAAACACCCTTTGAAGGCATCGGGACCTTATTGATTACATCGGAACTTATGTAAAAATCAAGTTTGGTTGCTGGACTAATTGGGTACATTTCTCGATGGCATTGACCATATGTTTAATTCATCGAAACCCAGTTCGATGGCATCGAAGACCGTCCGATAGGACCGAGATTTTTAGAGAATTCTGGAGCAACTTGCTGGAAAATTCTAGACATTTTTTGATGGATTAAGGACATGTTCGATGGCATCGAAGATACATTTGATGGAATCCGAGTGACACTCGATGGAATCGACAACTTACACAATGCGAAAGGGCATGACTTTCAAATCTGATTCAAACTTGAATTCTTCCTTCGATGGCATCGAAGTCTGTTCAATGGCATCGAAAGTGTTACACAGAGTGCATAAATTTGAGGCGATTTAAGTCGGCTAGAGAAAGGCTATAGATATGAGTTTTTCAAGGAGTTCTAGAGACGAATTAGGGTTCAAGAAGCAGAGGTAAAGGGTGAAGCAACCTCCCAAGAGTTTTTCTTCATCTTCCTTACTTTATTTTCATGTTTTGTTTAAGAGATTTAGTTTTAATCATGTTGATGGTTAACTAAACCTCTTAGCCAGAAGTAAGAGGTGAAGCTTATAGCGTGTTGGGATCTTTATTTTACTTTGATTCTTATTTATGTTGAACTTCATTGATTTCTATTTTGAATTTAAGGAATATTTTTAGTTTTCTATGGTTTATTGTGACTCAAATTACAATGGATGCTACGATAGCTTTGAATATCTTCTTTTTCATTATGAGATTGTGAGATCAGTAAAGCTTATTTTTCATCATTTTCTCTTGGGCATGGTAGGATGATGGAATTCCTTCCAATCATCACAATACTCCTTCATGTGTGAACTAATTCAATGTAAAGTTTAGATTGTGCTTCAATTATTTTATCTTCTAGCTGGATAGGATAGGACTTCGATTCCAATTGTGTTTATTGAATCATGGTAGCATCTTAATATCTACAAGGTAGCATCTTAATATCTACAAGTGGATCCTTGGCACTCTAGTTCCCTTTTGATTGTTGATACTCATTCACAATTACTTCTTTTATTTTAACATTTAGTTTAGTTTCCGATTTGAGTTTTGCTTCTAGTTATTTTTAGAATACGTACAAGTTTAGTCCCTGTGGATTCGGCCTCGGTCTCACCGATTTATTACTACATCGTGACCCTACACTTGGGGTTGTGAACAAGTTTTTAGTGCCATTTCCAGGGACTACGATTACATTTTCTGAGATTAATTAGTATTGGAATTAGTTTAGGATTAAGGTTAAGTTTTTGCTTCTAGGTTAGGATTTTTTACAAATATTTTTTAGAATTAACTTTGTTTTCTGTTTTGTAGGATCCTAACATAGCGACTCTTATCTGGTAACTTCGTTCCAATTCTCTCTTTTTTTTTAGATTTCTTATTTTTGTAGTTTTCTTTTTAAATTTTTAGTTGTTTTGTTACTTGAGGGCTGCGAGTGTTTTATGTCTAATCAGGTTCGTGACAACACTCTTCGTCTTTTAAGTGAAGGAGAATTGGTTGAAGGGTTGCCTATCCATCACCGGATTAGACATTACTCAAGATCCTCAGAGTCAACAGAGGTTATGACTACACATCAACCTCAACACCCAGTTGAGGAAACCTAGGATGAGAATGAGGTGCATCATGTACCCCCGCCTCGTACTCTATGAGATTATTTACAACCGGCCTGGTTGAGCACACCTTCTTACATGATTTTTTCAGACAATGCAGGAAATATGGATATTAAGCCAGGAGTGATCCAACTCCTTTCGAAGTTCCATGAACTTGAATATGAAAGTCCATACTTACACATGAAAGAGTTTGATGAGATAATAGTCACTCTACACTTCCTTAACGTGTTTGACGACTCGATCAGGCTGAAATTCTTTCCCTTCTCCTTAAAAGAGAAAGGTAAGACATGGATGTACTCACTACGTCCATGATTCATTAGCGTATGGAACGACATGACAAGGGAGTTCATAAAGGAATTCTTCCCAGACCATAAGACAAACACCATACGAAAGTCAATCATGAACTTCGCCCAAAAGGAAGATGAGACCTTCCAATGTTGGGAACAGTTGAAGGATCTTATTAGTTCATGCCCACAACATGGATTTGAAATGTAGCGCATAACAAACTTATTCTACAATGGACTGACATTTCTTATGTGCCAATTGGTTGAGATGATGTGTAATGGGAAATTTATGAACAAGAATGTCGATGATGTGTGGGATTACTTTGACAAACTTGTTGAAAATGCACAATCATGGGACATCATCCCAAGACCTAACACCACTTTCAAGCTTACTCAATCAAAGGAGAGGGGCGAAATATATATTTTGAAGGAGGAAGATTATATAAGTGCTAAAGTGGCCAATCTCACAAGAAAAGTTGAAGCCATGAAACTTAAGAAGGATAAAGCTGCGGAAGTTGTTTGTAGTATTTATGCTTGCAACATACGTACAACTGAAAATTGCCCAACAATTCTTGCTTTTCAAGAGATACTGAATGAGCAATCAAATGCTGTGAACAACTACCAAAGGCCTTTCAAAGGACCCACCTCAAATACAAACAATTCTAGTTGGAGGAATCATCCAAACTTCAGTTGGAGGAATGAACAAATTGCTACTTCTCAAGGAATCCCTGACCAATTCTTAAATCAAGGGAAACCTTATGAGGAATCGGTTTAAAATTCTACACAAACTCAAGAGCTCATCCAACAAAGTACACTCCAAGTATTACAAAACCTTACAATGGCTATACAAAGGATTGAGTCGCACTTTGCGATTGGGGAGAAAGGGACTTTTCCATCCTAACCCCTCCTCAATCCAAAACCACAATGTGAAATTAGCGACCCGAGCTCTTTAAATCAATATGTGGAATAAGCTAAGTCTATCACCACTCTTAGAAGTGGAAAGACAATTGACAAAACTATTCTGGCGAGGGATGAAAAGCCTAAGGACTCGAAAGAAGTTAAGAATGATGGACTTAGTGATAGTCAACATCCTCCTGCTGGACGTTATAAAATAAATCCCTTCTTACAGCAAATTTCTAAAAGATTTATATATAACCAAGAGACGGAAGAGTATTCAAAAGAAAATTTTTCTGACAGAAAAAGTGAGTGCCATCCCTAGTAAGATGTGCCACAAAAATATAAAGATCCTGGTAGCCCAACTATCACCTGTATAATCGAGAATCACTAGATTGAGCATGCTATTCTTGACTTGGGAGCGACCGTTAATTTGATTCCCTTCTCAGTATATGAATGTTTGAGTCTAGGTGAATTAAAACCCACCTGAACTACATTACAACTTGTTGATCGTTTGGTTCGTGTACCGAGAGGGATGATTGAGGATGTGTTAGTCCAAGTTGATAAATTCAACTATTCAGTAGATTTTATTGTCCTGGATACTCAACCCATCATAGATTTGAGCACTCAGATCCCCGTTATTCTTGGTTGCCCATTCTTTGCTACATCAAATGCCATAATTAACTGTAGGAATAGAGTTATGAGTTTATCTTTTAGAAATATAATGTTGGAGCTCAATATTTTTTTTAACATGAGCAAATAGTTAGAAGATGTTGACGATATCCATGACATTAACATAATCGACTCTTTTGTGGAAGATAGAGTAACTTGAATCTATACTCAGATCCTCTAGAGATGTTTTTGGTCCACTCCCCTGATTTTGATGATGACACGATTAGGGAGACGGGTGCCATGCTTGATGCTGCACCGGTACTTGAAGTTAACCAGTGGAGGCCATAATTTGAGAAATTATCCTAAACCGATGTAGTGCCTCTATCAACTAGCCTCAAAGCATCGAAGCTTGACCTAAAACCCTTACCCGCTGATCTCAAATGTCTACTTAGGTCAAGATGAGACATACCCAGTGGTGATTTTTTCCTACCTTGAGAAGGAACAAGAGAGTATGCTTATTTATACTCTCATTGAGCGTAAAGGAGCCTTTAGATGGTCAATTGCGGACCTCAAAGGAATTGATCATTTGATTTGTACTCACCACATTCATTTAGAGGATAATGCAAAAACCTCCCGATAACCACAACGTCTTAAATCCAAACATGAAGGAAGTAGTTAAAGGAGAGGTACTTAAGTTGTTGGATGTTGGTATCATTTACCTTATATCTGATAGTCAATGGGTGAGTCCAACTCAGGTGATTCCTAAGAAGTCCGGAATCACCATCGTAGCCAATGCTGACAATGAACTCATGTCAACTACAGTCATTACTGGTTGGAGAATGTGCATTGACTATAGAAAATTGAATACCTTCACAAGGAAGGACCTCTTTCCTTTGCCATTCATTGATCAAATTTTGAAAAGGCTAGCTGGTCATTCTTACTACTACTTCCTTGACAGGTATTTAGGCTACAATCAAATAGAGATAGCCCTTGAAGATCAGGAGGAGACAATGTTCACATGCCCCTATGACACCTTTGTTTATCGAAGGATGCCATTCGGGTTGTGTAATGCCCCTACCACCTTTCAACGATACATGTTGAGCATATTTTCTGACATGGTGGGGCAATATTTAGAGGCCTTCATGGACGACTTCTCTGTTTTTGGTCGATCCTTTGGCAAGTATTTAGAAAATCTTAAAAATGTGCTGAAGCGATGCGAGGAAAAGAATTTAGTTTTGAATTGGGAGAAATGCCATTTCATGGTTCCCAAGGGAATTGTGCTTGGACACATAATTTCGTCCAAGGGAATTGAGGTAGACAAGGAAAAAATTAATCTTATCTCTAACCTACTTCTACCCAAGAGCGTACTTGTCATGAAATCCTTCTTAGGACACGCCAGATTCTATAGACGATTCATAAAAGACTTTAGCCACCTCTCTTGTCCTTTATATAATCTACTTCAAAAGGATGCACCATACAAGTGGACTGAGCAATGCCAAGAAGCCTTCACTAAGCTCAAAGGCATGTTAACTACCATACTTATCATGCAACCACTTGATTAGAGCATACCTTTTAAGATTATGTGCGATGCATCTGACTATGCTATTGGGGCAGTGGTAGACTAGAGAAAAGAAAAGAAGCCCTATGTGATTTATTATGTAAGTAGAACTTTAAATTCTACCCAAGTGAACTACTCTATTATGGAGAAGGAACTCTTAGCTGTAGTGTTCGCTTTGGACAAATTTAGGTCATACTTGATCAGATCCAAGATCATTATTTACACTGATCATGCAGTGCTGAAGTACCTTCTTCCTAAGAAGGATGCCAAACCTTGTTTGATAAGATAAATCCTTCTACTCTAAGAATTCGATATGGAAATACGAGATAAAAAGGGAGTAGAGAATGTAGTGGCTGACTATCTTTCGAGACTCGACTTCCCCGAATCCCTTAAGCTGACACCGATAAAGGATATGTTCCCTGACGAACAATTGTTTAAACTCTCCCAATTAGCTTGGTTTGTTGACATTGTGAATTATCTTGCCATAGGTTTTACGCCGACATATTGGATTACGCAAGATAAGAAAAAAATTCTTCATCAAGGCACAAAAGTTCTTTTGGGATGATCCTTATCTGTTTAAATATTGCCCAGGCCAAATTCTAAGGAGATGTGGGTTAGACAATGAACATCAGAGTGTTATCTCCTTTCGTTACTCTTAGGCCTATGGTGGTTGTAAGTGCCATAGTTTATAGCCCTTTGTGGTTGTCAAATTTGTGGTGCCAAAGACACTGTTATGAAGCTAGCATCTGTAAAGAACAATGCTCTACTCAAGATCTCAAGAAGCTTTCAAGTTCAATATCAAATCTCAAAAAGCTCTCAAGTTTAAATGACAACAAGACTTTAAGCTCCATTACTTTCAAAGGTCACTCGTCTCTAAAGTTTTAATGTCCTTACTTCACTATTGAGGCATGACTGACCTTAGGTTGACGTTTAGAGTAGGCCATTTTAGATACATAATTCATATGTTTTATATAAGTGAGTTTGGTCTATTCTAAGACTAGTCCCGGACTTTGTTCGACTAGCCCTAGCACTGCTTCGACCTGTCTAAACATTTCCTGGATCAGTCGTAAGTTTGTTACAAAAATCAAAATTTTTCTGTTAGGCTTCGACTAGTCCTGGGGACTGTTCGACCAATCGTAGGAACAGTGTCGACTGCATCTTCGACCAGTCATAGACCTATGACTCAAAGAACAGCGTTGAAATTAGATAACCTACGACCAGTCAAAGGGATCCTACGACCAGTCGAAGGAGACCTACGACCAGTCGTGAAACTGTAAAATCTTATCGCGCCCAAATTTTCAAATATCTGTTGGTTCTACGACTAGTCGTAGAGGTCCTTAGACCAGTCGAAGACATGATTTGCTCACCTATAAATAGAGCACGAATCTCAGAATAAATAAAGTAATTCAAGTTAATTTAATTCGGTCTTCTGAGAGATAAGTCGGTGCTCCATTTAAGATAAGTGTGCATATTTAATATTCTCTTTCTTTAGCTTTGTTAATTGATTTTATTTCTTGCATTCCAATCTAATCTGGAAAGAGGAATTATTGTTTTCCTTTTTCTGGAATCAAAATCCATTAGAGCTAGCACTTTTGTTTTAATTTAAAATCTATTAGAACCTAGAACCATTATAAAGTGAGCATTGGACATTGAACTTTGACATTCAAATCTCTACTCCGACTTGGTTCTTCTGGGCTGCTACAAGGAAGGAGAAAATCAAGTATTTTACAATTTGTGTAATTTACATTGTTTGGTTTTATTTTGTTTGGTTTTATTTGACCAGAAAAATTTCAAAGTTATTGGTTATCTGAGGAGAGCCAGAAAACTCAGAAGTGAAGGTTTTTGAATTGCATAAGCCCTTTGAAAAAGACACAATTGTGAAGGTTTTGGGTGAACTTGTGAAAACCTATTTGATAGTGAACGCTAATATCCCCTATGTGAGGATATTAAGAGTGGAGTAGCATTCTATGTGGCTATTATTTAACAGTTGGTGAACACATAGGCGAACCACTATAATTCTTTGTGTTGTGGATGTGTGATTTATATTTCCTATCTTTTATCATTCAGAATTGTGGAATGTATGTGTGGATGAGAATGTTGTAAATTTTACATTTCAAGCTTAGTGGGGAATGTTGTAATAATTTAGATTTACATTTCAGCATTATATTTTTGCTATCTCTTTATTACGTTAAGCTTTAGTTTCTCTATTTGTTCTAGAAATAAGGTTGTCCTACCATAAACTTTGGTTTTTGGTGTAACGTTGTCCTTAGAACAATTTTTATTTTTATTTCTCTATTTTAGGTTGCCTTCCATTCTTATACTGTGATTGGTGTATAGTGCTATCTATTCTTTGTTTCATATTCCGCAGTATTTAAATTTAATTTGGCAGTCCTATTCACCCCCCCTCTAGGACATATAGCTTGGCCATTTCAAGTGGTATCAGAGCCTAATAGCTCTCTCCTATTGCTTTTTATTTAGATTTAATTCCTGAGCTAACGATCTCAGCTATATAAAAGATGTCAAATTTTGATAGCTTATCAGCCACTAGGCCTCTACCCTTTGATGGCTCCAACTATGCCTATTGGAAAGCCAGGATGAGGATCTTCCTCAAATCCATGGATAAAAGTGTGTGGCTATCCACAGTGAATAAATGGACCCCTCCTACCACTGAAGCCAGGATAAGGATCTTCCTCAAAATCTATGAAAATTACATCGTATTTCTCTTGGACCACAATTCAGAAAACTGAGAGTAGTGCAAATACTAAAGCACTAAATGCAATTACTTATGCACTATCACCGGATGAATTTAAAAGAATTATATCCTGTGGTTCTGCAAAACATGCTTGCGATATATTGGAAATGACACATGAGGGTACTTCAATTGTCAAGAAATCTAAGATATAAATCCTCATAACTAAATTTGAGGAAATACGTATGGAAGAAAATGAAATGTTCATGGACTTCTATACTAGATTAAATGACATTGTAAACTCTATGTGGGGTCTAGGCGATAAAATTCCTGAAAGTAAGATATGTGCTAAAATACTACACTCACTTCCTAAACGGTTCAATTCTAAAGTAACCACAATCCAGGAACTTCGTGATACGAACAATATGAAGGTTGAGGAATTAGTTAGCTCATTACAGACTTATGAGTTAACCTTTAAAGTGCCAAAAGGTAAATCTATTGCTTTAAAAACTTCTAAAAATAGTTTTCATGAAAATGATTTAAACTCTGATTTAGAAAACTCTGAGGATGATATGGCTCTTTTGGCAAAGAGATTTTATAAAATTTTTAAAAGTAAAAAGAGGGTTGATTTTCAAAAAGCATTTGATAAAAAGAAACCTAAACCTAAAACTAGAAAATCTTTAAAAGACAGTCAATATTACAACTGCCATGAGTATGGGCATTTAACTAACAAATGTCCTAATAAGGGCAAGTCAAAAAAGAAAAGTATGATGGCTACTTGGGATGAGTCCTCTGATTCTGAAGTCTCTTCTGAATCAGAAGATTCTGAAACTGAGTCAGGGTGTAATGTTAAGGCCCTTATGACTCTAGCCAAATTCACTTTTTCAGATAATGATGACTCGACTTATGAAGAAAATCTGAATAGTTAATATGAAAATGAAGATGATCTTCAAGATGCTTGCAATGCCCTATACAAGGAAAGTTGTAAAATTGCTGTAAAATTGAAATTTCAAAAAGAGAAATTTTCTAAACTCAAAGATATTTATGAATCTCTTGTTTTAGAAAAGTCCCATATTTCAGACTATTTTGAAAAGATAAAATGCGATTTAGATTTTAAAACCTCCCGGTTTGAAAATCTTAAATCTGAAAACGAACAACTAAAACATAAAGTCTCTTCTCTCTTGAGTTTAAAGAAAACCTGAAAATATGCCCAAGGTGATCCTAAATTAGAAAAACTCTTATCTGGATCGAGAAATGTGGTGATCGATCCGGTCTGGGTTATGACAAGAGTGTTCCTCTTAAACCGAAGAATACTTCTCCCACGTTTGTAAAGGGAGAGATCTTAAACTCAAAAGGGAAAGATCAAATGTTTTATAAAAACTATAAATCTTTTCAAAAACCTAAAAGACATATCAACTATAAAAAGCAAAGCCAAATTCCTTTGGCAGAAAAGATAATTGATCTTCTTAAGGAGCTTCTAAAGTCTAACTCACTAGGTCATACTTATAACTCTTACAATCAAAAGAAGACTTGCTATCCTCCTAAACCCAAAATGGTTATGAAACGGATTCCAAAGGTCGCTTGCTTGGTTGCCCACACCACTTTCAAAGCAACAAGCCATTCTAAGTGGTACTTAGATAGTGGATGCTCCAGGCATATGACAGGCGACAAGGCTTTATTCACCGATCTCATAGACATGACTGACGGTTCAGTCACATTTGGTGATGGCAGCAACTGCAAGATTATGGGCCAAGGTACTGTTCAACTCTATAACCTTCCTTTGTTTAAAAATATTTTATATGTTAAAGGTCTAAAACATAACTTGCTTAGCATATCTCATATATGTGACAATAACCATAGTGTACGGTTTTCTAATCAATACTGTGAGATTCTAAACAACAAGGGTTCAGTAATACTAACTGGACGTAGAACGTCTGAAAACTGCTATATTGTTAGCGAATCCAGCTCATCTAATCAATCATGTTATATGGTCCAAACAGAAGAGACTGATTTGTGGCACAAACGTCTTGGACATGTACATTACCGAAATTTACATAGATTGAGCAAGTGGGAACTTATAAGAGGTCTACCCAAACTATAAAAATTAGATAAAATATGTGGTGAATGTCAGATTGGCAAACAAATAAGGAACTCACACAAAAAGGTGAATTCCAATACCATATCAAGACCACTCGAGCTTCTCCATATGGACCTAGTAGGACCTACCAGGATGGAAAGTCGAGGTATCTTGGTAACTGTAGATGACTTTACCAGATATACATAGGTAGTCTTCTTAAGGGACAAATCAGAAACCTTTGAAGAAGTGAAAAAGGTTCTTAAAAGGATTCAAACTGAAAAAGGTTCTTAAGTCAGTAAGATTCGTAGTGATCATGGATCTGAATTTGAGAATAGCAGTTTTGAGAAGTTCTGTAGCGACCAGGGAATATTACATGAATTCTCAATGCCCAAAAATCTACAACAAAATGGTATAGTTGAAAGGAAAAATAGAGTGCTTCAAGAAATGGCTAATGTCATGTTGAATAGTATGAAGCTCTCTAAGAATCTTTAGGCTGAAGCAGTCAATACAGCTTGCTATATTATTAACCGGGTTTACACTAGTAAAGGTAATAATAAAACAGCTTACGAAATGTGGTTCGATAAAAAGCCTACTGTCAAATACTTTCGAGTTTTTGGCAGCAAGTGCTATATTTTATGAGATCGTGAAAATCTGAGAAAGTTTGATACGAAGAATGATGAAGGGATCTTTTTAGGATACTTTTTAAACAGTCGAGCTTATAGGGTTCTGAATAAAAGGACCGGTGTGATTCAAGAGTCCATCAATGTAGTCATTGATGATCACTTAAATACATCAGTCTCAAGTCCATATAATGATGAAATACTAGTAATTGATAAATCTGATACTTCATCTAATCAGACTGATTCTGAACTGAGGACTGTTAAGGATCATCCAACCACACAGATTCTTAAAAACCCTCTCACTGGTGTTTGTACCCGTAGAAAACTTGAGGATATATGCAATTACGTATGTTTTACATCCCAGATAAAACCATCTAACGTAAAAGAAGCTCTTGCTGATGAAAACTGGATTGTTGCGATGCAAGAAGAGCTTAACTAATTTGTGAGAAATGATGTTTGGTATCTTGTATCTAGACCTAAAGATAAACACATCATTGGAACCAAATGGATTTTCAAAAATAAGTTTGACGAACCTGGTAATATAATTAGAAACAAGGCTAGGCTAGTGGTACAAGGTTACACTCAAATTGAAGGTATTGACTATGATGAAACCTTTGCACTAGTAGCACGTCTTGAATCAATCAGACTCTTTATATCCATTGCATGTTTTAGAAAGTTTAAGATTTACCAAATGGATGTGAAAAGTGCATTTTTAAATGGCGATCTGCATGAGGAAGTTTATGTTGAACAACCAATGGGTTTTGAAGACCCCAAAAATGCTGATCATGTGTATCATCTTAAAAAGGCACTTTACGGTTTAAAACAAGCTCCTAGGGCATGGTACAAGAAACTAACAAAGTTTTTATTAAGCCATAATTTTCAAATGGGATGAGTTGATAAAACTCTGTTTATTAAAAAAATAAGGATCACATCTTATTAGTACAAATCTATGTTGATGATATCATTTATGGATCTACCTGTATTGACATGACTATTGAGTTTGCAGATTTGATGAAATCTCAGTTTGAAATGAGCTTGGTTGGGGAATTGAATTATTTTCTCGGGTTACAAGTAAAACAAAAACCTGATGGAATGTTCATTTCTCAATCTAAATATGCCATGAACTTGATTAAGAGATTTGGATTTGAGAATGGTAAGAACTTTGATACTCCTATGAGTACAACCTTGATACTCTCAAAAGATTCTGCAGGTAAAAATGTGGATCCGAAATTATATCGAAGTATGATTGGTAGTCTATTATATTTAACTGCTAGTAGACCTGATATCGCTCTAAGTGTTGGTATTTGCGCTAGATATCAGTCTGAACCTAAAGAGTCGCACTTGACTCCTGTCAAGCGGATTATAAGAAATGTCGCAAGTACTGTTAATCTCGGTCTCTGGTATCCTCATGAGACTAGTGTTCAATTAGCTGGGTACTCGGATGCTGACTGGGTTGGTAATCTTGATGATCGAAAATCAATCAGTGGTGGTTGTTTTTATATCGGAGACTATTTAGTTTCTTGGTTTAGCAAGAAATAAAGTTCTATATCACTTTCAACAACTGAAGCTGAATATATCGCAGTTGGTAATACGTGTACATAGCTTGTTTGGATAAAATGTATGCTAAGTGATTATGGAATTAAATAGGATTCTATGTTATTATATTGTGATAATTCCAGTGCCATAAATATTTTAAAAAATCCAATTCATCATTCTCGTACTAAGCACATTGATATTAGATTTCATTATATTTGGGAATTAGTTGAAGAAAAGGTTATATCTTTGGAATATATCCCTACCGAGATTCAACGTGTTGATATTTTCACTAAACCGCTTGACAAAAGCAGGTTTAACAAAATGAAATTTGATCTCGACATGTGCATTTTAAAATGATTAATTATGCCTATTTGTATCATAGTATATATATTTGCTAGTTTAGTTTTCAAATCTTGAAAAATATCCAAAAATAAGATTTTTAGGCCTATACTCGACCAGTTGTGAGTATCCATGACCAGTCGTGCTACGACCAGTCGTGTATATCCACGACCAGTCGTGAATCACGTGGATTCACTTAAAATTTGGGGGAAATCACTTTCTTCTTCATTTCAACTTCACTCTCCAACGAGCCGACATATGACTAGTCGAACCCATCTTATAAAATCTTCAAGGTTAGTACTCCATTTGCATTTTTCTTGTAGATTTGTGTCTAGATTGCTTCTATTTCTCTCTTGGAGTTATCTATTTCAAATTTGGTTGAGATTTGGGGTTTTTCTTTTGAAAAATCTGATTTGAGAAAACCTTTTTCTCAGTCCTTTGCAACTCTCTATATTCTTGAAATCTTTGTTGCATATGGCTTTTTAAGGAAGAAAATCAACGTCCCGTGGTCCGTCTTCCTCTTCCAGATCAGTTCCTATCACTAAGCGTCATCTTAGGGCTCCTGAGGACGATCCATCTTATGTTCAGGACATAAGATTGCGTAATGTTATTGTTGAACATCCAGTAGATATTAATCATGTTGCTTCTTTTGATATTTTTTCTATGCTTCAATCTGTAGGTTGGAATAACTTATTGCTTTGGGGTGGGCCAGCATACCGATCCATTGCCCAATCCATGTTTACATGCATATGTGCTTTCTCACTAGAAAATTTAACTTTTTCTATCTCCATAAGAGAAGGGGCATTTGAAGTTGATCATCATTTGATTTAAACCCTTATGGATATTCTAGTGAATGATGAGGGTATTCCCATCCATACTTTATTTGATAAACCCTCTGTCGCTGAAAAACGTATGCTGACTAAGGACTTATGTAATTTGGATGTACAATGGACGCATAAAGGGAATGCGCTTCCTTCAAAATATCTGTTACCCAAATACAGAGTTCTTCACAAAATATTTGTCTCTAATTTGTATCCTCGGTTGGGTAATAAATCTGAATTGATGTCCTTCATGATTCATATTCTTCATTCTGTTGTCAGTGGTGTTAACATTTATTTACCATCCTTGATTTGTCACTTCATCATTCAGTTTTGACTCCATCCTGGTCACAGTGACATTCCGTTTGGATTTTTGATGACTGTGTTGGCTACACATATGTCAGTCGACATGCCGATTGGATAGGCCCCTATCCATCATTTGATATTTAGCAATTCTAATATCAATAAGATGAAGCTGGATTGCCTTCCAGGCTAAGGTGATGGTGTTGGCAGTGCTGAAGCTGAGCATGAGGAAGAAGCTGGTGATCTTCCTCCTGATGATATTAACATGGATAATATTTTTGAAGAACTTGAGTCTGATTCTACAAATGATCCAGATTATGAGCCTTCTTCATTTGATGCACGTCTGAGTGCATTGGAAGATAAAGTTGAGAATCTAAATGTTAAGATGGAAAACATGTCTGCTGCCCATGATTTATAATTTAAATATATGCGCAAATATCTTAGGCGCTTGAATAAAGTCATACATCAACTTGATCCTTCCATTCCTGCTCCTTCATCTGGGTCAGATTAGTATTTTTAAGTTTATTGGTCTGTAATAACTTTATTACTCTTAACTAGTTTTTTTGAGTTTGTCACTCTCTTTAACTTAGCTCAGTCTATGAATTATGTGTGTTGCTTATGCTATGTTCTCATATCTTTACTAGTTACCTCTCATATTCCTCATTGATTATTTCTCCTCAGCTATCTATTTGTGCTTCCTTTGTCCTATTGTGACAAAAAGGGGGAGTATGGATATGTTATGGATATGTATATGGATATGGATGTTGTCATGAGGAGGGAGATTGTATTGTATGGTGTTTTTTGGGTATGTTACTCAGGGGGAGTATGTGCAGAGGTGTGTAGAGGTGGACAGAATATTGATTTACAAGTCTGCAGGATGCCGGTTGATAACAACTGGTGCATGATTCTTTAATTAGATATAACAACTAGTGCATGATTCTTTAATCAGATATTCTGTGTTATGTAACATATCTTGAAAGTGTGTTTTGTCACTAATTTGATAAAGGGGCAGATTGTAAGTGCCATATTTTATTGTCCTTTATAGTTGTCAAATTTGTGGTGCTAAAGACATTGTAATGAAGCTTGCATCTGTGAAGAACAATGCTCTACTCAAGATCTCAAGAAGCTTTAAAGTTCAATCTCAAGATCTCAAAAAGCTCTCAAGTTTAAACGATAACAAGACTTCAAGCTCCATTACTTTCAAAGGTCACTCGTCTTTAAAGTTTCAATGTCCTTACTTTACTATTGAGGTATGACTGACCTTAGGTTGACCTTTAGAGTAGGCCATTTTGGATACATAATTCATATGTTTTATATAAGTGAGTTTGGTCTGTTCTAAGACTAGTCCTGGACTTTATTTGACTAGTCATAGTACTGCTTCGACCCGTCTAAACATTTCCTGGATCAGTCGTAAGTTTGTTACAAAAATCAAAATTTTTTTGTTAGGCTTCGACTAGTCCTGGGGGCTGTTCGACCAGTCGTAGGAACAGTGTCGACTACATCTTCGACCAGTCGTAGACCTACGACTCAAAGAATAACGTTGAAATTAGACAACCTCGACCAGTTGAAGGAGACCTATGACCAGTCGAAGGAGACCTACGACCAGTCGTGAAACTGCCAAATCTTATCGCGCCCAAATTTTCAAATATCTGTTGGTTCTATAACTAGTCGTAGAGGTCCTTAGACCAGTCGAAGACGTGATTTGCTCACCTATAAATAGAGCATGAATCTCAGAATAAATAAAGCAATTCAAGTTAATTTAATTCGGTCTTCTGAGAGATAAGTCGGTGCTCCATTTAAGCTAAGTGTGCATATTTAATATTCTCTTTCTTTAGCTTTGTTAATTGATTTTGTTTCTTGCATTCTAATCTAATTTAAAAAGAGGAATTGCTGTTTTCTTTTTTCTGGAATCAAAATCAATTAGAGCTAGCCCTTTTGTTTTAATTTAAAATCTATTAGAACCTAGAACCATTATAAAGTGAGTATTGGACATTGAACTTTGACATTCAAATCTCTACTCCGACTTGGTTCTTCTGGGCTGCTACAATGAAGGAGAAAATCAGGTATTTTACAATTTGTGTAATTTACATTCTTTGGTTTTATTTGAGGTTAAGCTAGAAAAATCTCAAAGTTGCTGGTTATTTGAGGAGAGCCAGAAAACTCAGAAGTGGGGGTTTTTGAATTGTGTAAGCCCTTTGAAAAAGACACAATTGTGAAGGTTTTGGGTGAACCTGTGAAAACCTATTTGATAGTGAATGCTAATATCCCCTATGTGAGGATATTAGGAGTAGAGTAGCATTCTGTGTGGTTGTTGTTTAACATTTGGTGAACACACAGGCGAACCACTATAATTCTTTGTGTTGTGGATGTGTGATTTATATTTCCTATCTTTTATTATTCAGAATTGTGGAATGTATGTGTGGATGAGAATGTTGTAAATTTTACATTTCAAGCTCAGTGGGGAATGTTGTAATAATTTAGATTTACATTTCAACATTATATTTTTGCTATCTCTTTATTATGTTGAGCTTCAGTTTCTCTATTTGTTCTAGAAATAAGGTCGTCCGACCATAAACTTTGGTTTTTGGTGTAAGGTTGTCCTTAGAATAATTTTTGTTTCTATTTCTCTATTTTAGGTTGCCTTCCATTCCTATATTGTGATTGGTGTATAGTGCTATCTATTCTTTGTTTCATATTCCGCAGTATTTAAATTTAATTTGGCATAGTCCTATTCACCCCCCCTCTAGGACATATAGCTTGGCCATTTCAGTGGTCACTTTTATACTAAAAAGACCACGGCCAAAATTTTACAGTGTGGCTTTTACTAGCCCACTATGTCAGAGATACTTATGAGTTTCGAAAAGCTTATGAGTGCTGTCAGAATTGAGAGGATTGTCTCGTCGAAATATGATGCCACTGAACCCAATTCTTATCATTGAAGCATTCGATTGCTGAGGCATCTATTTCATGGGGCCATTCCCCCAATCCTCTGGAAACAACTACATTTTATTGATGGTAGACAATGTCACTAAGTGGGTCAAAGCGATCCCATGTTGGAATAATGATCATCGAACAGTCATTCGATTGTTAAAAGAAAATATCCTTTCCTGGTTCGAAACGCCTCGAGTCATTATTAGTGATGAAGGTTCACACTTTTGTAATAGGCCATTTAAGAACTTAATGAAGAAATATGACATCTCTCATAAGGTGAACACTCCATATTACTTGCAGATAAGCGGACAAGCTGAGATTTCCAACAGGGAAATTGAACAAATTCTGAAAAAAACGGTTAACTATGACCGTAAGGATTGGTCAATCTGCTTGACCGATGCTTTATGGGCTTACCGTGCAGCTTTTAAGACTACCATTGGAATGTCTCCCTTTAGAGTTGTTTATGGAAAAACTTGTCACTTGCCTGTGGAATTAGAACATAGAGCCTACTGGGCTATCAAAAATCTAAACTTTAAGTTGGACAACGTTGGCTTGTTGTGCGAACTTCAATTAAATGAACTTGAGAAAATTTGGAACGACACATACGAGAACTCGAGAATTTACAAGGATAGGATGAAGGTGTTTGTCACGCCCCAGACTCGGTAACCGAACTCACAAGGAACCCGATGGCCGGTTCTGGCCGCAACAGCCTCCGTAGTACCCCATTCTCAGCTCCTGAGGCAGGTTCCAATCCTGGGATCCTACAAGGAGGATTTTCTTAATAGTATAATCATTTCCAATACGAGCATTCCCAAGATCACAACAAGTACATCTGAGAATAATAAAGACACACATCGCAAAATCCACTATAAATTTAAACTTTTACATCATCCATAAGGTCTAAAAGGACATACATGAGAATAAAAGGAAAAGAGAGAGAAATTAGCAACACTGGAGTCCTCACTGCTCAACTCTACTCCACGCTCTGCTGCTACGACGCCTACCTAGAGTCTCCTGCACGCATCAATCGTGCATAAGCTTATAAAAGCTTAGAGGGTGGTGTAAGTGTGTGACAATGGTGCACAGAAGAATAGTAGGAGGTATAAGGAGAGAAGCATGATTAATGAACATATCACTAGCCTTACCAAGGCTTACCATGAACGCGATGCAATGAGTAATGGTGCCATACCAAGGCAATGCATGAAGGGGGGGCTTGTACAGCCAATGCTAATGCGATGCAAGTAATGTCAGTGCTCATATCCAAATCATAAGTCAAGTACATTTTCAATCGTAAGGAAATCACCGGGGTCCATTACACTGTTGAATGACTGTCGCTCTACAGACCTCGCACAGTTAAACGAGCGTAAGAGACCTCACTACCCGCTTGTGGACAGCCAATCACCAACAAGGCCTGAAGGTAGCAGACCCATTTACGAGTTGGTCAGACTCAGCCTAGCAATGCCTCCTCACACCAGGCAGGTAAGGCCACACCCCTATCCAACTGACTATACGACAGTGGGAGTCACGGCTTAACGGTATAAGGCCCTGGTGCGCTCATAGTTTTCACTCGGTTACGACGTTAGAGCAAATCCTTGGTACCATGGAAGTTTTGGAAATTTCACCCATGGGCATCCTATGCACCCGGTATGCTCAACTAATATTTCCGGTGTCCACACATATGGCCATCCACGAATACCCCTGTGGAGGTAAGGCCCTGATGAAGTAAGGGCGGATATCCACAAGCTATGCAATGCCAGATGCATGAATCACACAATCACCCACGCATCAATCCCAAGCATCCATCTCTCGGGGAGATACCAACATGTCCTACACAATGGCACAACCATGGCCAATCATACCTCAACCAAGCATGTATATGATGCGTATGGGAGTGAGCCATGAAGATGAATAGGGGTGCCAATGAGGTGAAGATGAACTCTCTACCTAACCATGAAGGGTCTAGGTACTTAACCAATTCCTCATAAGGAATACAACCTCTAGTGGGGGCCTATATACCTGGAGTAGCCCACGAGACTAAGAAGAACAATGGTATGGGCTTAAATAGATGAAATGGGCCTAGCAAGGGTCTATAGTAGACCTTTAATCACCCATAAAAGCCTATAGGCTTACCTTAGGGCCACCAATGTGGACATCCAACCACAATTGGTTCCCAAGAGGTAACCCATCTCTAATTGATCATGGATCAAGGCCCAAGGCCCACGCAACATCAGAAATAAGAAACGGGCAGCCATAATCATACCACAAACACTCATGTTGGGCTTCAGAAAGGTGGCCCAAGGCCTATCCAAAATATGGGTCCAAGGGAAACACGCATAGCCCAACCCATATATACCACTATGGGCCCATAGGAGAAGGGTTAGGGCCCAACATAAAGGCCAGTAATCCCATATATTATGGTGGCCTAGTGGGTAGCCCATTGCTCAAACCACATGGGCAAATGTCATGCTCTTAGTCAAGTAAGTTGGGCCTACAACCCGGCCCAATTATTAAAGTTGATTTGGTGGGCAACCAAGGGCCCATCTACTTGTGTAATCTGGCCCACTAACCCAACACAATGGTATGGAAAAATGGCCCAAGAGTTCAATGGGCCTATCTGGAAAGTTCCAGCCCAATTGGGCCTAAAGAGTTCAACAACTAGCTACATTCATGGACCCGATTAAATTCAACTATAGTGGGCCTCAAAAGTGCATTTATTAAGCCCAAAATTTAGGGAACCAAAGGTATAAATTATTCCCTCTAAGATCTTCACAATGCGGTGGGCCCCACCCCTCAAAATTTTAGCCCAAAGGCCAAGCATAATTATAACAAGTTGCTGGATTTTTAACCCAACAGGTTTATAGGCCTATTGAAGTCCAGTAATTGTTTCATTTGATTAGGACATCAGCCTAAGTGGTCCAACTATCAAGTCAGAGGGCCCCACCACATAGGGTTACATCATACGATACAAGAGAGTAGGTGGGCCACACTGCTAGACCAAAGTCCAGCAGGTAGCCCACATGGGGCGTCCCATATGGGCCTGGGTATTTGGCCGAAACTGACCCAAATTTGCAGGCCACACCACAATCAGCTCGAATGACTGTTGGGCCTGAAAGTTTGTAGAGTGACACATACATAGGTGGGTCACACTCTCTCAAAATTTCAGAATTTTTGGATACTTAAAAATATTTTAATTTATTTAAATGAAACAGACTATCCAGAAAATTGGACTGATCTGGACACCGTATTGTAATGGGCCGGTCTAGCCACCACCATAGTGTGTACAGGTGTCCATTGGCCCTAAAAGTTTGTGGGTGGGTCGCAACATGGGTGGAACACCTCTTTATAAATTTTCATGATTTTAGGATACTTAAAAGTATTTTAATTAATTTAAAGGATACAATCTATACAGGGTGGAGTATTGCTGGAATATGACTGTGCTGAATTTGGGCCATTCTAATGGGTGGGTCATGGGCCTTCAAAATTCTGAAAATTAAGGATCAAGTCTCTAATCATGTATAAAATAAGAGAGAATCCAAAAATATGGCCCACCACCATCAAAATAATTTATGAATTTTAGTTTACAACAGTCTACATTGCTGGACTGCATAGCAGAAAATCAGGCTGACCACCCCTCTTAGCCCACTCTTTTGGATAACCAAATGGAGTCATTTGGGGCTGAAATTTGGTATAATTGTAGGTGGGGTCCACACCTTCAAGATACATATATTACATGAGACCAAACACCCCTCTAAATGCCCAAAATCTGGCCTCAAGATAACCCAAAAATCTGTCCAGACAGATTTGGACAACAACATGTTGCTGTCCAAACCACTCCAAAAGATAATTAAAAGGGAGATAAATCACCATTTTCTTAAGGTGAGGTCCACCTAGATGAGTTACACAACTCTCAGACCCAAGCCCCTTCCAAGATCACCCATAATATCAAGCCCAAAGGTTGTCTAAAGCATGACAAGAATATGGGGCAACAAGGTGGGACTTGACATCTAACCACTTGGGCCTAGTTGCATGGCACATCAAGTGGGCCACACACACATCAGATTTACCATAAAAACAAGAAAGAAAATATGGAGAAGAAACACAATTCGGCCATGGGGTAGGGCCCCGCCAGTAATAGGCCCTCCCAAGAATGAATCATACCCATACAAATACATTGATTGTACATGCAACATAAAATCACTACATGCATGATTTATAATTGCTATGGATGGTTGGGATGCCATCCCAACATGATCCTTAGGGTCTAGATGACCTTAAGATGGAGTGGATCATTAAATACATCATGATGGGGTTCTTGGAGAATGGCCCCATCATGGATCATGACATGCATGTAGGATGGGCCAAAGGGCCACATCCATGGGATCAAATGGGATCCCCACCATGGATTGGTAGGTCCCACATGATCCATCTAGGAAGATAAATAAGATCAAAGGGTAGAAAACAAGATCAAAAATTATAATCACCCACCTTAATGGATCCCACTCCAAATTTACATCAATCTTCTCTTCATGTTCCAAGGGACTTGTTTCAATGGGTGAGATGGATTGTTGAAGGTTAGATGAGAGAGGATTTGAGGGAGAAGGGGCTGGAGAAGAGGGAAAATGGGGCTGAATTTTTTTGTAAGAGAGAAAGAAAGAGAGAAGAGAGTAGAGAGAAATGAGAGGGAGAGTATGGAAATTTTCTAGAAAAGAGAGAGAGGGAAAGTAATCATCACTCTCTCTCCTAGATAAGAGAAAAATCATCATAGCCTATGGTGATATAAACTATGTTGCTAGGCTAGAGTAGGGATGGGTAGTGTGTGGGTGGTGTAGGATATGGGGGGTTTAGGTAGTGTATGGGTAGTGTGTGTTGGAATTTGCACAAAAAAGGGTGGCCACCTTGAAAAACGTGCCCTCTACACTAGGTGGGCCACATGATCATGCTCAAAGGCTACAACTGAGATGCACACAACTTATGATCCACACATCGGATGGACTCACAAGATGCGTCGTTGGAATCACGACGACGATGCGGTCACAATGGCATAGGTTTTAACTCGATCCGAGTCGGTTTACATGACCGAACTCAATGGTAACTGCAAACACTATTCGAAGGTCGCTGGTCGCCGGAATTTGACCGGTAGGACCGCAAGACCAAAATGAACGAAATGCATACTCACACACACATGCACACATGCGAACTCGGGTCGGGTCTCACAACCCTCCCCACCAATAAAGAAATTTCATCCTCAAAATTGAATAATCTAAGACAAAATAAAAGACAAAACACCACCATCATATAGCAATCATCATATAAGGAAGGCAATACAAATAATCATATATCAATCAATCATCAAACAAATGGGGATAACGTTCTCTAATCTCGGCCTCGCGTTCCCAAGATGCCTCGGCCTCTGAATGATGACCCCATTGCACCTTCACCAAGGGAATGACCTTGGTCATGAGGACCTGCTCCTTCCGATCAAGGATACGAATCGGTTGCTCAATATAGGAAGCATCCTCACGGACCTCAAGTGGCTGCCAATCAATCACAGGAATAGTGTCCGTCCCACATCTCCACAACATAGAAACATGGAACACATTATGGATCGCAGACAATTCAGGAGGTAAGGTAAGCCTATAGGCCACAGCGCCCACGCGCTCGGTAATCTCAAAAGGTCCGATGAATCTCGGGGTGAGCTTGCCCTTCACACCAAAGCGAACCACGCCCTTCATAGGCGAGACCTTGAGATACACCATGTCCCCGACTGCGAACTCGAGGGGTCGACGCCAACGATCAGTAAAACTCTTCTGCCGGCTCTGAGCTGTGCGCATCTTCTGCCTGATAACATCAATAACCTCTAACGTCTGTAACACAAGCTCGGGACCTAAGAGACGACGCTCTCCAATCTTGGTCCAACAACTAGGAGATCTGCATGGTCTGCTATAAAGTGCCTCAAAAGGAGCCATGACGATAGTTGCCTGATAGCTGTTGTTGTATGCAAACTCGGCGAGGTGCATATGATCATCCCAACTACCCGCAAAGTCGATCATACAAGCCCTAAGCATATCCTCAAGGATCTGGTTGACCCTTTTGGTCTGCCCATCCGTTTGCGGATGATATGCGGTGCTGAGATGCAAAGTGACCCCTAATGCCTGTTGAAAACTCCTCCAAAACTAAGACGTAAATCTAGAGTCTCGGTCTGAAATGATCAAAACTAGGATGCAGAGCAGTCTCACTATCTCCTCAATGAATATCCTCGCTAACCGGTCCGTAGACCAGGAAGCACGTACTGGAATGAAATGAGCCGACTTTGTCAGACGATCGACGATAACCCAGATGGTATCGTGACCGCGCTGAGTCCTCGACAAACCTGCGATGAAGTCCATCGATACATGCTCCCACTTCCACTCTGGAACGCTCAACTGCTGCAAGGGACCAGGGGGTCTCTGATGATCGGCCTTGACACGTTGGCATGTGTCACACTCAGCCACAAAACTCGCAATCTGGCGCTTCATCCCCTGCCAGAAGTACTACCTCCTCATATCACGATACGTCTTTGTGGAGCCTGGGTGGATAGTAAGTCTCGATCGGTGTGCCTCGGTCATCAGATCACGACGCAACTCTGGTACGTCGGGATACACAACCGGCCTCTGAAGCGTAATCCACCATTGGAACCAATCTACCAGTCTGACTGCTCCACGCATGCGGCCTCTGCTCGGTACTCTTGAAGTGACTCGTCCGTCTGCTGAGCCTCGATCACCCTGGCCACCAAGGAGGGTTGAATCGACAAGCTCGAAAGCTGAATAATGGAAGACTGCAAACCGAACTCAAAGTCAAACTCCGATACATCCTCCAGCATCTGCCACTCAAGCATCATCATCTGTGCCACCAGGCCTCGTGGCTGGCGGCTGAGCATGTCCACCACCACGTTTGCCTTGCCCGGGTGGTACTGAAGGTCAAAATTATAGTCTTTCAGCAACTCCATCCATCGCCTCTGTCACAGGTTCAACTCAGACTACGAAAATAGATACTTCAAGCTCTTATGATCCGAGAAGAGCTCGAACCTGAATCCATATAGATAATGCCTCCACACCTTCAGTGCGAAGAAGACTGCTGCGAGCTCCAAATCATGAGTGGGGTAGTTCAGCTCATGGACCTTAAGTTGGCGCGAGGCATATGCCACTGGCTTCCCATGCTGCATCAGTACAGCACCCAAGCTAACTCTGGAGGCATCAGTAAAAACAACAAAACCCTCACTCCCATCAGGAATAGTGAGAACAGGAGCGGACGTGAGGCGGTCCTTCAACTCTATAAATGCCTTCTCGCAAGCGTCACTCCAGACGAACGAAATGCATACTCACACACACACATGCACATAGGCGAACTCGGGTCGGGTCTTACAGTGTTCGACAAGAACATCCTTCGAAAATCATTCATTACTGGTTAAAAAGTCCTTTTGTACAATTCTTGGTTACATCTTTTTTTGAAAAAACTTCAATCTTATTGGACCCTCTCACTATTACTAATGTCTATCCTCAAGGGGCCGTCGAGATAAAGAATCTGACAAGTGATAATGTTTTTAAAGTGAATGGACATCGTCTAAAGCCACTTATTGAGAAGTTTGATTTAGAGGATATGTCCATATATCTGATTGATCCTTTTTATCAAGATTGACTTCCTAGTCTGATGGAGGTGTAGTTAGGTTTATTTCTTTCATAGGATTTAAGATTTGGATAGTTTGCTTTCAATTAGTTTAGTGTTCATGCTAACCCATTTGATGTTAAGAACTTTGAAAAAGCTTCAATTATCCTTCTTCAGGTACTATCTTTCCATCACTACTCTTTTCTTTTTGTTGTCTCATATGCATTGCATACTTATATCTTTTACATTGAGGACAATGTGGATTTTAGGTTGGGAGGTGTGGATTAGGTAAACTAATCAATGTTTTCTTAGTTGTTGAGCAAAGATTTTGGAAAATTTCAATTTCTCAAATTAAAAACCTATTCAAAAAGTGATAATTTGTGTATTTAACAATGCTTTGAGTATGATGATAAGATAAAGATTGAATTTTAAATTGTTAGAGTTTGATCAACCGAATAGACTATCGCTTAAGTTCTTACATTTAATTGAGAAAGTTTAAATATCATGATTGATCTAAGTCACAAGCCACATTCAAATTACTTTTTGTGAATTATACTAGAATTTCTCATTGTTAGTATGTGTATCATTAATAGATATTGAGAATTAAGTCTGGAGAATTTTATCCACCTTAAAAAGATGAAAAAATCCAGTTAAAAAATAGTGAGATCGACAAAATGGTCATGAAGAATGAAAAGTCTGAAAAGAATGAAGATGAAAGGACTGAATAAATAAAAAAGACCGTCGATATAAAATAAAAAATAATTAAAAACTGGAAAAAGAAGAAAAATGAGATAAGTTCGGAATCAACACTTGATTATTTAATTAATCCTGAGGTGATGAGCATGGCTAACATTATGAAATAAATTATGTTAAAATTCGCTAAGCAATTGGAAAAACTTAATATATGAACTTATGCTTTTAAATGATTGATGAAGAACATATTTGATTAATTGCTTATGTGATTCGGCTCTAGATTTTCAATTTTTCACTCTTACCTCTTTTGATTATACTCATTCATACTTGTTTACACAAAAGATTGTTTTCTGAAAGAGGATTGCAATTAGAGAATTGAAGAAAGATTATGTCATGCATGTTTTGATCGGGACTAGGAAAATGCTAGTTGGGGGGTGTGTTGAGTGTCAAATATTGCATATTCCTCCTTGTTTATATCATGGTTTTATGAACATGATAATGCTTAATGGGTATATTTTATACATGTTTGTATTGCGAAGTGAGTTCAAGAGCTTGGATTGAAAAGACTGTTAAAAGCATGGTTTGATGCTCAAGAACCACCAAGGCAATGGATGGATCTTAGGATACCAAGATTGAAGATCTCAAGTCCTTAAGATTTAAGGAAACCAAGTGAAGAAGGAAGAAAGACGATAGATCAAAGTGTAGAAATCCAGAAATCTAAATCTTCACTGTCGATGACATCGAACACCCTTCGATGGTGTCGAGACCTAATTAATTACATTGGAACTTATGTAAAAATCAAGTTTGGTTGATGGAATAATTGGGTGCATTTCTTGATTGCATCAACCACATGTTCGATTCATCGAAACCCAATTCGATTTCATCGACGACCGTCCGATAGGATCGAGATTTTTGGAGAATTCTGGAGCAACTCGTTAGAAAATTCTAGACATTTTTCGATAGATCAAGGACATGTTCGATGACATCAAAGATACGTTCGATGGAATCAACAACTTATGTAATGCGAAAGGGCGCAACTTTCAAATCTGATTCAAAATGAAATTCTTCTTTCGATGGCATCAAAAGTGTTACAAAGAGTGCGTTAATTTGAGGCGATTTCCGAAGTCGGTTGGACAAAGGCTATGAATATGGGTTTTCCAAGGAGTTATAGAGATAAATTAAGGTTCACGGCAGAGCCAAAGGGTGGAGCAACCTTCTAAGAGTTTTTCTTCCTCTTCGTTAGTTTATTTTCATGTTTTGTTTAAGTGATTTGGTTTTAATCATGTCAATGGTTAACTAAACCTCTTAGCTAGAGCAAAGAGGTGAAGCTTGTAATGTGTTGGGATGTTTATTTTATTTTGATTCTAGTTTGGATATAAGAAGTTTATATTGTGCTTCAATTATTTTATCTTCCATCTGGATAAGATAGGACTTCGATTCCAGTTGTGTTTATTGAATCAAGCAAGGTAGAATCTTGATAGCTACAGGTGGATCCTTGGCGCTCTCGTTCCCTTTTGATTGTTGATACTCATTTACAATTACTTCTTTTATTCCAGCATTTAGTTTAGTTTTCGATTCTAGTTCTGCTTCTAGTTATTTTTAGAAAATGTATAAGTTTAGTCCTTATGGATTTGACCTTGGTCTCACTGAGTTATTACTACATTGCGACCCTTCACTTGGGGTTGTGAAAACTTACGTATCATCCACCACACTTCCAGAGGAAGAGCTGGGCTGATGCAATTGGTTTGGTTGTTGGCCTATCTTCCAACATCATTTGGACATTGGCCTGGACTGTTTGGATCAGTGTATACTTGTATGAAAATAGGCCACTCTGGTTACTTGCATGCATATGAGCCAATGTGGATCTTTTTTTCCTATTAAAACCCGACAATACATTGATAATCCTTGTATGACGAGATTTCCTTAAGTCCAATACAAAACTTTTTCAGATCATGTTAGAGTAGAAATGAATGACATTGACTCCAAATTTGGTGTGAATTGTTAGGAGATCGATAACTTGATTGAGGAAGAGCTAGGCCGTTGCATCATTGTCCTTGTAACAGTAGCTTACATAGCTGTTGTTGGGGAATACTGTCGCCTTGATATGTTTAGACAACCAACACGTTTGGGAGATGATGAGCGGGTGATGTTCATCAATTTGATTGTACGTAGCTCTAATAGGGATTATATTACCCAACTAAGAATGAGTCGAGCAATTTTTTTCAGCTATGTAATGATTTACGTGAGAAGACATTTTTACGCGATACACGACATGTTAGCTTGAAAGAGCAATTAGTACTTTTCCTACACTCGGTAGGAGATAGCGTGCACAATCGTGTAATAGGACATAGGTTTATATGTTCAGGTGAAACTGTCAGTCGTCACTTCCATTGAGTTCTTGATGCGATCGTGTCTCTTTACCTTTCATATGTTCAAAAGGCAGGTCCACAAATCCCTATTGAGATTCAATCAAACCTAATTTGGTTGACATACTTTCAGGTATAATGTTTATCTAATGACAATATGTATAGATGACAATATGGTTCTGGATTTAGTCCAAGTTTGTGCCTGTTGACGAGATCACCTGGTCCTTATTTGTAGATGTGTTACACTATAATATGGACCAATAATATGTGGAGGTGTACATTTGTATTGGTGATGTCCAACAAGAGAGAATCCATAGCATGTGTTGTGTAGAAACCCAACGGATGAGAAAAACCATGTACTATCTTGGTAACCGAGCAGATTGTGTAGGACATCAATGGTGAAGCTCCAATGGACCATAACTCGAAGAGACTGATCAAACGACCCTTCACTATGGTATAAAATCTGATGTATGGTGTAAAACTAAATACTCACTACAAACTGTTCACAACTCCACCAGCTGTAGCCTACGAGCCAAACACACAGTCCCTGGATTATGGTGATGTAACCCTATAATCCAACTAGACATGATCAGTATCCAAACAAGGGTGGGGGCTGATCCTTTCATAATCCAAGGTCAGACCGCCATCCAAATAGGACATCACACTGATTCTGTAGCATAGGTTTTTTGTGAACTGCCATCCAAATAGATCCCCTTCAAAGCCAACCCTCAATGAATTCTAAGACAATCCATGACAACCCACAATCATTTGGTTTTTTGAATCCTATACCACTTAATCCCATCTAATCCCATGCGCCAAACGCCCCTAAGGAGCCATGAATTTGGTATATATCATGCATGGACTTATGGGTCATGAATGTTGGTATGGATTATACATGGACTTTTGGGTCATGGTTATTGCTGATATGGTATCTACATAGATAGAAGAGCCATGATGGAGTTTGATTGTATGTGGAGAATGTGCAACCCTAGTTGATTGGGTGCATCATGCATGTGTGTGTGTATCATGAGGTATGCATTCCATTACTAGATGTGGATGTTGAAATTGTGTGGATTGTCTACCACGGCACGTGGAAGCTTGGTGGAGCTACATAATGAATGACCATGTCCTTGGGGAAGGGAGGGAGGTTGATTAGGAATAAATAAAAATTATGCCAATTCAAACACATTTATGTACCCAACTTAAACTAATTTACCAATTAAACCAAGTAAGACAAATTAACACTAAGGCTTCCAATCCAATAGTGGGTCCAATCATATAGACTACAATAGATATGCCATTTACGCAACTAGTCTATAAACATGATAGGGAGCTTGTGTATGTATTACAAGTTAAATGTGTAGTATACAATTCAATTTAAGTAATCATAAGATTTAACTAATCAATCACATAAGCATAAATAAGAATGTACTCAATTCACAATTGCAAACACAAGCATGTATAATGGTTCAGTTTCCCTACTCCACCCCTAGAGGACACACTCTCCCTAAGTGTACTGGTACTTATTATCAAAGGTTTTAAATTAGATTCACCTTTAACTTATATAAGCGTACACTCCCACCGGATGCCTACATAAGAACTTACCTATGTACTCACCCATGTCGGTGTCCTATGCAAGGACTTACCACGTACACACCCATGTTAGTGGCCTACATGTTAAGACTTAAATATTGCATATTGTTCCTCTCAATAGAATTAGCTTTCCTAGTGTAACACCTCAAACTTTTCAATACTAGAGTATTTAAGGTTCTCGAGTGTTACCATAAAATTTAACTTAGTATGTACATGTGTACGATACCAATTTAATTAATCCTAACCTTACATCTATTCTCCAACATAAATCTAACCATTGAGAATGATCTTCATCCATAAATCAAGCCATCCAATCGTTGATTTTAAGACAAGATCATCATATGTCCAAGTATTCCCACTTGTCCATCATAACAAACTGTTCAGTTAACTATCCATTGATAGATAAAGATATCTGACCGTCCACTTTGAGTTTGGACCACCTGATCATAGTAAACTAACTACTTGATATTTGCATTCGCTCATACACATATCAAATTGAGATTCTGATCCATTCATCTTGTTTATAAGCTATGAATATACTTAACCCACCATCAAAACTATAATCTAAGAAACCAACACATGTGAACAAGTCACTTGAATTTAACGGTATACATGTTCTGCCTCTTGATCACTCTAAAAACCCACTTGTGATCATTAATTTATAACACTGACCATACACCCACTCACATATATAATCAGAGTACTAATTATCAAGTTTTTCTATTTTTAACATGTCATCTGACCATCCATTATGTTGGTTGATATATGTACGTTCGCTTAGTTAATTTGGTGAATAATTCTTTATTCATAATGATTTAGATATAATTTTTTTTGTAAGAATTACTTAGAAACATTCCTAACCATGTAGAACCATTAGATTTTTCAAAACTCTCAAATCAACAATAATTATGAAAATGCCATTAACATAGACTTGAATTCTAGATCACATGGTTCCCACGATCCATTTGATGTGAAATTTTATACCATGCCTATGTATCATAAATTAACTATATATGTCAAATTTCAGCCCTTATATTATTGTAAAAGTGACTCAATTGATAAATTAGCCTCTTAAACGTTAATTTTGGTGTCCATCGAGTGACGAAACCTCATAGGTTGTCGTAGTAGGATATTTTCCTTCATATGAATGACTTGGATTACCCATCACATAGATTAAGTGTGAAATATGAAGAGCCCACTTTGGTAGGCTTTTTCTTAGGCACAAAGTTATCCTATCAAGGCCTACCAACTCCTTATAAATCTGGATCTAGATCTTTCGATGTAACCACTTCTTTCCATCCATCGCACCTTAATTTTGGACCACACTCTAGTTGTAAGGCCCATGTCATAGTCCGTACCGTTCTGTTGGCTTCCACGGTCCTTCCAGTCGAATTTCGGCAATCATCGACCCGTATCCGACGTTTGCGCGTGATCCTAAATCGGGTCCCGCATACCGAAGTCGGTTCGAACCGAAACTTGTATCTTAGCGACCACGTCATCGCCGCGGTTCCAACGCCATGACTCGCGCATCGAACCGATGCCCAGGCCAGGAGATGTGGGCATGCGTTCATTCCGAGGAAACATCGCGCTTTGTGAATTTTGAGGGAATCTCTATAATGTGTCTCATCAATCAATCAATCAATCCATGTCAAGTACAACCATACCTCAAGTACAACAACCCATCTCTCTTTTTCCATAATTCAACCCTCTCTCTCCCCACCCATTCCTCTTTTTCCAAAATTCAAACACAACCATACCTCTTTTACAAAATTTTCAAATAAACCCATCACTCCATTACCTCATATCATTCCCATCACCTCACTCTCTCTTTCATTTCTCAAATCTCCCAAGCAACCCAAACTCTATACGTCCAAGCATTCTCTCCCAACTCCAAGTGTGGCCCACTCTTCCCACCGTCTCATCTTCCATCTCAACCTTCCAATCATCATCTACCACCATCAAACTTGAAGGCAAGGAGAAGGCCTAGAGGTGGGTGATCCACCGTTAATTCTTATTTTAGGGCCCATTTGTTGGTGGGACCCATTTTGATGTATGTGATTTAATCAAGAGGGGCCCATAGTGGCGGGGTTCCTCTATCTCACCGTATCTCTCCCTCTATCACCGTCTCTCTCTCTCTCTTTGTATGATGATGATGATGAAAGGGTGTGGCCCATCTGGTGTGTGTGTCCTACTATGAAGCATATATTTCATATGGGACCCATCTGATGGATGTGATGACTCTACACCGTCCAACCGTTACTGGGCCTGGACGGAAGGAAAACACAAATATCAGATCGATCTAGGTCAAGTGGGCCATGTTTATGTGGGACCGATTAGAATGGTGGGCCACGTCCATGTGGGACCCACCACAATGCATGTGTTTATCTATGATGCCGTCCAGCGTCCCTGGACGCTGGACGGGCGTGGCTAACATGGAGTGCGTGTACTGACAGGGGTGTGTACTTACAAGCTAACAAAAAAAAGAGCTTTTGGGATAGGCTTCCCATGTAGGCTCCACCTTGATGTATGGGGCTGATCCATGCCGCCCATTCCATTCTCCAGCTCATTTTAGGGGTTGAGCCGAAAAATGAAACTGATCCCATTTTCTGGCGGGCCATACCATAGGAAATAACAGTATTACCATTGAAACCCACTTTGATCCTTTTATTCGTCAAAAACACGTTGCATATTGGTCTCATTTGGTCGATCATGGGCCATAGAATCCAATGGCTGGGTCAGATCGATTTGATGTGGGCCCTACCACGGAAAAACTGCAAAAAAACCAGTTTTTTTTAAAAATAACAAGCAGCAGCAGCAGCATCTGCTGCTGCCATCCTGAGGACGGCGTCCTCTACGCGCTGACGGGTGGACGCGTCGATCATCAACACCATGCATTTGATAGGTCCACTTCGGGACAGTGGCCCCCCAAAAATCAGCCCCATGAGAGGCTCAGGTGGCCCACATTACAGGGAATAGTGAAGATTGAACGTCTGCCATTGAAACCCTTTTTGGGTCCAGGAATGTTGGATCAATATGAAATTTGTTTTTCCTCCTCGCCCCTAGTCCACGTGACCTTATGAACAGTTTAAATGGCAGATAAACAGCACGGTGGACCCCATTCCATGTATATATGCACTCCAGCGTCCACGTCTGGACGCTGGACGTCCTTAAATATATATATATATATGTGATATAATAATAATAATGATATTATAATAATATGTAATATATTATTTACGTTGTGGGCTCCATGTGGAACCCACCTGCTGGCGGATTGGCTGGAGCACGTCATCAGCTCCATTGACGTCAGTAAGATTTGGTGGGACCCACCGTTATTAAATGTATTGCATATGTACCATCCATCTGGACGGTACCACGTGCACCCTACCATGATGCATGTGTTGCATCCAAACCGTCCAACCATTTAAAAAAAAAATAATTTTAAGGCTTGAGACAAAAATAAGACAGATCTATTTATCATGTGGACTACGATGCACGGTGAGGATTGAACGGCTACCATTGAAGTCCCTTGGGACCTTACGATCAGAATGAGTGGGAAATAAATGTTATGGCGGGCCTTGGGGATTTTAATGGTGGGAATCATTATCACCACTAAGATTTGGGCATGGCCCATGAGATGTGGCCCATTTACCATGTTTATGGCCCAGGTTATGAGGCCCATTGTGATGCATGCAAGGCCCATGGATTATGGCTATTGCAATGTATGTAAGGCCCAATTGGTGTGGCCTATTCGATACACACACACACATATGAGGCCCATGTGATTAGGCCCAACTTGATGTATTTGTGGCCTGCCCATTGAGGCTCACCTTGATGTAGATATGGGGCCCATGCTATGCGGCCCACTTGATGTATTTGGGTCCTTGGGTCGAGGCCCAACAGGATGTACATAAGGCCCATTGCAATGTATGATTCATGGCAGGCCATGCCTTGGGAGCAATGTTGGTTTGACGTCCACATTGTAAGGATAATGTTGGTTAAATGTCCGCATTATAACTCTCCCTAAGGCCCATTGATAAGCCCATACTTGTAGTGTGTAGGCAGTCTAGGTCCATCTTCATTATGATCAGAGCCCATCACCATATAACATGTTTAGTATAGATCCATAATTCATGATCATACGCATCATATGTATGCCTGATAGTATGATTCATACACTTGTATTTGTGTGATTGTGATTATTGTATGCCCTAGCAACATCAGGGCCATAGCCTCCACAGACATATCGTGGGTGGCTGGATTGGATACCGAAAATATTGTTACTAAGCATCGGGGCGCCATAGATGTCCCTGGGTGAAAATTCCTAAACCCGATAGTACTAGAGAATGACTCCAACGTCAAGACCGAGTGGATATATGAGCGCGTGAGGGCCGAATAACAGGAGGCCGTGTCTCCCACTGTGTCGTGGTCGGTTGGAAAGGGGTGTGGCCTTACTCGCCCGAGAGTAGGAGGTAATTGTAACACCCTGAAATTCGGGGGTCGAGCATAACTCAGCTCCCGAGTTCTAAAACATCACTTATGCAACAAATTTAATGATGGATGTATGTTGACTGTATTAGTGCATAAAACATGAAATAGATTAAGCCAAAACACAGATATGATTCAGGGATAAGTGAATAAAGCAAGCGGAAGACTTATAGTAAAATATGTGTACAAGTGTAAATCCCTGAATTACATATACAAGCCAGATCGTATGAAAGTGTTACATATACAAGCCATCGGACTTTCGACGCACGGTCCAGGTCCGATTCAGATCTTCAAAAAATTCCCCAGAACAACTGGATTTAGCGATGGATCCCAGATTTCAGAGTAACGTAGCGCTCACTAATATACACGTTTAGAGCCATACAGATACAATTTAAAGTGATTGATGCGAATTTCACAAGCAATCGAGTAAAGCGCTAATTACCCCAAAAACAACTACTTAAGGAAAAATTAGCACAAAAATTCCAAGGTCGTTACAATCTACCCCCCTTAAAGAAAATTTCGTCCTCGAAATTCATACCTTCATATAAGCCTCAAAGATCAGAGGGTAGGTCTTCCTGACCTCAGCTTCAGATTCCCAAGTAGCCTCTTCCACACCATGATGCGTCCATAGCACCTTCACAAGAGGGATAACCTTGCTACGCAATACCTGCTCCTTCCTGTCGAGAATACGCGTCGGTTGCAGTACATAAGTGGCATCCTCACTCAACTGCACTTGCTCCCAACTGATAATATGCGAAGGATCAGGAACGTACTTCTTCAGCATAGAAACATGAAATACGTTATGCACGCCCGCAAGAGGTGTGGGCAAAGCAAGGCGGTATGCTACCGCTCCCACTCGATCCAGAACTTGAAATGGACCAATAAATCTCGGCGTCAGCTTCCCCTTCTTACCGAACTGCAAAACTCCCTTCATAGGAGAGACCTTCAGAAAAACATGGTCTCCCACTACAAACTCAAGCGGTCGACGCCTCGTATCAGCATAACTCTTCTGCCTGCTCTGCGCTGTCAAAAGTCGACGTCGAATGATGTCGACCTTCTCAGAAGTCACCTGCACCAACTTTGGGCCAAGCAAACTACGCTCACCAATTTCTGCCCAACAATGTGGTGCTCTGCACGGGCGACCATACAACGCCTCATAGGGAGCCATGCCGATACTCGCCTGGAAACTATTATTATACGCGAACTCTGCATACTGAAGACAATCATCCCAACTGTCCTTGAAATCCAAAACACAAGCTCGCAACATATCTTCCAGGACTTGATTCACGCGCTCCATCTGCCCATCTGTTTGCGGATGAAACGCGGTGCTGAACTTCAGTTTCACACCCATCACTTCCTGGATACGAGTCCAGAAGATAGATGTAAAACGCGTGTCCCTATCAGACACAATCTCCAGGGGAACTCCATGCAGACGTACTATCTCCTTGATATACAACCTAGCCAGCTCGTCTGCAGAGTAAGTGACTCTGATCGGTAAGAAATGCGCCGACTTCGTTAATCGATCGACAATCACCCAGATAGAGTCAAATCCCTTTCTCGTCCTCGGCAACCCAGAAATAAAATCCATAGAGATGAAATCCCACTTCCATTCAGCTATGGGCATGGGCTGCAACAACCCAGGAGGTCGGCGAAGCTCTGCCTTGACCTGCTGGTTCGTGAGACAACGAGAAACAAATTCAGCAATCTGGACCTTCATATTGTCCCACTAATAAGACCTCTTCGTGCTACCTGGATGCATCGCAAGCTTAGAACTATGGGCTAACTCGAGAACCTCACGTCTCAAGTCAGGGATGTCAGGAACACATAACCGGCCACGAAAACGTAGGCCCCCATCAGAACTAACACTCTAGTCGGAGTTCTCATCTGTACCAACCCGCTGCCTCATCTTCATCAAAAGCTCATCATCTGCCTGAGCTGCAACGATCCTCTCGTCGATCACGGGCTGTACACGAATGTGTGCGATAACCTCATACGGCTCAACCACCGTAAGCTTCTGCTCAAAATCGTGCACGAACTCCAACATATCCCACTCTGCTATCATCAGCGGAGCCGCAAACTCCAAAGCCTTCTTGTGACTCAACGCATCTGCCACAAGGTTCGCCTTACCAGGATGGTAAGAAACATCGAACTTGAAGTCCTTCAATGTTTCCATCCATCTGCGCTGCCTCATATTCAAATCACGCTGCGTGAAAATATACTTAAGGCTCTTGTGGTCGCAAAAGAGCTCGAACTCCTCACCATAGAGGTAATGTCTCCAAAGCTTTAATGCGAAGATGACAGCTGCCAATTCCAGGTCGTGCGTAGGGTAATTCTCTTCGTGTTTCCTTAACTGATGCAAAGCATAAGCAATCACCCTATCCTTCTGCATAAGGACACAACCCAGACCAACGCGAGAGGCGTCAGTATATATAATATACTTAACCCCTTGCTCTGGCAAAACTAGCACAGGGGCGGACGTCAACTTGTCCTACAGCTCCTGAAAAGCTAACTCCGCCTACTCACTCCAAGCAAACTTCAAATCCTTCCGTGTCAGCTGCGACAACGGTCTGGCAATCTTGGAGAAGTCCTGAATAAAGCGTCAATAATAGCCTGCAAGGCCAAGAAAACTCCTCACCTCAGTAACTGAACCAGGCTGCTTCCAGTCCTGCACTGCAGCTACCTTGGCAAGGTCGACGGCTATTCCTTCCTTGGACACCACATGTCCCAGGAACTTGACTTCCTCTTTCCAGAAATCACACTTCTTGAACTGTGCGAAAAGCTGATGCTCCCTAAGAGTATCCAAAACCGCTCTTAAGTGCTCCTCGTGCTCTGCCCGGCTCACCGAATAAATCAAAATGTCATCAATAAAGACAATGACGAATCGAAACAGGAAAGGCCGAAACACCCTGTTCATCAGATCCATGAACACGGCCGGTGCGTTCGTCAGATCGAATGACATCACAAGGAACTCATAATGACCGAAGCTGGTCCTAAAAGCGGTCTTCTGCACGTCCCCATCCTTGACGCGCAACTGATGATACCCTGACTGCAGATCAACCTTCGAAAAGTACCGTGCCCCCTTCAACTGATCAAACAGATCATCAATCCTGGGCAAAGGGTACTTATTCTTCACAGTTACCAGGTTCAGCCTGCGATAATCAATACACAATCGCAAGGAACCATCCTTCTTCTTCACAAACAAAACAGGCGCTCCCCAAGGAGACACACTGGGCCGAATAAAACCCAATTCCAGCAAACCATCTATCTGCTTCCTCAACTCCTCCATTTCACTCGGAGGCATCCGATAGGTGAGTAAAGAAATGGGCGCCGCACCAGGCATAAGATCGATAGCAAAATCAATCTCACGCTGAGGAGGTAATCCAGGAATCGACTCAAACACATCTTCAAACTCCTGAACTACCGGCGTACTAACCAACGCCAATTCGGCCGAACTCTCCAACAGAGAAGAATAAAAATCAATACGAAGAGGGTAACTGACCTGAACTGGGAAAGTAACAATCTCGCCCTCAGGTCCATGGATCGTCACTGATCTAGCTTCACAATCAATCTCAGCTCGCATCCTCGTGAGCCAATCCATACCCATAATAACATCGTAGTGATAAAGCGGTGCGACTAGCAAATCAACACGGATCGATCCACTTCCCAGATCGACCAAACAATCCATACAACGCTTGCCCAAAGCAGAGGACATCCCCGTAGCGGTAGTAAGCGTCACTCCTTGCATAGGAACAGATCTCAAACCCAAACGCCTAACTGCCGCATAAGAAATAAGAGAAGTAGTGGACCCTGTATCCACTAACACAGAAATGGGAATACCTTCAATATGCGCTGTCACCTCAAAGGACCTCGGCACCAAGTCAGACATAGGCGCTTCAGCTGAAAGCGCATGAACACGAGCCTGCTGCTGACGATTCGGCGGAGGAACCATGGGCCGCTGAGGTGGCCTGAAACCAGGAACTGCAGGTCTGAAGGATGGATGAGCAGGCGCTGATCGAAGAGGAGGAGGAGAAATAACCTGAGGCATCGGACGGCTAACCCTCTGCGGTGGAGTAAAACCACCTGCTCGCATACGGGAAAAGCAGAAACGGTCCAAGTGCCCCACCTTCCCACAATAAGAACATCTCAGATCAGCTCTCATCTACTGAGCGGGCGGCGATGAACGCCTCGGAGGAGAATCAACTCGCGGCCTCTTGCCAAGGAAAGGTGCAACCTGGAAATCCGGTCGCGGCTTAGGAACCATCGGTGCTCGCATGCGGGACGCTCTATCTCCGTCCTGCTCTGCTCGCAAGGACATGCTCACCAACTCCGCATACGAAGAAATGCTAGCACAGCAAATCTTCGATCGGATCTCAGGTCTCAGTCCCTCAGAAAAACCCAGCATCCTCATCGGCTGATCACCCAGGATCAAAGGAACATACCGCCCCAACTCAGTAAACCGGTTCTCATACTCCGTAACCGACAACCCTCCCTGGCGGAGGTGAAGGAACTCACTCTCCTTCTCGTGTCGGTACGTCACCGGGAAATACTTCTCGTGGAAGCGCGCCTCAAACGCCTGCCACGACCACACGAAGTCCTCCTCGACAGTGCGAAGCACACTGTCCCACCACAAACTGGCCTCCTTCTCAAACATGAAGGTGGCAAGCTCAACCTACTCGACCTCAGAGCAGTGCAACGGTCTCAGCATCTTAGAGATGCGGTCAATCCAATACTCGGCCTCCTCGGGTCTATGAGAACCTGCAAAAGTAGGAGGTCGCAAGCGCTGGAATCGCTCAAATGTGTCGCTGGCACTGACACTGGCACTGACACTCCCAGATGGAGGCATAGGTGAAACAGGTGGAGTCGCCCCTACTGACTGAGCAAAGATGCCAGCCATGGAGGAGAGGAACTCCTGCTGCTGGTGCTGCTGCTGGTGCTGGTGCTGGTGCTGCTGAATCTGCTGTTGCTGCATCAACAACATCATCTGCTCAAACCTATCAACAGGTGGAGTAGATGAAGGTGCACAGCTCGGCCCAGGAACCGAGGGCGTGACTGGAGGAGCCATAGATGTCGACCCAACACCGGTACAAGATGGACCCGCCTGCGGATCTGAATGGCTATCGCTCAAGGGAGGAACCCCAGCAAGCGACTCAATCAGAGAGAGACGGGCCGAAGTCTTCGAACCCTTAGGAGGCATCCCTACATTAAATCAGAGGATGCAACCTGTCAGATTCTAAGTCACATAATCCATCCACACAACAACACAGCACAGCACAACTCCAAAAACAAACAACATGCATTCCATTAATCAAAATCGTCGCAATACAAGTAGTGCAGCAATACACGAATCACGACTAGGAAAGCATGAAACAACAACATCTAACACTTCAACAACCACAGCAACTACAACAACCACAAACAACTACCACAACTACAACACTACAACACTCCAACTACAAGCCAACAACGGCTACACACAGAAAGAAAACACAAACAAAGCAAAAGACGGCCACGACGACAGCTACTCGTCGGAATCGGGAGATGGAGGCGGAGCACCCTTATCCTGCAAGCAACACAGGATAGACTTCAGAGTCCGAGACATCTTCTTAAACTTATGCTTAACAAAGCCTCGAAGATCAACCATCTCCTGGCGTAAAGCAGCTTGCCCTTCTTCAAGCCGTGTAAGACGGGCATCTCTGGCAATCTGCTCTGCACCCTGCTCTGGCGCCACAGGAGGAGAGCTATCACTTGAATCCTGTGCCTCATCTCCTTCCTCGTCTTGCTTTGCTTCTTCCTCAGACTCCGCACCACCTTCAGCATAACTCTCATCATCATCACTCTCAGACTCAGCCTCACCCTCTGAGGCAAGCCGACCAGAACCAACCTCCATCAGCTTAAGAGTTCTCAAATTGATATAACGAACAGGGACCGGCTTCTCAGCACCAAGCCTATAGCCAAACTCATGTGCAATCTTGCAAATGAGGCGACCAAAGGGAAGAGACTCGGTCCTTCTACTCGAACGAGCGATGAGAACAATCTGGCGCAGGAGGTACGTCGGCACACACAACTTTGCTTCCTGCCCCACCTGATACAGAAAATCCACCATCAGGCGCGTACACTCGCTGCGGTTGCTCCACCTTGGATATACATTGAACGTAAAGATGTGGTGAAGCAAACGGAAGTCGTCCGTCATAAAGGAAGCCAGGAGACTCCTATTCGGCTGCCATTCGACCAGACGACCACACAAGGATCGGGTGCGACGATCCCTCTCGTGCACATTGTCCACATTCTTCTCGCTAGCATGCACTTCACCAAGTGGCACTCTCAGGAGTCGGGATATCAAAGCAACATTGACAATTCCAACTCGACCGCTACCATAGGGAATCTTGAACTGCAGAGGCTCCAGCGAAGGCTCCAGAATGTTTGCATAAAAGGCCCGAACAGTGCTAGCATTCGCGCGATACTCGCCTTCGAACAAGGGACCCCAACCAGCCCCTTCTAGGCGCTCCAACAAGAAGAACTCACCAAAGAGCCGCGGATCAACATGAGCCTCAAAAAGGACTCTACGCCCTTCATAGACTCCATGCGATAATTCCGACAACAAAGTCCTACTAACGTGAGCTCGAGGATCCAGGTCCCGCTTCGTCTGGAACTCGCGTGTGGCGGCACCTCTCGGCCTCTGTGCACGGGTTGGGCGGCTCGGCCCGGCTTCATCCACGGGCGCTCTCTTCTTTCCCATCAAGGAAGGAAGGGAAGAAATGAAAAAAATGGCCATCACAATCTCAAAGAGGGCCATGAGAAATGAGAGAAAGAGAGAAATAGGAAGATGGTGAAGCTTTCACACAACTATTAGCCCAAAAGGGAATGAAAGAGCTCAAATGGGAAGGAAAGAAAGAGAAATCAGCAATGGGAAGGAAGATTTGAAAATGGGGTGATGGGTTTGCACGAAAATGGGAGGAAGATGAAGATTGGGGAGAGATTTGAGAGGATTTGGAGAGGTTTTTGAAGAAAAGGAAAGCTTGGGAGTGGGTTTTGTGAAGGAAGTAGGTAAAAGAAAGGGGTTTAAAGGTGGAACCGTGGAGAGGTGGGCCACATTAAGCCTAGGGACGATCGGCCCGCGTCGGCCAGGCCCGGCTGGCCCGACGACCGGCGATCCCTCGCTGAACCGGCGATGGCATCGCCGGTCTCTGGACATATCGGCAATGCCTCACCGATTTGGCGAGGCCCTCCTGGTGCCCCTTGGTCTAAAAAATGTGGTTCCCCCCTGGGCCCCACAGAAAATGCCCCAATTGGCCCCTTGTGTAGTTTGACGCCTATCGGGTCATTCCGACAGAAATCTGATGCAAATCGCGATTTCTGGAAGGTTTAAAGATGAAAAAGGGAAGATAGACCATTTAAACTCCTTATTAGAGGGTCTAGGAAAGGTTTCGGGTCGCTGTGTGTGCTCAGGTAGGAGTACAGACTCGATCTCGGCGAAGCTTTTCAGGAAACTTTCGCCGATGGAAACTACGGAGCACAAACACAAAGCGATGATAGACCCGCACCTAAATACACTAAAGTGGCGACAACGTGCGGTGTGTGACTATAACCCAGGACCGGTTTAATCCAGATCATGCTCTGATACCAACTTGTAACGCCCTGAAATTCGGGGGTCGAGCATAACTCAGCTCCCGAGTTCCAAAACATCACTTATGCAACAAATTTAATGATGGATGTATGTTGACTGTATTAGTGCATAAAACATGAAACAGATTAAGCCAAAACACAGATATGATTCAGGGATAAGTGAATAAAGCAAGCGGAAGACTTATAGTAAAATATGTGTACAAGTGTAAATCCCTGAATTACATATACAAGCCAGATCGTATGAAAGTGTTATTTAACAAAATTATAAGTATCAAATTACATCATTTAAGTTCTCAAAGAAAAATAATCCCGAGATCCCGCGCAACAGACCGAGGCTCGCTAGAACCCGTCTGAAAACTGCATATAGGAGAACGCAGCCTCGTCGTCATCCAGCTCCCGCTCTGCCTCAGACGTCGCATCCACATCTGCAACATCAGGGCCTAAGACAGAGTCTGGTGGGTGTGTAACACCGCCCCAGAAACGTGGGAGTGAGTGATCAACTCAGTGGAACAATAAGGTACTGGTTAACATGTTATCAGTTCAATCAAACAGTAATGATAAAGCAGGACAATTAAATAAATTCTAAGTACTCTTGTTAATGCAAGTATGAATGCGGTATGATGCGTGCCCTCACGCGTACACCCTCAGCGTCTTCATCTTACGTTACGCATGACATCACCTCAAAGTGCGCCACGTCTACAAAGCACATGCAAATGCGGTGCATGGATATGATTACCAAGTTGTTATTAGTCCATTTCACACAACAGGATTGGGAAGCTAAGATACCTTCCTCATATCACCATCCAAACAGTGATCCATACTAGGGTCGTCAATCCTAGACATCTCATACGATCATATAGTTGAGGTCGTAGCAAAGGGCTCGTCACCAATCAATGCATGCCTTTCATGCCCTTACTACCACAGATCGGCTTGTCACCTCCTTGCGGTATCCAGGTATGCTCGAGGTCACTACAAAGGGCTCGTCACCAATCAATGTAGGCCGACAACATGAATATAGTGTCCCATACCACCATAATCGACTCACGAGTTTAGTTGCTCACTGGTCACTACGGGGAGGCTCGTCACCCCAGCATAGGCCGACAGCTCGGCCACGGTGTCCCATACCACCATGCACTTAGACAATTCCTTTTACCAAGGAGTCGTCATACATGCATCTAGCATACATACATGACAAATAATCATGGCAAACATAAGTGCATATTTTATACGTATACGGTACTTTATAAATACACATAGAATACACAAATCTCAATATAGCACATGCATATCAGGAAAGCAGTGTAAACACAACATTTGGCATGTGAAATTTCATCCATAACAAGAATAAATCACTAACTGGGATTGAAAGCCTTGAAAACCATAACCTATACACTTAAAGTCCGCACCTTAAGCGAAGAAAGAACCGGCGAGCTGATTTAGACGAGTTGTCTTCGTCAACGGCGCTAGAATACCCTAAAACCAAGATGGAAATGAGATACAATAACACCAAGACTAATCTAAGCTCTAACACAGGTTAGGGTTAGGTTAACTTACCCCAAAAGAACTCAGAATCGTCAGAAGAATGATTCAAAGCGAAGATTCAAAGATGAAGAAGAACAAGGAAGAAATCAAGATGATTCACCAACTTATCTCTCTCACTTTCTCTCTCCTTTCCACTCTCTTTCCAAGCTAGGGTTAGAGAAAATCGTATGGAAAAGAGAGCTAGGGTTTGAGGACTATAAATAGGCCTAAACTTGACGAAAATAACCCCAGGGTCAAGGTATACTAAGGTTATAACCAAAGTAAGCCATTCTCGATCCAACGAAGCACTTCTGGTGGGCCTATAACCACGAAAGGTCGGACTTAAGCTCACTGACCATGGATCTAGGTCAGGCTGAGTTTTCATACCGACCGGCTCTTCAGATCAGCCGTGGCGGACCACACTTAATTCAACGGTCACGGAAACTCGATCAGGTCCACAAGCACTAGGATATGCCTGGGCCAACTATCCTGATCAGAGGGTGAAATTGGGTCAGAATCCAACGGTCAGATAGCTTAAAATCGTCGCGCAAGCGACATGACTCAGATTCAATAAAAGCTTATTAAATTCCAACCGTTCTCACACTCTTCACTCCGAACTCAATCAAATTGACCCAGAACCTCGGATCGACTTGATTTTCGAGGTGAAGACCAAGCCCAACTCGGTGACCGCAACAGCTTAAGATCATCGCCATCAGACTTTTGACGCGCGGTCCAGGTCCGATCCAGATCTTCAAAAAATTCCCCAGAACAACTGGATTTAGCGATGGATCCCAGATTTCAGAGTAACGTAGCGCTCACTAATCTACACGTTTAGAGCCATGCAGATACAATTTAAAGTGATTGATGCGAATTTCACAAGCAATCGAGTAAAGCGCTAATTACCCCAAAAATAACTACTTAAGGAAAAATTAGCACAAAAATTCCAAGGTCGTTACAGCAATACTAGGCTGAGTTTGACCAGCTTGTGAATGGGTCCGCTATCAACGTGCTGGATAGGTATTGGCAGACTATTGGCTAGGCGGATAGTGAGGTTTCTTACGCTCACTTGGACTGTGCGGCTAGAAGAGCGGCAGTGCCATTTTGAGTGTACTGAACCCTGGTGATTATCTAGAGTGAGAACTGTACTGATATATGATGAGGATTGGCATGTTTGAACTGCATCTCGTATCGCATGGTCTTGATATGGCCGATAACATTCATATCTTGCACTGCATAGCCTTGCTACAACTGATTGCATTAATGTACTCATCAGTATGATTCCACATTACTCTGACCTTGCATTCCGAGCACCCTTATATTGCGCACACACTTACAACACCCTCTAAGTTTTCTATAAGCTTATGCACGATTGATGCATGCAGGTGATGCCAGGGCGCTGCCGTAGCCTTGTCAGAGTTGGAACGTACAGTCGAGCTTTTGAGTTTCTGTTATTATCATCATCTTGTGTTTCCCTTTTTACGTATTGTACTCAAAGTTTTTGATCATAGTGAATTTTGTGATGGCATTCTTGTGGTTATTGTTCGTGGGTTATGCTTATGATTATGCTTATACTGAATCAAAATCCTACTTGGAATCCTCCTTGTAGGATCCCAGGATCGGAACCTGGTGTATAGATGCCAGGAGCCGAGAATGGGGTACTATGGAGGCTGTCGGCGCCAGATTTGATGATCGAAAATTTTGTGAGCCCGATTTCTGAGTTTGGGGCGTGACACTAGTCTCATATGACTACGAGGTTATATAAAATTTAGGCCCTAATCTATGATTTTACATTGTTGAAGGTTTAAGCCAGTTCCTTTTTTTTGGTACAAAAGGTGAAATTTTAGATTTAGGCTTTTTCCACCATTGATCAACCACCAAATTTTATCCAACTATTTGCCTATCTTGACTACACATTTCTCTCAAAATTGGGTCATGATCATTAAGTGTGGACCGTTAATTGAGATCAAGTTCATTTTTGCACCCGCTAGGAGAATTTTTAAGATAGGCCAATCTAAATTTCGGATCACTAAGAAATTCATATACCCCGATTCTATTCGACGACCTTGATACAATGAATGAATTAGATTTAAAGAAAGTTCGTCAGAAAAGGGAAAATTGGAAAAACCCAATCCAAGTGGGATGTGAAACACACCATTCTCACACGCCCACTCCTTTTAAAAAGGGGTGTGCGTTCCCCTCTCCACTCACACGCCCAATCCCCCAATGCCCAAGGAGAAAGAGAGAGAGAGAAAAAGAAAAAGAAAGAAAGAGAAACAAAAAGAAAGAGAAATAGACGCCTAGACGTCCATCATCCTCTTCCTTCTCCATGTGTATGGTGTCTCCCTCTTGCTCAAGCGATGTCATGATTCATGTGGAAGCTTTTCATGTATAAGCTTTCCTACATAGATATCTACCTATGGTTTAGATCTAAGGCTAAGGTTTTAAGCTTACATTAATTTAACTTGATATGATTTTTC
The DNA here is from genome assembly GCF_029962835.1 of Magnolia sinica. Taxonomy (NCBI): domain Eukaryota; kingdom Viridiplantae; phylum Streptophyta; class Magnoliopsida; order Magnoliales; family Magnoliaceae; genus Magnolia; species Magnolia sinica. Next base: position 33,107,011 of record NC_080582.1, on the reverse strand, counting down.
TTGCCTTTTTATATGCTTCCATGTTATTGTGAATCCTCCTTGTAATTATTTGATTTACCATCATTAATTATTTATCCTTTAAAAATTATGGTTAAGGTATGATTTTAATTTGGTATGATCTTTGTGAATTTATGTGAGGCAATGGATGCAAGTCTTGTCCTTGCCCTTTACCAATTTTTTTGAGTTAGCCATTGTTACTATTCTCTTTTGCTGAGTTAGCCATTGCTACTCTTCTCTTTTGTTGAGTTAGCCATTGCCATTCTTCTCTTTTGCTGCGTTAACCATTGCTACTCTTCTCTTTTGTTGAGTTAGTCATTACTACTCTCCTCTTTTATTGAGTTAGCCTTTGCTACTCTTTTCTTTTATTGAGTTAGCTTATTGTTACTCTTCTCCTTTATTATGTTAGCCTTATGCTACCTCCCTTTAGGGCTTGGGCTTGTGTCTTGGAATTCCAAAACTCCCATGATTTAATTTATTTTCCCTTTTGTGCAAGTGATGTGTTAGAGGTATCACAACTAGTAATTCAAATATTTTATCATGGACGTAATATGCTTTGGGTAGAGACCCTCTTAGTTAACATTTAATTTCATGGGTTTACGTAGTGGTGCACAAATCGATGTAAGTAATTCGCAATGCGTGTTGCATCACTTCTGGATTGGATGTCGTAAATAGTCGCTCCATGAACAAATTATGTCACGTAATTCATTCGACTCATGTGTTGTACCGCATCGAGGTGTTTACGTAAATCCACGGTAACATTGGACATGCCGGCGAATCTTCATAGTGTGAGAATGCGGGGCTAGCCGGGTTTTCTATGAATTATATTCCACATGGTGATGATCACAACGTATGATGAGCCGCACACACTTTGCTAGCCATGTATTCATGTAGATTGGTTCGCATGCCGATACCTCTCGTAGTGGTAGATTACGAGACGTATTAGAACCCTTACAATACTTTTATGAACCTCTTGAATTATTGATAATCTTAAAGGATAACCAACACTATGAGTAGGGCATTGACCCTCTCTAACCATACAGATAATGCAGGTGATGTGCAGATTGAAGACGCGGATGACAATCTCCCTACTGAAGATTATTCTGAATAAATAAGGAGATAGCGTTATACTTAGTTTTATTTATTTTCTGCTGCAATCTCCATAATGTAATAAGCTCCCATTGAGAGGGCATTTGATGATTTGTTGAATTCTTTTACTCTAATGGAATAATGAATATAGTTAATTTTACTCTCATGAATGGTTACCTTCGTGAATGTAACTGGATGTGATTTAAATGGAAAAAAATAAGGTGCAATTTTGAAACATCCAAGTTTTACATTATTAACACCCGAAATTCTCGGGCACAAGTATGTACTTGGACCGCAAAATTTTTGGGATGTTACACCTAGCATTTAAGTATTAATTTGATATAATTATATATCTTTTCATCATCCGAGGTGATTTTGGACCTAAAGATGAAGATGTGCTTAAAAGGATGGATTTGAAGCTCAAAAAAAGATGATGAAGAATCATAGATTTGGAGGACATTAATGAAGAACTCATATGCCAAATATCAAAGAAAGACAATGACAAAGGATAGAGAAAAGACTGGAGAAATCATAAGTCCATTAAGAAAATAGACTGTTCGGTCCCACATGCAGTTGGTTCGGTTCGACTAAAAGTACATAGAACAGTCCAACAAGAAATAATGATTTCCAGAGTTAAATCGGCTTGACACTTAGGTGCAATCGAAGCTAGGTTCGGTGCCACCGAAGATCCCTTTAGTGCGACCTAAGGGAGATAGAGCCTTCAAAAAAATATTAAAGAAATTCGTCTGCAAATGAGTATAATTCGGTGAGACCGAAGGCTATGTTCGGTGTGATCGAAGGCCATGTTCGGTGTGACTGAAGGCTACAGTCGGTTGCAGCTGAAGCATAACAAAAGTGCATAAATTGAAGCTAATTTCAAGTTGGTACAGATTTTTCCTATTTAAAAGGATGTCTTAGGTCTTCCAAAGTATGGATTAGGGTAGATGAGAAAGACTTAGGTGTGGCTAAGCTTCCATGGAGCCATCCTTCTTCTTTCCTCCAATTCTAGTTTATCTTTTTAGTTTATCGTTTGTTTTTTTCTAAGATGTTGTCATGTTAGGTCAATCTCTTAGCTAAGGCTAAATGATGAAGCTTGTAGTTCAATTACATTATTTAATTTATTTGATTCAATAACATTGGTTTGGATGATGATAGTAGATTGATTTGGTTTGGATTTACTTTAATGACTTTGAGTTGTTTATTTCTGGATTTGTTGTGCATTCTGGGTACAATGAATGCTTTAATTTAACAATTGTTTATCTTGAATTAGATAATGAATCAATCTGTATAATTGATTGATCTATTGATGCCTAGGGGTGCTTTAGACGCTTTTATTTCCATGCGATTGATGTCTGAGTCTGAGAGCTTCATGAGAGAATAGTTCAATTGAAATCATATTCTTATTAATGTGTATAAATGATTTAATCGAATTATTTTCTGATTGGATAGGATATGACTTCGATTCTAATTGAGATCTACATTAAATCACTAAATTGGATATTGCGATTGCTATGATTCATGGATCCTTAATCTTTTATCTTTATGATTTTAAAACTATTTTCTTAATTGCTGTATTAAAAACCCAGATAAACCATTAGACTTAGATTAGCTTTAAGCCGTGTTCGCCATTCCCCGTAGATTAGACCTCGGTCTCACCGAGTTATTACTACATTATAGCCCTGCACTTGGGGTGGTTTGAACAAGTTTTTGGCAATGTTGCCGGGGAGTGGCGCGAACACAATTTAGTTTATGTTTTATTTTTATTTTAGGTTAAATTTTCTTATTCTTCTGAATTTTCCTAACCAGGGTTTTTTAATTTCAGATTTTTAAGGATTTGTCATTTTGTTTTAGATATTCTAACATTACTAACATTGTTTATTTGTTTTTATTTTATAGGATCTTCCAATCTACTTCTCCCCTACCGGTAACATCTTTCCTTACTCCCTCTATTTACTTTCTTAATTGCTATAAGAACTAGGACTTAGTGTTAGAATTAAAAATTTGTGTGGTTCATGATTAAGTGGGTAAGGGACCATACACTGATACTTCTGAGTGAAAGAGGTTTAGTTGACGGGTTCTCAATCTACTAATGAGTTAGAAAATACTTGAATACCCTTGAAACATCGTCTGAAATAATGGCCAAAACTAAAATTTATTTGATGAGAATCCTATGTGTAACACACCACCATTTAGGACGGTGCGTGATGAGAATGAGGTCCACTAAGTTCTATCGGTTCGGACCTTACATGATTATTTACAACCAGTAAGAACAAGTACACATTCCTGCATGATTTTTCCAACTAATGGAAGAAACATGGACTTTAAACAAGAACTTATTCAATTACTTTCTAAATTCCATGGACTTGATTCAGAAAGTCCATACATGCATCTAAAAGAGTTCGAAGAGATTGTTGCAATCATACACTTTAACAACATTCCCACTGATGTGATTGGACTAAAGCTATTTCCATTCTCTCTTAGGCCAAAGTTTGGCTTCACTCCTTAAGGTCGAGATCTATTGGCACATGGGTTGAGATGGCCCAGGAGTTCCTTAAAAAGTTCTTCTTAGCTCATAAAACCAACACTCTCAAGCGTGACATTATGAACTTCTCCTCAAAAGGAGACGAAACTTTTTTCCAGTGTTGGGAATGGTTCAAGGACTTACTTCTTGTTTGCCCACACCATAACTATTAGATTTGGCGGGTAATTAATTTTTTCTATGATGGACTAAATCCAAACATGCACCAATTCATAGAGATGATGTGTAGCGGCGAGTTTATGAGCAAGGAACCGGAAGATGCTTGGGATTACTTTGACACGCTATCCAAAAATGCCCAATCATTGGACACATCCAGCCAAGCTAGTAATCCCAAGGTAGTGCCAAGAGAGAGGAGGGTACATGTACTCAAAGAAGAGGATGATGTTAGTTTAAGGTTGACAGATCTCACAAGGAAGATAGAGGCCTTGAAATCTAGGAAGAAAGTTGTCTGACCCAGAGTGGTCGTTGAAATTGTATGTGGTATTTGCGAAATGGATATTCACCTAACAAAAGATTGTCCTACAATCCCTGCATTTTAGGAGGTGTTACACGCTCAAGTGAATGCTACGAACGCATATCAATGCCCCTTTATTGCACCAAATTCCAACACATACATTTCCAATTGGCGGAAAATTTTGTTGGAGAAATGGAATGAATGCAAATGCAACCAATAGTCCTCAATGGCCGTCTATTGGACCCCCATCCAGGAGAACTCTTGAGGACACGTTAAATGCATTCATGCAAGGGCAACTGTAGGCCATAAATGAACTCAAAACTTCGGTTGTGGGAATTGAGACATAACTAATTGTTAGGGAGAAATTGACCTTTCCAGCCTAACCTCAGTCTAATCCTAAGGGACAATTTAAGATAAGTGATCCCAACTCTTCAACCCTACATGTGGAACATGTTAAATCCATCACCATCCTGAGAAGTAGTAAAGAGATTGATAAGGAGATTTGTAAGAAGGTAGAGAAACCTGAGGAATCCAAAGACTCTAAGGATGATGGTGAATCTAGCAGTGCTCCACATAACATAGAGCCGGTGCAGGGATACAAGCCTGTGACCCCGTTTCCCCCACATCTCACCTCATCAAAATGGCTAAGTGAAAATCAGGATATTTTAAAGGTTTTCCAACAAGTCAAGATTAACATCCCCTTGTTGGATGCAATTAAATATTTTCAATCTATACAAAATTATCAAAGGATCTATGTGTAGTAAAGTGTAAGCTGAACGTACATATGAAAGCCTTCTTGATGGAACAATTGAGTGCTGTCATAAATCAAAACACTTCCCCAAAATACAAGGATCCTAGAAGTCCTACGATCTTATGTGTAATAGAAAACTTTTGGGTTGATAAAACACTTTTAGACCTTAGGGCAAGTACTAATATGATACAATACTTGGTATACGAGCAACTGAGCCTTGGTGAGTTGAAACCCACCAAGACAACATTACAATTGGCAGATCGCTCAACTAAAATACCAAGAGGAGTGGTAGAGGATGTGTTAGTCCAAGTAGATAGATTCTACTACCCGGTAGACTTTATTATCTTGGATATACACCCGGTTATAAATGCGAACACTGAAATCCCTGTCATTTTAGGTCATCCATTTTTGGCTAATGCTAATGACATAATCAATTGTCGAAATGGGATCATGAAAATATCCTTTGGGAATCTGACTTTGAAATTGAATGTGTTCAATTTGCATAAACAATAAGAGGATGAGGATGTGATACATGAGGTGAATCATATTGATATATTTGAAGATGATGAGCTTCTTCCAATTAAAATTTCTGAACCGCTAGAAGTATGCTTGGCACACTTTGCAGATTCAAACGATCTTATGATTAGAGACATAATGAATGTCTTGCGGTATTGTGTCCTCATGCCTGATACTGAATAGGAAGAAAAATGTTATGAAAACCTCTTTCCACCAATTTCGAACATTTACCATTAAGGGTGGAGGAGATGGAATTATAATCAAAGTTTGAAACTTTGGATTTTTATAAGACTACGCTGACTAAAGAGAACTTCACTGAAATTCAACTATTTATCGTCTTTTATTCACTATGGTACACTAATATTGAAAATATTTTTGCCATAAGTGGATCATACATTCACAGGACACCTCACAACAATGAAAAGAAATTTTTTAATGAGATGTGTTGATTTCTATGAATGATCATGGTTTAGGACATCCAAACTTACTCTAAAGTAGGTTTATGCGTGATCTTATTGAAAAGCTTGCTAAAAAATTTGCTGAGATACTTGTCAGAGGAACAACCGATGCCTTTGGATGAATGAATAGTTTTCCTTTGTTTTCCTAGTTTAGGATTAAGAACTTATTTATTTTCTTAGGATAGTTTACTTAGTTTAATTTATATGCTAAAACACCAATTGATAGGAAATTCGTGCTAGCTCATCTGTCTATCGTTCTCCAGGTACTTTTCATCCATTCCTCTTAATTTTCATTGCTCTCATGTTGCTCTTATTGCATATCTTTATATATTGAAGACAATGTAGAATTTAGGTTGGGGGTGAGTTTCCTTGGAATTTCTTCGGATTTATTTAATTTTTGAGCTATTTTTTTAATTTAAAATTTTATGTGAATTTAAGTAATTTTGAAATTAATGTAGAGATTGGATTGATAAGATATTTAATGTTGAGGATTTTTTAATCCTAGATTCTAGTCATTTGATAAATTTCAAAGTTGAGTATGAAGCTTTTAATCTTTGAATTGGAAGTTTTAAACATTGATTGAGTCATATAATTCACATATCACTTCTAGCTTATGCATTAAAGTGTAAGTTTGATAATGAATTGTTAATTTGATGATTATTAAGAATAATAGGAACCAACCTTGGGGAATTTGTTCATCTTGTTCAATTGAAAAGAAAGAGAAAGTAATACCAAGCTAAAAAAATGGTTGTCATCGAAAATGACTATCTATCAAAGTTACATGAAAGGACTTTAAAGAAGAAGAAAACGATTGAAAATAGTGTGAAAGCCATCGATGGAAAAATCAAAAGTTCAAAAAGTACAATGTTGAACCGTAAGGTAAGTTTTGGTTTTGGTTTTCCTGAATACCTTTTGGATTATCAATGTTATCATGAAAATAAATAAATAAACATTTGGTTGTGATAAGTCTAGATTTCACTATGCACCCATGAAACTCAATGTTTATAATTTTTTTAATAATAAGGATTAACATTTTGAACTTGATTAGGACATTTACCAAGTGCTAGAGTGTAGGTGAAGTAGTGCTATACATTAATGTACTTTAGATTTATAGAATCTGGATTGTTTTAGAACTACTTGAGTTTACGAAAATTATTTATTTGGTTTCGAAATAGCTTTCGCATGTTTTGCTAGGGAATAACAAAATGCTGGTTGGGGGTGTGTGTTGAGACATAAATATTGCATATTAATCCTCCCAATTGAATTAGCTTTCTTAACATTTAAGTGTTAATTCGATATAATTATATATGCTTTCATCATGCAAGGTGATTTTAGACCTAAAGATGAAGATGTGCTTAAAAAGATGGATTTAAAGCTCAAAGAAAATGATGAAAAATTAGAAATTTGGAAGACATTAATGAAGAATTCACATGCCAAAGATCTAAGAAAACTAAGGATAGGATGGAGAAAAGACTGGAGAAATTACAAGTCCATTAAAAGAAATAACAGATTGTTCGGTCCCACCAGAGGTTGGTTCGTTCTAACTAAAAGTACAAAGAACAGTCCAACAATAAATAATAATTTTCAGAGTTAATTCGGCTTAACACTTAAGTGCGACTGAAGCCAGGTTTGGTGCCACTAAAGGTCCCTTCGGTGTGACCTAAGGGAGATAGAGACTTGATATAAATATTGGAGAAATTTGGTTGCAACTGATGATAAATTCTGTGAGACCAAAGGCTATGTTCGGTGAGACTGAAGGCTATAGTCAGTTGCAACCGAAGCGTAACAAAAGTGCATAAATTAAAGTCAGTTTCAAGTTATTTTTCCTATTTAAAGGGATGTTGTAGGCCTTCCAAAGTATGGATTATGGTAGAGGAGAAAGACCTAGGAGTGGTAGAGTTTCCACAAATCCATCATTCTTCTTCTTCCCCCCAATTTTAGTTTGTCTTTCTAATTTCTTCTTATATTTTCTTTCTAAGATGTTAGTCATGTTAGGCTAACCACTTAGCTAAGGCTAAGGGATGAAGCTTGTAGTTTAATTACAATATTTAATTTATTTGATTCAATAACATTGATTTGAATTTACTTTACAGACTTTGAGTTGTTTATTTTTGCATTTGTTGTGCGCTTTGGGTACAATGAATGCTTTGATTTAACAATTATTTAGCCTAAATCAGAGAAGGAATCAATCTGTATAATTGATTAATCTATTGATGCTTGAGGGTGCTTTAGATGCTTTTAATTCATTGTGTTTGATATCTGAGCGCTTCATGAGAGAATTGTTCAGTTGAAATTATATTCTTATTAACATTTATGAATGGTTTAACTGAATTATCTTCCGATTGGATAGGAAGGACTTCGATTCCAATTGAGATCTACATTGAATCCGTAAATTAGATATTGTGATTCCTATGAATGGATTCCTATATCCTTAGTGTTTTATCTTTATCATTTTAAAACCCTTTCCTTAATTGTTGGATTAAAAACCTAGACAAATCATTAGACTTAGATTAGCTCTAGGCCATGTTCCCCATTCCCTGTGGATTTGACCTCGGTCTCATCAAGTTATTACTATATCGCAACCTTGTACTTGGGGTTGTCCAAACACTATATAAGGACTTATACATATACTCACCCCTGTCAGTGGTGATAAAGTCATACACAAGAACCTACACGTGTCTGGGTTACAAACTCTACACTTAATCTTACACAAGGAAGAAGTGTGCAGACTCTTACAATTTGACAACATGTCGAATTTAGTCCCCTTTGTAGCGCCTTCTCAGGTTGCTTGATTAATGCACTCCCGTGCTTCAATCAACTCCCCCTTTTTTCCCCTGATCGTTGATACTGATGCTTGCTAATGCTTTAATTCCAAGATCAAACATCTTACATGCGATGATCTATTGAAGTGATCAAGGTGATGAGAGGTTGGTTAAATCTCTTACAACACATGAGAATGTTGTAATCCTAGGGGATTCACCTAGATTGGTATCTTACAGGATTTCGACAAGGATTTGACTATTGGTTCAAGTCTAATATCTAGAATAATCGTGGAGTTCAAGTTCATCTTTAAGGTGGTGGTTGGAATCTTCATTAGAGTGAAAATCACAAAGAAGATAACTTGGAACTCATGGGATTATAGGTCTAGGATGTGGAATTACCTAGCCTTCTATTGCACTAAAAACCCATCAAAATGCCAAAGAGCCAAAATCCTTATATATAAAGTTCGAGCTCCAACAGTAAAAAAATAAATAGATTCGGTTCTTGTCGATTGATCGAACTCCCCTTCGATGGGATCGAAGGGTCCCTCGATGGGATCGAGAAAATTCATAAAATAGGCAGATTGATAGCTGAATTCTTTCTCTAATTGGATTGATCAGGCCTTTAATTCCATTGATACCCATTAATAGGTTGTTGATGGAATTGATGACCACTTAAAAACTGCTATTTTGGATAGATACATTTACAACAACTTTGCACCTATTTTAGCCTTACTATATTCCAATCGGTCTTCTAAGGCTAAGGGATGATCATCAAGGGTTTACCTATTAAGTTAAGGATCATCTAGAAGTATAAGTTGTTTTAGGTCAAGGGTTAGAGTCACCAAGGCACGTCATTTACTTGTTCTTTGCTCCTTGATGCTTGTCCTCTTGTGTCTTTGGTTTTCAGCTTACAAGGGCTCAACCGACTCCCTAACACATGGAGTCACATGATTGACAAATAAGATGCACAAATAGGTATACTAACAGATGTTTTATGGTATGCTCATTGGTTATAGATGTTATATCATATGTGGCATTATTGTGATATGGACGCCACAGATGTATTCGTGATTTTTTGAAACATCGAAAATGTTGTTTTTATTGGAGAGTTACGGGCCTCGTGGGTGAAATTCTCTAAATCTCAATTGTACCATTTGGTGCCTCATCATTGAGACTGGGTGGATACATGGGTTGTGGTGTGGGACCCGTATCTTAGCCCGTACCGTTTCATAGGCTTCCACGGTCCTCTCGGTCGAATTCTGGTGACCCGCGATCTGTTATCGGTGTTTGCCCGCAGCTCTGAGTCATGTCCCGTATTCCAGAGTCTGCTCGACCCGAGACTTGTACCCTTACGACCGCACCATCCCCGTGGTTCCAACGCCGCGTCTCGCACGCTGAGGTGATACCCGGCCCAGGAGATGTGGGCCTGCTTTTATTCCGAAGAAACACCACGCGTTGTGAATTCCAAGAGAATCTCTACGACCCGTCACATTAATCAAGTCAAGTACACCTTCCATACCCCAATGCCACCTCATTCTATCCCAAGTACATGTGCCCATTCCCTCTTTTTCCCAGGTCAACACTCTCTCTCCCCACCTGTCACACCCCGAACTCCGAAACCGGGCTCACAAAATTCCCGATCGTCGAATCCGGCGCCGACAGTCTCCGTAGAACCCCATTCTCGGCTCCCGGCACCCATTTACCAGGTTTCGATCCTGGGATCCTACAACGAGGATTTCTAATATCAATTTAATTCATAATGAGCATAACCAAGCATAACCCACGAACAATAACCACAAGAACACCATCACAAAATCTTCTATGATTAAAAAATTTTAAGTACAATGCGTCTAAAAGGAAATACAAGATGATGATAATAACAAAATCTCAAAAGCTCGACTGCACGCTCTAATTCTGATGAGGCTATGGCTGCGTCTTGGCGTCACCTTCACGCATCGATCGTGCATAAGCTTATAGAAAGCTTAGAGGGTGGTGTAAGTGTGTGCGCAATATAAGCGTGCTCAGAATGCAAGGTCAGAGTAATGTGGAATCATGGTGATGAGTACATGAATGCAATTAGCCGTACCAAGGCTATGCGGTGCAAGATAAGAATGCTATCAGCCATAACACGACCATGAGATATGAGACGCAACTCAAGCATGCCAATCCTCATTATATATCAGTACAGTTCTCATTCTGGATAATCATCGGGGTTCAGTATACTCTAAATGGCACTGCCGCTCTCCTAGCTGCACAGTCCAAGTGAGCGTAAGAAACCTTACTATCCGCCTAGCCAATAGTCTGCCAATACCTATCCGGCATGTCGATAGCGGATCCATTCACGAGCTGGTCAAACTCAGCCAAGTATTGCCCCTACTCTCGGGCGAGTAAGGCCACACCCCTTTCCAAACAGACCACGACGAGACGCGGCCTCCTGGTATTCGGCCCTCGTGCGCTCATATATCCACTTGGTCTCGATGTTGGAATCATCCTCTGGTACTATCGGGTTTAGGGATTTTCACCTAGGGACATCGATGGTGCCCCAATGCTTAGTAATAATATTTTTGGTATCCAATTCAGCCACCCACGATGTGTCTGTAGAGGCTATGGCCCTGGTGTCACTAGGGCATACAATAATCACAATCACACAAATGCAAGTGCATGAATCATACTATCAGACATGCAACAAACTTGTGCGTACCAAGCGCTCATGTGGGGTGACTCTGCCTATCAGGGAGCCCATAAATGATCTGCCCGAAGGCATATGCTATGATCAGTGACTTCTCATATCAGGCATACATATGATGCGTATGATCATGAATCATGGATTTATACATGTTATGTGGTGATGAGCTCTGATCAAAATGAAGATGGGCCTAGACGGCCTATATGCTACAGGTATGGGCCTATTAATGGGCCTTAGGGAGAGTCGTAATGCGAACATTTAACTAACATTATCCTTGCAATGTGGACATCAAACCATCGTTGCTCCCAAAGCATTGCCCGCTATAAGGGTCGACACATATACCGTGGTGGAATCACACTACAATGGGCCTTATGTACATCCTGTTGGGCCTCGAACCTTGGGCCTCCAATACATCAAATGGGCTTCAAACCATGGTCTCATATATATCAAAGTGGGCCTTAGTGGGCGGCCACAAATACATTAAGATGGGCCTCAACAAATGGCCTTATACAAATCAAAGTGGGCCTCAATGGATGGCCCATAAATACACCAAGATGGGCCTCAACACATGGCCTTAAAATAATCTCCAAAATGGTTGGACAGTTTGGATAAAACTCATGCATCATGGATAAAACTCATGCATCATGGTAGGTCCCATAGGGATGGAAGGCATAGATACATCACATACTTCATGGTGGAGGTCCACACTGATGGAAGGTGGGGACACAATACATACATAAGTGGGGCTCACCATAATGTTTATTTTCCACCCAACTCACTAATGAGGTCACAAGGACCTAGGGCCCACTAAAATGTTTACTTTCTATCCAACCTGGGGCCCACCATAATGTTTACTTTCTATCCAACCTGGGGCCCACCATAATGTTTATGCGCCATCCAAACTGTTCATAAGGTCACTTGGACCTTGGGCCCACTGTACTGTTTATTTGCATCCAATCTGTTCATAAGGTCACGTGGACCTGGGGGCCCACAGTAATGTTTATTTGCATCCAACCTATTGAAAGGGTCACGTGGACCGGGGGGGGGGGGGGGCACTGTAATATTTATTTGCTTCCAACCTGTGCATAAGGTCACGTGGACCAGGGCCCACGGTGATGTTTGTTGCCATCCAAACTGTTGGTAATGCCACCCATACATGGGGCCCACCGTGATATTTATCTGCCATCTAAACTGTTGATAGGGTCACACGTGACCTGATTTGAGGAGGAAAAACAAATTTCATTTTGATTCAAAACTTCTGACTCCAAAAAGGGGTTTCAATGGTATACATTCAATCCCACTGTTTCCAGTGGTGTGGGCCACCTGAGCTTCTGATGAGGCTAATTTTTTGGGATGGTCTCCTGGTCCGAGGGGACCCATCAAATGCATGGTGTTGATGGTCGACATTCATCATGGTGGGGCCCACGGCTGGGACCGTGGGTCCCTGCCAGGCCGCCCGTCCGCTAGACGCAAGCAGCGCTTGCATGCGCTCTGACAGCAGCAGCGTCAGCTGTTGCTGCTTATTTTTTTAATTTTATTTTTCTACGGTTTTTGGTAGGTGGGGCCCGCCTCAGACAAATCTGACCTAGCCATTGAATTCCATAGCTCGGGACAGACCCATCGAGTCTGATATGCAGCGTGTTTTGGCGGATAAAAGCATTAAGGCGGGTTTTAATGGTTAACCCCACTATTCCCTATGGTATGGCTCGCTTGATTGTCGGATTGACTCCATTTTCTTGCTTAACTCCTAAAATGATCTGAGGAAGAGGATGGATGGCTTGGATTATAAACATTCATCAAGGTGGGGCTTGACAAAAAAAAGGGCTAAATGTTTTTTTTGTTAGCCGCTAGTACACATCCATGCCAGTATACACACTTCATATTAGCCACGCCCGTTCAAGGCTGCACGTCCAGCGTCCTTGGATGCTGGACAGTGTTGATACAACACATGCACCATGGTGGGTCCCACATCTACGTGGCCCACCACCTTGCATATATATATATATTTATAGTATTAATATAAGATAATTATAATATGTTATATATAGCATGTGGGACTTCCCACCATCCCAAAAATGGACGATGAATTTCGCCTAAATGTGGTGGGCCTCACCATTGATGAATGGAGTGGATTTAACATGATTTGGTGGGGCCCACTTCATTCTAAGGAGAGAGAGAGAGAGAGAGAGAGAGAGAGAGAGAGAGAGAGAGAGAGAGAGAGAGAGAGAGAGTGGAGGGACCCCGCCACTATGGGCCCTCCATTGATACAACACATACATCAAGTGGGTCCCACAACAAGTGGCCCTTAAAATTGAAAACAATGGTAGATCACCCACCTCTAGGCCTCCTCCTTGGTCCCTTAGCCTTCTATGCTCCTAGCCTTCACTTTTGATGGTGGTTGATGGAATTTTGATGGTGTGGATGAGAGATGAGAGGGTGGGCCACACTTGTGGTTTGGGAGAGAGAGGGAGGTTGGACGTGGGATGTTGCTTGGGAGAGATTTTTGAGAAATGAGGGAGAGAGAGAAGTGATGGGATGATAAGGATGAGTGATGTGGTGGTTGTAAGAAAAAGGTGATGGGAGGTACGGTTTAGTTTGAAAATTGGTAAAAGAGGGATGGGTAGGGAGAGAGAGAGTTGACTTATGGAAAAGAGAGGATGGGTTGCATGTACTTGACTTGTACTTGAGGTATGGAGTCTACTTGATTGATTAATTGATTGATTTATGGGACGTGGTAGAGATTCCCTCGATAATCGCAATGCATGGTGTTTCTTCAAAATGAACGCAGGTTCACATCTCCTGGCTTGGGTATCGGTTCAGTGCGTAAGTCACGACATTGGAACCGCGGCGACGGCGCGGTCGCTATGATACAAGTCTCAGGTTGAGCCAACTTCGGTATGTAGGTCTCGGCTTAGGATCGCGCATAAACGTCGGATACGGATCGAGGATTGTCGAAATTTGACCGTAAGGACCGCGAAAGCCAACGGAACGGTACGGACTAGGGTACAGGTCTTACACCACCCATTCCACCTTTACATCAAATTCAAACCAACCCATACTTCCCATTCCTATTTCTTACAACACCCACTCATCCATCCATCATCTCTCTCATCTCTCTCATTTCTCCTAAGCAATCATCCAACCTACATGAGAGAGCTTGGTGTGGCCCACCTTCCTACCTCCCATCTCCACCATCCAAGCTTCATCTCGACCGTTGAATCTCATCCATTGGAGCTCTAGAATGCGTTGATGGAAGGAGAAGTCCATAATCAAAGGTGGGTGTTTTCTAGTGTTGATTGTGTGGCTTTAATGATTAGAGGGCTCACTTATATGTGGGACCCATTTTGATGTGTGTGTTGTAATCTTGAGGGGCCCATAGTGGCGGGGTCCCTCCATCTCATCTCTCTCTCTCTCTCTCTTTCATTTTCCTTGGTGATGATGATGATGTGAGTGGCCCACCTATGACGTATGTATTATATCCATACCGTCCGTTTTGGGATGTATGGACCCCACCTTGATGAATGGATTAGATCCACACTGTCCATAAGTGGGCCACATGAACATGGGACCATCTCGATATATGTGGCTGGTGAGCCATGAGTACATGGACCCCATGTGATGTATGTGAATATCCACACTGCCCGTCCATCTTACTGGACTGGTGGGCCACACGTGTGGTCCCACCTTGATGTATGCGTGTATGTGGTGTCCACTGTCCATTGCAGGATGGTGGGACCCACGTGATATATGTAATCTGCATCCAGGCCATCAGTCCAGGGCCTGGACACTGGTCCTATTAAAAGGATATAATAATAATAATATTATTATTACTATTATAATATCATTATAATATATTATATATATATGATGTACATATATTATATATATGTGGTGGGCCCCACATGGGACCCACCATGCTGGTGGACTAGATGATGTCCTCACACCAACTATATAGCTGTTGTAGTGACATAGTAATTATGTGGGACCCACCTCCTTGTATATCCACACCATCCATTTGGATGGTGTGTTGTGGGCCGCACCATGTTCTATAGCCACGCCATTCATCTGACGTGTGCTAGGTGGGCCACACATGATATATATGTGTTTTATCTATGCTGCATAGCAGCCATGGGACCCACGCACGTGTGGACTCCACATGATGGATGTGTTTATCCCAACCGTCCATTTGTTCATCTAGCTGATGGGTGTGGGTCCAACATGAAGTAAATGTTTTATCCACTCTATCCAGTCCATGGACGTGGACCACACCGTGATGTATGTTTTGTGTTTCAGGCTGTCCGTGCCTGGACGGTTCTATGGGACCCCACCATGTTGTATGCATTTCATCCACACTGCCCACACATCTGGACGGTGCTGGATAATGTTTGGATGGTGTTGATTCACATAGACAATGTTTGGATGGTGCTAATTTACCTGGACAATGTTTGGACAGTGCTGATCATCATTAGTGGGCCATGTGCCCCATGGAATGATAGTGTACAGTGATACACAGGATACACTTACAACTATTGAAATACTTTTTGGTGTGGTCTAAGCCCACTTGAGGCCCATTGGTGCGGTCCATCCATGAGGCCCGTCATGATGTATATTTGAGGCCCATGTATAGGGCCCACCTGTGATGTATATAGGCCCATGTGTAGGGCCCACCTATTGTGTATTTGAAGCCCATGGCTGTGGTCCATTGTGATGTATTCGAGGCCCATGGGCAAGGCCCGATGTGATGTGTTTATGGCCATAGGATGAGGCCCATTGAGATGTATTTGAGGGCCAGGCGATGGAGCCCATTGTGATGTATATTAAGCCCATGAGAGAGGCCCATCGCGATGTGTGTTAAGCTCTTAAGTGAGGTCCATGGTGTTGTATATTAAGCCCTTGTATGAGGCCATGGGTCCACTATATGTAAGGCTCTATGTGGGCCATTCCTTGGGGGTAATGTTGGTTAAATGTCCACATTATCGAGGTCGATTGTCGATGCCGGTTATTGATACCGATTATGAGTATGTGATAGCATAGCATCATGATACATGCCCATACGCATCATCTGCATGTTTGTTAAGAGATGTGATTAACCATTGCATATGTCATTGGGCAGGTTGTTATGAGACTCCCTGATAGGCGGAGGTTATCTTACATGAGCGCACAGTATGCGAAGGATTGATGTATGACTGAATTGTATGACTCATGCACCTTGCATTGTGTGTTGTGATTACTGTACGCCCTAGCGACATTAGGGCCGTAGCCTTCATAAGCATATCGTGGATGGCCAGATGAGACGCCAAAAATTTCTAAACCCTCTTGGTACCAGAGGACGCCCCAACGTTGAGACTGAGTGAATACATGAGGGCCTGAGTGCCGAATACCAGGAGGCTGCATCTCCCACTATGTCGTAGTCGGTTAGGAGGGAGTGTGGCCTTACCCGCTTGAGGGTAGGGGGCATAGTTAGGCTGAGTTTGACCAGCTTATGAATGGGTTCGCAATCGACATGCCAGGTAGATATTGGCTGACTACTGGCCAGACAGATAGTGAAGTCTCTTCTACTTGCATGGTCGAGTGTCAGTGGGCGGCGATTGCATGTAGAGTGTAGTAGACCCCGGTGATGATCTCAGAGATGTACAGTACTGATTTGTGGAGCAAGAATTGCATACTCAACATTATATTCATTTATTCATTCACTATCCACTCAGGCTGTTGGTGCACAACTAATCGTTATGTGTACTTTCGCAATGGCCAGGATTTCGGTTGGGGCGCGCGACTAACCTGAGATCAGGAGCTTACCACATTGAGTCTATCTATCTAAATTTAGGTATGAGACTAGTTTGGATAGAAGTCCTTTGTGATAGGCCCCATAGCCTGCGATACCACGTACTATCATCCCGAATTCACACTGCAGCTTGGTCATTTCATTCGCACCACATATTGCATATTGCATTACATCCTCGGCATATGGCATTCTGGGTTGCTATGTTTTTGCATTTATATGACCTAGATGAGGTTGATGGTATTCGTAGCTCTTCCGAATTGCATATTGTATGTGCATCCTCGATATCTGATATCTGGTTCATTATGTTTCCGTATTATATAGCCGATTTACATTACTTTCTTAGTATATGACATTAACTTGCTATGTCTTTTCATCGCATATCCTGGTGAGGTTGATGATATCTTTATGGACTTGTTAGTATTTCTGCTTACTTTGATATCATATAATTCATGATCTTACCAGTATTTTCGATATTGTATGATTATGACATTATATTGAATACTTGGCTCTTACCTTGTACACACACTTACACCACCCTCTAAGCTTTTTATAAGCTTATGCACGATAGATGCGTGCAGGTGATGTTAGGTTGCAGCAGCATGGAGCTTGGAGCATGTAGCTGACTTCTGATGCTTTTATTTTGACATATGTATTTCCCTTTCGGCAATGTATTCAAATGTTTATATTAGTGGACATGTGATGATGATGTTGCCTTTGTGATTTGGGTAAACTTGTGGTTATGCTTCTTACAAGATAAATATACGTTGGAAAATTCTCCTTATAGGATCCTAGGATCGGAATCTGGCATATGGGCGCTGGGAGCTGAGAATGGGGTACTACGGAGGCTATTGGCCCCGGATTTGGCGATCAGGATTCCTGTGAATCTGATTTTCGGGTTTGGAGCATGATATGTGGTGCTTTTAAATCCCATTGTTGTGGTCGAGTGGGAAGAGGTCTTACTAACCTAGCATGTTGGGATTGCGAAATGGGTTCAGGTTGATCCCCTGTCATGTTAGGATTGCAGTAGGGTTCCCTGTCAATTACTGGGTGGAGTGGTTTATCTGCCATGGTGCGTTTGACCCCACCGTTGAGGTGGGTATACAAGGTTATACACCATGGTACATTTTCCCTAATACTTTTTAAAGTATAACAGTAATGAGATGTGTTGGATATTTGACCTTGGAGGCATGGCATACATGATTGCATTGGCATTTTGTTACATTGTATCATTTTTATCGACATCTTATGGCATTACATCATATTGCATGCATATGGGTATCATTGTGCACTTTGATATTGGTAAGTTACATAGTATGTCATAAAAATACTTCACACACAAGAGATGTACTCACTGGGCATTTTGAAGCTCATGTATTTTTTTATTATATTTTTTTAGGTCAAGGCATATAGCATGAGTAGCTTAGCATGAATTTTGTCATGCATTTGACGTTCTACTCTTTTAATTTTTGCGATGTATCTATGTAGTTAGAACTTATGTATTCATTGTACTTGTAAATATTTCATAATAGAAAAAAGTTTTAGGTTGCTCTCCCATCCTTTTTATAGTGCTAGATATCATAGTCGAGGGAAACACTGCTAACCATACAAGAAAATTCACTCAAAATTTTTTAGTCACATCCCAAGACTGGAGTCAAGCGCATTGACTTTATTTTCGGAGTTTGACAAGATGGTACAAAAGTAGTATATATTAGATTAAAAAGAATCAAGATACACCATAGAATACAAGAACAATGGTTCAAAAATTTGAAAACATGCATGACTCGACTTTGTCTAATTGGGTTGGGTTAATATAAAGACTCGACTAAGTCTTTACTTGAATCAACTTGGTATTTTAATACTTGATTTAAAGTATATAGTATTTTTAAATTTTTTTATAAGTAAATAAAATAGCTAGAACAAACACATTTGTCTAATGGTTAGTTGTTAATGTTCCAAAAGAGTTTGATTATTCCAATGCTGTCACATTTATCATTTTTTAATAAAAAAGATTGATTGTGACTCAGTAAAGTCACATAGAGTCTTGTGGAGTTAATGAGCTTTAAAACTATGCATTCTATCCCTCAATAACTATAAAATGATCAAGTTATTGTATAGACTTAAACATAAAGCTACACACAAGCCAAGCTAACCTGGTTAATTCGCTCGACTCGGCTTGGTAAGCTTGACTTAGCATGGCTCGAAAGCTGGGTTCGAGTCGAGCCGAGCTTAACTCAACTCGGCTTGAAGCTCGGACCGAGTTCAACTCAATTTGGCTTGGCTCAATTTATATTCCTTTTATACACACACACACACACACACACACACACACACAATCAAAAAATTAATTTGAATAATAATTTTTCCTATTATGCAATAGGGCTCATGATTTTAATGGCTTGGATTGATGAACATATGATAATCATACAATAGCTATGTCCAAAGTCTGACTGCATCCACACCGTTGATGTAGCATGCCCCAAAAATCTAATTGATAGGATGATTCTATACTTTGTATTTGTGGCCTTCAAACAGACGGTAAAGAAGGGAGATACAACTATGTTCATATTAATTTGGTTTACAGATTGCCAGGATTGATGGCCAAGATGAGAAACATTTGGTAGCAAGGTACATACCTTGCAGATGAAACTAATTGTTGGCCCCAGTGGTTCCGATTGAAAGGGTCGTGATTCAATGAGGGTCCCTCATGTGAGAGGGTGTTAGACATCAAAGTGGATAATGTATGTGTGAGAGATCTAGGCCATTCATCTAATGGAACAAATATAATGTTGGTCTACTGATAAACCAAGTAAAAAAGTAGCTCGAACTTGGCCTGAGCTAGCTCGAGCTACTGGCCGAATCGAGCTAAGAAGAATTCGAACCAATGTAAGCTGCTGGCCAAATCGAGACGAGTTGTGCCAAGCTCTACTTGATTCGGCTCTACATCCAGCTCTACTTAAACTTGCATCTAAATAATGGCATGAAAGTTCGATAAAGTGGTCATTTCATATGGCTTTAAATTAATGAATCCAATAAACATGCGTATTTAATTTTTTTTGTATGAAAAAGTAATAATATATCTATATATAATTAATATGTTAATTTTTGGCACATGTTTAGAAGCAATAAATGATACTAAAATATTGTTATTATTTAGTTTTGAAGTTGATGTGATTTTAAGTATCAAGCTAATGAGGAATAAGAATAGCATAATTCTATCTTAGTCTCATTATATTGAAGAAAATACTTAAAAAGTCTAATTATTATGATAAAAATTTGATTTCTAGTCTTTTGTTTTATTCTAACATCAAATTAATGTAAATAAAAGTCATAAATTAATGTTATTTTAAACATATAATTGCTCACTAAAACTAATATGCAATTAAACTAAGTAAGACAATATAACACTAAGGCATCCAAGCCAATAGTGGGTCCAATCACATATACTGCAAATCATATTCCTATGAAGCAACTAGTCTATAAACATGATAGTGTACATGTGTGTGTGGGATGTGTTGCCTATTAACTCCTAGCATTCATTTAATCATGCATACATATAATTAAACATTCACTCATATAAGAACAATTAAAAAAGTGCTTAAAGACAATCTCAAACACAAGCATGTATAATGGTTCAGTTCCCTACTCTACTTTTGGTGGATGCACTCAACCCATGAGTGTGCTGGATTTCACTATCGGAGGTTTTAAATCAGGTTTACCTCTAACCTTTATAATCCCATACAAGGACCGACTCCTTTGGAGACTTACATGGTTTTCCATAGGCTCGCCATGAACCCCAGTCTTAATCTAATAATCTACATTTACTCCCATCAGAGACTCCCTCGCAGACTAACACGTATACACTCATGTCCGGTGGCTTACACAATGACTTACATTTATGTTCTACATAAGAACCAAAGTCTTACACAAGAACATTATTGAGTTTAATAATTCAAACTCTCTACACTCAATCCTACATAAAGAGGGATTGCATATGAACTTATACAAATGACAACTTACTTGTCAGATTGATCTCCTTTTGTAGCGCCTTCTTGGGTTGCTTGATCAATGCTCCACCGTGCTTCAATCAACTCTCCTTACTTCCCGGGTCATGATGCCAAGGTGTTGACAATGCTTCAGCCCCAAGATCAACCACCTTACATGTAATGCTCCTTTTGATGACCAATATGATGGGAGGTTGGTGAATTATCCTAATAGAGGTTGAGTCTAATCTCCAGAAAATGGTGGAGTTCAAGCACATCTTCAATATAGAGGTTGGAATCCTCATTAGAGTGTTAATATCAAAGAAGATGACTTAGAACTCATTGGTTTAGAAGCTTAAGATGATGGATATGATCATGGAATCACCTTTGCTTCTATTGCACCAAAAACCTATACAAATGCCCAATGCCTGTATGCCCTATATATAGAAACCTAGTTCAAACGGTAAAAAAAGGAGTAGAAAATGGCTCGTTTGATCGATCAAACTCCCCTTCTATGGGATCGAAGGTTGGCTTGATGGCATTAAGAAATTTAAGAAATTTGTCAATTTGTTCCTAGACATTTCTGAGTACATTCGATTAATCGAGCCCGATCGATCGAGACCAATCGAAGATCACTTGATGGGATCAATAATCACTCAATGTGATTGAACATCACACGAAAATTGTAATTTTGGACATATTTTTACATAGCAACTTTGCACCTCTTTTAGCCTTACTAATCATGTTTCAATTAGGTTTTTAAGGCTAATGGATGATCAACGAGATTTATCTATTAAGTCATGATCATCTAGAGGTTTAAGAGGTTATTTTGGGTCAAGGGTTAGGGTCACCATGGCATCTCATTTACCCGTTTTTTACTCCTTGATACTCATGTCCACTCGTGTATCTGGTTTTCAAATTTCAAGGGCTCAACCGACTATATGACACACAGACTCACATAATTGACAAACAAGATGCACAAATCAGTGGACTAATAATTGTCCACATGAAAATAGACATCTAAATATGAGTATTATTTAAAGTCATACATATTTCCTATAGCATAAATTACCCATTTATTACTATTTTGACATGAAAGCCCACTTGCCTGGTTGGGCATTGCAGGAAACCAAGGCCAATTCTATTAATATAAATGGCGTCGTCAAAACACTTATTGATGCTACTTTGCTAATGTTTTTGCTCGAATGCAAAGTAGACTCTCACATGGTCACATATGGCCACTTCAGGCCTGGCCCACTTGCAAGATCACCAAAACTACCACTAAAGGCGATGATAATAAATATACACAACGTGCATTTATATCACAACTGATGCGAGGCATAAATACAATGGGTCCACTGTTCCTTCCATGTGGGGCCCAATTTTACTAGCTACCACATGGACAATTAATAGCAATCCATATAATCGTTTCTCATATGTACTTGATATGCCATCCAAACCATTCACCAATGGGCTTTGCAATAGCGAATCATGGGCTCAAGTCAACAGAATACAAGATGGGGTCCACACATGTCATCCTATTATCAGCAGACAACGTGAGTGGGCCCCTGCATGAGCATACACTTCACTCAGGCTTGATAGTGAGGAGAAGTTTATATGCAAGCAAAACACACACACACACACACACACACAACAAATAGGTGGGCCTAAGCCCATTCCGAGCCTGACACTTGTGTAGTCTATGTGCAGCTTCAAATGGCAGTCCATTGGCTACTGAGTTGGGTCGAAGGCCATAACAGATGCTTGAAATGCAATTTTAGACCTTACAATCTAGGCCCAAAATGACAAAGCCCATTAAAAAGCCTTAACAGTCCTGGATTTCTATACTATAGAAGGAGACTGGTTTGACTGTTCTAGAAAGTCACTTCTAACTTAATTACAACATGAAGTCACATCCCCACACACATGACGGTCTAGCTAACATGCCATGTCAAAATTCATGCTTTGCTCTTGTATTAATTGCTTTTGATAATGACAATTATTCCAATAGTAAAAAATTGATGGGATCTCACTGGCAACCATATCCTAGTCAACCCAACAAATGGCATGTTTATTTCACATGTCAGCACCAAAGCAAAGACAGTTGAAGCATGACTTGCACCCTTATGCACTAACAAGTCAAACATCTGGCTAGACATTGGTTCATATCAAGTAGCATAATGGCTCTGGTGGGTCCAAACTATTCGCCAAAGGACAACCATACCACCTACATCACATGCCCTATCATGGTCTATTTCATGAAACGCCAGGATTAGATCAAATCTGGTCAGAAGGGCCGATCTAGGACAAACACAGACTAACATCACTATAACTTTCATGGCCATAACTTTATTACCGATTATTGGAATAGCGCACGTCCTTAGAAAGCCATCGATGAGCCCTACACAATATCCAATCAACTGAGGAAGTTCATGGCTCGTGAACAATTTCACAAAAAAATCAATCAATTTAGTAGTCAAATTTTAATATGAAATCATAATTAATTATTGTTTATAAGTTACAATTTTCTTATTTTGTTAGTTTTAAATGTCTAGATATAACTGATATGATTATTTAACAGTACTTTATGAGTTTAGGTATGTTTATATGTATTTTACTATTTTTAGTAAGTTATTATTTTGAGAGAGTTTTCTTTTTTAATTAAGCTGAGAGTCTTGCTTATTGTAGAAACCCCACATCAAAATGAGATTAAACTATTCTTCAACTTCAATTAAACTTTAATAAAGAATATTTATATGGCTCCAAGCTCATTGTACAACTATACAAGTTGGACAGGGTATGACTTAGGCAGGCCTTAGAAGCAACCGACGCGCTGGATTGACAGATCGAAGGGCCTACCAATCCATTTCCACCCAAAATTATCAAGGTCTCCAGAACACTAAAATGTACATTATTATGATAAAGTCACCCTAATTACCTCTAAAAGCTCTAAAAAGCCCAAGGAGATAGCTATGGAAGACCCTTAGCATTGTTAGTGCACTGATTTTTGCACCTTATTTGTCAATCACGTGATTCGTTATGTCAACTAGTCGGTCGAGTCTTTGGAAAGTGAAGACCAAATACACAAGCGAAGACAGATCATCAGGGAGTAAAGAACGGGTAAAATAGGTGCCTTGGTGACTCTAACCCTTGACCTAGAACAACCCATATACTTTTAGATGATCTTAACCTATTAGGAATACCTAATTGATCATCCCTTAGCCTTAGGAGATTAAGAAAATATGATAAATAAGGCTAGAAGAGGTTCGAATCTGTTGTGTAAAAGATTGCCCAAAACAACAATTTTCAATTGATGTTCGATGGCGTCGAGTTACCATCGAACAGACTTCGATAACATCGAAGGTCTCTTTGATGACATTTAAAAGAGTTAGAAATGTCCAGCAACCAACTAAATTTTTCTCTGATTTTCTTGATGGCATCGATGTCACTTTAATGACATCGAAGACTCGATTTATAGAAGATTCATTAAGGACTTTAGTCATCTCTTTCGTCTTTTTATGCAATCTCCTCCAAAAGGATATTCCCTTCGAGTAGAGAGAAGAATGCCAGAGAGGTTTCTCTAAGCGTAAGGCTATGCTGACTACTGCTCCCATCATGCAACCACCCGATTAGAACATTCCTTTTAAGATCATGCGCGATGCAAGAGATTATGCTATTGGGGCAGTGTTGGGCCAGAGAAAGGAGAAGGAGCCCTACGTGATTTATTATGTGAGTAGAACTCTAAATTCTGCCCAAGTGAACTACTTTACTATGGAGAACGAACTTTTAGCCATAGTGTTTGCTTTGGATAAATTTAAATCCTACTTAAACTGATCCAAGATCATTATCTATATTGATCATGCGGCACTTAAATACCTTCTTTCTAAGAAGGATGCTAAACATCATTTGATAAGATGAATTCTCGTACTCCAAGAGTTCAATATTGAAATACACAATAAAAAGAGAGTAGAGAACTTAGTGGCTGACCATCTCTCTAGACTTGTCATAATTGATTCCCTTGAGCCTACACCTATAAACGACATGTTCCCTAATAAACAATCGTTTAAACTTTTCCAACTACCTTGGTTCGCTGATATCGCAAATTATCTTGCTATAGGTTTCACACCAACACATTGAACTGCACAAGATAAGAAGAAATTTTACACCGAGGTATGCAACTTTATCTGGGACGATCCATATCTATTTAAATATTTCCCAGGTCAGATCCTAATGAGATGTGTTCCCAATAACGAACATTAAAGCGTAATCTCCTTTTGTCACTTTCAGGTCTATGGTGGTCACTTTTCTGCTAAAAAAACCATGACCAAAATCTTGCAGTGCGGTTTTTATTGGCTCACCATCTTCAGAGATACTCATGAGTTTTGCAAAGCTTGTGAGCATTGTTAAAAATTGTGAGGATTCTCCCATTAAAACATGATGCCACTGAACCCCATTCTGATTATAGAAGCATTCGATTGATGGGGCATTGACTTCATGGGATCATTCCACTAAATTATTTGGAAATATTTACATTTTTCTAGCAGTGGACTATGTTACCAAGCGGGTCATGGCATTCCTATGCTAGAACAATGATCATCAAATGGTCATTTGATTCTTAAAAGAAAATATTTTATCCCGGTTCGGAACACCTCAAGCCATCGTCAGTGATGGAGGGTCACACTTTTACAACCAGACCTTAATGAACAAATGTGGCATCTCACACAAAGTAAGCACCCCCTATCACTCGCAGACAAGAAGTCAAGCTAAAATTTTCAACAGGAAAATTAAACAAATTTTAGAAAAAATGGTTAACCCCAATCGAAAGGATTGGTTTATTAGATTGACCGATGCTTTATGGGCTTGCTGTACAGCTTTCAAGACCCCCATTGGAATGTCTCCCTTTAGACTTGTTTATGGAAAGGCTTACCACTTATTTGTGGAGTTGGAACATAAAGCCTAATGGACAATTAAAAATTTAAACTTTAATTTAGACAATGCCAGCTCTCTGCATAAACTTCAACTGAAGGAACTTGAAGAGATCTAAAATGATGATTATGAGAATTCGAGAATTTATAAGGACAGAATAAAAGTGTTCCATGATCGAAACATCCTTTGGAAATCATTCACGCCAAGTCATAAGGTCCTTTTGTATAATTCTAGATTACACCTTTTTCTAGGTAAGTTTCGATTTTGTTGAACCGGTCCCTTCATCATTAAAGCTGTTTATCCTTATGGGGCTGTTGAAATTGAAAATCCAATGAATGACAACATTTTCAAAGTAAACGGTCATCGATTAAATCATTCGTTGAGAAATTTGATTCAGAGGATACGTCCATTTCTCTGATTGATCTTGTGTACCAGGATTGACCTCCTAGTCTGATGGAGGTTTAGTTAGGTTTATTTCTTTCATAGGATTTAGAATAGTTGTTTTAGCTTGTTTAGTTTCCGTGCTAACTCCTTTTACATGTTGAGAACTTTAGAAATGCCTCAATTCTACTTCTTCAAGTATGATCTTCCTATCACTCTTTTTTTTTTTTTTTTTTTTTCGTTGTCTTATATGCATTGATTGTTATATTTTTTATATTGACGACAATGTAGAATTTAAGTTAGGGGTGTGAGATTAGATAGACTAATTTGTGTTTTCATAGTTTTGAGTAAAAATCTTTAAAATTTTTTCAATTTTCAATTTTAAAAACTTGTTTAGAAAGTGAAAATTTGGGTAATTGAACATATTCCGAGTACTACAATAAGAAATAGAGCTGAATTTTTGAATTTTTTTAGAGCTTTATTAACTGAGTAAACTATTGCCTAAGTTCTCTCAATGATTTAATTAATAAAAAGTTTAAACATCAATTGAATCTAATTCGCAATTCATACTTAACTTGTTTTTTGTGAATAATACTAGAATTTTTTTTATCTTAACATGTACATCACTGAAAAGTGTTAGGAACCAAGTCTGGAGATCCTTATCCACCTTAAAAATAATGAAAATGAAGAAAATAACTAGCTAGAAAATAGTTAGATTGACAAAAAAAGGCCATATACATGTATGTCTCAATGAAAAAGAATGAAAAGATGGAAAATAATGTGAAAAGGGCCATCGATATAAAATTCGAAAGCTGAGAAAAAGAAGAGAAAATGGGATAGGTTTGGAATCAGTGCTTGCGTTGATCTATCCACCTTAAAGTGATGAGCATGGCTGACATTATGAAACGATAGTTATCTTCTATGAAAAGTGAGTTAGGATTCGGTAAGCACATTAGAAACTTAATGTTTGAAATTCTATTAGTTAATTGATGTAGGAAGACTTAATTCAACAATTTACCCATGATATTTGGCTTTAGATTTTCAAATTATCACTCTTTCATCTTTGATTCTTACTTATTGATACTCGATTGCACAAAAGCTTGTTTTTAGAAGGAGGTTTAAAAAATGAGAAAATTGAGAATTTGAAAGTTTGCTTCACACATGATTTTCTCGGGACTAGCAAAATGCTGGTTGGGGTGTGTGTTGAGTGTCAAATATTGCATATTTTCCTTTGTTTATACCTTGGTTTTATGAACACGATATCACTTAATCGATATATTTATGCATGTTTATCTTGCGGGGTGATTTCAAGAGCTGAAGGAAAAAGGATGCTAAGCGCTTAATTTTGATGCTCAAGAATTACCAAGGCAAGGATGGATCTTTGGAGACTAAGATTGAAGATTTCAAAAGTCTAAGATCCAAGAAAACCAAGTGAAGAAGGAAGAAAATCGAGTTTGCAAAGTGCAGAATTTAGAAGTTGCTAAACTTGACTGTCAATGACATAAAACACACTTCGATGACATCAAAGTAAGTATTTGATGCTATTGAAGGAGGATCGATCATATCGAGATTTTAGAGAAAAATCAAGTTTGGTTGCTGGACTGTTGGGTGCAATTTTCGATTCCATCGAAGACCCTTCGATTCCACTGAAGACAGGGTTCAATGACATCGAGATTTTCAGGATTTTCAAGCTCAACCCACTGAACTATTCTGGGTGATTTATGATGACATCGGAGACCCTTTCGATGACATCGAAGCTAGGTCGATGATATCGAAGGTCGGGTGATGACATCGACAACTTACGCAGTGCGAAAAGGCACACAATTTCCAATTTGAATTAAACTCGGACTCGTACCTTCGATGACATCGAAGGTTACGTAGTGCATAAATTTGAGGCGTTTTCAAAGTCGGTCAAACCAAGCCTATTTAAAGGGCTTTTCTGAGGCATTCTAAGCAAGAATTAGGGTTAGAGGACTAGAGCCAAGGGTATCGCATCTTCCAAGGAGTTCTTTCTTCTTCTCTAGTGAGTTTCTCTATAGTTTATTATATTTCATATTTTCTAACATCACTAACATCATTTGCTTGTTTTTATTTGTAGGATCTTTAAGTCCAATTCTTCCCAACCGATAATATCCTTCCTCACTCCCTCTACTTGCTTAATTGATTTTAACCATTAAAATCCCTAGTGAAATTAGTGCTGATCGGACTTCTTTAAAATTCTAAAAAAAAAGGACAAAGAAAACCCGTCCGATGACGCCTTCTTATGCGATCGAGTGGATGTATTTAAAATAAAGGCCGAAAAAATCTTTCAAAATTATTTTGCAATAAAAGGCCTAGAACTAATGTTCACAAAACAGTTCTATGGTTCTTAAAAGAAAATACTTTATCGAGAATTAGAATACCGAGACCCATAATTAGCGATAGAGGTTTACACTTCTATAATAAGCCATTTGAGAACTTAATGAAGAAATATGGCATTACACACAAAGTGGCTACACCCTATCATATATGGACAAGTGGCCAAGTTAAAGTTTCTAATAGGGAGATCAAATAGATTTTAGAGAAAATTGTGAATCTAGAACATAAGGATTGGTCTTTGATACTAATCGACGCACTGTGGGCTTATAAAACTGCATTCAAAACCCTTATTAGAATTTCTCCCTATAAACTTGTTTTTGGGAAAGCTTATCACTTAACAGTGGAATTGAAACATAAGGCATATTAGGCCATAAAGAAGTTTATTTTTGATATTGACAAGGCTTCTGCATTTATATGGCCTAGATAATCCCGACGGCATTGTGAACTCATCAGGATTTGTATATTGCATTACATTCTCAGTATATGATATTCGGCTTACTATGTCTTCGCATTGCATAGCTAATCTACATTGCTTCCTCAGTATATGATATTGACTTATTATGTTTTGCATCGCATAACCTGGATACGGCTGATGATATTTATGGACTTACCAGCATGTTTCCGCATTACTTTGATATGGTACGATTTATGGATTGCCGGTATTTCCACTTATTCTGATATTTATATGCTTGGCACGTGCATCGCACACACTTACACCACCTTCAAAGCTTTTTATAAGCTTATACACGATAGATGCGTGCAGGTGGCGTTAGGACGCAGCAACGTTGAGCTTGGAGCGTGCAACTATTTTCTAGAGTTTTGATTTTTGATATATGTATTTCCCTTTCAACACTGTATTCAAATGTTTATATTAGTGGATATGTGATGATGATGCTGCCTTTGTGATTTGGGTATACTTGTGGTTATGCTTTTTACGAGATAAATATACGTTGAAAAATTCTCCTTGTAGGATCCCAGGATCGGAACATAATGTATAGGTGCTGGGAGCCGAGAATGGGGTACTACAGAGGCTATCGGCATCGGATTTGGCGATTAAAAATTTTATGAGCCCGTTTTCTGAGTTTGGGATGTGACATGACCCAAATTATGTATCCAATAACACAAGGAACCTTTATTATGCTAGGCCCATTAGATTTGAGCCCATGTGAGCCTAAAGCCCACTTTTAGAACATGAAAATTACTAACAAATAGGACAATTGCAATGTGATAAAATAAGAACCTAGCACATATAAGATAAACATTATAAGACAAAATTGGATTTTATTCCAAAACTCATCATTAGCTCTCTCCCCATGCCTTAAAAACTTATTATGACTCATGTCCACCTCATCCTATACATGCGTCCAATGCATGTCTTGATTTATGCCACATCACTTCAAACAACCAATTGCAACACTCCACTTCATCATCCACCATGCATCACCTACAACTTATAACCCTTATCCATCCATTAGCTAATGCATGTCTAGATTTCTTCCACCTTGGCCAATGCATGCTTAGCACCATCCACCTCATCCATCCACTGCCCATACCATACATCACATTCCACCTCACTTTAAGCACCAATGAGATCCCATGAACTTACCACATCATTTTGCCACATCAACCCTCAATTCCCTATATAAGAGTAGGATCTCTCTTGCACTTATTCTTTTTATATACTTAGAAAAATTCTGAGATTTTAAGAGAGAGTGAGAGAGAGAGAGTGGAGCCAAGGTGTGGCCCACCATTGATCAAGAGGGAGTGGACCACACATCATCATCTAACCATCCATCTATTGAAGTAAGTCTACAACACTCCTTCCATCTTCCTCATCCTCCTCTTTCTTCCCCTTTTTATTTTCTTGATATGTGTGGGTCCCACTGGTGTGGAGTTCTTGTGTGCATGCATTTATATCTATGGTGGTCAGAAAAGTAGCCCATGTCAGTATGGTCCACCATGATGAACATCATATCTACACCCTTCATTTGTAATCCTGTTTTTGTTTCTAGACAGCAAGTTCTAAAAATCATATAAAATCAACCATGCTAAGATCGGAGTTAAAAACTTAACGATGTTATGAATCACAATATGAAATAACTTTGGACCAAATTTCGTAGCCATCTAACGGTCTATTTATCCGTAACATCAAGTTTACTTGGCTATTGTCTAGCAGAACATGCAGGATTCCGATTTGCCTAAATGGATGCATTTTTAACTCTTTTAATGAATGTATTAAAATATATGTTCCGTTGGATTCGTAGAAAATCGAACTAGATTTCTAACGGTATATAATATGCCTCAATTAGAGTTCGGACGGCTAAGATCTTGGCATTATACAAAAGATGTATTTGAGAGCTTATTATGATCATTCTTGTTTGGGCCATATCCGTGATTCCAACGGTCAGATGTATTTGATATTTTCTCTTAACTTACTTGAGATATTTAATAATCATATGTGTGGTCCTTATAGTCATATTCTTTCATGATAAATTTAGAAAATTCTGGACCGATAGATACTTCTGTAAGGACAAATCTTGAATTTCTATGTGTGATCCAGATGGATCCAAGGCTCTGTATGGTTGGAAACCTATAAATAGCGTAAATGACTTGTTCCTAAACCATCCATTGGATCAGATCTTCCAACAGAGAATCTGATCATAGAGATTTCATCAATATATATTTCATGTGTTACTTGATGAATATGTTGGATCTATGTTATACATAACAATTATCCTCTTATTATCCCACTTGGGTGTAGGATCACTTGTGATTTATGCATTTTATTAGTTCATCCAATTTGGGAACCGATGTATATTTTGTGTGTTTCTTATCTATGGTTTGCTAGTATGTGGGCCCCACTTGCCATTGGATCTATTTCATTCCCTTTACACTTACTGTTTGCTGAAAATTTTCTAAGTACGTAACTGTATTGCATGTAGGCCTCTTTGACACCTTGTAGTGGGCCCTACACTCTATAGTTAAGGGTCTCACTTTAGGGGATGTTTAATCCTTATATAAGTAAGTTGTGATGTCCCACCTTTTTGTCAGGAATGATCCCTAAGTGTTTAGAAATTGGGCCATAAGTTGTGACAGACCCCATTTCTGAAAACTATCTGATTATTTGTGTTTTGTACCAACTTCGGGCCTTTGTAGTGGACCACACGCTGTAGGTTTGAGTAGGCCACCACTTGGAACCTCTAACCTACACTAATGAATAGATAAATAATATTTTAATTGGGCCAAATTAGACCCCACATGATCAGGGAGTGGATCCCAAAATGTGGTCAGGCATGGTTGTGTAGAAAAATTATGTGCAGAAAATCAAAGTGATTATGTTTGGCCCTATATTAAATATTACATGTGCACAACCAGTTGGTCCCAATTTATAATTTTTGAAGTGAATATATAGTAACCAAGGGCACCTGACGTCACACTGAAATGTGGTCCCTTTTAATCATGGGATATACTTAAAATTGGGCCAAAACTAATTCTGCACTATATTTCCTGCATAGTTTCTCTAAGTACCCATGTTTGGTCTATCACTATAAATTATACTCACCCAACCAATGAGGCCTGCCTTATAATTTGTAAAGCCCATACATAAAGCTATTGGGTGGTTATTCTCTTTCACCATATGTAGGCCCCACATGATCATGAATCTGACTCTAAAATGGCCTAAAATCAACATTGCACAAAAAATTGTTTGATGTAAAGTTTATGTGAGGCCACGTCAGTGGGGTCCACCACCTTCCTAAAGCATTTCATGTAGTATCTAAACTCTAAAAAATGACTCTCAGGTGTTGTTGGGCTAAAAACCTTAAGTGGGCCATCTAGTATGAGCTATCTTGTTTGGGCCTTACCTTCCATGTGTGAGGCCCAATGAGACATATGTGAGGCCCTTGTATGAGGCCCACTATGATGTATATGGGGCCCATGTGATGAGGCCCAATGTGATGTATGTGAGGCCCTTGTATGAGGCCCATTGTGATGTGTATAAGGCCTATGTGGTGAGGCCCATTGCGATGTATACAAGTCCCCTGTGATAAGACCCATTGTAATGTATATGAGGCCTATGGGATGAGGCCTATTGTGATGTATATAAGGCCTATGTGATGAGGCCCATTGTGATGTATATGAGGCCTGTGGGATGAGGCCCATTGTGATGTACATAAGGCCTATGGGATGAGGCCCTTGTGATGAGACCCATTGTGATGTATGTAAGGTCCATGTGATGAGGCCCATTGTGATATATGAGACTCTTGTGCAAGGCCCAATTATGATGTTGATCCCACCATGACGTATATGATAATTTTTATGATGCCCATCCATTTTTCTAGCTAGTTTAAGGGCCATTGGCTCCATTATGAGATAATCTCTATAGCGGGCCACATTCGAGGAGACAATAGTGGTTAAATGTCCACATTGTAAACTTCCTAGGGCCCATTGCTATGCCCATTCCCCATTATAAGTTAGAATCTAAGGCGGGCTGCACTTTAGGAGCAATGATGGTTAAATGTCCATGTTGCAAACTCTCTATAGCCCATTGTTAAGCCCATTTCTATTTTCCCCTTATTGGGCCCTCATTGAGAATAATACTTTCCATCATACCCTGTAGTACTACTTAAACCTTGGAACCCATCTTATGACCATGATATGTAGGCCCATTGTGATATGTAGGACCGTTGTGATAAGTAGGCCCATTGTGATATGTAGGACAACTGTGATATGTTGGCCCATTGTGATTGTATGAGGCCCAATGTGCGAGGCCCGTTGTGATTGTATGGGGCCCATTGTGACTATATGAGGCCCATTGCGATGTGTGAAGCCCATTGTGATTGTGTGAGGCCGATTATTATTATGATTGATAATCATGCATGGCATACACCATGATCCATGCCCATATGCATCATTTGCATGCTTGTTATGAGGAATGATTGACCATAACACCTGCCATTGGGCTGATTATTTTCAGGATTCCCTGAGAGACAAAGTTGCCCCATATGAGCGCGTGGTATGCGTATGACTGATGCATGATTGGATTGTATGACTCACGCATCTTGCATTTGTGTGATATGATTTCTGTTCGCCCTATCGACATCAGGGCTGAGGCCTCCACAGACATAACGTGAATGGCAGGATTAGATACCAAAAATGTTTTGGTTCTACATGAGGCGTCATAAATGTCCCTGGGTGAAAGTCCCTAAAGCCTTGTGGTACCAAGAGGATGCTCTAATGTCGAGACCGAGTGGATGTATGAGTGCAGGAGTGCCGAATACCATTAGGCCACATCTCTCACTGTGTTGTGGTCGGTTGGAAGGGGGTGTGGCCTTACCTACCCGAGGGTAAGGGGCAATGCTAGGCTGAGTCTGACCAGCTCGTAAATGGGTCCGCTATCGATGTGCCGGATAGGTATTGACAGACTATTAGCCACGCGGATAGTGAGGTCTCTTACTCTCACTTGGATTGCACCTTAGGAGAGGGGCAGTGCCATTTGGAGCGTACTAGACCTCGGTGATTGTCCAGAGATGAACTGTACTGATATGTGGATTCAGATGAGGACTGGTATGACTTGTGATTGTACCTTGCATATGACATTGGCCACGTAGGCCTTGCATCACATAGCCTTGGTATGGCTGACAACACTGTATTAAACCTCGGTAATGATCCCAGAGATGTACGGTACAGATATGTGGACTTACTGAGAAGGAGTTACGTACTCAGCATTTGACTCATTCATTCATTCACTATCCACTCGGGTTGGTGGTGCGCAACCAAATCATTATGTGTACCTTCGCAATGGTTAGGATTTTGGTTAGGGCGCGTGAGCAACCTGAGATCAGGAGTTTACCACATTAAGTCTAGCTATCTAAATTTAGGTATGGGATTGATTTGGATAGAAGTCCCTTGTGATGAACCCACAGCTTGAGATACCGTGTATTATCATCCCGACTACACACTCAAGTCATGTCATTTCTTTTGCATTGCATACTGCATTACATTATCTGTATATGACATATTGTGATGCCCCGTCACTGTGGTCACATATGGGTGGACACACGTAGGCGGACACTGATGTGGGCGGGGCCTAGTAGGCTTGGGCGAACTACCCGTGGTTGGCAGGCTATTGTGCTAGTAGGCTACTGTGCACACAGTATAGGCAGGACCTTATCCCACATATTCGTGGATTCGTTAGGATTTGCATATTCATCGCATCCTCAATATATGACATTTGGTTTATTATGTCCTTGTACTCGAACAGTTACACGTCAGCCTTACCATTGCCTTTTCATCGTATGTCATATAATAGAAAATGAAATTTGATTATCTCGTTCATGATAATTGGCTATTTTAATGATTCATGGTCGCTTGTTGAGTGACGTGCTTATTATTGATGTCATGTTCATGATAACCTGTATAGTTATACGACATGCTTCATTGATAACCTACTCACCTATGATAACATGATTGGTTGATAACATGCCTATGGTTGTTTTGGATGTCTTTACGCCAGCGCCCTGATAAGACGTATTTTACTCCCGGCACGCAGTAGATTCACAAGCTATGGTTTACTCATACGTATCACTTACACTTTTTAGGATGCATATAAGAGCTTTTGGAGTTTGCTATTGTTTTCTTCATTACTGTTGAGCTGGTGCACCATATCATGTGTGACATGTTGAACAAGTTCGTCTCTTCGATATGCGTTGATACTATGTACAAAATGTGTAACCGCCTAAACAAATTAATCGTTCCAAAAAAATTCACATTGAAAAAAATCCTCCTTGTAGGATCCCAGGATCGGAATCTGGCATATGGGCGTCGGGAGCCGAGAATGAGATACTACAGAGGCTGTCAGCACCCGATTCGGCGATCAAGAATTTTGTGAGCCCGGTTTCCGAGTTTGGGGCATGACATTATATATATATATATATATATATCATATCTTACGGTTTAAACTACGAGTGCCCACAACGCAAGCTGATGAGTTGCGGCCGTTGGCAGTAGAAAATTCAAATGGGTCAAACTAGGAGCATACTCAGCACGTTCTGGAGACAACTAATGGACTCGATCGGCTAGCGCCAAATCCATTAGCGATTCAGTCATAGCTGTGCATCTGAACTCTAAATCCTCGAAAACTCTCTATATGTAGCAGCTAATGTGTAAAAAAGATAAAATAAACCCTCTCTACCCAAGGATTGCTCTTGGTACTACTCTTAGTCTTCTCGGATAATGTTGTGTTGAGGCTCACATCTTTAAGATTAAGGAAAGTTAATCGTCCTTATTCACAAAGTAGCTATGGTATTATTGAGAGAAAATTCTGACTGATGAAGATGATTTATAATTCATTGGAAAGGTGATAAGATGATCTTCCTAACAAACTTAAGTTTTCTTCAATCCGGATTATAATGAGTAAGATCCGACCTGTTTATCAAAACCATGCATTGCCGAGCGACCAAAGCCATAAAAGCTCTGACCACACTTTATACTAGTCAAACAGAATCCGATTGAAGTGATTTCAATTACATTGAAAAGCTTATCAGTTAACATTTTTAATGAGCCTAAGATCATCGAAAATAGACCATCGGTTAAATTATAAATAACCGATTACATATAGTGAATGGTCATACTTTCGACAGGTCAAACGGAGTCCGATCAAAGTCTTGTTAGGAAGCTTATATGAATATCACGTTTCTTATATATTCGATATATGTGTGTGTGTGTGTATATATATATATATATAATATTGTATTATATATTTTATCTTACGATTTAAACTACGGGCTCCCAAAACGCAACTCGATAAGTTGTGGCCGTTGGTAGCAGAATACGGCTGTCAACGCTTATATAAGGATCCCACAGGACAAAGGAAGATACAGATGGACATAGAGGAACAAGGAAAGTGAGACATAGAAGGAAAGAGAAAAAGAGAGAAACAGAGAGAGAGAGAGAGAGAGAGAGAGAGAGAGAGAGAGAGAGAGAGAGAGAGGGTCCGATGTTTGGAGTTCACCCGGAAGTGCTGCTCGAGGTGTTTTAAAGATTTCCAACAGGCCGACATGATGCCCGACATATGAGACAAAAATGGCCATTAAAAAAGTCATTGATGCTAAGAGTTTGTCCATCTCTAGTTATTTTCCATTCCACTCCACACATTTCAAGTGCATCAAATACATCAACATTTTCTTATATATCATTGTGCATTATTTTTCCACTTCTATTTTTTCTTACTTTAATTGCCTGCCCAGGATTTAAATCCTTCAAAGTAAGGTTAGTTAGCAGTTCATTTTATTCATTACATTTTTATTTTATTTACCTAGCCGGGGCCACTTAGCTCTGCGATGTAAGGTTAGATAGTTTTTGTTATTTTTGTCTGCTCATCCTTTATGGGTTATGTGAAACATGACTAAATATAAAAATACAGAAACTCCGTTGAATTTTAAAAAATTGTAATTTTATTTTTTGAATTAAAGACAGTCATTTTACAGGCGGAAAATGGTGCTTAATCCGTTCCTTAAAAAAATAAAATCACAGAGGCTCTTACTCAGAATCTACGGTCACAGACTAACCATGTGAGTCACTTGAATTAGGGAATCGTGAGATTTTCGGACCCCTATGCGATTTTCTGATTTCTATCTCACTATAGATTTTAATTTTCATTCGACTAGTGACGATTCTTAATCAAACGCACTTTTATACACGAGTCAATAACATATTTTAGCTACACTAACAAATCAATACCAAAGTCAAAGAAGCGAAGGTACCACCACATACTTGTATGGAGGGAGGCATTCACAGTAACGCAAAAAAAAATTTATAAATGTCAACCAGCACTATTTCATGGGGCGTAGTCTACCGTAAATTTAGATATGCTTTAATATTTCATTTAGATCCATACCCTAAAATAAGGTAACAAGACAAATGGTTGGCCTGTATATACAACGTCAAGGTGGGCCCACGGTCACAACCTGACTGAACTAGGCGTTACCTGGAGGTGACCAAATCCACTCCCTAATCTCCGTTAAGGAACGTGTTTAGCCGTCCAATAAGAGGAGAAATATAAGAAATGATTATTTCTCCTCCAATAACAGACGGAGCATGTGAAGAGAGCCGCCTTTACCAGCTCCTACCCAACCTTATTCAAAACAGATACCATATAAGACACGTACGACCCACCCATTAGTTGTCGCCCACCACGTCATTACATTCAACAATTGCCACACGTACAATTGCTGAATGTATGGATGTGGCTGTTCTACTCATGTCTCTATCACAATTTAAAATTCAACTGTGAAATGCACGTTCTTTGCACGTGGTTGTTCCTGCAGCCACAATAAGATTACCATACAGCGCTTCTCTCATCATATACATATAACATTTTATATACATTTTGTCAATTGCTCACGTTGATCATTCACACTGGTCCAGTTCATCCCATCTTTTGCCGGTTACCGGTTACTCTGTAGGCTAGGGTTTGGGTAGGGTTGTCAATTGATTGGGTTTAGTTGGGTCTTATAGTACGTGTAACCAGCTGGATTAGATCTTGGTCACGCTGAGTTCCAGTCTCATTCTTTAGACCTGGACCCGAATCTGATTGGGTCTAGGTAGGTGCCCATGGCGGTACCTATCAGGTCTTTGAACATTGGTTTAAGTAGTTGGATATAGATAAAATAAGGGCATTTAAATGTTCAGACCAACCAATGGATTTATAGATTGAACACACGTGTCCTTCTTTGACACATGCATAGTGTGAATGGACTCTCTTACCTACTGGATTAAGTAATACATATTCAATAAATATAATTTAGCTTGAATCCAACTAAACCTAGCTTTTAAACTGAGCCCAAAATAGTAGACCTGAACGCAACCCAATTGGATCAGGTCCATCAGGCCATACATGTACATACCATATGAATATACACAGAAATTGCACCTCTCGGCATGCAAAACATGCATGTTGGGGGACATGCGGAAGCAACCCCCAATTATAATCAAACAATAAGAAATCAATCTAACCAAGCACAAACAAAATAAAGGGTTTTATGTAAAAAAAAAAATCCTCACATAAAAAAAACCATGGCAAAATCCATTATGAAATCAATATACAAGAGATGGAACGAGCTTACCAGTCGAGAGTACACCTTAAACACTACAAACCTTATCTTTTCTTCCCCCATTGCTCCCTAAAAAGCCCTAGACATGATTGTCACACCCTAATCCCCAATTACAAACCCTTTTAAGGAGTTAAAACTAAAATAAGAAATAAATCCCGCAATTCTGCAAAACTGTGCAAGTCGGTCAATGGGAGCTTCGATCATATCAAGTGCGATCGATGTTTATCGATTTTATTGAAGCCACTTTCGATCATATTGGTTTGAACTTAGAAACTATCAAGTGAGCAAAGTCCAAAAAATGGGTTTTTCTCGATGGGATCGAGTGGTCTGTCGATCCCATCAACAGACCTGATTACGGACAGATTTAAAATATTAGAAAACAATCTCCATCATGTCTTCAATATTTACAAACCATAGCTCTAAGCTCCATCTCTAATTGACTCCATTATAGCTATGCTATTGTCGTTGCTTCTCGTACACACTCCACTTTCGTCAAGTCTTCGCCAAGCCCAAAGAAGTTGCACTGAACCTGAACTTCTCTATAGGAACTGCATTCGTAAGAATGTCCACCGGATTCATGCTTGTGTAGATCTTTTCAAGAGTCACTCCGCCTTCCTTAAGCACCTGTTCGATAAAATGATGATGAATATCAATATGTTCAGTATGTGAGTGACAAACAAAGTTCTTTGCCAAATTAATCGCACTTTCGTTATCATAATTTACTTGATCTTCTCAAGAGTCAATCTGCCTTCCTCAAGCACTTATTAGATAAAATGATGATGAATATCAATATGTTTAGTACGTGAGTGATAAACATAGTTATTTGTCAAATTAATAGTGCTTTCGCTGTCACAATTTTTGACACAGCCTCTCGTTGAAGCCCAAGCTAATTTATCATTTCTCTCAACCAAACACCTTATTTGAATGCCTCCACCATCACCATATACTCAACTTCAATTGTGGAAAGAGCCACCACAAACTAAAGCTTCGACATTAAAATGATCACACCACACGTTAGTACAAATGAGTAGCTGGAAGTCGATCTCCTGTTAGCCTTATTTCCTCTGTAATCGGTATCCACATAGCCTATCAATCTGTCTTATGACTTTTCAAACGTTAAGACGTAATCCATTGTATCTCAAATATACCAAAGTAACCATTTCATTGCCTCCCAGTGTTGCTTGCTAGGGTTAGTCATGTATCTGCTCACAACATCCACTACAAGTGAAATATCTGGTCCTATAGATACTGTCACGTCCCAAACTCGGGAATCGGGCTTACAGAATTTTCGATCGCCAAATCCGGCACCGACAGCCTCCGTAGTACCCCATTCTTGGCTTCCAGCGCCCATACGCCAGATTTCGATCCTAGGATCCTACAAGGAGGATTCTCAGTGTGATTTTTTTTTGTAAAGGAGCATAACCACAGGTGTACCCAAATCACAAAGGCAACATTATCATCACATATCCACTAATATGAACATTTGATTATAGTGCTAAAAAGGAAAAATACATGAATAACAAAATCTCCAGAAGCTCGACGCATGCTCTTGCCTCAATGCTGCTGCAACTTAACGTCACCTGCATGCAACGGTCGTGCATAAGCTTACAAAGAAGCTTAGAGGGTGGTGTACGTGTGTGCGCAAAGCATGTGCCAAACATATAATATCAGCGTATGTGGAATACTAGCAAGTTTATAAGTCATACAATATCAGAGTATGCAATGCAGATCGGCTATGCAATGCGGAGTTATAGTGAGCCAAATATCAGATGCCGAGGATGCAATGCAATATGCAATTCCTGGCGAGCTACAAATACCATGAGTCTTATCTAGGCTATATAAATGCAGAAGCATAGTAAACCAAATGCTATGTGTTGAGGATATAATGCAATATACACTGCGAAAGAAATGACCAAGCTGGAGTGTGAAATCGGGATGATAGTACGTAGTATCGCAAGCTGTAGCATCCATTACAAGAGA
Source organism: Magnolia sinica (assembly GCF_029962835.1). NCBI lineage: Eukaryota > Viridiplantae > Streptophyta > Magnoliopsida > Magnoliales > Magnoliaceae > Magnolia > Magnolia sinica. The sequence goes on along the minus strand of NC_080582.1, from coordinate 33,066,240 downwards.
CTTTTATTTAAACCAGTCCCATACTTAAATTTGGATAGCTAGACTCAATGTGGTAAACTCCTGATCTCAGGTTGGTTGTGCGCCCAACCAAAATCCTGGCCATTGCGAAGGTACACATAATGATTTAGTTGCGCACCACTAGCCCAAGTGGATAGTGAATGAATGAATGAGTCAAATGCTGAGTACGTAATACCTATTTAGTAACTCTACATATCAGTATGGCTTATCTCTGGGATATCACTGGGGTCTAGTACACTCTATATGAGATCGCCGCCCACTGGACACGCAACCATACAAGTGGAAGAGACTACACTATCTGTCTGGCCAGTAGTCGGCCAATATCTACCCGGCACGTCGATAGCGGACCCATTTATGAGCTGGTCAAATTCAGCTTAGCTGTGCCCCCTATCCTTGGGCGGATAAGGCCACACCCCCTCCCAACTGACCATGACATAGTGAAAGACGCGGCCTAACGATGTACGGCCCTCGTGCGCTCATGATATCTACTCGGTCTAGACATTGGAGCGTCCCCGGTAACAAGGGATTTAGGGACTTTCACCCACGGACATATTAGATGCCCATATGCTAGAACCAAATATTTTCATTGTCCCAACTGGCCATCCACGATATACCTATGAGGCCATGACCCTGATGTCGCTAGGGTGCATAGTGATCATGCCACACAAATGCGAGATGCGTGAGTCATACTATCCAGTCATGCATCAAACCTACGCATACCACGCGCTCATGTGGGGCTACTCCATCTCACAAGGAGTCCCGTAATAAACCATCCTAACGACACATGCTATGATCAGTCACTCTTCATAACAAGCATACATATGATGTGTATGGGCATATATCATAATGTAATAAAGTACATAGGCATGATTATCTGATAGGGCAGATAATAATAATCCATAATCGGCTATCACTGGCATGTCACATACTACGAGTATAAACTGAACGACGTGCTCCTTCTACAACTGTAGGAGCCTATGCGGTTTGTCTTACATTAGCCTTCCAAGGCTCTGCATGATCCAAGACATGGACAATGGGTCTACCCTATACGTCGAGATAGGTTCTACATAGTGGATATACCCAGCTTGATACTACATATTCTTCTATCTACGACAATTGGGTGATGATGTACTAAGCTATGGACGGCCTAGATGATACACTAATGTTAAGGATGGACCTCGCACTTGTCTCAACAAAGAGATGGACAATGCGGATGATATGTGCATGTCACGAGGTCTTAACAAATGGGTTACAAGGATGGGATACACCTTTCATGGTGAGTCAAGTGGGTATATGACAAGGTGAGCTAACAGGGTGAACAATTGGGCTTCCTAAATTTCTATATCATGTAATAAACTGGGCTTTTCAATGGGAAGCCTAATACATACACAAAGTGGTTTTTGTGGAGCTCCTACATCTAGGATTATGTGTCCTTCCAAACGGATTAGGTAGCCTGCTCAACACCTAAGTGGGCCTTGGGTATAGACACTAAACTTTGGGTAGTTACATGTATCTAGGTGGGCCACATCTCTTATGGAAGGCTCGGTATGAATATAAGGTGGGCTCTAAGGTTTGGATAATCCTACAAGGTATGGTGGAAAGCACCATCATCAAATGGGGGCCTAACAGATTGAGATACCCAACAAGGGAAAGATGGGTATCACTAACATTAATGGGGGCCGAATGGTTTGAGTTAACCCGATAGGGTGAGATGGGTATCATCAAATGGGGCCCAACGGATTGGATTAGCCCAATAAAGTGAGATGGGTCATACTAATAATAGTGGGGGCCCAATGAATTGGGTTGGCCCATTAAGAGAAGATGAGAATGGACCTAACAATGGGCCCCAGGAAGGATTACAATGTGGAAATTTAACCACCATTGCCCTTATAATGGGGACATTTAATCACCATTACTCCCAAGGTATGATCCATTTAGGATCGGAATCAGAATCATAACAGGGCTCTCGGCTCTCCAATTATCTCGAAAATGGATGGACTGCACGTGCCCATCACTCACACATGGTGGGCCTGCATAAGGCAACCCCATGTGGGCATATAATCCATAAGTCAGGGTGGGCCACTTAAGGCAATGGGGTCCATGACCTTAGAGAAAAGGATGAACGATGTGAATATAACACATACATCGTGGTGGGATCACTTACCATGACTGGGCCTCATATGAGGGCCTCGTACACATCACATCAGACCTCACACAAGGGCCACATATACATCATATTAGGCCTCACCAAATGGGCCGCAAATACATCATATTGGGCCTAAACATGTGGGCCAATATATATCACATCAGGCCTCATCAAATGGGCCCCAAATGCATCATATTGGGCCTCACCAAATAGGCCACAAATACATCACCTGGGCCTCATCAAATGGGCCTCATATACATCATATTGGGGTGGGCCTTGCACATTCCAAACGGGCCTCATCAGATGGACAATTTGGATCAAACATGTACATTACCTGGGGCCCACGTCCCATGGGCCTTGAATACATCACAATGGGCCACAACCCATGGGCCTCAGACACATCACAATGGGCCTCTCATACGGGCCCAGTATACATCACAATGGCTGCTCACACGGGCCTAATATACGTCATAATGGGCCTCTCACACGATCTTAATATACATCACAATGGGCCTCACAAGATGGACAGTTAATACATACATCATGACAAGTCCCACACTTACACACATACCGCAACACCCCGTACTTTCCAGTGCTCGGGTGCTACCATTTAAATCAAATTTAGCACGAGCCTGTGTGGAAACACACGTAGCTCACCTTACACATCATCATTCAATGATTCACAAACCATTCAACATAACCATTAGAGTTAGGAGATGATGACCCACAACGTATGCATAGGATCTAAAGTCAGCACATTTTGACTTAACCCTTGATTTCTCATAGGAGGAATTTTTGTCATGAACGATCATCCGACCTATAGTCTAAGCTGGCAGTTGTGGTTGCGATATCATACTTATACACCTTAAAAATCACCTGATCACAAGCCTAGATCAAACCTCGACTTTTGTCCTAAGCTAACGTGTATGACTGTTCGACCCAATAGTAGGTTGGACAACTCATTTAATCGACCACAAGATCAATCCATACGGAGTGATCTTCATCATGACCATGGAATACATTCATGCGATTTACGTCAAAACCAGCCTATAAATGCTATCATGAATCAATCTATCCATTAGAGACACTTTTCATCAAGAGTTCAAGTTATCCATCCGTTATTCTTCAAGGTGAACCGTCATATCGTTAGAGAAAACTATTGTTAGGATTTCAATTTCCTTGAAGAACAAATCGGACCATTCACTATCAACATCAGGCCCCATATCATCAACTCACCATTCATCTAGTCCATCATCTTGTTCATATATTAACCCATAACTAGGTTATGCAAATTCGACCACTAGATAGAAAATATATAGTTGTATCTACTCCAGATAGTCACCATGATGCTTAGGACCATAGAGGAATGATTTTTGTAACGATCTAACCATTGGAGCACAAAGTTGTTTGTTAGATTGATCGAGGCCATCAACTGAACACTAAAGCCCTTGTTGTGTGGCCCACGTAAATGAATTAGAGAAAAGTAGAGGAAATTGTACAAAATAGTAATAACAATAATAATAGTAATAATAAGGTTATTAAGTGTGTTATAATAATGATATTTAATATTATAAATGTTTATGGAGTCATATGACCCCAAATCTAGCCATTGATTTTTAGCTAAGTGGTCCCTAGGACCCTTTTCAACCGTCGATGTTCAATTTCGAGGTGATCTGACCAGCAGACTAACTAGAATCTACAATTAGAGCTAAAAATAAGTGAAATTGGGAGTATGGCCCACCTAAGTATTGGGTCTGTCGCATATTTGGTCAGATGGCCTAGTGGGGCACATAAGGACTTATGAACAGAGCAGATTTATCACAAATAGCACGGTGGACCCCACTTAATGGCGTGCGTGTACACAGCTGGTGCACACTCGCTGTGCACCAGATGTGCTAGGCCGGTCAGCATGGGCTGACCCATGTCTCTCCAAAAAAAGAGAAATTTTCTCTTTTTGGCGTTGGCAGCGGATGGACAACGTCCAAGAGTTTTTAATCAGTGGCCCACCACCTGCAGTCATCGGCATGATCCAGACCATCCATCTCGTGCACAACATGGCCCTAACCAAAACCATGCCCTCCATCTGCATTCATGTAAACATATGTGCGCACAATCCTCGCTATAAATGAGACCCAAAAGAATAATGGAAACCGGTTTTGCTGCTGCCAACCTGGTGATCCGTGTGAGGCTGGATCTGTCTATCTTAGTCATCCATGGACAGCCGATCCTAGCCGTTGGAGAGCAGCAGGTGCTGTTGCTAGCTACTCAACCGGACTACCAGATGTTGCCAGTAAGGGGAGGAGAGAGAGCGAGAGAGAGAGAGAGAGAGAGAGAGAGAGAGAGAGAGAGAGAGAGAGAGAGAGAGAGAGAGAGTGAAGCCCTGGGCTCAATCCAGACCCTCTAATCTTCATGCGATGGCTCTAAGGAGAGCTGGGGTTTGTATAAGGATGAGAGGATCGAGTAAATGGAGCCCCTCATTCGTTTCTTATAGCCGCAACCAAAAACTAGCTGTTTTCTTCTCCATGTGAACCCACCACCCAAACTCTCCTAAAGCTTTGAACCAAGCTAAGTTGGGGTGCAATAAACTGGTTGACTCAGTCGACGATGGAGCAGGCCAAGTAATGGCCTAATGTCCTTGTTTTTCCTTTCCTCTGTTGGCGCACTATTGTGGGAGTTTAAGCCATGTTTGGGGCCAGGTTTGGACTGAAACCAAGCTGGAGACAGCCCTCGACAGGGCCTTGATTTGAGCCGAAAATCAGACCTCCAGTTGGGCCACATTTGGGGCCGCGATGCCTCTCATTCAGGCAAAAAATGGCTCTCAGTTAGGCCAGGAAATTTGATCCAAATAGTCCCATAAATGAGCCTTCAACCTGAGCTGAAAACCTCATTCCATTGGCCCACGACCAGGGTTGAAACGACCTTTTGTATGGGTCATAAACCAAGTTGAAACCAGGCCCTAAAAAGGGTTGAGCTAGCTACCGAAAATAGCCTCTAACTGGGTCATGCAAGGGGCCAAGTATAGCCTCTTAGTTGGGCTGAAATCTGAGTGAGATCAGGGCCTTTATTGGGCCATAGATAGAGCTGAAAAGGGTTCGAGGTGGGCCGCACCTGAGAAATGCCTCTATGGGCCACACTGTAAAGCTTAGTGGGCCCAACTCCCTTTCTGCAAACCAAACATTTTGGGCCCAGTTTGCATAAGTTGAGCCCAAGTGCGTAGGTTGGGTAAATCCCTATAAGCCCACCTAGTTGAGGTTAATCATTAGTAGGTTAGTTTTGCTAGTATTAGTTAGTATAGATAAAACCACAACCTTAGTTATTAGAATTCTTAGATAGTATCATTAATGGTAGGAGAATACTGATTACTACCATTATAATGATTATCATTGCCATGATTAGCTAATACTAATTCTATCATTAATATTAATAATAATGTTATAGTTATAAACTAACATGACAATTAATTAGCATTCAAATTCAACAATCTAAGCTTAGAACCAAACTCTGGGATGAAAACCATAAATCTAAGTAATCAAAACCTCAAGTTATAATCCTAACCATAGTTAGTGTGTTAGGTTTGGATCTAAGTGTAGAATTTCATAATTCATGGTAGATCATAGTATTTATTATCACGACTAAATTCATTATCGATAGCTATGACTATTAGCATTAGAAAATATTTATCATTTTCCTTATGGAATTAGTATAATACTTGTTAACATAATTATTAGCATTAGTCCTTATTGTATTATCGTTAGTAAAGATTCCATTATTATTACTTGTAAGATTATTAGTCATTATAAGAATATTGGATAATGTCAGTAAATTTAAATAGGAACTTAGGAATCATCATTAATAATAGTGATGGATTAATACTCCTACTAGGAATATTATTTGATCCATTGTACAATACTAATAATAATAATCATGGTAATAAAAATTTAGGATCCAAATCCAAAAATCTAAGCATTTAACTCTAGGCTAAAATTCTAATTCTACATCAAAACCCTAAGTAATCTAAACCCTAGGTTATAATCTAGACCTTAGATAGTTTTTTAGAACCTTGATTTAACCATACAAGTTCATAATTTGTAGTAGGATCCAAGTCTAGGGGCATGTGCACTTCCTAATAACATTAGAAGGCGATTCGACAAATAAGGTGATGATTTCTCCCCATAACCTTTCCATTTTCCCATTAGCTTAAGTATAGTTTTATTTTAATTTAAATTGATAATTTATATCTCTATCTTATAATCACATGCATAATTGTTGGAATCAAATTGCTAGATTTTATGCTTAATATTTATCATGCATATTATCTCATGCTTGTGGATTATTTGTGGATTGCTTATAGAACTTAAACTGGTACATCATTGGAAAACCCCCACCTATAAATGTACACCCATACTTGGGATGTAACCCGACTGGTGGTGATTGTAATGGACCTTCAGCTTAGTAGTTATTGAGTGGTGGTTCAAATTGATCAATGATGTGGGCCTACCATCTAGGGTTGTTATGTCCAATGGTTTTAGGGATAGTTTCTTATTGCATGGTTTCGATATTAGCACTACGTGGCTTAGTTTTACTAATCGCCCTATGTGGCTTAGTTTTGATATTCGCCCTACTTGGTTTTGTTTTGGTACTTGCCCTAGATGGGTTCAATGTTTTATTTACGCAACCATGCGATGGTAAGCCCCATATACTAAATATGATTGGCCATTAGTCGATGGGTTTCATTAAACATCCTAAGGTGGTAGCCTCATGAGCCAGGGATGGTGGTATGAGACATTATGCCTGAGTTGTCAGCCTATGCTAGGTGATGAATCCCCCGTAGTGATCTTTGAGCTTATTAAACTGGCTGGTTGTAAATAGAATAATAACGGATGGGTTAATCATACATTCATAGCATTCGGGCAATGACAGATGACTAATTCTGGATGCTGTAGCATGTGCCCAGTAGGATTTAGTTGGGCTATCGTTTCGCTAGCTCCCAGTCCATCGACTATCGACCCACCTTTGGTGAGTTTAACACTACGCATGTACTCTATACTTTCGCTGGTGACCGACCACATTGGTGAGTTTGATACTATGTATGTACTATGTACTTTCCCTGGTGACCAACCATATTGCGTGTATTTTGCCCAAAAGCCAACTGGATGAGCATCCCCAATTGATGTGCCCTCATACACCCATGCATTTAATAAGACTGCATCATGTATTGTCTTGTATGCCTTGTATGTTTTCATAACTATGCTTACCTAATACAGTGGTGTGTAATCTTGAGGGGAATTCACACTGTGTTGACCACTTATCCATCAAATATATAACCATACAGGTAGCACAGGTGGCCCAGACGATATTCATGTCCATATTGATGAGGAGTAGGCTATGGTTGATAAGGGTTCATGACTGTATTTGTTAAGGGTTGCTACAAGATTTCACAGCTCAAGATTGTTGTAAATTTACTTTGTTTCACATGTCATATTATTTTATTTCGTAACTGCAAGAATGAGGACATTGGTTTGTATAAGTCATTATGGGTAGCTTCTTGTATATTTAAATGATAATGCAACTTTCCTTTACGTTTGATTTGTCCATACTACGCTAACTACCAACTTTGAATGAATAGACTCTAAAGAAAAAAAATATATGTGGACTTTGGTTTTCTAAGATTAACACTCGGGTTTTTGGGAAACGAGTCATATACTCGGGTCCTGAAAAGTCGGGGCGTTACACATACACAGTGGGCTTCACACACAAGAGATGGGCCTCACATACTACACTGGTCTTCACACACAATAGGTGGGCCTCACACATACATAGTGGGCCTCATATATATCAAAATGGGCCAGCCAGTGGCCTGGACTATGTGCATACAAAACATACATCAAAGGTGGGCCTGCTGCCGCTGGATAGATAGGCAGGCCCTACTGCTTGTAAATGGACGGTGTGTATAGAATACATACATCTATGTGGGTTCCCACCGTCCTAAGCAGTGGAAGGTGAGGATGAATCACATGCACCATGGTCGTCCCACGTCCAGTGGGCCACATGACCCATCAAGGTAGGGTGGACGGTTGGTATATAACACGTACCCCACGATCAAACCCTCAGAACATGCTGATGCTAACAGCAGTTATATGTTGGTGTGAGGTACTCCAGCCAATCTGCTTCGAGGTGGGTCCCACGCGAGGCCCACCATAATGTTTGTTTTCCATCCAATCTAATCATAAGGTCACAAAGACCTGAATTAAGAGGAAAAATAAATTTCATATAGATTCAAAACTTCTGTGACCCAAAAAGGGTTTTAATGGTAGACCTTCAATCTCCTGGTGCTTTTTTTTTTTTTTTTGTAGTGTGGACCACCTGAGTTCCGTGTATGGCTGATTCTTGGGATATCCCAATACTTAAAGGGGACCCATCAAATGGACAGTGTTGATGTTCAACACGCATCATAGTGGGGCCTATGGTGGGGCCCACTGATCCTGCCTGTTATTACAAGTAGCAGGACACTGCTTGCTGCAGCATCCTCTGGACGTTGGCAGCAGTAGCGTCAACCTTCTTTTTTTTTATTTTTTATTTTTTCACGGTTTTTCATAGGTGGGGCCCACATCAGGAGGATCCACTCCTCCGGTTGAATTCCCGGACTCGGGACAGGTCTAACCAGCCCCATATCGAATATGTTTCGGTGCGTAGAAACATCATAGAGGGCCCTAACAGTTAATATCACCTAAAACCACTGGTTTCTACAATATGGCCCGCCAGAGATTCAGTTAGGCTTCATCTTTCGGCTCAACGCCTAAAATGAGAGGGGAAATTGGATGGATGGTGTGGATTGAATATATACATCAAGGGTGGGGCCTGTTGTGGTCCCACAACTCCCTTCTACTAGGAGCATGCTGGGATGCTGCAGCCCTGGACGTTAGCAGTAGCGTCCTTAGCCTCCCTTTTCAATAGGTGGGTATGCACCACCCCTCACTCACGCTGTAGTGGGATTTCACCACCTATGAGGGCCTACTTAATGGACGGTATGGTTGGTCCACTGGATGGACAACGTGGATAGAATACATACCACAAGGTGGGCCATCATACAAGGGAGAGAGAGAGAGAGAGAGAGAGAGAGAGAGAGAGAGAGAGAGAGAGAGAGAGAGAGAGAGAGAGAGAGAACGACGGTGATGGAGGGACCCTGCCACTATGAGCCCTCCTATGATCACAATACATACATCAAAATGAGTCCCAAATAGGATCCATACCATCAATCGGTAAGCCTCACTTGGTCTATCACAAAAATCACTATCTAATCCAATAAACACCCACTGATGGTCTTCTTCTTTATCTCCTTAGACTCCTTAGCTCTTAGGCTTTCTCTTTAAGGGTGGATGATGAAGTTTGAAGGGTTGGATGGTGAGATGAGGGGGTACGAAGTGGGCCTTGATCTTTTCTCTCCTTAGAGCTTCTCTCTCATGGAAGCTTGGGAAAATGATGGAGAAAATGAGAGAGAAGAGGGTGTTGTAAGAGAGATGGGATGGGAGGAATGGATGTTGTAAGAAAGTGACATGGAGGGTATGGGCTTGGTTGAATTTTGGATGAGAGAGGGATGGGTGGAGAGAGAGAGAGAGTTGACTTTGGGTAAGGCTTTTTAAAGAGAGGGATGGGTTGTGTACTTGACTTGTGATTGATTGATTGATGTGAAAGGTGGTAGAGATTCTCTTGAAATTCGCAACGTGTGGCGTTTTCCTCAAAATAAACCCGGGCCCATAACTCCTAGCCTGGGTATCGCATCGGTGCGTGAGACGTGGCATTGGAACCACGGTGACGGCTCGGTTGCTAAGGTATAAGTTTCAGGTTAAGCCAACTTTGATATACGGGATGCAACTTAGGGTCGCGCTTAAAGGCCGGTTACAAGTCGCGGGTCACCGAAATTTGATGGGAATGATCAGGGGAGTTGGCGGAATAGTACGGTCTAGGATACGGGCCTTATAGATACCATGTCATATATTAAACTGTTAATGATGCTCGAATAGGGCATACAAGACATCACTTTCTTTTCTTCATCTATAGTAGGACATTGTTCATAAGAAAACTTAAAGTGAGTAGCATGGGATTGTTGAGGCTCAAATATTGCATATTTATCCTCTTAACTGCATCTGCTTTCCATGAATTTGAGTGTTAATTTGATACACTTGCATATATTTCATGCATGCGAGGTGATTTCAAAACCAAGAATGAAAATGTGCTTAAATATGATGGAATTAGAGCTCAAAAGAAGATACAAGGAAGAATCGAAGATTCCAAAGTTATGAAGGAGGATTTGAAGTGCCAAAGGAACAAGGGAACCCAGTGCAAAAGGAAGGAAATTGATGATTCGAAGTAAAGTTGCAAACACAAGAAGTTCAGATACCTTCGATCCCATTGAGTGATCTTCAATGGCATCGAGTAGACTTCGATGGGAGGTCTATGCCATTGAGCATAAATCGAGAAATTCTGGAAGATTTTTAGACAAAAATCTATGTTCCTACTTAGTGCCATCGAATGAGCTTCGATGGTAATGACATATTTCTAAAATTTGAAAAATCATTGTCGGACAGTTTTCATGTTCCTACTTGATCCCTCGAGGAGATCTTTGATGCCATTGACAGGTGTTCAATGGGAGTTTGATGCCATCAAAGACCCATCAACAGTGTGCAACTACGCAAATTCAAAGTTAGTGCGAATCAAGTTTATTTAAGGAGGTGATTTAGTTTCTTCTAAGTACGATTTAGGGTTTGAGAGAGAGAGAGAGAGAGAGAGAGAGAGAGAGAGAGAGAGAGAGAGAGAGAGCAAGGAGTTGTGAAGCATCTACGAAGTTGTTCTTCTTCTCTAATATTTTAGTTCTAAGTTGTTTTTCATATTTTTATTAGAGTTTATTTCAATCATGTATATGGTTGGCTAAATCTCTTAACTAGGGCTAAGAGGTGAAGCTTGTAGTGGTTTTTAATGTTCTAGTTTACTTTGATTCAAGTTATTTGGTTTGAATGTTAAATAATTCATTGATATTTGTTTGAAAAAAGGTTTAGTTTTAATTTACTTGGATCCATGGTCAACTCTAGACACTTTGGATGCTTAGGAAGGCTCAGATTGATGGCTTATCTAGTTTATAAGGGATCAATCTATAAAATAGGTTAATCTATCATAGACTAAGGGCATGATAGATGCTTTAAATTCTCTATGATCAATACTTTGGTGCATTATGTGGGAACTGAATCAATTGAAGTTCAGATTTATTTTGATTTGTGAATGATGAATTAACTGCTCTATTATCCAACTAGATAGGATATGACTTTGATTCCAGTTGGGTTATCTAATAGAATTAATTAAATTAGACATTAAGAACGACTATAAATGAATCCTTAGCACTCTAGTGTTTCTCTTTATTCATTTCTCCTTTAAATTACTTAATTTTCAATCATTACTTCTTAATCCAATTCCATAGCTAGTTTTAGATTTAATTATAGTTTTAAAGTATTTTAGAGAATCCACAAATATAAGTTCTTGTGGATTCAATATCGGTCTCACCGAGTTAAAACTACATTGCAGCCCTGCACTTGAGGTTGTCATCTTTTTGGATAGATCAAGTTTTTGGCGCGATTGTTAGGGACTTCGGCTGCATTTTTCTAAAATGCCTTAAGGTTATAATTTTTGTAGGATTAGGATTAGTTTTATGTACATTTCTAAATTAGGGTTTTTCCTAGAATTTCATATACTAACATTGTCTGTTTTTTCGTATAATGTAACCTAAAATCGTCAATGGGGTACTATCCTTCCAACACTCTTACTTTAGTTTATTTTAGATTCTTATTTCGCTGTAAAAGTAGTTTTTATATGGAAGTAGGTTTAAGTTTAGAATTAAGTTTGAGTGGTTTGTCCCCAAGTGGGTTCGTGATAACACTCTCCATCTCTTGAGTGAAGGAGGACTCGTTGAAGGATTGTCCATCCATCACTGTATTAGAAAACACGTGAGATCTTTTGAAATGGCCAAGAACATGGCTGAGAATAAACCCCATCAGAGTGCTAATGAATAACAAGATGAGAACGATGTGTATGATGATCCACTAGCTAGAACCCTATGTCATTGTTTACAAATAGTTAGGAAGAGCACCCCTTCTTGCATGTTTTTTCCACACAATGTAGGAAACATGGATTATAAATCGAGAGTGATCCAACTATTTTTGAAATTTCATGGGCTAGATTCTAAGAGTCCATATCTACATCTCAAGGAGTTTGATGAGATTGTAGCTACCATACAATTTAATAATGTGCCAGATGACAACCTAAGATTAAAATTATTCCCGTTTTTATTGAAGGAGAAGGACAAGTCATGGCTTTACTCCTTAAGGCTGAGATCGATTGGGACATGTGCTGAGATGACCCATGAATTCCTTCAAAAGTTCTTCTTGATTCATAAGACCAACACCCTTAGAAGGGCCATAATGAACTTTTCACAAAAAGAGAAGAAAACTTATTCCAATGTTGGGAGAGGTTTAAGGATCTTTTTCAGTGCTTGCCCACATCATGGCTTCAAAATTTTGTGGTTCATAAGCTTTTTCTATGATGAATTGACTTCACCCATGTGCCAATTCGTAGAGATGATGTGCAATGGAGAGTTCAAGAATAAGGATTCCAATGACGCATGGGACTACCGTAAGTGTTATGGTTTCCAGCTCCTATGATTGTCAAATTTTGTAGTGCCAAAACCTCTTAGAATCTGTCTTGTGTAGCGCATCTACATATTTAAGACTGTGCATCTCATTTACAAGAACAAAGGTCTTTACCTCAAGAACTTCAAATGCAAGATTACATGTTCATGTTCAAGTACAATACCAAGTGTTAATTCAATCTTTCAAGCTTCAATAGTTCAAGTTTTCAAAGCTTCGTCCAAGTAAAGACAAAGTTCTTTACTTTAAACCTCAAGCTCAAGCTTCAATGTTAGTCAAATTCAAGCTTCAAAAGTCTCAAGTTCAAGCTTCATCATATGTCAAGATCTCAAGCTTCGTGAACTTCAAAGAACAATTATCAACTGAAGTAAAAGAAGATTCAATGTTCATATTTTGCTTACAAGGTATGAATGACCCTGATTGACCATAGGATAGGTCATTTTGAATACATAATTTAATTGGGTCACTTTATAAGTGCATAAACTGTTTTTCGACTAGTCTTAGACTATGTTCGACTAGTCCTAGTACTGGCTCGACCAGTCCAAGAAATTCTCGACCAGTCCTAAGTTTGTTACTTATTTTCAGGATTTTTTGTTATTGCCTCGACCAGTCGTGTGAACAGTACTCGACCAGTCCTTCAAGCTCGACTTAAAGTCCAACAACTAAAAATGGTCCCACACAACCAGTCGTGGACATGACTCGACCGGTCATGGAGGCCACTCGACCGGTCGAGCAGGCCCTTTGACCAGTCATGGAACGGTCTTATCTTATCACGTCCAAATTTTCAAAAGTTTGTTGGTCCTTTGACCAGTCGAGCCGACCTCTGGACTAGTCGAAGATGCGATTTCTGCACTTATAAATAAAGCACAATTTTCAGAGTTTAATATTGAATTCAAGTAAGATCAAGACACCACTCTGAGAGATAAGTTAGTGATATTCTTAAGCTATTTGGTGCTCATTTTATATTCACTTTAATTAGCTTTCTGCATTTGATTTTGTATTCTGCATTCCAATTTTATTTGAAAGAGGGATTGAAGTTTTCCCATTTCTTAGAATCAAAATCAAATTAAGCTAGCTCAAGGTGATTTAATTTAAAATCTATTTAGAACATAGAACCATTTCATAAGTGAGTGTGAACATTGAACATCTACGTTGAACTTCTACTCCAAATTGGTTCTTCAGGGCTGCATCAAAAGGAGAATATCTAGATAAGTATTTTACAGTTTTTGTAAATTCATTCTTTTGGTTTCTTTAAGATTGTGTTAGAAAAATCTCTTTCTTTTGGTTTGTCTGAGGTGATCTAGAAAACTCAGAGTGTGGGGTTTTTGAATTGTGTAAGCCCACTTGAAAGACACAATTGTGAGGGTTTTAGGTGAACCTTGAAAAACCTATTTCATAGTGAACACTAATATCCACTGTGTGAGGATATTAGGAGTGGAGTAGTTGTGTGGCTATTTTTCTAAACAGTTGGTGTACCCACAAGCAAACCACTATAATTTCTAGTCTTGTGGTGATTGATTGATTATTTCATTTTGTGAATGTTGAAATTTCCCTTTATGCATTTGTGGAGAATGTTGTAATTTCTTTTATGCAAGTGTGAGATTGTTGTAATAGCTTAGTTTCTTTCTTTGCTATTTATTTCTTTATTCCTCTATATCAGTTTGAGTTTTTGATACACAAACCATTCTAGGAATCAGGTTGTCCTACCATAAGCCATTAGTTTTTGGTGTAAGGTTGTCCTTAGAATAACATCTGTATCAACCTCTCAATACTTGTACACTTGAGGTTGTTTTACATTTCTGTATTGTGGGATTGTTTAGTGCTATCTTTATGTATGTTTGTTTAAATTCCGCATTTAATTTTTAATTTGGCATGGTCCTATTCCCCCCTCCCCCCCTCCCTCTAGGACTCTTAGCTCGACCTTTTCAACTACTTTGATATGCTAGGTGAAAACGCACAATCCTGGAATACTTTAGCCAACTTGATTCAGTCCAGGAAAAGGGGGAATTTATGTCTTAAGGGAAAAAGATGATGTCAATGCCAGGGTGGCCAGCCTCACAAGAAAAGTCGAGGCCATGGAATTGAAGAAGGTGGAAACAGTCAAATCCAAGGAGACCCTTGAAACTGTTTGCATTATTTGTGCAAGTAACATACATTTGACGAAGGGGTGTCCTACAATTCATGCGTTTTAGGAGTTTTTACATGAATAATCTAATGCCATGAATAATTATCAAAGGGTTTTCATTGCTATAATCTCAAACATGTATAATTTTAGTTGATGGAACCACCCAAATCTTAATTGGAGGAATGGACCAATGACTAATGCTAATAAGAATCCTTAAAGGACTATTCTTTCGATCCTTATTCCATTGTTAACATAGAAAAGGACCCAAGAGGATTTAGACTGAAGGTGGAATGATTGAAAGAAATTTAATCAGAATGATATGCAAGCATTCTATGATATTTGAAACATCCTTAGGAATGTTTGCATCATCCATTCAAATATTAGAGTTGTTCATACCCGTTTTGGCCGTAGTCTATGTTCACAACCCCAAGTGCAAGGTCACGATGTAGTAACAACTCAGTGAGATAGAGGTCGAATTCATAGGGAATGGAGAATATGATCTAGTGCTAATCTAAGTCTATCTAGGTTGGTTAGATGATTAATCCAGTGTTTATAGGAAAAAGTAGAAAACAAAGATAAAAGGACTAAGGATCCAGGAATCCACTTGTAGTAATTTCAATCATCAATTTTCTGCTTCAATGATACTTCAACTGGAATCGAAGTCCTAATCTTTCTAGTTAGATGATAGAGCGGTTAAATCAATCACAAATATTAAGATCGATATGATTTCAATTTATCAGTTCTTCTATAAAACACTTAGAGATCAATCACAGGGAATCGAATGCATCTATTGCACCCTTAGGCATCGTTGGATAAATTATATAGATTGATTCCTTCGCTCAAACAAGGCTCAACAATTGCTATATCGAAGTATCTATTGTACTCGAAGTGCACAATGAATCTAGAAATAAATAGCTCCAAGATTTTCAATAGTAGATTCAAACTAAACCAATAATCAATCATCATTCAAAATAATAACATTGAATTGAACAAACTAAGAACTGAGATTAACTACAAGCTTGATCCCTTAGCCTTAGCTAAGAGATCAACCTAACAAGAGTAACATCTTAGTAGAAAACATAAAACTAAGGAAGAAGAAAAAACTCAGAGGTTGCTCCACCCTTTACTCTACTCCTTGAACCCTAATTTGTTCTTAAAAACTTATAAAAGATCCAAATTTATAAGCTTTGCTTGGACCGACTTTGAAACCGCCTTAATCTTACGCAAAAAGTTATGCTTCAGTTGGACCGAATTAAGGCTGAAAATCTCACTTTCTCGTTGAACTGTTCTGTGCGAATTCGGTTAGACCGAAGTTGAACTTCGGTGGGACCAAATTCAATTTTTGGAATTATTTCAAGACTTTATCTTTTTGGACTCTGAATTTTAGAATATGATTTTTCTGGCCAGTTTTCACGATTTCTTTTTTTTCACTTCAAATCTTCGATTCTCTTCATTCCTCACTTGGTTTGCTTGGATCTTTGGCATGTAAATTCTTCATTAGTGACTTCCAAATCTCCAAATCTTCATTTAGTAATATTTGAGTATGAATCTTCTCTTTAAGCGTTCTTTTCTCATTAACTCTCAAAATCACCTCATAAGAGAAAACATGTGAAAATAGATCAATTCAGCGTATTTATGTTCCCAAAATCAATGAATAACAAGGGGGAAATATGCAATGTTTGACACTCAACACACACCCCAACCAGCATTTTGCTAGTCTCGAGCAAAACATGCATGAAGTAATCCTCAATCCTTGAGTTTCAAAACCTCTCTTGGAAAGAAACCTTTTGTACAATTAGGTATGAATGAGTAGGATTTCAAAGATGAGAGATTGAAAATTAAAAAATTAGAGCCGAATCTCATGAGTAAACAATTGGATCAAGTCTTTCTTCATCAATTAACTAGTAGTATAAGTTCATATATCAATTGCCTAATGTGCTCAATGATTCTCACTTTACTTTCCATATAAAAAAACTATTGTTTCATAATGTTAGCAATGCACATGATTTTAAGGCAATTAGATTAACAAAACCTTTGATTCTGAACTTATCATCCTTTTCTTCTTTTTCTAGTTTTTGATTTTATATCGACAACCCTTTTTTATATTAATTTCAGTCTTTTTATTATTTTTCATATAATTTCTCATTTGAACACATGGCCTTTTTATCGATCTTATTGTTTTTTAACTGGTTTTTCTCTTCTTTTAAGGTGGATGAAAATCTTCAGACTTGGTTCTCAATGCTTATCATTGATATACATACTAACAATAAGAAAGTCTAGATTCTCTATAAAAAATAAATCAAGTGTGAATGTGTGAATTAGATCAAAGTGATATTCAAACTTTTCTTTCAGTTAATTAATTGGAAGCTCTTATCAATGGTCTACTCAGTTGATCGAACTCCAAGAATTTAAGGTTCAACTCTCTATCATATAATCATACTCAAAACATTCTTAATTATGCATACTATCACTTTCCTAATAAGTTTTTAACTTTAAAAAATTGAAAATTTTTAAAATTTTTGCACAAAAAATAAGAAAACATTGATTAGTCTACTTAATCCACACCTAACCTAAAATCTACATTGACCTCAATGTAATAGATGTGAACATGTTATGCATATGAGACAACGAAAATAAAAGGAAGTGATGGAAAAATAGTACCTGAAGAAGAAGAAGTTGAATTTTTCCAAAGTTCGGCAAGTAATAGGTTAGCACAAAGACTAAATACAAATTAAAACAACTATCCTAATCCTACAATAGAAAGAAATCTAATCCTAATCTAACAATTATCCAAAGGCGACAGTTCTTCCTTTGGCAAATATGTCAACAAATTTCTCAACAAAGTTTTCAACAAGATCATCCAATAACTTTCTTTAGAGAAAGTTTGGATTTCTTGGACCTTACCATCTAGAGAAAGTTAATTGCCTCATTAATGAATTTCTTCTTTATGTCCTATGGTATCCAACGAATGTATGATTCACCTGCAGTAGAAAATTTCTCAATATTAGTAGGTTGAGGTGAATGAGAGACCATAAATAATTGAATAACAAAAATTTTGTTCGTCGTGGTCTTTTTAAAATCCGAAGTTGTAGGCTTCGGTTCAAAATGCATCTCCTCCACCTGTAATGGTGAAAATTCAATGTTAGTGAAGGAAGTGTTATCAACTTCCCAACCAATATTAGGCATCGAGACAATCTCGCAAGGCATCCACTTTATCTTATATCATGGGATCATTTGAATCCACAATGTGTGCCAAGCAAACTTTCTAAGATTCAAGAGTTTTGATTGAAAGAGGCTCTTTATCTTTAACTGTTTCAATTAAGTTCCCCTCATGAATCGTGTCCTCATCCTCTTGTGATTTGTGCAAATTTTATACTTATATTCTCAGAAGATATTTTCATTATTCTATTCCAGAAATTTATGATGGCATTGGTAGGGTTAAGAATGGCCAACCTAATATGATAAGAATTTGAGTGCCCATATTTAGAACTGGGTGTGTCTAAGATGATGAAATTTATTGGGTAGTAGAATCTATCAACTTGGACCAACACATCTTCTACCATACCTCTTGGTAGTCTAGTCGAGCGGTGGGCTAGTTGTAAGACCTGTATCCTAGCCTGTATAGTTTCGTAAGCTTCCACGGTCCTCCCGGTCGAATTTCGATGACCCACAAACTTTTATCGGCAGTTGCGCGTGACCCCGAGTCGTATCTCGTATTCCAGAGTCGGCTCGACCCGATACTTGTACCAGTGCAACCGCGCCATCGCCGCGGTTCCGACGCCGCATCTCGCGCACCGAGGCGATACCCAGGCCAGGAGATGTGGGCCCGCGTTCAGTTTGAGGAAACACCGCGAGTTTGCAATTCCAAGAGAATCTTTACAACATTTCAAATCAATCCCATCAATAAATCAAAGTACAACCCATCACTCCATCCCATCCCCAAGTACACAAGCCATTCCCCAAGTCAACTCTCTCTTACATGTCAAGTACATGCCCATCACCCATCACTCACTCCCCATCACTCCATCACTCACACCCATCCCTCTCTCTCTTACAACATCTCTCTCTCATTCTCTCTCATTCTCCAAGCAACTCCAACGTCTCAACCCCTCCATGAGAGAATGCTTGGTGTGGCCCACCTCCTAGCTCCCATCTCCACCATCTAAAGATCATCTTAACCGTTAAAAATGCACCCTTGGAGCTCTAGATCACATCGGTGGAAGGAAGAGTCCAAGATCTAACGGTGGGTGATTTATAATTTGATTTTGATTATTTGAGGGTCCACTTATGGTGGGACCCATCTTAATGTATGTATCATATAGAGAGGGCCCATAATGGTGGGGCCCCTCTGTCATTGCCGATCTCTCTCCTTCTCTCCTCTCTCTCTATGATAAATGGCCCACCTATGATGTGTGTATTTTATCCATGCCGTCCAACTAGTGGGCCACCTTGATCCCGATTCGGGGTTCGCATGACCGAACGGTCACACAAGCCCGGATGAAAGGGAAAAATAAATATCAGTTGGATCCAAAACTAATGGCCCACTACGTGGGGCCACCATGATGCATGTACATCATCCAGCACGTCCAGCCTGTTGGACGGTGGCTGGATGCTAGATATATATTATATAAATATATGGATATATATGTGATATGGATACATTACAATATTATATTATATTATAAATATATAATATGATATAATATTATACTCTATATATATAAGCTATATATGTATATGCTTACAAATACATATTTGTATGTGTGGGCCCCATGTGGGACCCACCTGTTTCGTGATAGGGGATGGGCTGGTGTACGTGTACAGCAGCTGTATAGCTGTTGTACTGACGTTACCTAGCAACGTGGGACCCACCTTTGTACTGACGTTGCCCAGCAACGTGGGACACACCTTAACATTGGTTGTATATCCGCACCGTCCATGGGCTAGGACGGTGGGTCTGTCATGAGGTCTGTGTTATATACACACCGTCCATCAACTTTAAATCCACACCATCCATCTGCCAGATGGTGGGACCCACTACCATTTAACTTCATCAAGTTTTGTGGGTCCCAAGTGATATTCAACCATCCAGATGATGGGACCCATCTGCCATTTGACGTCAGCAAGGTCTATGGTACCCACCGTGAAGTATGTTTTATATCCAACCATCCATCATCTACTGGACGTATGTTGGATGGTGGTGGGCCACCCACGTGGCACCATCCCATGATGTATGGTTTATATTCACACCATCCATTGCTTGGACGGTGGGCCACACCAATGTATGTATTCTATCCAGCGGTCCATTTATCTGGACGCTGGTTATCTTCAAAATAAATAAATAATAAATGATAATAAATATAATATAGTATATTATATTATATTATATAAGCATTTATACATATATGTAGGTGGTGGGCCCCATGTGAGACCCACCTGCTGAGACTTCATGGAGCAGATTCAACTATCTGATGAGCCACGTACGTGGAACCCACCCCTAATAAATGTGTTCTATCCAAACGGTCCATCCTTTTTGGCAAGCTCATTTAAGGCTTGGGACTATAAATGAGGCAAAGCTGATGATTAGGTGGGCCACACTGTAGAAAATAGTGTTGAGTGGACGTCCACCATTGAAACCTTTTTTTAGGGTCACGAAAGTTTGAAACAACATGAAATTTATTTGTTTTTCCCTCTTAAATGAGGTCATTGCAACCTTATGAACAGATTGGATGGAACATAAATATTATGGTGGCCTCATGGGGTTTTAATGGTGGAAATCATTATGACCACATTACTTGGTGTGCAGTCCAGGTAATCTTTTGATATGTTTTATTTTATTTTATTTTTTTTGTTGTTCTATGAAATGCTCTAAAATGATCTTTAACATATAGTTGAATGGCATAGATGGTGAGGCCCAAGCAATGCAGCCCACTTGTTCTATACGAGGCCCATGGTGATGCATTTACGTCCCATTTAATGAAGCCCATTGCGATAGGTTGGAAGCCCATGGGACAAGGCCCATTGTGATATATCCGAGGCTCATGAGCATGGCCTATTGTGATATATTCAAGGCCCATGGGTGAAGCCATTGTGATGTATTTGAGGCTTGTGGGCATGGCCCATTGTGATAAACTTGAGGCCCTTGTATGAAGCTCGATGTGATGTATGTGAGGCCCATGAATGAGGCCCAATGTGATGGATGTGTGGCCACTACGTTGTGTATGAATCCCTTATGTGGGCCACTCCTTGGGAGCAATGTTAGTTAGATGTACACATTAATGGGCAATGATGGTTAGATATCCTTATTGTGACCTTCCCTTAGGCCTTGTTAGGCCCATTCTCATCATTCTCTTAGTAGGTTAACCCTAATTAGTGGGCCCCATTTACCATAGATGGGTGACTCCGTGCTATCGGATTGGATATAACTATGACCGAGGGCCGATCTTTATATATTATGGTTGATCGGCTGTTCATCTGTGGACCCCGCCTTGTTTATATGCGGCGTATCGAGGCCGATTCTAATTTATCGAGGCTGATTATATAGACCGATTCCGATTATCATGACCGATTGCCGATTCTGATTAAACGTGACTGATTAACCGATTCTGATTATCAATTGACCTTGATTGTCAATTTCGATTGAGGTGACCGATTTGTCGATTCTGATTATCGACCGATCCTGATTGTCGTGACCGATTTACCAATTCTGATTATTGATCGATTCCGATTGTCATGATCGATTGCTGATTCTGATTAATGTGATTGATTTGTCGATTCTAATTATCGATCGATCCCGATTGCCGATTTCGATTAAGGTGACCGATTTGCCAATTCTGATTATCAACCGATCCCGATTGTCATGACCGATTTAGCGATTCTAATTATCGATCGATTCTAATTGTCGTGATCGATTTACCGATTCTGATTATCGATCGATTCTGATTGTCATGACTGATTTACCGATTCTGATTATCGCTCGATTCCGATTGTCATGACCGATTGCCGATTCTGATTAAACGTGACTGATTTACCGATTCTGATTATCGATCGACCTCGATTGTCGATTTCGATTGAGGTGATCGATTTGCCGATTCTGATTATCGACCGATCCTGATTGTCGTGACTGATTTACCGATTTTGATTATCGATCGATTCCGATTGTCATGACCGATTACCGATTCCGATTAACGGACTGACTTACTGATTCTAATTATCGATCGATCCCTATTGTCAATTTTGATTGATGTGATCGATTTGCCGATTCTGATTATCGACCGATCCCGATTGTCATGACCAATTTACCGATTCTGATTATCGACCAATCCCGATTGTTGTGGCCGATTTACTGATTCTGATTATCGATCGATTTCGATTGTCATGACCAATTGCCGATTCTGATTATCGATCTATTCTGATTGTTATGACCGATTGCCGATTCTGATTAACATAACTGATTTGCCGATTTTGATTATCAATCGATCCCGATTGTCGATTTCAATTGACATGACCGATTTGCCGATTCTGATTATCGATCGATTCCGATTGTTGTGACCGATTGCCAATCCCGATTGACGTGACTAATTTACCGATTCCAATTATCAATCGATTTTGATTGTCGAGGCTAAGTATCGAGGCCAATTACGACTTGTCGAGGCCGATCGTATAGGCCGATTACGACTTATTGAGGCTGATCGTATAGGCCAATTCCGATTGTCGAGGTCGATTTCAATTGTCGAGGCCGATTGTTGAGACTTATATGATGTATATGCAGCCCGTATTTAAGGCCCATTGTGATGTGTATTCAGCCCGTGTGTAGGGCCTAAGGTGATGAATATGCGGTCTATGTGATGAGGCTCATTGTGATGTATTTGAGGTCCAGGTGATGGAGTCGATTGTGATGTATGTTAGGCCCATGTGAAAGGCCCATCGTGATGTGTATTAAGCTCGTAAGTGAGGCCCATGGTGTTGTATATTTGACCCTTGTGTGAGGTCATGGGCCCACTATGTATTAGGCTCTATGTTAGCCCTTCCTTGGGGGCAATGTTGGTTAAATGTCCACATTGTCGAGGCTGAATGACAATGTCGGTTATTGATACTGATTATGAGTATGTTACAGCTTAGCATCATGATACATGCCCATACGCATCATCTGCATGTTTGTTATGAGATGTGGTTGATCATTGCATATGTCATTAAGCATATTGTTATAAGACTCCCTAATAGGCGGAGGTTATCTCACATGAGTGCACGGTATGCCCAGGATTGATGCATGACTGGATTGTATGACTCATGCATCTTACATTATGATTACTGTATGCCCTAGCGACATCAGGGCCGTAGCCTCCACAGGCATATCGTGGATGGCCAAACGGGGCACCGAAAATTTGTTCTAGCACCGAGCTGCCATAGATGGCCCTGAGTGAAAATCCTTAAACTCTCTTGGTATCAAAAGACGCCCCAACGTCGAGATCGAGTGGATACATGAGCGCCCGAGTGCCGAATACCAAGAGGCCGCATCTCCCAGTATGTCGTGGTCGGTTGGGAGGGGGTGTGGCCTTACCTACCTGAGCATAGGGGGCAATACTAGGTTGAGTTTTACCAGCTCGTGAATAGGTCCGTTATCGACGTGCCGGATAGGTATTGACAGACTATTGGCCAGGCGGATAGTAAGGTTTCTTACGCTCACTTGGACTGTGTAGCTGGGAGAGCGGCGGTTGAAGTGTACTAAACCCCAGTGATGATCCCAAAGATGAACTATACTGATATGTGGACTTATTGACCAGGAGTTGCATACTTATTCATTCATTCATACATTCACTATCCACTCGGGTTGGTGGTGCACAACTATTTGTTACGTGTACCTTCGCAATGATCAGGATTTCGGTTGGGGCGCGTGACTAACCTGAGATCAAGAGTTTACCACATTGAGTCTGACTATCCAAATTAGGTATGAGATTAGTTTGGATAGAAGTCTCTTGTGATGGACCTCATATCTTGCGATACTACGTACTATCATCTCGACTTCATACTCCAGCATGGTCATTCCATTCGCACCACATATTGCATTACATTCGCGGCATATGGCATTTTGGGTTACATGTGTTTCTGCATTTATATGGTTTAGATCGGCATCTGATATTTGACTCTTTATGACTCCTCATTTGTATAGTTGATCTGTATCGCGTATTATGATATTGTTCCTCATTTGTATAGTTAATCTGTATTGCGTATTCTGATATTGTTTGACTCATGGACTTGTCAGTATTTTTGCTTACTCTGATAATGTATGATTCATAACCTTGTGCCTATTTTAACATGGTATGATTATGACATTGCGTTGAATACTTGACACTTACCTTGTGCACACACTTACACCACCCTCTAAGCTTTTTATAAGCTTATGCACGATAGATGCGTGCAGGTGACGATAGGACGTAGTCGAGCTAGGGCAGGAGCGTGCGGCAGAGCTTCTGGAGATTTTATTATATGCATGTATTTCCCTTTTAGCACTGTATTCAAATGTTCATATTAGTGGATATGTGATGATGATGTTGCCTTTGTGACTTAGGTAAACTTGTGGTTATGCTTTTCATGAGACAAATTCATGTTGAAAATCCTCCTTGTAGGATCCCATGATCAGAACCTGGCATATGGGCACTGGGAGCCGAGAATGGGATACTATGGAGGCTGTCGGCACCGGATTCGGTGATCGGGATTATTGTGAATCCGATTTCTGGGTTTGCGGCATGATACTAGGCATAATGTTTTTTAGTGGGTTTCAACTCACCAAGGCCTAATTGTTCATATACCGAGTATGGTATCAGATTAACACTTGCCCCTAGGTCTAGAAATGCTCTATTAACCTTGAAGTTTCCTATCACATATGAGATTGTATGACTTTTAGGATCCTTATATTTTGGGGGAGTGCTTCGATTGATTATGGCACTCTCCTGTTCAGTAAAAAATGCTTTCTTATGTACGTTGAGCTTTTGCTTTACCACACACATATCTTTTAGGAATTTAGCGTAAGATGGGAACTGTTTTATTGCATCCGATAAGGGGATGTTGATCTTGACTTGCTGAAAAACCTTTAAAATATCCTGATAGCATTGCTACAATCACCACTATCCTTAGAATTTTCAGATTCCTTTGGTTTCTCAATCTCCTTGGGAATCTCTTTGTCAATTTCTTTTCCACTTCTTAGGGTGGTGATGGCTTGAACATGTTCCACATGTTGAGTTGAAGAGTTGAGCCCACATTCTTGAGTTTGTGCCTTTGGGTTAGGTTGGGGATGGGTTGGAAGGGTCCCTGTCTCCCTAACATTTAGTCGTGTCTCAAGTCTTGCAATTGAAGCTTTGAGTTTGTTCATAGCATGCAGTTAGCCCTGCATGAATGCATCTAATGTATCTTCAAGGGTTTTCCTGGGTGGAGGTCCATTAGATGGCCCTTGAGGATAATTGTTTACATTTGTAGTTGGTCCGTTTATCCAATAAAAGTTACGCTAATCTGGAATGTTTGTGTTAGAATTGGTGCACTAAAAGGTCGTTGATACGCATTTGTAGCATTTACTTGAACATTCAACACCTCTTAAAAAGTTAGGATCGTAGGATAATCTTTAGTTAGGTGTATATCGCTCTCATAAATTCCACATACGGTTTCAACAACTTTTTTGAATCAAGTTGATTCATTCCTAAATTCTAAGTACTCAATTTTTTGTGTGAGGTTTGCTAATCATACATTAATATCCTCCTCCTCCTTGACTACATGTACTCCCCCCTCTTGTGGCACTACCTTAGAATTACTAGCTTGGTTAGATGTATCCCATGCTTGGGTGTTTTGAACTAGTGTGTCAAAGTAATCCCAGGCATCTTCTGGTTCCTTGTTAATGAACTCTCCATTACACATCATTTCCATGAATCGGCGCATGTTCGGATTTAGTCCGTCATCGAAGAAGTTAATGGTTCACCAAATTTCATAACTATGGTGTGGGCAAGAGAGAAGTAATTCCTTGAACTATTCCCAACACTCAAAGAATGTCTCATTATTTTTCTGGGAGAAGTTCATTATTTCCCATTTAAGAGCGTTAGTTTTATAAGCCGAGAAGGAACTCTTGTCTCATCTCTGCCCATGTGCCAATGGATCAAGGCCTTAACGAATGAAACCATGATTCGGCCTTTTCGTTTAAAGAGAATAGAAATAATTTAAAGCTAATTGTATTAGGAGGAACATCATTATAATGTATGGTTGTAACAATATCTTCAAATTCTTCAATATGCATATTTGGACTTTCTGAATCAAGTTCATGGAATTTAGAAAGTATTTGGATCATCTCAGGTTTAAAGTCCACGTTTCTTATGTTGATTGGGAAAATTATACGGGAAGGTGTACTTATTCTTGCCGGTTGTAAATAATCTCATAAAGTTTGAACCGGTGGAACCCGATGCACTTCATTCTCACCACGCACTATCCTAACAGGTGGTGTGTGATGTACATGATCCTCATCAACATAATGTCCTTGTCACACCCCAGACTTGGTAATTGGATTCACAATGAACTCGATAGCCGGTTCTGGCCGCAACAGCCTCTGTAGTACCCCATTCTCGGCTCCTAAGGCGGGTTCCGATCCTGGGATCCCACAAGGAGGATTTCCATAATCATATAACCATTTCTAATACGAGCATACCCAAGATCACAATAAGTATATCTGAGAATAACAAAGGCACACATCACAAAATCCACTATAAATTTGAACCTTAACAAGTACATAGTAGAATGGAAATACATCTGATAGCAAGAGAGGGAGGAAGAAGATCTGCAACATTGGGAGTCCTCGGCTCAACTTTAATCCAAGCTCTGCCGCTATGATGCTGACCTAGGATCACTTACACGTGTCAATCATGCATAAGCTTATAGAAGCTTAGAGGGTGGTGGAAGTGTGTGATAATGGTACATAGAAGAATAATAGGAGGGGAAACATGATCAATGATAATATCACTAGCCTTACCGAGACTTATCATGAATACAATGTAATGAGTATTGGGCGCCTTACCAAGGCGATGCATAAAGGGGCTTAAGTAGTTGATGCAAATGCAATGCATAGTGATGCCGGTGCTCATATTCGAATCCACATATCATGCACATTTCCAATTATAAGGAAATCACTAGGGTCTAGTACACTGCTGGATTACTACCACTCTCCAGACCCGCACAGTCAAACGAGCGTAAGAGACCTCACTACCCACCTGTGGACAGCCAATCACCAACAAGGCTCGACGACATCAGACCCATTTACGAGCTGCTCAAACTCAGCCTAGTAATGCCTTCTTACACCAGGCGGGTAAGGCCACACCCCTACCCAACCGACTACACAACAGTGGGAGTCGCGGCCTAATGGTATAAGGCCCTCTTGCGCTCATAGTTTTTACTCGGTCACGACGTTGGGGTAGATCCTTGGTACCATGAAAGTTTTGAAAATTTTACCCATGGGCATCCTATGTACCCTTTATGCTCAAGTAATATTTTCGGTGTCCACACATACGACCATCCATGAATGTACCCATGGAGGTAAGGCCCTGATGAAGCAATGGTAGTATCATCATGAAATGCGATGCCAATGCATGAGTTACGAATACAGATCATGCACTAGCTTCAAGTACTCGATGTGCATAAGGGGAGAAACTCCATCCCTCTATCATGTCGACCTAATGTTCACACATAATGCAATCTATTCACGCAGATGATGCATATGGGTCATAATGATGTAAACATGCTACTCGACGGTGATGACATAGATCATACTCCTTCCCAAGGAGGGACAGGGTTTAAATACATAAACAAGTACTCTAAGGGGAAGTCCTGTAGGGGGCCCCAACACTTTGGGGTAGCTCACAAGCTAAGAGGGTCATAAGCCCAAGGAAGAAGCGGTCCTAATCAAGGGCCCGAGGTGGACCTTCAACCACCTATAGGAACCCTATGGGCCTACCTTAGGGCCACCAAGGAGGACATCCAACATCAACTGGGTCCTAAAAGACAGCCAGCTATGCATATAAAGTAAAGTCCAAGGCCCAAGCAATCCATGACCTAGTGGGCCATACACTATGCCCAATACATAGGCAACATGGTGGGCCCTCAAGCAAGGTTTGGGCCCAACTATAAAGATCATGAGTCCACTCATTGTGGTGGGCCTAATGGGCAACCCATTATTCCAACATATGGGTGATCATTATATTTAGAACAAGTAAGTTGGGCCTCACATCTCGGCCCAAGTATGGGTTTATTTTAATGGGCAAGTAAGGGCCCAACTACTTGAGTATTTTGGCCCATAAAACTCATCACAATGGCATGATAAATATAGGCCCCAAGGGTCCAATGGGACTATCAAAGGTTCCAGCCCAACCAAGGTTATATGGTCCAACAATTAGCTAGGAGTATGGACCCAATAAAAACCACAACAAGGGTGGGCCTCAAGCATGCACTAATTAAGCCCAAGATTCTAATTAAAAAATAGGATAATACATGTGTAATAATGTTTTCAAATTTGGTGGACCATGCTGCCCCAAAACATTCATTTATGGGCAGCAACCATGGGCCTATTGCTGAAATTCTAGCCCACCCACAATCTGGCTTGCTGGAAATTTAAAATTTAATTAATTTATATATTCATTTTAGTTCCTAGTGACCCATACATGTCACAGGGGAGTCCACCAAATGAAAGGGGTATATTAAACACATACATCAGATGGGCCATGCTGTTGGACTGGTCGTCCAGCAGCAGCCCAATGGGTTGGGCATCCCATGTGTAGGCAGCTCTATGGGCCTGGGTATTTGGCCCAAAAACTCATCCTGTGGGCCCTAATTGGATGCTACTGATAGGGAAGATGATCACGTCTCCTATGGACCCCACATGGATGAATGGTGGGATATAAAATACATTAAGGTGGGCCTATAAAGTGGCTTGGACAGCCAGCCAAGGCTGGATGCCCCAGCCTAGTGGGCCACTCTAGGCTGCACCACGGATGGTACAGGGGCCCGATGGCCCTAAACATTTATAGGGTGGTCCTTCCATTGGTGGGCCACACCTCTACAAAATTTTACAATTTTCGGACAATCTAAAGTATTTTATTTAATTTAAAGAAAATAAACTATCCAGAAAATCTTTTTGACCTAGGCATCCTAGCCTGGTAGGCCGGTCTAACCCTTGCCACGGTGTGCACAGGGGTCCGTTGGCCCTAAAATTTGGTAGGTGCGTCCTACCATGGGTGGACCACACCTCCACAAAATTTTATGATTTTTGGATACTCAAAAATATTTTAATTAAATTCTGAATTACAATCTATCCAGAGTGAAATGTTGCTGTCCATGCAATGTTTATCCAATAAGGTGGGCCCAAACTTCATCTAGGAGGGGGAAAATGGATGTTTAGTATTTTTTCCATAAAATACAGCAAGGTAAGGTCTACAAAAGTTGCCCAACCCTTCATATTAGTGAAAATATCAGTGATATGGGGTCCACACCTTCATATTACACCCCACAATCATAAAGAAAATAGTGAAAATCATGATCCAAAATCCATGCCAAACATTGAATATGACAGTCCAAGCAACAGTCCAGATCTTTGGACATCAATACATGGCTGGATATATCAGACTATATCTCAATAATCTCAGCAATTAAAAGGGTGTGTGGCCTTCCATAGTGGGCTCCACACATGTCTAGATCATGAACTAAGGTCAGGACACTTACATGCATTAATTTAGGGTGTCCAAAAACCATGGAATAAGGTGGTAGGGGTGTCTCACCCTTGCTAAATTTTAGGACGTCCTATGCCCACCAAGTGGGCCATACACATCATCATCCATAATAATAAGAGAAAGGAGAAGAAGAAATATAACCCGGCCATGGGGGTAGGGCCCCGCCACTAATGGGCCCTCCTAAGATTCAATCTCATCCATACAACTATGTAGATTATACATGCAACAATAAACCAATACATGCATGATCCATAACTAAAATGAGTGGTTGAGATGCCATCCCAACATGACTTCTAGGGTCTAGATGCCCTTGGAATGAAGTAGATAATACAATACATCATGATGGGGTCCATGGAGAATGGCCCCATCATGTATCATAACATGCATGTAGGATGGGCCAAAGGGCCACATCCATGGGGTCAAATGAGATTCCCACCATGGATTGGTAGGTCCCATGTGATTCATTTAAAGAAAAGAGAAGATTAAAGGTCAGGAAAGAAATTAGAAATTTATATTCACCCACACGCAAAGCAAGCCTTCAAACTTCCACACTAAGGAGATTTTGAGCCTAAGAAGAGGTTTTAATGGTGGAGATCTATTTTTAATGGTGGGATGAGAAGTATGTTGGGGATTAGAGGGTTGGAGAAAAGAGGGAGAAATTGCTAGCAAATGGAGGAAAATGGAGGGAAATGAGAAAGATAAAGAGAGATAAAGGGGTCATGATGAGTTTGTAAGAGAGGTCATCATTGCCTAAGGGAAGAGTTTACAATGCTTAGGCTTTAGGCTATGCTTGTGTAGTGTGTGTTGAGGTGGGTGGTGTTTTCCATAGAACTTGTGTAGTTTGTATAGGGACTTATGCCAAGGAGGTGGTCCACATGCATTGCACAAAAGTGGGCCACATGATTAAGGGCTATACTATGTAATGTTTATAATTTTTGATCCATATATCAGATGGACGCACAAGACATGTTGTTGGAACCACAATGACGATATGAACAAGATGTCATAGGTCTCGGACCGATCCAAGTCGGGTCGAGGTGACCAGACTCAAGGATGACCGCAAATGCTTTCCGAGGGTCGTAGGTCACCGGGATTTGACTGGTAAGACCGCGGGACGAAGAGAAATGAAATGCATACCTACACACACATGCACATATAGGAACTCGGGTCGGGTCTTACAGTTCTTTAGTCATGATCTCAGATGATGTTTTAGGAATATTTGGGGGCTTTCTAACTCTTCAATGGATTGTGAGTTCTTCAACTAAACCTCCTTCACTCAAAAGTCTTGGTGTACGGTCCCTTACCCAATTGGGCATGAACCACACCAAGTTCTAATTCTATTTCTTAGTTCCTATAGCAAGTAAGAAAGTAAAATTAAGAGAGGAAGAGTATTACCAATGAGAAAGACTAACTTGAAGCTCATATATATAGCATAAAACACACAATGTTAGTAAACACAAGACAAAATTCTAAAAATCCTAAGATCCTAAATTATAAAATTCATAAACACATTAAAAATTCTAACCTAAAAACAAAACTCAAAAAATTAAACCTAAATGTGTTTTTGCCACTCCCTGGAAACGGCGCCAAAAACTTGTTCACAACCCTAAGTGCAAGGTCGCGATGTAGTAATAATTTAGTGAGACCGAGGTCGAATCCACAGGGAATGGGGAACATGATCTAGTGCTAATATAAGTCTAACTTGGTTGGTTGGATGATTAATCCAGTGATTTTAGGGAAAGTGGAAAACAAATATAAAAGGACTAAGGATCCATGAATCCACTTGTAGTAATTTCAATCATCAGCTGGAATCGAAGTCCTAATTTGTCTAGTTAGATGATAGAGCGGTTAAATTAGTCATAAATATTAATATGAATATGATTTCAATTGATCAGTTCTTCTATAAAATACTTGAAGATCAATCATAGGGAATCGAAGCATCCAATGAACCCTTAGGCATTGTTGGATCATTCAATTATATAGATTGATTCCTTTGCTCAAACAAGGCTCAACAATTGCTACATCGAAGTATCCATTGTACCCAAAGTGCATAATGAATAAAAAAAAATAAACAGCTCCAAGACTTTCAATGGTAGATTCAAACTAAATCATTAATTAATCATCAATCAAAATAATAACATTGAATTCAACAAACTAAGAACTGAGATTAACTACAAGCTTAATCCCTTAGTCTTAACTAAGAGAATAGCTTAACAAGAGTAACATCTTAGAAGAAAACATAAAAACTAAGGAAGAAGAAAGAACTCTTGGGAGGTTGTTCCACCTTTTGCTCTACTCCTTGAACCCTAATTCGTGCTTAGAAACTCCTAAAAGATCCAAATTTATAAGCTTTGCTCGACCGACTTTGAAATCGCCTCAATCTTACGCAAAAAGTTACGCTTCGGTCGGACCGAATTAAGGATGAAAATCTCACTTTCTCGCTGGATTGTTCTATATGATTTCGGTCGGACTAAAGTCTATTTTTTAAATTATTTCAGGACTTTCTCTTTTCAAACTCGAAATTTCAGAATATGATTGTTTTGGCCAATTTTCAGGATTCCTCTTCTTCACTTTAAATCTTCAATCTTTATTCCTCACTTGGTTTCCTTGGATCTTTGGCATGTGGATTCTTAATTAATGACTTCTAAATCTCCAAATATTCATTTAGTAATCTTTTCAGCATAAATGTTCTATTTGAGCGTTCTTTTCTCTTTAACTCTCAAAATCACCTCGCAAGAGAAAACATGTGAAAATAGATTAATTAAGCATATTTATATTCCTAAAAACAATGAATAACAAGGGAAAATATGCAATATTTGACACTTAACAGTCTGCCTCATCCAATCAGAGTCATTTACATGTGATCTGTATGAAAATGCATGGTTTACTAGGAGACTTTCCTACAGATACGTATGGTGAATCCTAAAAAAGTGGATTCATAATGTATTAGTTGTCACTGAGCGTTACTAAAGTGGTCGAGAGGAGAAACGACCGAGCTCAGATGATTGCATGATATAAGAAGAGGTAACCAAGCTCGAACGATTACAACTGGCCCAAAGATAGTAGAAGAAGCAAAACATGGGAAGCATTTAGAATCCAAGTGATGGAGAGTGGTTACTCTAATCGTCGAAACATGAGAATGATCCAGAACGGCTATATTAGAGCTATAAATAAAAGGAGATTACAACAGAGTAAATCGTGTCATACCAAACTAAACGAATTAAACACTATCTTTCAATTTATTAGTCAATTTACATTCCATAATGTAATCCTTTACTTTTCCTGTTAAGTAAATTACAATTCTGAGTGTGTTCTTTTACTTTTCAGCTTGATGATTTATGTTTCATAGGATAATCTGTAGGAGTAATCTAATCTTTAGTTGTAATTGGAGTTTATGCTTGCACGCTGGACCTCGTTCAGTCATTGGAGAGGTGTCCTTCAACAGTTCATAGCAGCTGACTATAAGGATTTCTTTCTCGTTTCATTTGATATGTAGAGGAAAGTCCTTTCGTACGGAAGGCAAAGGAGTGACCCATCATCAGAGGACGAACCCTACCCTCTAAATATCGCCTAATCTATTTACACATCGAGTGAGTGGCCGAATAGGTGACCTATCTCTTCATATCTTAGTCATACACTACGTGTCTGCCTATCTTGGTGCTTGGGGTCATTGTTGTTCAGTTTGAATTGGAGCTGCTAATCTAATTCTGGCATACTCGTACACTGTTTGAAAAAATAACAATGAACAATTTTCTGGCACGCCTGATGGGACCCTGTTTATTAATTACCGGTTTGACCTTTGCTGAAAATGCAAATGAGAAGTGCCCGAATTACTGGGGTGGGGTCGAACCCTCAACACCGACCGCACCACCTCTAGGGGAGGATGTGTTGGTCCATGTGCCTCCTAAGGCTTCAAATCCAAATACTAACCCAACTGGAAATTAGGCTGGACCATCCATGCATCGAGCCACACTTCCAGACAGGTATCAATGGTGCTTCAGGATGTTCAGATGAGCATCTAAATGGTGCAAGAATTTGGAAGAGCCCAAGCTAAACCATTCCAGATCCAAGCTGAGAGCACTAATCAGTACATGGCCAGTCAAATGGAGGCCATGCAATGTTTGTTGGTTGTAATAACGGAACAAACACCATTGACACCACAACACACTGCCAATGAAAGCTCGGTCAACAGTGCAGTTCCATTGCCACCTATGCCACCTTTGTAATGTAATCCACCACCGATTCCTCCTTTGAATGTCAGGAATGTGCCACATCCTATGGAAATCAGGCAACATGAGAGGGAGGTTACGTGAAAGTACCCTGGTTTGTCAATTAGTGTGAGCGTTAAGTCAGCAAGACAGAGAAGCTCCATAGGAAGATCAATCAACCATCTGCCTCAACTGGATGTGTGCTTAAACTCACCACAGGTAAATCTAAGCCTCACATCCCATGTCCCAAAACACCAGGTACTTAAATTAGAATACCTAGGGTTTTTTGAGTTAGAAAACTTTTCAAAATATCAGAAAATCTCTAAGTTTTTTACCTCTGTCGATTTATCAATAGACTTATCGATATAATTGAGAAGTGCTATCAATGTCCTTGATGATCAATCGATACCATCGAAATGAGGACCAAAGATGTCTAGCAACCACATATTCATCTAGACGGAATTATCGATGTACCGATACCCCTATCGACATCACTGATATTTGAAACTCAAGTCTATTGAAGTTTACTCGATAAAATTGACAGCATAGTGTATGTGTCCCTATTTTTTATAAGAAAATCATATAGACCTTCAATATATCGAAACACTCCTCGATATCGTCAAAATTAAAAAACCGATGATATCGGAAGGCCTTCGATGATATCGGTCTCGGACACAGTTTTCCCAGTAACATTTTTCAAGTGGTTTTTATCTAGGATCGAGGGTCACTCGATAGAATCGATATTCAAATATCGATGATATCGAGGCCGGATTGATGGCATCGAGAAAGGACATAAACTGTCCAACAAGCTCACTGATAAAATCTTTGGATTTATCGACGCATCGATACGGCCTTCGATATCATCGACATTCAAATTCCGATGATATCGAGTGTACCACGATCATATCCTTGACCAGAAAAATTTCAAAGGCTTTGTCTCTCTCATTTTTAAATGTCGAGGAATCGAACCTCGTGTTGATGAAATCGGAGTTCGAAGTCCGATGACATCGATGCATGTTTCGATCCCCTCGATCAGCTAGCAAAAGATTTCAAAAGCGTATGACATTTGAGTTCATGTCATCGAGCGAACAGTCGATGCAATCGAGAGTATACGCTCGATGATATCAACCCTACTCGATGATATCGAACTCTGTCATAAATGTGACCGTTTTATATCCGTTGGAACTTTTTGCCTATATATAGAGAGCTTGTCTTTTGTTGCTGGTAGAGAAAGAAGAGAGTGCTTCTGAGTGTTTAACCTTAGATCATATACCCAAAGCTGTTTCTCTCAGGGAAGTTTATCCTCCAATCCACCCTCATCATTGATATTCAATAGAGTGGATTGGGGAATGAACTTCCACATTCAAGGATCCTCCAGCTACCACCTTAATGGCAAATCATTAAGCTAGGATGCCTTGAATGCATAGATGATTGGAATCTCTCTATCTCCTTAATAGGAAAATATTTGAGAGTAGGATTCCATCCTTACCTTGACCCAACCCGTCGCCATGCATTGGTATATCTTCTTAGTTGCGGTTCAAGGAAGCAGAAGACTCTTCATCAACAAAGGAGGAAATCTTTGTCAATGAGCTAAAAGGGACTCATCTGCTTATCTATAAGTTATCAGAGTCCAGAGGACCCTTGTGATCATTCTTTTGTAGGATTGGGTCTAAGGTATTTCTCACCCCTTGCAAGTCCTTTAGGAGGTCTCCGACGGGAGTGTACGTGGTGGGTGCATTGTGTTGACCCTTGCTCTATGGAGAGCGTAAACAGTTAGGGTCTTATGGAAGATCCTTAGCCAATGTGCCTAAAAGTGGGTGCGTTGTGTTGACCCTTGCTCGTGAGAGCATAAACAGTCAGCTTAGGTGTAGGTTATAAAGGTTAAAGGTGAACCTGATTTAAATCATTAGGTTTGGGGTGAACCATGTGAAACCTCTTTAGTAAAATTCGGTACACTCAAGGGTTGAGTGCGATTACCGGGAGTGGAGTAGACAAGTAGTCGAACCACTATAAAAATGACTGTGTTTGAGATTGTTATTGTCTTTCATTTGTTTATGTAATTTCCTGAAATACATTCATATTTGATTATCTAAGATCACACTTCACATACACGCATAGTCATATCTATCATAAATTAGTTTGCATATTGTTCATCTCTCAAATAGTTTGTGATTAGATCCTCTACCGAGCTTGGAAGCCAGTAGAGTTACTCTTGAGTAATCCTAAAATATGCTTGTTGTTAGGATTAGAGTGATAGGATTTTAAATTATCATAAAATTTTTAAAAAGTCCTATTCACCCCCCTCTAGGACATATTGGCATATTCCTACTTCAACTAAAGCGGTCTTTACTGCAATTTCATTTGGTATCAGAGCGGGTCTCTCTTAAAAGGCTTCACCGCCTAAAGAGTGATCTTAACTGAAGTTGGGAATATGGCCAAAGGAGAGGGCTCATCGGTTTCTAGGTCTCCAGTATTTGATGGATCAAATTATGCATACTGGAAGGTTAGAATGCACTACTTTCTGAGATCTTTGGATCATGATGTTTGGGACATAATTGAAAGAGGATATGTGCCACCACTTGAACAGATAGTACTTGAAAATAACACAACTATCTTCAAACCAAAATCCAAAGAAAAATGGACAGAATTCGACAAAGAAAATCAAAATGTTGAGGCTAAAGCTATGAATGTTATCTATTGTGCTGTGTCCCAAGATATTTTTAATCAAATCAGAATGTGTGGGACATCCAAAGAAGCATGAGATTTATTGGAAACAACTCATAAAGGAACAAGCACTATAAAGAGATCCAAACTGCAACTCCCAACATCGCAGTTTAAAAGTCTCAGAATGGAAGAGCATGAGACCTTTATGGAGTTTTTCACAAAGTTGAATATCATTTGCAACTCCATGGGTGAATTAGGTGAGAAAGTTCCGGTACCAAAAATCTATAGGAAAATTTTAAGATCATTACTAGAACAGTTCAATCCTAAAGTAACAACCATTGAAGAATGTAGAAACATAGATGAAATGAAAGTAGAAGAACTTGTAGGTTCCTTACAAACTTTTGAACAACACTTCAAACAAACCCAAAAATCAAAAAATACTGTCCTCAAAACTTCAAAGAAAATAACTAATGAGGACATTGAAAGTGAAAGAGAAGATGAATATGAGGAAGTGACATTGCTGGCACAAAGATTCAAGAAGTTCTTTCAGAAAAATGGTGGCCGTCCATTTAAAGGAACAAAGATGGACAACAGACTTTCTGCAGGTAAATTTGGTAAAAAGACCAAAGAACCATAGTGTTATACCTGTCAGAGGTTTGGACACCTGTCTACTGAATGCCCAAACAAAAAAACAAAGGGTAAGGTAATGGCTGCCACATGGGAAGATACAGAAGAGTCAAACTCAGAATCTAGTGACTTAGAGAGCGATGGAGATTAGAAATCTTTGAAAATCCTTATGGTGTCCACTGCTCCAATCATTCCCAGTGAAACTGAGAACGAGAAAGAACACCAAGCTACTGAATCATTTTCATCAGATGATGAGGAAACTGAAAAGGAAGAAGAAGAAGAACATAATAAACTACAAGATGCTTACAATCAACTTTACATCCATAGCATCAACATTGTTAGAAGACTTGGAATATCTGAAAATAAAAAAGAATTGCTGCAAAAAGATTTGGATAAAACTCTGAAAATTAATACACATCTAATCAATGATTTAAAGCAATATCATTCAGATAATGATAGACTTGAGAGAATTAACACCTTCCTTAAATTCGAGTCTGAAAAACTAAACAAACAGGTTGAGCAATGAAAAGACAAAAACATGCTAATTCAAAATGAAAATCATACACTCCTATTTGATTTAGAAGAATCTAGAAAGATCACTAAGCTAAACTACAAGTTTTCCTAGATTGGTGAGAAGCTAGAAAAACTCTTAGGTATGGGAAGACCTGGAAAGGACAAGACCGGCTTAGGATATGATAAATCTAAATCAAAGACTAGATATGCAGCACAAAAGACTGAAAAATCTGCTGCTTCAGGAAGTAATACTAGAACTACTCTAGTTTGTCATTTATGTGGTGATTTAGGTCATTATAAGTTTGAATGCTTGACACCTAGAAGGACTCCACATAACCCTGGTCAAAATCATATTGGTAAATTCAAACCGACTAGAGAAATACAGAATGTCAAAAGTCCACCTAGGAGATTGGTTAAAAGAAATACTCATCCATCACCACCTAGAATGAATGATAGAATGAAGGAGTCATTGAATCAAGTGGGTGAGATAAACATGAAAACTAAATCTACCACAATAAAAAATTCTATCGCAAAATGGATAGTGATAGAAAAACTGAATTTTCTGATAACTCACTCTATTCATATGCCCTGAAATATTAAGCATGAAAAGACAAGTCCAGGTCATACATCGAAATCTGGATATTTGCTAAAATGATGCAATTTTTGCTGAACTTTTAATGTTATATCTGAGGTCTCTCACCTCGTCTTTTGTATAAACATCATGATGTTTATAATTTTTGGTTTTACAATATTTGTAATAAATTTTGTTGTGTATATTGTTGATTCAAAGATATACCACATTATACATGTATGTTTGTAGAAGTACTACAGTAAAATGAAAAATATTCACCTTCGATATGTCTGTTGATAGGTCATGTGGATTCTCGATTAATCGATCATAGGTCGATATCATCGACGCCTCTTTAGAATGCAAAGAGTCATATAATCGAGAATGATATCGAAAACAGCTTCGATAACATTGGGTGGGGTATCTCAATATCATCGAAACACTAGTCGATGATATCGAAGATTGCGGCCTGATAAAAGGCGGTCGAGTGGAAAAAATTTATTTTCTTTTCTGAAAAGGCATCTCACTTTTCCCGCTCATTCCCTCAGCCGGAAGTGCATCGGTGGGTCCCGGAAGACTCCTCAGAACTGGTATTACCCTTCCATTCCTTCTATTCTAGATTCTATCTTACTTTTGGGTTGGGTATTTTTAGTTTTTTTTGGGGAACTTTGTCCGTTTTTCCCAAATCTCTGTCTTTATAGGTAAGGACAAAGAAAATGTGTCTGGTCCAGGAGAGTCATCTAGAGCTTCTCGACGAAAAACCCTTGCTTCAAAAGAGAGAGCAAGAGCTCCTGAACGGGGGACCCCCACTTGTCAAAGGACACAACAAGCTTCACATGGTGGGTCCCAATCCGAAATACCAGTCCCTCCTCTGGCTAGAATAAATCCGGTTCAGGCTAAATATACCGGTAGGAAGCTTATCAATGAAAGAAAGGTTGACAGGGATTGTTTAAAACTGTACAATCTGGAATCCCTGTTTGCTGCAATCGATTGGTTGCCTGTTCTTGACTTCGGTGGGCCATGTCATCTTGAACGAACATGCAGCTTTCTCGCCACTTGTCACTCACCTATGTCTGATCCTCCTATCATGGTCTCTCTTGATGGTGATGATGTACTAATCACTCCTGCTACAATTGCAAACATCCTAGGGCTGGAAATGTCACCGGATGGTCTCCCTGAAATGGACCTCAAAAACATTGAAGTTCGGTCCATGGTTACTAAATACCTCTGTCATGGTAAAGACATTCCTTGGTACTAAGGAAATGCATTGAAATCTAAGTTCATGGAACCACGATTTTGGGTCTTACACGGTATCTTCGCCACAAACATCTATCCTAGAAGTACCAACCGGTCCAATCTCACAGGTTTCATGACCATGATAGTGCATTTAATAGCCAACGGGATAAAAATCTGCCTCCCGACTCTGATTGTACATCAGTTGGTCTACGCCGTTCATACATTCAGGGATCTTCACCTGCCCTATCCCTAGATTAAAAACATGGTGTGCAATGCTATCGACTTCCCAACGACCAGTGATCCGGAACTTCCTCTCCAAGTTTTCAACAAAAATAACATTCGAAGGATGGACTTGAAGTTCCATAAGTATCCCGAGGATCCAGAGGAAGGCATTCACGAAGAAGTAGCAGGAGGTGAAGGAGATGCTCCCACTGCAGAGACTGAAATGGTTGGGGAAGAACCGCCTGTGCCCCATCAAGCACCATCCACATCAGCTGCCGGGCATGCAAAGAGATTTAAGCTCCATCGAGATAGGATTGGAGCAATCCAGCGAGATGTCTCCTAGCTCAAGGAATCGGTGAATGAAAGGTTTACCGTCTTGGAACACCTGGTCAACGGAGTGCAGCAGACTGTTCACAGTTGGTTGATCTACTCACCTGACTCGAGACGACACGACACCATCTTCCTCTGCTCCATAGTGTTGGTCTCTGGTCGCTATCACATACAGCTTACTCTTATTTCCGCGTATGAGCATTAGTATCTTTTTGGATGCTCTACGCTCCCATGAGTGTATATGATAACTCACTAATCTGCACAGTCTGACAGATTTTTTTTTTTTTTTTTTTTTTTTTTTTTTTTTTTTTTTTTTTTTGTATATGCCCATGGATGGGCTAAACATTGATGGTTGGTTTTGGGTGCCCATGAATGGGCTTGGTAATTGTGTTTGGATAACTGTTATACTTCTGCCAATCTTGGGCAGTATGTTTTTTTTTTGGATATTTTGGATATGGCTGGTTATAATTCACTCCTATTTACTACCATGATTATGTGTTAAGATCCCTTGGTTTTATCTAGTTTCTGATATGTGGAATGCATGTGATGTTTTTTTTTTAATGATTGATTCTATCTGCTTATATCACTGCTCTATCTGGTTTGTTATGCATACATAGTTTCTGAAAATGATGTCTGATTAAACTGATTTGATCATTATACATCTATCCTTTATATATGTATGTTCTCTTAATGTTGGTTCTCTCACATACTTCAAACTTCAGTCAATATCAACTATTATATTCATCTTTGTCAATGACTGACAAAAAGGGGGGAGAACATTTCAAACACCCCGAA
This sequence comes from Magnolia sinica, assembly GCF_029962835.1. NCBI lineage: Eukaryota > Viridiplantae > Streptophyta > Magnoliopsida > Magnoliales > Magnoliaceae > Magnolia > Magnolia sinica. Next base: position 33,025,347 of record NC_080582.1, on the reverse strand, counting down.
AGGAAAATTATATATCTGCTTGAATGGTAATGCAGGTGTTAGGGGGAGCAGCTGCATCAAGATAGGGGGAGAATGTTGTTAGGGGGAGCAGCTGCATCAAGATAGGGGGAGAATGCTGTTAGGGGGAGCAGCTATTGAGTGTGTGTATGGTTTTACTAGACATTGTAAAATTATGTAAAATACATGTACACACAATTTAGGATGTGTTTGTCTAGATGTTGTTCTAGGGTGTTTTGGTATTTTGTCACGTAATTGACAAAGGAGGAGATTGAAAATACCCTGGTTTGTCAATTAGAGTGAGTGTTGAGTCAGCAAGACAGAGAAGCTCCATAGGAAGATCAATCAACCGTCTGCCTCAACCGGATGTGTGCTCAAACTCGCTACAGGTAAATCTAAGCCTCACATCCCATGTCCCAAAACACCAGGTACTTAAAACCCTTAAAAATTGATTAGAATACCATAGGGTTTTTGAGTTAGAAAACTTTTCAAAATATCAGAAAATCTCTAGTTTTCTACCTCTATCGATTTATCTATAGACTTATTGATATAATCGAGAAGTGCTGTTGATGTCCTCGATGATCAATCGATACCATCAAAATGAGGACCAAAGATGTCCAGCAACCACATATTCATCTGGACAGAATTATCAATATATCGATACCCCTATCAATATCATCGATATTTGAAACTCGAGTCTATCGAAGTTTACTTGATAAATTGGACAGCAGAGTGTATGTGTCCCTGTTTTTATTAAGAAAATCATATAGACCTTCGATATATCGAAACACTCCTCGATATCCTCGGAATTCAAAAACTGATGATATCGGAAGGCCTTCGATGATATCGGTCTCGGACACAGTTTTCCCAACAACATTTTTCAGGTGGTTTTTATTTAGGATCGAGGGTCACTCGATAGAATCGATATTCAAATATCGATGATATCGAGGTCGGATCGATGACATCGAGAAAGGACATAAACTGTCCAACAAGCTCATTGATAAAATCTTTGGATTTATCAATGCATCGACACGACCTTCGATATCATCGACATTCAAATTTCGCTGATATCGAGTGTACCTTGATCATATCCTTGACCAGAAAAATTTCAAGGGCTTTTTCTCTCATTTTCAAATGTCAAGGAATCAAACCTTATGTCGATGAAATTGGAGTTCGAAATCTAATGACATCGACGCATGTTTTGATCTCCTCGACCAGCTGGCAAAAGGTTTCAAAAGTGTATGACATTTAAGTTCATGTCATCGAGCGGCCAGTCAATGTAATCGAGAGTATACGCTCGATGATATCGACCCTGCATGATGATATCGAACTCTGTCATAAATGTGACCATTTTATATCCATTGGAACTTTTTGCCTATATATAGAGAGATTATCTTTTGTTGCTGGTAGAGAAAGAAGAGAGTGCTTTTGAGTGTTTAACCTTAGATCATATATCCAAAGCCCTTTCTCTCAGGGAAGTTCATCCTCCAATCCACCCTCATCATTGATATTCAATAGAGAGGAATGGGGAATGAACTTCTGCATTCAAGGATCCTCCAGCTACCACCTTAATGACAAATAATTAAGTTGGGATGCCTTGAATGCATAGATGATTGGAATCTCTCTATCTCCTTAATAGGAAAACATTAGAGAGTAGGATTCCATCATAACCTTGACCCAACCTATCGCCATGCATTGGTATATCTTCTGAGTTGCGGTTCAAGGAAGCAGAAGACTCTTCATCAACAAAGGAGGAGATCTTCGTCAACGAGCTAAAAGGGACTCATCTGCTTATCTGTAAGTTATCAGAGTCCAGAGGACCCTTGTAATCATTCCTTTGTAGGATTGGGTCTAAGCTATTTCTCACCCCTTACAAGTCCTCTAGGAAACCTCCGGCGGGAGTGTACGTGGTGGGCGCGTTGTATTGACCCTTACTTTATGGAGAGCATAAACAGTTAGGGTCTTATGGAAGATCCTTGGCCAGTGTGCCTAAAAGTGGGTGCATTGTGTTGACCCTTGCTCATGAGAGCATAAACAGTCAGCCTAGGTGTAGGTTGTAAAGGTTAAAGGTGAACCTGATTTAAAACCTTGGGTTTGGGGTGAACCGTGTGAAACCTCCTTAGTTAAATCCGGTACACTCAAGGGTTGAGTGCGGTTACTGGGAGTGGAGTAGACAAGTAGTCGAACCACTATAAAATGGACTATGTTTGAGATTGTTATTGTCTTTCATTTGTTTATGTAATTTCCTTAAATACATTCATATCTGATTATCTGAAATCACACTTCACACACACGCACAGTCATATCCATCATAAACTAGTTTGCATATTGTTCATGTCTTAAATAGTTTGTGATTGGATCCTCTACCAGGCTTGGAAGCCAGTAGAGTTACTCTTGAGTAATCCTAAAATATGCTTATTGTTAAGATTAAAGTGATAGGATTTTAAATTATCATAAAATTATTAAAAAGTCCTATTCACCCCCCTCTAGGACATACTGGCATATTCCTACTTCAACTAAAGCAGTCTTTATCCTAATTTCATTAGGAATTCCGAACCTGATAATAGGAATCATATACTGCCAGCTGGATTTAATCCATAGTAGGGCCTTAGATTTCCTCATACTCTTAATTGATTTGGACCGAATCACCCACCATCTGTGGAACCTCAGTGGGTTGATTTAGGCAAGATAGCACAACTTGTTCAAGAGGTTGCTTGCCAAGTACTTGGCAGTAATACTATTCCTTTGTATCACAAACCCTACCCTGAATGTGTAGATTGACAACATCCCCTACCAAGAAATTATCGATCGGAGTTTGCCCTGTTCTCGGGTGAGCCTGGTTAGTCAACGATCAAACATGTCGGCTATTTCCTGATGGAGTGTGGTGAACTTGCCAACGATGATTATCATAAATTATAATTGTTTAGTTACTCACTAACCGCTGTGGCATTCACTTGATATTCAAACCTACTATCAGATTTAGTACACACTTGACAGGCAATGGAAGAGAAGTTTCATACTCAATTCTTCTCCAGGAACATAAAGAAAACTATGGCCGATCTCACACGATTTCAGTAGTTACATGGGGAATCATGTGAGAGTTATATTATGCGATTCAAGTGGGCAAAGAGCCACTGTAAAGTAGTCATGACTGAAGCTGAATTTGTGCAACTCGCATAAGATGGAATAGAATATAAGCTCCGCAAAAATTTCATAGGCACAGAGTTTATCTGTTGCGCCCCAAACTCGAAAACGGGGCTCACAATATTTTCGATCGCTAAATCTGGCGCCGACAGCCTCCGCAGTACCCCATTCTCGGCTCCTGGCACCCATACACCAGGTTCCGATCTTGGAATTCTACAAGGAGGATTTCTATAACATAAGTCTGTTTCATAGTCAGCATAACCAAGATCATAACCTACAGATAATAACCACAGGAGTATCATCACAAAATCCACTAAGAATAAATACTTTTACAAGGCGCATAAAGGAATGATACAATGGCTATAAAAACTCCAAAAGAAAGCTTCGCAGCACGCTCCGGCTCTTGCCCAGCTACTGTCTAGCATCACCTGCACGCATCAATCGTGCATAAGCTTATAAAAAGCTTAAAGGGTGGTGTACGTGTGTGTGGGACAGGTTCAAAGTATGCAGAAATGTTGGCAAGACCATGAAAACCATCAGTTGTAACAAGGCTATACAATATAAGGCAGAGGTGTCATCAGCCATACCAAAGCTATGTTATACCAAGCATAAATGCTAGACCGCTATACCAAGGCAATGCGATGAGAGGCCTATATAGCCAAATGTCATATGCAAGGTGCAATGCGGTCATGCTAGTGCTCTTATCCAATCCACATATCAGTACAGTTCCTCTCTGGAAAATAACCGGGGTCAATTACACTCCACACTGACTGCCGCCTCCCTAGCCGCGCAGGCCAGCGAGCATAAGAGACCTCACTACTCTCCTGTGGTCAGCCAATCACTAACACGGCTCGATGGTAGCGGACCCATTTATGAGCTGGTCAAACTCAGCCTAGCTTAAATGCCCCCTCACTAGGGCGGATAAGACTACACCCCTTTCCAACCGACCATGATACAGTGGGAGACGCGGCCTAATTGTAAAGGCACCAGCGCTCATGTTTTCCAATCGGTCTCGATGTTGGAGTGTCTCATGGTACCATGAAGGTTCTGGGACTTTCATCTAAGGATATCCTACGTGCCCACAGTGCTCAAACTAATATTTCTAGTGTCTAAATATGGCCATCCACGATATGCCTATGGAGGTTACGGCCCTGATGAAGCTAGGGCGAGTATTAACCATGCTATGCAATGCTAGATGCATGAATCACACAAATCAACCATGCATCAATCCTGTGCATACAGCGCGCTCAAGAGGGGCAACTCCATCACTCAGGGAGTCCCATAACAGCCTGCCTAATGGCATAAACCATGACCAATTACATCTCAACCAAGCACACATATGATGCACATGGGAATGGGTCATGAAGATAACTAATTATGCTATGCGACGATATTGTACTCTCCTCATAATAAGATTTGGTCTAGGTACTTAGATAATTTTACATGGAATAGTAAGAGCACAACTACTAGTGGGGACCCAACAATTTGGGGTAGCCCACAAAGACTAAGAGAACAATACTATGAGCTTAAAATGATAAGAATGGGCTTAACAAATGGTTTAAGGTGGACATTCAACCACCAATAGATGAGAATAAACCTAACAAATGGGCCCAGATCCACAATGGGAACATTTAACGACCATTGTCCCCCAGAAGGCGACCTAACAAAGATTCTACCTAAAGCAAGGCCCAAGGCGCAAGTACTACCTTAGAAATAAAATGGGCAGCAATACATATATATCATATCACATAATGGGCTCCGAGAAAATGGCCCAAAGCCCTCACACAACATCATGGGCCTAAAAAGGCAAGCTATGGTCGAAGAACAATGGCCACCGAATTCATGTATTATGTTGGACCTAGTGGGCAGCCCATAAGCCTAAGCACAACGCAAAAACATATCCATGTTAGGTCAAATGGGCCCTTCAATATCAGCCCAAATCTAAGTAAAATAGGTGGGAAATCAAGGACCCAGTCACATATACAATTCAGCCCACAAAGTCCAGCATAATGTGAAGACAGTCCATGTACAAGGACTGGGCCAAGGCTGGACGTCCCAGCCCATCTGGGCTTACTGGACATCTTAAAAATCTGGACTATACATTTGGGCCCAAACAAATAACTAAAAGGTGGGTCTTACTAGGCACTAATTAAGCCCAAAAATCTCATAAATAAACTCATAGTGTGTGTACACAATACTCTCCATTTGGTGGGCCCCACGTCCTTACAATGTTCAGCAACATGTACAATTTATTCCTTAAGACATTGCTGGACTTTTAGCCCATCCAGCTCTTGGGCCTGCTGAGGTCCAGCAGATAGTAATCTTGAGAAAAAATAAATTTTTATAGTGGCCCTTAGTCATCATAGTGGACCCAAATCAGATGGAGAGTGGGGATACAACACATAAAATCAGGTGGGCTACTATGAGAAGAGAAGTGGAAGAGGAACTCCCTCAACCGGCGGCTAAAATACCCCATCCTTTTTAGAAGGTTCCTGTTCTTGATGATCAATTGGGGGTAAATGCGGTTGAATCTATACTATTAGTTACGACACATAAGGATCGAGATGACCTCAACAACATGTTTCAGTCGGGAGACTCCAAAGAGGATGACAATTGGGGTAACTTGTCAGACTACGTCATCGAATACTGTTTCCCAACAGAGGAGTGGCTAGCTAGCGAACTCTCATCGACCACAGATACTCCGAAAAGTTCCTCGCCCATCGACCTTTCAGCCGAACTCGTGGCTGATGAACACCCTAGTTAGATTGGAGAAATCAGATCTGAAACACTAGGGGGTCAAAGTTCAAGTGGTAAAACTGTGTTTGGTTCAATGCCGCCAATAACATTTCATTGTAATATGGTTTTGATGTTGCCATCCAGCTTTCAGGCGAGTCCTATGCAACCAAACACAATGCCTGGAAACGTAGAGGAATATGCTCCTCTAGTAATCATACAACATGCTTCTTTCCTGTTTGGAGAAGGTAAGGAGATGAAATTAGGGTTAATAAGGCATCACATGTCGACATGGTCACCATTGTGGCCAGGAGTGCATCCGAAAGGGTGATTATCGACAAACCCACTAACGATATGATCCAATGCCTTAAGATGTTGTACATATCAACCCATCTAGATGGATGCTCGATTACCAAAATTTTGGTTGATAATGGGGCCGAAGTGAATATGTGACCAAAAAGAATGATGGGCAAGTTGAGAAAGACTACAGCTGACCTGATCCTATCTAAAATGACTGTTTGCTGCCCATGTCACGAACACACACAGTGTCTTATCGGTCAATTTGACCGTGGGTACTAAGACAATTTTGGCATCATTTTTCATGGTAAATACTTCATTGAGCTACAATGCTCTGTTAGGAAGGGATTGAATCCATTCTTTTGCATTTATCCCATCTTCTCTCCATCAGTTCGTGATTTTTAAAAACCATGACAAGGTCAAGCTAGTCTTGGCTGACAATAAACCTTTCTTGGCTCAATTAAATGCCAATGAAGCTTATTACTACAGTGAAGAGGTAGGGCCTATTAGATTCACTAGGAGAAATAAGCTCGGTCGTGCTACGGGGATCACGGATCACAGTAAAAAAGAACCCAGACATTATTATGCAAGCCATGCCAGAAGTCACTCAAGCCAATGATGCTTGAGTGAAGGATATTATCCTCTATCGGCCGACCTCTCAATATATTATTGAAGAGGTCCCATGATCGGGACATCAAGGACCAAGGTAGAATAAAGAGGCTTGAGGAAAGCCTAAAAGAAACCGATGAGGGTTGTTTTGTAAATTTGGTCGAATTAGAGGAACTGGCCGAGGAAGGCAATTTTGAGTTTGAAGAATGTTCGCTTATACTGTAATGCAGGGTTGCGATGTAGTAATAATAATCTTGGTTAGACCTAGGTCATACCCATAGGGACTAAATGTGTATGATTTTCTGAACTACTTTACAATTAGAATCAATAACTAAATAAAATCTAGAATTTAAAAGGAATGTTGTGGTAATTGTAAATATCAATAAAATAAAAACTAGAGAATCAAGGATCGACCAGTAATCATCTTAATGCATCCTTACTTGATCTAATCAATACTTCGACTGGAATCAAAGTCCTAATCTATCCAGTCGGATGATTCGGCAATTAAAAACATCACAAAAAAGTTCCAATATAAATCTAGACATTCATAACAACATTTCATACATAACAATCTCATTAAATTGATTATGGAGCAATCAAAGCATCTACCATGCCCAGAGTCAATGGTAGATCAATGATTTCAATAGATCAAACAATCACAGAATAGAGAAGAAAGCATTCAAGAAGTTCCTAAGCATCCACCGTGCCTAGGGTTGATGATAAATCAAAGTTAATCCAAAAATACTTCTTTATTGAATTAAAAACTATGAAATATCCATCATGAAGATCAAACAACTTGAATCAAAGTAAGAAAGACATTAAAATAAACTACAAACTTCAACTCTTAGCCCTAACCAAGAGATTAGCCAATCCTAGACATGGTTGAACTAAAAACTCTTAATAAAAACATGAATTACCAACTAAAGGAAGAAGATTTGAAAAGAAGAAACCTTCACCACTCCTTGCACTACTCTTCTAACCCTAATTCTTGCTTGGGAGAACCTAAAATACCACTTTAAATAGGCTTTGCTCAACCAACTTTGCAAACCGGCTCAAATTTACACACTCTGCGCACCTTCAATGAATCTTCGATGTCATCGAAGGATCGAAGTTGTGTTGGAATTGAAATTGGAAACCATGCGCCTTTTGCAATGCGTAAGCCTTTGATGTCATTGCCTAATCTTCGATATCATCAAATTGGCTTCAATGTCATCGAAGGAGTCTTTGATGTCATTGTAAATCATCTAGAACTATCCAGTGAGTTGTGCCCGAAATTCTTGAAATTATCGATGTCATCAAACTAACTTCTATGACATCGAACTGAGCTTCGATGGGATCGAAGGGGTCTTCAATGAAATCAAGAATTGCACCTATATGTCTAGCAACCAAACTTGATTTTCTCTAAATCTTCGATGTGATCAAGCCTCCATCGATGTCATCGAACACTTACTTTGATGTTATCGAAGGGTATTTGATGTCATCGAACAGTCAAGTTTAGCAGCTCCTGAATTCTACACTTTGCGATCTCAATTTGCTTCATTCTTCACTTGGTTTTCTTGGATCTTAGACTCTTGAATTCTTCAATCTTGACCACTAAAGATCCAATCCTTACTCTGGTAATTCTTAAGCATCAAATCTATGCTTTTAGCATCCGTTTCATCTTAAGCACTCAAAATCACCTTGTAAGAGAGAATACGCACAATAAGTTCACTTAAGCACATTCATTCTCATAAAACCAAGTTACAACAGGGGGAAATTAGGTAATGTTTCATACTCAATACACCCCCTAACCAGCATGTTGCTAGTCCCGAGCAAAACATACAAATCCATAATCTCAAAATTTTAAAATTTAACCTTCCTTTGGTCAACAATTTTTTTGTGCAATCTTTATACATATGAGTGATGTTCAAGGTCATGATGATAAAACTAAGGTAATCTATATCCTAATATCCTTTGCAAACAATTGAACTAAGCCTCTCATACATCACCTAACCAGTAGAATAACTTCAAACATCAATTGAGCTAAGCCTTTTATAATGTTAGCCATGTTCATCCTTTAAAGTGGAAAGCTCAATGCAAGTACCGATTCCGAACTTATCTCCCTATTTAACTTATTTTCCATCTTTTGATGTTGCATCAAAGGCTTTTGCATAATTTCATTCTTTATTCCTTCTTACTATCAATTATAGTAGGTAGCCAAATTTATCCCACTGCTGTTTAGTTGGTTTGGTTTCTTCTTTTAATTTTTTTAGGTAGAGAATGATCTCCAGACTTGGTTCCTAATCACTCTTAAGTAATTAACATACTAAGACTAGTAAGTAAACAACCTCATAAATTAAGAATTAAGTGTAAATCATGAGCTAGACTCAATTGATGTTTAAGATTTTCTACTAATCAACTAATTAGGAGAATTCAATCATAAGTCTACTAGCTAACTAGATTCTAGATTTCCAAAGTTGTATTCCATATCTTATCACAAAACTCACATGCCTTCAGATCACACAAAAATCTACTTTCCAAAAGAATTTTAAAACGAAAAGTTTTTTACATTTTGAAAATTTTGCTCAAGAACTGGAAGAATGTACATTAGTTCTATCTAATCTCACCTCCAACTTAAAATTTACATTGTCCTCAATGTATATATAAGATATAAGCAATTAACTCAACATGAGACAATGAAAATAAAAGAGGAGTGAGTAGGAAGGATATTAATCGAAGAATGCAATTGAAGTGATTTGAAGTCTTTAACAGATAAAGCGGTTAACACGAAACTAAACAAAAGAAAACTATCCTAGTCTTAAATCCTAAGAAAGCAATAAACCGAACTATACATCCATCTGACTAGGAGATCAATCTTGATACACATGATCAATCAGAGGGATGGACGTCACATCTGAATCAAAATGTTCTTTGAATGGTTCGAGTCATTGACCGTTGACCTTGAAATGTTACCATTCATCGGATTTTCAATCTTGATAGCCGCATGAGGATATACAGTTTTAACAATGAAAGGGCTGGTCCAACGAGATCTCAATTTTTCTGAAAATAACTGAAGTCTAGAATTGTACAGAAGGACCTTTTAATTTGGCATGAATGTTTTTCAAAGAATGTTCCGATCATGGAACTTCTTAATCTTGTCCTTGTAAATTCTGAAACTCTCATAAGCATCATTTTAGATTTCTTCGAGTTCATTCAGTTGTAGTTTGCATAGCTAGCCCACGTTATCCAAATTGAAAATGAAACTTTTGATTACCTAGTAAGGCTTATGTTCCAGCTCCACAGGCAATTAGAAAGCTTTCCCATAGACGAGTCTAAAAGGAGACATTCCTATAGGGGTCTTGTATGCAGTACGGTGCTCCCATAAAGCATCAATTATTCAAATTGACCAATCATTCCGATTGGGATTCACCATTTTCTCCAAATTTTGTTTGATCTCCCTATTAGAAATCTTAGCTTGCCCGCTTTTTTATGGATGATATGGAGTACTCACTTTGTGGGAAATGCCATATTTCTTCATTAAAGTCTCGAATGGCCTGTTATAAAAATGTGAGCCTCCATCACTGGTAATGACTCAAGGCATTCTGAACTGGGAAAGGATGTTTTCTTTGAGGAATGTAATGACCGTGCAATGATCATTATTTCTACATGGGATCAGTTTAACCCATTTGGTAACTTAATCGACCGCCAGCAAAATATATGTTTTTTCAAAAGATTAGGGGAATGGTCACATGAAATTAATGCCCCGGCAATCAAATGTTTTAATAGTAAGAATGGGGTTCAGAGGCATCATATTTTAATGGGACAATGCTCTTAATTTTTGGCAATGCTTGTAAGCTTTACAAAACTCATTTGCGTCTTTAAACATATTGGGCCAATAGAAGCCACACTGCAGAAATTTGGCCATGGTCTTTTTAGCAGAGAAGTGACCACTACAAGCCTGTGAATGAAAAAAGAGATTACTCTTTGATGTTCATTATCTAACACACATCTCCTCATAAACTGATCTGCGCAGTACTTGAATAAGTATGGATTGTCCCAGATGTATTTTTTTTTTTAAATCCTTTTTTTTTTACACATGCACACACACCCCCACCCACTCATGCCGTAGTGGGATTTCACCACCTATGAATACTCGAACCCTTGACCAGGTGTTGAAACTCCTGAGAGGGATCCAATCCCAGATGTACTTATGCACCTTGGTGTAGAACCTTTTCTTATCTTTCTTTGTCTAATATGTCGGCGTAATACCTGTAGCAAGATAATTCGCAATATCAGCAAACTAAGGTAAATGGGAGACTTTGAAAAGTTGTTCATTAGGAAACATGTCATTGATGTGCATAGTCTCAATGGAATCAGAGATCACAAGCCTGAAAATATGATTAGCTACTACGTTCTTTACTCATTTCTTATTTTAAATTTTTATGTCAAATTCCTGAAGTAGGAGGATCCATCTCAACAATCAAGGCTTGGCATCGTTTTTAAAAAGAAAGTTCTTTAGCGCCGAATGGTCCGTCATTTTCACCTTCCATAGTTCAAAATTATTTTTCCTAGTGAACTTTTCTATTTCATACTTAAAGTTCAACCCCTTCATCGACATCTTTCAGATTCTAACTCAAATCTAAACGTATAGCTTTGATACCACTTGTTGGGAACTAGGGAAGCAAGCCCTGAATTCAAATCAAATAGACGAAAGATAAACGCAATAAAGCAGGCATAGGAACATATGAATTTTATGTGAAAAACCCATGCAGGGAAAAAAAAAAACCATGGCACAAACTGATGGGCAATCCAATATGAAACTAAATTACAAAGATTAGATGAACTTACAGATGCAAAAACCCATCTTTTCTCTCTTCTAAACCCTAGAAACAAATTAGCCCTCTTTGTTCTCTACCCTAATCCCGTATTACACATATAGGAAACAAATCACACAATTACACAAAATTACGTGCACCGTTGATCTAAGCATCGATTGATCAAGCCCTCACATGTTTGATTAATTGAACATGCTCAAAAGTGTCAAGAGAGTTTACATGAATTTTTCAAACTTTGACAATCGCTCGAATCTCTCAGGTCAATCGAATGAACTTGTCCAAAGCTGTCTAGAAACCAATCTATCTAATCTGGAGTTCACTTGACCGATCGACCATGTACCTCGATCGCTTAAAATCCCTGTTTCTTCATGGATTGAAGACATTCGGACAACAACAATCATGCCCATCCCGATGATCTAGATGATTTTTGGTTAGTTAGTTCTTGCTTGTTTTCAATCATCATTGTCTCCTGTAGTGTGATCGACATAAGATTTTGATGTGCCTTATTTTTGGGCTCATGCCCTAAAATAAGCCAGCAAAATGGATGGACGACGTGGATTAAAACACATACAACTTAGCGTACGTGTAGGGATCACCGGCCAATCCACATCCATTGTGAAGATAAATGATCAAATGCTCCTAGTGGATACCTGCTGAACGGTTTGGATCTAACAAAAGTTCAACCCACATGGCGATAGGTACTCTCCCTACCTACCTACTAGTAGTCAGGCGAGCGTGGTTCATTTATAAACGGGTGCATCATGATATCATTGATATTTAACACCCTATAATGATTCCTCCGAAAATGAAATTATGGATGAGGTTCTTATTTATTTGTTTATTTATTTTTTGTCAGATAATCTCTACCATGGGATCTTGATTGAAACAAGAACGTCGCGAGAATATAGCACACTTGATAAATACCTCGTACCAAACTACTCATATCATGGCTCTCATTTTAAATGGATTACCTCTTGAAAGCAAACAAAATAAATAATTCCAACCGACAAATTGCTGCATCTTAAACATGAAAGTAGTAAAGTGTTGATATTGAGGATAGAAATATTCATCAATAATTGATTAGGGATTGTCAAAATACGCTCTGATTTCCGACGACCGTTGTATGACGACCCAGCCATCACAGACGTCCTTGACTTTTATGTCAGAATTATTCCCATTATGCATTAAATCCCGTATCAGGCGCAGAGATCAAATCTGGCTGACCTGTGATTCTGGTGGGCCACACCAAAGGAAACAATTAAGAGATATACATCCACTTTTGATTTTTACTCAGCCTGGGATGATACTATATAAAATTCACTCCAATCATTATATTACACAAAAATATTAGGACCATGGCTCAAAAATCATATCCATGCCTTATTCACTTTGTCCGCACTAACCGAAATAGTTTGGAGGGTGATTGTTGTCTCATACATTATTTCAAATCATGCGGTCCACTTCAATTATAGAGGGAGTTGATTTTTGGCCCTAGTTGATTTTACATAAACAACATAGTAGGTCCCACTGATCTACTCACCAATTTTTTATTTTTATTTTTGCATGGAGGCCTTATTGAAGGTAGTGGAAGGTGAAAATCTTTTTGAAAAAGGTACCGGAACGCAGGTATGATTTCCTTAGAGACCTTTTCTAAGTTAATCGATGTGCTGATGTCAGCATAAATGAAGTGGCCCAATGGGATTCAAAGCATATGAAATCCATATGCCCTCAAAACAGACTATCTGCACTCGATACCATACCTTTAGTTATTTTAATCCCTGACAACGACCGTTGATCAAATGGGTCTCAAAGTGTAGTATATGCCCCAACACTACCGATTTTTCAATGCTGACCCTCCGATTGGCTGCTCCAGCAAATGAACGGTTCGAACAGAATACAACTGTCCACACTCTTAAGTAAAAATGTCCAGCCAATAGATGGATAGGATCTTCCAATGGGCATATAGCCAGGAAACATGGCATCAGCGATAGGTCTATCAGATCAATGGTCTGGATCAATTGTAAATTTGGGCCCACTTTTACAAACTCAGGGCCAAACAATATCATGTAGGGCTCCTCAATGGAACGGGTCAGATCCAAAATCCAATTCATTCCAAACCCATAATGCCTAGTTGGATTTTAAAATAGGCCCCATTAATTAAATATACTGCATCAAGGTTCACAAAAATAATCCAAATCATATTGGGGTCGGATGCGGATCTTGTAGTGAGATCGGATCGGATCCCCAATATTGCATGCTTTGATCTATAAACCTATTCATCTTCCAAAGTATTGAGTTCAGTGTGGTTATTTGATTTTTGCCTTTCAAACTTTAATTTTTTGTGTGATGTGGTGGATTTGGACACGATCCAACCTGCTTATGTGAATTTTTGAATCGAAAATGTACATGACTACTTATAAGTGGGTCCAATATGGATATTACCTTTTGAATCGGAGTCAGATCCGAATTCCAATCCGGCTACGGATTTTTGAACGTGGATCCGACCCATTGAGAGCCCTAATATAATGTGTATCGCTGGCGGCTCATCCCGTACATCCGGTCCAGACAGCCATATTATCAGTTGTCATGAAGCCCTTTGTAATCCATCTTCATTATTACTGCTTATTGATTGGCTCAATCTCTCTCGTACACACACATACAAATGGCCGACATTTGAGGTACGCCTATGGCCCATACGATGAGTGGACAACTACTTTCATCATGGCCCCAACTGCTAGTGGCAACAAACTTGGACGCGGATTGCGTACCAGACCGCCCTTCCCTAGCTAGGAACAGACAGGGCTACCGTGATGTATGGTTCTTTCCACACCGTCCATCCATTTTTAAATATTATTTTAGCCTACAAATCTAAAAATTACGCAGATCCAAGGCTTAAGTGAACTACATCACAAGAATTAGCATTGATAATGACACCCACCGTTGAAACTTTCCTAAGGCTTACCGTGACAGTTAATTACCATCGAACCTGTTCATAAGGTAACATATACCTGGAAAAAGGTAAAACACAAATATCAGCTTGATCCAAAACTTTTGTGGACCTAAAAGGTTTTCAAAGGTAAATGTTTAATTCCCACTGTGTGGTCCACTTGAGCTTTACAATTGCCTCCTTTTTTGGTTGTTAACCTAAAAAGAATATGGGAAAATGGATAGACGGTGTGGATGAAATCAATATACATCACGGTAACCCCTCAGAGGCCCCTTCCGTTCCTGGCTAGGACCGGCTGTGGTAGTACCCAATCCGCCGGCTGTGTTAAGTACTCAACACGCGTCCATCTTTCTCTTTCTCTCTCTCTCAATCTCATCCACTTTCTAGACACAATAAGTGTGATGAGCGTGACCCGCCACCTACGAGTAGATGTGGACCCCACCTAAGCAAGTCCGGATCACTATAATTTGATCAGCTGGTTGGTGTCATGTGGTTTGATTAACATCAAGATGTTATGGATTGCCCTTTTGAACAATCAAATTGTGATGATGAGCAAGAAGCATTACTTGCTAAGATATGTAAGGGCCAGCAAAGCAGGTTCATGTATCTTAGGGTGGTCCACTGGTCTAGGAGGCACTGTAATCAAGCTCGTGGCTAGGGGAGTGAGTGGGACGGGTTCGGGTCAAGTTGCCTGCTAATGGGTACTACATCACCCCATACCTTAAAAGGGCACCCACCTGCATCCATTAGGATGTTGGCTACTATTAGAGCATTGGCTACCTATTTATAATTTGAAATTGTCAAAACAAATTTTTTAAAACAAATCTTAACCTCAACACGAAAGATCATATAATATAGTTTTTTTTTAAAAAAAAACTATTTTTTTTTTGAGTGTGTAAATTAGCAAACTCTAGAAAGTAAGAATGTTCACACACTTATCTCTCTCTCTCTCTCTCTCTCTCTATATATATATATATATATATATATATATATATATATATATATATATGGTGTCTTGCGAACCATACTGCAAGGAATTTATGTGCGAGCCTTCATGTAAGCTGTAAGATGAGGAGAGCTATTCAACTGCATTGAGAGAGGGAGAGTCTTTAAAAAAAGACACTCTTCTACAATCATGAGAGAGTCTTAGAATTGTAAGCGGGTTTCATACAAAAGCCTTTTGTTGGAAGATTCTGTGTAGGGCCCACTATGATGTTTGTGATAAATCCAACCCTTCCATCTGTTATTCGAAATTATTTTAGGACATGCTATCTAAAATGAGGAGGATCGAAAAATTAAATGGGCCACATAAGAGAAAACAATGGGGATTTAGTGACCGCCGTTGAAACATTCATATGGCTACTAAAGTTTTGTATCGATTTATGTTCCTAGTGTTTTCATTTCATCACAGTGAAAATGATATTATAAACGGTTTGGATGGAATATAAACATCAAGGTGGAGCCTACGAAGGTTTCAACGGTAAGCATTCCTTTCCCACTGTTTCATCTCATATGGCCCACTTCAAGATAAAAACATTCATCAAATAATACAAAAAATTATAGTGGTTCGGTGTGTCAACAATTGTTCTAAAACAGCCACACCTACTTCACTTTCAAAATTAGTCTCCACATAATCTTAGCTTTTATTATGAAAAAGGTTTTCTCAGGGTCACCTTAAAACCTGATACGCTTTTGATTTTACCTGGCTGTCACAATCAAACCCCTCATTGAGATTTTCAGGCTATCTTAGATAAAACCTACACTGAGATTTTCTAGTTATCTCGGAAAAATCAAAATAAGAATTGAAGGTATACTTATCTTCATTGTAGAAGACGTTTCAAAAGTTGTAACCGAAGAACCACTTTTCTTGAATATTGATTGTTCAACGTTCAGTCTGATAGAAAAGGTCCAGGGTTTTATTGTTTTAAATTAAGTTTAAACTAATGGCTACTTGAGTTAATTCTCTTAAATCTCAAAAGAAGAGTAGTATTCATTCTCTTTAGAATCAGAATGACAAAATCTGACATTAAGGGAATTAAACAAAAGCTATAAAAAATAATTTATAAATACCGTTCAATAACTTGCTAATAACTGGAGCTTCTCTCTCTTTTTTGCAGAAGAATTTTGATGATAATAATTGATATTTCGGATTAAGAAAGAACCTCAATTTATAGGCAAAGAAGTTGAATCTTCGATTGGCCCGAGACAGTCTTCGGCTAGCCCAAGCACTGAATTCTATTCATCAGGTTTTCATATTTGAGCAGATAAGATTTATCCAATCTTTGATTGGTTGGAGGCCCAGTTCAACTAGTTGAAGAGCTTTGTTCGACTAGTCGAAGGTGGTCTTCGACTGGTCAAAGATCCCACAATCTGAACCGTTTTAGTTGCTGGACTTCAAGCCGAAATTCCTTGGGCTGGTCGAAGGTCCTCCTTCGACTAATCGAACGGAAAATTCGACTGGTCGAATTTGAAACCAAAAATCCATTTTACTTCGATTTGAACTTAGACTAGCCGATAAAACTTAGACTAGTCGAACCAAATGTTAGGCTAGTCGAATTCCAAGCAATCATAAGTATAAAAACCCAATTTAAATAATTTTTTAAAGCACCTAAACCTAAGGTCTTTCTAGGGTTTTATATTACCTGAAATGTGCAATAACCGAACTTCTTTGACTTGAACTTGATTAGTAACTTCATCTTTTCTTTAGAGCTTGATCTTCTACTAGAACATTAGTTGATCTTAAGCTTGATCTTCTCTTGATCTTGGACCAAACTTAAACTTGATCTTCTCTTGATCTTGGACCAGACTTGAAGATTTCTTGACAAGTTGCTTTGATAATACGAAATTTAACAACTAAAGTGTGCTTTAATCATTTTAGCACTTACAGTTCTCAATTGTAATTCTAGCTAATTTGTGAGACGTAGGACGTTTCCTAACATAAAGATATGTTAGCCCTTCAACTAATGTTTCGTCTCTTAGAAGTTAATTAGAGTATTCTTGTGTCCACTCTGGCATGAACATGATAAAACCTAATTTTGAACCTAAACCTACAAATAAAAAAGTTCTACATAAAAATAAAATCCCATAACAATTAAGGAAGCAAGTGAAGAGATTGAAGCAGAATGTTACTAGAAGAGAGGAACTATAACTAGGTAATCCTACAACCAAAACAAGCAAACGATGTTAGTAACGTTAGAAGGTTTGAAAAAAATTACAAACCCTAAAAAATTTGAAATTAAAAAACCTAAAAACCCTATGTTAGAAAAATCCAAAAAAAAAAAAAATCTGAAGTAAAACAAAAATCAAACCTATAATACCTAAACCAAATTATGTTTGCGCCACTCCCTAGCAACAGTGCTAAAAACTTGATCGAATCCAAGGGTTGACAATCCCAAGTGCAGGGTTGTGATGCAATAATAACTCGGTGAGATCGAGGTCGAATTCTCAGGGAATGGAGAACATAACCCAGAACTAATCTAAAGGTAATGGTTGTTTAGGTTTTTAATCCAATGAAGTAGAAAAGGGTTTTAAAATAATAAAAATAAAAGACTAGGGATCCAAGAATCCACTTGTAGCAATCACAATATCTCAGTCATTTATTCATCTTATAACTTAATTAGAATTGAAGTCTTATCCTATCCAATCAGAAGACAATTCTATTAAACCAATCATTTTTTAAAGCATGAAGCTACTCTTTGAAGTACGTTGGAGCTACTTGATTTCGAAGGAACTAGACGAAAAGTATTTTGTGCCTTCTGAACTATTTGGAGCACTTCTTCTTCATAATGGTCATACCTTTATGGATCCCATTAAGGGGAACTGGATGTGCTCCCATTAGAGGGAGGTTTCTAGGTTGGCTCCTAGTGTAGGAGTTTAATGGACTTAGCTCCCAATTATGGGAGGTTGTATTTGGAATGAGCTCCCCTTAGGCTGGAACTGGATCTCATCGGGGTAAGATGCTGAAACTAGCTCCTGTTAAGGGGAGGTTATGACTAGAATTGGCCCTTGTCGGGGGGTGGGCCATGTTGAGTGTCAAATATTGCATATTTTCCCCCATTTATATCTTGGTTTTGTAAACATGATAATGCTTAATGGTATATTTTATACATATTTACGTTGCAATGTGAGTTTAAGAGCTTGGATTGAAAAGAATGCTAAAAGCATGGATTTAAGGATCAAGAATTGCCAAAGCAAAGAACGGATCTTTGGAGACCAAGATTGAATATTTCAAGACCCCAGGATCTAAGAAAACCAAGTGGAGAAAGAAGGAAGTCGTAAGAACAAATTGCTGAAATTCACTTCAAAATCTGTGTCATCGACCACTTGTCGAAGACATCGAAGCCATAGTCCGATGACATCGAAGCCATGGTCCGATGACATCGAATTTTCACATTAAAATCAAGTTGGTTGCTGGACATATTAGATGTAATTCTCGATAAATCGAACACATGTTCGATGACTCGAAGAAGATGCTCGATAACATCGAAGATTGTTCGATGGCATCAAATTTATTGAAGAAATTGAAGCAACTCGCTGGACTGTTTTGGACACTTTATCGATGGATCGAAGACCCTTCGATGACATCGAAAGACTTCTCAATGACATCGAGTGAGAGTTCGATGACACAAGGACTTATGCAGTGTGGAAAAGTTATGCAGTGTGTAAAGGCGTGACTTTTGGAATTTGAACACCCTTCGATGTCATCGAAGGACATTCGATGACATCGAACGAGTTATGCGGACTGCGTAAATAAGAGGTGGTTTTGGGATTTTGTGTGGTGAAGGCTATAAATATGGGTTTTCATGCGATTTTTAGGATATCTAGGGTTTGGAGGAGTAGAGTAAAGGGGTGTAGTCGTCATCCAAGAGTTTCTTTTTCTCTTCTTCTTACTTTTTAATGCTTTCTTCTAGGGTTTTGAATCCAATCATGTCTATGGTTGGCTAAATCCCTTAGCTATGGCTAAGGGGTGAAGCTCGTAGCATGGTTAAGATGTTTTTCTTGTTTGGTTCTTGTACTTGTTGAACCTCTTTGATTCTAATTTGATGTTTAAGGAATACTTTTAGTTTTTAATGGTTTGTTGTGACTCAAATTACAATAGATCTACAATAGCTTTGAGTATCTCCTTATTTTGAGTTGAGATTGTGAAGTTAATAAATCCTGTTGTTCACCATCGTCCCTTGGGGATGGTTGGGTGATGAAATCTTTTCTAACTTTCACAATTATCCTATATTTGTTATGAGATTGGTATATCCTGTTGTTTGTCATTGTCACTAAGGCATGGTTTGATGATGGAATCACTTTCAACCCTCACAACTCTCATCCATCGAGAATTAGGTCAATGGAAGTTCAGATTTGAGTTTATTGATATATCTTCCAATTAAATAGGATAGGACTCCAATTCCAATTGTGTTCCTTGAATCAAATAAGGAAATATCCTAATAGCTGCAAGTGGATCCCTAGAAACCCTAGTTCCCACATTTGAATTCTTAAGTTTCTAATTAATACCTCACAATTACTTCCTTATATTCTAGATTTAAGTTTAGATCTTCTTCTAGTTCTAATTCTAGTTACTTTCAGAATACATATGAGTTTAGTCGTTGTGGATTCAACCTCGGTCCTACCAAGATTATTACTACATTGTGACCCTACACTTGGGGTTGTGAACAAGTTTTTGGCACTATTGTCGGGGACTAACAGTTGCATTTTTCTAAGATTAACTAATTTTGAAATTAGGTTAAGATTAGGGTTTATTTACTTTCTAATTTTAGGTTAGGGTTTTTCTGAATTATTTTTAGAAACTAACTTATCTTTTTATTTCTAGGTTATAAACTTTTCTTATTTGTTTTTAGAAATGAACTTACTTTCCTAATTCGTTTTTAGAAACTAACTTGCTTTTCTATTTTGTAGGATCTTAATATGGAAACTTTTAATTTGATAACTTCTTTCTATTTCTATATTTCTTAATTGCTTTAGTTCTTTTTCTCTTTTGGGTTTAGGTTATATTTTGAAATTGAGGGTTGAGAGTGTTACATGCCCAAGTGGGTCCGTGATAATACTTGACGTCTCTTGAGTGAAGGAGGATTGCTTGAGGGTTATTTATCCATCATCGAATCAGACACCACTCGAGATCCACAAAGTTAACTAAAGTGATAGCTGCAAATTAACCTGTAAATCCTCCAAATCCTCCTCAACCTCGGGTTAAGGAAATACAGGATGAAAACGAGGTGCATCAAGCACCCCCGCTTCATACTTTGCGAGATTATTTACAACCGACAAGGGTGAGCACACCTTCCTGTATGGTTTTACCAGAAAATACAAGACATATGAATATCAAGCTAGGGGTGACCCAACTCCTTCCAAAATTGCATAGACTTAAATATGAAAATTCATATTTACACATGAAAGAATTTGATGAGATTATAGCCACTTTATATTTTCTAAACGTGTCCGAGGACACGATCAGGCTAAAACTCTTTCCCTTCTTCTTGAAAGAGAAAGCTAAGACATGGTTGCATTCACTGTGTCCATGATCTATTGGCAGATGGAACGACATGACAAGGGAGTTCATTAAGAAAATTTTCCCATATCATAAAATGAACACCCTCAGAAAATCAATCATGAACTTCGCCCAAAAGGAAGATGAAACATTCTTCCAATGTTGGGAGCAGTTCAAGGATCTTGTCAATTCATGCCCACAACATGGTTTGGAAACTTGGTAAATAACAAGTGTTTTTTTTTTTTTTAAATATAATTTTTTACATTGGGCTGACTCCTTCCATGCGTCAAATGGTTGAGACAATATGCAATGGGGAATTCATGAACAAAGAGTTCGATGATGTGTGGGATTATTTTGACAAGCTTGTTGAAAACACACAATCATGGGACATCTCCCCAAAATCTAGCACCATTTCTAGGCCTACTCAATCAAAGGAGAGGGGCGGAATATATCTTCTAAAAGAAGATGATGATATAAATGCTAAAGTCGCTAATCTCATAAGAAAACTCGAGGCCATGGAACTAAAGAAGGATAAGGCTACGGAACTGTTTGCCATATTTGTGCTTGTAACATTCACACAACTGAAAATTGTCCAACAATACTTGCTTTTCAAGAGGTACTGAATGAGCAATCTAATACCGTGAATAATTACCAAAGACCTTTCAGTGGATCCACTTCAAATGCATACAATCCTAATTAGAGAAATCATCCAAACTTCAGTTGGAGCAATAGACAAACTTCTACTCCTCAAGGATTCCCTAATCAAATTCTAAATCAAGGGAAACCTCAAGAGGATCTGGTTTTAAAACATCTTCAAAATTAAGAGCGTTTCAATTAGGGTATGCTACAAGCCTTTCAAGACCTTACAAAGGCCATACAAGGGCTTAAGACAAAAAATGTGTTTGGGGAAAAAGAAAGCCTTTCAGCTTAACCTCTTCCCAATCCAAAACAGTAATATGAAGTCAGCAACTTGAGCTCTTCAAATCAAATGGAGCAAGCTAAGTCTATTACCACTCTTATGAGTGAGAAAATAATTAACAAATCTATTCCGATAAGGGTTGAAAAGTCTAAGGACTCGAAAATTGATGAAACTGATAGATCTAGCAACACTCTACATGAGTTAGAACCAGAACTTCAAGGCAAGCCGATTACTCCATTTCCCCAATGGTTGATTGCACCAGAATGTTTCTCTAACTATCAGGACATTCTAGAGGTGCTGAAACAAGTGAAAGTCAACATTCCTTTACTGGATGCTGTTAAACAAATACCTTCATATGCTAAATTTTTGAAAGACTTATGTACGACTAAAAGACGACAAAATATTCAAAAGAAAATCTTCTTAACAGAAAAAGTGAATGTCATCTAAAGCAAGATGTGCACAAAAGTACAAAGATCTTGGCAGCCCAACCATCGCTTGTGTAATTGGAAATTACCGGATTGAGCATGCACTTCTTAACTTAAGAGCGAGCATAAATTTGATCCCATACTTGATCTACGATCAACTGGGTCTAGGTGAATTAAATCTCACACGGACCACATTACAAATTGCCAATTGCTCAGTTCGTGTACCGAGAGGGATAATTGAGGATGTGTTAGTCCAGGTTGACAAATTTTACTACCCAGTAGATTTTACATCATGGATACTCAACCCATCATAGATATGAGCACTCAAATTCCCGTCATTCTTGATCGCCCATTCCTTGCTACATCAAATGTAATCATTAATTATAGGAATGGAGTCATGAATTTGTCTTATGAAAATATAACATTAGAGCACAATATATTTTTCAATATGAGCAAACTGGTAGAGGATGATGACGATGATATTAACTTGATTGACTTTTTCGTAGAAGATAGAACACTTCTGACCTTATCCTTTGACCCTCTAGAGACGTGCCTGACCCACTCCCATGATTTAAATGATGATACGATTAGGGAGATGGGAACCATGCTTGATACCATGCTGATACTTGAAGTTAACTAGTGGAGCCATAATTTGAAGAATTACCCCAAACTGATGTGGTGCCTCTACCATCTAACCTCAAGGCATCGAAGCTTAACCTAAACCTTTACCCACTAATTTGAAATATGTTTATTTAGGTCACGATGAGACATACCCGGTGGTGATTTCTTACCACCTAAAGTAAGAACAGGAGAGCATGCTTATCTCTACTCTCATTGAGCACAAAGGAACCCTTAAATGGTCGATTGCGGACCTTAAGGGAATTGACCCTTTGATTTGTACTCACCATATTTATCCAGATGATAATGCGAAGACTTCTCGGAAACCACAACTAGATTAAATCTAAACATAAAGGAAGTGGTTAAGGCCGAGGTACTTAAACTATTAGATGTGGGTATCATATACCTTATATCCTATAGTCAATAGGTGAGTCCAACTCAGGTGGTTCCTAAGAAGTCTGGAATCACCATCGTAGCCATTGACAACAATAAACTCGGGCCAACTAGATTTACTACTAGTTGGAAAATGTGCATTGACTACAGGAAATTGAATACCGTCACGAGGAAGGACGACTTTTATTTTCCCTTTATTGATCAAATTTTGGAAAGGCTAGCTAGACACTCGTACTATTACTTCCTTGACGGGTATTCAGGCTACAACTAGATAGAGATAGCCCTTGAAGATCAAGAAAAGACCACATTCACATGTCTGTTTAGCACCTTTGCTAACCGAAGGATGCCATTCGGACTGTGTAATTGAAAAGGCCGAGCTAAGAGTCCTAGAGGGGGGGGGGGGGGTGTGAATAGGATATGCCAAATTAAAGATTAAATGCAGAATTTAAACAAATATAAATAAAGATAGCACTTAAACAATCCCACAAAGCTGAAATAAATAACAACTTCAAATGTACAAGTATTGAGAGGTTGATACAGATGTTGTTTTAAGGACAACCTTACACCAAAAACCAATGGCTTATGGTAGGACAACCTGATTCCTAGAACGGTCTGTGTATCAAAATCTCAAACTGATACAGAGGAATAAAGAATAAAATAGTAAAGAAAAAAACTAAGCTATTACAACATTCCTACACTTGCATAAAAAGGATTACAACATTCTCCACATATACATAAAGGAAAAATACAACATCCACACAAAGCCACAATCAAATAATCACCACGAGACCAGAAATTATAGGGGTTCACTTGTGTGTACACCAACTGTTTAGAAAAACAGCCACACCGGCTACTCTACTCCTAATATCCTCACACAGTGGATATTAGCGTTCACTATGAAATAGGTTTTTCAAGGTTTACCTAAAACCTTCACAATTGTGACTTTCAAGTGGGCTTACATAATTCAAAAAACCCCATACTATGAGTTTTCTGGATCACCTCAGACAAACAAAAAAAAAGAGATTTTTCTGGCACAATCTCAAAGAAACCAAAGAAATAAATTTATAAAATAGTAAAATACTTATCTGGATATTCTCCTTCGATGTAGCCCGGTAGAACCAATTCGGAGAAGAAGTTCAACGTAGAAGTTCGATGTTCACACTTACTTATGAAAAGGTTTTAAGTTCTAAATGGATTTTAGATTAAATCACCTTGGGTTAGCTTGATTTGATTTTGATTCCAAGAAATAGGAAAATTTCAATCCCTTCTTCAAATAAGATTGGAATGTAGAAACTCAAAATCAAATGCAAAAAACTAAATTAAAAAGAATCTAAAATGAGCACTAAATAGCTTAAGAGTATCACAAATTTATCTCTCGGAGTGGTGTCTTGATTTTGCTTGAATTAGATACAAAACTTTAAAAATCATGCCCTATTTATAAGTGTAAAAACTGCTCACTCGACTGGCCCAGAGGTCAGCTCGACTGGTCGAAGGACCAACAAATTTTTAAAAATTCGGGCGCGATAAAATAAGGTCATTCTATGACTGGTCAAAGGGCCTGATCGACTGGTCGAGTGGCCTCCACGACTGGTCGTGTGGGACCTAATTTAGTTGTTGGACTTTGGTTCGAGCCTACTCGACTGGTCGAGCACTGTTCACTCGACTGGACGAGTAGTCTCTAAGACTGATCGAGGCAATAACAGAAAATTTCAAAAATTAGTGACAAACATTGGACTGCTCGAGGAATTTCTTGGACTGGTCGAGCCAGTACTAGGACTAATCAAACATAGGCTAAGACTAGTGTTCGCATTGTCGACGAAATGTCGATAATATCGCCGATAATATCGGTGTCGCTAGACTAGCGACATCGAAACCCCCATTTTTCGTTTCTCTCTGGATTATCGGCGAAATATCGGCGATATCTTCGATAATATTGGATTTTTTCCGACAAAATAGGTCAAAGGCGAAAAAAATCCTTTGATTTCGGTAATACCTGGTTGATGGTTGATCGGAACTCGGAAGAAAAGAATCTCGTCGGCAGCAATCGACAGCGCTCGTCTCGTGTGACTCACAAATACATGATTTCGGCGAAAAATCAGGGATTTCGGGAGATTCTTCGAAACCCTCGGTCGAAAATCGCCCGTCCTCGCCGAAAACCCCTCTTCGCAGACGAAAACCCTTTTTCGTTTTGTTTTGTTTTGTTTTTTTTTTTAATGCTTCAGAACTACGGAAGCAAACCGGCGCATGGTGCGCTTCAGCGTACTGAGTAAAGTTTCTGGGCCCACCGTGAATGTATGTGATTTATCCACGCTGTCAATTCATTTTTCTAGTTTATTTTAGGGTAAATCCCAAAATTAAATTATATCCACATCTCCAGTGGACCACACCACAAGAAAAAATAAGAATAATGGCTTTCACCGTTGAAACCTTCTTAGGCCCCACAGTGATGTTTATTTGTCATCAAACCTTTTGTAAATATAAAAAGGCATGGATGGAGGGTTAAAATAAATATCAGCTTGATTCAAAATTTCTGTGGCCACCAGGAAGTTTTTAATGATATGCGTTCAATTCACATCGTTCCTGTGATGTGGTCCATTGAAGATTTGAATGTGGTTCAATTTTCGGATCACATACTAAAATAAACCTTCATATATAATGGACGGTGCAAATATAAGGTACATACTTTATAATGGGTCCCACGATTAGGAATCCACCGAAGCGGATTGGGCTCACCTCACATCTATATGGTTCTTTGTGGGAACGTGTCGTGCGAAGGTGAGCACCGACGCTCCTCGAGCTCCGAGTTGTATGAATGGTTAAAAGGAGATCAAAGTTACATTGGCCCCAGTGATGTATTTATTATATCTACACCATTCATCTGTATTTAGAGTTCATTTTAGAGCATTAACCAAAAATGAATCATATCCAAAGATTATATGGACCACACCATAGATAGCAGTGAAAGATTTTCACCGTTAAACAATTTGTAGGGCCCATCATAACATTCATTTTGCATCCAATCTGTTCATAAAAACAAAAATATCTAAATGCAGAGGAAAATCAATTTTCATATTAATCCAAAACTTCCTCGACCCCAAAAAGGGTTTCAATGGTAAACCTTCAATCGCCCACTTGGTTTTTGCAGTGTGGTCCACTTGATAGTTATATCTGTCTTATTTTTCGTCTAAAGGCTTAAGACGAGCTCTTCAAATGGATGAACAGTTTGGATATAACACATACCTCAGGATTAGACCCACATAACTTGATGACGTCTACACCAACCAATCCGCTTCCGGACTGCACCAGAACGGAAGTGAACTGCGTACTGAGTTAAACTCAGTGGGCCCGTTATAATTGCGTATTTTATCTACTCAGTCCATCCATTTCATTAGATGATTTTAAGGCACAAGCCAAAAATTGAAGCATATCCAAAGCTTAGGTGGACCACACCACATAAAACTATGTGAATTGAATGTTTACCATTGAAAAATTCTTGGGGCCACAAAAGTTTTGTATCAACTGATATTTTTGTTTTTTATTCATCCATATCCCTATGATCTTATGAACAGTTTGGATGACAAATAAATATCATTGGCCCTGTGAAGATTTCAATGGTGGAAATTATTATTACCACTGTTTCATATAGTGTGGTCAACATGAAACTGAGATAAATTTATTTTGGTTATTATTAGAGTAATTTTTTATGGAAATGTATATTTTTTTGGCCCCATTAAATGAAAACTTATTATTTAATGCATTTTTTTACAAATTTTTAATTTTCTAAATATGCAAATATATGTATTTAGGCATGTCCTAAAGTTTCATTAAAAAATTTCACCGTTATCTCCATGTTTTCGCATTTTTCTCCGAATTTCGGGTTATCGGCGATATTATCGGCGATAACGATATTATATCTTTATCTCTGGCCAGCGAGCCAGTACTAGGACTAATCAAACATAGGCTAAGACTAGTCGAGAAAATGCTTATTCACTTATAAAGTGACCCAATTAAAGTATGCAATCAATAATGACCCAACCTATGGTCAATTTAGGGTCTTTCATACCTTATAAGTGATGTTTGAACATTGACACATCTTTTGCTTCTGTTGATTGTTGATCTTGACGAACATGAAGCTTGAATTTAAAACATTTTGAAGCTTCAACTTGAAGTACTTTGAAGCTTACATTTGTAACCTTTTGAAGCTTGAACTTAAAATATCTTGAAGCTTGAGCTTGAGGTACTTGAGTTGCATTAGACCTTGAGCTTTGAGTACCAAAATAATGACTATTGTCTTGACTTAGATGCAGTTTTGAAAACATGAACTATCGGTTGATGTTGTACTTGAATTCTTATACTTGTGATGCTTGAATCTTGAAATGAAACACCTTGTAATGGATCATCTTGAACTTGAAAACGAACTAAACAAGATATAAATTTCAAGAGGTTTTGGCACTACTAAATTTGACAATCATAGGAGATAGCGAACATAAAACTTACAATCTCCCCCTTTGTCAAATTTGTGACAAAACACACTTTATTAAAAAAGATAAGCATAACTTGCACAATAAAGAATCATGCACCATATAAAAAGGTTAAAGAAATATGCATTAATACAACAATACTCCCCCTTACTTACTCCTCAAATAATGGCTACCTATTCACAATCCACATATCACAAGCATGATAAAATTCTCCCACTTTTTTGTCACAATATGACAAAGGAAGGAACCAATAAAATGATAATGGAAGTAAATAAATAGGGAGTAAAAGAAAAGAAATGAGGAATAAGAGAATAAATGAACAAGATAGGTAAGATAACTAAGTTCATAAGTAAACATGTCCAACACATAAAACAGAAGAAGATCAAGTATCCTAAAAGTTATTACAAACCACATATTCAAATACTAATCTGAACCCGACGAAGGAGCAGGTATGGTAGGATCAATTTGATGAAGTCCTTTGTTAATGTGCTTTAGATACTTGCGCATATATTTAAATTGCATTTCATGGGACACATTCATACTTTCAACCTTCCCCTCAAGTGAGCGTAAACGCGCATCAAAGTCAGATGGCTGATAGTCAGGATCAGCAACAGAATCGGATTCGATTTCATCAAAGAGATCATCCATATTCACATCATCTGGAGTTAAATCACCCTCCTCTTCATTTGCAGCTACAGCTCCACCAACACCCAAATCAACCTGCCCTTGGGCCAACTTCAAATTCATCTTGTTAATGTTAGACTTGTTAAAGGTAGTTGGGTAATGGGAGCCTCTTCAACAGGCATAGCCACTAAACTATGGGTGGCTAACACAGTCATAAGATAAATGTCACTATGACCTAGATGGAGACGAAATTGAATGAAGCAATGAAAAATTAGAGAAGGAAGACATACAGAGACTCCATAAATGATGGAATGAAGAAGACGAACTATAAATGTAGTAAGTTCAGTTTTGTTACCAGATCAAGGATAGACATTCGAAATGAAAATCAAATGAAGGATTCTATATCTGGGTAACAAAAACTTGGAGGCAAGCACATTTCCATTATTTTATTTCTCATCTATATTGCATAAATCTCTAGTGAGCATTCGATTTTCAGTTTCAAATGGTTTTGCCATTAGAGTGCTAATGAGAATACCTTCATCCTTGACAGGTATATCCATTAATCAAAAGATAAGATGTCGGTCTAAATCAATTGGACCTTCTCTAGTCACAATAGTAAATGTCAGATTTTGAGCAGAAAAATTAGAAATGCAAGCATACATAGCCTGCGCAATGGAGCGGTATGCTAGCCCACCTCAATGTAGTATGTTATCTCATCCTACAGATTGAACGAGAGACACAATATCAAATGGTGCCACATGAATAAGATTGACAGGTCGTTCTACTATCATAATGCGCAATCGAATATCCCGCACATAATCAAGATCATCCTCGGGCAACCGAAGGTGGCGCACCGTGATAGGAGCCGAATGAGATGTAGAGGGACCACGAGATCCTTTCTTTTCATTAGGTTTTTGCAAATCAACCCTCTTTTTGCTTTTTAAAATCTTATAAAACTTTTTAGCTAAAATGGCCATATCATCTTTGGAATTTTTTAAATCAGAATTATTACTATTTTCTTGAGAAATACTTTTACAAAGCTTAAGGGCGATGGATTTACCTTTAGGAGCTTTAAAGTTTAACTCATAGGTCTGTAAGGAACCAACTAATTCTTCTACCCTTATATTATCTGAATCACGAAGTTCCTGGATCGTGGTCACCTTTGAATTGAACCGTTCAGGCAATAGACATAGTATCTTTGCACAGACTTTACTTTTTGAGATTCTATCACTAAGACCCCACATAAAGTTGATAATGTCATTCAATCTTGTATAGAAGTCCATGAAAGTTTCACTTTCTTCCATACGTATTTCCTCAAACTTGGTTGTGAGGATTTGGACTTTAGATTTCTTGACAATTGTTGTTACCTCGTGTGTCATTTCCAAAACATCCCAGGCTTGCTTTGCAGTATCACAGGATATAATTCTCTTGAATTCATCCGGTGATAGTGCGCAAGTAATAGCATTTAGAGCCTTTGCATTGACCCTATTTTCACTTTTCTAAAGACTGGTCCAAGTAAAATAAGGTGTTACTTTTACAGTTACAGATCCATTGGTACCAGTCACTTCAGTGGTAGGAGGTGTCCAATTTGTCACTGTGGCTTGCCACACACTCTCATCCATGGATTTTAAGAAAATCCTCATTCTGGCTTTCCAATAGGCATAATTGGAGCCATCAAATGGTGGAGGCCTAGTGACTAAAAGGCTATTAAAATTTGACATCTTGAAAATCTCAAATCGATTAGCTCAGGAAATTAATCCAAAAATTAAAGCGAGCTATTAGGCTCTGATACCACTTGAAAAGGCCGAACTAAGAGTCCTAGAGGGGTGGGGGGTGAATAGGACTATGCAAAATTAAAGATTAAATGTGGAATTCAAATAAATATAAATAAAGATAGCACTTATACAATCCCACAAAGCTGAAATGAATAACAACCTCAAATGTACTAGTATTGAGAGGTTGATACAGATGTTGTTCTAAGGACAACCTTACACCAAAAACCAATGGCTTATGGTAAGACAACTTGATTCTCAGAACAGTCTGTGTATCAAAATCTCAAACCGATACAGAGGAATAAAGAATAAAATAGTAAAAAAACTAAGCTATTACAACATTTCCACACTTGCATAAAAAGGATTACAACATTCTCCACATATGCATAAAGGAAAAATACAACATCCACACAAAGCCACAATCAAATAATCACCACAAGACTAGAAGTTATAGTGGTTCGCTTGTGTGTACACCAACTGTTTAGAAAAACAGCCACACAACTACTCCACTCCTAATATCCTCACACAGTGGATAGTAGCGTTCACTATGAAATAGGTTTTTTAAGGTTTACCTAAAACCTTCACAATTGTGTCTTTCAAGTGGGCTTACACAATTCAAAAGACCCCACACTTTGAGTTTTCTAGATCACCTCAGACAAACTAAAAGAAAGAGATTTTTCTGGCACAATCTCAAAGAAACCAAAGGAATAGATTTACAAAACAGTAAAATACTTATCTAAATATTCTCCTTTGATGCAGCCCGGTAGAACCAATTTGGAGTAGAAGTTTAACGTAGAAGTTCAATGTTCACACTTACTTATGAAAAGGTTCTAAGTTCTAAATGGATTTTAGATAAAATCACCTTGGGCTAGCTTGATTTGATTTTGATTCCAAGAAATGAGAAATTTTCAATCCCTTCTTCAAATAAGATTGGAATGTAGAAACTCAAAATCAAATGCAAAAAGCTAAATTAAAAAAGAATATAAAATGAGCACTAAATGGCTTAAGAATATCACAAACTTATCTCTCAGAGTGGTGTCTTGATTTTACTTGAATTAGATACAAAATTTTAAAAATCACGCTCTATTTATAAGTGTAGAAACTGCTCACTCGACTGGCCCAGAGGTCAGCTTGACTGGTCAAAGGACCAATAAATTTTTAAAAATTCGGGCACGATAAGATAAGGTCGTTCCACGACTAGTCAAAGGGCCTACTCGACCGATCGAGTGGCCTCCATGACCGATCGAGTCCTGTCCACAACTGGTTGTGTGGGACCTAATTTAGTTGCTGGACTTTTAGTTGAGCCTGCTCGACTGGTCGAGCACTGTTCACTCGACTGGTCGAGCAGTCTCCAGGACTGGTTGAGGCAATAACAGAAAATCTTGAAAATTAGTAACAAACATTGGACTGGTCAAGGAATTTCTTGGATTGGTCGAGCCAGTACTAGGACTACTCAAACATAGGATAAGACTAGTCAAGAAAAAGCTTGTATACTTATAAAGTGTCTCAATTAAAGTATGCAATCAATAATGACCTAACCTATGGTCAATTTAAGGTCTTTCGTACCTTATAAGTGATGTTTGAACATTGACACATCTTTTGCTTCGGTTGATTGTTGATCTTGACGAACATGAAGCTTGAATTTGAAACATTTTGAAGCTTCAACTTGAAGTACTTTAAAGCTTGAATTTGTAACCTTTTGAAGCTTGAACTTGAAATATCTTGAAGCTTGAGCTTGAGGTACTTGAGTTGTATTTCATCTTGAGCTTTGAATACCAAAATAATGACTATTGTCTTGACTTAGATGAAGCTTTGAAAACATGAACTATCAGTTGATGTTGTACTTGAATTCTTATACTTGTGATGCTTGAATCTTGAAATGAAACACCTTGCAATGGATCATCTTGAACTTGAAGATGAACTAAACAAGATACAAATTCCAAGAGGTTTTGGCACTACTAAATTTGACAATCATAGGAGCTAGAGAACATAGTACTTACAGTAATACCCCCGCCACTTTTCAGCGATGCATGATGAGTATTTTTTCTGACATGGTGGGGTAATATCTAGAGGTCTTCATGAACGACTTCTCTGTCTTTGGTCTATCCTTCAGCGATTGTTTGGAGAAACTTAAATGTGTGCTGAAGTGATGTGAGGAAAAGAATTTGGTACTAAATTTGAAGAAGTGTCATTTCATGGTTCATAAGGGAATAGTGCTTGGACATATTGTCTCGTCCAAGGGAATTGAGGTATATGAAGCTAAAATTGATCTTATCTCTACCTTACCTCCACCTAAGAGCATACGAGACGTGCGATCCTTCTTAGGACATGCTGGGTTTTATATAAGATTTATAAAGGACTTTAGTCACCTCTCTCATCCTTTATGTAATCTACTTCAAAAGGATGTACCATACGAGTCAACTGAGCAATGCCAAGAAGCTTTCTCTAAGCTTAAAGGCATGTTGACTACCGCACCTATCATGCAGCCACCCGATTGAAATATCCCTTTTGAGCTTATGTGTGATGCATCTGACTATGCTATTAGGGTGATGGTAGGCTAGAGAAAAGAAAAGAAGCCCTACGTTATTCATTATGCAAGCATGACTCTAAATCTTGCCTAAGTTAATTATTCTACTACGAAAAAGGAACTCTTGGTCGTGGTATTCGATTTGGACAAATTTAGATCCTACCTAGTTGGATCTATGATCATCATCTACATTGATCATGCGACGCTCAAGTACCTTCTTTTTAAGAATGATGCTAAGCCCCACCTGATACGATGGATCCTCCTAAACCAGGAATTTGATCTAGAAATAAAAGATAAAAAGGGAGTAGAAAACGTAGTAGCTGACCATCTTTCGAGACTTGACCTCCCTGATTCCCTTCAGATGACACCTGTAAACAACATGTTCCCTAACAAACAATTGTTTAAAGTCTTCCACTCACCTTGGTTTGCTGAAATTACTAATTATCTTGCCACAAGTTTCACGCCAACACATTGGACTGCGCAAGATAAGAAGAAATTCTTCACCGAGGTACCTTAATTCTTCTGGGACGATCCGTATTTATTTAAATATTACCCAGACCATATTCTAAGGATATGTGTGCCAGATAATGAACACCAAAGTGTTATATCCTTTTGTCACTCTCAAGCCTATGGTGGTCACCTTTCTACTAAAAAGACCACGACTAAAATTCTGCAGTGCGGCTTTTACTGGCCTACTATGTTCAAAGATACTCATGAGTTTTGCAAAGCTTGTGAGCGTTGTCAAAAGTTAGGAGCATTGTCCCGTCAAAATATGATGCCTTTGAATCCCATTCTGATCATCGAAGCATTTGATTACTGATGCATCGATTTCATGGGACCATTCCCCCAATCTTTTGGAAATTTATATATTTTGCTCACCATAGACTATGTCACTAAATGGGTGGAAGCGACTCAATGGCGGAACAATGATCATCAAATAGTCATTAAATTCTTAAAAGAGAACATCTTTTCCCAATTCGGAACACCTCGAGCCATCATTAGTGATGAAGGTTCATATTTCTGTAATATGCCATTTGTGAACTTAATGAAGAAATATGGCATCTCTCATAAGGTGAGCACTCCATACCACCCACAAACAAGTGGGCAAGTTGAGATTTTTAACAGAAAAATTAAGCACATTTTGAAAAAAAATGGTTAACCTTGACAGAAAAGATTGGTCAATCTGATTAAGTGATGCTTTATAGGCTTACCGTACAGCTTTTAAAAATCCCATTGGAATGTGTCCCTTTAGACTTATCTATGGGAAAGCTTACACCTACCTGTGGAGTTGGAACATAGAGCCTACTGGGCTGTTAAGAATTTGAACTTCAATTTGGATAATACTGGCTCATTGCATAAACTACAATTAAATGAACTCAAGGAAATTTAGAATAACACTTATGAGAACTCAAGAATTTACAAGGACAAGATGAAGGTATTCCATGACAGGAACATTTTTTGGAAATCATTCTTGACTGGTCAAAAATTCATTTTATATAATTCTTGGTTATAACTTTTTTTGGGTAAACTCTGATCTGGTTGGATCAGCCCTTTTACTATTACTAATGTCTATCCTCATGGGGCTATTGAGATAAAGAATCCAAACAATCACAAGAGAAATTTGATTCAAAAGAAATATCCATGCGTCTAACTGATCTTGTATATGAGGATTGATCTCATAGTCTGATAAAGGTATAGTTAGGTTTATTACTTTCATAGGATTTAGGACTAGGGTAGTTTACTTTCAGTTTGTTTAGTTTTTGTTTGTGCTAACCCATTTTATACTAAGATTTATGTACAAGCCTCAAATTTCCTTCATTCAGGTACTATCATTCATCACTACTCCATTTCTTTCCGTTGTCTCATGTGCATTAAATTTTTATTTCTTTTACATTGAGGACAATATAGATTTTAGGTTGGGGGTGTGGATTAGGTAAACTAATCAATATTTTATATAGTTTTGAGCAGAAATTGTGAAAATTTTGAATTTTTCAAACTGAAACTTATTTCGAAGTGATAGTTTGTGTAATTAAGAATGCATTGAGTAGGATAATAAGATAAAGATTGCATCTTGAATTATTGGAGTTTGATCACCTGAGTAGACTTTCACCTAGGATTCTCAAATGATTAAGAGGAAGTTCGTATATCATGTTTATCTAAATCACAAAGCACGTTCAACTAGCTTCCTTGGGATATGCTAGGATTTTTAATTGGTAGCATGTGAATCATTGATAGATGTTAAGAATTGAGTCTGGAGAATTTTATCTACCCTAAAAGATGACAAACTAGTTAAAAAATAGGAGATCGACAAAAAGAATGATGAAGAAGAATGAAGAATGACAACATATTTAAGGAGAATGAAAAGGGTCTCTGAAAAGGATGTAAAGTCTGAAAAAGAATGAATAAGAGTAACCGTCGATATAAAATAAAAAACTGGAAAAAGAAGAAAAAGGGGGATATATTTGGAATCAGTACTTGGGTTTTTGACCAAACTTAAAGTGATAGCATGGCTAACATTATGAACTGATAGTGTGTTCATGGGAAGTTGATATTCACCAAGCACATTGGAAAAATGTGATACATGAATTTAAGATTTTACAACCGATAAAGAACCTATTTGATTGATTGCTTATGTGATTCGGCTCTAGGTTTTCAAAATCTCACCTTCTTGTCTTAACACTACTCATCCATACTTGATTGCATAAAAGATTGTCTTCTAAAAAAAGTTTTGAACTTTGAAGATGAAAGATTATTTTTTGCATATTTTTACTCAGGACTAGCAAAATGCTGGTTGGGGAGCGTTTAGAGTGTCAAATATTGCATATTTTCCCCCATTTATATCTTGGTTTTGTAAACATGATAATGCTTAATGGTATATTTTATACATGTTTGCGTCGCAAGGTGAGTTTAAGAGCTTGGATTGAAAAGAATGCTAAAAGCATGGATTTAAGGCTCAAGAATTGCCAAAGCAAAGAGCAAATCTTTGGAGACCAAGATCGAAGATTTTAAGACTATAGGATCCAAGAAAACCAAGTGGAGAAGGAAGGAAGTCGGAAGAACAAAGTGTTGAAATTCACTTCAAAATCTGTGTCATCGACCACCTGTCGATGACATCGAAGCCATGGTTCGATGACATCGAACACGGCTCGATGACATCGAATTTTCACAAGAAAATCAAGTTGGTTGCTAGACATATTGGATGCAATTCTTGATGAATTGAAGATATATTAGATGACTCGAAGAAGATGCTTGATGACATCGAAGACTGTTCAATGGCATCGAATTTATTGAAGAAATTGAAGCAACTCGCTGGACTGTTTTGGACACTTTATCGATGGATCAAAGACCCTTCGATGACATAGAAGGAGGGTTCGATGACACAAGAACTTATACAGTGCGAAAAAGTTACGCAGTGCGTAAAGGCGCGACTTCCGAAATTCGAACAACCTTCGACGTCATCGAAGGACGTTCAATGACATCGAACGAGTTATGCGGACTGCGTAAATAAGATGCGATTTTGCGATTTTGTGCGATGAAGACTATAAATATGGGTTTTCATGCAATTTTTAGGATATCTAGGGTTTTGAGGAGCAGAGCAAAGGGGTGAAGCCATTATCCAAGAGTTTCTTCTTCTCTTCTTCTTAGTTTTTAATGCTTTCTTCTAGGGTTTTGAATCCAATCATGTATATGGTTGGCTAAATCCCTTAGCTATGGCTAAGGGGTGAAGCTTGTAACATGGTCGGGATGTTTTTCTTGTTTAGTTCTTGTTCTTGTTGAACCTCTTTGATTCTAATTTGATGTTTAAGGAATACTTTTAGTTTTTAATGGTTTATTGTGACTCAAATTATAATAGATCTACAATAGCTTTGAGTATCTTCTTATTCTGATTTGAGATTGTGAAGTTAATAAATCCTGTTGTTCACCATCATCCCTTAGGCATGGTTGGGTGATGGAATCTCTTCTAACTTTCACAATTCTCCTATGTTTGTTGTGGGATTGGTATATTCTGTTGTTTCTCATTGTCTCTAGGGCATGGTTTGATGATGGAATCACTTCTAACCCTCACAACTCTTATCCATCGAGAATTAGGTCAATGGAAGTTCAGATTTGAGTTTATTGATATATCTTTCAATTGGATAAGATAGGACTCCAATTCCAATTGTGTTCCTTAAATCAAATAAGGAAACATTCTAATAGCTACAAGTGGATCCTTGGAAACCCTAGTTCCCACCTTTGAATTCTTAAGTTTCTAATTAAATACCTCACAATTACTTCCTTATATTCCAGATTTAAGTTTAGATCTTCTTCTAGTTCTAATTCTAGTTACTTTCAGAATACACATGAGTTTAGTCCCTGTTGATTCAACCTCAGTCTTACCGAGATTATTACTACATCGCGACCCTACACTTAGGGTTGTGAGCAGGGGAATTGGGACTAAAACTAGCTCCCATTAGGGAAATGATGTTGGAATTGGCTCCCACTGGGAGGATGTGAGAATTGGCTTCCGTTAGGGTGAGGATGAGACCGGAACTAATTAAGGGAAAAATTAAAATTGGAATATAAATAGGAAAAAATGAAGATTGGGGAAGATTGCACTAGTTGGTTGACTTGGACACTCGGTTATTGTGCTAACATATTTTGAGCAAGGGAGATGGCTGCCTACTAAAGAAATAGTGGCATCAAGTCCCCAACCTCTTAATGCTAAGGGCCATGTCAGCTATGAAAGGGGTCACCGGTGCTTCATCAGTAGTAGGCATTGATGACTATAAAGTTAGGAGAGATGTGGTATGTCCTCTTGGGCTTTCCTAATCATATGGGATTGAGTGAGAACTAGACTAGGGGGAATGATCACCATGTACCGTTAAAGGCATTAGACACGAAAACTACTATTAGGCCCAATGATAGTGATGCCTCTTGTTTTCGTATCTTTTTTTTTTTTTTTTTTTTTTTTTTTTGGTGTTTTACCATATACCAAGAGCATGTGAGTGTAGAAATGCAACTAAGGTTCCCTGAGTAATATACCTTTCAAGTCGAATGAATCAGTCTTCAAGTATGTGGTTAATTGGTGTCTTTCGAGAGGGGGGGAGGAATCTCATACGAGCCTAGATACGATCTTACACGATAGGGTGATGCTAGTGTTATGAATGCTAGTGGTACAAGTAGTTGAGTTAAAAGAAAAAAAAATGTGAGCATGATAAAGAAACAAACAGTAAAAGTATTGGAATGTAAACTATTGATATGTAAAGCATTGAAAAGTAAATGTATAAAAACTAAAAATTGCCAAACATATAAAAATCTCATGTTTTGAGTCAGGCCTAATTAGTGACTAGCAACAATTCCCCAGTGAAGTCGCCATTCCCACAAATGGATCAGCCTTCATTTGTTTTTTATATGGGATGAGTTGGCTTATAATTCTTCTTACTTAACTTGGAGTCACCACTAGGATCCTTACTCCTGCTCCAGGGGAAGACTCTTAAGAGTTTTAACACCAGGTCAAGGGTTCGAGTATCCATAGGTGGTGCCCACTAAGGCGTGAGTGTGTGGGGTGTGTGTGTGTGTGTGTGTGTGTGTGTGTCTGAAAAGAAAAAAAACATGGAGTCACCACTGGCTAATAGGGGTCAAAATCTATAATCACTAGTTACCATAAAATCACTATGAGTTGGGGAATCAAAGACTCCCCAACTTGAATGACTCTTGTGGTTGGTTTGTGGTTGGAGATTTCAAATAAGGGCCTAAATAACAGAGAATGAAGGGAATATGCACCCTTTTCTACTCTCACAAGCATGCAGTCTCTACTTTATAAGATTTAATCGCTTGACATTAGAAGAGACATCGAAGACTCTAAGCAATGAATTAAAGGAAATGGGAGTTAAAGTAAAGCAATCGCGATCATGACCATGGAAATGGGGTGCTCAACATCGATCATGATTGGGATGTAATCAGTGCAAGAAATTTAAAGAAAGGTGATTTGCCAAGTTATGTTATGCCATGGTCCAACTAATCAACAAGACATAGAGCATACGCTAGAGCTAAAATGAAAATATTGCAACTAAAATTTATATATATAGCTATATACCTGGAGATATGAGAGGGAAAATGGAAGATTTGACACTCTTATGCAAAAGAAATGATCAGATATCCCTAACTCCAACCCTAATCTGATCAATTGGAGCCAACAAAAATGAGATTCCTCTCTCTCTCTCTCTCTCTCTCTCTCTCTCTCTCTCTCTCGGCCACCAACCCAACGGACCTCTTTCAACCTTTCTCCAACCCCCTCTCTTATCTATTAAGTCTCCCTTTAGGTGAGTAGAGATGGTTTGTTTACATATAGAGAAAAATTCCTACCAACTGCCATCATAACTGATCCTAAATTACAAGTTCTTCTTTACTTGTTGTGCGCTCAATATGATTGACTTTGGACGAGCAGAGATGGTCTACTCATGTCTTGAATGGACTTTAGAGATAGACATAACAAGCCAAGAAATACGAGAAAGAGTTAAATTCTAGTAAGAAAAGAAGATAAAGAAGAAAAAATTATATTTGTTCTTAAATCTTAATCACTAACACTCCATCTTTTGAATGGATTTTAGACATAAGTGTTGAGGTGGGGAGAGTTGACGTCTCCCAATGGAAAATGTCTCTCTCTCTCTCTCTCTCTCTCTGTAAAGCCCATATCCTAGTCCGTACCATTCCTTAGATTCTTGCAATCCTCCCCATCGAATTCTGGCAACCTGCGACCTGTAATCGGCGTTTGCACATGACCATAAGTCGTATCCCATAGATCTGAGTTGGCGACCTAAGACTTATACCCTTGCGATCGCGCCATCGTTGCGGTTCCAACGCCGTATCTTGCGTGCCGATGCAATACGCAGGCCAGGAGTTGTGGGCCCGCGTTTATTTCAAGAAAACGCTGCGCATTGTAAATCTCGAGAAGAGAATCTCTACAATCTATCAAATCAATCCCATTAATCAATCAAGTACAACACCCATCCCTCTCTTATCAACAAGGCATGGTAACCCATACCTCTCTCATCCAAAGTCAATTCTCTCTCCCTTTACCCATCCCTTCCTTACACCCCTCACCATCCCTCTTTCCCATCCATCACTCTCTCTCTCTCTCATTTCTCTCCACTCCCAAGTAACCTAAGAGTGTGGATGTCCAAGATAAGGAAAGAAAAGAGAGGATCCTAGTGTGGCCCACTTCCTACCACCCAATCTCCCATCCTAGCCATCCAAACTTCATCATCCACCATCAAAGGTTGACTATAGTAACTAAGGAAGCCAAGGGACCAAGAAGGAGTGATGTAGGTGGGTGATCTTGGATTTCCACCGTTGATTTCTATTTGTGGGCCCACTTGTGGTGGGACCCACTTGATGTATGCATTATATTGAGTATAGGGAGGGCCCATAGTTGCGCAGTCCCTCCACAACGCCGTCTCTCTCCCTCTCTTTCATTTATTTTGGTGATGATATGATCGTGTGGCCCACCCGGATGGACCCCACCATGAAGTATGTATTTTATCCATGCCGTCCATTGAGTGAGCCCACCTGGCAGTCCATTTGGACGGGCTTGATTGGAGGAAAATACAAATATCAGCTGATCCAAAATCTTAGTGTGCCACGTGTATATGGACCCCACCTGGCGCATAGCTGGAGTACCTCACACCAGTAATTTAGCTGTTGTAATGACCACAAGAAGTTCTGTGGGGATCCACCTTGATTTATGTGTGTTGATCCTAGCCGTCCGTCTTGGACGGGCCTGGATGAAGGAAACCACAAATACCAGCTTGATTCAAAACCCTAGTGGGCCACGCTGACGTTGACCCACCCTAATATATTTATTTTATCCTAACCGTCCATCTGTGGACAGTGGATGGAAGTAGGTTGGCTGGTGTATCCCACACCAGCTATATAGCTGATGTATGATGTCAGTAAGTTCCATGGGACCCACCTTAAATATATATATTTCATCAGCACCGTCCATCTAGAGGGTGCCATGTACGGCCCCACCGTGATGTACGTATTCTAGAGCCTAGCCATCCGTCCATTCTGGACGGGTGGGGCCCATAATGATGTATGTATTATGAATCCACACAATCCATTTGGATAGGTGGTTTGGGCCCCTCTTTGATGTATGTGTTCTATACACTCTGTCCGTCCATTTCTGGACGCATGGGGCCCATCCCACACGTGTGGGGGTGGGACCCACCTTGATGTATGTGTCTTGTATCCACACCATCCTTCATTGGACAGTGCTGCATGGGGCACGCCGTGATGTTTGTGCTTTATAGCTGCACCACCCATTTGTTTGAGGTGTGGGCTCACCCCACACGTGTGTGGGACCCACCTTGATGTATGAATTTTATATCCACACCGTCCATCTAGATGGTGTGCTGTGTGGAGCCTAGCAATGATGTATCTGTTTATCCATTATCTGTCCATCTGGACATGTTGGGAGTGGACCCAACCTCTGATGTATGTATTATATACACACCGTCCATCTGGACGGTGCTGTGAGGGCCAACCATGATGCATGGGCCTTATCCTCACCGTCCAGATTGCTAGATGGTGTGGCCCACCTTTGATTTATGTATTATATATCCGCACCATCCAATGGTCTGGACGGTGGGGACCACCTGCAATGTATGGGTTTTATCAGCGCCGTCCGTCCATCTGGACGGTGCTGACACACCTAATACGTGGATTCCATCCATGCCGTTCGTCCATCTGGATGGAGCCCACTGTGATATATGTATTTTACATCCATACCGTCCATCTCGGTGGGGACCAGTGAACTAGCTA
This sequence comes from Magnolia sinica, assembly GCF_029962835.1. Classification (NCBI taxonomy): domain Eukaryota; kingdom Viridiplantae; phylum Streptophyta; class Magnoliopsida; order Magnoliales; family Magnoliaceae; genus Magnolia; species Magnolia sinica. The sequence continues at coordinate 32,983,749 of NC_080582.1, read as the reverse complement.
CTGTATTGACATGGTCCCCTGATCACGGGGCATGTGTTACATCCAGACCATCCATCTATGTGGGCCTTAGCAGTATGTAGCTGCTGTGATGACACCAACAAGTTCTGTGGGTCCCGAATGATGTACGTATTTCATTCCATGTTGTTCATCTGTTTTATGTCCACACCATCCGTTCAGGGCCTGGACAACCCTTGATCATGAGGTATGCTTTAAATCCATATCGTCCAGCCATTTGTGCAGATCATTTTATGGCATTACTAAGAGAATGAGATAGATCTAAATTTTAGGCAGGACCCACCTTGATTTTTATCCACAATGTCCATATGCATGGATGGTGGAACCCACTTGATGTTTGTGCTATTTCCAGCACGTGGGGTCCACCTAATGTACATGTTGTATTCAGCACGTAGGACCCCACCCTGATGCGAGTGTTCTATCCACACCATCCAAGCATGAGATGGTGTGGCCTACTATAATGTATGTGCTGTATATCCTCACCGTCCAACCACGTGGATGGTGGGAACCCACCTTGATGAGTGTTTCATCCACACCGTCCATCGTGTTTTTCGAATCATTTTAGGGCCTGAGCTAGGTGGGCCAGTCCAGCGGGCAGGGGCTGCCTAGCCGCTAGCCCCACCCTGATATACTTGTCTTATCTATCTGCAGGGCCCACTTATGGTGTATGAAGGGCCCAATGTGATGTACATGGGGCCATGTGTGAGGCCCATGTGATGTATATGAGGCCACACTTCCCACTATGTCATGGTCAGTTGGGAAGGGGTGTGGCCTTACCCGCCTGAGGGAGTAGACAATGATAGGCTGAGTCTAACCAGCTTGAGGAATGGCTCCGCTATCGATGAGCTAGGTAGATATTAGCAGGCAGATGGCGAGGTCTCTTCCACTTACCTAGTTGTGCGCTTGATGGGGCGACAGGTGGCGTAGAGTGTACTAGACCCCAATGACGATCCCAGAGAAGTAGGATACTGATGTGTGGACTTATTAAGCGGGAGTTGCATACTCAACATTTTACTCATTCATTCATTCATTCATTATCCACTCGGGTTGGTAGTGCACAGCTAATTGTTATGTGTACCTTCGCAATGGCCAGGATTTCAGTTAGGCGCGCGACCAACCTAAGATCAGGAGTCAACCACATTGAGTCTGGCTATCCAAATTTAGGTATGGGAATGGTTTAGATAGAAGTCCCTTGTGATGGACCTCATAGTCTGCGATACTACGTACTATCATCCCAACTTCACACTCCAGCTTGGTCATTTCATTCGCACTGCATATTACATTACATCCGCAATATATGGCATTTTGGGTTGCTATTTTTCTGCAGTTATATGGCCTAGATGAGGCTGATGGTATTTATGGACTTACTAGCATGTTTCCACATTACTCTGATATTACATACTTGACACTTACCTTAAACACACACCTTCACCACCCTCTAAGCTTTTTATAAGCTCATGCACGATAGATGCGTGCAGGTGGCGTTAGGTCGCAGAAGCGTCGAGCTTGGAGTGTGCAGTTCTCTTCTGGAGCTTTGATTTTTAATATATGTATTTCCCTTTCAACACTGTATTCAACTGTATATATTAGTGGATATGTGATGATGATGTTGCCTCTGTGATTTGGGTAAACTATGGTTATGCTTCTTATGAGATAAATGTATGTTAAAAAATCCTCCTTATAGGATCCCAGGATTAGAATCTGGTGTATGGGCACTGGGAGCCGAGAACGGGGTACTACAAGGCTGTCAGCACTGGATTTAACGATCAAAAATTTTGCGAGCCCAGTTTTTAAATTTGAGGCATGACACACACACACACACACACACACTCTCTCTCTCTCTCTCTCTCTCTCTCTCTCTCTCTCTCTCTTTCTCTCGTGCGTACATCCGTACGTACTTATTGTGCACATGAAGCCCAATTTCTGTAGGGCTTGGATTGGTACTCTCTCACACAATGTTGTCTATATAATGTGGGGCAGATCTAGAGAGGGGTATTTTATTCGATTAATTCATCTTCTAGGATATTCCTTGTTGTGGGGTTCCTTGTACGGGTGGGAGAGAATAAGGCTTATATTTTTGTTTCTTTTATTTCTAATGAAGAAGAAAGATCTATATTGTTGCCTATGAAGTAAGAATATTGTCAAACCACGTGAATTCATGTCCCTCTTGTATCTTGTTTTGGTTTGACCATTTTCTTTTATGTTTTGGCCTCACTTATGTTAATCACGTCTACGTGGGTATTTTTTTGCAATAATTGGTATTAAAGCCAAAGGTTGAGAAACCGTTTAGCACAAGATAAGTGTTGGTGTTTGTTTTGTAATTGTGTTTAAGATGGTTAAATCAAGTTTTAATAGATTCGAGGAGTTGAACTTTGAAGGATCCAATTATGTGTTATGAAAAGTGAAAATTATCACGATGTTGGTGAAGGATGTGGAATTACAATTCAAAGAAAAGAAACAAGCCTTTAAAGATGAAAGACGAGGTATTTGAAGAGAAAATTCAATTAGCCATTGCAGACCTTCTTCTTGCACTAGATGGTTCGGTTTTGTTCAACATGTCTAATCAAACCACTACAAAAGGTTTGGGGGACAAATTACAAAACCTATATGAGGGAAAATCGATCTCAAACAAGATATTTCTTCGACAGCACCTATAAAACTTGAAGATGAAGGGTCCTCTTTACAAGAAACTTTAATGGGTTAAACACTCTAATTAGCGTATTGGCAGTGGTCGATGCAAAAATTAATGATGAAGAAATGGTTGCAACTATGTTCTATTCAATGATAGATTCATAAGATGGTTTATTATGAATCTCAGCAACAGTCCAGATCTCACTATGAAGTTAATTGTGTCCATGTTACTTACTAAATAGTCTCATAAAAATGCATAGAGAATCTATTGGTGATGTTATGGTTGTCAAAGGAAGATTTTTGAAGAATGGTATAAGTGGGAGAGACAAGATAATATCCAAGTTAAAAGGTCACAAAACATGTAAGTGTTGGAATTATGGAAAGAATGGTCACTTGTGCAAAATTATAGACTTAAGAAAGTAAATCAGGAAAATTACAAACCTAATCGCATAATGAAGCATCTGATTCAAATGATTCTCAAGAAAATCTACTCGAAAAAGACAATTTATCCGAGGATGAGAAAGTGTTATTTGCAATGATTTCCCATACGAGAGAATTTGAGCCATCAATTGATCTTAGATTTGGGCACTTCGTTCTATATGACTACACATGGAGATTATTTTTACTCATATTAATCATATGATGGTAGTACAGTTTACATGGGTGATGATAACATGTGTAAAATTATAGGAATAAGAGATGTCAGAACTATTATATTTGACTATATCACACGTACGGTTTCTAATATGCGACACATAAAGAACTTGCAGAAAAGTCTTCCATCATTGAAAATTTTCGATGAAGATGACTATAAATTTTTGGTGAAAAGAGTCAATTTAAAATTGTTAAAGGGGTGATGGTGGTGGTAAAAGGAGTGTTAATGGGTGGTTTATATCGTTGGATCGGAGATACTGTGGTTGGCGATGCTAATGTTTAAAGTATAATAATTTAGTTTTTTGTTGCCTATTTGAAAAGCTTCATATATCTCATTTTTCTCATCTGCTACTAAAAGTAAGGATGTTTTAAATTTAATTTATTCTGCTACTTGAGAGTCTCTAGTTAAATTCTAGGGAGGTTTGAAGTACTTTGTCGAGTGTGAAATATTATATATTTCCCCCTTGTTATTCATTGATTTTGAGAACATGAATGTGCTTAATTGATCTAATTACACATGTTTTCATATGCGAGGTGATTTGGAGAGCAAAGGAGAAAATAACGATTAAAGAGAAGATTTAATGTTCAAAGAATGACCGAGTGAACATTTTAAAGTATAGAGGTGTTTAATGAAGAATTTATATGCCAAAGATCCAAGAAAACCAAGTGTAAAAGAGGTAGAAAAGATTGCCAAAATCACAAGTCCAACAACAGAAATAACTGACTGTTCGGTTCCACCTTCAATCTGACTGAAAGTGCAGAAAATAATCTAGCAAAAAATTGTGATTTTCAGAATTAATTCTTCGCCTCAATCTTCAGACCGACTGAAGCCAACTTCGGTTTCCCCAAAGATAGCTTAGGTGGGACTTAAGGTAGACAGAGTCTGCATAGATTTCTCAAGCATAATTAGGTGCGACCGAAGTAAAATTCAATGCGACTGACGAAAACTTTGGTATGACCAAAATGTAACAAAGTACATAAATCTGAAATCGATTCAAAGACGGTGCGATCAAAGCCTATATAAAGGGATGTTTTAAGACTTTCTAAGCATAGATTAGGGTAGGAGTATAACAAGGCTTTATGGAACTTTTATGGTGTCCTTCTTCTTCTCCAATCCTTCGGTTCTTGTTAATTTTTATATTTTTCTTTAAGATTTCTATTTCAATCATGTCTATGGTTGGCTAATCTCTTAGCTAGATCTAAGAGATGAAGCTTGTAGTTTTTCTTAATGCCTATTCTACTTTGATCCAAGTTATTTGGTTTCCATGTTGAACAATTCATTGATTTATGATTTGAATGAAGAAGTATTTTCAGTTTAGTTTGAACAATTGTTGACTTCCGGCACATTGGATGCTTAAGAAGACTTTAGATACTATCTTACCTGTTTTGCAATTGTGTGATTTGTAAAATTCCTTAATTTATCATTGACTCTGGGCATGGTAGAATCTTTTAATTCCCTACGATCACTACATTGATGCTTTATAAGGGAACCAATCTAATGAATGTTCAGTTTCTTTTTTGTGAATGAATTATGTTTTAACCGCTCTATCATCTAACTGGATAGGATAGGACATCGATTCCAATTGTGTTATCAATTGAAACAAGTAAAGTAACATTGAAATGGCTACAAGTGGACCTTTGCGCTCTAGTTTTTCTTATATTTGATAGTTTTTTCATAATTGTTCTCTTTTTCCATATTCCAGTAATTAGTCTAGATTCTAGTTCTAATTCTAATTTTTTCAGAAATTGTATCAATAGCAAGTCCCTGTCTGGGACTTCGTTGTGTTTTCTAAAATTTATTAGTTTTGAATTTAGGTTAGGATTAAATTTTCTATTTTTATTTTAGATTTTTCTGAATTCTCTTTTAGACTAACTTATTTTTGTGATTTGTAGCAATTAACATAGCGTCTTCAATTCGGTAACACATCCTTTCAACTTTTCTCTTTTCTAGATTTTCTATATTTCTTCTTCTGTAGTTTTTCTTTTCAAACTTGGGAATTAGAGTGTTTCATGCCCAAGTGGGTCCGTGACAATACGCTACGTCTCTTAAGTGAAGGAGGGTTAGTCGAAGGTTTGTCTATCCATTGTCGCATTAGACACCTTGAGATCCTCAGAGTTGGCAGAAACTATGGCTCAACCTCAACATCCGACTGAAGAGCAATAAGATGAAAACGAGGTATATAATGCTCCACCGCTGAGAACTTAACATGATTACTTTTAATTAGTGAAGGCTAGTACACCTTCCTGCATGGTGTTTCCACTCAATGCAGGAAACGTGGACTTTAAGCCAGGAGTGATCTAACTACTTCTAAAGTTTCATGGACTTGATTCTGAAAGTCCATATCTACTTCTCAAGGAATTTGATGAGATTGTAGCAACCTTGCACTTTCACAATGTGACTGAGGATACTCTAAGACTGAAATTGTTCCCTTTTTCTTTAAAGGAGAAAGCCAAGTCTTGACTTCACTCTTTAAGGCTACGATTTATAGGGACATGGGCTAAGATGACTTGGGAGCTCCTTAAAAAGTTCTTCCCGATTCATAAGACAAAGAGCTAAGGAAGGCAATCATGAATATTTTCCAAAAAGAGGAAGAGGCCTTCTAATGTTGGGAGAGATTTAAGGATTTATTGAATTCCTCCTGTCCAGACATTATCTATGAAACCTAGCAGGCAATAAGCTTTTTCTATGATGGACTGACTTCATCGACGTGCCAATTTGTAGAGATGATGTGTAATGAGGAATTCATGAATAATGAAGTCAATGATGCGTGGGATTATTTCGATTTACTTGCTGAAAAGGTATAATCATGGAATACTTCATCCAAGCCTGCTACTTTCAGGCCAACTTAATCTGGAGAGAAGGGAGGAATATACATCTTAAGAGATGAAGATAGTGTGAATGCAAGGGTGGTTAATCTCACAGGAAAAGTCAAAACCATGGAGCTAAAAAGAGTGGAGACAGTCAAACCTGAAAAGACCACTGAAATTGCTTGTGGGATTTGTGCCAGTAACATACACTCGACATGGGAATGTCCTACAATTCATGCATTTTAAGAGTTGTTACACGAGTAATCAAATGTTGTAAATAATTATCAAAGGCCTTTCAGTGCCCCCATCTCAAACACATATAATCCCAGTTGGAGGAACCATCCCAACTTCAGTTGGTGGAATGGACAGATGGCTAACATAAATAAAACACTCAAGGGGATCTTCCTCAATTTCCCAATTAGCAAAGATCCCAAGAGGACACGGTTCATAAATTTATGCAAAATCAAGAGAAATTTAATCAAAACAAGCTACAAGCATTCCAGGATATTAAAACAACCATGGGAATATTTGCATCATCAATCCAAAGGATTGAGCCACAACTAGTGGTTAGAGAGAAAGGGACTCTTCCAGCCAAACCTCTACCTAACCCAAAACCATAATTTGAGATAAGTGACCTGAGCTCTTCAAATGAGCATGTAGAACAAGCTAAGTCTATCACCACTCTTAGAAGTGGTAAGGTAATTGACAAAAATGTCCTGACGACAGCGTATAAGCCTGAGGACTCGGAATCCAAAAGGAATGGACTTAATGAGTTGTGATATGAGAAAGAATCGGAAAATATGTATATTTCTCCATTCCCACAATAGTTGAGTTCACCATAGCCTCTAACTAACATTCAGGATATGTTGGAGGTGCTTAAGCAGGTAAAAATCAATACTCTTCTTTTGGATGCCATTACACAAATACCCTCATATGCTAAATTTCTGAAAGATTTATGTACAATTAAGAGATGGAAAAACATACAAAAGAAAATCTTCTTGACTGAGGAAGTGAGTGCCGTCCTCAAGCAAGATATACTATAAAAATACAAAGAACCTGGTAGCCCAACCATGTCTTGTGTGATTGGGAACTATCGGATTGAGCAGACACTTCTTGACTTAGGAGCGAGCGTAAATCTAATCACATAATTGGTTTACAAACAACTCAGCCTTGGTGAATTAAAACCCACTAGGATCACATTTCAACTAGTTGATCGATCCATTCGCATACCGAGGGGGATAATAGAGGATGTGCTTATACAAGTAGATAAGTTCTATTAACCAGTAGATTTTATTGTCTTCGATACACAACCCATCATAAGCACAAGAATTCAAATTCCTGTCATCATTGGCGGACCATTCCTAGCTACATCAAACTCCATTATCAATTGTAGGAATGGAGTTATGAAATTATCCTGTAGGAACATGACATTAGAGATGAATAACTTTAATACCTGCAAACGACCCGAGGATTTTGATGATGCCCATGAAATAAACATGATCAATTCATTTGTGGAAGATTGAGCACTTTTGACTCTATACGTTGACACTTTAGAGACATGCTTGGCCCACTTCCCTGATTTGGATGATGAGATGATTAGGGAGATGGACACCTTACTTGATGATGACATCGGTACTTGAAACTAACCGGTGGAAGCTATAATTTGAAAATTTTCCACAAACCGAGACAAAGCCTCTACCGTCCAGTATCAAGGCACGAAGCTTAACCTAAAACCTTTACCAGGTGATCTTAAATATTCTTACTTGGGTCAAGATGAAACATATATGAGGGTGATTTCCTCCCACTTGGATGAAGAACAAGAGAGTGTACTCATTTCTACTCTTAAAAAACACAAAGGAGCCCTTGGATGGACAATCATGGACCTCAAGGGAATTGATCCTTTGATTTGTACTCATCGATAGGGGTGCAGACAAACCAAGCTAGCTCAGTTAGCTCGCTTGAATCGACTCAAAAAAGCTTGATTCAACTCAGTTTGAAGCTGAGTTCAAGCCAAGTCAAGCTGATTTTTTTAGCTCGAAAATGAGTTCGAGCCGAGTTCAAGCTTAACTCGACTCAGATCAAATCTAGCTCGAATCTAGCTCAAATCGAACCAGTTTGGTGACTCGGTTACTTTTCTCTTGATGTTGCTCACCAAGTGTTTAATGAAATGACTCAACGAAGTGTGGTTGGTGGCAAGGAAGGTATGTACATGAAATAAATACCCTTTTTTCTTAGTTTTTATGTTGCTTAGAAGGTGTTTGATAAAATACCTGTAAAACCATTGATTCTGTTTTACACACAATGGGATTTTGAAGTTGCAGTCCAGGTGTTTGTGAAAATGCCTCAATGGCGAACTCAGCTCGATCTTGGCTTGAACTCGGCCCGAGCTAGCTTGAGGACCGACCGAGCCGAGTTCGATCTGAGGTCAGCTAGTGGCCAAGCCGAGTTCGATTGGATGTACACCCCTACTCATCGCATTTGCCTTGAGGACAATACAAAAACTTCTTGACAACCACAACGTCGGCTAAAACCAAAGATGAAAGAAGTGGTTTAAAGCCGAGGTGCTTAAGCTATTGGATGTGGGTATCATATGCCCTATATCTAATAATCAATGGGTGAGTCCAACTCAGGTGGTTCCTTAGAAGTCCAAGATCACCATCATACCCAATGCAAAAAATGAACTTGTGCCAACTAGAGTTACGACTGGTTGGAGAATGTGCATTGACTACCAGAAGTTGAATACTGTCACTAGGAAAGATCACTTTCCTTTACCTTTCATTGAACAGATTTTAAATAAGTTAGCTTGTCATTCCTACTACTGTTTTATGGATGGGTATTCGGTCTACAAGCAGATAGAGATAATTGTTCACAACCCCAAGTGTAGGGTTGCAATGCAGTAATAATCTCGGTGAGACCAAGGTCGAATCCACAGGGACTAATCTCGTGTATATTCTGAGAGCAACTAGAAGTAGAACTAGAAAAAGATGTAAAACTAAATCTGGAAGTGTAGAGAGAGTAATTGTGAATTATTTAACTAAAACTTGGAAATTCAAAGGTGGGAACTAGAGTTTCCAAGGATCCACTTATAGAGATCTGGGAGATCTATGCTTGATTCAAGAACACAACTGGAATCAGAGTCCTATCTTATTATGTTGGAAGATATCTTAGTAAAACAAAATCTGAACTTCCTTTGATCTAATTCTCAATGGATGAGAGGTGTGAGAACTGGAAGTGATTCTATCACAAACCCATGCCCATGAAATAATGGCTCACAATAGGATATACCATTCACATAACCAAACATAAGAGAATTATGAGGATTAGAAGGGATTCCATCATCCAACCATGCGCAGGGGACGATGGTGAATAACAGGATTTCCTAATTTCACAATCTCAAAATAAGAAAAGAGATACTCAAAGCTATAGTAGATCTATTGCAATTTGAGTCACAACAAACCATTAAAAACTGAATGTATTTCTTAAATATCAAACTAGAATCAAAGAGAATTCAACTTAAACATGACTCAAAGAAATAGAAAACATCCCATCACGCTACAAGCTTCACCTCTTAGCCCTAGTTAAGAGGTTTAGCTAACCATAGACATGATTGGATCTAAAACCCTAGAAGAAAGCATGAAAACCTAAGGAAGGAAGAAGAAAAACGCTTGGCGATGGCTCTTCACGCTTTTGCTTCACTCCTTAAACCCTAGATAATGCCCAGGGATGCCCTGGGGACTCCTATTTATAGTTGTGCAACACCTCCTTTCGCACCTCTCTGAAAAAATCTGGAAATTGCCACAAATTTATGCACTCTGCTTAACTCTGCATAACTTCACATGATCCGTTCGATGACATCGAACAAGCTTCAATGTCATCGAAGGTGTTTTTTGTACGCGCTTTTTCCATGCTTTTGTAACTTCATCCAGACTCTGTAACATTCCATGTCATCGAACCTAACTTCAATGTCATTAAAGAGACCTTCGATGTCATCGAGGAGTGCTTCGAATAATAAAAAATGGTGCCTAATATGTCCAATGAGTTTTACCAAAATTCCACAGAAAATTCAATGTCATCGAGCAAAGCTTCAAGCCATCGAACAAGTTCTCAAGTCATCAAAAAATGTCTTCACTTTGTCCAGCGACTAACTCAATTTTCCTTCAAAAAATTTGATGTCAGCAACTTGTATTCGCTGTCATTAAATGTGTCCTCGATGTCATCGAACAATTCTTAATGACACAATCAATGTGTATTATGCACTTGTTCTTTCAGCTTTGTTCCTTCTCTACTTGGCTTCCTTGAATCTTAGGACCTTGAAATCTTCCATCTTTGTCTCCTAAGATCCATTCTTTGCCTTGGTGATCTTTGAGCGTTAAATCCATGCTTTTAGCACCTTTTCCAATCCAAGCTCTCAAATTCACCTTGCAACATAAACATGAGTAAATTAGGATATTAAGCAGTATCATGTTCATAAAACTAAGATATAAATGGGGTCCAATATGTAATATTTGACCCTCAACACAATTCCCAACTAGCATTTTGCTAATCCCGAGTAAAATATGCGAAAAATAAATCTCAATGCTTGATGTCAGGTAACATTTTCAGAAAATAATCTTTTATGCACTCAAGTACGAATGGGTAGACATAAGATACAAAAGTGAGATTTTGAAAACCTAGAACCAAATCACATAAGCAACCAGTCAAATAAGTTCTTTGTCTATTAAATCGAAGCATAATTTGTATATTAAGTTTTTCAATGTGCTCAGTGAAAGTCAACTTAGTTCCCGTACAAATACTATCAATTCATCATGTTAGCCATGCTCATCACTTCAAGATTAATTTGAACCTCAAGTACTGATTCCGAACTTATCCCATTTTCCTTCTTTTTCCAGTTTTTAATTTTATATCGACGGTCAGTTTTTATTCATTCTTGTTATTTTTGCATTCTTTTCCTTCTTTTTCATGACTTCTTTGTCGATCCCCTGTTTTTAACTAGTTTTTTTTAAGGTGGATAAAATTCTCCAAACTCGCTTCTCACCATCTGTCAATGATTCACATATTAACAATCAGAACTTCTAATATATCTACAAAAGGCAGATTGAGTGTGTTTGTGATTTAGATTAACATGATATTCAAACTTCCTTTTAATTAATTAAGTGCAAGAACTTAAGTGATAAATTACTTAGGTGATTAACTTTAATAATCCAAAATTCGATCTCTATCTTATCATACCCAAAGCATTCTTAAGTATACAATTCATCACTTCCCAAATAGATTTCAACTTAAATCATTGAAAATTTTCAAAATTTTTGTTCAAAACTGAGAAAACACTAATTAGTTTACCTAATCCCTCATCCCCAAATGAAAAATCTACATTGACCTTAATGTAAAAGAATTAAGCATGTAATGCAAAAGAAGCAATGAAAAGAAGAGGGAAGTAATGGAAAGGTAATACCTAAAAAGGAATTCTGAGGCATTTCCAATGATCTTAGTGTAAAGATGGGTTAACACAAAACAAAACTCAAAAAAATATAAGCAAACTATCCTAAAACAACAGAAGTAAACTACCCTAGTCTTATGAAAGCGATAAACCTACCTATACCTCTATTAGACTAGGAGATCAATCCTGGTACAGAGGATCAGTCAGAGGTATTGACATGTCCTCTGAATCAAATTTCTCAACAAATGGCTTTAATCAATGTCCATTTACTTTGAATTCATTGTCATTATTTGGATTCTTTATCTCGATAGCCCCATGAGGATAAATATTAGTAATATTGAAAGGGCCAGTCCAACGAGATTGGAACTTACCCGGAAAGAGGTGTAACCGAGAATTGTATACGAGGACTTTCTAACTTGGTGTGAATGATTTTTGAAGAATGTGTTAACATGAAACACCTTCATCCTATCCTTGTAAATTCTCGAGTTCTCATGCGCATCATTTCATATTTTTTCAAGTTCATTCAACTGAAGGTTGCGTAGTGAGTCAGAGTTGTCTAAATTGAAATTCAGATTTTTAATAGCCCAATAGGCCCTATGTTCCAATTCCACAGGTAAGTGGCAAGCCTTCCCATAGACGAGTCTAAAGGGCGACATTCCAATAGGGGTTTTGAATGGAATACGGTAAGCCCATAAGGCATCGGTCAATTAGATTGACCAATCCTTATCGTAAGGGTTAACCATCTTTTCCAAGATGTGTTTAATTTTTCTATTGAAAATCTTAGCTTACCCACTTGTTTGTGGGTGGTATGGAGTGCTCACTTTGTGGGAGATGTCATATTTCTTCATTAAGTTCGTAAATGGCCTACTACAAAAATGTGAACCTCTATCACTAATGATGGCTCTTCCAAACTGGGAAAGGATGTTCTCTTTTAAGAATTTAATGATCGCTTGATGATCATTGTTCTCGCATGGAATCGCTTCAACCCATTTAGTGACATAGTCTACAACAAGAAAAATATATGATCATCAAGCGAAAGATTGGGGGAATGGTCCCATGAAATCAATTTCTGAAGATTGGGGGAATGGTCCCATGAAAAATATATTAATTTCAATGATCAGAATGGGGTTCAAGGGCATCATATTTTGACGGGACAATGCTCTCAATTTCTGACAATGCTTATAAGCTTTGCAAAACTCATGAGTATCCTTGAACATAGTGGGCTAATAAAAGCCATACCGCAGAATTTTGGTCATGGTCTTTTTAGCAGAAAAGTAACCACCACAGGCTGGAGAATGATAGAAGAAGATGACACTATGGTGTTCATTGTCTGGCACACATCTCCTTAAGATTTGGTTTGGGCAATATTTAAACAGATATGGATCATCCTAGAAGAAATTGTGTACCTCGGTGAAGAATTTTTTTCTTATCTTTTGTAGTCCAATGTATCAACGTGAAACCTGTAGCAAGATAATTAGCAATATCCGCAAACCAATGTGAATGGGAGACTTTAAATATTTGTTCTTCAGAGAACATGTCATTTATATGTGTCATCTCAAGGGAATCAAAGAGATTAAGGCGGGAAAGATGATTAGCCACTAGGTTCTCTACTCCCTTTTTATCTTTTATTTTCAAATAAAATTCTTGAAGTAGGAGGATCCATCTTATCAGGCGGGGCTTAGCATCATTCTTAGAAAGAAGATACTTGAGTGTCACATGATCTGTGTAAATGACGATCTTAGATCTGATCAAGTAGGACCTAAATTTGTCCAAAGCGAACACCACGGCTAAGAGTTCCTTTTCCGTAGTAGAGTAATTCACTTGGGTAGGATTTAGAGTTCTACTTGCGTAATGAATAACATAGGGCTTCTTTTCTTTTCTGGCCTAAAACTGCCCCAAGAGCATAGTCAGACGCATCGCACATAAGTTCAAAAGGAAGGCTCCAGTCGGGTGGCTGCATGATAGGTGCAGTGGTTAACATGCCCTTAAGCTTAGTAAAAGCTTCTTGACATTGCTCAGTCCACTCATATGGTACATCCTTTTGAAGTAGATTAAATAAAGGACGAGAGATGTGACTAAGTCCTTTATGAATCTCCTGTAAAAACCTGCGTGTCCTAAGAAGGATTGCACATCTCGTATGTTCTTGAGTGGAGATAAGTTAGAGATAAGATCAATCTTAGCCTTATCTACCTCAATTCCCTTGGACGAGATGATATGTCCAAGGACAATTCCCTTACGAACCATGAAATGACACTTCTCCCAATTCAGTACCAAATTCTTTTCCTCACATCGCTTCAGCATATTTTTTAAATTTTTCAAGCATTCGCTGAAGGATGGACCAAAGATAGTGAAGTCGTCTATGAATACTGTTGGGGACAAAAGACACGGAGTTCGGAAACTCAGACTCTATGCCTCGGTCGCCATTGGATGTGTCGGATCCGGGGCATGGTTTACTGAACCGAGATAGGAGTTGAGCCGGCTCGGACTGCACATCAGCAATCTCGATTTGATTATAGCTCAAATATCCATTAAGGAAACAGTAATAGGAATGACCAGCTAGCCTTTCCAAAATTTAATCGATGAAGAGCAAAGGAAAGTGGTCCTTCCTCGTGACGGTATTCAACTTCCAGTAGTCAATGCACATTCTCCAACCAGTAGTGACTCTAGTTGGGAGAAGTTCATTGTTGGCATTAGCTACAATGGTGATTCTGAACTTCTTAGGAACCACCTGAGTTGGACTCACCCATTGACTATTGGATATAGGGTATATGATACCCACATCCAATAGCTTAAGAACCCCGGCCTTAACTACTTCCTTCATGTTTGGATTTAATCTACGTTGTAGTTGTCGGGAGGTCTTCGCATTATCCTCTAGATAAATGCAGTGAGTAAAAATTGAAGGGTCAATTCCCTTGAGGTCCGCAATCGACCATCCAAGGGCTCCTTTACGCTTAATGAGAATAAAGATGAGCATACTCGCTTGTTCTTGCTTAAGGTGGGAAGAGATCACCACTAGTATGTCTCATCTTGACTTAAATAGACATATTTCAAATCAGAGGGCAAAGCTTTTAGGTCAAGCATCGGTACCTTGAGGTTAGACGGTAAAGGCACTACATCAGTTTAGGGTAATTCTTTAAATTGTGGCCTCCACCAGTTAACTTCAAGTACTGGCACGTTATCCAGCGTGGTCCCCATCTCCCTAATCATATCAACATCAAAATCATGGGAGTGGGCCAGGCACGTCTCTAAAGGATCAGAGGATAAGGTCAAAAGTATTTTATCTTCCACGAAAGAGTCAATCAGGTTAACATCGTGGGCATCATCATCATCCTCTACCTGTTTGCCCATATTGAACAAGATATTCAACTCCAATGTCATATTTTCAAAAGACAAACTCATGACTCCATTCCTACAATTAATGATTGCATTTGATGTGGTAAGGAATGGGTGACCAATATTGACAGGAATTTGAGTGCTCATGTCCACGATGGGTTGAGTATCCAGGATGATAAAATATACCGGGTCGTAGAATTTGTCAACCTGGACCAACACATCCTCAATTATCCCTCTCGGTATACAAACTGAGTGATCAACAAGTTGTAATGTGGTTCGGGTGGGTTTCAATTCACCCAAACTTAGTTATTCGTAGACCGAGTAAGGAATCAGATTTATGCTCGCTCCTATGTCAAGAAGTGCGTGCTCAATCCGGTAGTTCCCAATTACACAAGGGATGGTTGGGCTACCAAGATCTTTATATCTTTGTGGCACATCTTGCTTAAGGATGACACTCACTTTTTCTGTCAGAAATTATTATTTTTTTTATACTTTGTCGCCTCTTAGTCATGCATAGGTCTTTCAGAAATTTGGCATATGAAGGAATTTGTTTTCAGTATCCAGAAGAGGGATGTTTACCTTCACTTATTTAAGCACCTCTAGAACGTTCTAAGAGTTAGAGAGAGATTTTGGTGCAATCAACCATTGGGGGAATGTGGTCATCGGCTTACTTAGGGGTTCCAGTTCTAATCCATGTGGAGTATTGCTAGGTCTATCAGTTTCATCTACTTCCGGATCATTAGACTTTTCAGCCCTTACCGGAATAGATTTGTCAATTGTCTTCCCACTCCTAAGAGTGGTGATAGACTTAGCTTACTTCATTTGATTTGAAGAGCTTTGATCACTTATTTTGTATTGTGGTTTAGGATTGGAGAAAGGTTGGGCTGGAAGAATCCTTTTTTCCCCAATTGAATTTTTTATCTCACGCCCTTGTATGGCCTTTAAAAGGTCTTGAAGGGTTTGCAATATACTTTGATTGATAAGCTCTGGATTTTGAATATGTTTTTAAACCAGATCCTCTTGAGGTTTCCCTTGATTCAAGAATTGGTTAGGGATTCCTTGAGGAGTAGTAGTTTATCCATTCCTCCAAGTAAAGTTTGGAGGATTTCTACAATTATGATTATATGTGTTAGAGATGGGTCCACTAAAAGGTCTTTGATAGTTATTCATGGCATTCGATTACTCATTCAGCGCCTCTTGAAAAGCAGGTATCGTTGGGCAATTTTCAGTTGTATGTATGTTGCAAGCACAGATATCGCAAACAACTTCCTTAGCCTTATCCTTCTTAAGTTTCATAGCCTCGACCTTCCTTGCGAGACTGGCCACTTTAGCATTTATATCATCTTCTTTCAGCAAGTATATCCCACCTCTCTCCCTTGCTTGAGTAAGCTTAGA
This sequence comes from Magnolia sinica, assembly GCF_029962835.1. Classification (NCBI taxonomy): domain Eukaryota; kingdom Viridiplantae; phylum Streptophyta; class Magnoliopsida; order Magnoliales; family Magnoliaceae; genus Magnolia; species Magnolia sinica. The sequence goes on along the minus strand of NC_080582.1, from coordinate 32,967,476 downwards.
TGTGGTGCTAGGTTTTGGGGTGAGGTCCCATGATTGTGCACTTTTAGCGAGTTTGTCAAAGTAATCCCACACCTCATCGACATTTTCGTTCATGAACTCCCCATTGCACATCGTCTCGACGAATTGGCGCATGGAAGATGTCAGTCCATCGTGGAAGAAGGTTGTTATATGCCACGTTTCAAAATTGTATTGTGGGCATGAACTAATGAGATCGTTGAACTGCTCCCAACATTGGAAGAATGTTTCATCTTCCTTTTGGGCAAAGTTCATGATCAACTTCCTGATGGTGTCCGTCTTATGGTATGGAAAGAATTTTTTTATGAACTCTTTCATCATGTCAATCCATGTGCCAATAGATCGCGGACTTAATGAGTGCAACCACATCTTAGCTTTTTCTTTCAAGGAGAAAGGAAAGAGTTTTAGCTTAACCGTGTTTTCAGACACGTTAGGAAAGTATAAAATGGCTATAACCTCATCAAATTCTTGCAAGTGCAAGTATGGACTTTTAGATTCAAGTATTAGGAACTTTGGAAGGAGTTAGATCACTCCAGGCTTGATATCCATGTTTCCTGTGTTTCCTGCAAAAACCATACAAGAAGGGGCGCTCAAAGCCTCCGCCGGTTGTAAGTAATCTCATAAAGTATGAGGGGGGGGGGGGGGTGCATGATGCACCTCATTCTCATCTTGGGCTTCCGCAACTCGAGGTTGTGGCTGATTTACCGGTTGATTTATAGGTTGATTTGCAGCTATAACCTCAATTAACTCTGAGGATCTCGAGTGGTGTCCAATCCTGTGATGGGTAGATAACCCCTCAACCAATCATCCTTCACTCAAAAGACATCGAGTATTGTCATGGACCCACTTGGGCATAAAACACTCTTAGCTATCAATTTCAAAATCCAACCTAAACCTAAAAAGGAAAGAGGGGATAGAAACCTAGAAATAGAAAGAGAGAGAGTTACCAAATTAGAAGGTTTTATGTTAGGATCTTGCAAAAGAAAAAAGGAAAGTGAGTTTCTAAAAAGGAAATAAGGAAAGCAACCTAGTTTCTAAAAATAGAAAATAGAAAGTTTCTTAAAAAAATAAAGTAGGAAAGTTTCTAAACCTAAAATTAGAAAGTAAATCTAAAAAGAAAAAAAAAGAAAGTTTCTAAACCTAAAAATAGAAAATAGAAAAACTGTAATCTTAAACTAATTCCAAAACTAGTTAATCTCAAAAAAATACAACTGTTAATACCTGGCAATGACGCCAAAAACTTGTTCACAGCCCCAAGTGTAGGGTCGCGATGCAGTAATAATCTCGGTGAGATAGAGGTCAAATCCACAGGGACTAATTTCATGTGTATTCTGAGAGCAACTAAAAGTAGAACTAAAAAAAAAGATGTAAAACTAAATCTGGAAGTGTAGAGAGAGTAATTGTGAATTATTTAACTAAAACTTGGAAATTCAAAGGTAGGAACTAGGGTTTCCAAAGATCCACTTGTAAAGATCAGGTAGATCTATGCTTGATTTAAGAACACAACTGGAATCAGAGTCCTATCTTATCTAGTTGGACAATATCTCAGTAAAACCAAATCTGAACTTCCTTTGATCTAATTCTCAATGGATGAGAGGTGTGAGAACTGGAAGTGATTCCATCACAAAACCATGCCCAGGAAACAATGGCTCATAATAAGATATACTAATCTCATAACTAAACATAAGAGAATCATGAGAATTAGAAGGGATTCCATCATCCAACCATGCCCAAGGGATGATGGTGAACAATAAGATTTCCTAATTTCACAATCTCAAGACATGAAAAGAGATACTTAAAGCTATCGTAGATCTATTATAATTTGAGTCACAACAAACCATTAAAAACTGAAAGTATTTCTTAAATATCAAACTAGAATCAAAGAGAGTTCAACTTAAACACGAATCAAAGTAATAGAAAATATCCCATCACGCTAAAAGATTCACCTCTTAGCCCTAGCTAAGATGTTTAGCCAACCATAGACATGATTGGATCTAAAACCCTAGAAGAAAGCATGAAAAACTAAAGAAGGAAGAAGAACGCTTAGCGACGGCTCTCCACACTTTTTCTCTACTTCTCAAACCGTAGATAATGCTATGGGATGCCCTAGGGACTCCTATTTATTGTTGTGCAACACCTCCTTTTACACATCTTTAGAAATTTTGAAAACTGCCTCAAATTTACGCACTCTGCGTAACTTCGTGCGATCTGTTCGATGACATCGAGCAGACCTTGATGTCATCGAAGGTGTCTTTTGTACGTGCTTTTGTAACTTCATCCAGACTCTATAACCTCCGATGTCATTGAACCTACCTTCGATGTCATAAAAAAAGCTTTCAATGTCATCGAGCATTGTTTGAGGAATCGATAATGTGTCCAAAACAGTCCAGAGAGTTAATCCAATTTCTTTAATAAATTCGATGTCATCAGCAGGTCTTCGATGTCATTAAGGAGTGCTTCGAGTAATAAAAAAAATGGTGCCTAATATGTCTAGCGAGTTTTGTCGAAATTCCACAGAAAATTTGATGTCATCAAGCAAGTCTTCGATGTCATCGAGCAAAACTTCAAGTCATCGAACAAGTTCTAGAGTCATCGAAAAACATCTTCAATTTGTCCAGCGACCAACTCGATTTTCCTTTAGAAAATTTGATGTCATCGACTTATGTTCGATGTCATCGAATGTGTCCTCAATGTCATCGAACGGTGCTCGATGACACAGTCAATGTGTATTCTGCACTTGTTCTATCCGCTTCGTTCCTTCTCCACTTGGTTTCCTTGAATCTTGGGACCTTGAAATCTTCCATCTTTGTCTCCTAAGATTCATTCTTTGCCTTGGTGATCTTTGAGTGTCAAATCTATGCTTTTAGCACATTTTTCAATCCAAGCTCTCAAATTCACCTTGCAACACAAATATGAGTAAAATAGGACATTAAGCAGTATCATATTCATAAAACCAAGATATAAATGGGGTCCAATATGCAATATTTGACCCTCAATAATAGCCCTTAAAAATTAAGAAAAGACAACGTTTACATGTCCCTTTAGCACTTTCGCTTACCAAAGGATGCCATTTGGATTGTGTAATGCTCCCGCCACTTTTCAGCCATGCATGCTGAGTATCTTTTTAAACATGGTAGGGCAATTTTTAGAGGTTTTCATGAACGACTTCTCTGTCTTTGGTTCAAATTTCAGTGAATGCATTGAACATCTTAAATTAGTGCTAAAGAGATGCAAATAAAAGAACCTTGTGCTAAATTAGGAGAAATGTCATTTTATGGTTCAAAATGGGATAGTCCTTAGATACATTATATCGTCCAATGGAATTGAGGTAGACAAGGAAAAAATTGATTTGATCTTTAACCTACCTCCACCCAAAAGCAAATGCGACGTGCGATCCTTTCAAGGATACACCAATTTTTACAAAAGATTTATTAAGGACTTTAGCCACCTCTCTCATCCTTTATGTAATCTTCTTCAAAAGGATACTACATTCGAGTAGAGTGAAAAATGCCATAAAGCTTTCACCAAGCTTAAAAGCATGTTGATTAACACTCCCATCATGCAACTACCCGATTGGAGTCTTCCTTTTAAAATTATGTGCGACACGAGCAATTTTTCCATTAGGAAAGTTCTAGGCTAGAGAAAATAGAAGAAGCCCTACACCATTTACTATGCAAGTAAAACTCTAAATTCTGCCCAAGTAAACTATTTCATTACGGAGAAGGAACTCCTAGCCGTAGTGTTTTCGTTGGATAAAAAGATACAAGGTAATCATTGTAACGTCTCAAAAAAATCTGTACAAAGACTAGAGTACCATCTCAAGCAGAATCACCTAAGGATCGTATCCTGTTGTAATTAAGACGAAAAGTAGTTATGTGCTAAACTAAATAATCAGTGGATTTAGCTCGAACCACCATTTCCATAAATGACAAGACCTAAAACCGTTAATACCACTGACTCAATACTACATAAAGACCTAGGTGAAATCCCAAGAGCCTGTCGCTCTCGGGAGTATATTGAAACTCCGTATCGGACCTAGACCACACGTCGAGAATCCGATGATCGCAAAACTATAGGGTTATGTCCATCCTACTGGGCTTGACAACCATTGCGAGAATCGAGCCCATATAGTATCCAGAAACACACAACTTCAGCCTTGAGTAAAGTGTGTGAGAAACGTGAATATCTTTAGAAAATGTAATAAAACTTAAATGAATTGGGCCATTCGCTCACACGTGAAATTGAGGATTTCGGAACATCAGTTTCTGACCAAACTTCACCGATGGGAAAAGTAAATTTCTCTGTTGATATGCGTATACTTGTTGCCCCGATCAAGCAAGTTCGACCGTTAATCTGACATAGGTCCTACACAGTCAATCGTCCAATCCAATCACACTGAAATCACATCCTGGCATAGATCCATTGTCAGGAAATTTACCCTATGATGTATGTGATTTGTGGTTCTCCCTATGTGCCCTGTTTGTCAAAAACAGTCACCCTTTAGATATAACCTAAGTATACTAGGGCCCTAGGGCCATTTGCATCACTTCTAGGCCTATATATAGCCCTTAAACCACCCCATCTCTCTCCCATACGAATTTCTCCAAACCCTAGGAGAGATAAGAGAGAAAAGAAGGGAAAAGAGGGAGGAGGGAAGAGAAATCTTTGGATATAGCTGTAGTGGTTCTCTCCCACTACTCCACATAATGATTTACCTCCTCACTTCGCTGCCAAATCATTTTCGGCTACAATTTGGGTAAGAAAACCTAACCCTAGTATCGTTGTAAAGATCCAGATTGAGTAATTGACAGACTAGCTAACCTATTTCATGATTTAAGTACCCGTCGTTCTGTTTTAAGGAACGTAGAATTCGAACCACGTCCGAATCGAGTATTCCGACGAAAGGTGTGGACTATAAACATTTGGGTTATGGTTTTCAATGCTTTCAATGTCAACTAATGATTTATGTCTGACTTGATTGCTGCCATACAATCATAGTTACGCCATTTTCGATATAATATAAATGTATAAACTATGTAGAACGAAATATGCATCCTGTGTGTTTGTGGAAATGTTTGAATGAACATGTAAACATGATTTGTGTTTGCCATGATTGCCAATCTAGGATTCGTGTTAGTCATATGCATGATAACCTCTTTGTATAAGGATTTGCTAAAATATATGTTGTAACTAACCTAGTCTATATATTTGGTGAAGCATAGCTTAAGTGTTTGATAAATTGTCTGAATGAGAAAATGTTGGTGATTTGTATTTATTAAGGGTATTGAGATAGGATTCTCAATTACCTTATTCACATGTATAGTTTCCTTTAAGTAATCTTATTTGCGTTTATGCATTTTATGGATAAAATGCAAGTGCTAGGTAATATGATCAATGTGTGAGATGAAATGTTTAAATGAGGAATTTATTTGGATTGTTTGCTAAATGCTGAGACTATTATTACATGTGCTTACTTACTGCATTTGAGTAAGATTGGGGCTACGACATAGCCCAGGCAATCAGTAATAGTCCCCGTTTAGGTGGTCGTATTAGTTTCGCCACATTAGATATATTCGATGAATCTGGGTCGCATGACGATTGTCGACAGTGGTTAGGCCATGAGGGGTGCTTATGCGCTCCATGTCGATTAAGTTAGTGTGTGCTCGTACCAATCGAACTTGTTTAATAAACCGATCGGCCTATTGTATGTTTACCATGTATGGACACCACTACTTGAATCTAAGGTACCCATTTCCAATGTAAAAGCCCGTTTCAACCATAGTACCACGATCAGCTAAGACTCATAAGCTGGGCATGGTGGTATGGGACACCATGGTCGAGCTTTCGGCCTATGCTAGGGTGATAAGCCTCCCCATAGTGACCTGTGCGTAACCCAGACTCATGAGTCGGGCATGGTGGTATGGGACACCATATTCGAGCTGTCGACATATGCTGAGGTGACGAGCCTCCCCGTAGTGACTGCCAGTATAAAATTTTAACTTGCCTATTGACTGCTTTTCATTAGGGGTGATGCCCTACAACTTGCCTATCGTATGTAGTTAACTAGGATTGACGACCCTAGATGGACCCTTCAGTTTGGGTTAATGATATAAAGGAAGGTACCTTAACTTTCCAAACCTGCTATATGAATAAGCTTAATTAAGTACTCAGCTAACATGGCCATGCATCACATTAGTTAGGATGTGCTTTTGGCAAGGAAGGTGCACTTTAGGGAGTGTTGTTATATGCGAACTTGGTTGTCAGAGTCGCTTGTGAGGGAGCTTTATGCGAGGGTATACATCATTACCTACACGCCGTTCCTGCATTAACATGAGTAGCTAGGAAGTGATTGTTGTATTACTTTATCATTACTGCTTGATTGACTTAACAACATGTTAACCTTTGCCTTATAGTACCATTGAGTTGATCACTCACTCCCACCCTGGGATGGTGTTTTAAAACACCAACCAGACTCTGTTGTAGACGCAGGTGATGGAGAAGTCTATGCAGCGGAGTTGGACTTCATAGATGAGGAGAAAGAATTCTTCTACGTTCAGCTCTAAAGCAGGTCTATGTAGACCTTGTGCTGATTTGACGAGATTACAGGGACATATGGATTAGTTGGACTGTAAGTGTTATAGTTTATAGCCCCTTTTTGTTGTCAAATTTGTGGTGTTAAAGACACTGTTATGAAGCGTGCATATGTGAAGAACAATGCTTTACTCAAGATCAACTTTGATTGACAAGCACTGTTCCAAGTCAAGATCTCAAGAAACTTTCAAGTTCAACCTCAAGATCTCAAGAAGCTTTCAAGTTTGAACTACATCAAGACTTCAAGCTTCACTACTTTCAAAGGTCTCTTGTCTCCTATTTTCAATGTCCTTACTTCACTATTGAGGTATGACTGACCTTAGGTTGACCTTTAGACTAGGTCATTCTGGATACATAATTCATATGTTTTATATAAGTGAGTTTAGGTTGTTCTAAGACTAGTCATAGACCTTGTTCGACTAGTCCTAGCACTGCTTCGACCTATCTAAGAATTTCATAAATCAGTTGTAAGTTTCTTACAAAATTTGGATACTTTCTGTTAGGCTTCGACTAGCCTTAGGGACTGTTTGACTAGTCGTATGAACAGTGTCGACTACTTCAACCAGTCGTAGACCTACGACTCAAAGTACAGTATTGAAATTCGGCTAGCTTCGACTAGTCATGAGCAACCTATGACCAGTTGAAGGAGACCTACGACCAGTCGTAGACCACCTACGACCAGTCGTGAAACTGCCAGATCTTATCGTTCTATGACCAGTCGTAGAGTTCTTTAGACCAGTCGAAGACGTGATTTGCTCAGTTACAAATAGAGTACGAATCTCAGAATAAAATAATGAATTTTAAGCTAATTTAATCGGCCTTCTGAGAGATAAGTCTGTGCTCCATTTAAGCTAAGTGTGCATATTTAATATTCTCTTTCTTTAGCTTTTGTCATTTGATTTTATTCCTATATTCCAATCTTATTTAAAAAGAGGAATTACTTTATTCTGTCTTCTTGGAATCAAAATCAAGTAGAGCTACGCCCAATTTGGTTTAATTTAAAATCTATTAGAACCTAGAACCATTATAAAGTGAGTATTGGACATTGAACTTTCACATTTAAATCTTTACTCCAACTTGGTTCTTCTAGGCTGCTACAACGAAAGAGAAATTCAGGTATTTTACATTTGTGTAATTTACTTTTATTTGGTTTTCTTTTGGGATTTGCCAGAAAAATCTCATTGTATTGGTTATTTAAGGAGAGCTAGGAAAACTCAGAAGAGGGGTTTTTTTAATTGTGTAAGCCCACAGAGAAAAACACAATTGTAAAGGTTTTGGGTGAACCTGGAAAACCTATCTTTGATAGTGAATGCTGATATCCTCTATGTGAGGATATTAGGAGTGGAGTAGCGCTGTGTGGTTGTTGTTGAACAGTTGGTGTACACACAAGCGAACCACTATAATTCTTTGTCTTGTGGTTTGAATGCTTGCTTAAGTTTTATATATCTTTTCATTCAGATTTGTGGAATGTATGTGTGGATGTGAATGTTATAAAATTTACATTTCAAGCACAGTGGGAATGTTGTAATAATTTAGTTTTAAATTCCTGCAATTTATTTCAATTCCTTGCTATTTATTTATTCCTCTCTGGTTTGAGTTTTTGATACAAATGACGTTCTAGAAATAAGGTTGTCCTGCCATAAACCCTTGGTTTTTATGGTGTAAGGTTGTCCTTAGAACTGAATTCGTATCAACCTCTCAATTCTTGTTTAGAGAGGTTGCTTTTATTTCAGCATTGTGATTTGATTTAGTTTATTTGGTTATCTATCTTTCTTTATACTGCTGTTAAAGTTATATTTTGACATCGTCCTATTCACCCCCTCCCCCTCTAGGACATATAGCTTGGACATTTCAAGTAGTATCAAAGCCTAATAGCTCACTCCTATGCTTTTTGTTTGGATTTAATTCCTGCGCTAACGATCTAAGCTATATATAAGATGTCACATTTTGATAGCCTATCAATCACTAGGCCTCCAGCCTTTGATGGCTCCAATTATGCCTATTGGAAAGCCAAGATGAGGATCTTCCTGAAATCAATGGATAAGAGTGTGTGGCAAGCCACAGTGACTGAATGGAACCCACTTACCACTGAAGTGACTGGTATCGATGGTTCAAAATCAATGAGAGTAACACCATATTTCTCATGGACCACTCTTCAAAAAAATGAGAGTAGTGCCAATGCAAAAGCACTAAATGCAATCACTTGCGCACTATCACCAGATGAGTTCAAGAGAATCATATCTTGTGATACTAGAAAGAAAGCCTGCGATATATTAGAAATGACACAAGAGGGTACTATAATTGTCAAAAAATCTAAAGTCCAACTCCTCACAATCAAATTTGAAGAAATTCATATGGAGGAAAATGAAATGTTTATGGACTTTTATACTAGATTAAATGACATTGTAAACTCAATATGGGGTCTTGGCGATAAAATCCCAGAGAGTAAAGTGTGTGCAAAGATACTACGCTCACTTCTTGAACGGATCAACTCTAGGGTAACCTCGATCCAGGAACTTCTTAATACGGATAATATGAGGGTAGAAAAACTAGTTGGTTCTTTACAAACCTATGAGTTAAATTTTAAAGCTCCTAAAAGTAAATCTATCACTCTTAAATCTTCTAAAGACAACTCTGATTCTGAAGATGATATGGCTCTTTTAGCGAAAAATTTTTACAAGATTTTCAAGAGTAAGAAGAGGGTTGATTTTCAAAAATCAAATGACAAGATTAGATCAAAACCTAAATCTGAAACTAGGAAGTCTTTGAAAGATAGTCAATGTTACAACTGCCACGAATATGGGCATTTAGCAAACAAGTTTCCTAAAAAGGATAAACCCAAAAAGAAGGGTATGTTGGCTACTTGGGATGAATCATCTGATTTTGAAGCTTCTTCTGAATCAGAAGATTCTGAAACCGAGTCGGGCAGTGAAGTTAAAACCCTTATGACTCTAGCCAAATTCACTTTTTCAGATCATGATGATTCAACTAGCGAAGAAAATTTGAATAGTGATTATGAAAATGAAGATGATCTTCAAGATGCTTACAATGCCTTATACGAGAAAAGTTGTAAAATTGCTGTCAAACTTAAACTTCAAAAAGAAAAGTTTTTTAAACTCAAAGAATGTTTTGAATCTCTTGTTTTAGAAAAATTTTAAATTTCAGATTGTTTTGAAAAATCAAAATGTGATTTAGAATTCAAAACCTCCTTGATTAAAAATTTGAAATCTGAAAATGAGAAACTTAGAAATGAAGTATCTTCTCTTCTGAGTTTAAAGGATACATGGAGGTATGCCCAAGGTGATCCAAAGTTAGAAAAACTTTTATCCGGATCTAGAAAATGTGGCAACAAATGAGGGTTGGGCTACGATAAAAATGTTCCTCATAAACAAAAGAATACTTCTCCTATGTTTGTGAAAGGAGAGTCCTCTAACTCAAAAGGGAAAAATACTAGTCGAGGTTTTTCTAAAAATTCAAAAGCTTTTCAAAAAACTAAAAGCAGCTATGTCAACTTCAAAAATCAGAACAGAAACCCACTAGCTAAAAAGATAGTGGATTTACTCAAGGAGCTCTTAAAATCTAGCCCAGTAGGTCATTCTTATAACAACAGACAGAAGAAAACCAACTATACTCCTAAACCCAAAACAATTCTGAAATGGGTTCCTAAGGTTGCCTGCTTGGTTACCCACACCGCTTTCAAGGCAACAAACCATTCAAAGTGGTACCTAGATAGTGGATGCTCCAGGCATATGACAGGCGACAAGGCTTTATTCACCGATTTTAAAGATATGACTGATGGGTCAGTTACTTTTGGTGATGGAAGCAATTGCAAGATTATGGGCCAAGGTACGGTCCAACTTTATAACCTTCATTTGTTTAAAAATGTTTTGTATGTTGAAGGACTGAAACATAATCTTCTAAGCATATCTCAAATTTGTGATAATAACCATAGTGTACGGTTTTCGGATCAAAGCTGTGAGATTCTAAACAACAAGGGTTTAGTAATACTAACTGGACGTAGAACATCTGAAAACTGCTATATTATTAGTGAATCTAGCTCATCTAATCAATCGTGTTACATGGTCCATACAGACGAGACTGATTTGTGGCACAAACATCTTGGACATGTACACTACCGAAATCTATATAGATTGAGCAAACGGGAACTTATAAGAGGTCTACCCAAACTATGAAAATTAGATAAAATATGTGGTGAAACCAGATTGGCAAACAAATGAGGAACTCACACAAAAAGGTGAATTCCAATACCACATCAAAACTACTCGAGCTTCTCCATATGGATCTTGTAGGACCTACCAGGACGGAAAGTCGAGGTGGCCAAAGATATATCTGGGTAATAGTAGATGACTTTACCATATATACATGGGTTCTCTTCTTAAGGGACAAATCAGAAACCTTTGAAGAAGTGTAAAAGGTTCTCAAAAGGATTCAAACTGAAAAAGGTTCTCAAGTCAGTAAGATTCGTAGTGATCATGGATCTGAATTTGAGAATAGCGGTTTTGAGAAGTTCTGTAGCGACCAGGGAATATTACATGAATTCTCAACGCCCAAAACTCCACAACAAAATGGAATAGTTGAAAGGAAAAATAGACTGCTTTAAAAAATGGCTAATGTCATGTTGAATAGTATGAAGTTCTCTAAGAATCTTTGGCTTGAAGCAGTCAATACAGCTTGCTATATCATTAACCGGATTTAAACTAGTAAAGGTAATAATAAAATGGCTTATGAAATGTGATTTGATAAAAAGCCTACTGCCAAATACTTTCGAGTTTTTGGCAGCAAGTGCTATATTTTACGAGATCGTGAATATCCGGGAAAGTTTGATACGAAGAGTGATGAAGGGATCTTTTTAGGATACTCTTTAAACAGTCGAACTTATAGGATTCTGAACAAAAGGACCTGTGTGATTCAAGAGTCTATCAATGTAGTCATTGATGATCACTTAAACACACTAGTATCAAGTTCAGATAATGATGAAGTACTAGTAATTGATAAATCTGATACTTCATCTAATCAGACTGATTCTGAGCTGAGGATTGTTAAAGATCATCCAACCACACAGATTCTTAGAAACCCTCTCACTGGTGTTCGTACCCGTAGAAAACTTGAGGATATATGTAATTACGTATGTTTTACATCCCAAATAGAACTATCTAACATAAAAGAAGCTCTTGCTGATGAAAACTGGATTGTTGCGATGCAAGAAGAACTTAACCAATTTGGGAAAAATGATGTTTGGTATCTCGTACCTAAACCTAAAGATAAACACATCATTGGTACCAAACGGATTTTCAAAAATAAGTCTGATGAGCTTGGCAATATAATTCGAAATAAGGTTAGGCTAGTGGTACAAGGTTACACTCAAATTGAAGGCATTGATTTTGATGAAACCTTCGCACCAGTAGCATGTCTTGAATCAATTAGACTTTTTATATCCATTGCATGTTTTAGAAAGTTTAAGATTTACCAAATGGATGTTAAAAGTACTTTTTTAAATGGCGATCTGCATGAGGAAGTCTATGTTGAACAACCGATGGGTTTTGAAGACCCCAAAAATGCTGATCATGTGTATCACTTTAAAAAGGCACTTTACGATTTAAAACAAGCTCCTAGGGCATGGTACGAGAAACTAACAAAGTTTCTATTATGCCATAATTTTTAAATGGGATGTGTTGATAAGACTCTGTTTATTAAAAAACATGATGATCACATTTTAATAGTACAGATTTATGTTGATGATATCATTTATGGATCTACCTATACTGACATGACTATTGAGTTTGCAAATTTGATGAAATCTCAGTTTGAAATGAGCATGGTTGGGGAATTAAATTATTTCCTTGGGTTACAGGTAAAATAAAAACCTGATGGAATGTTCATTTCTCAATCTAAATATGCTATGAATTTAATTAAGAGATTTGGATTTGATAATGGTAAGAACTTTGATGCTCCTATGAGTACAACTTTGAAACTCTCAAAAGATTCTACAGGTAAAAATGTGGATCTAAAATTATATCGGAGTATGATTGGTAGTTTACTATATTTAACTGCTAGTAGACCCGATATCGCTCTAAGTGTTGGTATTTGCACTAGATATCAGTCTGAACCTAAAGAGTCGCACTTGACTGTTGTTAAGCGGATTATGCGATATGTCACAAGTACTGTTAATCTCGGTCTCTGGTATCCACATGAGACTAGTGTTCAATTAGCTGGGTACTCGGATGCTGACTGGGCTGGTAATCTTGATGATAGAAAATCAACCAGTGGTGGTTGCCTCTATATTGGAAACTGTTTAGTTTCTTGGTTTAGCAAGAAACAAAGTTCTATATCACTTTCAAAAGCTGAAGCTGAATATATCGTAGCTGGTAATGCGTGTACACAACTAGTTTGGATGAAACGTATGCTAAGTGATTATGGAATTAAACAGGATTCTATGTTATTATATTGTGATAATTTCAGTGCCATAAATATTTCAAAAAATCCAATTCAGCATTCTCATACTAAGCACATTGACATTAGATTTCATTATATTCGAGGATTAGTAGAAGAAAAGGTTATATATTTGGAATATATTCCTACCGAGAATCAATGTGCTGACATTTTCACTAAACCGCTCGACAAAAGGAGCTTTAACAAAATGAAATTTGATCTTGGCATGTGCATTTTAAAATGAGTATTTATGCCTATTTGTATCATATTGTATATATTTGCTTGATTAGATTTCAGATTTTGTATATATTGCCTGAAATCAGATTTTTTGGCAAGTACTCGACCAGTCGTGAGTATACACGACCAGTCGTGCTACGACCGGTCATGTACATCCACGACCAGCCGTGAATTACGTGAATCACTTAAAATTTAGGAAAAATGCTTCATCTTCTTCATTTCTTCTTCACTCTCCAATGGACCGACGCACGACTAGTCAAACCCTTCCTTCAAAATCTTCAAGGTTAGTGCTCCTTTTCCATTTTTCTTGTAGATTTAAGTCTAAATTTCTTCTATTTTTTTCTTGAAGTTATCTATTTCAAATTTCGTTGAGATTTGGGGTTTTTCTTGGGTAAAATCTGATTTGAGAAAACCCACTTCTCAATCCTTTGCAACTCTATATTTCCTTAAAATCCTTATTGCAAATGGCATCTAGAGGGAGAAAGACAACATCCCGTGGTCCATCTTCTTCCTCCAGATCGGCCCCTATCACTAAGCGTCATCTTCGAGCTCTCGAGGACGATCCATCTAATGTTCGGGACATCAGATTGCGTAATGTTATTCTTGAACATCCTGTTGATATTAATCATGTTACTCCTTTTGATATCCTTCCTATGCTCCAAGTTGTAGGTTGGGATAACTTATTACATTGGAGTGGGCCAGCATACCGGTCCATTGCCCAGTCCATGTTTGCATGCATATGTGATTTTTCATTGAAAAATTTATCTTTTAAGATAGCCACAAGAGAAGGACTATTTGACGTTGATCGTCATTTGATTTCAGCTCTTATGGAAAATCCTGTGAATGATGAAGGCATTCCTATCCATAACTTACCTGAAAAACCATCAGTATCTGAAAAACGTATACTCACAAAAGATTTATGCAATTTGGATGTTCAATGGACACATAAAGGGAATGTGCTTCCCTCAAAGTATCTGTTATCCAAATACAGAGTTCTTTACAAAATCTTTGTGTCTAACTTGTATCCTCGATCGGGTAATAAATCTGAATTAACTTCAATCATGGTTCGTGTCCTTCATGTTGTTACTAGCGGTGCTTATGTTTGTCTACCATCCTTGATTTGTCACTCCATTATTCAGTTTGGACTCCATCCTGGTCACAATGACATTCCTTTTGGTTATTTAATGACTATGTTGGCTACACATATGTTAGTCGATATGCCGGTTGGAGAAGCCCCTATCCATCATCTGATATTTAACAATTCTAATATCAATAAGATGAAGCTTGATTTCCTTCCTGGTCAAGGTGTTGGTGGTGGCAATGCTGAAGCTGAACATGAGGAAGAAGCTAGTGATCTTCCTCCTGATGATATCAACATGGATGATATTTTTGAAGAACTTGAATCTGATTCTGCAACTGATCCAGATTATGAGCCTTCTGAGTTTGATGCACGTCTGCGTGCATTGGAAGATAAAGTTGAGAATATGAATGTTAAGATGGAAAACATGTCTGTTGCCCATGATTTACAATTCAAGTATATGCGCAAATATCTTAGGCGCTTGAACAAGGGCATGCATCAACTTGATCCTTCCATCCCTGCTCCTTCATCTGGTTCAGATTAGTTCTTTTAAGTTAGCTGGTCTGTTATAACTTTATTACTCTTGTGTTAGCTTAACTGGTTTTGAGACTGTAGCTATCTTTGACTTAGCTCTGTTTATGAATTATGTGGGCTGTTTATGCTGGTTAATCATATCTTGTCTTGTTTCCACTCATATATCTCTTTCCTTATTTCTCCTCAGCCATCTGTTCTATGCTTCCTTTGTCCTATTGTGACAAAAAGGGGGAGAATGGATATGGATGTGATGTGTCTAATGATTATGTTATGAGGAGGGAGTAGCATTGTATGTTACTCAGGGGGATGTTACTCAGGGGGAGTAGTATGTGCAGAAGTGGACTGTATGTTATGTTGAATATTGATTTATAAGTTTACAGGATCATGTTAGTATATGCCGGTTAATAACAACTGGTGTATGATTCTTTAATCAGATATTCTGTGTTATGTAACATATCTTGGAAGTGTGTTTTGTCACTAATTTGACAAAGGGGGAGATTGTAAGTGCTATAGTTTATAGCCCCTTTTTGTTGTCAAATTTGTGGTGCCAAAGACACTGTTATGAAGCGTGCATATGTGAAGAACAATGCTTTACTCAAGATCAACTATGATTGACAAGCACTGTTCACAAGTCAAGATCTCATGAAGCTTTCAAGTTCAACCTCAAGATCTCAAGAAGCTTTCAAGTTTGAACTACATCAAGACTTCAAGCTTCACTACTTTCAAAGGTCTCTCGTCTCCTATTTTCAATGTCCTTACTTCACTATTGAGGTATGACTGACCTTAGGTTGACCTTTAGAGTAGGCCATTCTGGATACATAATTCATATGTTTTATATAAGTGAGTTTAGGTTGTTCTAAGACTAGTCCTGGACCTTATTTGACTAGTCCTAGCACTGCTTCGACCTGTCTAAGAATTTCCTAAATCAGTCGTAAGTTTCTTACAAAATTTGGATACTTTCTGTTAGGCTTCGACTAGCCTTAGGGACTGTTCGACTAGTCGTATGAACAGTGTCGACTACTTCTTTGACCAGTCGTAGACCTATGACTCAAAGTACAGTATTGAAATTCAGCTAGCTTCGACTAGTCATGAGCAACCTACGACCAGTTGAAGGAGACCTACGACCAGTCGTGAAACCGCCAGATCTTATCGCGCCCAAATTTTCAAATATCTGTTGGTTCTATGACCAGTCGTAGAGTTCTTTAGACCAGTCGAAGACGTGATTTGCTCACTTACAAATAGAGTATGAATCTCAGAATAAAATAATGAATTTTAAGCTAATTTAATTCGGCGTTCTGAGAGATAAGTCTGTGCTCCATTTAAGCTAAGTGTGCATATTTAATATTCTCTTTCTTTAGCTTTTGTCATTTGATTTTATTCCTATATTCCAATCTTATTTAAAAAGAGGAATTACTTTATTCTGTCTTCTTGGAATTAAAATCAAATAAAACTATGCCCAATTTGGTTTAATTTAAAATCTATTAAAACTTAGAACCATTATGAAGTAAGTATTGGACATTGAACTTTGACATTTAAATCTCTACTCTAACTTGGTTCTTTTGGGCTGCTACAATGAAGGAGAAATTCAGGTATTTTACGTTTGTGTAATTTACTTTTATTTGGTTTTCTTTTGGGATTTGCCAGAAAAATCTAATTGTATTGGTTATCTGAGGAGAGCCAGGAAAACTTAGAAGAGGGGTTTTTTAATTGTGTAAGCTCACAGAGAAAAACACAATTATGAAGGTTTTGGGTGAACTTGGAAAACCTATCTTTGATAGTGAACGCTGATATCCCCAGTGTGAGGATATTTGGAGTGGAGTAGCGTTGTGTGGCTGTTGTTGAACAATTGGTGTACACACAGGCAAACCACTATAATTCTTTGTCTTATGGTTTGAATGCTTGCTTAAGTTTTATATCTCTTTTCATTTAGATTTATGGAATGTATCTGTGGATGTGAATGTTGTAAAATTTACATTTCAAGCACAATGGGAATGTTGTAATAATTTAGTTTTAAATTCCTGCAATTTATTTCAATTCCTTGCTATTTATTTATTCCTCTCTGGTTTAAGTTTTTGATACAAATGACGTTCTGAAAATAAGGTTGTCCTGCCATAAACTCTTGGTTTTTATGGTGTAAGGTTGTCCTTAGAACTGAATTCGTATCAACCTCGAGGTTGCGTTTATTTCAGCATTGTGATTTGATTTAGTTTATTTGGCTATCTATCTTTCTTTATTCCGCTGTTAAAGTTTTATTTTGGCATCATCCTATTCACACCCCCCCCCCCCCCCTTAGAACGTACAGATAGGCCATTTCATGGACACTTTACATTTTGATATTTTGTCTATTTTGAAACAATACATGTATATATTCAGCCCGGTTATATAATCATACTCTTGAGATTGTGAAACACTTACCTGTTCAAATATATATGTTTCAGTCTTACGCTTGCTTAATTTAATTATATCTGGAGTATGATATGTTGTTTTGGTATAATCCCACTCATCTTTAACTCATTAATATGGAGGAAATCTGAACATCATTATCCATGTTGCATAAGTGATGTGCTGGATCTCGGGAGTAGAGCTTTACTAGACCCTTGAAATTTAGGGCGTTACAAGTTGGTATCAGAGCATAATTTGGATTAAACCGGACCTGGGTTATAGGTAACATGATGCACTCTGACTTAAGAAGGGGGCGATGGAATCTAGAAATCACATTAGGATCCCAAGTTTCACTGATGGGTGAAACAAAATGTTGTAGGTTAGTTCCCAGCGAATACTTGAGGGACTTGGATCACCCAAATCACCTTTGGGCCGTCAGTCGACGAGTCTAAATCATTAATTGACAAATTTAAAACTGAAAACCAACCCAAAAAGGCACGAATATGTTCGCATACAGTTAAGAAAATGGATTGTGCCGGCTTAAAGACCCAAAGCACGAAATACCACGCATCAAATCATGACCCCGGGGGGTGGCCACCACCCTAGGGTGGAGTCACCGCCGGACAACCCAGGGGGGTGCGGCGGTACCGCCCGGACGGTGGTGCACCGCCCGCCTCCACAGCGGGGCAAGGCGGCGCACCGCCGACCGGCCACCCATGTGAGGCCACTCCCACATGTGGGACCTCCCACTTAACCCCCTCTTTTCCCCCTTTGCTCATTTCATCCTATTCCTACCCCAAAAATACCCCTAAACCCACTAGCAACTCTTATTCTCTCTCACTTCCTATACATTCACATCTCCCATTTCTTCCATTTCCTACACTCATCTACCACCATTTCCCTAAACCTATCTCTCGAAACTCTCCATCTTCTTTATTTCCACTCATTTAGGGACAAAACCCACATTTTTGTGTCTCATAACCTTCACACCTTCAAGTCCACTCCATTCTCCAAGCTTTCCCATCTCAATGGCCCTCTTTGAGCTCGTCACTGTCATTTTCTCTATCTCAACGTTCCTTTCCCTTATGGGAAAGAAGAGAGCGGCCCCAGATGAGGCCGGGCCTAGCCGTCCAAGCCGTTCTAAGAAGAAGACAGATGCCGAGACAAGTGCAAGCGCTGAGGGAAAGTCGAAACGGGATCTCAACCCTCGAATCCCACTAGAAAGGTCTCTACCGGTGGATGCCGAACTTGGTAAGTTCCATGATCACAAAGTTATATTTGAAGCTCATGTTGACGAGAAGTTATTTGGATTGTATCCAGTAATTAGTCTTCTCTTGGAGAATGGGTGGGGTCACATATTCGAAGGGAAGGCTCATGCAAGTGAAGGCAACGTACGAGCCTTCTATGCTCACATACGGAACCCAACTGTAGAGCCCCTCCAGTTTACTATTCCGTTGGGGAGGCATGAAGCTAGAGTAGACGTGGATGTTATGGCCCATATCATGGGAATAGAGTGTGTTGTGGTACATGCTAGTGAAACTCATCTCGCTAGTGGATGAGAAAGAGATCACCGCACACGTTTCCTTTGCGGCCGACTAGTTCATTGGAGGGGCGAAAATAGCCTCACATCGACACGTATGACGGCAGACTTCCGCTTGCTCCACCACGTATGCACATATAACGTGTATCCTAGGTCTAGTAACCACACAGAATGCACTTGATTTATGGTGGACTTCTTGTACAGAGTTAGATAAGGAGAAAAAGTATGCCTGCCTACTCTCGCCTTGTCTCAGATAATCAAGACCGCATGATCTACTCGGGAGGACGCATCCCTCCCATTCGGCCGACTCATCTGCAAGATAGCTCGTAACTTCGGCTTCAGGCTTCATATGGATAATCTTGCGCCTATCCACTTCATCAGTGAGACTACACTCAACAATATGGGTATAGGCCCCAGGCAACGCCAAGCAAGGCTTGATGAGTACGGGGATGAGATAGAAGAAGAAACTGAAGAAGAGGAGGGAAGTGAAGAGGAGGATAGCAATGAAGAAGAGCATGGCAATGAAGAAGAGGAAGGCAGTGAGGAAGAAGAAGAGGAGGCCCATGACTTAGACGGGGGACCTCCTACTACACATGAAGACCGCCATGATCGAGCTGCCCTAGAAGCCCGCATGGCCAAGATTGAAGTAAACCAGGCCCATTTAAAACAGAAGTTTGAAGAAAACCAGGCCTATTTGAAACAAAAGTTTAAGAGAATGTCTCACACCCTAAGGGCCCTCCTGTGCTGTATGCAGGATAAGGGTGCGCCTTCGCCTTCGCCAGAGTTGGAGGACTAGTCACATGCTTGTAGTTGTTTTCCTATTTTCTTTGTGATAGCCTTGGTTAGGCTTAGTTTGAGTGTTGGTTTAGTAAGTATTATAGCTTTTTAGTAATTAGCTCACATGCATTCTCTGTCATAATTCATGTAATACTACACCATATGTATTGTGATAAATTTTGGTTAAATGAAATGCATGAAGCTTCTTTCGATTTTGAAATGTGTAGAATATTTAGGAAAAAGTGGATGATATTATCCTAATCTTACATGCTCTACACCCTATGTTGTATATAGGGAATGCCTCCTAAATCACTCGGAATATGGCACGTCTCCCACTTGGCAGATCGATTGACGGGGCACCTCCCCCAAGTGATAGCCACATGGACCCCAGTTTGGGCCCGGGTATAGAGACAATGTCGGATTCACAGCCGGCCACTAGCCCCACAAATGGGCCAACACCGAGTGCACCACCGATTCTGGGTTAGAATCGTGTGTCTTCGTCGATGGCACACATGCCTCATGCAACCTCTTCCCCTGATAGGTTGGAGCAAATGATGCTCCTGATGCAGTAACAACAACAGTTTTTAGCCACTATAGCGGGGGCCATCGCACGAAACATGAATGCGGCCCATCGATGCCACCTGTACAACCAACTGGGGCTATGCCTGCAAGTGGCCTATTTGTGCACTTTCATCACCTCCGTCCTCCCACTTTTGCGGGTACTTATAGACTCGAGGCTGAGTATTGATTGGATCGCATATCGAAGATGTTGAAGCCGTTGCACTGTACTAAGGTAGAGCAAGTTGAGCTTGTTACCTATATGTTTGAAAAGGAAGCTAGTCTTTGGTGGGATAGCATCCTACGAACCGTTCCCATAGGATTCGTGTGGGAGTGGGACGAGTTCAAAAACCATTTTCATGGGAAGTACTTTCCCCTCACTTACCGTAATGAAAAGGAGGGTGAATTTCTCTACCTCCGATAGGGAGGAATGACCATAGCAGAATAAAAGAACCGTTTCCAGATATGCTCCATTGATCCTAGCAAATGAGTCGATGAGAATGCGGCATTTTTAAAAGGACTGTGGGCTGATATCCGCACCAACTACGCTAAGCTAGTAAACATGTCCCTGCGAGCTAGGATGGTGAAGGAGTGTCTCGAACACGTGTGCCAATGGGCCTGAGGCCTCGGCCTGAATTACAGAACCGGCTGTTTCTTGGCAAGAGGCCGCAAGTGAATTCGCCACCTAGACAAATGGCTCTGCTTGCCCAGCAGAGGCGATCTAATCTTTGGTGCGTCTATTATAACAAGACGGGACATACAAAACCCTTTTATTTTACCAAGATGAGGGATAACAACTTTACGCCGCCTCAGAAGATTAACCGCCAGCCACCACTAGCTATTTCGGCTCAACCTTTATGATCTGCGCCACCGGCACAACCATTCAACCGACCTCCCGTACCTCGATACCGGCCGCCTCAATGCCTATGGTAGTGTAACCCAATCGTCCTAAACAAGCTCGAGTACATGCCCTCACAACTGAAGCATCTGAATCTGCGGTTGCAGTACCGCTAGCCTTTGAAGTCACTGCCCACATTCAAGGTACACCAGTTTTTCTGTTGGTAGACACCAGGTCCACTATATTAATGATAAAACACTCTATAGTCAAGCGATTAGGGCTAAGCACTACCCCTATGGTTAGGGTGATAGTCCTCGCAACAGCAGGAACCTTCACAAACACCACTAAGCTTTGTAAGAGTTGCCCGATAGACTTAAGGAGCAGAGTGGTGTGCATTGACCTAATTGTCACCATGATATATCATTGTGACATCATCCTCAGCATGTATTGGCTTACCGAAATGAAGGTAGAGATTGACTGCGAAACCAGATTAATGATAACCCATGGGCCCGAGGGCACGACCTTCACTTTCCCAGTTCAGGTCAGTTGGCCCTACCACATTAGTTATTATGCTTCCCTATTGGAAAATTGTGGTGGTCCGTCACTTAGGGACACGCTTGTAGTCTAAGATTTCACAAACGTATTCAAAACGATACCTGGACTACCTCCTCAGTACGAAATCGATTTTACCATCGACCTTGTGCCTGGCGCAAGACATATCTCTTTGTCGACGTACCGTATGCCTCCGTGTGAAATGAAGGAACTGAGGAAGCAGATTGATGATTTGTTAGATTCGGGCTTCATACGACCGAGCATATCTCCTTGGGGAGCACATGTGTTGTTTGTAAAGAAGGATGGATCGCTGTGGTTATGTATTGATTATCGCAGACTAAATCACATTACAGTCAAGAACAAGTATCATCTGCCCAGGATAAATGACCTGTTTGACCAGTTGAAGGGGGCATAATATTTCTCTAAGATAGACTTGCAATCCGGGTATCATCAGTTGCACGTCAGGAATGAAGACGTGCAGAAAAATAGCATCCAGAACCAGCTTCAGGCACTACAAGTTCCTTGTGATGCCGTTTGGACTTACAAACACACCAGCCGTATTCATGGATCTCATGAACCGGGTGTTTCGGCCGTATCTATGCCGATTCGTCATCGTATTTATAGATGACATTCTTATATACTCCAAGAGTTGGATAGATCACGAAGAACACCTGTGAGCAGTCTTTGATACTCTCAGGAAGAATCAGCTATTTGCACAATACCAGAAATGTGATTTCTGGAATGAAGAAGTCAAGTTCCTGAGACATGTGGTTTCCAAGGAAGGAATCATCATGGACCTTGCCAAGGTAACCGTGGTACAGGACTGGGAGAAGCCTGGTCAGTAACAGAAGTGAGGAGTTCCCTCGAACTTGCCGACTATTATCACCAATTCATTAAGGACTTCTCCAAGATAGCCCGACCGTTGGCTCAACTCACTCAGAAAGATCTTAAGTTTGCTTGGAACGAGAAAGCAAAAGCAGCCTTTCAAGAATTAAAGAACAAGCTGACGTCCGCACCCGTGCTTGTACTTCCAGAGCAACGGGTCAAATATAATATATACACTGATGCATCTCGAGTCGGTTTGGGATGTGTAGTTATGCAGAAGGATAGGGTGATCACCTACACCTCACGACAGTTGAAGAAACACAAAGAAAATTACCCCACTCACGACCTGGAATTAGTGGCAGTCATCTTCACATTAAAGCTTTGGAGACACTACGTCTACAGAGAGGAGTTCGAGCTCTTTTGCGACTACAAAATCCTCAAGTACATCTTTACATAGAGGGACTTGAATATGAGGCAACGTCATTGGATGGAGACCTTGAAAGACTTCAAGTTTGAGGTCTCCTACCATCCTGGTAAGGCTAACCTTGTGGCTGATGCGTTGAGCCGCAAAAAAACTATAGAATTTGCAGCTCCACTGATGATAAAAGAGTGGAATATGGTAGAGTTTGTATGAGACTTCGAACAGAAGCTAACAGTGGAGGAGCATGTTGATTTATATTTTCAAGACACTACATCACAATGCTTCGAGTTAAGAATGGTGATCTATTTCAACAAATACAAGGTCAAGTACTTTGTCAACTTCTGTAAGCATCAATGTTCAGAGTTTTTAAAGCTACATTGAAAAGATGAGTGCTTGTTCAAGACTCAAGATAATGTTCAACTCAAGATTAAGTACAACTCAAGAACGAAAAATCCAAGCTTTAGAATATCTCAAGTTCAAGCTACATCATGTAGAGATCTCAAAGCTTCATAATCTTCAAAGGTCAACCATCATCTGAAGAAATGAAGATTCAATATCCATACTTCACATTTAAGGTATGAATGACCTTAGATTGACCTTAGGGTAGGTCATTTTATATACATAAGTCAATTGAATCATTTTATAAGTGTTTGATCTGTTCTAAGACTAGTCCTGGACCTTGTTCGACTAGTCTTAAAACTGCCTCGACCAGTCTAAAAAATTTCAAGACCAGTCTTAAGTTTGTTACAAATTTTTAGAATTTTTTGGTTGAGCTATGACCAGTCCTGGACTCTATTCGACCGGTCATGTGACAATGCACAACTCGTCCTATGACTAGTCCATGATCTACGAATCAAACTACAGCGAACAAATGTGGTGCCTCACGAACAGTCGTAGGATGGTCACGACTAGTCATGGAGGTGTCAAGTCTGGTCGTGCAAGGCCTACGACCAGTTGTGGAACAGTTTTATCCGATCGTGCTTAAAATTTCAAAATGCAGTTCGTCCTATAACCAGTCGTAGATGTGATTTCTGTAACTATAAATAGAGCACAAATTTCAGAGTTTTATATCCAATTCAAGTAAAATCAAAGCATCACTCTAAGAGATAAGTTTGTGTTCTTTTTAAGCTACATTGTGCATATTTAATATTCTCTTTTGTTAGCTTTTCTTATTTAATTTTGTTTCTGCATTCCAATCTAATTTGAAAGAGGAATTGGGATATTCCACTTCTTAGAATCAAAATCAAATAGAGCTACCCCAACTTGATTTAATTTAAAATCAATTAGAACTTAGAACCATTTTAAAGTGAGTATTGGACATTGAACTTCTATATTCAAACTTCTACTCTGATTGGTTCTTCTAGGCTGCTGCAAAAGGAGAAATCCAAGTATTTTACATTATTGTAAATTTCCTTCTTTTGGTTTTATTTGAGATTAAGTTAGAAAAATCTCATTGTGTTGGTTATCTGAGGAAAGCCAGAAAACTCAGAGATTGGGGTTTTTGAATTGTATAAGCCCATTTAAAAGACAAAATTGTGAAGGTTTTAGGTGAACCTAAGAAACCTATTTTCACAGTGAACGCTAATATCCCCTATGTGAGGATATTAGGAGTGGAGTAGCAAGTTGTGTGGCTGTTGTTTAACAGTTGGTGAACACACAGGCGAACCACTATAATTCTTTATGTCTTGTGATTTGAATGTTTGTTTAATTTCTATTTCTTTTTTCATTCAAATTTATGGGATGTATGTGTGGATGTGAATGTTGTAATATTTACATTTCAAGCATTGTGGGGAATATTATAATAGTTTAGAATTTATTTCTTGCTATTTCCTTTATTTCCTTTTAGTTTGAGTTTTTGAGGTTGCTTTACATTTTCGTATTATGATTTGTTTAAAGAGCTATCTTTACTTTATTCATTTATATTCCGCTGTTAAAGTTTTAATTTGGCATAGTCCTATTCACCCCCTTCTGAGACATATAGCTAGGCCTTTTCAAGTCGTATCAGAGCCTAATAGCTCATTTTAATTGTTATATTTTTGGATTTATTTCCTGAGCTAATCGATCTGAACTCCCACTTACAGCCACTTATTGATGACTGAATCATTGTGGCTCAGAAGGAAGATTAGCTACTGGTGGAAATGAGAGAGCGTCCGATCAATAATGAAGAATCTGAAAGGAGGATTCGCTTAGATGGAGGTTTGCGATATCGTGGCCGCTTATGTGTCCCGAACCGTCACGACCTGAGGAGAGAAGTCTTAGAGGCCGCCCACAATTCAAAGATGGCGATGCATCCAGCCACTACGAAGATGTATCGAGACATGAAGCGTTGGTACTGATGGGACAACATAAAGGCCCAGATAGCAGATTATATATCTCGTTGTCTCACATGCCAGCAAGTCAAGGCCGAGTATCGCTGACCCCCTAGTTTACTTCAGCCCATGGCCATGGCTGAATGGAAGTGGGATTTCATATCTATAGATTTCATTTTTGGGTTACCAAAGACGAGGAAGGGACATGACTCCATTTGGGTGATTGTAGACCGATTAACGAAATCGACCCATTTCCTCCCAATTAAAATTTCTAACTCTATAGATGATTTAGCCAGCGCTCTTAGTTCAGTTCGGTAGAACGTGGGTCTCCAAAACCCGATGTCGTAGGAACACACGATTCATATCCATTTTCTGGACTCGAATCTAAGAAACAATGAGAGTGAAACTGAAGTTCAATACCACGTTCCACCCACAGACCGATAGATAGAGGGAATGAGTAAATCAGATATTAGAAGACATGTTACGAGCATGCGTGCTTGATTTCAAGGATAGTTGGGCTAATTGTCTCCCCTATGCCAAGTTTGCTTATAACAGCTTCTAAGCAAGCATTGGCATGGCTCCTTACGAAGCCCTGTATGGACTCCCATGTCGAGCACCACATTGTTAGGCAGAAGTTGGAGAGAAGAGCTTGGTTGGCCTAGACTTGGTTCAAGCAACCTCAGAGAAGATTGATATTATCAGGTGTTGACTTTTTGTACCCCAGCGTAAACAAAAGAGTTATGCCGATACAAGATGGCGACAGCTAGAATTTGAAGTCAGGGACCATGTATTCCTAAAAGTTTCCTTAATGAAGTGAGTCCTTCGTTTTAGGAAGAAAGGAAAACTCACACCGAGATTTATTGGCCCATTGCGGATTTTAGACCGAGTGGGTGTGGTAGCTTACCGTCTCGCCTTGCCCACACCACTCGTAAGCGTGCACAACGTGTTTCATGTATCGATACTGAAGAAATATGTTCCTGACTCTACCCATATTATCAAATGTGAACAAGTATAGCTAAGTGAAGATGCTACCTATGTATTGCGACCAACACGTGTTGTAGATAAGAAGGAACAAGTGCTACGCAGCAAAGTGATCCCGCTTGTGAAAGTGTTGTGGACACACTACACTGAGGAAGAGGCTACTTGGAAAACAGAAGCTACCCTCAAATCCTTGAGTATGAAAATGTACTAATTTCGGGGTCAATTTTTCTTTAAAGGTGGTAGATTGTAACATCTCGAAAAAAATCATACAAAGACCCGAGTACCACCTCATGCAGAATCACCTAAGGATCGTATCCTGTCATAATTAAGGCGAAAAGTGGTTAAGTGTTAAACTAAATAATCAGTGGATTTAGCTCGAACCACCATTTCCACAAATGACAAGACCTAAAACCATTAATACCACTGACTCAATACTACATAAAGACCTAGGTGAAATCCCAAGAGCCTGTCGCTCTTGGGAGTACATTGAAACTTCGTATTGGACCTAGACCGCACGTCGAGAATTCGATGACCTCGAAATTATAGAGTTATGTCCATCCTACTGAGCTTGACAACCATGGCGGGAATCAAGCCCAGATAGTATCCAAAAATACACAACTTGAGCCCTGAGTAAAGTGTGTGAGAAACGCAAATATCTTTTGAAAATGTAATAAAACTTAAATGAAATGGGCTGAGGATTTTGGACCGTCAGTTTTTGACCAAACTTCACCAATAGAACAAGGAAATTTTCCTGCCGATATCCATATACTTGTGGCCCCGATCGAGCAAGTTCGACCGTTGATCTGACATAGGTCCTCCACAGTCGATCGTCCTATCTAATCGCACCGAAATTATATCTTGATATAGATCCATTGTCAGGGAACTTATCCTATGACATAGGTGAGTTGTGGGCCTCCCTATGTGCCCTGTTTATCAAAAACAGTCACCCTTTGGATATAACCTAAGTATACTAGGGCCCTGGGGCCATTTGCATTACTTCTGGGCTTATATATAGCCCTTAAACCACCCCATCTCTTTCCCATACGAATTTCTCCAAACCCTAGGAGAGAGAAGAGAGAAAAGAAGGGAAAAGAGGAAGGAGAGGAGAAATCTTTGGAGATTGTTGCAGTGGTTCTCTACCACTACTCCACGTACTGATTCACCTCCCCACTTCGCTACCCAATCATTTTCAACTACGATTTGGGTAAGAAAACCTAACCCTAGTATAGTTGTAAAGATTTAGATTGAGTAATCGACAAACTAGCTACCCTAGTTCATGATTTAGGTACCCGTCGTTCCGTTTTCGAGAACGTAGAATTCGAACCGCGTCTGAATCGAGTATTTAGACGAAAGGTGTGGACTATAAATATTTAGGTTATGGTTTTCAATGCTTTCAATGCCAGCTAATGATTTATGTCTGACTTAATTGCTGACATACGATCTTAGTTACGCCATTTTCGATATAATATATATGTATGAACTATGTAGAACGAAATATGCATCCTATGTGTTTGTGGAAATGTTTGAATGAACATATAAATATGATTTGTGCTTGCCATGACTGCCAATCTAAGATTCATGTTTGTCATATGCATGATAACCTCTTTATATAAGGATTAGCTAAAATATATGTTGTAACTAACATAGTCTATATATTTGGTGAAGTGTAGCTTAAGTGTTTGATAAATTGTCTGAATGAGAAAATATTGGTGATTTGTATTTATTAAGGGTATTGAGATAGGATTCTCAAGTACCTTATTCACATGTATAGTTTCCTTCACGTGATCTTATTTGCGTTTATGCGATTTATGGATAAAATGCAAGTGCTAGGTAATATGATCAATGTGTGAGATGAAATGTTCAAATGAGGAATTTATTTGGATTGTTTGCTAAATGCTGAGACTATTATTACATATACTTACTTACTGCATCTGAGTAAGATAAAGGTTATGACGTAACCCAGGCAATCGATAACAGTCCCCGTTTAGGTGGCCGAATTAGTTTCGCCACATTGGATATATTCGATGAATCCGGGTCACACGACGATGGTCAATAGTGGTTAGGCCACGAGGGGTGCTTAAGCGCTCCATGTCGATTAAGTCAGCGTGCACTCGTACCAATCGAACTTGTTTAATAAACCGATCGGCCTATTGTATGTTTACCATGTATGGACACCACTGCTTGAATCTAAGGTACCCCTTTCCAATGTAAAAGCTCGTTTTAACTATGGTACCAAGATCTCCTAAGACTCATGAGCCGGGCATGGTGGTATGGGACACCGTGGTAGAGCTGTCGGCATACGATGGGGTGACGAGCCTCCCCGTATTTACCTGTGAGCAACCCAAACTCGTGAGCCGGGCATAGTGATATGGGACACTGTGTTTGAGCTGTCGTCCTACTCTGAGGTGACGAGCCTCCCCGTAGTGACCGTGAATATAAACTTTGAACTTCCCTATCGACTGCTTTTCATTAGGGGTGTTGCCCTATAACTTGCCTATCGTATGTGAAAAGGCCAAGCTATATGTCCAAGAGGGGGGGTGAATAGGACAATGCCAAATAAATCTTATACCTTAGCTTCCCGAACATGCTGTATGAATAAGCTTAATTAAGTACTCGGCTAACACGGCCATTCATCGCATTGCATTAGTTAGGATTTACTTTTGGCGAGGAAGGTGCACTTTAGGGAGTGTCGTCATATGCGAACTTAATTGTTGGAGACGCTTGTGAGGGAGCATTGTGCGAAGGCATACATCATTACCTGCATGCCATTCCTGAATTAACAAGAGTAGCTAGGAAGTGATTGTTGTATTGCTTTATCATTACTATAGTACCACTGAGTTGATCACTCACTCCCACCCTGGGACGGTGTTTTAAAACACTAACCAGACTCTGTTGTAGATGTAAGTGATGGAGAAATCTATGCAACGGAGTTGGACTTCATAAATGAGGAGGAAGAATTCTCCTACGTTCAGCTCTCAAGCGGGTCTATGTAGACCTCGTGCTAATTCAATGGGATTATAGGGACAAATGGATTAGTTGGACACTTTACATTTTGATATTTTGTCTATTTTGAAAGAATACATGAATATATTCAGCCCGGTTACATAATCATACTCTGGAGATTGTGAAACACTTACCTGTTCAAATATATATGTTTCAGTCTTCCGCTTGCTTAATTTAATTATATCTAGAGTATGATATACTGTTTTGGTATAATCTCACTCACGTTTAACTCATTAATATGGACAAAATCTGAACATCATTATCTATGTTGCATAAGTAATGTGCTGGATCTCGGGAGTAGAGTTTTGCTCAATCCTCGAAATTCAGGGCATTACAATCATTTATATCAACCATGCGATATTGAAGTACCTTCTTTCTAAGAAGGATGCTAAGCCACACTTGTTAAGATGGATCCTCTTACTCCAAGAGTTTGAAATAGAGATACGCGACAAGAAGTGAGTAGAAAAAATAGTGGTTGACCATATCTTTAGGCTTGTCTTATTGAATTACATTGAGATGACACCGATAAATGACGTGTTCCCTGATGAACTCTTTAAGGTTGCCTAATTACCTTGGTTTGTTGACACTGCGAATTTTCTTGCTACAAGTGTCACACTGATTCATTGGATTACGCAAGATAAAAAGAAATTCTACACCGATATGCGCAAATTTATCTGGGATGATCTGTATCTATTTAAATATTTCCCAAATCATATAATTAGAAAATGTGTTCCTAACAATGAGCAATAAAGTGTCATCTCCTTTTGTTATTCTCACGATTGTGGCGGCCACTTCTGGACTAAGAAGACCACGGCTAAAATTTTGTAGTGTGCCTTTTACTAGCCACTATGTTCAAGGACTCACACAAATTTTACAAAGCATGTGAGCATTGTCAAAATTTAGGAGGATTGTCCTATAGAAACATGATGTTGCTAAACCCCATTCTTATTATTGAATCATTTGATTACTGGGACATTAATTTCATGGACCCATTCCTCAAATCATTCAAAAATCTCTATATTTTTTGCGGTAGATTATGTTACCAAATTGGTCGAGGCTATTCCATGCCGAAATAATGACCATCAAACAGTCATTCTTAAAAGAAAACTTCTAGGGACAGCCATACACCATAAAAATGGCAGGGCAACCTTGCTAGAACAACTTTCAAATGAAATTGAAAATCAAGCTTAAAAAGGAATTGCAGAAAGTAAATTCTAAGCTATTACAACATTCTCACAAAGCTTGAAATAATTACAACATTCACCACCATACATACATCCCACAAAAATTAATTAAAAGATTAAAAGAATAAATCAAACAACCACAACTCAAGGGATTATAGTGGTTCGCCTGTGTGTTCACCAACTGTTATACAACAGCCACACAAAAAGCTACTCCACTCCTAATATCCTCACACAGGAGATATTAGCGTTCACTAAAAATAGGTTTTTCCAGGTTCACCCAAAACCCTTACAATTGTGTCTTTGTATGTGGGCTTACACAATTAAAAAAACCCCACTTCTGGGTTTTTTTGGCTTTCCTCAGATAACTAATATAACAAGATTTTTCTGGCAAATCTTGAAAGAAACCAAAATAATAGAAAGGAATTTACAATATGTAAAATACCTGAAAATCTTCTTCGTTGTAGCAGCCCGGTAGAACCAAATCAAAGTAGATGATTGAATGTCCAAGTTCAATGTCCAGTACTTGATTACAATGGTTCTAATTCTAATAGATTTTAAATTAAACCAAATAGGGCTTGCCTTAATTGATTTTGATTCCAAAGAAAGGGAATAACAATTCCTCTTATCAAATCAGATTGGAATAGCAGAAACAAAATCAATTAAATAAAGCTAAGGAAAGAAGAATATTAAATAAGCACACTTAGCTTAGATGGAGCACAGAATTATCTCTCAGAAGTTCGACGAAGATTGGCTTGAATACTTTAATTAAATCGATGATTTCTTCTGAGATTCGTGCACTATTTATAAGTGAGAAGATCGGGTCTTCGACTGGTCTAGAGGGCTCTTCGACTAGTCAAAGCAACAACAGATATTTGAAAAATCTGGCGGGATATGCTCTGACCGTTCTACGACTGGTCGAAGCTCTCCTACGACTGGTCGTAGGTCACCTACGACTGGTTGTAGGTTTCCTTCGACTGGTCGTAGGTCCTGAATATCTTCGCTGGACTTCGAGTCGAAGAATGTACGACTGGTCGAACATCAGTCGACACTGTTCCTACGACTGGTCGAACAGATTCCTGGACTAGTCGAAGGCTAACAGATTTTATCCGGAGTTTATAACAAACTCACGACTGGTCGAGGAATTTCTTAGACTGGTTGAAGCAAGTCTAGGACTAGTCGAAGAAGGTCTAGGACTAGTCGAAGAACAAACCAATCACATGTAAAATAAACATTCGGTTTATGTATCCGAAATGACCTACTTCTAAGGTCAACCTATGGTCAATCAAACCTCAACCATGAAGTATGGACATTGAAACATTAGGAATAAGAGACCTTGAAGTATGAGCCTTGTAATCTTGATGTAGATTAAACCTTGATGTAGCTCAATCTTGAAAGTGTACTAACTGCCTTGAACTCTTCTTGAAGTCTTGCAGCTTGAGTCTTGTCTTGTGAGCTTTGCTTGTTGTGAGCTTAGCTTGCAACTTGAATGTTGATCCTTGAGAGAGCTTTATTTAAGCAAGTTATATATAACATAACAGTGATTTTGTCACCATAAATTTGACAACAGATAGGGATATAAACTATAGCACTTACAGTATGTGGTTAACTGGGATTAAGGTCCTTAGATGGATCCTTCGGTTTGGGTTAATGATATAAAGGGAGGTACCTTAGCTTCCCAAACCTACTATATGAATAAGCTTAATTAAGTACTTAGCTAACACTGTCATGGATCGCATTGCATTAGTTAGGATGTGCTTTTGGTGAGGAAGGTGCACTTTAGGGAGTGTTGTCATATGCGAACTTAATTGTTGGAGTCGCTTGTGAGGGAGCTTTGTGCGAAGGCATACATCATTACCTGCATGCCATTCCTGAATTAACAAGAGTAGCTAGGAAGTGATTGTTGTATTGCTTTATCATTACTACTAGATTGGCTTGATAACATGTTAACCTTTGCCTTATAGTACCACTGAGTTGATCACTCACTCCCACCCTGGGACGGTGTTTTAAAACACTAACCAGACTCTGTTGTAGATGTAAGTGATGGAGAAATCTATGCAACGGAGTTGGACTTCATAAATGAGGAGGAAGAATTCTCCTACGTTCAGCTCTCAAGCGGGTCTATGTAGACCTCGTGCTAATTCAATGGGATTATAGGGACAAATGGATTAGTTGGACACTTTACATTTTGATATTTTGTCTATTTTGAAAGAATACATGAATATATTCAGCCCGGTTACATAATCATACTCTGGAGATTGTGAAACACTTACCTGTTCAAATATATATGTTTCAGTCTTCCGCTTGCTTAATTTAATTATATCTAGAGTATGATATACTGTTTTGGTATAATCTCACTCACGTTTAACTCATTAATATGGACAAAATCTGAACATCATTATCTATGTTGCATAAGTAATGTGCTGGATCTCGGGAGTAGAGTTTTGCTCAATCCTCGAAATTCAGGGCATTACAATCATTTATATCAACCATGCGATATTGAAGTACCTTCTTTCTAAGAAGGATGCTAAGCCACACTTGTTAAGATGGATCCTCTTACTCCAAGAGTTTGAAATAGAGATACGCGACAAGAAGTGAGTAGAAAAAATAGTGGTTGACCATATCTTTAGGCTTGTCTTATTGAATTACATTGAGATGACACCGATAAATGACGTGTTCCCTGATGAACTCTTTAAGGTTGCCTAATTACCTTGGTTTGTTGACACTGCGAATTTTCTTGCTACAAGTGTCACACTGATTCATTGGATTACGCAAGATAAAAAGAAATTCTACACCGATATGCGCAAATTTATCTGGGATGATCTGTATCTATTTAAATATTTCCCAAATCATATAATTAGAAAATGTGTTCCTAACAATGAGCAATAAAGTGTCATCTCCTTTTGTTATTCTCACGATTGTGGCGGCCACTTCTGGACTAAGAAGACCACGGCTAAAATTTTGTAGTGTGCCTTTTACTAGCCACTATGTTCAAGGACTCACACAAATTTTACAAAGCATGTGAGCATTGTCAAAATTTAGGAGGATTGTCCTATAGAAACATGATGTTGCTAAACCCCATTCTTATTATTGAATCATTTGATTACTGGGACATTAATTTCATGGACCCATTCCTCAAATCATTCAAAAATCTCTATATTTTTTGCGGTAGATTATGTTACCAAATTGGTCGAGGCTATTCCATGCCGAAATAATGACCATCAAACAGTCATTCTTAAAAGAAAACATCTTATCCTAGTTCAGAACTCCTCGAGTCATCATAAGTGATAGAGAATCCCACTTTTGCAATAGGTCATTAAAATCTTTAATGAAGATATATGGCATTTCACATAAAGTGAGTACCCCCTTATCATCCTCAAACAAGCGACCAATCCAAAATTTCAAATAGGGAGATTAAACAAATTTTGGAGAAACCAATTAACCCCGACTGTAAAGATTGGTCAATTTGATTAACTGATGCATTATGGGCTTACCATACGACCTACAAGACCCCTATTGTAATATATCCCTTTAGACTTGTCTATGGGAAGGATTGTCACTTGCCTGTGGAATTGGAACATAAGGCCTACTAGGCGATTAAGAATTTTAATTTCAATTTGAACAATGCAAGCTCGCTACACAAATTACAACTGAACGAACTCGAAGAAATCCAGAATGATGCGTATGAGAATTTGAATTCGAGAATATACAAGGATAGGATGAAGGTGTTCCATGATTGGAACATTCTTTGAAAATTATTCATGCCAAATAAAAAAGTCCTCTTATATAATTCTCGACTTCACTTTTTTCTAGTAAGTTGAGATCTCGATGGACCGGCCCCTTCATAGTCAAAATGGTTTAGCCTCATGGGACTGTCGAGATTGAAAATCCAATGAATGGTAACATTTTCAAAGTGAATGACCATCATCTCAAATCATTCATTGAGAAGTTTGATTTAAAGGATATGTCAAAACCTCTTATTATTCCTGTTTACCTTGATTGACCTTCTAGTTAGATGGAGGTTTATTAGATTTATTGCTTTCTTAGGATTTATGATTAGGATTTTTATTTTAGTTTTAGTTTGTATTTTGTGCTAATCCCTTTAGACATTAAAGACTTTGAACCAATCCATTCTTCTTCCTCAGGTACTATCTCTTTAACTCATTCCCCTTTTATTTTCATTATCACATGTTGATCTAATTACATATATCTTTTACATTAAGGACAATGCAGATTTTAGGTTGGGGGTAAGATTGAATAGATCTAATCAATATTTTCTTAGTTTTGAGCAAAAAAATTGAAGATTTTTCCAATTTTCATTTTTAAAGCTCTTTTTTGTTTAAGATAGTCATGTTGTATATATGAATATGTTGTAAGTATTAGGAAGAGATATATAATGAAAATTTTAAAAATATAGAGTTTAATTAACTGACCAAACTGTGAAATAAGTTCTATTAACGAATTGATTAATAGAAAGTTTAAACGTCAATTGAATCTAGTTCATAATTCACATTTAACTCGTATTCTGTGAAGTGTACTCGATTTTCTAATCTTAGCTTGAATATTAAAAGTGTTAGGAACCAAGTCTAGAGATCCTTATCTACCTTAACTATAAAAATTTAGAGAAAAGGGCTAGTTAAAAAAATAGTGAGATTGAAAATGGTTGTCTATTCTATTGTTTCAATAAAAAAAATTCATGAAAAAGAAGGAAAAGACTGAAAATAGTGTGAAAGTTGTCGACATAAAATCAAAAGCTGTGAATATAAGTGGAAAGCAGATATGTTCGAAATTAGTTATTATGTTGATTTGTTCACTTTGAAGTAATGAACATGGCTAACATTATGAAATGAAAGTTAACTTCTAGGGAATGTAAGTTGAAACCCACTGAGCATACTAGGAACTTGATATTTGGATGCATTATATTAGTTAATTGATGAGAAGGAACTTCATTAGTTTTTTACTAGTGCAATTAGGTTCTAGATTGATGAGATTTCACCCGTATATCTTTGAATTTTTCTCACATGTATAGGATTGCAAAGGATGTTATTCTTTGAGGCGGATTTAAAATTGAATACTTGAAACATTGATTCTTCTCAAGTTTTGCTTGGGACTAGAAAAATACTAGTTTGGGGTGTGTTAAGTATAAAATATTATGTATTTCACCCTTGTTATTCATTGGTTTTAAGAACATGAATATGCTTAATTGATCTAATTACACATGTTTTCATACGCGAGGTGATTTGGAGAGCTAAGGAGAAAAGAATGATTAAAGAGAAGATTTAATGCTAAAAAAATGACCAAGTGAAGATTTAGAAGTTTAGAGGTATTTGATAAAGAATTTATATGCCAAAGATCCAAGAAAACCAAGTGCTAAGTAGGGAGAAAAGACTAGAAAAATCACAAGTCCAACTACAGAAATAACAGACTGTTCAGTTCCACCTTCGGCTCGACCTTCTGTCTGACTAAAAGCGTACAAAATAGTCCAGTGAAAAATTATGATTTTTGAAATTAATTCGGTTCGACCTTCGGCTCAATTTCTGTCCCACCAAAGATAGCCTAGGTGGGACCTAAGGTAGACAAAGTCTATAAAAATTTCTTAAGCATAATTGAGTGTGACCGATGAAAACTTTGGTGTGACTGAAGCGTAGCAAAGTACGTAAATCTGAAGTTGGTTCAAAGATAGTGTGATCAAAGCCTATATAAAGGGATGTATTAGGACTTTCTAAACACCAATTAGGATAGGAGTAGAGCAAGGAATTGTGGAGCTTTTATGGAGTCCTCTAATCCTTCGGTTCTACTTAGTTTTTATATTTTTATTTAAGAGTTTTATTTTAATCATGTCTATGGTTGGCTAATGTCATGCCCCAAACTCGGAAACCGAGCTCACAAAATTCTCGATCGTCGAATCCGGTGCCAACAGCCTCCATAGTACCTCATTCTCAGCTCCCAACATCCATATTACAGATTCTGATCCTGGGATCCTACAAGGAGGATTCTAATGTGATTCATGCATTCTATCCATGCTGTGTGGGGTGGCCCATGTGTGGGTGGGAACCACCTTAATGCGTTATCTCCCACCGTCCAGAGAAGTCTGGACGGTGCTGCATCATCCACACCATCCCTGGTTAGGACAGTGGATCTCCACCATGACATATGTGTTTCATTCACTCCGCCCATCTGTTTTACTATGGGGCCCACCCCACACGTGCTGCACACATGGGGGTGGGGCCCACCTTGTCGTTTGTGTCCTATATTCACCGTCCATTTAGACATATACTGTTGAGGCCCCCACCATGATATATTTATTATATCTGCACCATCCAGCAGATATGGACGGTGGAGATCCACCCACCTTGATTTATGTGCTTATCCCAGCCGTCCACTGACTGGACGGTGGGCCCCACCGTGAGGGATGTGTTACATCCAAACCATCCATTCATTTGGTGAGCTCGTCTTATTGCTTAAGACTGTAATGAGGCAGATCCAAATCTCTGGTGGGCCACGTGTGTGGCAGCCACCTTGATATATGTATTCTCCTCACCACCCATTTGGACATGAGGCAGATCCAAATTCTTGTGGGCCACGTGTGTGGGACCCACCGTAATGTATGTAAATCCACATCGTCCAGCATCCAGGGTCTGAATGCTGGATCCCTGGATGCTGGCATGTGTTTAAAAATAATAATAATAATAATAATAATAATAATAATATAAAATGATATTATATTATATATGTATATATATAGCATGTATATCTGGTGGGCCCCACGTGGGACCCACTTACTTTTGAAACAGCTTGGCTGGTGTGCGCTGACAGCAGCTATATTGCTACTGTCATGACGTCCCCAAGTTCAGTGGGTCCCACCTGTATTGACGTTAGCAGGTTTTGTGGGACGCCACCATGTTGTATATATTTCATCCACACTGTCCACATATCTGGACGGTGCTGTTCAATGTTTGGACGGTGCTGATTTACATGGACTATGTTTGGACAGTGCTGATCATCATTAGTGAGCCATGTGCCCCATAGAATGATAGTGTACAGTAATACACATGTTACACCTATAACTATTGAAATGATTTTAGGTGTAATCCAAGCTCTCACTTGAGGCCCTTTGTAGTGGATATAAGGCCCATTTGGCGAGGCCCGATATGATGTATGTATGGCCCATGGGATGCGGCCCGCTTTGATGTACATGAGGCCCAGGCATGAGGCCCACTTGATTGTATTAGGCCCATGTGTTGTGGCCCACTTGATTGTATTAGGCCTATGTGATATGGCCCACTTGATGTATATGAGGCCCATTGGTGCGGCCTATTGCTATATATACATTAGGCCAATGTGACGCGGCCTATTATGATGCGTATTAGGCCCATGTGAGTGGCCCATTGTGATGTATTCATGGCCTATGGGCAAGGCCCATTGTGATATGTATTAGGCCAATGACGCGTGGTCCATTTGATGTATTCGAGGCCTAGATACGTGGCTCATTTGATTTATTCGAGGCCCAGATACGTGGCCCATTTAATGCATATGAGACCCATGTGTAAGGCCCACATGTTATGTATTTGAGGCCCATGTGTAGGGCCCACTTGTTGTGTATATGAGGCCCATAGTGATGTGTATGTAGCCCTTGTATGAGGCCCATTGCGATGTATGTTAGGCCTTTGTGTGAGACCATGGGCCCACTTTATGTTTGGCTCTATATGGGCCACGACTTAAGAACGATGTTGGTTGAATGTCCACATTGATGGGAAATGATGATTAAATGTCCACATTGTAACCTTCCATTAGGCCATATTAGGCCATTCTCACCAATTCCGATTGTCGAAGTCGATTCCAATTGTCGAGGCAGATGCCGATTATCGGTGTCAGTTGTCAATACCAATTATAAGTATATGACAGCATAACATCATGATACATGCCCATACGCATCATCAGCATGTTTATTATGAGATGAGGTTGACCATTGCATATGTCATTGGGCAGGTTGTTATGAGACTCACTGATAGGTGGAGATTATCTTTCATGAGTGCACGGTATGCGCAGGATTAATGCATGACCGGATTGTATGACTCATGCATCTTATATTATGTGTTGTGATTACAATATGCCCTAGTAACATCAGGGTCGTAACCTCTACAAGCATATCATGGATGGCTAGATGGGACACCAAATTTTTTTAGTTTGAGCATCTGGGCACTTTGGATGTCCATGAGTGAAATTTGCTAAAACTCCATGGCCAGGAGACACCCCAATGTCTAGACCGAGTGGATACATGAGTGCCCAAGTGTCGAAT
Source organism: Magnolia sinica (assembly GCF_029962835.1). Classification (NCBI taxonomy): domain Eukaryota; kingdom Viridiplantae; phylum Streptophyta; class Magnoliopsida; order Magnoliales; family Magnoliaceae; genus Magnolia; species Magnolia sinica. The sequence goes on along the minus strand of NC_080582.1, from coordinate 32,928,905 downwards.
ACCAGTAGGCCGCGTCTCCCACTATGTCGTGGTCGGTTGGGAGAGGGTGTGGCCTTATCCGCCCGATTCGTAGTGGGCAAAATAGACTGAGTTTTACCAGCTCATAAATGGGTCCGCTATCGACGTGCCAAGTAGGTATTGGTTGACTACTAGCCAAGTGGATAGTGAGGTTTCTTCCACTCACCTGGTTGCGCGTGATGAGGTGGTAATCTAGCTTGGAGTGTACTAGACCCCGGTGATGATCCCAGAGATGTATGGTACTGATTTGCAAACTTATTGAGTAGGAGTTGCATACTCATTCATTCATTCATTCACTATCCACTTGGTCTGGTGGTGTGTAACTAACTGTTGTGTACCTTCGTAATGGTAAGGATTTCATTTGGGGCACGCGACTAACCTAAGATCAGGGGTTTACCACATTGAGTCTGGCAATCCAAATTTACGTATGGGACTGGTTTGGATAGAAGTCCCTTGTGATGGACCCCATAGCCTGCGATACTACATACTATCATCCCGACTTCACTCCAACTTATTCATTTCATTTGCACCGCATATTGCATTGCATTCGCAACATTTAGCATTTTGGGTTACTATGTTTCTACATTTATATGACTTAGATGAGGTTGATGGTATTCGTGGCTTATCAGGATTTACATTTTGTATTACATCCTCGGCATCTGATATTTGGCTCATTATGATCTGCATTTGGTACTTTGATATTATATGACTCAAGGACTTACCAGTATGTTTTCGCTTACTCTGATATCTGATGATTCATGATCTTGCCAGTATTTTCGATAATGTATGATTATAGCATTGCATTTGTGTGCTTGGCACTTATCTCGCGCACACACTTTCACCACCCTCTAAGCTTTCTACAAGCTGATGCACAATAGATGTGTGTAGGCAGCGTTAGGTTGCAGCAGCGTGGAGCTTGGAGCATATAGCTGACTTCTGGAGCTTCCGATATTGTTATTGTATTTCCTTTTATGCATTGTACTTAAAAGTTTTGATATTGGTGGTTATGTGATGATGATGTTGCCTTTGTGATTTAGGTATACTTGTGGTTATGCTTCTTACGAGTTAAATGTACATTGGAATCCTCCTTGCAAGATCCTAGGATCGAAATCTGGTGTATGGACGCTGCGAGTTGAGAATGGGGTACTACGGAGGCTGTCAGCACCAAATTCGGCGATCGAAAATTTTGTGAGCCCGGTTTTCGAGTTTGGGGCGTGACAGCTAATCTCTTAGCTAGAGCTAAGAAGTGAAGCTTGTAGTTTTTATTAATGTTTATTCTACTTTGATTCAAGTTATTTGGTTTCCATATTGAACAATTCATTAATTTATGGTTTGAATGAAGAAGTATTTTCAGTTTACTTTGATTCATTGTCGACTTCGGGCACATTAGATGCTTAAGAAGACTTTGATACTATCTTATCTATTTTGTAATTGTGTAATCTGTAAAATTCATTGATCTATCATTGACTACGAGCATGGTAGATACTTTGAATTCCCTACGATCAATACATTAATGCTTTATGAGGGAACCAATCTGATGAATGTTTAGATTATTTTTTTAGTGAATGAATTGTGTTTTAACTGCTCTATCATCCAACTGGATAGTATAGGACTTCGATTCCAGTTGTGTTATTAATTGAATCAAGTAAAGTAACATTGAGATGTCTACAAGTGGATCCTTAGTGCTCTAGTTTTTCTTATCTTTGATAGTTTATTGACAATTGATCTCTTTTTCCATATTCCTGTAATTAGTCTAGATTCTAGTTCTAATTCTAATTTATTTTAAAAAGCATACCAATAGCAATTCCATGTGAACTCAACCTTGGTCTCACCGAGTTATTTCTATAGCATAGCCCTGCACTTGGGATTGTGAACATCCTACACGACAACTTGGTACACGTACACTCCCATGTTAGAGGAACACTTTTTCATCTATGTTGGTAGCTCTCACAAGAGATATTATTTGGTTTTCTATCGGCTAACCAACAATCACTAGCGATCCTAGTCCAAGGCCCTACGTACAATCCTATCGAAAGCTTCCTATGGAGACTAACACATACACACTTGTATCCAGTAAATGTCATCCTAATCTAAGGCCTTATGTACACTTAGACCCGAGGCTTTCGATGGAGACTAACATGTACACACCCGTGTCCAGTGAATTCGTCCCTACACAAGAGCATAGGTCCTACACAAGAATCCATTTGAGTTTAGGTCAGAAACTCTATACTCAATCCTACACAAGGAAAGAGTATGTAGACTCTAAAATTGTCAGGCTTACTTTCCAGATTAAGTCCCGTTGTTGCACCATTTTGAGATGCTTCATCAGTGCTCTCTCGTGCTTGAATTGAGTTCTCAATTGCTCCACAAATTGTTATGTGGATGGTTCAAGTCCATAATTAAACGCCTTGCATGCGATGCTTAGTGAGGTGACCAAGGTGATTAGAGGATGGTAGAATCTCCTATAACTGAAGGTTTTAGTTGATTCCTAGTATAGATTCACCTAGATAGGTCTTCTAGAGGATATAGACAATAATATACATATAGGCTTAGTGTCTAGTCTCTATAAAATGGTAGAAATCAAGTTCATTTTCATAATGGAGGTTGAAATCCTTATTAGAGTGGTAAAGCTTAAGAATATGACTTTAATCTCTTTGGTATGAAGTCTACAGGAGGGATATTCAATAGGAAAACAACTAGGTTTCATTTGCATTTAAAAAAAAAAAAAAAAAACCTATGTCAATACCTAAATGCCAAATGTCATTTATATAAGATTTGAGTTCCAAAGGTTATAAAATGGGCAGAAAACGGCACCTTCAATTGATCGAGTGATACTTCGATCGATCGAACAATTTCAATTTTTTTTTCCAAAAAGCTTGTTGGATGATTTTCGTTGTCTTCGATCAATTAAACAAGGTCTATCGATCAATCGATGATTCAATCAAGACCGATCGAAGATCTATCGATATAATTAATAAATTCCCAAAAAATGATTTAACTTGCTAGACCTTTCTGGCTCCCATCGATCAATCGGCCACGTCCATCGATCGATCGATCAGGACAACTAATCGATTGAGCTATCGATCAACAACACTTATGAGTCTGTTGTTGGGTAGTTTGGTTTACAGCAGCTCATGACCTCTATAGCCTATCTAACCATGTTCAAATGAGGCTCTTATGGCTAAGAGATGATTAAATAAAGGTTTATCTATTCAAAATCAATCATCTAGAGGTTAGGTTGTTTTGGATATAAGGATAGGGTCACTAAGGCACCTCAATTTATTTGTTCTTCACTCTTTGATGCTTCATGTGCACTTGTTCTTCGGTCTTCAACTTCCAAGGACTCAACTGACTCACTAATACACAGACTCACATGATTAACAAATAGGTTCACAAATTAGTACATTAATAAGTTTTGCACCGCTTCATCATGTCGAATTCTAACCCAATAGTACTACATTCCCTATTAATTACGGAAAAGAAAAATGTCTCAAGTACCATATTCATCAGTGGTAGGGAACCTTACATTTGCCATGATATGAACCAGTCCAGACATTTCGCAATCAGTGAAAGTAATTAGTGAATTCATGACGAACCAGGAGAGAGATTGTTATGGGTAAAAATGGACTGACCTAAGGAGACTAGTATAAGAGAATAGCAACCCCAGGAAGGTAACCCGGGTCGCATGACCGAACACGACCTCCACGAATAGGTCGACGACCTGACCATAAGCAGAGAGTCCCATTGTTGCCAATCTCTCGTTGCTACGACCAACAAGCTACTTTATGGGTCAGTTCAATCCCAGCCGAATACCCAACTCTGGAAAATCAACATCAGGATGGCATCAAACCTTAGACCTAGAGCTCGACCTTACCTGGTCGAGTTCGGCTATCAACCACAATCTTATCAAGGCCCAACCACCTAAATTTATTGTAGGGATCATTCCGGGATCTATGCGGAGGATCTCGGAAGATAGTTGTGATACGCACCTACCAAATGGGAAAATTTTCCATCTACGGAACTCACCCCAGAGCTATAAATAGTTTTGATATGCATCTACCTTTCTTTGTAGATTGGGCATACCAATCTACAGAGAAAGGTATGCCTAAAAAACCTTAATTCAACTAAGACCCAATCCCTGAGCTCTAGCCTAGGCATCGGAGGATCCCCTGTCTTAGCCAAGGTCTCCATTGTCATTTTACTTGTGTAGGGACTCGAAGGTTTATTTAGGACGACCAGATTCATGGATCAACAGTTGCAGTTGTCCATGGGAATGACAGGTAAAGCCACTCCCATTTCATCTATTATCTCCAACTACACCATGGAGAAAAGGCAAGAAGAAGACCTTAGCTGCCATTACAACGCCTGCACCGGCTTTAGTCAATCTTTTTGTCGACATTCGAAATCCACCCTCTCAGCATCAAACGGGTTTCGCCCCTGCAGTGCTCGCGCCCAGGTCTCGTAGTCGGAGTGGTCGACTTGTCTCTCTAGAAAACCACATTGAGGCCTTAAATGGTAATATGAATTGACTGATGCAGATCCTAGAGAGACAAAATCCACCCCCCGGCTATGAGAGAAAGGTTGACGTTGCCATCGAACAGTCGCAACCTCCACAGGTCCCCCCAAAACCTTTATGGAGTCAGAATATAACCAGGGCAGCACAACCAAGTGCCTGCTCAAACTGCAAGAACTGCCATGCTTCCTAAATTCGACCTGCGTCATACGCTAGAGAATAGAAGGCGCGACAAAGCCCATGAGGCAGTAAGGAGAAAATAGTTCTCTAATTTTCCCGTTAAAATTGTGCATAGTTTAATTTTATTATGATTTTTATGCTAATAAGTTGTTGGATTATTATGCATTACTTATACATGTTGGAATTATGTTTAAGATATGATTTTAATCATATTGGACATATTTTGTAGGTTGGATCACAAAATTATTCTTTGAATCGTGAAACTACACGTACGCGTTCAGGTCTCAAACAGTGCATAGCTTGCGCAATAAATGAACTTGATGGTTATATTAACAAAACTTATAATTTTATTGATATTAATCTGACCTGAATTTTATATTTTAAATCTTAAGACAACGAGATCCACTTTTGGGATATTTTGGACGTACTTGTGACCTGTCTGACCCAAAATAGTATTATTATACTTATTGATATATTTGCAAGTATACAGACTATTTTCTACCCTATTGGGTTTTTTTTTATAATTTCAGATTAATTAGTTCATGAAAATACCGCTAGACTTTTATAAATTCACGAGTGATAGATACAAGCCTTGCTTTTCACTAATTTTAAGAGCGACGGATGTTTCTACTCTATATGGGTTGTATTTTGCTCCTCTCTCCTTATTTTTGTTGTGTTAGCCTATTGTTACTCCTCTCTTTTATGTCTTGGGCATGTGTCTTGGAGTTATAAAATTCTCATTGTTCAATTTAATTCTTTATTCAGGCAAATGGTGTGTTAAGGGACTCACAACTAGTGACTTATATGTATTTATCGTGAACGTAATACACTCTAGGTAGTGACCCTCTTAATCAATGTGTAAATCCTTATATTTGGTTAATGGTGCATACATCGATGTAAGCAATCCACGGGCACATGTTACATTACCTTCTTGGAATTAAATGTCGCAATTAGTCACTCCATGAATAAATCATGTTACGTAATTCTTCAAATCCATGTGTTGTACCATCTCAATGTGTTATGTAAATCCACGATAGTGTTGGACATGCCAACGAATTTTCATGGTTATAGGATGCAAAGTGAGCCAAATTTTTATAAATTATATTGCACAATGTGGTGGTCACTATGTTTGATGAGCCGCAACCACTATGTCATGCATGCATTCATTTAAATTTGATTCGCATACCGACACCCCTCGTAATGATGGAATACGAGGTGTATTGGAACCGTTATATCACTCATATGAGGAATTACTTGAATTATTGTTAACCTTAAAGGACAACAATTACTATGAGTAGGGCATTGACCCTTTCTAACCATACAGATAATGCATATGATGTATAAGTTGAAGATACAGGTGAAAACCTCCCTACGGAGGATTATTCCAAGTAATGGGCGATAATGATGCAGATGTTTAAATTTTAGTTTAGTTTTAATTACATTTCATGTAATAAATATGAAATTTTGTAATAAGCTGCCAACTGTGTGAACATTTGACGTTCAGTTAAAATTTTATGTTTAAATGCAATAAGATTAAGGTGTGGTTGTTTTATTTTTGTGAATGTAAATGCATGTGATGAATGTAAAGTACAGGAGGTTATGCCTTGAGAATGATGTCTAACACCACGGAACTCAGATCCCAAATAAGGTACATGGGAATTGATTTTTGGGGCGTTACAGCTTGAGCTATAGACAGAGATACACGAGTAGGTGAAGTAGCCACCTCTTAGAAGGAATCCGCTAAGAGATCACAAATTATCGACCATATATAAAGATGAGTAGAATGTTGCATTTGCCATTATTACAGATGAGGGGGAATCCATCTACCTTTTAAGAAGCATTAAATGACCCTAATGTTGAGAAATGAATGGAGGTCATGCATGACGTGATGAACTATCCACATAAAAATGAGACATGTGAGCTGGTGCAGCTTCCAGTGGGGTGTAAAGCGATCAATTGAATGTAAATTTATAAGAAGAAACATGATAGATATAAGGTGATATTGGTTGTGAAAGGGTATGCGTAGGAGGGTGTCAACTTCAACGAGATTTTTGCGCATGTTGTCAAGCAGGTGTCTATCAAATTTATGTTGGCATTGGTTGTCCAATACAACCTGGAATTGGAACGAATGTATGTGAAGACTTCTTTCCTATATGAGAGTTATAAGAGCATATTTAGATGAAGCAACCAAAATGGTTCGAAGTACATGGGATAAAATAATAAACTTTGAAGGTTGAGGAAGTTGTTATACGACCTGAAATAGTCGCCTATGCGGTGGTACAAAAGGTTTGATACTTTCATGTTGGGTCAGTGATTTACCAGAAGTGAATATGATCATTGTGTTTATTACAAAACAATGAATGGTGAATAATTTATCATACTGGTATTGTATGTAGATGACATGCTTATTACTAGCCATAATATGTTTGAGATCGATATGTTAAAGACTCAGTTGTAAAGGACATTCAAAATGAAAGATATGGGGGTTACAAAGAATATTCTCAGCATAGATATTCATAGAGACGTAAAGAGGAATAGGCTACGGTTATCACGGGAAGAATACCTTAAGAAGGTCTTGATAAAGTTTGGTATAAATAAGGAAAAATCGGTTAGCACAACCCATGCTAAGCACTTTAAGATTTCTTTTTAATAATGTCCTACTACAGATGAAAAAAAGTAAGTGGTGTCTTGTGTACCCTATTCAAGAGTTATTGGCAGTTTGATGTCTATCATGGTATCTATGAGATCGGATATTTCACATGTAGTGGGTGTTATGAGCAGATACATGGCTAACTCTGGTAGGCAACATTGGAAAGTAGTAAATTGGTTATTTCAGTGTATATGAGGTACAATGGAGTACGTCTTGACGTTTGAAAAGTCAAAGGACAAATTGATAGGCTATGTGGATGCTAATTACACAAGAAATATGGACAATAGAAGATCAATTTCTGGCTACTCGTTTGTGTTAGTAGGTGGGGTGATCAGTTGGATGTCAAAACTTCAATGTGTGGTTGCTCTTTCTAGAACCGAAGCTAAGTATATGGCGGTGAGAGAGGCATTCAAAGAAGGTGTTTCGTTAAAAGGAAAGATAGATCTGCTTAGGCTTCAGCCGGAGGCCATGCCGGTTACTTGTGACAGTGAAAGTGCGATTAATTTGGCGAAGTACTCTATTTATCACTCACGCACTAAACATATTGATGTCTGTCATTTATCATTTTATCTAACAAGTGCTTGAGGAATGCGGCATTACTCTAGAAAAGATCCATACAAGTGTGAACCCAACCGACATACTTACGAAGGCAGTTCCTACAGAGAAATTAAAGTTCTATACTACTTCTCTAGGCTTAGCGAAGGTTTAATGAAGACGAAGTGTACACAAGAAACTACAATGAAGGTATGATGGAAGGCAATTAGAGATAGTGATGACATGGTAGAGCAATGAAGCATGAAGTTTGAATCTATGATGGAGATTGTTATCAAATGTCTTTAATCTGACTAATATCCAAGGTCTGTCGATGGCATCAATAGACCACTCGATCCCATCGAGTGGATGTAGTTCTGATCAACAGTCTACTCGATCCCATCTAGAAACTCCCAAATTTTAGTTTTTGTTTGTTGAATAGTTTTATAATTGTTGCTCGATGGCATGGACTGGCCCTCAATGGCTATTGATGCCATCAAAGGTCCCATCGAAAGATGCATGCGGTTTGGCACAAGTGCATATTTTCTTTCCTAATTAAGTTTTAATTCTATATAAGATGTTGTAAACGGGGAAAATTAGGGTTAATCACATACTATAGGCTTCTAGAGCAAGAGGGAGACCAAAGCTAGAGTTTTGCGAAGGGATTTTGGGGTTGTTTGGATCATTAAATCCATCAATCTCTTATAATTTTGCTTTCATAGTGGGATTCGTTGTCACTTTCTACCATGATTTTTTCCCACAAGGGTTTTTGCACGTAAAAATTGTGTGATTTCTATGCATTTGTGTTGCATTTGATTTTATCTTGTTTCATTGAATTTGTATTTTCTTCCATGCGATCCCTAACAATTAGAACATGAGAACTCAAAAGTTCATAACCTATGAGGCGAACAATATCCTCGGGTGACACTAAAAATGGGTGCATTTCATTTCTGCTTCTCAGTTGACATGTATATAACATTTATAGTTTTTTTTTTTTTTTTCATTTTGGAAATTCTAATAGATTGATTTTTAGGGATCTTAATAAATAAATCTTTTATTAAAAAAAAAAAAGGCTTTATCTATTTTGAATTCCCAAAGGCATCCTCTGAAAATTAGGATGGATGTCACAATCACCAAAATGTCCTTGGTCGGTTATAAAAAATTGGTATGGTAGAGCATCACGTCGCAAAGGTCTTTTTTTTTTATTATTAATTACATCCAGCCTGTTCAAAAGTTGAACCCATCATGATGAATTGCCCAGAAGTTTATCATGTGGGCCACACATGGAATTGGAATTTTTTTTTGGATGGTATATTATGTTGTTTCGTAAAATGTTTCACACCTGATATTGGACTGGCTTGAGTTTTTCCTCGTGTGATAATCGTTGCGGGGCCCTTTGTTACACCGATTTGATGTCATAAACACATCACATGTGCCATGCAGCGCTGGCATTTGCCCCTTCTCTTGAGGGCGTGATTGGATTTTGCCACGGTGACATCACTTACATTTGGCTACAAATGTGAGTTGGTTACTATTATTTGTTTTATCCAACATTATTGACAAAAAATGATAGTTTCAAACTTATTATAATTTTTTAATCTTTCTTTCTTCTTTTTGTACTTTCAATATATGAATTCAAATAAATAGCTTTAAATGATAACTCATATAATTTATAATACGCAGGAATTTAGAAAACCAAAAATGACCGAAAGAAATAAATGAAAAGCATTTTGGTAAATATACCTTCCATTATTATTCTTTTGAAAATTCGACTAGAGGAGAGACGCCGGTTGCGTCCTACCCCCGCCCAGACGGTAATCCGTCCGGGTAGGGCTCTGTGGGGCCCATTGTGATTTAAGTGTTTTATTTACGCCGTTCACCGCTTTTTTCCAATCATTTTTAGGTATGAACTTAAAAATGAAGCAGGTCTACAGCTCCAATGGACGACAAAGTAGAGATTGAACGTCCACCATTAAAAGCTTCTTGGGAGCTGAAGAAGTTTTGGATCAAGCTGATATTTGTGTTTTCACTTCATCCACGTTTACATGACCTTATTAATAGGTTGGATGGTAAAGAAAAACGTCAAGTTGGCCCTTAGAAAGGTTTCAACGGTGAGTGTCATTATCAGTGCAGCTTCCTTTGGTGTGGTCCACTCGAGCTGTGTACCTGCCTCATTTTTGGGATCATAACTGAAAATTATCTTTAAAAATCAGTGACGGCGTGGATAAAACACTTATATCATGGTGGACCCCACAGAGCCCTGCCCAGACGGAGTACCGTCCGGGCGGGGTCGGGCGCAATCCGCGTTCCTTAGAGTAGACCCTTTCATAAATTCTGGGTTTTTTTTTTTTTTTACAAAAATCTCTTATATTATAACTGTCTTGATTGATTTTTCAATGGTGCCCAAACATGCACTAAATATTGCTGGGGAAGGACATGCAGCCAATCATACTGTATACATGCAGTGTCCTTTTTCCGTCACGAATACGTCACTTATAGTGGAAGATTTTAGACTTCGTAACTCAACGTGGGGACATGGCCTCCACCATTGAAACCTTTCCCGAGCGCACAATGATGTTTTTTTTTTTTTGTCATCCAAACTGTTCATGAAGTCCCATTGATCCAAAAGTTGTGGCCCCCATGAAGCTTTTAAGGGTAGGCGTTCAATCCCCACTATCCTCGGGTGTGATCCACTTGAATTTTGAATATATTTCAATTTTGAGCTTAAGATGACCGGACAAAACGAATATATCTGTGTGACGGTAGACCCCACAGAATCCTTACACCACGCAGCTACCCGGATCACGCCCGAATTTTAAGGCGACATTCTCGGGTTAATTTGAATTTCACCAAGTCTTCATTTGCCACCGTAGAAGTGTGAAATTATCAAAATGCCTTTAGAATTCTGGGTTCAATTGAATTTGTAAGACATCCAAGCTGTCCAACAGATAGATCCCACAATAATGATCAGATCAACAAAAATTATGGTGGATCCAATCAATGAGTGGGCCACACCCTAAAAATTAATTTGCACCACCCAAAAACATGTAAATTCACATGTAATGATTTCATTGGCAAAATTTTTATTTGGAGACCCTATGGTATACGGGTTGATGTGCATTTTCACTTCCTCATACTACCCACCTCCCTAGATAAGAACAAGCTAAGGCTAACCAGGATGTATGGTGCTATCCACACTGTCCATCTATTTTTCCATATCATCTTAGGATGCTGTTCCAAAAATGATTCAGATCCAATGATCAAGTTGACCACAACACAGGAAGAAGCGTTGATAATGACACACACCATTGAAATCTTACTAGGCCCACCGTGTTGTTTATTAGCTATCCAACCTGTTAATAAGGTCACATAGATCTGGATGAAGGCAAAAAATAGATATCAGTTTGATCCAAAACTTCTGCAGCTCTCACGAATTTTTTAATGGTGGTCGTTTAATCCTATCTCTGTGATCCACTTGGGCCTTGGATTTGTTTATTTTCTATTTTACTTACTAAAATGATAGGGAAAAAAGGATGGACGGTGTGGATAACACTATACATAACGGTGGCCCCTCAGATCTCAGCCTGCTCCGAGCTCGGTACACGCAGGTGGGGTGGGGTACCCAATCCGCTGAGAAAGCGTCTCAGGCAACTCGATTCACGGAGGCATTACGTCCTGAAAGCGGAAGAAATTTTGTCGCAAAAATCCAGAGGAACGGCTATACGCACGTGGCTGCGTAGGCAACTGAGTACGCTAGGCTGACACTGACAGTAGCATGCCAATCGCTATTGGTTGGGGCTCTGTGGACCCACCATGATGCATGTGTTTCATCATGCCACGCATCCATTTCAACAGTCTAATTTAGGGAATGATTCCCCGGATAAACAGATCCAAAATCTGAGTACCACCCCACCATAAGAAACAGCGATGATTTAACAGCCACTATTAAAAACTTCTCAGGGTTACAAAAGCCTCAGATCAAGATGATAGTTGTGTTTTCCATTCCTTCACGTCTATGCAACTTAATAAGGTTGGATGCCAAATAAATATTATAGGATAATGCTATATACATAAGCCTATGTTTTGATTGAGTTTAAAAAATAATCTTACTTTTAAACTTTTTTCTAAAAACCGCCGATGTTTCCACCGTGGTATGAAAAAAAAAAATAACATCAACGATCTCATATTATTTAGGTACGGAGTACCGTATTTTTTTAAAAGATATTTTTCCTCTTAGGGAAAAAATTTTTAAAAACACAAACACCCAATAGCACCAAGATTGTCCACCTATCTGCAAACCTTATCTCCCACTGATCTCTCTCCCTTTCTTTGCAAGACCCCGTACCTTTTAACTGAGTTACTGGGTACGCTTTTATCATGCTGAGTAAACTCAGTTGGGCCGACTGTGAATGTATGTGGTTTATCCACACCGTTCCATCCATTTTTACTGATAATTTTTAGGGTTGATCCCAAAATTGAAGTGAATCCAAAGCTCAAGTGAACCATTACAAGGAAACAGTGTAGAATAATGATTTCCACCGTTGAAACCTTCCTAGGGTCCAAATTAATTTTTATTTGTCATCCAACCTATTCATAAGATCACAAAGACATGGATGAAGAGAAACCACAAACATAAGATTGATCCAAAACTTCTTTGGCCTCCAAAAAAATTTCAATGGTAGAGGTTCAACCAAATTGTTTCTTGTGGTGTGGTCCACTTGAGATTTTAATTTGCTTCATTTTTGGGATCTAGTCCTACAAGTATCTTTTAACATGGATTAACGGAGTGGATAAAATAAATAAATAACAGTGGACCCCACACAGTTTACCCAGTATGCTAAGGGTAATGAGTTACTCAGTATAACAATCCGCTTCCACCTTTTAGTACTTAGGTATTACCATGAAAACCTAACTTAGTATAAATACAAATATAGCATATTTAAATGTACACCTTCATTATAGCTAAACTCTAACCATTTCAAGTAAGCTACACCCATAAATCAAGCCATCCATCCAATGATTTCCAATATGGACCAATCACAGTAGATCAAGATCCATAGTTAATAAGAAATCTATAACTGTTAATAGGCAATCCATCACTTAATCATACCATCAAGCCATTAGACTTAAAAAAAATTGTTAAACCTATTCAAACTAGGCTAGCAACCTTTTTAATGGTTAATAACCAAATGGTGATATAATTTGACCATTGATGTTTGAATTGGAATCAATCTGATCATTGCATCAATGGAAAACATCATTTAGACACACAAGATTTTGAAGTATAGGCCCCATAAACTATAAGTCTATCCCATCCTTAGTCTAGGGATCTAACTTGAAATGAGGAACCTATTTGTCGGTGTGAATCAGACTAGAAACTAATCTAACTGTCGAATCAACGAAAAATATCATTTCGTCACTCAAATCAAGTTGTATAGGCCACCTGAGTTGTGGACTGTCCTCATTCATGTTCAGATGACATAGTTGGACTTGTAGAATCTGGTGATCGGAGTGGATTTCGCAACGCATTACTGTGGACCCTACACAAGTATCATGTGTGATTAATGGGGTGTGCACCAGTGTACCGAACTAGAAATCCGGTGAAATTGGGATTTGACCCAATGATGGCCAAAAAGGAAAGATTTTCTCTCTCTTTCTCACCCGAGCGAGATTCAAACGGACAGTCGTCTGTTGGCTTTAAACGTGGCCCACCACCTCAGCCTATTGCAATGATCTGGTCCATCCATCGTGCTCAGACAACTTTTCCAATCAAACCCAACTCGTTTTCATAAGAAAGTGCACACGAATGTAGGTGCAAACTGAGTCTTGTGCGGCTATTTCTGAAAGTGGAAACCCGTTTCGTGCTAATGAGCTGGCAATCCTCGCATATCTCTCCTCTTTCCATCCTTCCATCCTAAACCTATAGGCCGATCTCAACCCTCTAATTTATTCTTGTTTTAGGGTTTCCACAGCTATAGTAAGAGGCGGAGAGAATCTGTCAATTATGGCAACGTGGCTCAATCTCAACCATTCCCGGACTTCTAAAACCCTCGCCGGTGAATCTTAGACATCGAAATTAGGGTGTGAGGAGATCCTATACAACGAGAACAATATCTTGTGCAATATTTCAAGCCGGAGCGAGTCATCTCGAGCAGAATCCATGAAACTCGAAGAATCACTAATCGGGGGTCGGTTGCTGAGTCGCGGTTGAGTTATGACTGAATCAACTCAGTCCTCGGTTGTTCTTCTGCCAAGTTTTGGGTTAGTAAGTCGTGTGGGATTTAGAGAGTGTTGAGTGTGAAATATTGTATATTTTTCCTTATCATGCACTAGTTTTATAAGTATAGATATCTTTAATTAATTTGTTTACGTATGTTTTGCTATGCAAGGTGATTTAAATAGCTAAGATGAAAAGAATGATAAAACAAGAGATTTAATGCTTAAAGAATTACCAAGTAAAGATTTAGAGATTTGGAAGTTATTAATGAAGATTTCAAGTGTGAAAGATTCAAGAAAATCAAGCGTAAAAGAAAAAGTAAGTTAGAAAAATCACAAAGTACATCAATAGAAATAACAGATTATTCAGTCTCACCTAATGTTGGTTCGGTTTGACTGAATTTGCATAGAACAGTCCAGTAAGAAATTGTAAATTTTGGAAGAAATTCAATTTGACACTTAGGTGCGACCGAAGCCATATTTAGTGCCACCGAAGGAAAGTTCGATGTGACCTGAGGGAGACAAAGACTTCAAATATATTTTGGTGAAATTTGGCTGCAACCGAGAGAAAATTCGGTGCAACCGAAGATATGTTTGGCTGTAACCGAAGGCTACAGTTGGTGAGACCAAAGCGTAACATAAGTGCCAAATTAAAGTCAGTTTGAAGTCGGTGAGAATTTTTCCTATTTAAAGGAGTAATTCTAGCCTTCCTAAAGATGAATTAGGGTAGCATAGAAAGAGCAAGGAGCTGCAAAGTTTTTACGAAGTCATTCTTCTCTTATCCTTCAGATCTTCTTTTATTTTTATGTTTTACTTTTGAGTTTAATTCAATCATGTCTATGATTTGCTAAATCTCTTAGCTAGGACTAAGAGGTGAAGCTTGTAGTTATTTTTAATTTCTTATATTACTTTGATTCAAGTAATTGGTTTGATTGTTAAACAATTCATTGATATCGGTTTGAATGAAGATTTATTTTTAGTTTAGTTTACTTTAATCATTATCGACTCCGAGTACATTAAATATTTAGGAAAGCTAAGAGTGATTACTTATCTATTTTGCAATGGATTAATCTATAAAATCCATTGATCTATCATTGACAAAGAGCATGATAGATGCTTTGACTTTCCTACGATTAATACTTTAATGCTTTATGCTGGAACCAATTCAATTGAAGTTCAAATTTATGTTGATATATGAATAATGTTTTAACCACTCTATTGTCCAGCTGGATAGGATAGGACTTCGATTCCAGTTGATTTATATGATTGAATCAAATGAATTAAACATTAAGAATAATTATAAGTGGATCATTGGCGCTCTAGTGCTTTATCTTTGTTGATTTCTTACTCAATTATATTATTATTTCTTAAATCAAATTGCATTAGTTCTAGTTTTAGTTCTAAAGTGTTTCAAATAACACACAAATATAAGTCTCTATGAGTTCAACCTTGGTCTCACAGAGTTATTACTACATCATAATCCTGCACTTGAGGTTTATCTCGATGAAGTTTTTAGCATCGCTGTTGAGTACTTCGGCTACGTCTTTCTAAAATACCTTAGTATTATAATTAGTATAGGATTAGGATCATTTTTCGCTACATTTCTAGATTATTATTTTTTTGTGATTTTCATATACTAACATCGTTTCTTCTATTTTGTAGAATCTAACCTAGAATCGTCAATCGAGTACTATCTTTCCAACCATCTTGCTCTAGTTATTTCAAATTTCTTATTTTTTGTTGTAGTTCCTATTTTAGTAATAGTATGTAGATTTTGAATTAGGGTTGAGAGTGGTTCATGCCCAAGTGGGTTCATGATAACACTCTTCGTATCTTAAGTGAATGAGAATTAGTTGAAGGATTGCGTATCCATCATCGGATTAGACAACACCTAAGATTCTCTAAATTGGTCGAGAATATGACTGAGAATCAACCTCAACATCATGTCGTTGAGCAACAAGATAAAAATGAAGTGCAAAACGTCCACCAGCTAAAACATTATGCGATTATTTGCAACCAGCTAGGATGAGCACACCCTCATGCATGATCTTTCGACATAATACAGGAAATGTAAATTTCAAACTGAAAATAATCTAACTACTTCCAAAATTCCATGAACTAAATTCTAAGAGTCCATACCTACATCTCAAAGAATTTAATGAGATTGTAATGACCTTACAGTTCAACAATGTGTCAAATGACACCCTGAGATAAAATTTGTTCACTTTCTCATTGAAGGAGAAGGCCAAGTCTTGGCTTCACTCCTTGAGACCAAGATCGATTGGGACATTAGCTAAGATGACCTGGAAGTTCCTTAAAAAGTTCTTCTTGGTTAATAAGACCAATACCCTTATAAGGGTCATTATAAATTTCTCATCGAAAGATGAAGAAATCTTCTTTCAATGTTGAGAGATGTTTAAGGACCTATTAAGTACTTGCCCACATTATGGCTACAAAATTTGGCAGGTCATAAGCTTTTTTTATGATGGACTGACTTCTCCCATGCACCAATTTGTAGAGATGATATGCAATGAGGAATTCATGAACAAATCTCCTGATGATGTGTGAGACTATTTTGATATGCTAGTAGAAAATGCACAGTCATGAGATACTTCATACAAACCCACCAATCCCAAGTCAACTTGATCTAAAGAGAATGGAGGAATATACGTCTTGAGGGAAGAAGATGGTGTCAATGCTATGGTGGCTAACCTTATGAGAAAGGTCTAGGTCATGGAATTGAAGAAAGTAGAACTGGTCAAAGTTGAGGAGACCGTTGAAACTGTTTGTGATATTTGAGATTCGTACACAATGTAATGGGCTTCTGTAACATCTCGAAAAAATTTGTACAAAGACCCGAGTACCACCTCAGGCAGAAATCCTTAATGACCGAATCCTTTAGGAACTAAGCTAAATTAATCAGTGAATTATCTTGAACCATTATCTATACGAACTACAAGACTTAAAACCATTAGAATCGCTAACTCAACATTACTTAAAAACCTCAGAAAAATCCCAAAACCCAGTTGCTCTCGGGAGCAGATTGAAACTCCGTATTGGACCTGGACCACGTGTCGAAAGTCTGATTATCGTGAAACTATAATGTTATGACCGCCTTATTAGGCTTGACAAGCATCGCGGGAATCAAACCCAAATAGTATCCAGAAATACACAACTTGAGCCCTAAGCAAAGTGTGTGAGAAACGCAAATATCTTTAGAAAATAAATTCAAACTTAAGTAAATTGGACCATTCGCTTGCTAGCGAAATTGAAGGTTTCAGACCATCAGTTTTTTACTAAACTTTACCCTTAGATCAGGAAATTTTTTTTACACATGTCGGTATACTTGTGGCCCTGATCGAGTGATGATGACCGTTGAACTGAAACAGGTCCTCCACGGTTGATCTACAAATCCGATCGGACCGAAACCTTAACCCGGCTTAGATCCATGGTCAGGGAATTTACTCTATGACTTAGATGAGAAATGGACCTCCAGATGAGTCCCGTTTACCCGAAACAGATGTCCTTTAACTATAACCTAAGCATACCATGGCTCTAGGGCCATTGACATCAGTTCTGGGCCTATATAAGGACCTTAAACCACCCCTCTCTCATACGAATTTCTTAAAACCCTAGGAGAGAGAGAGAGAAAAGAAGAGAAAAGAGTAAGGAGAGAGAGAGTTTGGGAGATTGAGGCGGAGTTTCTCTCTTACGACTACACACACTAGATTGTCTTTACATCTAGCTACACAAGCCATTCCAACTCCGATTTGAGTAAGAAATCCAAACCCTAATCTCGTTTTAGGAATCTAAATAGAGGAATCGATGAAATAGCTAACCTATTTCATGATTTAGGTAGCCGTTGTACTGTAGACGGAAGCGTAGTGTACGAATCAAGTTCATAACGAGCAAACCAACGAAAGGTGCGGACTATAAATGTTTAAGTTATGGTTTTCAAGGCTTTCAATGTCAGCAATGATTTATGTCTGACTTGATTGTTGCCATATGATCTTAGTTAAGATGTATCTGATAAACTATACATGTGTGTGCACTATGTGAATATAAAATGCATTCTATGTGTTTGTTGAAATGTTTGAATGAAAGTGAAATTATGATTTATGCTGGCCATGACTATTAATCTAAAATACATGTTTGTTGTATGTATGAAAAGATTTGCTATAATATATGCTATAACTAATTTAGTTTGTGTATATAGTATTATGTAGTTTAAGTGTTTGATAAAATGTCTGAATGAGAAATTGTTTGATGAATCGCTTTTAATAAGGGTGTTGAGATAGGATTCTCAACTGCCGTATCTATATTTATAATTTTCTTCATGTAATATAAATTGCTACTATGAGATTTATTGATGAAATGCATGTGCATAATAACGTGTTCAAAGTGTTTGTTAAAATGCTCAAATGAGAATTATATTTGATTTGATTGCTAATTGTTGTTATGTTCAACATATGTGACTACCTATTGCAATTAAGTATTTTGGGACTACCACTAGTCCAGGCAATCGGTAATGGTTCCTGATTGAGTGGCCGAACTAGTTTCTCCACATTAGATACGTTCGATGAATCCGGGCTGTACGGTGATTGTCGACAGTGGTTAGGCCACAAGGAGTGCTTACACGCTCCATATCGATCAATTCAACGCGCGCTCGTACCAATCGTACTTGTCAAATAACCCGATTGGCTTATTGTGTGTTTACCATATATAGACACTACTGCTTGAATCTAAGGTACCACTTACTAATGTAAAGCTCGTTTCAACTATAGTACCAAGATCTACTAAGACTCATGAGCCAGACATGGTGGTATATGGGACATAGTGGTCGAGCTGTCGGCCTACGCTGGGGTGACGAGCCTTCCCGTAGTAACCAGTGAGCAACCTAGACTAGTGAGCCAAATATGGTGGTGTATGGGATACCGTATTCGAGCTATCGACCTATGTTCAGATGACGAGCCTCCCGTAGTGACCTCGAGTATAAAATAGGCCTACGTGGATGGTGATGAGCCTCTCCATAATGACCTCGAGTGTAAACTCGTGAACTTACCTATCCACTGATTTCATCAGGGGTGATGCCCTAGAACTTGCCTATCGTATATGACTAACGAGGATTGACGATCCTAGATGGATCTTTGTTTGGGTAAATGATATAAAGGGAAGTACTTTAGCTTCCCAAATCTGCTGTATGAATAAGACTAATAAATTACTTAGCTAACATGAAGATGCACCGCATTGCATGTGCTTTGGCGAGGAAGCACACGTTTAGGGAGTTTACTGTGTGCGATCATGAGATGATGTCGCTGAGGGATTGCAGGCGAGGGCATGCATCATTACGCATATCATTCCTGCATTAACCAGAGTAGT
Organism: Magnolia sinica; assembly: GCF_029962835.1. Classification (NCBI taxonomy): domain Eukaryota; kingdom Viridiplantae; phylum Streptophyta; class Magnoliopsida; order Magnoliales; family Magnoliaceae; genus Magnolia; species Magnolia sinica. The sequence continues at coordinate 32,909,418 of NC_080582.1, read as the reverse complement.
TAGGAAATGTTTGTTGTATTGCCTTATCATTACTGCTTGACTGAATTGATAACATGTTAACCTTTGCCTTATAGTACCACTGAGTTGATCACTCACTCCCACTCTGGGACGGTGTTTTAAAACACCACCCAGACTTTGATTTAGATGCAGGTAGTGATGCGGCTTACTTGACAAAGCCGGACTTCTTCCACGACGAGGAGTTCTCCTACATTCAGCTCTCAGGCGGGTCTATGTAGACCTAGAGCTGCTATCGCAGGGATTACAGGGACACTGGATTAGTTGAACATTTACATTTTGATATTTTGTACATTTTGAAACAAACATATGTATATATTCAGCCCGATAGCATGTTCATACTCTGGAGGTTGTGAAACACATATATATTTTATATATCTATCCCAGTCTTCCGCTTGCTTAATTATCTTAATTCTGGAGTATGATATGTTGTTTTAGTGTAATCCCACTCATGTTTAAGGCACTAATATGGTCAACATTCAAACATCATTATCTATGTTGCATAAGTGATGCATTGGAACTCGAAAGTTGAGCTTTGCTCGACCCTCGAATTTCGAGGCGTTACATGTGGGTATCAGAGCATGATTTGGATTAAACTGGACCTGGGTTATGGTAACAAGATACACACTGACGTACTTTGACTTAGGTGGGGGCGATAAAATGTAGAAATGAACTTAGAATTCTAAGTTTCACCAACGGGCGAAACTGACAGCTGAAATGTACCCCGTATGCATCTGAGATCACATGAAATGATCTCAATCCCTTTTTAGACCATCATTTGACGAGTTTAAGCTATTTTCGATGGATACGAAACTTGAAACATGTCAAAGGGCGTGAATATGTGTGAGATGGAACCCGAAAACACCTCACACGTGCGTAGGGGCCCAAAACACATTTTTTGGTGGGACCTCGGGGGTCCCCACATCATTCCGGCACCCTAGGGGAGAGACCATTGCCCTCGGCGGCGGCATCGCCACGGTTCGGTGGGACGAATGTGGCATCGCCCAGCTGGCGTGCCGCTCCTCTCTAGCGGCACGGCGGGCCCGCCGCGCGCGCCCTCCACACGCACGTGTGGTACCCTATTTTGGGTGGGACCACCCTATTTGCACCCCTTTTACCCCCTAGCTTCATTTCACTCCCATTCTAAGCTTCAAAATCCTCGAACACCCTCCAAAATCCAATCTTTTCTCTCAAATCTTCATTCCATACTCAAATCGTCTCCTTCTTCTTCATTACATACCCACCCTCCTTCATATTCCTCAAAACCCACCTTCTATCTCCCTTATTTCCCACTTAGTTGAGCACACAAACCCCTTTGTGTCTCATAAGCTCTAAAACCCACCAACCCGTCTCATCTTTCAAGCTTTCTTCACCTCCATGTCTCTCTTTGAGCTAGTTGCCACCATATTCTCACACTCCACACTCCTTTCCCTTATGGGAAAGAGAAGGGCGTCCACATATGAAGCTGGGCCTAGCCGCCCAACCTGTCCAAGGAAGAAAACAGGCACTGAAACAAGCACAAGCGCCAAGAGGGAGAGAGAGAGAAGATCAAAATGGGATCTTGACCTGTGGATCCCCATTGAAAGATCGCTACTGGCGGGCATCGAACTAGGTAGGTTCTGTAACTGTAGAGTGGTATTTTAGGCTCATGTCAACGAGAAGCTATTTGGACTTACCCCGTGATGGACATGCTCCTAGAAAATGGTTGGGGTCCCATATTTGAGGGAAATACCCATGTAAGTGAAGAGTAGTGCGTGCCTTCTATGCTCATATACGGGACCCACTATTAGAGCCTCTATAGTTTACTATCCCTTTGGGAAGAGAGCAAGCCATAGTCAATGTAGATGTGGTGGCTCAAATCATGGGTATGGAGCGTGGACTTGTATATGCTAGTGAGAAAAATCTGGCCAGTGAATGAGAAAGGAATTGTTGCACCCATTTCCTCTGTGAACAGCTTGAGTAGTGGAGGTGAGGAAATAGCCTGGCATCGACCAAATTTACAAACAATTTTCCCTGCTCCACCACATATTTACATATAACGTATATCCAAGGTGGTGAAACCGCACGGAGTGTACTTGGCTCATGGTTGATTTCTTATACAGGGCTGGTCAGGGAGACAACCTATGCCTGCCCACATTTGTCCTATCTCAAATTGTGGATACTGCACGATCTATACGAGGAGATGCCTCACTTCCCTTTGGTCGACTTATTTGTTAGATTGCCCGCCACTTCAGTTTCAGACTCCATAAGGGTGACGTTGCCCCGATACATATCACAGTGAAATTATGCTCAACAATATGGGCATAGGCCCGAGGCAATGTCAAGCCCATCTTGATAAATATGGAGATGAGATAGAGGAAGAAAGTGAAGAGGAAGATGGAAGTGATGATGAAGAAGGAAGTGGTGGAGAGGAAGAAAGTTAAGGTGAAGAAGGTAGTGAAGAGGAAAGCGGTGAGGAAGAAGGTAGTGATAAAGGAGAGGAGTCCCAGGATTCAGATAGGGGACCTCCTACGACTACACATGAGCACCATCATGATCAGGCTGCCCTGGAAGCCTACCTGGCTTAGATTGAAGAGAACTAGGCTACCCTGAGATAAGAGGTTAAGGAGACCCAGGCTGAATTGAAGTAGAAGCTTGAAGAGAGTCAGGATTATATGAAGCAAAAATTTAAGAAGATGTCTAGCACTCTGAAGGCCCTCCTGTGCTATATGGAGGACAAGGGTGCACTTCTGCCTTCACCAGAGATGGACGACTAGTCATATGTTGTAGTCACCTTTGGGTTTTTCTTGTTTTTTGTTTTCCTTTGTAATGGCCTTAGTAGGCTTAGTTGTGTGTTGGTTTGCTTAGTGTTTAAAGCTTTTGTTAGATTAGCTCACATGCATCTTTCTTCATGATCCATGTAAGACTACATCTCATGTATTGTGGTAATTTTTAGGTAAAGAAATGCATGAAGCTACTTTTGAATTGGGATGTGTATAATGTTTGGATAAGTGTGTGTCATTATGCTAAATCTCACACGTGTTACACCCTATGTTGTATATAGGGAATGCCACCTAAGGTCACTCAGAGTACGACACATCTTGCACTTGGTGAATTGAGTGACGGGGCACCTCCCCTAAGCGATAGCCACACGGCCCCCAGTTTGGGCCCTGATAGTGACACCATGCTGGATTCATAACCGGCCACTGGTCCCACCAATGGGCTAACATCTAGTGCACCACCAGTTCCATAATAGAATTCTGCGTTTACCTCGACACCACACATGCCTTAGGTGGCTCCTCCTCCTGATAGGTTGGAGCAGATGATGCTCCTAATGCAGAAGCAGCAGTAAGTTTGGACCACGATTACGGGAGCCCTTATCTAAAACATGAATATGATCTCGCCTTCACCACCTGTGCAGCCTGTTGGAAATATGAATGTCAGTGGTCTATTCGAACGCTTCCAGCGATTTCGACCTCCCACCTTTGCAGGCACTCACAGGCCCGAGGAGGCCGAATACTGGCTAGATTGCATCTCTAAGATGTTGAAGCCGCTGCACTTTACTGAGGCAAAGCAGGTAGACTTGGTTACTTATATGTTCGAGAAGGAGGCCAGTCTCTGGTGGGACAATGTCCTACAAACAGTTGCCCCTGGATATGTATGGACGTGGGACGCGTTTGAGACCCGCTTCCATGGAAAATACTTCCCCCTCACCGTAATGAAAAGGAGGGTAAGTTCATTCGCTTCTGATAGGGAGAAATGTCTGTGTCAAAGTATGAGAACAGATTCACGGAGCTAGCCAGATATGCTCCTTTGATACTAGCAGACGAGCCGATGAAGATGTGGCGATTTTCAGAGGGTCTGCGGCCTGAAATCTGCACAAAGATGTGTTGCGCTAGCATTCCCAATTATGCTGAGCTAGTGAACATGTCCCTGCGAGCTGAGCAAGATGGGGACAGACTGTCCTGTACGCGTATGCCCATGGGACCGAGGCCTCTACCTGGCTTGCCGAACCATCCATTCCTTGGTAAGAGGCCATATGCAGATTCGCCTCCTAGACTTATGGCTCCACCAACCCAGCTGAGGGGATCAGATTCATGGTGCACCTTCTGTAAGAGGTTGGGCCACACGGACACTTACTGCTTTACCAAGATGAGGGACAACGGCTTCTCGTCACCTCAGAGGATCAACTGTCAGTTACCTCAAGCCATTTCAGCTCCGTTACTATGATCAGCACCTCCAGCCCAGCCTTTTTATAGACCGAATGTACCTCAGAGTAGGCTACCTCAACGGCCTATGGCAAAGCAGCCAAATCGTCCTTAACAAGCTCGTGTGCACTCACTTGCAGCTGAAGCATCTGAGTCAGCAATCGTAGCACCATTGGCTTTCGAAGTCATGACACATATCTAAGGTATACTAGTTTTTCTGTTGGTGGACACCAAGTCCACTATTTCGATAATGTCATGCGCAGCAGTCAAGAAACTAGTGTTGGAAAGTACTCCTATGATTGGGGTGAGACTCCTTACCACCACAAGAATTGTTTCAGACTCTACCAAGATTTGTAAGGGTTGCTTGATAGATTTAGAAGTAGAACAGTACTCGTTGACCTGATTATTGCCCCACTATGTCATTATGATGTCATCCTCAGTATGGAATGGCTCACCGAGATAAAGGCAGAGATTGATTGCGATACCAGATTAGTGACAACTCATGGACCTGAGGGCATGACCTTTACTTTCCTATTTCAGGTCAGTTAGTACTGCCGCATTAGTTGTTATGCTACCTTGCTAGAAAACATTGATGGTCCGTCACTTGGGAATACACCTGTGGTTTACGATGATCCCTGGACTACCTCCTCGGCGCGAGATTGACCTTACTATCGACCTTGTGCCTGGTATGACACCCATTTCTCTACCAACGTATCGCATGCCTTCATGTGAAATGGAGGAGTTGAGGAGACATATCGATGATCTGTTAGATGCAGGTTTTATACGGCCTAGTGTATCCCCTTGGGGAGCACCAGTATTATTTATAAAGAAGAAAGACTGGTCGCTACAATTATGTATTGATTATCGCAGATTAAACCAAGTGACAGTGAAGAACAAGTATCCTTTGTCCAGGATAGATGATCTGTTTGACCAGTTGAAAGGGTTACAGTATTTCTCAAAGATCGACTTACAATCCGGGTATCTTTAGTTGCGTGTCTGGGATAAAGACGTGCAGAAGACGGCATTCAGAACCAGTTTTGGGCACTACGAGTTCCTCGTGATGTCGTTCGGACTTACGAACACACCAGAAGTGTTTATTGACCTCATGAACCGAGTGTTTTCACCGTACCTATACCGGTTCATCATCGTATTTATAGATGACATTTTGATATACTCTAAGAGCCGAAGGGATTATGAAGAACACCTGCGAGCAGTCTTCGATACTCTCAGAAAGAACCAGTTATTTGCTCAGTATAAGAAATGCGACTTCTGGAAGGAAGAAGTTAAGTTCCCGAGACATGTTATGTCCAAGGAAGGTATCGCTGTGGACCTTGCCAAGGTGGCCGCAGTTCAGGACTGGGAGCAGCCCAGTTCTGTTACAGAACTGAGGAATTTTCTGGGACTTGCTGGCTACTATCGCCGATTTATTAAAGATTTTTCCAAGATAGTCAGACCGTTGTCTCAGCTTACTCAAAATGATCTTAAGTTTGCCTGGAATAAGAAGACAGAAGCAGCCTTTCAGGAATCGAAGGACAAGTTGACGTCCACACTCATACTAGTATTGCTAGAGCAAGGGGTCAGATATACGATATACACCGACGCATCTCGTGTTGGTTTGGGTGGTGTCCTTATGCAGAAGGATAGAGTGATCGCTTATGCCTCGCAATAGTTGAGGAAAGATGAAGAAAACTACCTTACGCACGACCTGGAATTGGCAGTAGTTATCTTCGCATTAAAGCTCTGGAGAAATTACCTCTACGGAGAGGAGTTCAAGCTCTTTTACGACCACAAGAGCCTCAAGTACATATTCACGCAGAGAGACTTGAATATGAGGCAACGACGATGGATGGAAACCTTGAAAGACTTCAAGTTTGAGGTTTCCTACCATCCTAACAAGGCCAGCCTTGTGGCAGATGCGTTGAGCTACGAGAAGACAATAGAATTTGTGGCTTCGCTAATGATAGAAGAATGGAACATGCTAGAATTTGTGCGAGACTTCGAACAGAAGCTTATGGTAGAGGAGCCGTTTGTGAGCATCGTACATATTCATATACAACCACTTATTGATGACCGGATCATTGGGGCTCAAAGAGAAGATGAATGGTTGGCAAAGATGAGAAAATGAGCTAGTGACGATGAAGACTCTGAATAGAGAGTTAGTTTGGATGGGAGTTTACATTATCATGGCTGCCTTTGCGTCCCGAATCTCCATGACTTGAGGAAGGAAGTTCTTGAAGCCGCTCACAATTCAAGGATGACAATGCATCCTAGCAGTACGAAGATGTACCGAGACATGAAGTGTTCATACTGGTGGGACAACATGAAGGCTCATATAGTAGATTATGTATCCTGTTATCTCACGTGCCAGCAGGTCAAGGCCGAGCATCGCCGACCTCCTTGTTTACTTCAGCCCATGTCCATAACTGAATGGAAATGGGATTTCATATCTATGGATTTCATTTTCGGGTTATCGAAGATGAGGAAGGGACATGACTCTATTTGGGTGATTGTGGACCGATTGACAAAATCAGTCTATTTCCTCCCGATTAGAGTTTCAAACTCAGTAGATGATTTAGCCAAGCTATACATCAAGGAGATTGTACTGCTGCATGGAGTGCTTATGGAGATTATGTTAGATTAAGACACGCGATTCACGTCCATTTTATGGACTCGAATCCAAGAAGAATGGGAGTGAAATTGAAGTTCAGTACCACATTCCACCCACAGACTGATGGGCAGACGGAATAGGTAAATCAGATATTAGAAGATATGTTGCGAGCGTGTGTGCTTGATTTCAAGGACAGTTGGGATGACTATCTCCCCTATGCTAAGTTTGCTTATAACAATAGTTTCCAAGCGAGCATTGACATGACTCCTTATGAAGCCTTATATGGGCGCCCATGTCGAGCACCACATTGTTGGGCAGAAGTTGGCGAGAAGAGCTTGGTTGGCCAAGACTTGGTTCAAGCGACCTTAGAGAAGATTGATATTATTAGGCGTCGACTCCTTACAGCCCAAAGTAGATAGAAGTGTTATGCCAATACTAGACGGAGATAGCTAGAATTCGAGGTTGAAGACCACGTATTCCTAAAAGTTTTCCTAATGAAGGGAGTCCTTCATTTTAGAAAGAAAGGGAAACGTCGCGATTTATTGGCCCATTCCAGATTCTAAACCGAGTGGGTGTGGTAGCATACTGCCTTGCTTTAACCACACCACTCATAGGCATGCACAATGTGTTTCACATATCGATGTTGAAGAAATATATTCCTGACCCTACCCATATTATCAAATGGGAGTAGGTACAGTTAAGTGAAAATGCTACCTATGTACTTCGACCAATGCGTATTCTAGATAGGAAAATCTTTCAAGTATAGATATGGATTTTCAGATTCAAGCCCATGAAATTTTGGAAGGAGTTGGATCACCCCTGAATTGATATCCATGTATCCCGTATTTTCTAGAAAAAGCATGCATGAGGGCGTGCTCACCCCCATCGGTTGTAAATAATGTAATGTCTCGAAAAAATCCGTACAAAGGCCCAAGTACCATCTCAGGCAGAAATCCTTAATGACCGAATCCTTTATAAATTAGACGAAAATTAATTAAGTACTAAACTAAATGATTAGTGGAATTAGCTTGGACCACTTTCTATACGAACTGCAAGACTCAAAACCATTATAATCGCTAACTCAACATTACCCAAAAACTTAGGAGCAACCTCAATACCCAGTTGCTTTCGGGAGCACATTGAAACTTTGTATCAGACCTGGACCACGCGTCGAAAGTTCGATTACTGCGAAACTATAAGGTTATGACCGTCATACTGGGCTTGACAAGCATCGCGAGAGTTAAGTCGAAATAGTATCCAGAACCGTACAACTTGAGCCCTGAGCGAAGTGTGTGAGGAACGCGAATATCCTTAGAAAATGAACTCAAACTTAAGTGAATTGGACTATTCGCTTATGGGCAAAATTGAAGACTTCGGACCATCAGATTCTGACCAAACTATACCCTTGGATTAGAGAAATTTTCTACACATGTCGGTATACTTATGGCCCTAATCGAGGAACGACGACCATTGATCTGATATAGGTCCTTTACGGCAGATTTGTTTGTCAGATCGCACCCTAAACACAGTTCTGGCATATATCCATCATCAGGGAACTTTCCCTGTGGCGTATGTGAGAAATGAACCTTCTCAGGGGTCCCATTTGCCCGAAACGGACATCCTTTGGCTATAACCTAAGTATACCATGGCCCTAGGGCCATTGACATCAGTTCTAGGCCTATATAGTGCCCTTAAACCACCCCTCTCTCATCCCATACGATTTTCTCAAAACCCTAGGTGAGAGAAGAGAGAAAAGACGAGGAAAGAGTGAGGAGAAGAGAGAGACATAGGGAGATCGAGGTGGAGTTTCTCTCTTACGACTAGATGCACTAGATTGTCTTTACATCTAGCTACACCATCATTTCCAACTTCGATTTGGGTAAGAAATCCTAACCCTAATCTCATTTTGAAATCCAAATACAGGAAATAACGAAATAGCTAACTTAATTCGTGATTTAGGTAGTCGTTATGCTGTAGACGAAAGCGCAGTGTACGAACCGAGTTCGTAATGGGCGTACCGACGAAAGGTGCGGACTATAAATGTTTAGGTTATGGTTTTCAAGGTTTTCAATGTCAGCAATGATTTATGTCTGACTTGACTATTGCCATATGATCTTCATTACGATGTATTTGATAAACTATACATGTGTGTGCACTATGTGAATATAAAATGTATTCTGTGTTTGTTGAAATGTTCGAATGAAAGTGAAATTTTGATTTATACTGACCATGACTATTAATCTAGAATACATGTTTGTTGTGTGTATGACAACTCCTTTATGAAAGGATTTGCCATAATATATGTTATAACTAATTTAGTTTGTGTATATAGTATTATGTAATCTAAGTGTTTGATAAAATGTCTGAATGAGAAATTGTTTGATGAATCACTTTTAATAAGGGTGTTGAGATATGATTCTTAACTACCGTATCCATATCTATAATTTTCTTCATGTAATATAAATTGCTACTTGAGATTTATGAATGAAATGTTTGTGCATAATAACATGTTTAATGTGTTTGATAAAATGCTTAAATGAGAATTATATTTGATTTGATTATTAATTGCTGTTATGTTCAACGTATGTGACTACCCATTGCAATTGAGTATGCTTGGGACTACCACGTAGTCCAGGCAATCAGTAATGGTTCCTGATTGAGTGGTCAAACTAGTTTCGCTACATTAGATACGTTCAATGAATTCGAGCCATACAGTGTTTGGTGAATCCGAGTCGTACATGATTGCCGACAGTGGTACCATGTCGATTAATTCAGCGTACGCTCATACCAGTCGAACTTGTCAAATATCCTGATTGGCCTATTGTGTGTTTACCATGTATGGACATTACTGCTTGAATCTAAGGTACCACTTACCAATGTGAAGCCCATTTAACCATGGTACTAAGATCTGCTAAGACTCATGAGTCAGACATGGTGGTGTATGGGACACCGTGGTCGAGCTATCGGTCTACGCTAGGGTGACGAGCCTCCCGTAGTGACCAAAGTGAGCAATCCAAACTCGTGAGCTGAAAATGGTGGTGTATTGGACACGTATTCGAGTTGTTAGCCAATGTTCGGGTGATGTGCCTCCTATAGTGACCTCAAGTATAAATTAGGCCTACGCCGAGGTGACGAGCCTCTCCTTAGTGACCTCAAGCGTAAACTCGTGAACTTACCTATCCATTGCTTTTCATCAGGGATGTTACCATATAACTTGCCTATCGTATGTGATTAACTAGGATTGACAACCATAGATGGATCCTTGTTTGGGTTAATGATATAAAGGGAGGTACCTTAGTTTCCAAATCCTCGTATGAATAAGCCTAATAAATTACTTGGCTAACACGTTCATGCACCGCATTGCATGTGCTTTGGCGAAGAAGCGCACGTTTAGGAGTTTTTCATGCGCGATCATGAGATGATGTCGGAGAGCACGCGAGGGCATGCATTATTACATACCATCCTTACATTAACAAGAGTACTTAGGATATGATTGTTGTATTGCTTTATCATTCTTGCTTGACTAAATTGATAACATGTAACCTTTGCATTATAGTACCACCGAGTTGATCACTCACTCCCACTCTAGGACCTATTAAGTACTTGCCCACATTATGGCTACAAAATTTGGCAGGTCATAAGCTTTTTTTATGATGGACTGACTTCTCCCATGCACCAATTTGTAGAGATGATATGCAATGAGGAATTCATGAACAAATCTCCTGATGATGTGTGAGACTATTTTGATATGCTAGTAGAAAATGCACAGTCATGAGATACTTCATACAAACCCACCAATCCCAAGTCAACTTGATCTAAAGAGAATGGAGGAATATACGTCTTGAGGGAAGAAGATGGTGTCAATGCTATGGTGGCTAACCTTATGAGAAAGGTCTAGGTCATGGAATTGAAGAAAGTAGAACTGGTCAAAGTTGAGGAGACCGTTGAAACTGTTTGTGATATTTGTGCACTTATAACATACACTTAATGTAAGAATCTACTATAATTCCTGTATTCCGAGAGTTGTTGCATGAGCAATTAAATGTCGTAAATAATTATCAAAGGTCGTTCAATGCTCTCATATCAAACACGTACAATTCCTGTTGGTGGAACCACCCAAACCTTCGTTAGAGGAATGGGCCAATGGCTAATGTAGACAAAAATTTTCAAAAGTCTCTTCCTTCGATCCTCATTCCACTTCTAACTTAAAAAAGACCCCAAGAGGATCCGGTTCAAAAATTCATGCACAATTAAGACTAGTTAAATTAGAATACTTTACAAGCATTCTAAGATATTAAAATATCCTTGGGAGTGTTTGCATCGTCTATTTAAATATTGGAGTCACAATTTACAGTTAAGGAGAAGGGGACTCTCTCAACCCAACCTCTACCTAACCCAAAGCTATAATGCAAGATAAGTGACCCTAGCTCTTTGACCTTGTATGTGGAACAAGAAAAGTCTACCACTTTTAGAAGTGAAAAAACAATCAACAAGAACATCCTAACGAGGGCTGAGAAGCCTAAGGACTTACAAGAATCTAAGAGAAATGATGGGCCTAGCGACACTACACATGGAAATGAACCAAAAAAACAATACAAGTTAGTTGCTCCATTCCCACAAAAGTTTATCTCACCAAAACCTCTACCCAACAATCAGGATATCCTAGAGGTTCTAAAATAAGTAAAAATCAACAACTCTCTATTGGATGCCACAAACAAATTTAGTCATATGTCAAATTCCTGAAAGATCTTTATACAATCAAGAGACAACACAATGTCCATAAAAGATATTTTTGACGGAAAAAGTGAGTGTTATCATCAAACAAGATGTGCTAAAAAAAATACAAAAATCCTGGTATCCCAACCATCTCATGTGTGATCAGGGACCAACGGATTAAGCATATGGGCGATATCGAGTGTCTAATAAAAAAAATACATTATAATCATAGTTGTTAAAGTATAATGAGCGGAGATGGTGGTATGGGACACCATGCATAAGCTGTCGGACTATATTGGGTAACGAGCCCCAATAGTAACCTCTAAGCTTCTTAAACTAGTTGTTTGTAATTGGACTAATAACGGTTGGGCTAGTCATGTATTTCACGGCATACGGGCGGGTGGCTAATCTGGATATTGTGGTTGCACGTACCCTTTCTTGAGGTATTTTCGTTTGCTCTCACACCATTGTCAATCAACCCAATTTGTGTGAGCTTGTCACATGAGTAAGTATTTATTGTAGTTTCGTTGGTGACTAGCCACTTGAGATTGCATGTGGGTTTTGCCCCACTAGTGGGTTTTTGCTCAAAGTCAGCTGGATGTGCATCCCCAGGTTGATGTGCATGTGTATACATCCATGTATTTAAATAAGATTGTATTATAAATTGTTTTATATGCTTCTTATTTAAAAACTATCATTGGCAAAAGGGATGGTGTGTAATCTCATTTGTTATGATTATTATTAATAGTTTAGTGTAAACCTATCTTAGCAAATTATGTTTAATTACTGTGAAAGTTTAGTAAATCTTGAAACGTATATCTCACTGAGATAGCTACTGATGCCATCAAACCATATTCAGTTGTTGCAGGAGATATAGATGATGTGTAGGTTGGTGCTCGTATGGAGCATGAGGAGCTGGATGATTTTACGGCTCTAAATCCTAGATTTCATTTATATTGATTTTGTACTTTACTGCATTTGTAAGACTTGAGTCATTAGTTTGTATAAGTTTTATGGGCAACTACTTGTATATCATGTGTATCTGGAATGTATATTTGAACTTTTCCTTATTGTTAATTTATCTTTCTTCTGTTGTTAACACTTGAAATTTTAAAAAACGAGTACTACACTCAGGTTACAAAATCCAAGGCGTTACACTCTCTCCCTCCTATAATCTCTCCTTTGCTAGAATGCTCCCTCCCTATCACTCTACCCCTAGAAAGTCAGGATAATGACATCCACTTGTGAAACCTTTCTACGGCCACACCACCACCCACCATTGAAATCTTCTCAGGGCCACACTGTTGTATGGATATACAGTGCATACATCAAGGTGGGGCCTACAGTTAGGTCTCACCCACATCATTGGTTCTGGAAGGACGTGGATTAGGACACGGATTGCATATCGATGCTATTAGTAGCAAGTAGCTACTAGATAGTGCTCTATGGGCCCACCATGATGTGTGCTTTATTAATGACTCCCATCTATTTTTCCAAACCATTTTATGGAAGGAGCCTAGAAATGAGGCAAATCCAAATCTCATGTGGACCACACCACAGGAAATAGTGATGATTAAACACCCATCAATAAAAACTTCTTGGGGGGTGCAAAAGTTTTGGATGAAGCTGATATTTGCTTTTTTCCTTTCATCCTTCTCTTCATCCAAGTCTTTGTGACATAATCAACAGTTTGGAAGGAAATTTCTTGTAATGCGGTCCACTTGAGATTTGCATCAACCTCACTTTTAGGCTCATGCCCTAAAATGATCTCGAAAAATAGATGGATCGCATGGATGAAGCACTTGTTATGGTGGGGTCCATGGAGCACTTTCCAGTAGCCCCAAGGCCGCTGGCGACGTCTGTAGCCAATCCGTCGCAAAAGCCTTTAATAGGAATTCCCCGGTTGGGAAGTTAGGTGGGGCTAACCGTGATGTCAATGAGTAATCCACCCGGTCCTGCTGTTTTGCAAGCTAATTTTAGAACATGCGGCCAAAAATGACCCAGATCCAAGATTCAAGTAGGCCACACAAGAGGGAAAACTGGGAAAATAAGTGCCTATTGTTAAAACCTACTTGGGCTCCACCTTAATATTTATATGCCATCCAAATCGTTCATAAGGTCATTCCCGCTAGGATGAACTGAACAATAAATAAATAAATAAAAACTTATTCTGATATAGAACTTTTGTAGTTATACAAATATTTCAATGACGGTTCGTTCAATCCTCACAGTTTCTTCTCATGTGGCCCACTTAAGTCTTGGGTCCTGCTCATCTTTTTACCGCATGTCATAAAATGAACTCGTAAAATGGATGAATGGGGTGTAGTTTCTTCTCATGTGGCCCACTTAAGTCTTGGGTCCTGCTCATCTTTTTACCGCATGTCATAAAATGAACTCGTAAAATGGATGAATGGGGTGTATTTCTCACAGATATCACAGTGGACCCACCTAGCTTTCCCGCTCAAGAAAGCCTTCCGTAGGAAATCCGCGCACGCTGGTTCCGCAGTTCTAGCCAAGTGGCGCTCCTCCAACACCACATTCCCCTCCAGGGTTTCAAAAGTTGTGAGCCCCAGCATGGGGTATGTGGTACATCTACATCCTTCGTCCATTTTTGCAAGGTAATCTTAGGGCATGGGCATAAACATGAGGCAGATCCAAATCTCAAGTGGACCATATCATAGGAAATGGAAGTGATTAAATGCCTACCCTTGATAAATTCTTAAGGGCACATTGGATGGAAAAAAAAAAAGAAATTATAGCAGCCCCTTAATTTGGGTTCATGTCACCTAATGATCAGGTTGGATTGAAAAAAAGAATTATAGTAGGCCGTAGCACTTTTTACCACTGTTAACTCTTGTGGGTCCACCTGAAATTTGGATCTTTTCATTTTTGGGATCATGTCCTCAAAACATGATCCACGAAGGATGGGTGGCATGGATCAAACAAATGCATTATCGTGGAGCCCACGTCAAAGTCCACTGCCGGAGTGGATTATGTGACCCTTTTGCAAAGAAAATATTGTTAAAGAAGGCATAATCGCCTTTTTAAAATATACAAGATGGAATTATGACAACCGTTGGTCAAAGTCAAAATGAGCAATCTTTTTATGTTATTTAGAAATTTTAAGCAACTTTAAGGAAAAAAAAAAGAGTTTAAAAGCCTCTTTTTGTCTTTTTTTCTTTTTTCTTTTTAATTCTATTAAAATATAAGCATCCATACCACATTGTCTATAAACATTAAAGTGGACCCTAGAAGGTTTTGCTCCCTATGATATTGTCATGTGAAACTTGGATCTACTTTATTTTCGAGCTCATGCACTAAAATGATGATCTAAAATGGATGGATGAAACGGCAACGATTTGGCTTGTGACCCAACACCAGCTAGATAGTGTCAAAGCTATGTGAGACCCACCCTGATGTTTGTGTTCTATCCACACTATCTATCCATTTGGTGGGGTCTTTCTTGGGCATGAGTTCACAAAATAAGCAAATCCAAAGCTCAAGTAAACCACACCACTGGAAACAAAGGGGATTGACTTTACACAGTTAAAAAATTTCTTTAGCAACAACAGGAGTTCTAAATCAAGCTGATATTTGTGTTTTCCCTTTATCCACGGCTACATGGCTTTATAAACATATTGGATGACAAATAAACATTGTGATGGGCACTGAAAAAGTTTTGAACAACAAGCGTTAAATACGTTTCAGTGGTGTGGTCCACATGAACTTATGATCTGTGTTTTCTTTTTTTTTAAATGCCTTAAGATGAGCTGGCAAATGTATGAACCACGTATATAAAGCACACACACCATGGTTGGGACAGATTAGCTGCTGTACTCGACAGTACAGTCTAGCTACCAAAGTGACGTCACTATATTCTTTGAGCGGCACCGTGACGTATGTGATGTATTAGGGCTTGAGACAGACCCAAGGCTCAAGTGGACTCCACCGTAGAAAACAGTGGGGATCGTACACCTGCCATAAGTTTTGGATCAAACTGATATTCATGTTTTCCCTTATTCCATGTCTGTGTTAACATACAAACAGGTTTGATCTCAAATAAACACCATGGTGACTGTGGAAAGGTTTCAACGTGGGCATCACTATCCCACCACTGTTTTCTAGGATAGGTCCACTTGAACTTTGGATATGCCTCGTTCTTTGGCTTATGCCCTAAAATGATCCTTTTGAGGGGGCGTTTAGCTCACAGTGTTATATGGAATTAGGTGAGATGAAATTGCATTTGAGATTGTGCAAATTCCACCCTACATTTGGGGAGAATAGGAAAGATTGGGATTAGGTTACATGGATTTCCATTTGGTCCTATTGGATTAAGATGACTCTCATCCAAATTTTTAAAAAGTTTAGTAGATGTGAGCAAGTTGTGTAGGTCCTGCCATGATGTATGGGCTATATCCACACTATCTACCTATTTTTTGAGATCATTTTAGAGCATGAGTCTAAAAATTAAGTATATCCAAAGCTCAAGTGGACCTCACCATAGAAAGTAATGGAGATTGAACGCCTACCATTAAAATTTGCTTGGGGGCTATTTAAGTTTTAATTCAAATTGATCTTTGTGTTTTCCTTTCATAGAGGTCTGTTTGACCTTATGAATAGGTTGGATGGAAAATAAACATCACGGTGGACCTTAGGAAGATTTCAACGATGGGCATCATTATCCCACTGTTTTCTATGTTGTGGTCCACGTAAGCTTTGGATCGGCCTCATTTTTGGACCTATACTATAAAATGAAGTTACCAAATGAATGGACGGTACGGATATAACACACATGTTATTCTCAATAATTTCAAATGATAGTTGGCATATCTATTCAATGGGTAACAAACTAATAACCAAATACCACTATGACACAAACAAGACTTTTGTGTCATGGTATCCCATGATAATACAAGACAATCCCTGTCACATGTAATAATTACACTTTTTTAATCCCATACCCCTGAATCACATTTAATAGGAATGCATCAAACATCCCATAAATGGATGGATGGTGTGGATACAACACACATTATATTGGGCCCAAAAAATGTGGTGACGTCACTTCACGTGTCTCACAACCATTGATTCAGTACCTAATCCGTGTCCCCGTGGTTGGCCGGCCCCACTGGGCTTTGACACCAGCTATCTGGCGGAAATGAATGGGAGCAGATTGGATACTGAACTCTTCAGTGGCCAAAAGGCTACTAAAGTGACGTGGGAAAATGCCATTGGTTGAATACCAATGGACTGCTTCTTTGCAATGAATGCTCCTCCGTTGGCTAATCGTTCTCTGTTTCGGCCATGCATGCACTTGACCACATACAGGTAAACAGTAAACTTCATTTTCAGGTTTTTTTTTTCTTCACTCTCTCTCAATTTTCTTACCCTCCCTCTGCTTCTTGCCATCAACATTACCCACTCGATAACGTCCTCAGTATCTTCCTCTCGATCTAGTCTTCTGACAACACAAACTCGTCTTGCATCCTAATCACCACCCACCCACTGTATTATCTTGCTTTCTCTTTCTTTCTTTCAATCAAGCCTCTCGACAACACCCACCTCCGCTGTGCGTCCAAATCAGGTTCGTGCGTGTGCTCGGTCTGAGAGGGGACCCCATTTATGTTGATAATCCTTGCATGTGTATATATTTCTTGATATTTTAGTTTATTTGCAACATATTTAAGCTCTATTGTGAATGAATTATGCCCGAAAATTTGCAACATTAGGATACTTCAGTCCATTCAAATTGTTGCCCTGTTATCTTTATAAAACATGAAAGGTTCATAAAGATAACACATCAATTGCAATTGCTTAGTGTGTCAATATTCATCTTAAGATGTTATCTCCATTTAATATAAGGTGATGGAGTGATGACACACCAACGAACTAAAAGAATAAAATAATTTATTTTTTTAAAAAAAAAAAAAGATGAAATCACTCATGGCATTAATCTGTCTTCAAGTTGTCATGAAATTTTGGATATTTTACTATTAATATGTCTAATTTGGTTCTAAATATCATGAAATTTCATGATAGTTGGTGCACCTAAACATAACCTCAAAGAAATTACAGAGTTTTTTTTTCGTTCTTTTTTTTTATTATTATTTTAAGTAGGGCCAAGCGCATGTATATATATGAAAGAAATTATAGTGGTCTCTTAATGGTTGGAATGAGCAATTCACTGCTGACTTAGGCCTAGACACTAGCGATCATAAACCAGCACTAGTAGGCTCAAGAACGTCGGTTGTAGTCTTGAATGCTTAGCCTCTCCTTCTATTCATTTATTGCATTTTTCTTTCATTTCCTATATATATAAAAATGTCTCGCTGTGGTGGAAATTGCGGATGTGGATCTGCCTGCAAGTGTGGCTCTAGTTGTGGAGGATGCAAGATTTATCCTGATTTCTCTTTCTCTTGAGAAACCGCCACCACTGAAACTATGATTGTTGGGGTCACTCCTCAAAAGGGATACTTTGAAGGGTCTGAGATGAATGCTGGATTCGAGAATGGAGGCTACCAATGCAAATCTAACTGCACCTATGACCCATGCACCTGCAAGTGAGAAGCTCTAACTATGTTTGAAATAATCTCATGTGGTACTATTATGGTAGTGTCTTAGGACTTTATGCTAAGCTTAGAATAAGTGGGCCATGGCTTTCATGATGCATGTACAACTTGCGTTTTGTTGACCATGTCCCTTGATCCTCATCACTAGGGTTGTTGTTTATTATCCATCATTGGGGTTGTTGTTTATTATCCTGTCCGTTTTCTTGTATAAAATATCAGTACTAGCAGCTTCTGTGTAAAAAAAATAAATCAATAAACCCACACTAGTCCTTGGGCCAAGTTTAGGGGCTAAAACCTAGATGCTCGGCCCATTGCTGGCCTTGCCACACCAATCAACATGCCTGTCACTTCACTCCACGGTCAAGACATTTTATTTTCCTTTATTTTTTTTATCCAAAAACCTACACAATAATGATATCTTACATTTGCATTAGCCTTGTAACTATGGATATTCATCTTTTGAAATTTAACCAACTGAAGGTTCAATCAATCTAAAAAAATATGATTTCCATTTCTTTGCGTTAGCATTTGAATGATTCTGACTTTACTCTATTTTATAATTTTTACTTTTGTAAGTAGTGAAATGGATGATAACGCTTTTGAAAGTCAATTATTTTTTCAATCATGTCGGAGGTTAGAATTTGATGTTGAAATATATAATCAAGAAGCAAGCCAACAAATAAAGGATTAAGAAATAGAACAAGATGTACCAGTCAATGCATATGAAAAGTTTGATGAAGAACCAAAAGTAGGAATGAAGTTCACTTTTGACGAGAGTGCATATGAGTATTACAATAGTTATGCTGGGAAGATAGGATTAAGCATTTGAATGGATTTGGTAAGAAAATCAAATGATGGGGTCATACTTGAAAGAAGATTTTGTTGTTTTAAAGAAGGTCGAAAATATAAAAGAAACAAATCAATCAATCGAAGTTTAATCGTCCTATTATAAGAACTGAATGTCAAGTACGCATGAATTTGAAGCTTCAGGCAAATGAAAAATATTGTGTGACTGGTTTTATGGCGGAGCATAACCATAAGGTTGTTTCATCATCAAAGGTACATATGTTAAGATCACAAAGAGGCTTAACTGACATTCAAAAAACCGAAGCAGATATGGCGAATGATTTAGGAATAAACACCTAAAGCAACTGTAGATTATCTAAGTAACCAATATTGTGGTCGGGAAAATCTGGTTTTCCTACCCATTGATTATAAAAATTATTTACAGAAGAAGCGAATGAAAACAATGGAAAGAGGTGATGCAGGAGCTGTTTTAGAATACTTTCAGAAAATGCAAGTAGATGATCCATCTTTCTTTTACGCAATACAAGTAGATGAAGATGATCAGATTATAAATATGTTCTTGGCAGATGCAAAGTCAATAATGGACTATAGCATTTTTGGATATGTGGTTTGCTTTGATTCCACATATAGAGTAAATAGTTATAGGCAGCCATTTGCCCCATTTATTGGGGTAAATCATCATAAGCAAAGTATAATATTTGGCATGGTCTTACTATACGATGAAACGATTGACTTTTTCAAATGGTTGTTTCAAACATTTTTAAGAGTGATGTTTGGAAAACAACCAATAACAATTCTAACAGATCAAGATGCCGCAATGGCTAATGCAATAAATTCAGTGATGCCAGAATCATATCATCGTCCGTATATATGGCATATTTACCAAAATGTTGCCAAGCACCTTAACTATTTATTTAAAAGTGCAAAAGGTTTTGAAATTTATTTCAATAAGTGTATATATGATTGTGAGAGGGAAGAAGATTTTATGACTGCATGGAATGCTATACTTGAAAAGTATGATTTAGTGTAAAATAAGTGGCTTCATGATTTGTTTAAAGTAAAAGAAAAAGGGGGGGGGGGGCTTTGGTTTATGAATGGAATACATTTTGTACTGATATGAAGAGCACTCAACGAAGTGAGAGCATGAATAGTTTATTAAAAAAAATATTTGAAATCTAAACACAATCTCTTGCATTTCTTTACTCAGTACGAATGGGGGGTGGCTGATCGACGATACCAAGAATCCATGACTGATTTCAGAATGAGGCAAAGTACCCTTGTAAGTTGGTTGATACAAATACGTTAAAGGAAGCGGCAAAAGTATACACTCCAGAAGTATTTGAGATATTTCAAAATGAGTATAAGAAAATTCTTAATGCTGCAATTTGTAAATGTGGTGAGTTTGTCACAATTACAGAGTTTCAAGTTATTTATAACAACAGAGATGAAGGACGGACTGTTAAATTTAATTCATCGGACAATTCAATGACATGTAGTTATAAGAAGTTTGAGTTCGTAGGAATCTTATGTATTCATGCATTGAAAGTTTTATATTATTATAATATAAAGGTGCTTCATCCCCGTTATGTTTTGCAGAGATGGCAAAGAGATGCAAAGGTAGGTGTTGGTAAAAATCATAATGGTTCAAGAATACAAGTCGAGTCCAATGTTACTTTAGGCAAGCAATACCAATATTTATCTCGCAAGCTTCTTAAACTTGTTGTAATGGTTGGGGAACATGACAAGGTTTTCAAAGTGATTGATAGATATGCAGATAAATTTCATGATGTAGTGATAGAATGTATGAAAGGGATCAAGGAACCTCCACTAAGGTTGTCTCAATTTATTAATGAAAGCGTAGATACTGAATGTGCATGCCTTCAGCCGACTGAATCTCTACATAATAAGCATGCATGCCATGAGCCAATGGAAAAAGTGATTACATTTGTTGATAGTCTAAGTTCACAAACCGTAAGTGAAATTAAAGTAAAGCCTAGAGTTGGGGGCAACTTTTATGTGTATAAAAATCCACTAGATAAATTAAAGAAAAAAATATCCTAACATGAATACATGCAACTACAAGAAAATAGAGAGAGATGGGAAATGGCCCAAGTACCAAACATCATGCACCATTTTTCGTTTAAACCTTCACATTATACATTTACAATCCCCCAATTACATCATTTCAATCAGGTATTATAGAAAACATATTTACTAAAGCTTGTTATATCATATTTTATTGTCGTTTAAATTTCTTATTCTTTTTTTTTCTTTATTAGGGATCACGTGTTACAGTGGCGAGTTCTTTTGAATTACAACATGGTCATAATACGATGGTGGGATACACTCAATGTGGGTACCAACCACCTTATGTTAGCATGTTTCAACATAACCCTTTAACAATTGGGAATCAGGTAAATATGAGTTTTAATGTAGTTGACTTGTTATATTACATTTACCATTCATATAAGTTATGCTTATTGGAATTTCTATTGTTATGCTTTTACTTTACTAGAGTTCGAATGTTACCGGACTCAGAATACCTAAGAGTGACCCTAGTGGATTCATGAATGTTCCTTTCGTTACTTTTGGCTACCAACCAAACATCAACTTTACCAACAAATTCACTCAAACAACCCGCAATATTACATTTATGTCAAGACTCATCTAAAGGAAACATCATGGTTAGCCAGGTAAAATTAAAAATATCTAACTCCTATGATATTGAATAAACCTTATCAATTTAGATATTGCAAGATATCTTATTCATTTTAGTGTGAATTTTGTTATGCAGGACCATGACATTCATTTATGAGCAATATATATGGAACTTCCGTGGCCCCAGTTTTTTTATTGGCGCCCATCGAAATCGTTGGATGAATGGCGCTTTTTGTGCAGTTTATGGTTCTTTTTAGGTAATTTCTTCAATTGGATATAAATGATAGGCATGGTGCCTCCTCTTTTTTTTTTTTTTTGCTACCCAAATAATTGGATAGATGTTTATTTTTGGGTAATTTATTAAATCAGATATATGTGATCTTGGTGGGTTTTAATTCACCTAGGCCAAGTTGTTTGTAGACTGAGTAGGGGATCTGAAAAGGAGAACTTAAGAAGACCTAAAGGAGAGTGAATAGGACTGTGCCAAATAATCGAATAAAGTACTGAATAATAAATAAGTCAGAGATCTCAATTACCTTAGTATTGAAATGTTGATTCCCACTAATTCGTAGGACAACCTTCACCCAAACAAATTTAGGTAGGACAACCTTATTTCATGAATGTGATTAGAATCAAAAACCCTAAACTAAGCAAGGGTAAATAAAATAAATATTACAACATTCACCCTTGTATTGAAATGAAATTACAACCATTCACCACGAAAATAATAAAAGCATTCACCACAAACACCAAGAATTATAGTGGTTCGATGTGTTAATAACTGTTCTCAAACAGCCACACCTACTCCACTCCCAAAATTACTCTCCACGTAACCTTGGCTTTCACTATGAATAAGGTTTTCTTAGGGTCACCTTAAAACCTAATACAGTTGTGATTTTATCGGGCTATCACAAACAAAACCCTTCACTGAGATTTTCTGGCTATCTCAGAAAAACCAAATACATAAAGTAAACAAGTGTATACTTATGTTCACTATATAAGAAGCTATAGCCGAAGAACTTCTTTTCTTGAATGTTGAATGTTGAATGTTCAGTTCGATAGAAAAGGTTTAGGGTTCTATTAATTTTTTTAATTAAGATTTAAACCAAATGGTTACTTGTATTAATTCCTTTAAATCTCAACAAGAAGAGTAATATCCACTCTTTTTAGAATCAGAATGATAGATTCTGAGATTAAGGAATTAAACAAAAAGCTATAAAAAGTAATTTATAAATATGGTTCAAAAGCTTGAATATAAATGGAGCTTCTCACTCACTTGCAGAAGGATTTGAATAGTCTTGAATGAATTTTCGGATTGAGAGAAAATCTTAATTTATAGGCAAAGAAGTTGGTTATTCGACTGGCCCAAGCACCTGATTCAATTCTAACAGATTTTCAGATTTGAGCAGGATAATATATAACAAATCTTCAACTGGTTGAAGGTCCTATTCTACTGGTCAAGGGTGGGCTTCGACTGGTCAAAAGTGGTCTTCAACTAGAACATCAATTGATCTTGACTTCATGTTATCTTTCTAGCTTAATCTTCTACTAGAACTTGAACTTGACTTGAACCTTGATCTTTAACCATACTTGAAGATCACTTGATAATATGTTTTCACTAAATAAATTTTGACAAATAAAGTGTGCTTTAAACATTATAGCACTTACAATCTCCCACTTTGTCAATTCTGTGACAAAACACATAATATTACAATTATAGGAATGAAGCCTTGTACTCTTGTACTCATGTTGTAGAAGATTGTTGAAGATTTCAAAATATTTTCTACTCCCCCTCAATTAGTACTTCCCCTGTATCATTCATAACATAAAACACATTTCATAGCATATATAGCCTAATTAAGCATTCACATTTACATTCATGCCTATCATTCCCATTCTCCACATATAATTAATATACATTCATGCCCATCATTCTCATTCTCCATATATAAATAATATGCATTCATGCCCCTCATTCTCATTCTCCATATATAAGTAATATGCATTCCAAATATTAACTAACTCTCTCCCGTTTTGTCACAAGTTGACAAAGGAATAAGTAGATAAAAATCAAATAAGATAGATAGGCGAGTAAAGTATCAGCAAGTAAACTTAATAGAAGATCAGGTGAGCATATGTAATAAGAAGATAATAGAAATCAGCATATGAAAGTAGAAATGTCAAGGAAATAACATTAAAGAAGTTAATAAAGAGTATTAAGAAATCATCCAAGCAAGAAAGTAAAGTTTAAGTTTTACAACACTGAAATAAAAAGTACTTAAAAAAGATAAGATCTCAATCAGATCCAGATGACGAAGGAGCAAGCATAAAAGGGTCAAGTTGATTCAAACTTCGGCTGATGCGATGGAAGTACTTCTTCATGTACTTCATTGTAAATTTTTAGGTTTGAACCACATTGTCCTGAGAGACCCATAGTGCCTCAACCTTCTCCTCCAAAGATTTAAGACGACCATCTACCTGAGAAGGTTGATAGTCTGGATCTTCTAGATCATCAGACTCATCTAGCTCAGTAAAAATATCTTCCATAGTAGTATAAGCAAGAGCCTGTGCTTCCTCCTCTTCTTCAGTTTGGCAAGGAAGAGGTTTTAGATTCATCTTATTCAAGTTGGTATTATTGAATGGTAGTACAAATTCCAGTGCCTTAGATGTAAGAATGGTGACATTACAATGTAAAGCAATGCAAGTCATGAGATAAAAAATGGAATCGATTCATGACCAAGATGTAAATGGAACTGAATAATGATGTAATGTATTAATGAAGGAAGACAGACTTGAATAGCAAACACTATAGAATGAAGAAATCGAGTCATAAAGGGAGTAAGTTCAGACTTATTCCCTGACCTAGGATAGACATTTGAAGTGAAAATCCTATAAAGAACACGATATTTGGAAAACATTTGGTTAACTGGAAGGGCATTGCCTGACTTCCATTCGGCATTAAAGTTACATAATTTACGTGTAATTACTTGTTGCTTAGTATTAATCATTTTATTAGTCAGATTTGAAATAGGAATTACATCTTCCCCAACGGCAATATCAATCAATGTCAAAATAGTATATCGATTTACTGTGAAGGTCCCCTCCACGAATTAATCGTGAACATAAGATCCTCAAGAGACACGTTAAAAATGGAAGTGTACATTCCTTTTGCTATGGAACAGTAAGTCATTCCGCCCCAACCAAAGATGTGCTCCCAACTAATTTCGGTCAAATTTGGAACAAGACCAAAGGGCACAATGTGATCAATATTAACTGATCTCTTTATGATTATATCTCTAGTGAGAAAATCCTTGACGTGCTCCGAATCTTTGTCAGTGGCCCATAGGATTCTTACACCTGATGGAGTGGATCTAGAAGAAGAGCTACCACAGATCTTTCATGTTACCGTTCTCTTTGAACAATGCTCCAAGTATAGCACAAGAAAGAAATCAAAGAGAGAGAGAGAGAGAGAGAGAGAGAGAGAGAGTGTGTGTGTGTGGATTGAAGCTAGATCAGCTTTAAAACAAAACCCACTACAAAGAGGGTTTCAAATCACAAATACAACCCAAATATGATATTAACTAGCAAAGATGTACTCAAAACTTGAAGGAAATTGAAAAATAAACACTTACAACCAAGATTGAAAGTTGGGTTGGTCGAGAGAGGCACGGACTAGTCGAGGAAGAAGGTGGAAAATGAATTGAAAATTGTGTTTTCCCCCTTTTAAGAGTGAAATCGCGCGATCCTCGGCCGGTCGAGTATGCACTTGACTGGTCAAAGTTTCGGTTAGTCAAGTGTGTACACGACTGGTCAAAGATGCCTCAAAAAATCTGATTTTTGTTTATTTTTATTTTTATTTATTATTAAGATATGCATTTAAATAATATACACATACAATAAAAATAAATGCATAAGAAAGATAATTAATTAATAATACACAAACCAATATCATGCTTTAAGTTGGAAAATCTATTTCTGTTAAGTGGTTTGGTCAGTATGTCTACAAGTTGCTTCTCAGTTTGAATGTGTTCAAGTATGATACTCTTGTCTTCAACTAATTCTCAAATATCATGGTATTGAATATCGATATGTTTTGTACGAGAATATTGGATTGGATTTTTTGAAATATTAATTACACTCGAATTGTCATAGTATAGTGTCATTGTATCTTACGCAAAACCATAATCAGCTAACATTCTTTTCATCCAAATAAGTTTAGTGCAAGCATTACCAGCTGCAATGTATTCAACTTCAATTGTTG
The DNA here is from genome assembly GCF_029962835.1 of Magnolia sinica. Lineage (NCBI taxonomy): Eukaryota > Viridiplantae > Streptophyta > Magnoliopsida > Magnoliales > Magnoliaceae > Magnolia > Magnolia sinica. The sequence goes on along the minus strand of NC_080582.1, from coordinate 32,883,597 downwards.
AGAGAGGTACAAAATATTGTTTCTTATTGAACCACGAAACTAAACAATTCCCTACATAGAAACATCCACCACTGGTAGATTTTCTATCATCAATATTTCTTGCCTAGTCTGCATCAGTATATCTGGCAATTTGTACGGATGTATCATGTGGATACCAAAAGTCCTATGTTAGCAGAACTTACAACATATCTGATTATCCGTTTAACAGGAATTAGATGTGATTCCTTAGGATTAGATTAATATCTAGCACATATTCCAACACTAAAGTAATATCAGGTTTACTAACAGGTAAGTATAGAAGACTACCAATCATGATTCGATATAGACGGGAGTCTATACTTTTACCTGATTCATCCTTTGAGAGTTTAAGAGTTATACTCATTGGAGTTTCAAAATTCTTTCCATTCTCAAACCCAAACCTTTTTTACAAGGTTCAAGGCATATTTAGTTTATAAGATGAATATACCATCTTCAAGTTGCTTAACTTGTAATCCAATAAAGTAATTTAATTCACCAATCATACTTATTTCAAACTTGGATTTCATCATATCTACAAACTCAATAGATAAGTTAGTGCATGTAAATCCATAAATGATATCGTCAACATAGATCTGAACTATCAGTATGTGATCGTTATATTTCTTAACGAATAAAGTTTTATCAACACATCTCATAATAAAGTTGTGACTAAATAAAAATTCAATCAATTTTTCGTACCATGCCCTGGGAGCTTGTTTTAAACCATAAAGTGCCTTTTTAAGACGAAATACATTATTAGGAGATTTGGGCTTTTCAAAACCCTTTGGTTGTTCAACATATACCTCTTTATGTAAATCACCATTTAGAAAAGTACTTTTGACATCCATTTGATATATTTTAAATTTCTTATGACATGCTATTAAAATAAATAATCTTATGGATTCAAGGCGTGCAACTGGTGCAGAGGTTTCATCGTAACCAATACCTTATATTTGAGTGTACCCTCGTACAACTAGTCGAGCCTTATTTCTGATAATATTACCTAATTGATTTAATTCTTCTTGCATGGCTATTATCTAAATTTCATCAGCAAGTGCTTCATTTACATTTGCCAATTCAATTTGGGAAGTGAAGCAAACATAATTACAAATATTTTTTAGTTGTCTTCTTGTTTGTACGCCAGTACGAGAGTTACCAAGAATTTGATCAGTCGGATGGTCTTTGACTAATCTTGTCTTAGTATTGACTGATTTAGATGAAGACTTATGTATATCAATTATATTAACTTCATTATCATCTTAATTAGGAGTGGGTGTGATTTATTGATCATCAGTCACTACATTTATAGATTTTTGAATTACCCCAGTTCTTTTATTAAGAACCGGTATGCACAACTATTTAGAGCATAGCCTAGAAATATTCCCTCATCACTCTTAGCTTCAAAATTTTCTAAATTTTCTCGGTCGTGTAAAATAAAACATTTACTTCCAAAAGTTTGAAAATATTTAACATTGGGCTTTTTATTAAACCATAGCTCATAAGCTATCTTATTTTTAGCTTTTCTAATGTAAACAGGATTAATGATATAGCATGCAATATTAATAGCTTCAGCCCATAAATTTTTTGGTAATTTCATGATATTTAGCATTACACTAGCCATTTCCTATAAAACTCTATTTTTTCTTTCAACAATTCCATTTTGTTAGGGTATTTTAAGAGCAGAGAATTCATGCAATATACCACGATCATTGCAGTACTTCTCAAAATTGCTATTCTCAAATTTGGTGCCATGATCACTTCTAATTTTAAACACAGATATCTCTTTTTTAGTCTGAATATGCTTTAAAAAAATTTTGACTTCATCAAGAGTATCTGATTTCTCTCTTAAAAAGGCTACCCATGTATATCTATTGTAATCATCAACAATGACCAAAAAATACTTCTTTCCACCTCTACTCTCCGTTCTTGTTGGTCCTACTATGTCCATATGGAGTAGTTCTAGAGGTTTGGTTGTAGCTAAGGAGTTCACTTTCTTGTGACGACTCCTGATCTGTTTGCCAATTTGACATGCGCCACAGACTTTTTCTATTTTTTTAGCTTGAGTAAGCCATGTAAGTGATCTTTTTTGCTCAATTTATACAGATCTCTATAGTTAACATGTCCAAGACGTTTATGCCATAGCTCGATTTCGTCTATTTGGACCATGTAACATGAATGGTTTGATGAACAATAGTTATCAATTATATAACAATTTTCAGAGGTCCCGTGACCATTTAATATTATAGTAACCTTCTCATTTGTAATCTGACATCTGTTATCTGAAATTTTCATACTATGTTTATTATCACAAATTTGAGATATGCTTAAGAGGTTATGTTTTAATCCTTCAATATAAAGCACATTTTCAAAGAGAGGTAAATTAGGAAGTTGTACAGTACCATGGTTTATTATTTTGCAGTTGCTTCCATCACCGAAGGTAACTAAGCCGCCATTTACTTCTTTGATATTCATGAATATCACCTTGTCACCTGTCATATGTCTTGAACATCTACTATCCAAGTACTATCTTGAGTGGCTAATGGCTTTGAAAGCTATGTGGGCAACAAGACACGTGACCTTTGGAACCCATTTATTATGGTTATAGATTTAGGAATATCTCTTGATTTTCATTGCATTTAAGAGTTAGGATTTCTCCTTCTTCTATGAACTCCATTTTCATCTGAGTTGGATTTCAAAAGATCTTTAAGAAGGTCCACAATTTTTTCAGCTAAGAGTGATTTATTATTTCCTTGATGTTTATTGCTAAAGGTATTATTATTAATTGTAGGAACTTGAAAGGGTTTTGAGTTTTTGAAATCATTATGATTGAAATATCTTAAAGTCTTACCTTTAGAGTTTGAGGATTCTCCTCTTATAAAGATAGGAACAACATCTTTGGACTTCAAAGAATACCTTTAATATAACCCAGACCGGATTTGTCACCACATTTCTTGATGAGGTTAACTATTTTTTCAGTTTTTGGTCACCATGGGCACATTTGCAAGTGTCCTTAGAACTCAAAGGGAAGAAATTTCAAGTTTTAGTTTCTCATTTTCTATTTTGAGTTTTTGTAATTTAGAAACAACAATTTTACAACTGTTGCTATATAGGGCATTGTAGGCATCTTGAAGATTGTCTTCATTTTCATTTTCAGGGTCACTCCTAAGATTTTCATAGTCAGATATATTACAGCTATTTGAGGAAGTGACTCTAGCTATAGTCATAAGGGTTTTTGTTAGTGCACTCACCTTACATACTAAGTTTGTCAATCACGTGACTAGTTGTGTGAAGTAGTCAGATGGGTCCTTGGCAAATGAAGACCAACGATGCAACTAGAGCAGAAGCCCAAGCTACAAGTTCAAAGAACAAGAAGCTTCTACGATCTTGATCTTACCTAGAGATGACCTTGACCCGTAACAAGAAAACTCACTTAGATCATTTGTTCAAGCCATTCTAAGTCTATATTTTCTATCACTCTAATGTTGGCTTTAGTAGCTTCAAATATGCTGAATGAATTGTTGGACAAAAGTTCAAATAGGAAAATCTGTTCCAAATCGGTTGGAGAAGGTGCCACCGAATCACACATTCGGTACCATCGAAGTGTCATTCAGTACCACAGAAGACACATTCGGTGCCACCGAAAGTGCCCAAAATAGTCCAGCAACATTTCAAAGCTAATTTGGTACCACCGACAAGATATTCGGTCCCACCGACTACCACCGAAATTAATAAAATTTATCCAGCAGCTTCCGGATCTAATTCGGTACCACTGAGTGATATTTTGGTACCACCGAGTGATATTTCAGTGCCACCGAATGTTCACTCGGTGGAACCAAAAACTAGTCGTTTTATATTCGTTGGGACTTTTTCTTTATAAATACAGGACCCAAAACTTTATGAAATAAGTGGATTTAGGTATTTTTAGAGTCTCTAGTGTATCCCAAGCTTATCCCACTCATCTTAGACTCTATCCACACGAGATTCATGCTTTCTTTATTGTGATTTCTTACTTTAATAAACATTCAAAGCTCTTATTGATGAAGAACATAATCTCGAGCCTTCTCTAGAGTACAGAAACCAAACCTATTGGCAAATCCATAGTCTCCGTGATACTCTAGAGCATCCATTAGTTGAATCCCTTAGGAAATCCATTCATAACCTTTGAGAGGAGATTCAACCCACTCTCATTACCTTAGTTACCTTTATAGGAACATCATATGCAAGGTTCTTGATCGTGAAGCTAATACAACAGGAAAATCACAGCATCATGATCAGGGGAGCATCGGGGAGCTGATTCAAGAATGAAAGAGTGAAGATCAAGCAACCCAAGACAAGCTACAAAAGAGGACTTATTCTGACAAGTAAGTGTTATTGTTAAGAGTCCACAAGTTAGTCTCTATCCTTGTGTAGAATTGAGGCTAAGAGTTTACTATCCACAAACTTGTGTAGGCGCCTAGTGTGGGACCCTAGCCGGTGGGCCTAAACATATGTGTCTTATGTGGGACCTTGGCTAGTGGGCCTAAATATAGGTGCCGTGTGTAGGACCTTAGTCGTGGGGCCTAAACGTGGGTTCTTAGTGTATGACCTTTACTTGAGTGGAGAGCATAAATTATGAGTCCTTTGTGTAGGGTTGTAAAAGTTTACAGTGAACCTGATTTAAAACCATTGGTAGTGAAATTCGACATACTCTAGGATAGAGTGCGATTTTCAGGAGTGAAGTACACACATAGCCAAACCACTATACATCCTTGTGTTTGGAATTATCATTTATGCATCTATTTAAACATGATCATCTAAGTTTGAATGCTTGATTATTTATGTATGATTGACTGATTGCTTAAGATTGATAGCTAGCACATTCCACACACAAGTTCACAATGTTATAAGCTAGTTGCTTTATTTGTATATCTTGAGTAGCCTATGTGATTGGACCCTCTATTGGCTTGGAAGAATTTAGAGTTACATTGCCTTACTTAGTTAAATTACAAATCAGTTTAAGTTAGGCAATAAAATTTTAAATTGGTATAATCGGTGAAAAGTCTTAGGCAATAAAATTTTAAATTGGTTTAATCGGTTTAAATTCCTTTTCACACCCCCCCCCCCCCCCCCCCAAGGACGCTTGAATCGTTCCACACTACTACTACAGCGGTCTAAACCGCAATTTCAATTGGTATCAAAGCAAGGTTCCTCTCGAAGGGTTTAACAACCTAGAGAGAGATCTTGACAAAAGTAGTATGGATAACAAAGAGATAAACGAACATCAAATCAATGAGGAAAATGAAGAAGAAGAAAAAGAGAGTATACACAATGCCTATGATCAACTCTACATACATAACATTAGTATTCACAAAAAACTTGGCATTTCAGAAAATAAAAATAAATAATTGCAAAAAGAACTAGATGAAACATCAGGGATAAATACACAAATGATAAATGATCTTCAGCAATATCATATTGAAAATGACAAGCTTAAAAGAACATCAATGTCTCTTAAATCTGAAAATCAGAAACTAAATAAATAGATTGAACTCTTAGAATCAGAAAATGAAAAACTCAAAAATGAAAACCGCAAACTAATATTCGATTTAGGAAAGTTAAAATAGTCTGTTGAACTTAGTTACAAAATTTCACAAAGTAGTGAAAAACTGAAAAAATTTCTTAGAATGGGAAGAAGCTATAAGGATAAAAGAGGTTTGGGCTATGAAATTGACAAATCAAGCCTCGTTCCTGCATCAACTGTAATCAAGAAAACTGCTGCATCTGGAAGCAATACAAAAAACACTCCAATCTGTCATTCTTGTGGAGACTTGGGATACTATAAATTTTAATGTCTTGCATCTAATAGGTCTCTCTCTCCACTTCCGGGTTGACCATGTAGGAAAATTCAAACCAACTGGAAAAATAATACCGAGAACAAAGAGTTCTTCAAAGCATACACCAAATGAAGGAAGAAAATACCCTACTCCACCCAAAATGACTAAGAGGATGTAGGATCTGATAAATCAAGTAGCTCAAATAAATTAGAAAATCAAAGAATTGATGAAACAAGAAAATCTGGTTGAGTTACCCAAAAAATCCAAAAAGCCTCAGGATGAGAACAAAGCTACATCTCCAAAAAGGAATGTCACCAAATGTGTTATAAAGAACAAGAACAATTTCCTTGTAATTCATATTGCACTAAAGGCAGGCAATAGTTCTAAGTGGTATATTGATGGCGGATGCTCCAGAATATGACAGGTGATCGAACCCACTTCTATGACTATTCAGAATTTGATGGCGGGTCAGTCACATTTGGTGATGCGAGCTCCGCCAAGATTTTTGGAAAAGGGATAATAGTTGGGCCTAGCTTGCCCAGAATTGAGGATGTTCTTTGTGTAGAGGGATTAAAACATAATCTCCTAAGCATTTTCCAAATTTGTGACAAAGAACACTCAGTCACATTCTCAAAAGATATGTGCAAGATCTCAAATGTCGTAGGTAAACTTATCATGAAAGGTCTTCATGCAAGTGGTAATTGCTATGTAATTCAAAACAATGGAGAAAGTGTACCATCCACAAAATGCCACATGGCCCTAAATAATGAATCCAAGTTGTGGACATGTCCACTACCGGAATTTGGCTAAACATATGTATCATTTCTAAGAGTCCTACACTCATAGTGTAACGACCTTGGAATTTTGTGCTAATCTTTCCTTAAGTAGTTGTTTTTGGGGTAATTAGCGCTTTACTTGATTGCTTGTGAAATTCGCATCAATCACTTCAAATTGTATCTGCATGGCTCTAAACGTGTAGATTAGTGAGCGCTACGTTACTCTGAAATCCGGGATCCATCGCTAAATCCAGTTGTTCCGGGGATTTTTGGAAGATCTGGATCGGACTGACGCGCGTCGAAAGTCCGATGGCGATGATCTTAGGCTGTTGCGGTCACTGAGTTGGGCTTGGTCTTCACCTCAAAAATTAAGTCGATCTGATGTTCTGGGTCGATTTGGTTGAGTTCGGAGTGAAGAGTGTGAGAACGGTTGGAATTTAATAAGCTTTTTATGAAATCTGAGTCGTGTCGCTTGCGCGACGATTTTAAGCATTCTGACCGTTGGATTCTGACCCAATTTCACCCTCTGATTAGGATGGTTGGCCCGGGCATATCCTAGTGCTTGTGGACCTGATCGAGTTTCCGTGACCGTTGAATTGAGTGTGGTCCGCCACGGCTGATCTGAAGAGCCGGTCGGTACGAAAACTCAGCCTGACCTAGATCCATGGTCAGTGAGCTTAAGTCCGACCTTTCGTGGTTATAGGCCCACCAGAAGTGCTTCGTTGGATCGAGAAAGGCGTACTTTGGTTATAACCTAAGTATACCTTGACCCTGGGGTTATTTCCATCATTTTAAGGTCTATATATAGTCCTTAAACCCTAGCTCTCATTTCCATACGAATTTTCTCTAACCCTACCTTGGAAAGAGAGTGGAAAAGAGAGAGGAAGTGAGAGAGATTAGTTGGTGAATCACCTTGATTCTTCCTTGTTCTTCTTCATCTTTGAATCTTCACTTTGAATCGTTCCTTTGGCGATTCTGAGTTCTTTTGGGGTAAGTTAACCTAACCCTAACCTGTGTTAGAGCTTAGATTAGACTTGGTGTTGTTGTATCTCATTTCTATCCTTATTTTAGGGTATTCTTGCGCCGTTGACGAAGACAACTCGTCTAAATCAGTTCGGCGGTTCTTTCTTTGCTTAAGGTGCGGACTTTAAGTGTATAGGTTATGGTTTTCAAGGCTTTCAATCCCAGTTAGTGATTTATTCTTGTTATGGATGAGATTTCACATGTCAAATGTTATGTTTACATTGCTTTCCGATATGCATGTGCTATATTGAGATTTGTGTATCCTAAGTGTATTTATAAAGTATCGTATACGTATAAAATACGCACTTGTGCTTGCCATGATTATTGGTCATGTATGTATGCTAGATGCATGTATGACAACTCCTTGGTAAAGGGAATTGTCTAAGTGCATGTATTCCAACATACGTCATGTATGTTATTCCTTGTATGCTAAGTGTTTGTAGAAATGCATGAATGACCTAAGTGTAACTGATTACACTAAGTGTGGGCGTTGAGAAGTGATTCTCAATACTCCCATTGATGCGCATGATTTCCTTTATGCATTTACATTCCAAGTTATTTAAATTCAAGCATTCCTATGCTTACATTTATGTTAAGTTGATATTCTTCAGATGTGTATGCACCATGATTTGAGTGGTTGTTCCATTACTGTTTTACATTCCATATGAATATCTGTAGTAGTGTAATGTATTTGGGACTATGCCTTAGTCCAAGAAATCGGTAATTGACCCTATGGTCGTGGTTGAGATTGCTTTCGCCACGTGAGACGCATTAGACGAACCCAAGTCGTATTAGAGTTGTCGGCAGTGGTTCGACCACGCGAGTGTTTGCGCACTCTATGTCGTTCAATTCAACGTGCGCTCGTGCTAGTCGAGTTCGTCAACTAACCCGATTGTCTAGTGTATGTTAACCATGTATGGACGCTCGCTTGAATCTAGGATACCGAACTTACCAGTGAAATCCTAATAACCATGGTACGATCCGCTAAGACTCATGAGCCGAACATGGTGGTATGGGACACCGTGGTCGAGCTGCGGCCTACGCCGGGGTGACGAGCCTCCCGTAGTGACCAAAGTGAGCAACTTAATCTCATGAGCCGATTATGGTGGTATGGGACACCATATTCGTGCTGTTGTCGCCTACATTGATTGGTGACGAGCCCTTTGTAGTGACCTCGAGCATACCGGATACCGCAAGGAGGTGACGAGCTGATCGTGGTAGTAAGGGCATGAAAGGCGTGCATTGATTGGTGACGAGCCCTTTGCTACGACCTCAAACACATGGTCGTATGAGATGTCTAGGATTGATGACCCTAGTATGGATCACTGTTTGGATGGTGATATGAGGAAGGTATCTTAGCTTCCCAATCTGTTGTGTGAAATGGACTAATAACAACTTGGTAATCATAACCATGCACCGCATTTGCATGTGCTTTGTAGATGTGGCGCACTTTGAGGCGATGTCATGCGTAACGTAAGATGAAGACGCCGAGGGTGTACGTGTGAGGGCACGCATCATATTTCATTCATACCTACATTAATAAGAGTACTTAGGATTTATTTATTTATCCTGCTTTATCATTCTTGTTTGATTGAACCGATAGCATGTTAACCAAGTGCCTTATTGTTCCACCGAGTTGATCACTCACTCCCACGTTCGGGGCGGTGTTAACACCCCAGACTCTGTCTTAGGCCCCGATGTTGCAGATGTGGATGCGACGCTGAGGCAGAGGGAGCTGGATGACGACGAGGCCGCCTTCTCCTATATGCAGTTTGAGACGGGTTCTAGCGAGCCTCGGCCTGCGCGGATCTATGTGATTAATATTTTGTGAACTGAAATGATGTAACTTGTTCTTATTATTTTGATATATAACACTTTTACACTATCTGGTTGTATATGTAATTCAGTTAATTACACTTGTAGACATATTTTACTATAAGTCTTCCGCTTGCTTTATTCACTTATCCTTGAATCATATCTGCGTTTTGGCTTAATCTATCCCATGTTTATGCACTAATACAGTCAACATACATCTCTCATTAATTATGTTGCATAAGTGATGTTTTGGAACTCGGGAGCCGAGTTATGCTCGACCCCCGAATTTCAGGGCGTTACATAAGCTGGGCTTTGTGATTGTCTTAAAGGCAAACAGATAAAGGTTGGATATAAAAAGACAACTACCGTAGCAACTTCCAAACTACTTGACCTATTGCACATGAATTTAGTAGGACTTACCAAAGTTGAGAGTCATGGGAAGAAGAGATATTTTCTGGTGGTAATAGATGATTACTCCAGATTTACTTAGGTCGCCTTTCTTCGGGAAAAATCCAATGCATTTGAAGAATTCCAAAAGATGGAAAAATGACTTCAAAATGAAAAAGGATATGTATAAGTCGTATTAGGAGTGATCATGGTGGGGAGTTTGAGAATGATTAATTTGAATTGTATTATGATAAATATGGAATTCGACATGAATTCTCAACTCCAAAGACACCTCAATAGAATGGAGTGGTTGAAAGAAAGAATCGGGTATTGTAGAAAATGGGCTCAGTTATGCTCAATAGTAAAAACATGGCTAAAAGTTTCTAGGCCGAAGCTATCAATACTGCTTGTAATATAATTAATAGGGTATATCTTAGAGCAGGATTGAATAAGACTCCATATGAACTATGGAGTGGAAAACAGCCTAATGTAAAATATTTTCGCGTCTTTAGTAGTAAATGCTATATTCTTAAAGACAGATAACATCTAGGCAAATTTGACTCTAAAAGCGACGAATAAATTTTTCTGGGATATTCTACAAACAGTCGTGCTTATAGAGTGTACAATTTAAGGACACTAACTATTCAAGAATCTGTCAATGTGGTTGTAGATGACCAACTACATGATCAGAATAGTCCTGAAATCGATATAGAGGATGAAGTAGACACACTCGCAATAGGCAAACCACATAACAAAGTCACTTCACATCATAAACCTCAACCATCAAACAACTTCCCACTCATTAAGGATCATCCCATCAATCAAATCATTGGAGATCCTAATGATGGTGTGAAAACTCGGTGACAGCTTGAAGGTATTTTTAGTCATCTGTGCTTCACTTCTAAAATTGAGCCCAAAAATGTTATAAAAACTCTCCAAGATGAATTTTGGATTGCAGCTATGCAAGATGAGCTCCAACAATTTGAAAGGAATGAAGTGTGGCAGCTAGTTCCCAGGCCACTTGATACTAACATCATCGGAACAAAGTGGATCTTCAACAATAAATCCAATGAATCTGGGAATGTAGTAAGAAATAAAGCAAGACTCATGGCACAAGGCTACTCACAAATTGAGGGCATTGATTTTGATGAGACAATTGCCCCCATAGTTTGTCTTGAGTCTATAAGAATTCTCATGTCTATGGCATGTGTGTTAAAATTTAAATTATTTCAAATGGATGTTAAAAATGACTTCCTCAATGGTGTACTTGAGGAAGAAGTATATGTTGAACAACTAAAAGGATTTCTAGATCCTAAGTATCCTGAACATGTATACAAATTGGGTAAAGCACTTTATGGACTAAAGCAAGCACCTCGAGCATGGTATGAACGCTTCACGCAATTTTTACTAGATTACCATTTTTGTAGGGGAAGTGTTGATAAAACCCTATTTATGCAAAAGACTGGGAATATCTTGCTCATTGCCCAAATTTATGTGGATGACATGGTCTTTGAATCCACCCATGAAGATGCTACTCATGAATTCGCTGAATCATTGAAATCTGAATTCGAGATGAGCATGGTAGGTGAGCTGAATTTCTTTCTGGGATTGTAAGTGAAACAATTGGCAAATGGTATATTTGTGTGTCAGTCCAAATATGCAAGTGATTTGATAAAGAGATTTGGACTTGACTCTAGCTGCACTCAAAGTACTCCCATGAGCACCACTCTCAAACTTTCGAAAGATGTCAATGGGAAGAGTGTGGATCAGCACTTGTATCGTAGTATGATAGGCAGCTTACTCTACCTAACTGCGAATCGACCTGACATTTCTTTTAGATTTCAGGCCGATCCTAAAGAATCACATATATCCGCAGTAAAAAGAATTATACGATTTGTGGTTGTGACTACTGACTTTGGCTTATGGTACCCATTTGACACATCTACCATCATTGTTGGGTACTCAGATACCAATTGGGCCGGGAACATTGATGATCGCAAGTCTACTAGTGTAGGTTGTTTCTATATCAAAAATTGTCTTGTATCATGGCAGAGTAAAAAGCAAAACTCAATCTCATGTGTCTACCGAGCAACAATTGGTTGATATATTGACAAGACAACTAGATGCCAACAGATTTAGAGATCTCCAAAACTTTGTTGGAGTTTGTGCGATTTAACATTACTTAGGGGTCCACTGCTTTTAAATGTCATAATTGAGGAATCTTAGCCTTAGTATTATTATTCTTTTTAAACATATATGTATATTCAATTTTGATCCTTGAGTTTTATTCATATTTTTTGACATATATGTTAACCATTTTGGTGTCTTTCGGATATACAAAATACTTATGAAAGATATATATCGGTACATCATTCTAAAAATACTTGCAAATATCTTCTTTAAGTACCTTCGGTAGCATCGAAGTGCCTTTCGGTGGTACTGAAATCACGCGGGTGTGCCTATATAAATCAGTTCTCTAAATAGGCCCTTTTTTACCTAACTTTTTGCCAGTTTCCTTTAACCTTCAGCTAGAAGTTTCCCTACCTGACTCAACCATTTCCAAGGCATTCCTCAGTCATTTCCCTCCATCTATTCATATCCTAATAGGTCCTTTTGCTCCACCCTTATCGTCTCTACCCCATTTTTATTATGGAAGATCAAGAATATACTCCTCCAAGGGTGTCATGCCCCAAACTCGGAAAACGGGCTCACAAAATTCTCGATTGTCGAATCTGGGGCCGACAGCCTCCGTAGTAACCCATTCTCGAATCCCGGCACTCACGTGCCCGATTCCGATCCTGGGATCCTACAAGGAGGATTTTCAGTATGAATTTTTTTTGTAATGGAGCATAACCACAAGCATAACCCAAATCACAAAGGCAACATCATCATCACATATCCACTAATATAATCATTTGAGAACAATGCTAGAAGAAAAATACATAAATCAAAAATCAAAGCTCTAGAAGACCGCTGCACACTCCAAGCTCAATGCTGCTGTAACCTAACGCCACCTGCACGTATTTATCATGCATAAGCTTATAGAAAGCTTAGAGGGTGGTGAAAGTGTGTGTAAGGCAAGTGCCAAGTGTATAATATCAGAGTAATGCGGAAATATGCTGTAAGTCCATGAATGCTAAAGCCCATAAATCATACATCATTAGAATAAGTAGAAATACTGACAAGATCATGAATCATACAATATTAGCTATACCAAAGCTGTGTGATGCAAGGCATGAATGCTATCGGCCATACCAAGGTCATGCGATGTGAGGCCTATGTAGCCAAATGTTTTATGCGATATGCAAAGTAAGCATGCCAGTACTCATCAAGTACACATATCAGTACAGTTTCTCTCTGAGATATCACCGGGGTCTAATACACTTCACACTGACTGCCTCCTACCTAGTTGCATAGCCAAGCAAGTGGAAGAGACCACACTATCCGCCTGACCAGTAGTCTGTCAATACCTACCCAGCTCGTCGATAGCGGACTCATTTACGAACTGGTCAAACTCAGTCGAGCTTATAGCCCCCTCACTCGAGTGGATAAGGTCACACCCCCTTCCAATAGACCACGACACAGTGGGCGACGTGACCTACTGGTATTCAGCACTCAGGTGCTCGTGTATCCACTCGATCTAGATGTTCGCGCATCTCCTATTACCAAAAAGGTTCTGGGATTTTCACCCAAGGACATCGTAAGAGCCCACAATGTTAGATCCAATATTTATGGTATCCAATACGACCATCCATGATGTGCCTATGGAGGCCATGACCCTAATGTCATTAGGGCGTGCAGTGATCACGACACACAATGCGAAATGCATGAGTCACACCGTCAGTCATGCAGCAATCCTGCGCGTACCGCACGATTATGCGGGGCACTCCGTCTTATAAGGAGTCCCATAAATGTCTCAGCCCAACGGCTTATGCTATGATCAAACATTCCTCATATCAAGCATACATATGATGCGTATGGGCATGAATCATGGAGTTATACTAAGCATGTTATAAAGTGATGAATTATCAACAAGTATGGGCCTATCAATGGGCCCTAGGAGAGTTACAATGTAGACATTTAACCAACATTGTACTTACAATGTGGACGTCAAACCATCATTACTCCCAAGGCATAGCCCACCATAACGGTCAACACATAAACCACGGTGGGATCACATTCAATGGGCCTTATGTACATCCCATTGAGCCTTGAACCATGGGCTTAAATATATCAAATGGGTCGCATCACATGAGCCTCATATATATCTAGGTGGGTCTCAACAACGAGCCACAAATACATTAAGATGGGCCTAATCACATGGGCCTCATATATATGCTAAGGTGGGCCTCAATGGACGGCCACAAATAAATCAAGATGGGCCTAATCATACATCCCCAAAACATCATATTGGAGGATCATTTAGACCATACCACAAATAGCAATGGAGGTAATAATTTTCATGGTTAAATAATTTACAGGGCCCACTCTGAAGTTTGTTTTCCAATCAATCAAATCATAAGGTCATAAAGACCTGGATTAAGAGGGAGAACAATTCCCCATTGATCCTGAACTTCCGTGACCCAAATCAATGATAGACGTTCAATCCTCCACTATTTCTGTGGTGTGTTCCACCCGATCAATGGATGATCATATCAAGGAGTGGCCCCCGTGATGTGTTTTGAGATTCAACCAATTCATAAGTTAACATAGAGATAGATGAAGTGAAAACAAAATATAAGCTCAATTGGAAGCTACTGTGGCTCCTAAGAAGTTTTGAATGGTGGAGGTCACTGTCCACTATTTTAAATGGTGGGGTCCACTAGAACTTTAGATCTAGCTCACCACTATTTTCCCATGCTATAAAATGATCTCACAAATGGTTGGACGACATGGATACAACATATGCATCATGGTGGGCCCCACCGTCGAAACAATGGACGGTGTAAATCAGACACAGGCCTGTGGGCTTGCTGCTATCAAGAGGAGTAGCCACATAGTTGTTGTTCACGCAGCTGGCTGCACTAGGAAGGCAAAGGTGGGTCCCACGTAGGACCCACCACCATGTATATATTATATAGTATATAATATATAATATATCATATATAATATAATAAATTATATTTATAATATATATGACGTCCAGGCCCTGGATGGCCTGGACAGTCACACTCGTCAGGGGGGTATCCCCACATGTGGGGTGGGTCCTACCATCACATGCGTTAAGGTGTGGCCCATCCAATGGATGGGTGACATGAATGGGTCCCATGAACCCTGGTGAAGAGGAAAAACAAATTTTAAAATGATCCAGAACTTCTGCACGCCCAAAAGGGTTTCAATGGTAGATGATCAATCCCACTGTTTCCTGCCATGTGGGCCACTTGAGCAGAGTATAGGGCTGATTTTGGGGGGGATCACAGCCCTAACGGGCCCCATCAAAATGCACAGTGTTGATGTGTGGTACACATCATGGTGGGGCCCATGGATGGGACCCATGGTCCCTGCCCACCGTCCACATGCAGCAGGATGATGCTGCCGTCCTCGGTCGATCAGCAGCAGCAGCAGCTGCCGCTGCTTTATTTTATTTTTTTTTGAAAAATAGTTTTTCTGAGGTTTTTCTATGGTAGGGCCCGCATCAGGTGGATCCACTCCACCCATTGGATTCCATGGCTCAAGACCATCCAAATGAGACCAATATACGTCATGTTTTGGTGAGTAAAAACATCAAGGTGGGTTTCAACGGTTAAAATACTGTTTTCTATGCTATGGCCCACCAGAACATCGGATCAACTTCATTTTTCAGCTCAACGCCTAAAATGAGTTGGAAAATAAGATGGATGGTGTGGATCAGACCCATACATCAAGGTGGGGCCTGCATGAGTGGCCCACCCAAATTTTTTTAAAATCAAACTGACATTTAGGTTTGTTAGCTTATCAGTACACCACACTAACACGTTCACACCTCATGGCGTGGACACGTCCAGCGTCCCTAGATGCTAGACAGTTGCCTATAACACATTTAAAGGTGGACCCCACCTACAAGCGTGCTACCTAGGTGGGCCACCAAATAGTTGGATGGTGTGGATAAGACATACATCAAGGTGGGGTTCATCCGAGTGGGCCACACGGCCACATCATCACACAAAAAGAAATTGAAAGAGAGAAGGAAAGAGAGAGAGAAGAAGACACGTGCGATGGAGGGACCCGGACGCTATGGGCCCTCCCTTCCATGCATTCAATCATACATCAAGTGGGTCCCATTACACGTGGGCCCACCAAATCAAAAATCAACTATGGAGATCCTTTCTTCACCAAATGTAAGGTTTAGATGACCCTATTTATGCAAGGAAAATAAACATCATGATGGGGTCCATGGGGAATGGCCCCATTATGGAATGATCATGAGAATCAAGGTGGGCCATCGGCCACACCTAGGGTCCAAAGTGAGATCCATACCATCAATCGGTAGGCCTCACTTGGCCCATCATCAAAACATGAAAAACTAGCCTATGAAGCACCCACCGTTCGATCTTCTCGGTCGGATGGAATGCCGGTCTCCTTGTGCTTCACTTTGATGGAGGGTGATGAGGTTTAAATGGCTAGGATGATGGTTTTTTTTGGTGGAAAGTGGGCCTTACACATGCACTTTTCTCTCACATGGGAGAGGTTGGACGTCTCCTTTTTTTTGCTTAGCTTGGAATGTGTTGAGAAACAAGAGAGAGAGGGTTGTAAGGAGTGATGGATGTGAGGTGAGTGATGGGTGAGGTGAGTGATGTACTTGACATGTGTGGGTGTGTAAGAGAGTTGACTTGGTGGTTGCTTGACTTGGGGAGAAAGAAAGCATTGATTGATTGATTGAGTGAGTGATTGATTAATTGATTGATGGGACATGTTGTAGAGATTCTCTTGGGATTGCAAACGCCCAACTTTTCTTTGAAATAAACGCCGGCCCACATCTCCCTGCCAGGGTATCGGATCGGTGCGTAATACGCGGCGTCGAAACCGCGGCGACGGCACAGTCGTAATGGTACATGTCTCAGATTAAGCCGACTCAAATATATGAGATATGACTTAGGGTCGCGCGCAAACATCGATTATGCGTCGTAGGTTGCCGAAATTCATTGGGAAGGATCGCCAAAGTCGACGGAACAGTACAAGCTAGGACACGGGCCTTACAAAGGGAGGGACTCACCAAAAGGAAACATGATAGGGGTGAATCTTCCTACACCAAGTCTAAATAGTGTACTCCAAAACGAGGTCGCGACATTCGTCATAATACTCGACCTTCTGGTTCCCAAGAAGATCCCTCTCCTTCTTTAAGTCCCATCACGACCCGATTTCCTTCTAGGAAAATCATCTGTGAATGGAATGTCGATACTACATGTCTTTCAGACTATAATGCCTATGATATCCTTCACAACCATGGTTGGGATCCCATTTTGTCTCTCGGAGCAGAAGTGAATGTAAACCTGGTCAAAACCCTTTTGTCTCATTGCACCCAGCCGGAAGACCATGACTCCCTTGCCATTACGGTCAACTATCGCAGGAGAAATTTTCATATTACCCCTGCCAGGATAGCTTCCTTGATCAAAATTCCTATCTGCTTGGAACAACTATCTAAGCTCGATATGACCGCTGGTGAAAAACGCATTGTTTAGACTAAATTTCTCTGTAGTGGTCAAAATATTGAGTGGAACAAAGGCAGTACTCTCTGCGTTACTGCAATGTCAAATGATTATTGCATTCTACATCTTATATTCGTGTCCAATGTATATCCTCGATTGGGTAATTATACAGAACTTACCCCGTTCATAGTCGAAACTCTATATAAACTTGGAATGGGGGAAGCAATGTGTCTTCCCACAACGATATTCCATCAAATTGTGTCGCCCTTTGTGTCAAATACCAATGGAATACCATTCAGATGGTTGCTATGTCAGTTGGCTGACCAGTTCAGGATAAAGATAAACAAGGGTGAAGTTCTCACCGGTCCCAGAGTCATAGCTCTCAGCATTACAAGAATGAGACTTCCAGATGGACATAGGACGAGACCTCAAGCTGAGGATGATGCACCTCCAAAAGAGGTTCCTGCACCTATTGAAGATGATACATCTGCACATCCTACTTCTTCTGCCTCCTTCGATGAAACTCTCACCACTCTCAAAGAGCAGTAAAAGGAGATAATCGAACGTCAATCCAAATTGGAAAGAATAGTTCATTGTATTCAGAGGACTTCACAATGGATTGCAACTCATCTGTCCTGTCATCTGGTTGATCCCGTGGAGGTTAGGGAGTCAAGCCCTTCTTAATTTACTGATTCGGTGAATGTATTATGATAACTTGTTGTGTGGATAGTTGTTTTTCATGACTTAGTTTAAACTGACCCCTACGACCTGAGATTTTGTTACATAGGCTCTGTCTTACTAATATTCGGGATTTTTAAATACCATTAAGGGTTTGGTTATCTTTTTGAATGATGGATTATTCTACCTAAGCTTGGGGTAGTAATTTTAATGAATTCATGATGATGTCTTTTCTGCTCATATCATTTAATCTGCTTACTGGTTATATTTTTTAAAATGGGCTTATCACATAATGTCTATATATTCCCTACTATTCTATTCTAAACATTATGGTGCATTAAATATCTTTTCTTCCCTACACTGAATTTTATCATCTATCTGTTCTTGGTTTGCTTCTTAGTACATTAATGACGGACAAAAGGGGGGAGAAGAAACCTACCCACCAAAACAATGATTCTTCACTTGGCAGGGTTTGTTCCTTCTTGTTACATGTTGATCATGGCAAAAACTACTGGGGAGCAACATTATTGTGTTACATGTTCAAATTGTTTAGAGTTGTAAATTGAAATTTTGATATGTAATCTTTCATTGTTTTGATATGTCATTGGTATGGGCCATGACAATGTCTTGGGTTAGGTTGTTTTTGTCACGTAATTGACAAAGGGGGAGATATATAGTGCACTCACCTTGCACACTATGTTTGTCAATCATGTGATTAGTTGTGTCAAGTAGTCGGTTGGGTCCTTGGCAAATGAAGACCGACGATGCAACTAGAGCAAAAGCCCAAGCTACAAGTTCAAAGAACAAGAAGCTTCTACGATCTTGATCTTACCTAGAGATGACCTTGACCCTTAATAGGAAAACCCACATAGATCATCTATTCAAGTCATTCTAAGTCTATATTTTCTATCACTCTAATGTTCGCTTTAGTAGGTTTAAAGTTGCTTAATGAATTGCTCGACAAAAGTTCAAATAGGAAAATCTGTTCCAAATCAATTAGAGAAGGTGCCACCAAATGACACCTTTGATACCACTAAAGTGTCATTTGGTACCATCGAAGACACATTCGGTGCCACCGAAAATGCCCAAAACAGTCCAGCAACATTTCAAAGCTAATTCGGTACCACTAACTGGATATTCTATCCCACCGACTGCCACCGAAGAACAAAATTCGGTGCCACCGAAAATAACAAAATTCATCCAGCAGCTTCAGGATCTAATTCGGTACCACTGAGTGATATTTCGATACCACCGAGTGATATTTCTGTGTCACCGAATGTTTACTTGGTGGAACCAAAAACTATCCATTTTTTATCTATTAGGACTTTTTCTTTATAAATACAGGACCCAAAACTTTATGAAAGAAGTGAATTTAGGTATTTTCGAGTCTTTAGTGTATCCCAAGCTTATCTCACTCATCTTAGACTCTATCCACGAGAGATTCATGCTTTCTTTATTATGATTTCTCACTTCAATAAGCATTCAAAGCTCCTATTAATGAAGAACATAATCTCGAGCCTTCTCTAGAGTACAGAAACCAAACCTATTAGCAAATCCAGTCTCCATGATACTCTAGAGCATCCATTGGTTGAATCCCTTAGTAAATCCATTCATAACCTTTGATAAGAGATTCAACTCACTCTCATTACGTTGGTTACCTTTATAAGAACATCATATGTAAGGTTCTTGATTGTGAAGCTGATACAACAAGAAAATCATAGCATCGTGATCGAGAGAGTATCAGGGAGCTGATTCAAGAACAAAAGAGCGAAGATCAAGCAACCCAAGATAAGCTACAAAAGAGGACTCATTCCAACAAATAAGTGTCATTGTTAAGAGTCCATAAGTTAGTCTCTATCCTTGTATAGGATTGAGGGTAAGAGTTTGCTATCCACAAACCCATGTAGGTGCCTAGTGTGGGACCTTAGCCGGTGGGCCTAAACGTACGTGCCTTGTGTGGGACTTTGGCCGGTGGACCTAAACGTAGGTGCCGTGTGTGGGACCATGGCCATAAGGCCTAAATGTAGGTTCTTAGTGTACGACCTTTACACGAGTAGAGAGCATAAATTGTGAGTCCTTTGTATAGGGTTGTAAAGGTTTATGGTGAACCTAATTTAAAACCATTGATAGTGAAATCGAGCACACTCTAGGATAGAGCGCGGTTGTCGAGAGTGAAGTACACACATAGCCAAACCACTATACATCCTTATATTTGCAATTGTCATTTACACATCTATTTAATCATGATCATTTAAGTTTAAATGCTTGATTATTTATGTATAATTGAATGATTGCTTAAGATTGATAGGTAGCACATTCCACACACAAGTGCACAATGTTATAGGCTAGTTGCTTTATTTGTATATCTTGAGTAACCTATGTGATTGGACCCTCTATTGGCTTGAACGCCTTTAGAGTTACATTGCCTTACTTAGTTAAATTGCAAATCAATTTAAGGTAGGCAATAAAATTTTTAATTGGTATAATCAGCAAAAAGTCCTATCACCCACCCCCCAGGACTCTTGGACCATTCCATACTTCTACTACAGCGGTCTAAACCGCAATTTCAGCTTTCACATCATTTGCATTTGTATTTTCTTGTTCTGATTCATCAGACTCAGAAGAATTTTAAGAGTCAGATGATTCATCCCAAGTAGTTATTATGCCCTTTCTTTTTTACCTATCTTTTTTAGGACATTTATTTGTCAAGTGCCCATATTCATGACAGTTTAAACATTGAATGTCCTTTGTTTTAAATTTTTAAAAATTAGATTTTCTTTTTCTTTTACTAGATGGTTTTTTAAAATCTATTCTTTTCTTATTTTTGAAAATTCTATAAAATTTCTTAGCTAACATTGACATATCATCTTCATTTTCTTCAAAATCAGAATTAGAACTATTTTATTTTGAAACAAATTTAAAAGATTTAAGAGCAATAAACTTAGCTTTAGGAGCCTTAAAATTCAACTCATATGTTTGAAGAGAGTTAACTAACTCCTCAACCTTCATAAGATCAGTATCTCTTAATTCCTTAATAGCAGTAACCTTAGAGTTCAATATGTCAGGAAGAGATCGTAGTATTTTTACACAAACATTGCTTTCTGGGATTCTATCTCCTAGACCATACATAGAATTTACTATGTCATTTAGTTTCGTATAGAAGTCCATAAAAGTCTCATTTTCTTCCATATGAATTTTCTCAAATTTGGTAGTGAGGATTTGAACTTTTGATTTCTTGACAATAGTAATTCCTTCATGTGTCATTTCGAGAATGTATCAAGCTTGCTTAGTTGTATCTCATGAAAAATTCTTTTGAATTCATTAGCCGATAGAGCACAAAGTTATGGCATTTAAGGCTTTAGCATTAGCACTGCTTTTACTTTTCTGACCTGTGGTTCATAAATAGAATGTAGCTTTTCTCATAAATTTGAATCCATCCTCAGCTACTACTTCAGTCATAGGAGGTTTTCATTTAGTCACAGTGGCTTGCCATATACTTTCATCTAACGATTTTAGAAAAATCCTCTTTCTGACTTTCCAGTATGAATAATTAGAGCCATCAAAAGGAGGTGGCCTAGTAATAGATAAACTGTTGAAATTTGACATAATAAAGCTCTGGATCTAAACTCAAGGAAATTAATACAAAAAATAGAGCAACCCGCTCTGATACCACTTGAAAAGGAGAATTTAAGAAGTCCTAGAGGGGGGGGAGGGGGGGGGGGGTGAATAGGACTATGACAACTAATTGAATAAAGTGTTGAATAATAAATAAATCAGAGATCTCAATTGCCTTAGTATTGAAATGTTGATTCTAACTGATTCGTAGGACAACCTTCACCCAAACAAGTTTAGGTAGGACAACATTATTTCATGAATGTGATTAGAATCAAAACCCCAAACTAATCAAGAGTAAATAAAATAAATATTAAAATCATTCACCACTTATACTGAAATAAAATTACAACCATTCACCACAAAAGTAATAAAAATATTCACCACAAACACCAAAAATTATAGTGGTTCGGTGTGTCAACAATTGTTCTCAAATAGTCACGCCTACTCCACTCCCAAAATTACTCTACACGTAACCTAGGCTTTCAATATGAATAAGGTTTTCTCAAGGTCACCTTAAAACTTGATATAGTCGTGATTTTACCGGGCTATCACAAATAAAACACATCACTGAGATTTTCTGGCTATCTCAGAAAAATCAAATACAAAAAGTAAACAAATGTATACTTATCTTCACCATAAAAGAAGTTATAAACGAAGAACTTTTTCTAGAATGTTCAATGTTCAATGGTCAGTTCGATAGAAAAGGTTCAGGGTTCTATTAATTTTTTAATTAAGATTTAAACTAATGGCTACCTGTATTAATTCTTTTAAATCTCAACAAGAAGAGTAATATCCACTCTTTTTAGAATCAAAATGACAGATTCTAAGATTAAGGAATTAAAAAAAAATCTATAAAAAGTAATTTATAAATATTGTTCAATAGCTTAAATATAAATGGAGCTTCTCTCTCACTTGCAAAAGGATTTGAATAGTCTTGAATGAATTTTCGAATTGAGAAAAAACCTCAATTTATAGGCAAAGAAGTTGGTTATTCGATTGGCCCAAGCACCTAATTCAATTCTAATGGATTTTCATATTTCAGCAGGATAAGATATAACAAATCTTCGACTGGTTGAAGGCCCTATTCTACTGGTCGAGGGTGGGCTTCGACTGGTCGAAGGTGGTCTTCGACTGGCCAAAGGTACCAAAATCTGAACTGATTCAGTTGCTAGACTTCGAGCCGAGAAACTTAGGATTGGTCAAAGATTGCCCTTCGACTGGTCGAGCAAGCCACTCGACTGGCCGAAGAAGCAACAAATTTTTTGTTTTGCTTGGTTTGTTCTAGGACTGGCTGAGTAAAACTTAGGCTAGTCGAGCTAAACCTTAGGCTGGTCGAAACTTAACTACACACAAACATAAAAATCCAATTTTAAATAGTTTTTGAAAGCACCTAAACTTAAGGTCTGTCTAGGGTTTATAATACCTAAAATGACTGAACTTTTTTATCTTGAAGTAGATTAAAGACTTGAACTTCTTTATGGAGCTTGATCTTCTACTAGAACATCATTTGATCTTAACTTCATGTTGTCTTTCTAGCTTGATCTTCTACTAGACCTTGAACTTAGCTTGAACCTTGATCTTTAACCATACTTGAAAATCACTTGATAATATGTTTTGACTAAACGAAATTTGATAAACAAAGTGTGCATTAAACATTATAGCACTTACAGATAGATTGCTCCTTTTTTTTTCACATTTTCTTTCATTGGATACATATAATAGGCGTGGCCTCGGTTTTTTTTTTTTTTTTTTTTTTTGCCAACCTCAAATGGTTGGTATTATATATAGATAGACTAGTGTGGAAAGAATATGGATTATAATTACTATTATTGTTCTATTTTTTTTCTATGTGTCAATTGTGGAATGGAAGTGAATTTTTTGTACATGTGTATTGAATGTTGAAGAATGTAGATTGTTTATGTATCTGAGGGGGATGTAAAGACTTTTTTTTCTATAATAAGGTACTACAATGTAAGTTACCAAATGACCCTTGTAGGTGGTGTCTTGATTCTCAACAGCGGTATATTTATGAAAATGTCACTAGTTTAGTATTTGATTCAAGATGGATCATTTCTTGTTTTAACAGTCATTCCTTCCATCCTTTGCCATGCCTCTTTTTTTTTCATTTTTTTTTTTCATTTTCAAGTTCATTACAAATAGGGAAAACCTGATAGACAGTCCAGTTATATTATTTGGTGGATCCACATGATAAAATGGCATGAACAAACATGTATCCATAAGCCCGTGTGGTAGTTACTTGCACATGGATTTCTCTCTAGTCATTAGGCAAATGGAGAGATTGTCCACTCTAGTGCTTTGAAAAATGTGGACAATCAAATCAGCTATTCAGACAGTATTAAAATCACTTTTGCATGGGCCATCATGAAAAATACACTACTAGAAGACTCTATATAAGATGTGGTGAGGATCAATGGACAACTGATTATAACCAGTAGCCTATGGCCAAATGCTGGAAGATTAGTACCCTTTGAATGGTGCCAATGTAAATTCAAGATTAGGCCTAGTGATAGTCCCCAAAAATACATGGGTTGGATGATATAATTCAATGTTTGTCATTTTTTCTTTAGAGATTGCATTTTCTTAATTTATGAATGACATGGTGAGGATTGCCATTGCAAATGCGGTGATTTAGAACAAATAGGTTATGGTTATACCATTACAGTTCTCTAAGAGAGAGCAATATAGTGATCTTAGAACACTAAATCGCTTCTCTAAAGCTCTCAGATAGTAGTGAAACTTCGATTTCTCATTTTTCCTTAGGTCACTTTATTTGTTACACAAACTATAGATGCATGTGTACAAGATGTGGGGCATTGAACAAGTTGGATGGACAGTGAGTGTTCTTTGTCCAAAAAGGTTTGGCAGCTTAACTGACTAAGTGGACCACCCATTCAAGTTGACAAACACTACACACCCATTCAAAAGATAGGCAATTTCATAATATTCACTTTATATGATATTCAGCTAAAGGAATACCCAACTCCAACACATGAACCAAATAACTAAATTTGAGCACATCAATGTTAAAATATGGCCAATGTCTAGCTAATCAGTTCTTAGCAATAAATTCAACCCAGTGGCAATATGTTAATAATCATTAGTAGCAACAAAAGTTGAGCGCACAATTAAGTTTTTTCTTATATAGGCCTTGTCTATGCTTTGTTATATGTTGGGTATCACAGTTCCTGAAAAAAATATAGACATTCTTGATTATTCTAGCCAGTAAAACCAGAGTCATCCTAGTCTCATTTACTTGATGAGAATAGCTTGAATGGGATGATTTCACTTGCAACGGACCTAAACAGGAGAGAGAGAGAGAGAGAGAGAGAGAGAGAGAGAGAGAGAGACTATTAGGAACAACTTTTTCGTGACTTTGCCGATGAAAGTCAGTAGAAATAATTTAGGGGCATTATTTCCTAAATATAAACAATAGCTTATAACTAATGTAAGCAAAAAAGAAAATTAAGTTCAACAGAAGAAAGAACAACTGCTTTTATTTGTGCTTTTGCAATGTGTTCTTGTGCCATTGACGTGTTTGAAAGGGCTGAAATTGCTCCCTTCTCTATTATGCAGGTCACACCACAGGCATTTCACTAGTTTCAAAGCTTCCATTGGCTTACCTTCATCCTGTATCTATATTAAGGAAAGGGCAAAAACAAAAACAAAAAACCTAGATATACCACATTATAAATGAATGGATCCCACTTAAGAGGAACAATGTTTAGGTGCAGACATTGCATACCCAATATAATGTGATCTAATGCATCCCCTCATTGGTTGGCCATGCAAGAATCATCAACATAAATGGGGTCCCCTCTCACGTATCATGCGCAAGAACCTGATTTGGTCAGACGGCAGGTGGGTGCCGTCGAGAGCCTCAATCGAAAGAAATAAAAGAAAGGAGGGATGATACAGTGAGTGGATGGCAATTAGGATGCAAGGTGGGTGGTAAGAAAATTGAGAGATAGTAAAAAAAAAAAAAAAACCCTTAAAATGGAGTTTACCCGTATGTGGTCAAGTGCGTGTACGGTCGAAACAGAGAAAGATCGGCAAACGGATCTCCGATAGAGGAGCATTCATTACAAGGGAACATACCATTGGTATTCAAGCAATGACATTTTATCATGTCACTTCAATAGCCTTTTGGCTACTAAAGAGTTCGGTATCCAATCCGCTCTTGAGATGGATTGGCTACTCGGATGCGGATTTCCTGTGAAAGGCTTTCACGGGAACTTCCTGTGCCATGAAGTTAGGTGAGTCCCACCATGATGTTTATGGGAAATCAACCACGTTCATCATTTTTGCAAGATCATGTTAGAACATAGACCCACAAATGACGGAAATCCAAATCTCATATGGGCCACACAACAAAGGATAGAATGTCCATCGTTGAAACACACATGGCCCACAGAAGATTTGAATCAGGATAATTTTTATGTTTTCAGTTAATCCTACTAGAATTTAATTTATTAATGGTATGGATGGTATATTTAAAAATAAAAAATAAAAAAAACATCGGACCCCAAGAAGGTTTCAACGGTAGGAATTTACCTACATACCTTTACCTGAGGTACGGCTCACTTGAGCTTTGGATTTATATCAATTTTGGGCCCATCACCTAAAATGATCTTGCAAAACTGATGGGCGTGGTGGATTTCCCATAAACATCAGGGTGGGTCCCACCTAACTTACCGTCGCAGGAAGATCCTGCGAAAGGCTTTCGGAGGAGAAATTTACGACTGTGGACCCTACCTTTTATCCAGTGGTTTTTACGAAGCAATACAAACCATGATGTGTATTTCATCTATGCCGGCCATCTATTTTTTCTAGATCATTTTATGGTATGAGATCAAAAACGAGGTATATCCCGATCTTATGTGGACCACATTACAGGAAACGTGTTCATTCGTAACGTCAGCCATTAAAACTTGTTGGGGCCATAAAAGTTTTGAATCAAACCCATCTTTGTTCTTTCCCTTCATCTGGGTATGTATGACCTAATAAACGGATCGGATGTCAAATAAACAGTACAGTGGGCCTTAGGAGGATTTTAATGGTGGATATCCAATCACTATCGTTTTCCTGTGGTGTGGTCCACCTGATATTTATATCCCCCAATTTTTGGGATCAAGCCCTAAAATGATATGTAAAAATGGATGAACGGAATTGATGAAACACATACATCATGATGGCCCCACAGAGCACCGACCATCAGCCACCGGGCTGGTGGCAGGGGGAGTACCCAATCCGTTTCCCTATCTGGCCTGGTGTTGCGCGTCGCGATAAAACACGGTGTGGCCCACGACGTAGTACCGTCCAGTAGCAGGCGCGTCACTACTGGCAGTGGCAGGATGCAATCCGCGTCCAACGAATTTCACCGCAAATTTCCCAATAAGAAATGGTAAATTTTGATACGCACGCAAGTGGCTGCACGGAATTCTATGCATTTTCCTCCTTGAAGTATACTCGGACAATTCTCAACCATTGTGACCGTTGATACGGTGGGCCACCAAGTGGTTAGGTCGTGCCCAGAAATGTAGGCACTTGAACTTTGGTGTCCATCCGAGCATTGTAATTCGGAAAAATTAAAAAATAAAAGTTACTCAGGTCCAGATTCAACAACCAACTCCGACAAGAAATGGATGGACAGAGTTAGCGTCGTATGGCCCATCCACATTGTGACCCAACTATAAAAACTGCCGATAACCCGTATTTTTTTCGGTGCATGCCATGTGTCCATGGAGGTAGTACACTTCAAAATTGAATTGGCCTTATACACGAGCATGCACATGTGTGTGAGATGGGGTGGTAGGCTCTCAGGAGTTTCAACACCCGGTCAAAGGTTCGAGTACCCGTATATACCGAAATTCCACTAGCGTGAGTGTGTGGGGTGTAAAAAAAAAAAAAAAAACACATACATTTGTGTGAGATCGGGTCCTTTCAATCCATGTGCGATACCTAAAGTCAAGGCCCATGTGATCATTACGTGGGGGCAACAGATGTTCAAATAAATGAATGATTACCAAAAATTGGCTGATGGTTCAAATTTTCAAATTCTGTACATGGCCCACCTTATAATCGTATTTGCGTGATTTTAGGTGCATCGAATAGAAATAGTGACGGGATTGAAGAGCGGGTGAGATGGTACGCACGTGTGACTGAGCGACTTTCAATGTGTACATGTGCGTCATTTGTCACGAGCTTCTGTACATCGATCTGCTATGGCATTCCACTATTCCTTGATGAAAAATGTCACCATACAGCGGCTGTATCATAAGTTATGATACATCCTTTTCTTGACCAACAACATGTCATATGTGTAATATCTAATCGGACCAAAATCTGGGCCACACCATGATTATTAGATAAAATGAAAATCAGGACGATTCACGCATTGGGTTGGCCACACCAGTATCCTGAGCCATACGATTAGTTGTCCATTGATTTAGGATTGTCGGTTTAGGATTTAGAGGATTGGGGTTCAGAGGGTTACTTTTGAAAACTTTTGGGCCCACTACAATGTTTAATCACCATACAACTTGATAAAGGGAAAATACGATTGTTAACCAATCCAAAACTCATGTGGCTCTGGTGAATCTTTAATTGTAGGTGTTCAATCCGCACAGTTTCTCGTGGTGTGGTCCACTTTAGCTTTGTGTCTTTTTTTTTTTTGTTTCATTAAGTTGAAAAAATATATAAACCACAAGGATAAAATTAGAGCTGGGCACAAACCGACCCGATTCGAACCGAACCAAAGGTCTGAATCAGTACGGTTCAAGTAAAATCAGTAAGATCCGACCGTTCATCGGATCGAATTCGGATTATGGTCAATCCGGACCAATCCGAACTGAATGGATCTATTATTAAGTGTGTGTGTGTGTGTGTGTATAATATTTTTACTACCCTAAGTATGTATATATATATATATATATATATATATATATATATATATATATATATATATATATATATAGTTATATGGTTTTATTTTATCTCTTTTACTTTTTACCCTACTCAACAACACCCGCACTCCAATCTCCCTTTCTCTTTCTCTACCCAAACGAGCAATCATCTCAATCCAACCACTTTCATCTGTCTCTACCCGAACAAGCGCCACACCCAACCATTTTGATCCAGCCACTCAACAACCCAGCCCACTCATCATCATCATTAATCATCTTCATTCATCAAGTAGGTACGTAGGTTTCATTTTTATTTATTTATATATATTTTTTTAATTTTAACCTGTATTTTGGAGCGGTGGCCCACCATTTTTATTTTAAAAAAATTTTAAATAAAAAATAAAATCAGGACCGATCCGAACGGTACCCAATCCAATCCGACTCGATTTCTCTAATCGAGTTGGATTCGGATTAAGCCAGCAGTGGTCCAGATCAGATCGAGTCAAATGACCTGAACTTGGTACCGGATCGGATCAAGTTCGAGTAAGGCCATGTAAATTTTGAACCGACTCGCGTTGGACCCAATCCGATCCAACTCAACTTAGATGCCCAACTCTAGATAAAATGGAAGCGGATTGGCTGGTGTACCACCCACCAACAATATAGCTGATGTGAGCACATGTCGTGTGAAGATGAGCGTCGACGCTCCTCGACTTGAGTTATACAACAATTTGAAGGAGATCAAAGTTACATGGGCTTCAAAATTATGTATTTATTATATCCACACCGTTCATCCATTTTTTGAGATCATTTTACACCATGAACCAAAAAGTGAATCATGTCCAAAGCTCAACCGAACCACACCACAAATAGTAGCAGGGAGAATGATTTTTACCATTAAAACATTCGTAGGCCCACCATAGCGTTTATTTTCCATCTAATCTATTCATAAGGTTATAAAGACATGGATGAAGAGGAAAAACAAAGATCATATCGATCCATAAGTTCAAACAAAGATCATATCGATCCATAACTTCTGTAATGACGCAGGGGAGGACGTGAGGTCGAGCACCATCTTCCTCGAGATGATGACTATTCCGAATCTACGGAACTTCTCTGAACTCCTCACAGAGATTTCTCGAATCCACGAGGAAAGAAAATAGGAAATAGAAATAAATGCTAATAAATTCAAATTTAATTAATGAATGAATAAAAAAGAGTTCACAACCCTTTAAATAGGGGTACCAAGCAATGAGAAAGAAAATAGAATCAAACTACAACTAAAACTCCTAGAATTCACGACTTACTATAAATAGTAAACTTACTATTTATAAATGGTCATGATATCTACTAGTGCGCAAGGTTTTCGGCTAAAAATAGTAAGTGTTCTATTTGGCTTCACCAAACCGTTCTCCAAATTATTCTAAGCCCTTTTCACGTTTGGCGCAGCTCTTAAAGCTCGACAGATGAAGAGTTATAATCAAACTAAAACTTACTATAGTAAAAATGAAATTTAAACAAGGAAACGACTGTCGATCTAGGAGTTTTTTGCAATTCCAGGCTACGCAACCCAGCATAGCGGGGTTGGTTGGCTAAAGTAGCTCGTTCTACCCCAAAATCATATATTTTACTTTAGATAACTCATTCCGGATTGCGATACGCCCAATCTAAGGTCTGACAGCCCGGATCACTTCTGTCATCAACTGGGCCTTTTTTGATCCATCTTGGCCGTGAAACTATTTACAACCGGCTCTACATCATGTAACCATTAAAAGGGTTTCAATGATAGACTTTCAATCCCCACTGCTGTTTTCAATGTGGTCCACTTGATCTTTAGAACTATCTTATTTTTCAGCTCAAGATCTAGGACGATCTCGCTAAATGGATGGACAATTTGGATATAACACATACCTCGATATCGGACCGACGGAACTTTCTGGCATCAATACACTTGCTAGATAGCTGGTGTGTGGTACACCGGCCAATCCGCTTCCGGATAAAATATATGTAAGTAATGATAAGGCTATCGAGCTTTTCCACCACCGACTTTGGGGAGTAGAAGGGGTTATAGGGGGTCACTATCCAATCCGAGATCAATTTTTCAGCAATTGGACAGTCTACGCATGTGACATGTCAGGGAGCATAAATAAAATAAAAAGCTGTACTATTGCTGGTGAGACAGCCGCGCTGCTCTCAAGAACTCGGGTTAATTCCGTAACACCCATTTTCCAATCATTGGGTCATATGTGTAGAGCATCGGAGCCGGTCAAATGGTCAGCCACAATGCGTAAATCACGTGGTATGAAAATCAGGCCAAGTCACTTATTTGGGGACCGAAATCTTTTTAAAAATAAAAAACAAAAAATTTACGCTAGTGCAGTACAATAAACTAACGGTAGAGATTTTATGGTCATTTCTCATATGAATGAGAACAGATAACCTGACAGCCACAAGGTACGGCAACTTGCTGTATGCTACCACCTTTCCCCCCAACAGGCTACTAATGTGTGATACCAACCATCACTCGTGGTAGCAAAAGTTTCCCAAACAAGCATCACTCTCCACGTGCAAACCCGATTGCTCGGTGAATTTCCACCCTTGACTGGTGCACCGACTAACAGAATTTGATTATGGCATGAGCTGTTGGTAGAAGTGGGCCAGCGAAGTACATAGCTGACCTAGCAACTTTCAAATTTGCTTTGCATGACAACATCTTATTCGTTTGTCATAACCAATCAAATCTCTCCCCCTCAGCTCACCAAGATTGTCCTTTACCTGTACCAATGGATCATGGTGCATGGGAAGTTCATCCCTAGATGGGACTACCATGTTTGTAAAATTTTCCTCCCTTTCATCCGTATTTCCATGTCATATTAATACATGAACTTAAAATGAGCAAATCCAAAACTCAAGTGAGTCACGTAGAAGAGGATTGAACATGCACGGCTAGAACACGTGTGATGTTATGGAAATTTTGAATCAAGCTACTATTTATATTTTCAACTCATTCTAATAAGAATAACCTTATGAACAGTAATAAACATTACGGTGGGTCTTAGGAAAGTTTCTAACTCTTTGAATTTACGTACACATGTAGTAATAAACATCATTAGAAGATATTAGGAAAGGAAAGTTTAAACAGGAAGAATTTACCTACCTTTTTCCTTACCGCACACTTAAGTTTTGCATGGCCCATCCTCTAAAATGACCTTGCAAAACTGATAAACATTGTGAGTTTTATGTAAACAACAGGGTGGGCCCCACCTAACTTCCCATCACAGCAAGTTTCTGCGAAAGCCTTTGGCAGGGAATCGCCGTCCCCAGTATAATGGAAACGGATTGGCTACTCTCCTTGCCACTAGCCCAGTGGCTGGTGGTCAATGCTCTGTTGGCCTCACCATGATATATGTGTTTCATCCATGCTTTTTATCCATTTTTAAAGATCATTTGAGGGCTTGATCCGAAAAATGAGAGATATATAAATCTCAGGTGGACCACACCACAGGAAAATAGTAGTGATTGGATATCCATCATTAAAATCCTCCTAAGGCCCACTATACTGTTTATTTGACATCCAATTTGTTAATTAGGTCATACAGACTTAGATGAGGGGAAAAAACAAAGATAAGCTTGATCCAAAACTTTTATGCCCCCAAAAAGTTTTTAATGGTCGACGTTCAATCAACACTGTTTCCTATAATGTGTTCCACTTGAGATTTGGATATACTTTATTTTTGGGCTCATTCCATAAAATGATTTATAAAAATAGATGGATGGCATGGATGAAACACATACATTATGGTGGGGCCCACAGAGCACGGACCACTAGCCATTGGTTGGTGGTAGGGGGAGTATCCAATCCATTTCCGATATATAAAAAAAAAAACACCACACCACGGTGGCCCCTCCGAGACCCTAACGGCAGTACTCAGTCTAGAAATCGGATTGCTTACACCGTATGCTCTTATCGTACCAAGCAAACTCTGTTAAGTCCACCGTGAATGTATGTAGTTTATCCACGCCGTCCATTCATTTTTTCAGATAATTTTAGGGTTTCAACATAAAATTGATGCATGTAAAAAGCTCAATTGTACCATACCATAGGAAAATGTGGAAGTATTGATTTCCACTGTTGAAAACTTTATAAGGCTCCCAATGATGTTTATTTGTCATCCAACTTGTTCATAAAAACAGAAAGACATGGATGACTGGAAAACACAAATATCAGCTTGATCTAAAACTTTAGTTAGCCTCAAGAATTTTTCAATGGTAGAAGTTCAATTCACACTGTTTCTAGTGATATGGTCCACTTAAGGTTTATATATACTTCATTTTTGAAATAAAGCCCTAAAATTATGTGATAAAAGAGATGGACAGAATGTCGAAATAATGCATGAATGACAGTGAGGCTCACAGAGTTTGCTCAGTACGCTAAGCGTACCGAGTTACTCAGTACGCAATTCTCTTCCCCCAATCCAAGTTAGAAGCCCTCGCCGTTAAATCCTGCCCGGTTGTTCCAGTACGAACTTCGGCAGCCAGCAGACCACTGCCCAATCCGCCTCCTATCCTTTGCTG
Organism: Magnolia sinica; assembly: GCF_029962835.1. Taxonomy (NCBI): domain Eukaryota; kingdom Viridiplantae; phylum Streptophyta; class Magnoliopsida; order Magnoliales; family Magnoliaceae; genus Magnolia; species Magnolia sinica. Next base: position 32,850,349 of record NC_080582.1, on the reverse strand, counting down.
GTGTGGGGCCCACGTGGAAGGTAGGAGATGCACCGCATAGATGGAGACATCTGTCTTTTGTCCACCATGCGTCCACCCCTAATAATTGGGATTGAGAGAAAAAATTGATGCTCTGACAGAGTACAATAAATCATACACAGACACTTGAAAATTACTTAAAATTTGAACACTTGTAATAAATTAATTAAAAAATAAACCGTCCAAGGTGGTGTTGATGTGTTAGTTTATTTGATTATCTGACCATCACATTCTTTAACATCTAATGAATAGTTAAAATTAAGATATTCAATGGTATTATTTCAATAAATGAGTGTTTTTGAATCAGAAGTTATAATATTTTAACTCATCTAACTATTGGACTGTCAGTCAGGGACAGTGCCACAATTTAGTCGGTTAGATTTGAGTTAACATATGATATTCGTACCATCTTTAAATGCCTTGTATCAATACTCATACACAACCAGAGCATCAAATAACTGCAATTCATAATTCCCACCCACTTCAATAAAAACCGTATCATGAGCGCGAGAAGAAAATTCCGTCCCTAGTTTTATCATATCTAATAGTGGTGACTCATCGTCCTTACACGGGGCACTGAGGACATCTATCCAGACTATCTATGGGTCCCATCATGAAGCATATATTTAAAGGTCACATGGATTGAGCAATCTTAACCATCCAATTAATGGTTAAGAGTAAAACAGTTGATGGTCTATGTTTGAAGGGAACAGTCGGATGGTAATATCATTTCCTCCTGTGTTTTTTTTTTTTTTTCGGTTTTATTTCCATCCACAGTAGGATCAGCAGTTTGGGTGGTCTAGATTGCTATACAACTGTGCCATATGTACGTTTGAAGAGTCACCACCATTTATTAAATGGTGTAAAACTATAGAATCTAGCCCTGTTACTATTGAGAGGAGATCGTTGATACCATGGAAGAACGTGCCACTTGATACACAGTCACTGCCAACTTGTAGACTTAGAAGACTTTAAATAAAATTTAACCGTCCAAATTGTCTGAACTACTTTGGCAATGCTATCATCAAAAAATTAGATTGGTAGGAGAATCATAACCGTTGATTTGCTGATGCTAGCTCGCGACCAGCGGTATTTTCATTTTGACGGTCCAGTGAATTTCCATCAATCAGATTCTTTTGTCAGTGTACTTCATTATGTTGATGACTATATATATATATATATATATATAGAGAGAGAGAGAGAGAGAGAGAGAGAGAGAGAGAGAGGGGGCGGGGTGGATCAGGACACAGGAATTAAACTGCCAGACGCACGGATGCAGTATGTGCAAGTTTTATCACATCCACGTAGAAATTTTATTTTTATTAATATTTACTTTTAATCCTCAAAGGGTCTGCTTCGTATGAGGCCATGTATTTGACATGCATTGAGATTTATCATGGATTAGCAACCAAGAACAAAAATTTAATGAACTGGGCATGATAATTAAAATCACCAATAGTTCATATTTGAAGCAAATGTTGAAATTTATTTTTAATTATTAAATTAAATAATAGAAATGGTTAGAATTATGCATTGCATCTTTTTGCTTTGGCTTCATTTAAATATTTGAAATTTCGGCTTTTCTTCCAAAACATTATTTGAAAAAATATATATATATTTTTTTTGAAAAGTTTAGTCCCACATTGTTTGAAGAGAAAGAGAAAAAGAATTTATACGCTTTGAGTTCTCTAATACTCTAACTTGGAGAATTGAGTGAGAAGAAGGTCGGCTTGTGTGTTCCAGTAACGCATGCCCTGAACAGTTTTGGATGCATCTTTTACAAACGCCTTTTTAAATCGAGGATCAAAATCATCTTCTTCCAATTTCTTGTATTCCTCTTCTCTCTTGTACAAACATTCGAGTGGGTTTTTTATTTTTACATACACAAAGGCTATCATATTAGATGAGACTGCATACCGAGTTCTTCTATGATATCTTCATAATTGTTATACGCTGAACCACCAAGGCTTGTCTTATCTTGAAAATAGTTCACTAGTAACCCAGCAACAATCTCATAACAATAAGAGGGGATTCAATTCAAACCTTTAAAGATAAATTAGTAGCCAAAAGATTCAGTCAAAAAGAATTAATTGACTTCTTTGAAACATATGCATTTGTAGCACGAATAATTTCTATTAGAATATTATTCGCATTAACATCCATACACCATTTTCATGTTCACCAAATTGATGTAAAAACTATTTTTCTGAATGGTGACTTCAATGAAGAGGTATACAAGGAGCGACCAAAAGGATTTATTCTTCCAGAAAATGTAAACAAAATGCGTAGAGTTGTTAAATCTTTATGTAGATTACAGAAAGCACCAAAACGGTGGCATAAAAAGTATGACTCTAAAGTGTTATTTTATGATTTAAAGCGTAATATAGTTAATAAATACATATATTGTAAAAATATATAATAATTACATTATCATGATATGTATGTATGTTGATGGCGTGTTAATAATAAGCAACAATATAAAGGGTGTGATTGAAACAAAGAGGTTTCTCTCCTCCACATTCAAAATAAAGGATCTTGGACAAGTTGATGTAATCATAGGTATCAAAATTAAACATCATAATAGAGGTTATACATTATGTCAAATTTCATTATATTGATAAAGTACTAAACAAGTTTAATCATTTGCATATTAAAGAATTAAATACCCAATTTGATCCAAGTACCAAATTAATACCAAATACTGAAAGAGTAGTTGCACAACTAGAATATACAAGTGTAATATGTAGTCTTATGTATACAATGCAATACACAAGACCCAATATAGTATTTGCAGTGAGTAAACTAAGTAGGTTTATAAGTAATCACAATATAGAATATTGAATAGCCATAGGCAAAGTTCGTAGTTATCTTAAAGGAACTAAAGAACTCAGGATATTCTATTCAGAATTTTCAAACGTATTGAAATGATATACCGATATGAGTTGAATATCGAGTGCAGAGGATAATAAGTCAACTACAAAATGGGTATTCACCCTAGGAGGTGCAATGATCTCTTGGGGATTCAAGAAATAACGTGCATAATATACCCGACAATGGAATCTAAATTTATAGCATTAGCTACAACTAGTAAAGAGGCTGAGTGGGTAAGGGATATTCTATTAGAAATCTTATTTTATTCAAAGCCTATACAAGTTGTATCACTTTATTGTGACGGTGAAGTCACTTTAGTGAGATCGTATAGCAGCACATATAATGAAAAGTCCAAACACATCGGTCCGAGACGTGATTAGGTGAGATAATTAATTCAAGATGGAATCAGTATCATCACTTATGTGAAGTCAAGTAATAACTTGGTTGATCATTTCAATAAACCTTTTAACAAGAGAATGATAATGACAATATTTAGAGGGATGAGGTTGAAACGCTTTAATCAAAATATCCATCAATTATGTAAACTCAACCTAATACTAATAAATTACTAGTTCTTAGATTTAATGAGTAAAAGCAATTCAATTATATGTGGAAAGTTTCATAACTAGAAATAAAAAAGATCTTCATCTGTGATGGATGGTGCTGGCCATTACAGATAGAGGGTTTGGTCATAGAACTCTTAATGAAGTCTAGTCTTTAGGATAAGTGCCTAAAATGTGATGGGGACACTAGAAAGACTTCACTTATCTGAGCGTAGAGGTGGTGCTGCCTCTCATGAGAGTTAGAGTGTCTCTTAAGATTGCTCATGAAAACAGGATAAGCACATGTCTATTAAAAATGTTAAGCGAGTATATTAAGGAATCCCGTATATGCTGACATAATTATGTGTGTGGTTTCTTTGATTTTATCATATAGAAATATTATGCTCGAAGCGTATGCCACCAGTGATTCCGATAGGCCTTTGAGTAGCTTACACTAATGGAAGGTTCAAATCAAAAGATACATTTTTGTATATATAAGAAAGGCGTATTTTTTCTGGCAGAGATTTTTATTATTCTTATTTAACCAAGTGGGAGATTGTTGAGATTTATTCTCAATTGGGTTAGTTAAATTGAATAATAAAAATGGTTAAAGTCATTCACAAGTACCTTTTTTTTCTTTTGCTTTATTCAAATGTATGAAAATTTGGCTTTCCTTTAAAAGACTTTATTTGAAAAATGAAAAATTCTTTAAAAATTTTAGTCCCACATTGCTTAGAGAGAAAGAGAACAAGGAATTTATAAGTTTTTAGTTCTTTAGTAATCTTACTTGGAAAATTAAGAGAGAAGAAGGTCGGCTTGCGTATTCTAGTACTTTTTACTGGAACAAACGTATGGACACGCTCACGCAGGCGTAAGTGTATGTGCAGTCATGGGAGAGAGTATGGGTTGCAAGGCAGTGTGGCTATAGAGGTGCAAATGGTGCACTTTGCACTTTGTGATGGTTCAGTCGTTAAAATAACCATTGCAAGAAACAGAGTTAAGTCGTGTTGCTTCATAAAAGACATGACCATTTTGAACGGTTTTGGATGCATTTTTTAGAAATGTTTCTTTGCAAAAACGCATGGAATTTCATTCTCTATAAAAACCCTTTTTAAATCGAGGATTAAAATCGTCTTCTTCCAATTTCTTACATTCCTCTTCTCTCCTCTACAAGCATTCGAGTGGAATCTCTGTTATTACATACACAAAGTCTTCCATATTAGAAGAGACTGCATACTAAGTTCTGTTATAGTATTTGTGGACGTTGGAGGGTGGATTTCCTGAGGGGACAGGAGATCGACTCTCCCTTTCTACTGGTTGCCTCGCTCGAGGGCTTTCATTTGTGGGGTAAAAGGGGTTATATTTGATCAGAGTCACCATTAACCAATTTTTATGATCCTACAGTCAGTAAGTCCTTGTAGAAATGCTTAAGGTTGAGAACCCGAAGATTCTTGACCCTAAGATGAGTCGTGAGTTTACATTCCAGATATTTCGAGTAAGGGACTATGGTTATAGAGAGGGAAGGTGTTAGGCACTCACTCTACCCGTACGGATGTCTAATCTTTACTTAATATTGAGTGTCAAGTATTGCATATTTTCCTCCATTTATATCTTGGTTTTATAAACATGATAATGCTTAAATGGTATATTTTATATATGTTTGTGTTACAAGGTGAACTTAAGAGCTTGGATTGAAAAGCATGCTAAAAGCATGGATTTAATGCTCAAGAATCACCAAGGCAAGGGATGGATCTTAGGAGACCAATATTGAAGAATTCACATGCCAAAGATCCAAGGAAAACAAGTAATGAAGGAAGAGAATCGAAGATTTGAAGTGAAGAAACAGAATCCAGAAAATTGTCTTAAAAACAGATTCCGGGACCAGGAAAGTATAGTTCTGGAAAACTTCCAAAATCACCTTCGATTATAGTGAAAGACCTTCAATGCATCAAAGATCATATTGAAGGTACTTAAATGTATCGAAGGTGGAATAAAAAATTGCAGGATTTTTAAGCTAAACTCACTGGATAGTTCTGGACCAGTTTCAATGTTATCGAAAAACTTTCGATGCATCGAAGCTTATATCGAAGATCATATCAAAAGACCTTCGATGCATAGAAGTTATTTACGCGGAGTGAGAAAAATTGAGGCGGTTTACAGATTTTTCAAATCTGTTTAAAGGAGGGAGTTACCCACTTATAAATAGGGCTTCCCAGGGCATTCCTAAGGATCATTCAGAGCATTCAAGAGCAAAATTTAGGGTTTTTAGAGAGTTTTTAATTTTATTAAAGTTTTATAAATTATTAATTTTCTTTTAGATCTTTTCTATTTGCATTTATTTCTTTCTTGTTGCTTTTTATTTTTGGAATTTAGTTATATTTTTCTAGTTTCCTCTAACCCAAGCTAGAAGGGAAGTACATTGGTTTAATGATTTCATCATTTATGATGATTGATTGTTTTTAATGATGAGATGAATGGTATATGCATGTTATCAATTATTTACGTTTAGGTTTTTGATTCTCATATGAGATCCATATGTTTCTATCATATGAGATCCATATTAATGGATAGGCTTAACCTAGATCAATTATATTTCTTAGATGGGAGATGTTCTCAACTTGCTACATTTCTTTGATTCATTATCTCATGGATATTGAATGCTTAAAATCACCGGCACTTAAGAAGATGAATTAATGGTGTTAATCCATGATTTTCTAATCTTTTATATCATTTACTAAAAATATTTAAACTATTTTATTTTTCGATTAGGCTGATCATAGTGCTCAGATCCTAGTTGTGTTATCAAAGTTATCATGACTTATGGAACATTAACCTATGTGTGGAACTTTGAAGCATGGGTGTTGTTTTTAAATTAATTGAATTTCATACAGTCAAAACCTTTAAAATCAAATCATCCGTTAGTTTCCATTACTTAGTTTTGCATTTGATTTTCTTATTCTCATAGATCATCTCCCTGTGGGATCGACCCTGTATTCACAGGATATTACTTATGAACATTTGCACTTGGAGGCAAGTAATCACTTAATAAGATCTGACTAATTTCTGAGGAATAAGGTTAGTTCTCGCGTGCAAAAAATATAATTTGTTGCAATGATGGTAGTGATTGATCGATCTGAATTTCTGATGGGTAGGATCTGATTATATTGGCAAGTCGCAGAGCATACGTTCAAAACGATCGAGTGCAGGGTGCAAAGTATATATGTATGGGATGCTTGAATCTGTATTAATGCTTATGATAAAATGAATGTAACTGGCAAAGGTTTCTGGTAGACCTACTCCAATTATATCTGCAGGCCAAAGAGCATATACACACCAGTGAGATATGAGAAAACAATGAAATGCAATGTATATGTTAAACGACGGCTAACTGGCTAAGGTTTCTGGTGGGCAGGACCAAATTATATCAGCAAGCCTTAGAGTATATGCCAGCCAGTTAGATGTGAAAAGATAATAAAATGCAATGTAATGCTGATGTATATGCAGAGCAAGGGGGTCGTGAAGGGAATGAATATTGCACGATGCTACTTCTCTGGTTTGATGAAATCGATTGAAGCTTGAATGACTGGATGAACGGTAGTATCTCAAGGCTAGATCAAGTGACTCAAATTTGAACTTAGGTGGTTAGGGAGGCTTAGACTCTGGCTAAGCTAGACTAGACCTAGGCTAGGCTCTCTCTCACTCTCACTCTTACTCTCCTTGGTGGAAGAATGGAAGGGGGTTCCTTGGGTGAGAAGAGATGGTTTATGATGCTTCTATGTGCTTCTAATGATTAAAATGAGATGGGGAGGGGGAGGGCTATTTATAGCCTCTAACCCGATTTTCTTGTAATTTTTTGTAATCCTAGGGGCAAAAGGTGGTTGAAGGGCTAGGATTAGAGATTGCCACGTGACTTCATCTCATGGGTTGGATGAGGTGGTAAAAGTATAATTTTGGGTAAGGAGATGGGCATTGGAGTAAATACACTTCAACAGCACACTTAATATTTGAAAAAATAAGAATTCAACATGCTTGAAGGACGCTGCCCCAAAGAGGGAGAGTGTCACTTGGCCGGCAGTAACATGGCTACTGCCGGTCCCCACCTGGACTCCCAGCTTTAGCAAGCTACGTCCTCCACGCATGTGGAGGCTCTGTTGTAAGGATTATTGTTTTAAGGTTTTACATTTTTCTCCAATTTAAATTTTCACCAAGTCAGCTACGTGCCCATTGTTTTTACTCGAAGCGCCCTTTCGGGTTTTCACTTCTCCCATTTTACTTAAGCATGCTTTCTTCCCTTCTTTTTTTTTTTCATTTTTCTTTGATTTCTGCAGCGATAAAGGGATCAAACTTCCATCCTTATCTGCCGACTGGTAGCTCTTCCTTTATAGTCTTGAGTCACGTTGGCAAAGCCATTGACTCAAGCTGAGATCATCCTTAGGGGATGTGAGTGGGGATTGGTTTCTTAGTTCAGTTTTTTTTCCTTTTTATGTTTTCATTTTTTCTCTTTTTTCCTTCTCTCATTTTTTTACTTTCTTGGACTACGCGCTTTTATTTTGTACTCATTTCTTTTTCTTCTTTCCTTTTTCTTTTTGCTATCTCAGACCGCACGCTGTTCTTTAGTCCTTATTTGTTCTTTTTCTCTTTTTATCATTTTTCTATTCTTTGACCCTACTTATTGAAGCACCTATTTGGGGATTGGAGGGACTGATTCTCACAGTGACCAGCTTTGGTTAGTGGACTTCGGCTTTGCTATTGTAAACCTTAACATGGTTAGATAAACTTACCCATTATCATCGTTGATGGGGTCCGGATGATCCTCGCCCCAGGTTGGTGAGACAGAGGGAGCCTCCCGAAAGAACTCTTTTAATCATTAGGCCATCTCATGTGACCTATGAACTTGCCCCTTAAGTCTAATATCTACAGCGGTACTTATTGCAAACCTAATATGAATTTTCTTTCTTCAGATTCTCTTCATGAGATTTCAACTTGAACTTGTAGGATTGATTTTATTTCATAAGTTAACTTATAAAGAGTTTCACCCGTAATTGAGTGTACAGATGTATGATTGGCTTAAAGTGTAAACGAAAGCGACCCCATGTCTTCTAATTTTCTTAAGGAGCTTGTCCATCTTTGGATTCACAAAGGGTGTCCTATTGTTGATGATGACGACATGTGGATTCATGTAGTGGCTGATGATGGTGTTCTTCATGAGCATCATCGTGTGAAACGCAAGATGCTGTCTCCATTCACTTTTTGTGAACTCATGACCATTAAATGTTGTTGAGCTGACTTTTCCATTGATGTCCATATCATGGATAGAGGATGTCTAAGACCTTGCCTAGTTGTAGAGTTTTAAAGCACACATGTGGATCCAATGAAGGTGCTCTTGACACTTGAAGTACTTTTTGACATGGAATGTACGCATGATCTTCGCAGCTTCTGCTTGACAAGCTTCATTTCAAGATTTCTTAATAAGTTTTCGATCGAATCCAAACAAGTGTTCATAGGATGCAAGATTGGGCAGTCATGACTTCAAGAATTCAGTCATTCTCTACTCATTTTCTAGGGACAAGGATTCGCAATACGCACTTCCTTAAGAGCTTCAAGAGATCCTAGGTTTAGAATTTTAAAAATTTCTAGATGACATTAGCTTTTAGTTTTGAACTTTCTAAGGAGACCCTCTAATTTAAGATTCGATTCATCATCTTCCATGTCATCGGCTTTGTCCTAACCCTTGAGTTCAAAGTCCAACTCTGAATCAAAATCATATAAGTTGACTTCATACTCAAGTTCTTTGACAGACAGACTTGACACTTTATTACTTGTGATTTTTTAAAAGCATTTTTGGATTATTATTTTTTTGGGTTTTAAAAAAAAAAATGATTTTTAGAATTTTGCAAATATCTGATTTTTGGAGTTTTGAAATATTTGGTGTTTTTTATTTTTAAAAATTCTGATTTTTTAATTTTTTGATTTTTTTTATTGTAAGGGACACCGAGCTAGACACTTATGCAGAGCGGGGGTTGCCTGATACGACTCAGGAAGCCAAGCGTTATTCACATTGGCTTTTATTACCCTCTGAGGGCTATGAACCTGTTACTGTCCTGCACTCCCTCTCCTTAGGAGTTAGGGCCGAATAGATCAGTAGATGGCCCCCCATCATTATGCCCAAATATCATGATGAATATGGGTGGAGCTTTAAGTCGATGTCGGATGTGATTTCTCTTGTTTCATCCCCAATGGATTGCAATTCATTGGATTCTTGTAGCTCGGATGGGACCAAGATTGTGGTCCAGTCAGTTGGTAGTAATTCATCCCCTTGTCTGAGTCCTCTGTATCATGAGATGGGAACGATGTGCTGGCAAAAGGTTTGCCCTCCTTTTTATGACCTTGTTTTCTTCTAGTGCCCCTATGCTTTGATTTCTTGCCTAGAGGAGGTTGATATTCTAGTCTTCTCCCATTTCCATTCTCTCGATCCTCAATGACTTGGATCGAGTTTTGATATTCAAGCCGATAGTAGAAGATTTGATGCTCATTGGAAGGAAGAAGTGGTCTAATCCGATGGGACATGTAAGAGGGATATAATTCGCAGTCTTGAACTCGAGACTATGGTATGGGATGTCCTCATTGGAGCATTGTGCATTTATGGTTGGAACATCAAGCTCCTGTCTCTTGTTCCGATGGCTAAATGGTGGGGACTTCTGCCCCTGGTTATTGACTAATGATGTTGTTGCAGATGATGGTATAAGGGGCGCGGGTAAGGCATGCCCCTGGTTGATTGAAGCTAAGATGGGCAAGGTGTGCCCCTCGTTGATTGAAGCTAAGACAAGTAAGGTGTGCCCCTCGTTGGTTGAAGCTGAGACATGCAAGGTGTGCTCCTGATTGATTGAAGTTGAGATAGGTATGGTGTGCTCTAGTTGGTTTCTGAGACAAGTAAGGTGTGCCCCTGGTTGATTGTTAAAGCAATGAGATTGTCCCCTTAGTTGATTGATGTTGAGATAGGAAGGGTGTGCCCCTGGTTGGTTATTGGAGTGGGGAGGTTGTCCCCTTGATTAATTGATGGTGCAAAGACTGGTAGGTTGTGTCCCTGGTTGATTACTTAAGTAGGGAGGTTATCCCCTTGATTTATTGAGGGTGCGAAGATTGACAGGGTATGACACTGGTTGATTACTGGAGCGGGGAGGTTGTCCCCTTAATTGATTGAGGGTGCGAAGACGGGCAGGGTGTGCCCCTGGTTGATTAATGGAGCAGGGAGGTTGTCCCCTTGATTGGCTGAGGGTACGAAGATTGGACTGACCAAAAATGTCCCTTGCATATTTAGGGATATAGAGATAGGACTGGTTGGGGTGCCCCTTGTAGGATAAGGAGTTCAAACTTCAAATGAGAGTTACTGGTATGGACAAATTAGATCGGATGGAGAGGAGATTCTTCCCTGATGGTATGGGTGCCCGATGTACTAAGACCCACTTGATGATGTGGCAGGGGATTGTGGAGTATGTCGTTCATTGCCGCGTTAGAGGCCTCGATTAAAATTCTTCCTTGATCAATCAAGTTTTAGACTGCATGTTTTAAGGTGAAATAAAGATATGTTGTGTGACCCCTGACTTTATGGTACACATACTCGTTCTCATTAAAGGTTGGTGGTAAAAAATTTGGTGGGGGCCTAGGCTGCACTGGGGTAAGAAGTTTCCCTTAGACTAGCGCGGTTAGCATTTCATTATAAGTTTGGTCTATCGATGTAAACTGCCTAGGCTCCCAGACCATGCCCATTTGCCCATTGGGGTATTATGGGTTCCATCTTGGCTGCTATTGTTATTGCTGATGTTGTCCCTGATGAGAGGTGAATGGTGTGTCCTTGGTAGAGGTGATAAAATCGTCTTCTTCCATTGGATTGGGGATTGGAACACTTCTGTTACCGTTCTTGCATTCAATAGGCCTTGCTTCCACTATTAGCTATACCGAGGAGGCCTGATGAGGCCACCAATGGGAGATCATCCCAGCTCTTATTTCACTTCGACTTGTTCACCGTTGCGGATGAGTTGGCGAAGTTAGCATATTGATGTTGTTGAGTGGAAATTATTACATATTTTCTCCATTTATATCTTGGTTTTATGAACATGATAATGCTTAATGATATATTTTATACATGTTTGTGTTGCCAGGTGAAATTGAGAGCTTAAAGTGAAAATAATGTTAAAAGCATGGATTTGATGCTCAAGAATCACGAAGTAAAAGAATGGACATTTGGAGACCAAGATTGAAGATTTTAAGACCCCAAGAGTCAAGAAAACCAAGTGGAAAAGGAAGTGTAGAAATTAATGAAGGAATTTGCAGGATTTGAGCTTGGATTCATCGAAACAGTTTCGATGACATGAAGCCCTTAGATGACATCGAAGAATTACATAAAAATTAAGTTTGGTTGCTAAAAAAATTGGATGCAGTCTTAGATTCATCAAAATAGTTTCGATGAATCGAAGCCAGTCTTAGATGATATCGAAGGCAGTTCGATGTCATCGAAGGGTTTACGCGGAGCCTACGCGAAGTGAGCAATTTTGAATCAGTTTTCGATTTTTTTCAAACCAGTTTGAAAGAGGGAGTTCCCCACTTATAAATAGGGCTTCCCATGGCATTCCTAAGCATCATTCAAGGTATTCCAAAGCAAGATTTAGGGTTTTTAGAAAGTTTTATTTAGGATTTTTGGAAAGTTTCATAGTTTTAATTTATTTTTCTCTACAAGCTTTTTATTCTTTCTTGTTACTTTTTATTTCTGTAATTTAATTATGTTTTTCTAAGTTCCCTTTAACCCAAGCTAGAAGGGAAGCACATTGGTTTAATATTTTCATAGTTACGATGATTGATTGTTTTAATGATGAGAAGAATGGTGTGTGCATGTTAACAATTGTTTAGGTTTAGTTTTTTATCCTCATGTGAGATCCATATGTTTCCATCATATGAGATCCACATTGATGGATAGGCTTACCCTAGATCAATTAGATTTCCTAGATAAGAGAGGTTCTCAACCTGTTGCATTTCTTTGATTCATTATCTCATGGATATTGAATGCTTAAAATCACTGGCGCTTGAAAATATATATCCATGGTGCAAATTCATAATTTTCTAATCTTTTATATCATTTATTTAAAATGTTTAAACTATTTTATTCTCTGATTAGGCCGACTATAGTGCTCGGATCCTAGTTTTGTTATCCAAGTCATCATGATTTTGGAACATTAACCTATGTGTGGAACTTTGAAACTTGGGTGTTGTTTTAATTCAGTTGAATTACATCCATTCAAAACTCTTAAAATCAAATCATCAGTTTAGTTTTTATTACTTAGTTTATTTTACATTTGATTTTCTCCTTCTCAAAATTCATCTCCCTATGGGATCGACCCTGTATTCACAGGATATTACGTTTGAAACTCTGCACTTGGAGGTAAGCAATCAAGTTTTTGGCGTCATTGCTGGGGAGAGACTGAGATAGATTAGATCTGTGCAAGATAGCTAAGGTAAGTTCTTTTCTAAGGTAAGTTCTCTTCTAATCCCTACAAAATTTTTGTAGATTTTCTATTTTTCTTTGAAAGTAAATTCAATTGGGTCTTTCAAGCATTAATTGTGATATAAGGTTGCCCTGCTTGGGATTTTATCACCCAAGTACTATGGTTGTCCTACAGTTGTTATTTAATCACAAAGATCATCCGCTGAATCTATTTTTCAGATTAGCATAATTTATTTTCTGCATTAGTTTTATTTTCTTTTGATTTATTTTTCTTTTTGGATTGAACCCTTATGGTCGGCTCTACCGCCTGGGTTGTTGATTTATTTTTCTTTATGGATTGAACCCTCATGGTTGTCTCTGTTGCCTGGATTGTTGGTTAAGTTTTTATTTTTATTTTAAGTATCATACTTTCTATTTGAATTAGTGGTATTTGTTGTGTGATGTGGTTGATTTATGTCTCATTAGAGTAGGGATCAAAACATTCGACTCTCCTCCAAAGGAGGAATAGTTCCAGGCCTTGATCATTCACTTATGAGAGGCACTCAACATCACTTGGATTCCATGGCATGACCCAGTTGATAATCCAAATCCAAATCTACCAGATCCAACTATAAATCAAAATAAAGAAAATCAACATAATCCTCATCTTGAGGATGAAAATGAAGTTCATAGGAATGTGTTAAACCAACCACAGACTTTACGTGAATGTCTACACCCTGAGAGATCAACTTTACCATCTTGCATTGTATTCCCTACTCACACAGGGAACATTAATTTTAAACCAGGTGTGATTCAATTGATCCATAAATTTCATGGCTTGGAATCTGAAAGCCCCTATTTGCACCTTAAGGGCTTTGAGGAAGTAATTGCAACATTACAAGTAAACAATGGCAATCGGGATGTACTTAAGCTTAGGTTATTCTCATTTTCTCTAAAGAATCGGGCCAAAGCATAACTTAATTCTCTAAGGCCTCATACAATCACTACATGGCAAGCCTTAAGTAAAGAGTTTTTAAAAAAGTTCTTTCCCGAGTACAAAACAAATGCACTAAAACAAGAAATCATGTCATTCTCTCAAAAGGGGAATGAACTGTTTTTCTAAGCTTGAGAGCGCTTCAAAGACCTTTTACTTATCCACATCATGATTATGAACCATGGCACGTGATTGATGCGTTCCGAAAGGGGCTCACCATGGATACCCATCAATTCATGGAGATGATGTGTGGTGGAACCTTTCTTGACAAAGATCATAATGAAGCTTGGGATTTTCTAGACATGTTAGCAGAGAATACACAAACATGGGATGCCTCTGCTAAACCAGACCAAACTAAACCCTTTCTTAGAGAGAAAACGGGGATGTACGTCCTCAGAGAAGAAGATGACCTTAATGCAAAATTCGCTGCATTAGCTAGAAAGGTCGAAGACTTGGAAATTAGGAAGGTTGATATGGTTAAAGGAAATACTACCTTAGGTAATTTTTGTAGCATTTGTAGTGGTGCAGACCATGACACAAATGATTGTCCAACAATCTCAGTTGTACAAGATATCATGTATGAGCATGGGCAAGCAAATGCTATAAATAACTACCAAAGGTCAGTTATGCAACCAATGGGAAACACGTATAATCTAAATTGGCATAACCATCCTAATCTTGGTTGGAGGAATGAACCACAAATTAATGCACCCAATACACCTCAAATGCCTCCACAAAATAACTTCTTTGGGGCATCTAATAATGCATCATATATGCCCCCGCCAAAGTGATCATCTGTGGAGGATGCATTGACCACATTCGTGAACTCTCAAGCTCAAATGAATCAGTCTCGAATCCAATCAAATTAGGAATTAAAGACGGTCGTGGCTAGGATTGAGACTCAACTAAATGTTAGGGTAAAAGGCACCCATCCTTCTCAACTTGTGCCAAACCCTAGAAACACACATTTCATTAGAGATTCAAATCCAAGTGACCTAAATCATGAATAAACTAAGGCCATCATTACCTTGAGAAGTGGAAAAAATGTCAATAACAAGATAATACAACTGGTAGAAATACCAGAGGATGATCCACCATCTTAAGAGAATTATGAACCGGTTATAGTTCAAGTGTCAGGCCTATGTCCTAGTACCATTCCGTTCTGTAGGATCCCACGGTCCACCCAGTCGAATTCCGACGACCCACGATGTGTAGATAGTATTTACGAGCGACCCTGAGTCGCATCCTGTGAACCTGAGTTGACTCAACCTGAGACCCATACCATTGCGACCGCATCATCGTCGCGGTTCCGACGCCGTGTCTCGTGCGCTAATCTGATGCTTAGGTTGTGACATATGGGCCGCAGTCTATTTCAGCCATGGACCATACATTATGGGACCCACCCATTCCAGATTGTGGATTTCGCTAGAACCCATCATGATGATGATGTCATCCTAGCTAGCCTAGGGATGACATCACCACCCTTGCTTCTTATAAGTTATGATTGCTAGCACATGCCTCCCTTACATCTCATAATGGCAATAAGTCATGCCTCCTTATAAACTAATCATTACCTAGAAGCTTTCTCCTCTCTCTCTCTCTCTCTCTCTCTCTCTCTCTCTCTTATCTCCCTCCCTCCCTCTTTCCTTCCTCATTCCTCCATTTGCAAGCCCTTGGACGTCCCAACCCATCTCCAAAAATCCAGCTATCTCCATCCTCTACACCTCCCAATCCAACCCTCTTAAAGCCATCTCAACAATAGAAATCCCTTCCTTTGGAGCTCTAGGACCTTAAGGTAGAAGAAGTTGAAGATCCAAGGTGGGTGCATGTTTAGGACTAGATTTCCCATTTCCCTTCATAGATCTTTGATTTTTCTTGCATATGGTGGAGATCTTACTTGATCCCTTGGATGTGGCCAATGGCCCATCCTTGTTGTATGCATGATCTATGATGGGGCCATTCTCCATGGACCCCATCATGGTGTTTTATTTAAATCCATGCTATTAATGGGTCATCTAGACCCTTGATGTGTGGTGGGGATGGCATCCCCACCTTGATTTACTAATTTGAGGGCCCACCCAATCATGGGACCCATCTTGATGAATGTATGATGTATGTTGTAGATCTTAGAGGGGCCCATAGTGGCGAGGCCCCTCCATCACACGTCTCTATCTCTCCCTCTCTCTCTCTCTCACTTGATCCTTTGTATGATGACCCACCTGATGCATGTTGCTGTCCAAACATGGGACACCCACACATCCATATTTTTGGGGTCACCTTGCTGCCCATTTTCGGGCCAATCTGGATGAGGGAAAGCACAAGGATCAGCCTAATTTTCTAGATGAGTGGCCCACCTACGTGGACCTCTTGCATGATGTATGTATTTTATCTATGCCGTCCACGTGTTGGGCCCACCTTGCTGCTCATCCAGCGGGCAGGCCTGTTGCCTGTCCGTCTGGACAGGCCTGGTTGAAGTGAAAATGCAAATATTAGCTTGATACAAGCTGGTGGGCCACATGTGTGCACCCACCAAATGTATGCGTTTTATCCATCCCATCCACAGTCCAGCCTGCTGGACGGTGGGACCCACCTCAATGTATGTATTCTATAGCCACGTCGTCCGTCCGTTTACTAGACGTGGGACCCACTCTACACGTGCTGCACGTGTGGGGTGGGGCCCACCTGAGGTATGTGTTATATCTGCACCGTCCATCCCTGGACGGTGTGACCCACTTGATGATTGTTTTGTATATCCCGCCGTCCAATCCCTGGACGGTGGGATCCACCATGATGTATGCGTTATACATCCATGTTGTTCATTTGGTGGGGCCCATTTGGAATGTGTAGGCCCACCTGCTGCATGTGCGGGGCCATCTGGAATGTGCAGGCCCACCTACTGGATGTGCAGGGCCCACTCTGCTGCATGTATTCCATCACACTGTCCATTTGTAGGGGCCCACCTTGATGTGTGTTGTAAACACACTGTCCATCTATTTTTCTAGACTATAGGGCTGGTCTGTGAGGCCCACCTTGATGTATATGTTACACATGCTGCCCATCCATTTTCACCAAATCATGGGCTGCCCCATAAGGCCCACTATGATGTATGGGTTACACACACACTATCCTCCCATTGTGCCTAGATCATGGGCTGTTTCATGGGGCCCAATGTGATGTATATGAGGCCCTTGTGTGAGGCCCAATGTGATTTATATGAAGCCCATATGATGAGGCCCAATGTGATGTATATGAGGCCCTTGTATGAGGCACAATGTGATGTATGTGAGGCCCATGTGATGAGGCCCAATGTGATGTATGTAAGGCCCATGTGATGAGGCCCAATGTGATGTATGTGAGGCCTATGTGATGAGGCCCAATATGATGTATGTAAGGCCCATGTGATGAGGCCCAATTGTGATTTGTGATTCCACTATGATGTATGTGATAATGTTTATGATGCCCAACCATCTCCTAGCTAGAATAAGGCCTATGGGCCCCCATTATATGATAGGTTCTAAATGGGCCATGCCTTGGGAGCAATGATGGTTAAATGTCCACATTGTAAGATTAATGGTGGTTAAATGCCCACATTGTAATCTCCTTAAGGCCCATTGTTAAGCCCATTCTCATCTCCCCTTAGTGGGCTAACCCAAATTGATAGCCCCCACTATTATTAGTATGATCCATCTCACCTTATTAGGTTATCCCAATTCATTGGGCCTCCATTGATATTAACATGACCCACCTCATTGGGCTTACCCCAAACCGTTGGGCCCACATTATTGTTGTTGTTTCCATCATGCCTGTAGATTTGTCCAAGGTCATAGAGCCCACCTTGTGCATATTAGGCCCATTAAGAAGCCCAGTTTGCCACGTGTCGGAATGGTGAGGAAGCTCACTCCTTATCCCTAGGCCCATCCTTGTCATGAGGAGAGTATATCATTACCGTAGATGGTAGGATTTGCGATGTTAGATTGGTATATCCACAGCTGAGGACTAACCTTCATGTTATAGATCTGCTGTCCTTCTATGGACCCTGCCATATATATAGGCCGATTATCACTGAGTATGTGTTTGCATAGCATTATAATACATGCCCATATGCATCATTCGCATGCTTGTTATGAGAAGTGATTGATCATAGCATATGCCATTGAGCAGATTGTTTATGGGACTCCCTGATAGACGGAGTGGCCCTATATAAGCGTGCAATACACCCAGGATTGATCCATGACTAGATGGTGTGACTCATGCATCTTATATTGTGTGTTATGATTACTGTACGCGCTAGCGACATCATGGTCGTAGCCTCCACAGGCATATCGTGGATGGTAGGATTGGACACCAGAAATATTTTGGTTCTACATGGGGCGCAATAGATGTCCCTGGGTGAAATTCTCTAAACCCTTATGGTACCAGGAGGTTGCTCCAACGCTAGACCGAGTGGATACATGAGCGCCAAGTGTCAAATGCCAGGAGATCGCGCTTCCCATTATGTCGTGGTCGGATTAAAAGGGGGTGCGACCTTACCAGCCCGAGAGGAGGGGGCAAAGCTAGGAAGAGTTTGACTAGCTCGAGGAATGGGTCAGCTATCGACGTGCCGGGAAGATATTGGCAGACTACTAGCGAAGCGAATAGTGGGGTCTCTTCCACTCACCTTGTTGCGCATGATGAGGTGACAATCTTGTTTGGAGTGTACTAGACCCCAGTAATATTCCAGATATGAGCTATACTGATATGTGGATTCCAACTGAGGACTGGTATGCTTGCATTGCATCTGACATTTGGCTACATAGGCCTTGCATCGCATAGCCTTGGTATGGCTGACAGCATTCATGCCTTACATCGTATAGCCTTGGTGTGGCCGACAGCATTCATGCCTTGCATCTCATGGCCTTAGTATGGCCGACAACATTCATGCCTTGCATCGCATGGCCTTGGTATAGCCGATAGCATTCATGTCTTACATTGTATACCTTGGTATGGCTAATAGTATTCATGGACTTATCAGCATGTTTCCGCATTACTCTGATATTGCATTCTTGGCATATACTTTGTGCACACACTTACACTATCCTTTAAGCTTTCTATAAGCTTATGCACAATCATTGTGTACAGGTGATGCTAGGACGCCACAACAGTATTAAGATTGGAGTGTGAAGCTGTCTTCTGGAGCTTTTGATATTACTATTGTATTTCACTTATGCATTGTACTTAAAGTTTTTTATCATAGTGGAGGTGTGATGATGTTGTTGGTTGTTGTTTGTGGGTTATGCTTCTTATGAAACAAATTTATGTAGAAAATCCTCCTTGTAGGATCCCAGGATTGGAACCTGGTATATGGGTGCCAGGAGCCAAGAATGGGGAACTATGGAGGCTGTCGGCACCAGATTCGGCGATCGAAATTTTTGTGAGCTCGGTTTTTAAGTTTGGGGCGTGACATCAAGAGCCGCCGCAACAAAAGTTAAAAGGGTGAGCTCTCAGTCCTAGAGGGGGGTGAATAAGACTATGCCAAATAAAAATTAAATGCGGAATATAAAGGTAGATAACATAAATAAATTGTAACCTCTAATACACTAGTCTTGAGAGGTTGATACAAACTTTGTTCAAAGGACAACCTTATACCAAAAACTAAGGTTTATGGTAGGACAACTTGATGTCTTGAACTTAGTAAGGATCAAAAACTCAAACTAATACTGATGTCTTGAACTTAGTAAGGATCAAAAAATCAAACTAATATCAAAGGCAAATAAAATAAATCTAGCTATTACAACATTCACCACATGTACATGAAAATAAATACAACATTCAGCACATCACATACATCACCACCACCACCATCATCATCATCCAAACTCTGAGAATTATAGTGGTTTGGGTGTACACTAACTGTTCTCAAATAGCCAGCCTACTCCACTCCCAATATCCACAACCCACGGGATATCTGCTTTCACTAAGAAAGAAGGTTTTCCAAGGTTCACCTTAAAACCTTTACAATTGTGTTTTCAATGGGCTACCACAATTAAAAACCCTACACACTGAGATTTTCTAGCTATCTTAGTCAAAACCAAAATGAAAGATTTTCTGGCAATCTTACAAACGACAATATAATAAATGAAATATACTTATCTGAAGATTCTTCTTCGATGTAGCCCACTAAAACTAGTTCTTTGTAGACAAAGATGTTCAAAGTTCAATCTCACAAATGAAAGAGTTTTAGGTTTAAATGAATTTTAATTTATAGGCTAGCTTGATTTGATTTCTTAGATCTCAAAAAGGTAAAGAAAAATTCCCTTTTTAATAAGTAGAATTGAATAACAAGATATCAATAAAATCAAAATTAAAAGAGCTATAAAAGAATCCAAAATTACTGAGCAATAGCTTTACAATAGCGGGGACCTAACTCTCAAAGAGGAGGCTTGATATAGCTTAGAATGAATGAATAAAGCTAAGAAATGTCCTCTATTTATAGGGTGAAATTTGGTTCCCTTAATTGGTCTAAGGTCTGCCTCGACTGGTCCAAGCAGCAACCAATTTTCAAAAATTCTGGTGCGATCGGATAAACCCGTCACTCGACTGGTCGAGCGTAGCACTCGACTGGTCGAGTGGGCTCAAAATAGCTTGCTGGACTTCGAGTCGAGCCCTACTCGACTGGTCGAGCCAGTCTCCATGACTAGTCGAGCAGGGTGCTCGACTGGTCGAGTCCTCAACAAAAAATCTAAAAAATTTCAAATAATTCCTTGAATAGTTGAGAAAAATCCTAGACTAGTCGAGCCAGTGCCTGGACTAGTAGAACCAAGACTAACACTAGTTGAAGCAAGGTCCAAATTAAGTACTATGACCCAAATTCTATATGCAATAAATATGACCTATTCCTAAGGTCTTTCTATGTTCATGTATACATGAAATGTCAGCATTGAACTTGTCAACTCAGTCACTTTGGTAGATAAAATACTTGAAGTACTTTGAAGCTTGAAACTTGTACACTTTGAAGCTTGAGCTTAAATGCTTGAGCTTAAGCTTGAGCACTTGAGCTTGAGCTTAAGCTTAAGCTTGTGTACTTGTACTTGAGCTTGTATATAAAGTTGTACTTGTACTTTGACTTGTGTATGATCTTTGGCAGTTGAACATGCTCTTCAACTTGAAGATGTAGAAGCTTTAGATTGTTGATGTAGATGACACAAAAACTCATCTTCGAATGAAGGTGAACTTTCCATCTATTGAACTTGAAGGTGAACTTTCCATCTATCAAACAAGTCAATCATTCTCAAGTGGTTTGTCATTACAAAATTTGACAGCACAGGGTGCTAGATCTAAAACATAGCACTTACAAAAAGGATAAAGAGACTAAGTCAGATGAACCTCTAGTTCTGTTCCCATCTAGACTTCGGAACCCAACTGTTCCCATGAAATATTAAGAGGTGTTGGATATGCTTCAAAATGTTACTATCAATATTCATCTACTTGATTCCATTATACAAATTCTATCATATGCTAAATATCTCAAGGATTTGTGTACTGTAAAGAGGAAATTAAATGTGTACAAAAAGGCCTTCCTTATTGAGAAAGTGAGTGTTATCATTTAACAAAGGGTCGTACCCAAATACAAAGACTCAGGAAGTCCCACTATTCCTTGTATTATTGGGGATTTTCAAATTGAGCATGTTTTGCTAGATTTAGGTGCAAGTGTCAACTTAGTACCATATTCAGTTTACAAACAAATGGGGTTAAGCGAGCTTAAACCAACCACGATTATACTCCAACTCGCTGACTGCTCCATTAAGGTGCTAAGGGGGATTTTAGAAGACGTGCTAGTCCAAGTGGAGAAATTCTACTTCCCCGTGGATTTTATTCTACTAGACATTGAACCTTATGTAAATGCTAATGCTCAAGTTCCCATCATTTTAGGCCACTCATTCCTAGCAACTTCAAATGCAATCATAAATTGCAGAAATGGAATGATAAACTTGTCTTTTGGTAACATAACACTAGAGCTAAATATTTTCAATCTATGTAAGAAGCCCATTGACAATATTGAGATCCATGAGTTAAATTTCATGGACTGTTTGATAGAAGAAGAGGAATTGGAACCTAGTCTGACTAAGGAATTGATCAAGTCTTTGGGGACTTGAAAATTTCTGATTCAGAAAAAGTGTTCGCTGAAATTTGTGATGACAATGAGACCACTACCAGCCAGGACATTGGTATGTACCAATGGAGACCGCGTACTCAAATTATATTTATCGAGGACTCACGACCTCTATCATCACCAACCAATGTTCCAAAGCTTGATTTAAAACCACTACCAAATGAGCTTAAGTATGTATACTTGGGTGAAAATGAAAATTATCCTTTGGTGATCTCTTCATTTTTGAACAAGGATCAAGAGATTACATTGTTAAATGTTCTAAGGAAACTATTTATACTTTGGACACCTCAGGAGATTAAAAGGAAACTTTATACTAAGGTCCATAAATTTCTCTAGACATTCATGCTCCAGGGCATCCAAGCCTATTGCAAAAATACCTTTTAGATGATCTTGTTAAGAAACATATTGAGAAATTTATCAAGATACTGGCCGGAGGAGGAACCTTGCTGCATGATTGAGTAACTTTACCTGCTTTCCTAGTTTAAGTTTAGAAATTATTGCTTGAATAGAATTTAGGATTATGATAGTTTTCTTTTCGTTTGTTTAGTCTTTGTGCTCCCCCATCTTCATGTTGAGTTCCTTGGAAAAGCATCAAATCTTCATTCTTCAGGTACTATCCACACTTTCTTTTATTTCTTTTGTTCTCTGCATTACATTTTCATTACATTATGGACAATGTAGATTTTAAGTTGGGGGGTGTGGATAGTCATCCATGTGAGTTTCTTTTTTTTTAGTTTTAAGTTTATTTTTTAGGTTTATGGGGAAATTTTTTTACTATTTTCAAAATAATATGTTTATATACAAGAATGTGAACATGATATTATATGAATTCCAAAGGCAAAGTTAATACTTATTCTAAGTTGATAACAGTTAGAATTCTGGTAACTAAAAATTATAGACTTGAGTTTGATTTTCTAATTACTAGTTTAGAGTGAGTTATAATTTGATATACTGAATTCACAATACACCCTAGCTAACTAAGTAAGGAATCTAAATGTGAACTAGAATAACAAATTTTGATTCAAACAAGGTTGAATGATCTAGTACCATTAACATATGCTTAAACAGAGAATATTGAAAGAAAAAGTGATCGAAAAAGAAATTGCCATTAAAGAGCATGAATGTAATGACCATAACAATCGTGTCAGTAATCTGTAGTAAGGATACCTAAGTATCCATTACTGTTACCGTTACAATTACAATACCTTAGGTTATGAAGCAAAACCCAGTGGGAATCTTCATTTAAGGGTGGTCTATAATAATGAGGATATGATGATAAAAGAAGAAAGAACATGAAGTAAATGAGATAACTAGAGATTTCATATTCTTAGGATGATTGAAAGGAGTTAGGATAGGGAACATGCATATTTCTCAAATTTAGACTAGTGTCACTGAGAACTTAAGTATATTGGATCATAACTATTCTAAATTTTGATTAGATCTCTGCACTCAAGGATGTAATAGATTAGAAAATTCAGTTTCTAACTAACTTCAGACTTAGGGTAATTATTACTTTGTTTTAGAATTCATATGATGAATGGAGGCATAATTGTATAAATTTTTTTGTGTTGAATTATTTTTCATGTTTTTAATGTTTGTGCGTAACATTTTTGAAACCCCCACGAGACTATAACTCGTCTACTAGGGAAAACCTAGGGGTTTAAAGGCTTTTTGCATATACTAAATGCAATCGAGATTACCTGTGAAAGTGGTGTAGTTAGAATTTTTATTTTTTATTTTAATTTTTCTAAAATTAGTTTTTATTTTTATTTTTCTTTGATTATTTTGCTCGAGACTAGCAAAATATTGGTTAGTGGGTGTGTTAAGTGGCAAATATTACATATTTTTCCCATTTATATCTTGGTTTTATGAACATGATAATGCTTAATGCTATATTTTATACATGTTTGTGTTGTAAGGTGAACTTGAGAGCTTAGAGTGAAAACAATGTTAAAAGCATGGATTTGACGCTCAAGAATCACCAAGTAGAAGAATGGACATTTGGAGACCAAGATTGAAGATTTTAAGACCTCAAGAGTTAAGAAAACTAAGTAAAAAAGGAAGGAAGTGCAGAAATTAGTGCAGGTATTTGCAGGATCTGAGCTTAGATTCATTGAAACAGTTTAGATGACATCGAGGCCAGTCTTCGATGACATCGAAGCCCTTAGATGACATTGAAGAATTACAGAAAAATCAAGTTTGGTTACTGGACAAATTGGATGTTAGTCGTAGATTCATCGAAACAGTTTCGATGAATCGAAGCAAGTCTTAGATGACATCGAAGACAGTTCGATGTCATCGAAGGGTTTACGCCGAGCCTACCCGGAGTGAGCAGTTTTGAAGCAGTTTTTTATTTTTTTTTAAACCAGTTTGAAAGAGGGAGTTACCCACTTATAAATAAGGATTTCCAGGACATTCGTAAGCATCATTTAAGGCATTCCAAAGCACGATCTAGGGTTTTTAGAGAGTTTTATCTAAGATTTTTGGAAAGTTTCATAGTTTTAATTTATTTTTCTTTACAAGCTTTTTATTCTTTCTTGTTACTTTTTATTTCTACAATTTAATTATGTTTTTCTAAGTTCCCTCTAACCCAAGCTAGAAGGGAAGCACATTGGTTTAATGTTTTTATAGTTATGATGATTGATTGTTTTAATGATGAGAAGAATGGTGTATGCATGTTATCAATTGTTTAGGTTTCGTTTTTTATCCTCATGTGAGATTCATATATTTCCATCATATGAGATCCATATTGATGGATAGACTTACCCTGGATCAATTAGATTTCCTAGATAAGAGAGCTTCTCAACCTACTACATTTTTTTGATTTATTATCTCATGGATATTGAATGCTTAAAATCACTGGCACTTGAGAATATATATCAATGGTGCAAATTCATGATTTTCTAATCTTTTATATCATTTATTTAAAATGTTTAAACTATTTTATTTTCCAATTAGGCCGACCATAGTGCTTGTATCCTAGTTGTGTTATCCAAGTCATCATGATTTTGGAAGATTAGCCTATGTCTGGAACTTTGAAACTTGGGTGTTATTTTAATTCAATTGAATTACATCCATTCAAAACTCCCAAAATCAAATCATCAGTTTAGTTTTTATTACTTAGTTTGTTTTGCATTTGATTTTCTTCTTCTCGTAATTCATCTCCCTATGGGATCGACCCTGTATTCACGGTATATTACTTACAAACCTCTACACTTGGAGGCAAGCAATTGGATGTGAGAAAAACTATCTAGAGATACTTGAGTTTTCGGAGTAGACAATCATAGAGATTTTCTCCTCGTCGTCGATGGATGTCTTCATTTTGGCAGTCATGGCCTGCCACCATCCAACTTAAGTAGACAATGACTCATCATCCCTCTGCCAAGATCTGCTCTTCTCGGCATTATATTAAGACTATACGTGAAATTGTAACGCCCTGAAATTCGGGGGTCGAGCATAACTCAGCTCCCGAGTTCCAAAACATCACTTATGCAACATATTTAATTATGGATGTATGTTGACTGTATTAGTGCATAAAACATGGAATAGATTAAGTCAAAACACAGATATGATTCAAGGACAAGTGAATAAAGCAAGCGGAAGACTTATAGAAAACTATGTGTACAAGTGTAAATCCCTGAAGTACATATACAAGCCAGGTCGCATGAAAGTGTTACTTAACAAAATTATAAGTATCAAGTTACATCATTTAAGTTCCCAAAAATAATCCCGTAATCCCGCACATCAGCACGAGGCTCGCTAGAAGCCGTCTGAAAACTGCATATAAGAGAAGACAGCCTCATCATCATCATCCATCTCCCGCTCTGCCTCAGAAGTCGCATCAACATCTACATCAGAACCTAAGACAGAGTCTGGTGGGTGTTTAACACTGCCCCAGAAACGTGGGAGTGAGTGATCAACTCAGTGGAACAATAAGGCACTGGTTAACATGTTATCAGTTCAATCAAACAGTAATGATAAAGCAGGACAATTAAATAAATCCTAAGTACTCTTGTTAATGCAAGGATGTATGCAATATGATGCGTGCCCTCACGCATACACCCTCAGCGTCTTCATCTTACGTTACGCATGACATCGCCTCAAAGTGCGCCACATCTACAAAGCACATGCAAATGCGGTGCATGGATATGATTACCAAGTTGTTATTAGTCCGTTTCTACACAGCAGGATTGGGAAGCTAAGATACCTTCCTCATATCACCATCCAAACAGTGATCCATACTAGGGTCGTCAATCCTAGACACCTCATACGAGCCATGCAGATACAATTTAAAGTGACTGATGCAAATTTCACAAGCAATCGAGTATAGCGCTAATTACCCCAAAAATAACTACTTATGGAAAGATTAGCACAAAAATTCCAAGGTCGTTACAGAAATGATCAATAAAAGCTTGAGAAATTATTCCTAGGTTTTGATTCAATAGTAATTCAGTGACGTGTACTAGTCTAACACGTTGCCTTTTAGGGACTTCTAAAATAGGAGGATCAATGCTCCGTCATTGCCTGCCATGACATTAAGCTCTCCACAAAATTCTCTTACGTGGTCTACAGGGCATCGTATACCATCATATATATTTTTTTTAATTTTGGTACCTCAAAGCTTGGAGGTACCTTTGCATCAATAAAGGGTCAGAGGTCCCTAAACTTGGTGAATGGGAGATCTACCCCATGCTGCTTCTACAGTTTTCACTCCTCTTGTAATTGCTCTCAGAGTTGCTCGATTTCGAAGGGACCAGATGAGAGAAGTTTTTTCCCTTGTCAAGCCTGTCGTGTATCCTTCTCATAATAATTGACCTTATTAACACCCCTATGATTCCTACTTGGAGGAGGATAGACCTGGTGGTTGATCCTGTTATATAGAGTTTATTGAACTGGAAATAGAAAATGAAGCTGTAAATGTTGAAATTCAAATGTTGCATGTTTAGTGCTTCAATTACATTAGTTTTCATGGCATTTAATTGATAATTTAATTTAATTATATACGTTTTTGTCATGCGAGGTGATTCGGAAACCTATTATGAATATACGCTTAAAAGGAAGGATTTAGAGCTTAAAAGAAGATAATGAAGAATTAGAGATTTGAAAGTCATTAATGAAAAATTCACATGCCAAAGATCCAAGGAAACTAAGTGAGGAATGAAGAGAATCGGAGATTTGAAGTGAAGAAAAGGAATCCTGAAAATTAGCTAGAAAAATTGTATTCTTAAATTTCGAGTCTAAAAGGAGAAATTCCTTAAATAATTTCAAAATAGACTTCGATGACATCGAAAATTTCATGAATTTCGGGCTAAACTCCCTGGACAGTTCTGGACGATTTTCGATGACATTAAATGTTTCATGAATTTCGAGCTAAACTTGCTGGACAGTTCTGAAAGATTTTCGATGACATTGAAGGTTCCATCGAAGCAATGGTAACTACATAAATTTCAAGTCGGTTTGCAAACTTTTCCAAGGCAATGTGAAAGTTTGAGTTGCAAAACTATTTAAATGAGTCACTAAGCTATTCCAAATTGTCTTCTAGGGTTTGGAAAGGGAGATAAGGCCTAGGTGGAGAGTCGACAACGTTCTTTTACTTCAATTTCTTCACTGGTTCTAGTAGATCATTTTAGGTTTTCTTTTATTTTAAGTTGGCTATGACTAGCTAATCTCTTAGCTAGGGATAAGAGGTGAAGGTATAGTTTATTTTGATGTTTACTTTAGTTTGATTCAAGTACATGTTGGATTTCCATTAATTTTTTGCTTGAATAAAGGAGTATTTTCAGTTTTCTATGATTTATTGTGACTGAAATTACAATAGATGTTGTGAAAGCTTTTGATATCTCCTTATATATTTTGAAAGTGTGTGATCTGTAAAATTCATGATTCACCAGCATTTATAGGCATGGCGGATGGTAGACTTTCATGTGATTATCACATGAATGCTTCATGAGAGAACTATGTTAATGGAAAATTTAGATTTTTGGAATTTTTTGCTCTATCATCCAACTAGATAGGATAGGACTTTAATTCCAGATATCTTTGAATCAAGTAAGGTAGCATCTTAATAGCTACATGTGGATCATTGACGCTTTCCCTTTTATTATTGATTGTTAAATCATTGATCTCTCAATTCTTTAGATTATTAGTTTAATATAGTTCCTAGTTCTAATTCTAGTTTATTTCAAAAAGACACACATATAAGTTCATGTGGATTCAACCTCAGCCTCACCGAGTTATTACTACAACGCAGCCCTACACTTGGGGTTGTGAACAACAAAGAAATCCTAGTTACGGGAGATTGTTTAAATTGACTGGAATTGTTGTAAGGGAGAGGATTTTGGAATTGAGTGGGAGTCCTAGGTGTGTAATGCTGAAACTGACTCTCGCTCATTAGAGTATATTGGGAGAAATGCCTTGAGGTAGATGGTTGTGCTAGCTAGATGTCTCCATTAGAAGGGTATCGGAAGTCTTGCGTGAACCTTGACTATTGCGGTTGTTGTGCTAGGCCAACTTGGGTGCTAGATATTGGAACTTACGCTGGTGTGATTTCGCAAATCATTTCTTGCATGATCATTTTATTATAGACTATCTCCTGGATGCAAGAGACTGGCTCTAATTTTGTGGATACAGTTATGGGGGAATACCTTCTTGTATATTGAGAGCGGAGAAAGGGAGGAGAGCTACTTATTCGTGGTTGGCCATGGTTGTTCAGGATATGGTTTGAACTATGTTGCAGTAAGAGATTTTTTTTTTAAAAGACGCATGACTCATAGAGGCGCAATTTTTTCTTTTTAGTTTTTTTTTAAGAATGAATGTTGATGTAGATGCAAATATGTGAAACTGGTATTCTTCAAGAATATATAAGATATATTTTTCAAGTCGAGTCACAACTAGTGTGGCTAGTTTTTTTCCCAGCAAAATCGTCATTCCGTGGACACTAGATGGTGGATTTTCGGAGAGGACAAGATATCGACTCTCTCTTTTCCACTGGTTGTCTCGCTCGAGGGCTTTTATTTGGGGGGTAAAAGGGGTTATATTTGACCAGCATCACCACTAATCAATCATTACGATCCTGTAATCGGTTAGACCCTGTAGAAACACATAAGGTTGAGAACCCAAAGATTCTTGACTCGAAGATGAGTTGTGAGTTTACATTCCAGAGATTCCGAGTAAGGGACCGCGATTACAGAGAGGGAGGTGTTAGGCACCCACTTTGCCTGTACGGATGTACAGTCCCTACTTCACAAGATCTAACTAATATATGAGAAATAAGGTTAGTTCTTGCATGCAAAAAAATGTAATGTGATGCAATAGTGGTAGTGACTGATCAATCTGAATTTTTATTGGGCAAAATCTGATTATATCGGTAAGCCGCAGAGCATACATTCGAAACAACGAGTGCATGGTGCAAAGTATGTTTGTATAGGATACTTAATGCGATACTGATGCTTATGATAAAACGATGACCAACCACTTAAGGTTTCTAGTGGACCTACTCCGATTATATCAGTAGGCCTCATAGCATAAGCCCAACAATCTGATATGAGAAAAGCATGGAATGCAATATATATGTTAAAACAACGACTAACTGGCTAAGGTTTCTGGTGGATAAGACTCGATTATTTCGGCAAGCCTCGGAGCATACGCCCGCCGGTTAGATACGAGAAGACAATGAAATGCAATGTAATGCTAATATATATAAGGAGAAAGGGGTTGTGAAGGGAATGAATGTTGCACGATACTACTGCTCTGGTTTGATGAAACTGATTGAAGCTTGAATGACTAGATGAATGATAGTATCGCAAGGTTAGACTAAGTGACTCGAATTTGAACTTACGTGGTTTGGAAGGCATAGATTCTAGTTACGCTAGACTAGACCAAGGCTAGGCTCTCTCTCACTCTCACTCTTACTCTCCTTGGTGGAGGAATGGAAGAGGGTTCCTTGGGTGAAATGGGATGGTTTCTGATGGTTCTAGGTGCTGCTGATGATTAAAATGAGATGGGGAGGGAAGGGACTATTTATAGCATCCAACCCGATTTCTTATATTTTTTGGTAATTCTAGGGTAAAAGGTGGTTGAAGGGCTAGGATTAGAAATGACCACGTGGCATTATCTCATGACTTGGATGAGGTGGTAAAAGTATAATTTTAAGTAAGGAGATGGGCATTAGAGTAAATACACTTCAATCACACACTTAGTGTTTGAAAAAATGAGAATTACACATGCTTGAGGGACGCTACCGTAAAGATGAGAAGTGTCATATGGCCGGCAACAACCTACCTGCCGTCGATCCCCACTTGGATTCCCTACTTTGGCAGGTTGCCTCCTCCACGTGTGTGGAGGCTCTACTATGAGGGTTGTTGTTTCGAGGTTTTGCATTTTCTCCAATTGGGCTTGCTTTTGAGCTTGGGTTCAGGCTTTGTTTGGGGCCTAATTAGGTGAGTTGATTGGGTTATTAGATTGGGTAACTGACTGGGTGAGTTAACTCAAGGCTCTAGGGTTTTAAGTTCCTAGGGTTTAAGGTTTAGGCTGACTGGGTTTACTGAGTTGAATGGGCTAAGTTTAGGGTCTAAGACAGGGGTTCTTAGGGTTTAGGATTGTAGGGTTAGGGTTTATTTGATCATTCATCAGTTCAAATTGAATCACCTTATCACCCTTGGGTGGGGTCTCTACAGTATCCTCATGATTGTTGCACACAAAACCACCAAAATTTGTCGTATCCTGAAAGCGGTTTGCTAGTAATCTAGTAATGATATCATACCAACAAGATGGGACGAATAACATTTTAAGTGAAATGTATCTAATACATGCTTCAAAGTTTGGTTCCATCTAATTTTCTATTTTATCTTGATTTCGATTTATGCCTTTTGTTCCATAGGCAAAGAAAGTAAGAAAGATGAACATGACTTGAGAATCAGTGGTAATTGATGATAAGTTGTGATTTCAAACTCGTCAGGATAAATAGGTCCAGAAAGAGGATGTGGGACCCACCATGACTTTTGTGTTTTATCCACCCTGTTGATCCTTTTTTTCTGCATCATTTGAAGATATCAACTCAAAGATGAGGAAGAACCAAGTCTCAAATGGATTGCATAATGGTGATTGAACGCCCACAATTAAAAACTTCTTAAGGGTCACAAAAGTTTTGGATCAATTTAACATTTGCATTTTCCCTTGATCTAATGTATGTGAACTTATGAATAGCTTAGATGGAAAATAAATATCAGGGTGGGCCCTATGAATGTTTCAACTGTGGATGTTATTATCACCGCTACTTCTTGTAGTGTGGTCCACTTAAGCCTTAGATCTGCCTCACTTTTGGTTTCATAACTTAAAATGATATGAAAAAAAAAATGGATGAATAGCGTGGATGAAATGCATACATCACGTTGGGCCCCAAAGAACATCCTAATCGCCACCGAATCCCACCGAGTCACACAATTCACGCGCTCCCAAATGACCCCTTGTACAGCATAAAGACCGAGCATTCCCCTAGCAAGACAAGCACAAGAGACAAGCCAAAAGTTGCCCGCCTCATCTGCCCCCACCAACTTCACGATCTGCACCGTTCATCTGTAACTCCCCATCGTTTATGGCGACATGGAAAAGATCTCACTCTACAGTGATTTAACGGTCCCACAAAGTAACTGAAAAATTGGTCCACAAGAGTAATTATTGTTCACGTGCCTGTGTATGGTGTTGATACATGGTTAGTGAGATCTTCTATCGTGTGGCCATATTCAGCAGGACCTTATAGATGAACGATCTAGATCACAAACTGGTGGGGCAGATACGGTGAACCTTGCTAGCAAAGCTCTCCGATTTTCCCGGGCAATCTGTCCACCAACCAGTCCACCACGCAGTCCACGTCCACGCTCCAATGGAATTTGAAACGGAATTTCCGGTCGTTGTTAATTTAAAATATGGGAACCTGTGGGCCACTCCTATAATACGTTACCAACCTTTTAAAAAGGGGACTTTAGTGCTAGAGTTCCTCAGGAATTCTGGGTTTCTAAAGGTACTAAACGTTGGCACTAGAAACTGCTTTTCCGGGAATGATATGACAGAGTTACCCTCGTTTACTTATTTTACATGGGGACTTCAGTGGATCCGTATGGGGCCCACCTTAATGTATGTGCTTAGACCTACACCGTCCATCTGTTCTGACAAATCATTTTAAGGCACGATCTGAAAAATGAAGTAAACCTAAATCTTAGATGGACCGCACTACAGAAAAAATGATAATTGAATACTTACCAAGAAAAACTTCCTCGAGCCACTGTAATCTTTAGTTGCCATCCAACCTGTTGATAATGTCACAAAGAACTGGATGAAAGGAACACACAAGTATCACCTTGATTCAAAATTTTTGTGGCCCGTAAAAAGGTTTTAATGGTCATCTCATGATTTGGATCTACTTTTGGGTGTTTTCAAAACAGATGGACAGCATGGATTTAAGGCACATACATCACAGTGGGCCCACAGTCCTTAGTGGAAGCCCCACAATTTTTATATAATCCATTAGAATAGTGCATTGTGGCCCAGGTGGTATGTGTGTGACATCCAACCCGTTCACGGGTATACCGGATCATGATGATTGGATAAATTAAAAATGATGTGGATCCAACATCACATGGGCAGCATGTGAATTTATAGTTTTCTGGATGGAGTAATTGTTTTTTATTTGTGGTTTTGGCCCACTCATGATCGGATCACCTTGATCTTTTTTATTTATCTTATCATCATAATGGTTATGCCTAATCGAAAGGTACGATGTCATACAGATAGCAAGTGGACCCACAATCTTTTTTTTCTTTATTATTATTATTTTTTTTTTACACACACACCCCCACACACTCACACAATAGTGGGATTTCACCAGCTACGGGTACTCGAGCCCTTCACCAGGTGTTGAAACTCCTGAGAGTCTACCACCCGAGCAAGAGTAAGGACCCACGGACCCACAATCCTTACTCCACTGTTTAGAAGAAGAATGGACGACAACAATTTGGTCATTTCAACCTCCAAAAAGCATGTACAGGTAATTTTTTTTTTGATAAAACAGTAATTTATGAGGAATTCTGCCTTACAAATCCCTTTTACAAATGACAGTAAGTCATCATCCTCGCATGGATCACTTGCATGCAGCTATCGAAGCTATTCTTACATGGTGCATTGTAAATTGGAGCATAATTCTAAAATGATACTAAACTGCCTATCATAACCATTCATTTGATGGTTATTTATTTGAAATTGTAACATAATGTATGATACCAAAGCTACACGCAGAGCCTTGGCAGAGTTATAGAATGAACGCTATGTCTTAAAGGGGTAATTAGGACTAAATAATTTTTTTTTCCTTTTAACATTCAATTATTTATTTAAATTAATTTGCCAATTAAATTAAGTAAATCAATTAACTTTAAGACTTCAAAGCTTATAAATGGTCCAATCACATAGAGTACAAAATGATATACTAATAAAGAAATTAATCTAAACAAGATAATGTACATGTATGTGTGAAATGTGCTAACTATCAAATTCAAACATTCATCTAATCATGCATATATATATATAACTTATCAATTAATCACATAACATGATTAAACAAGTGCTTAAATGATAATCTCAAACAAAAGCATGTATAGTGGTTCGGTTTCCTACTACACTCCCGATAGACACACTCAACTCATGAGTATACCAAATTTCACAATCGAATGTTTTAAATCAGGTTCATCTCTAAACTTTACAAGCATACACTCCCGCCAGAGGCCTACATAAGGACTAACCCACGTACTCACCCGTATTGGTGGCTTATGCAAGGACTTACCACACGCACACCCATGTCGGTAGCATATAAGGACTTATCCACGCACATACTCATGTCAATGGCCTGTACAATGACTTATACACGTACACACCCATGTTGGTGGCGATATAGCCCTACACAGGAACTTACGTGAGTTTAGGTTACAAACTCTACACTCAATCATACGCAAGGAATGAGCGTATGGACTCTTACAATTTGATAACTTACTTGTCGGATTGAGCCCCTTTTGTAGCGCATTCTCAAGTTGTTTAATTGCTACTCTTTCGTGCTTCAATCAACTCTCATTGTACTCCCCGGATCGTTGATGCCAATACTTTGCCAAGGATTCACTTCCAAGATTAAATACCTTGCATGCAATGCTCCTTTGAGCTGACTAAGGTAATGGGAGGTTGGGTAAAATCTCCTACAACTAATGAAAAGTTGAACTCCTAGGGGATTCTCCTTGATGAACACTCTAGAAGTTGATAGACACTAGGATTTACCAATAGAATCGGTGTCTAAAACCTATAGAATTTTTAAGATCACGATCTTCTTTGTAAAGGAGCATGGAATACTTATTATAGTAAATAATCTCTAAGAAGAAAGCATGAATCTCATTAGGATAGAGCATAGGAAGTTTGGTTGCGCTTGGTGTGTGTGTGTACTGACATGGATTTGTACTAACAAGCTAACCCAAAAAAAAAAAAAGTTTGGTTGCGCTTAGAATGCACTAGGTTCTCAAAATTCTAAAAATTCATGATTTGCCCAAAAATCTTAATGCAATATATATAACAAAAAGACTCCAACATCTAGGATCAATTGATGAATTTTGGCCCTTGATCAATCAAGCTAGGATAAAAATGGTTAAATGAACTTGTTGGAATGTTTTAGCTATGTTCGATCAATCAAGCTCGATCAATTAAGAGGAATCGAAGATTCCTTGATCGATCGAGCTCGTGCCTCGAGCGCTTAAACTGAATCATATTTAGGCTAGTGCCCACTAGATATTTTTGATCGTGTTCTGTCGATCAATCGAGCTTTGCTTGAGCACACCACCAAGATTGCTGGTTTGGGCAATTTAGATTTCCAGTAGCTCGAGACCTCTATAACATATCTTATCATACTTCAATTAGGTTCCTAAGGCTAACGGATGATCAAAACAAAGTTTACCTATCAAGCCAAGATCATTTAAAGGTTAATGGTTGTTTTAGGTTAAGGTTAGGGCCACCAAAGTACATCATTTATATGTTTTTTGCCCCTTGATGCTCCACGTCGTCTTATGTCTTTGGTCTTCAGCTTTCAAGGACTCAACTGACTACATGACATATGGACTCATGTGATTGTCAAACAAAGTGCATAAATCATTGCACTAACACTATCAAATGGAGAGTTAAAGGAAACTCTTGCATGCCTCACCTAAGTACCTACCTAAGTAACTTTATTTAACATGGGAAATGATTTAACATGCACTACACCAAAATTTTTATTTAGGAATGGTTGAAAACCATTCTTAAAAGGTTTTGGAACAGTTTTCAACCGTTCTTAAATAGGGCATCGCAAAAAAAAGAAAAAAAGGAATAGATGAAAATCTTTTTGAGACCGTTCGAAATTGTAAACATGGTAGTTAGGAACGGTTCTAAACCATTACTAATTTTGGGAATAATATTTTAGGAATGGTTTTGAACCCTTCCTTATCTAAGCGGTTATACTCCCAGTTGACTTATCACTATAGCTATTTTGTTTCTTCCCATTTGATTTATTGACATCTATCTGAATATTGATTACTTCGCTTCGACCTCCGAACTACTTAATTACCGAGTGGGTCTTTGTTCTTCTACTTTGTTATTGAAATGTGCTTTTTAGGTCCTCAAAACATGATTAATAAGAAGAAATCTTTTGTGGCCCTAATAGGAGTACTTCTTGAAATTACGTGGTAGAATAGGATACCATAGGTACGCATGGAAGGGTTTACACAATGACTTACCCACGTAGTGTCGGTGGTATATGTAAGGACTTACCGTGTATACACTTGTGTCGGTGGCCTGCACAAGGACTTACCCAGGTACACACTCGTGTAGATGGCCTACACAGGTACTCACCGGTATCGGTGGTGATACAATTCTATACAAGAACATACATGAGTTTAAGTTACAAACTTTACATTCAATCCTACACAAGGAAGGAGTGTGAAGACTCTTACAATTGACAGCTTATCAGATTGGGCCCCTTTTATAATGCCTTCTTAAGTTGCTTGAGCGATGTTCTCCCTTGCTTCAATCATCTCCCATTTATATCTCCGATCATTAATGCCGATGCTCGCCAATACTTCATCTCCAAGATCAAATACCTTGCATGCAATACTCCAATGAGGTGACTAAGGTGATGGGAGTTGGATGGAATCTCTACAACCCATCACATCAACAATCACCTCAAGTCAAGTACACAACCCAGCCCTCTCTTACCAACAAGGCATGGCTCCCATCTTTCTCCCATTCCCAAAGTCAACTCTCTCTCTCTCCACTCATCCCTTTCTTATAACATCCATTCCTCCCATCCCATCTTTCTTACAACACCCTCTCCTCTCTCATTCTCTCCGCCATTTCCCAAGCCTCCTTGAGAGAAAAGCTCTAAGGAGAGTAACGATCAATGCCCACTTCCTACCACCCAATCTCCCATCCTAGCCATCCATACTTCATCATCCACCCTTAAAGAGTTATCTTAAGAGCTAAGGATTCCAAAGAGCCAGAGAAGAAGGCCATAGGTGGGTGTTTATAGGATTAGTTTTGTATTTTGATGATGGGCCAAGTGGGGCCTATTGATCGATAGTATGGATCTCACTTTGGACCCTAGGTGTAGCCGATGGCCCACCATGACTCATATGTTCATTCCATGATGGGGCCGTCCTCCATGGACCCCATCATGATGTTTATTTTTCCTTTTATGGAAGGGTCATCTAGACCTTACATTTTGGTGGAGAAGGGATCTCCACCGTTGATTTTGATTGGTGGGCC
Organism: Magnolia sinica; assembly: GCF_029962835.1. Lineage (NCBI taxonomy): Eukaryota > Viridiplantae > Streptophyta > Magnoliopsida > Magnoliales > Magnoliaceae > Magnolia > Magnolia sinica. Next base: position 32,813,480 of record NC_080582.1, on the reverse strand, counting down.
CACATGTAATAGACCCACTTGATGTATGTTGTAATACATAGAAGGGAGGGCCCATAGTGCCGGCGTCCCTCCCATCACACGCGCTTCTCTCTCTCTCTCTCTCTCTCTCTCTCTCTCTCTCTCTCTCTCTCTCTCTCTCTCTCTCTCTCTCTTCTTTTGGTGATGATGATGATGTAAGTGGCCCACCTATGTCGTATGTATTATATCCATGCCGTCTGTTTTTAGGACATATGGACCCCGCTGTGATAGATGGATTAGATCCACACCGTCCATCTGTGGACCATGAGTACGTGGGGCCACCTTAATGTATGTAGCGAGTGGGCCACGTGTACGTGGACCCCACCTTAATGAATGTATTACCTCCATACATTGGACGTCCAGCAGCTTCTGCCGCCGGACTTAATATAGGGAAATCATAATAGGCAGCTTTTTTAAAAAAAAATAATAATAATCAAATAATATATTAATATATTATATATAATACTATATATATGGTGGGCCCCACGTGGGACCCACCTTCTGAGAGAGCGGATTGGCTGGCCCACTATACACCAGCTACAGCTGCTGTATGTGGGGAAAATCCACATCGTCTATCCACTTGCTGGACGGTGGGACCCACCCTGCACATGTGGGTCCCCACCGTCCAGCTGGGATGTGGACCCCATCACCAGTGCATGTGTATCATCCCTACCGTTCGTCCATTTGGAAGTGACCCACCGTGATGTGGATTTCATCCACGCCATGCATATATTTTCCCGCAGCAACAACAGTTGTTGTTGGCGTAAGCAATCTGTGGGGCCCGCTGATGTATGTGTTACATCCAAACCGTCCATCTAGGTGATGAACTCGTCTTAAGGCTTGAGACTAAAAATAAGATAGACCTATCAAGTGGACCACACTGTAGAAATTAGTGGAGGTTGAATGGCTACCGTTGAGATCCTTTTGGTATCACAAAAGTTCTGGATCAATGTGAAATTTGTCTTCCTCTTAATTCAGGTCTTTGTGACCTTATGAACAGATTAGATGGAAAATAAATGTTATGGTGGGCCCTGAGAATTTTAAGGGTGGAAATCATTATCTCCACTGTTATTTGTGGTATGGTCCAGATGATCTCTCGATATGATTCATTTTTTTTTTTGGAAATGCCCTATAATGATCTTTAAAATAGATGAATGGTGTTGATGGTGCAGCCTATGTGATGCGGCCCACTTGATGTATATGAGGCCCATTGGTGCGGCCCATCTTGATATATATGAGGCCCATATGATGAGGCTCATTGTGAAGTATTTGAGGCCCATGAATGAACTCCAATGTTATGCATATGTGACCCATGAGTAAGGCCCATCGTGATATGTATTAGGCCCATGAGTGAGGCCCATGGTGATGTATATTAGGCCCTTGAGTGAGGCCATGGGCCCACTATATGTGTGGCTCTATGTGGGCCACTCCTTAGGAGTAATGTTGGTTAAATGTTCACATTGATGGGCAATGATGGTTAAATGACCACATTGTGACCTTCTCTTAGGCCTTGTTAGGTCCATTCTCGTCATTCTTTTAGTGGGTTAACCCAAATTATTGGGCCCCATAGATGTTGCATGGTCTATCATCGCCATAAATGGATGGCTCTGTGCTACCGGATTTGGTATATCCACGGCCGAGGGTCGATCTTCATATTCTGGTTTAGAACAGTTGTTCATTTATGGACCCCGCCTTACATATATGCCGATTATCGAGGCCGATTATTTATACCGATTATCGATGCCGGTTATCAACACCGTTTACGAGTATGCTTAGCATATTATCATGATACATGCCCATACACATCATCTATATGCTTGATATGAGATGTGATTAACCATTGTATATGCCATTGGGCAGGTTGTTATGGGACTCCCTGATAGGCGGAGATTATCTCACATGAGCGCACGGTATGCGCAGGATTGATGCATGACTGGATTATATGACTCATGCATCTTGCATTGTGTGTTATAATTACTGTACGCCCTAGCGATATCAGACCGTATCCTCCATCAACACATCGTGGATGGCAGGATTGGACACTGAAAATACTGTTATTAGCATCGGGGCGCCATATATGTCCTTGGGTGAAAATCTCAAAACCTGACGGTACCGAAAGATGCTCTAACATCAAGACCGAGTTGATACATGAGCGCACGAGGGACGAATACCAGGAGACCGTGTCTCCCACTATGTTGTAGTTGGTTGAAAGGGGGTGTGGCCTTACCCGGTCGAGAGTAGGGGGTATTGCTAGGCTGAGTATGACCAGCTTGTAAATGGGTTTGCTATTGACGTGCCGGATAGGTATTGGCAGGCTATTGGTCAGGCGGATAGTAAGGTTTCTTACGCTCACTTGGACTGCCCGTCTAGGAAAGGGGCAGTGTCGTTTGGAGTGTACTAAACCCCGGTGATTATCCACTGAGAACTGTATTGATATACACTGCTCCAGAGATGAGCTGGATTGATATGTGGATTAGTATGCTTGAGCTGTATCTTGCACATGACATTGGCTATGTAGGCCTTGCATCGTCTAGCCTTGGTGTGGTTGATAGCATTCATGCCTTGCATTGCATAGCCTTGGTACGGCTGATTGCATTCATGGACTCATCAGCATGATTTCGCACTACTCTGATATTGCATTCTGAGCACGCTCATATTGCGCGCACACTTACACTACCCTCTAAGCTTTCTATAAGCTTATGCACAATTGATGCATGTATATGACGTCAGGACGTAGCCGTAGCTTAGTAGGAGCAAGAGTGTGCAGTCGAGCTTCAGGAGTTTCCGTTATTATTATCATTGTATTTCCCTTTATACGCATTGCACCTTAAAGCTTTTGATCATAGTGGATTTTGTGATGGTGTCTTGATTATTGTTCGTGGGTTATGCTTATGGTTATGCTTATTACAAATTAAATTCATGTTAAAAATCCTTCTTGTAGGATCGCAGGATCGGAACTTGGTATATGGGTGTCGGGAGCCGAGAATGGGGTACTACGGAGGATGTCAGCGCTGGATTCGACGATCAAAAATTTTGTGAGCCCGGTTTTCGAGTTTGGGGCATGACATTAATCGATCGTGTAGGCTGAAAATGGTCCAATGAACTCACAAGACTGTTTTGACATGTTTGATCTGAAATTGCACAAAATAGGATACCACAACTACGTGCGGAAGCTTGAAGGAGCTAAGGAATGATGGCTATGTCCTAGAGGGGGTGTTAGAGCACAAAAAAATATGGTAATCTATATAATATTAACCTATTCGCTGATCGCACAACAAAGATGTGTTGCACGGTCGCGCAACACAAAGAATACTGCCAGGATGAATGGTTTGGGGGCAAGCTGCCAGGGGTACATAAAAATACATATTGCACGATCGCGCAACAGGGGCATGGTGCGCAACCACGCAACTGCACTTTGTTATGCAGTTTTGGTGTTTCACATGTGCGGAGGCCTATACATACCCTTCCCCCTCTCTTGATTCATTCACACGTGAGGAGCTTCATAGAGATCAGAGAGTCTTCGAGGTATCCCACGGTGCAATATAAAAGAAGCGAAGAGAAGGAAGAAGATTCAAGGAATAGTATAGAAGTTTGTTGCACAACTATGCAACATGAGTCTCTGATATATGTATTTCGTTATCATGTCTTCATGTAAGATCTAGAATATCCCGCGATTTGATCTCTTATGCATACACTGGTGTGAAACAAGGGTTTCAGATCCACGCAACTCTTTTATCATTATGACAAAAGTTATACACAAAATCATCAGTAAACTGTTTTTTCATTACTTTGATTAATGTACTTTGTTTTATAATTAAGAAAAATACGAGGGATGTAATAAGAATTTGGATTAATAAAATAAGTGATGATGTTTGTTTCTTCGATCATCCTTTGTTATTATTGAATGTGGATATTCCTAACCTCTAACAATTTTTTTTTATCGAAACAAAATGGTGACTCTACTAGGGATCGAAACAAAAGGCTAATTTTTCTTCGCTTGTACTTTACTTTTCACCAATTAAGATTACTTCTCTTCTAATCAACGTGGTTTTCTACTTCATTCCCAATGGATTCGTTATTGATTATGCTAGTAGCACGCGATCACTACCCAAGAGTCCCGTAAGGAAAGTTCGGTCAATCGTGGCCGAAAACGGAAGATTGTGTGCAATGTCGGGGGTAATTTCTGGATCACCAGCGGTACAAGGGAATAACAAACAATGGACAATGGTAACATCCAAGAGGGTGAAGGCTCGATCTCCTCCAATGAGAAGTGTAATCCCATTGCTAGCAATTAAAGGGCCAGTTACGCACAATGCAGTGAGACAAAACCCTATGCTAGTTCTGCCCCCGCTTTATCCCAAATAGGCCAAGACTACTCTCTTCGTTGCGTAAGAATTTCCTGCCTTCCAATCATAGCTTTACAACCTACTCAAAAAGAAAAGGGGAAGTCTCCCATAACGAATGAGCCATCATCCATGAAATTTTTCGTGACGGCCCCACAAGTATCCATGACAGGCATGCCCCAGTCAAATTTGTTAAAATCATCGAGGCCATGTGAAAGTATCAACAAATTCAGTGGAGGTTCTTTCTCTTTAAATTCCCCCACGACAACTTACCCACTCTCTCCTTTGATGTCCGGACAATCAAGGAGTAAAGGCAGTTGTATTCATGGCAGGAACAAGCTAAACCCAACCACTATCTACGGACAAATGCCTAAATGAGATGGCTTGTGCACATACCATCTTTATGGAGGAATGTATAAACCTCAGAGAGGCTTTGGTGACACTGGCTCACAATGTAGCCCAAGTTACCGCTCCTCCCATGATGAGTATAATGAATGGGAATGAGTAGCAAGCAGAAGGGTCATAGTCGCCAAGAGAATGGTCGTATGGGTCAGCACCCTTTCTTCACACCATAACTCAGGATGAGATCCTGCAAGTGGTGGCCGAAGCTGTCCAAATGGAAAGAGATAGAGAGCATACATGGAGATTCTATTTCTGAACACCATATCCCCGCGACATCGAAGATGTGCCATTTCTAGGAAAATTCAAGTATCCAGATTTCTATATATTTAATGGGGATAGATCACTGGAGGAACACCTGATGCATTTCATCAGGACCATGAGTAACTTCTCTACAGTCTCACAATACTGTTTGTAGTTGTTCGAATCATTACTAACAGGAAAATCCTTCAGGTAGTATTCAGTTCTAGCACATGAATCTATACGAACGGGAGATCAAATGCAGGATGCTTTTATGGAAAATTTCTTTTTATCCGTCAAAGACATTAGCCTAACTGAATTGGCTTCCATGCGACAGCGAGAAGGTGAACCAGTAGAGAAGTTCATTGAATGGTGGAAGACTCTAGGGGCATCATGTCGACAACTCCTAAGAGAAAAAGATCAAGTGAAAATGTGCATGAATTTCATGGAAACAGGAATTGCATTCAGCATAACGAGCGTCGATATATGGACTTTTCATGAACTCACCACCAAAAGCCCATGCCCTTAAAGCCATGACTAGGAAGACTTTCAAATAGAGGTGGCACACCAAGGTCTGAATAGGGTGTCGAAATTGTCACCGATATAGAAAGAAAGAGAGAAGACTCTCGTGTCAGACAAAGAGATGATAGGAGAGAGGGCAGGAACTACTATACGGGTTGGACGACCAATAAATGACCCAAATGATTTGATGATCGTGAAGGATATATGTTTGAGAAAGTAAATGTGCTCCCCATGATGGCATAGCTAACATGGCTAACATCTTAGAGGAAAAAAAAGTAAAGAAGACAAATTAGAAGTGAGTGGAAGAAGACTGACGGCTCTATGGAAGCTCCATCATCACTAGGTCTTTCTCCAAAGCCTTAAATCGTAACTAGGAAAGTCTAAAACATCTCTTTCAATAAGAAAAATCCACACCGACCTGGAACCGACTTCAAGTTTACGCATTTTTATTACGCTTTAGTCACACCGACTATAGCCTTTGGTCGCATTGAATTAGTCTCTCGTTTGCACTCAAATTTCTTTAATATTCATATGAAGTCTTTATCTCCCTTAGATCATACCAAAATTTCCTTCAGTGGCACCGAACATGGCTTCAGTCAAACCTAAGTGTTGAGACCTAATTAACTTTGAAAATCACAATTTTTTGTTAGACTATTCTATGCACATTCGGTTGGACCAAACCAACCTCAGGTGGGACTGAATAGTTGGGTCCTTACTCTTACCCGGGTGGTAGACTCCCAAGAGTTTCAACACCGGGTCAAGGGTTCGAGTACCCACCAGTGGTGAAATCCCACGGCGTGCGTGTGTAAAAAAAAAAAAAAAGGTGGGACTGAATAGTTTGTTATTTGTAGTGATATATTTTGTGATTTTTTCAGTCTTTTCTCCATCCTTTATACCCGGTTTCCTTAGATCATTGGCATGTGAAACCTTTAATAATAATTTCCATAGACCCAGTTCTTCATTGATTATTTTTTAGCTTTAAATTTATCTTTTAAGCATGTATTCTTTTTTAAATCCAAAATCACCTCACATGTAGAAAAAAATATATAAATAAATAAAATTAACACTTAAATACTAGGAAAGATAATGCAATTGAGAGGATAAATATGCAATATTTAGGCCTTTTCAGTTGTCGATCGGATTAACGGGATCCAACAAAGAGGTTGGTCGGACCGACTAAACATTGTTTTTTCCATCTTCCTGATTTTCTCTGGTCGGTCAGACGATCAGACCGACAGAACATTTGTTAGACCTGTAAATGAGCTCCATCTCTACCCAAGGGTTCTAAGGCTGATCAAAAGGGTTTTATGGGCTAGCCTTTGAATGTTTCACTTGGAGTGTTTTACCATAGGTTTCGAACTAACCGATCACTCAGAGTCTAATAGTTGGGTTCTTAGCATTAAGGGCTCATTGGTAAATCCTAAGGTTTTTAAGTTAGGAGACACTATGTGCATATGTGACCCATATTTTAAATTAAAAAAGTTTTAGGGTAACACTCGAGGATTTCCAATACCCAAGTATTGGAGGGCCAGGTGAAATTGCGGTAAAGACCGCTTTAGTTGAAGTAGGAATATGACAATATGTCCTAGAGGGGGGTGAATAGGACTTTTTAAAGTTTTTATGATTTATTTAAAATCCTATTACACTAATCCTAACACCAAGCCTAAATTAGGATTACTCAAGAGTAACTCTACTGGCTTCCAAGCCCGGTAGAGGATCCAATCACAAACTATTTAAGAGATGAATAATATGTAAACTAGTTTATGATGGATATGATTGTGTATGTGTGTGAGGTATGATCTCAGATATTCATATATGAAAATATTAAATTAAATCACACAAACAGAAGAATAGCAATCTCAAACACAGTCATTTTTATAGTGGTTCGACTACTTGTCTACTCCACTCCCGGTTACCGCACTCAACCCTTGAGTGTACTGGATTTCACTACGGAGGTTTCACAGTAGTTCACCTCAAACCTAAAGTTTTAAATCAGGTTTACCTTCAACCTTTACAACTTACACTGAGGCTGACTGTTTATGCTCTCATGAGCAAGGGTCTATACATTGCACCCACTTTTAGGCACACTAGCTAAGGATCTTCCACAAGACCCTAACGGAGGTTTTACATGGTTCACCTCTAACCCAAGGTTTTACACGGTTCACCTCAAACTCAAGGTTTTACACGGTTCACCTCATACCCGAGGTTTCACATGGTTCACCTCAAACCTAAGGTTTTAGATAGGTTCACCTTTAACCAAATGTTTATGCTCTCCACAGAGCAAGGGTCCACACAACGCACCCACCACGTACACTCCCTCCGGAGGCCTCCTACGAGGGCTTGAAGGGGTGAGAAACACCTAAGACCCAATCCTAAAAAGGAATGATCACAAGTGTCCTCTGGACTCTAATAACTTACAAATAAGTGAATGAGTCAGTACGTTGATGGAGATCTCCTCCTTTGTTGATGAAGAGTCTTCTGCTCCCTTGAACCACAACTCAGAAGATATATTGATATATGGTGACGGGTTGGGTCAAGGTTATAATAGAATCCTACTCTCAAATATTTTTCTATAAAGGAGATAGAGTGATTCCAATCATCTCTGCATTCAAGGCATCTCAGCTTAATGATATGCCATTAAGGTAGTAGATGGAGGATCTTTGAATACGGAAGTTCATTCCCCAATCCACTCTTTTGAATATCAATGATGAGGGTGGATTGGAGGATGAACTTCCTTGAGAGAAAGGGCTTTGGGTAAATAATCTAAAGTTAAACATTTAAAAACACTCTCTTCTTTCTCTACCAGCAACAATAGACAAGCTCTCTTTATATAAGCAAAAGGTTCCAACGGATATAAAACAGTCACATTTATTACAGAGTTCGATATCATCAAGCAGGGTTGATATCATCGAGCGTATACTCTCGATAGCATCAACTAGCCGCTCAATGAACCAAACTCAAATGTCATACGCTTTTGAAACCTTTTACTAGCTGGTCGAGGGGATTGAGACACGCGTCGATGTCATCAGATTTCGAACTTCGATATTATCAATACAAGGTTCGATTCCTCAACAGTTGAAAAATGAGAGAGACTTGCTTTACAATTTTTCAGGTTAAAAAGATATGATCGAGGGATACTCGATATCATCAGAATTTGAATGTCGATGATATCGAAGGTCATGTCGATGAATCGATAAATCTAAAGGATTTTCCAGTAAGCTTGCTGGACAAGTTTATGTCCATTCTCGATGCCATCGATCCGACCTTGATATCATCGATATTTGAATATCGATTCTATCAAGTGACCCTCGATTTGAGATAAAAAACCACCTAAAAAACTGTTGCTGGAAAGACTGTGTCCAAGGTCGATATCATCGACTGCCTTCCAATATCATTGAGATTTGAATTCCGAGGATATTGAGGGTACTTCGATATATCGAAGGTCTTCATGATTTTCCTATAAAAAAATAGGGACACAAATACTCTGCTGTCGATTATATCGAGTCTATTTCGATAAACTCGATTTTTAAATATTGATGATATCGTTAAGTTTATCGATACATCGATAATTCTGTCCAGATAAATATGAGGTTGCTTGACACTTTATGTCCTCATTCGATTTTATCGATTGAGCTTTCGAGGACATCAATAATGCACATCGATTTTATCGAACCTGATATTGATAAATTGACAGGGACTAGAAAACTTAGAGATTTTCTGATTTTAAAAAAGTTTTCTAACCCAAAAATCCTATGATGTTCTAATTTGTTTTAAGGGTTTTATATACCTGATGTTTTGGGACATGGGATGTGAGGCTTAGATTTAAGCTTGCACACATCCAGTTAAAGCAGACACTTTGAATTGATCTTCCTATAAGGCTCTGCAGTCTAGCTGACTCAATACTCACGCTAATTGACAAACGATGGCACTTTCACCAGGGTGTTACATACAAGCAATCACAATCACGAATGTGGAAAAGGAGTGTTTGACATCGATCATGAATGCAATCTAATCAATGTAAGTGATTAAAATGTAAATGATTTTATAGTTTTTGTTGTGTTAGGATTTGACTAAATGACAAGACACGTAACATATGTTAGAAAACTAAAGTGGAAATGTTGCAATCAAACATGGATTAGGCGTAGCGGTATGCTAGGAGATGTGAGAGAGAATGGGAGATTTGACACTCTTCAACAGAAGAGGTAGTCGGATATCCCTGATTCTGAGCCTACTTTGATCAATCCGAACCAATGAAGATGACATGTTTTCCTCTCCTCTCTCTCTCTCTCTCTCTCTCTCTCTCTCTCTCTCTAGCCTCTATTCTCACTCCCCCTCTCTTTTCAACTAGCCCCCCCTTTTGATCAGGTGGGGTGGTTTATTTACATAGAGGGAGTCAATGGGAATCAAATTCCTTCTGCTATCTAGATTAAGGTTTTAAATGTTTTCGGGGTCAACCAACGCTCAATTTTGAATGTTGGTTCAAATCATATAGAGCAATTATCTTATGTCATATGGTGTGTCTACAAATTCCATGAATAATGTAACCATGACTAAATGATAGTTTCCAAGGTTTATATCGAAGTAGGATTTTAAAAATCATGTTCCTATTTAATTGTAAGTGGAATCCTTAAATTGATAAGGCAACATTCATCTTATTTTCATAAATAAGATTTATGATTATTGTGTGAAATCCACATACACGAATAACCTAACTATATCATCAGTGAAAATAATTTACATTTTTCTTGTATCTTGTGTGCTTGTTTAGCTCACTTGTCTCCTATGCACCAGACTGTAAAAAAGTTATTTACAGTCTCGTATGTTGATCGGCATAAGTGGGCCAACTATGATGTTTTTGTGAAATTCATTCCATACATTAGATGCATTGACCCACATTTGGCCTTGGTCCTAAAAATTAGACCTATCTGTTGTTCAAGTAGGCTACACAAATGAAAACAATGTGAAAGATGAGCTATCAATGTCCTAAAGAGAGGGTGGATGGGACTAAACTAATTCTTTATAATAAATTGTGAAAAATATATTCTCAATCGTACAAAGTATTGAAACCTTCATTCTAATTAATTTATAGGATAACCTTCACCTAAAACTTTAGGCAGAACAACCTTATTTTACGACGTCCTTGAAATCAATCTTTCAAAACAGTAAAGGTAGAGAATAAGATAAAGCAATCACCATAAATACATAGAGAATTATAATGGTTGGGTGTTCAACACACACCTACTCTACTACCAAAATTACTACCCACGCAATTTTGGCTTTCCACTATTTCAAGGTTTTCACAAGTTCACCTTAACAACCTCTTACAGTTCTTATGATTTTCAGAGGCTTACCACAATAAAACCTCTTAGGGCCTGTTTGGTTTTCTCAATTACACTGTAATTGGCTGTAAAGACATCATAATAACTTCTTTACATGTATTACTAACCATTGGAGCAATACCGGGATTCTGTTTTCCCACGCTTGTTTCTTGAAATTTTCAGGGTGTAATACACAATAACTCTGTGACCGGTCGTTTGGAAATACATTGTATTAGTCACTCAGTCTGTTAATAGGCTTAGGGTGTCCACCATTCCAGTTATACAGCTACCTAAAACGTCTGTTTATTTTTTTTCAAATAGACTGTTTATGTTTGGGAGGTTACAAATGAGAGCATCGGACCACTCAGGGTCTTATACGATTAGGACCCAAATCCACCATCCTCACATCCATCTGCGTACAGTAGACAATGCAGCAGCGTAGGATCTAACTATTCTCCATACCTGTGCATTTTATCTACATAGAGTCGACCTGTGATGAAAATGGATGAACATGGAGATCTGCACACTATCATGTAGAAGGGTATTGATAGACCATATATCCCTGATAGTAGATGCTGTAATATTAGGTATCTTGGTTTACCTGAAAGAGCCATCCATTATGTATTCCAAGAACATGAAAGTCCAAAACATATTATGTCCAAAACAAAAGGAGTGTCAACGATGCAAACCAAAGTCCAAAATATTGTCCAAAACAGTCTTAAAGAAAGCCTTTACAGCCAAACCTACATCAACCTACTTAAACAACCACTGTGTCCAGCCATCAGTACCGTCAAGACATGAGGTGAATGGTGAGGATTAGATCCAGGCAGGCGAAGATAATCCTGATTGGTGTCAAAAGTGCATTCACTGAATCTTCATCAACATCCTCCCGCATGCAGTTCCCACTAGCAGATGGATAGTAAAAAGATGGTCCATGGAAAGTCGGTAGAGGATTCATAGGAGCGGTCACAGAATGCCATCCAAATGTGGACCCACTGCTGTCACAATCCTCTTGCATCTCAAGGGTGGATGCATTTGTCACATCCATACTGTCGCAAAATTCTTTCCATTGAAAGAATGCCTCTGATGTGAATTTATATCCACGGAAGTGGGCCATCGAGTATCCCTCCACCTGTTGATGGCATTCCTCCCAGTTATGGTAGATACCTGGACGACATCCATTGAAGACAACGTAAACCTTTTTAGGCATCTGCACATATTGAAAAATATCAATGGTATGTATCTTAAATATTGTAGGAAACATAGAACAACAATATGAAATATGGCCTTTTGCATTTAGAGTAGAGATACCTGAGATAACCATGAAGATTACATTATACCTGATATTGTGACTAAATAGACCTACATAGTTAGTACGTACCCTATGCAGATATAAGGAGCATAGTCCGACATAATATGAAGGTTACATCTAAAGTAAGAGCAGGTAATACGGGTTTTTAGGCAGTGAGGAATAAGCATTAACTACATGCCTGAATCTAAAAACGTAACAATTATCATCCAAAAAATATACAGTCATCCGGCTGCTTCTCAGCACTGCTAGCAGTAAAACAGTATAGCAGGAAAAAAATGCATCCACCATTTCAACAGCTAGTATACTTCACTAGCTCATTCAGAAAACCCAAAATATTGTCCAAAAAACCAAATGGTTGATTAGTCATATCAAGATAATATCCCAAAAGAGAAGATTAGTGGATAAAAGATCAGTTAGAAGACTGATCTGGTGCAAGTTCATCAGCACAAAGTCGAGCCTCATGGACTCAAGAAGTAAAAAGAATGACGCAGATTGTTATTCATCTTTGGACAGGATCCTTGTTGCACGTACGACCTCGTTACTTGTGAGGCCATCAATCTGCTCAAGTGCAGGTACAACCTACTCCATATGTATGAGGTCTTTCCCTTTGTGTATTGTTAGTGCTAGGGACTTGACAGCATCTGCCACCTCACTTATCCCTTTGCTAATTATGTCACAAGGGCGTTCCAATCTGGCTCTCTTCCTAGAACTGGTTGTGCTGCCCATGTTGACGGAGTTGTTGTCATTATGATTCGGACTTCTGCTTGCAATATGCGCACCGTCATGACTTTGAAATGATCATTGGATGTTATATCCAGAATCTCTCACATTGTCACTTGATAAAATAAGTGTATCGTCATTAAGATCAACTGATGCAGTCGGTATAACATCGTCATCGCGAGACTTTCTCGTACCCCTTTGTGTATGCATATTTCCAGTCGAAGCACAAAGTCCTGTAGCTCGGTCAACTCCAAATAAGAACATGAGGTCATCATACCTTCTTACCGGTTTCCCACGAACATGTTGGGAATAGGGATGTGACTATTGACAAAGACATAGAAATATATTGATTACTAAACCTCAATCGAGTAGTTTTGGATAATATAAATGATAAATGAAATTATAACATCTCACCCGTATGTAATCAGTCCATACGTCATCTGGCGCGGTAACTAACTTCTTGTCGTCATCCCAACTGAACCCACTCGCGTTCAGGGTATCCCAAACCTCAAAATACAACCTCTTTAGTGTTCGTAGGTGATTACCAACATGCTTCTCCACAACTGATATCCTTAGTGCACTCCTGACACTTTCCACAACCGTTTTATAGGTTTTCTTTTTAAATCCGTTCGCACTCTTGCGGCTGTTAGCAACCACATCCATCAATGTATCGATGAGACAGTCATCCATTTGGTCGGTTCAGTGCATAACACTACCTAACATAATGTTTCATCAAGTGATTTCGATTTGTATTTGTATAGTGTCCTTCGGGGTGTGTCACACCGACCTTGCCCAGACTGTTTCGTTGGTATAGTCTGGTTGTCTTGCCTATTTAGATCCATATCGTCATCACTATATACTACGATAATCTAAAAATAGCACAATGAGCATATTTAGTCTGACATGTACAACCAGAGCATCTAGGTCAGGAGGATGCATTAATTTACAGTAGCTGAAATATTATACACAAAAACTTAAGATAGTATATAAAAATGGGGATTTTCATCATTACAATCATCCAAAAGTATATACAGATCTTCTAACATAGGCCATCTAGGCAAGACAGTACAGTCATTTGATAATATTACTTACTGTAAAAATTCAAATTTCAAACCATACAACTCACAGGATGAGATTTGTTTCACATTCTAGTTGCAATATTGTCCGATATGTCGCCCATTCGTCCTTCTCACATTGTGTCACGTTAATATTGTATGGAGATAAATCTGTACTCTCCAATACATCTGGAGATGCGATTTCATCTTCTACCAAACCATCTCCTCTAGATATACGGATGAAGTTGTATAAAACACAATATGCAATGACTATCTTCACCTGTTTGAGAAGGTTGTATGGTGGAGCTGATTTGAGGATTGGAAAGCGGGCTTTCAATACTCCAAAAATTCTCTCTATAACATTTCTTAGTTAAGCATGCCAATAGTTGAATAGTTCTTTCTTGTTGGAAGGATTGCGTCCTCATTGAGGTGGTACTGTACACCACGGTAAGAAGCCATAGATCCCGGATAATAAGCATAATCAACATCAACTATGTAATACTTACCTACAATTAATTACGATGAATTATCAATCTAATTATGTGGAAAATCATATTATCAATTAGCTATCAGACAGTTATAAACTCAGTACCCGCAGGCATAATAAATAGATCAATGGAATGTCTCAAAGCACTCTGTAAAATGCGTGCATCAGATGCTGATCCATCCCATCCAGCGAGCACATATATGAACTTCATGTCAAATAACATGCACCCAGCACGTTCTGAGAAAGTACCCCTTTTCTGTTACGGTAAGTTGCACTTTCCAATGCTGGTACAGAGGCGGGTATATGAGTCCCATCAATTACACCAATGCAGTCCTATTTTCACCGTGAATAATCAGGAAAATAGATAAAGTATATAAGATTGCACAACATTGCATAATCTGATTTTAACATACTTAAAAGTAATAATTCCAGTTAGGATTGGATAGGATCTCGATTGGTGTATCCGCACCTTAGAGTTTCACGAACTCCGGATATAATCCAACAATAGCATCCACCGCTTTACTAAAATAGCGGCTCACCGTTTCTCTAGATCTTATAAACCAATGCCCAATAACATGGTTTCTAACATTATGTCATATCATGTGAAGGAACATGACAAGTTGTTCCTCCATAAATACATGTTTCCCGTCTGGAAGTAGATTTCTATCCCTCAAAAATGAGCATAGGTTGAAGAATGTAACTTTGTTCATTCGGAGTTGTACTACACACTCATTGTCACCCACTCTAATAATCCCATTTACTAGCTTCCTTCTTGCAAAGTCTCCGAATCTGGAGGGTGATTTAAATAAAATATTATTGCAGTATTCACCGATAGTAATTGTTGTAGTTGCTGTAGCAAGTGCAGCTGCAAAGGTTGCCATTTCGTCCTCCGTCCATCCATGTGCATCCATGTTTTGTTGTTTTCTTGTATAACACACCGATTGTTCGGCTGATTCAGCAGCATCAAACACATCAATATTCAGCACCAATTCTATATATCTGGTCTAGGAAATTTTGAAAGGTTCAGTCCATATTTGGTATCCTATATCTTCTTAGATGAAATTATTATATTAGTGCTTCAGTTCCTAGTCCAAATCATGCGTATTTCTAAGCTGTCAATCGAGAGACTGCCCGTTAGACCATTTAGGGTGAGGTTGAAGTTGTTGTCAACTCCGCACTAGGAAATGAGTCATAGTTTTCTTCTATATAGGTTCATTGACTGGCTTAGAGAGACAATCAACCAAGGGGGACAAAAATGTAGGGGTTGTTTAGGTTCTACATGAGGTGTATTTGAATTGTGTGCAATCAGACTCAGCATGTTCAGCTAATACGAGCATGAGATAAAGGCCACAATTGATAAGTAACCATGTTCAGATAGTAGAACAAATATCTGTCATGGTTGATAGTTGTCTCAACATGTTCAGTTAACCATGGCAAAGATAATATAACAATTGATAGATAACTATGTTTAGATTGTAAAACAAATATCTGTCATGGTTGATAGCTGTCTCAGCATGTTTAGTTAATCATTGGAAAGATAATATAATAAATGATAGATAACCACGTTTAGATTGTAGAATAAATATCTGTTATGGTTGATAGCTGTCTCTATTTGTTCAGTTAACCCTGGTAATGATAATATAAGAAATAGGTAACCATGTCCAGATAGTAGAACAAATATGAGTCATGGTTGATAACTATTTCTATTTGTTCAGTTAACCATGACAATGATAATATAAGAAATGATACATAACCATGTCCAGATAGTAGAAAAAATATGAGTCATGGTTGATAACCATTTCTATTTGTTCAGTTAACCATGGCAATGATAATATAAGAAATGATAGGTAACCATGTCCAGTAGTAGAACAAATATCAGTCATGGTTGACGACTGTCTCTATTTGTTCAGTTAACCATGACAATGATAATATGAGAAATGATAGGCAACCATATTCAGATAGTAGAACAAATATCTGTCATGGCTATTAGCTGTCTCAGAATGTTCAATTAACCTGAGCATGAGATGATGTAAGAAATCACCCTAACACACATAAGAAAATAGTCTCATCCATGTTCAGTTAACCAGAGCATGAGATGATGTAAGAGATTAATTAGCTACACAAACATCTGAAATTAGTCCCAGCATGGTTAGTTAACCTGAGCATGAGATGATGTAAGAAATCATAGCTACACACACAATAAAAACCAGTCACTGCATGTTCAGTCTCACCATGACTCTGTTAGAATAACAAATGAGAGCTACACACACAGCCGACATTAGTCTCAGCATGTTCAATTAACCATGGCATTGTAGGAATGACAAATGATAGCTACACACAGCTGAAATCAGTCTCTGCATGTTCAGTTAACCATGGCACTGTAGGAATGACAAATGATAGCTACACACAGCTGAAATCAGTCTTAGCATGTTCAGTTAACCATGGCATGTAGGAATGACAAATGATAGCTACACACAGCTGAAACCAGTCTCAACATGTTCAGTTAACCATGGCGGAGATGATATAACTTTTGATATCTACACACACAGCCAAGCGAGTATCCCATGGGCCTATTGGACTGGGAATGTATCAAAGAAAGAGGCATGCAATGAGCACATTCATTGTGAAAGTAGAAGAAGAAGAACATAGGGCCTGTTCAGCTGTCAGCACCTATACGATGGCCCACCATTTTTTATTTTACAGGATCATTGGCAAACATGTGGGCCACATGTAAGGCCCGTGTCCTAGCCCGTACTGTTCCGTTGGCTTCCGCGGTCCTTTCGATCAAATTCTGGCAATTCTCTACCTGTATTCGACGTTTGCACGCAATCCTAAACCGAGTCCCACATACTAAAGTTGGTTCGAACTGAAACTTGTATCTTAGCGACCACGTCGTCGCCGTGGTTCCAACGCCGTAACTCGCGCACCGAACCGATGCCTAGGCCAGGAGATGTGGGTCAGCGTTCATTCCGAAGAAATGCCACCCGTTGTGAATTTTGAGGGAATCTCTACAACATGTCTCATTAATCAATCAATCAATCAATGTCAAGTACAACCATACCTCGAGTATAAGCCTCATCCCTCCCTTTTCAAAATTCCACTCTCTCTCCCCTCACCATTCCTCTATTTTCCCATTTTCAACCATAACCATACCTCCCATCACCCTTTCCTTACAACCACCACATCACCCATCCCCTTTAATATATATTTTTTTCTCTCTTGCCCTCATTTTATCTCTACTCTCCCAAGCTCCACTTGTCCAAGCTTTTCCAAACTATCCCAAAGCAATAAGTGTGGTCCACCCTCTCATCTCTCGTCCACACCATCAAAATCCCATCAACCACCATCAAAAGTAAAGGTAAGGAGCATAGAAGGCTAAGGGAGCAAGGAGGAGGCCTAGAGGTGAGTGATCCACCATTAATTTTCTCTTTAAGGGACCCACTTATGATGGGATCCACTTGATGTATGTGTTTGTGATTAAAGAGGGGCCCATAGTGGCGGGGTCCCTCCACTCCACCGATCTCTCTCTATTTCTCCCTACTTCTCTCACCTACTCTCTCTCTCTCTCCCTCTTTTCATTGTGATGGTGTGGATCCCACCAATATGTGTTATATCTACCCCATCCATCAACATCAGACGATGTGGCCCACCCTATTGCAGGTGATGATCCACACCATCACTGTTTAAATGGACCCAATACACCCTTCTTTCTATATATTATATTTTATATAATATATATATGGTCTATATAATATAATATATATATATATTGTATATATATAATATAAGATATATATATTATATATGTATATACATGCAGGTGGGCCACGTGCATGTGGGACCCACCATGATGTCCATGCCGTCCAGCGTCTCTGGACGCTAGATGAAGTAGGGGTGGATAACATGGAGTGTGTGTACTGACAGGGGTGTGTACTTACAAGCTAACAAAGGGAAAAAAAGGGGGGGGGAGCTTTTTGAGGTGGGCTACTCATACAGGCCCCACCTTGATATATGTATATAATCCACGCCATCCATTACATTGCTCAGCCTATTTTAGGCGTTGAGCCAAAAAATGAAGTTGATCCCATTTTCTGGTGGGCCATACTTAGGAAATAGCGGTATTACCATTAAAACCCACTTTTATGCTTCTATTCGCCAAAAACAGGTTGCATATTGGTCTCATTTCGCCGATCATGGGCCGTAGAATCTAATGGCTGGGTCAGATCAATTTGATGTGGGTCCTACCATAGAAAAACCGTGAGAAAACGGTTTTTAAAAAAAAAGAAGCAGCCGCTACTGCTGCTGCTAAGGACGCAACAGGACGCTAGCGGGCGGACGGACGGGCTGGCCCTCACGGCCCCAGCTGTGAGCCTCACCGTGATGCGTTTCGAACATCAACACCGTGCATTTAAGGTGTCCCCTTTAAATTATGGGATATCCCAAAAAATTAGCCGTATACAGAACTCAGGTGGGCCACACCATCTAAAATCATGTGAAGACATGCCTAAAACATATCAAATCACTTGGTGGGGCCTACCTGAAATTTGGATTCGGTTGAAACTTGGTCTGAACCCTCAGCCAAGTGGGACACACATAATGGGTGGGCTGGATTTGCAAACCATATTACGGTGGGCCCCTGACCATGACCCTATGAACAGTTTAAGTGGTAAATAAACATTTCCAGTGGGCCCTAGTTTTCCCAGGTCCACGTGACCTTTTAAATAGGTTGGATGTCAGATAAATATCACGGTGGGCCCCATGTATACGTTGGATGGCAAATACATATCACGGTGGGCCTCAGGTCAAGTGTGACCCTATCAACAGGTTTGGATGGCAAACAAACATTACAGTGGGCCTCAGGTCACGTGTGACCCTATCAACAGGTTTGGATGGCAAACAAACATTGAAGTGGGCCCAGGTCATGTGTGACCTTATCAGCAGGTTGGGTGGAAGATAAACATTATGGTGGGCCCCACATGGGACCACTAATGTATGTATTGTATCCACGCCCTTCATTGGTGTGGAACCTTACCATAAAGTAGGTACTTTATCTATGTCGTCCATCCCTATGGGACCCACGATAATGCATGTGTTTCATCCAAACCGTCCAACCATTTTGGAGATTATTTTAAGGCTTGTGATGGAATAAATAAATATATATATATATATAAGATAGATCTAGGATTAAGTGGGTCATATTACGGGAAACAGTGAGTTTGAATGTCCACCATTAAAACTCTTGGGGGCTACCAGGTGTGGACCAAAATGATATTTGCTTTCCCTCTTAATTCGGGTCTGTGAGACCTTATGATCAGAATGGATGGGAAATACATGATTTGGCGGGCCTTGAGAATTTTAAATGATGAAATCATTATCACCACTTATATTTAGGTATGGCCTATTTGATACAGTTAGGGCCTATTGGCGTAGCTCATTATAATGTACATAAGGCCCATTAGTGCGGCCCATTGATGTAGCCCACTTGATGAATATAAGGCCCATATGATACGGCCCAATTGATGTATTTAAGGCCTAATGGGGCATAATTAGGTCTATTGCAATGCATGATTCCTCCGTGGTGTATATAATGATGTTTATAACGGGTAGTGCCTTGGGAGCAATGATGGTTTGATGTCCACATTGTAAGGATAATGTTGGTTAAATGTTCACATTATGACTCCCCCTAGGGCCCATTGATAGGCCCATACTTGTAGCACGTAGGCCGTTTAGGCCCATCTTCATTGTGACAGAGCCCATCACCACATAACTTGCTTAGTATAGATCCATGATTCATGATTATACGCATCATATGTATGCCTGATGTGAGGATTGGTTGATCATTGCACATGCCTTTAGGTAGATTGTTTATAGACTCCCTGATAGGTAGAGTTGCCTACATGAGCGCGTGGCACACGCAGGATTGTTGCATGTTTGGTAGGGTAATTCATGCACTTGCATTTGTGAGATCATGATCATTGTATGCCCTAGCGACATCAGGGCCAAAGCCTCCACAGACACATCGTGGGTGGCTGGATTGGATACCAAAAACATTGATACTAAGCATCGAGGCGGCATAGATGTCCCTGGGTGAAAATCCCTAAACCCGATCGTACCAGAGGATGACTCTAACGTCAAGACCAAGTGGATATATAAGCGCACGAGGGCCGAATACCAGGAGGCCGCGTCTCCCACTGTGTCATGGTCGGTTGGAAAGGGGTGTGGCCTTACTCGCCTAAGGGTAGGGGCAATACTAGGCTGAGTTTGACCAGCTCGTGATGGGTCCGCTATCGACATGCCGGATAGATATTGGCAGATTATTGGCCAGGCGGATAGTGAGGTTTCTTACACTCACTTAGACTGTGCGGCTAGGAGAGCGGCAGTGCCACTTGGAGTGTACTAAACTCTGGTGATTATCCAGAATGAGAACTGTACCGATATATGATGAGGGTTGGCATGCTTGAGTTGCATATCGCATCGCATGGCCATGTTATGGCCGATAGCATTCATATCTTGCACCGCATAGCCTTGGTACAGCTGATTGCATTCATGTACTCATCACCATGATTCCACATTACTCTGACCTTGCATTCTGAGCACGCTTATATTACGCACACACTTACACCACCCTCTAAGCTTTCTATAAGCTTATGCAAGATCGAAGTGTGCAGGTGACGCCAGGACGCAACCGTAGGCTTGTCAGAGTTGGAGCGTGCAGTCGAGCTTTTGAGTTTCTGTTATTATCATCATCTTGTATTTCCTTTCAGACGCATTGTACTTTAAAAGTTTTTTATCATAGTGGATTTTGTGATAGTGTTCTTGTGGTTATTGTTCGTGGGTTATGCTTATGGTTATGCTCATTATGAATTAAATTGATATTAGAAATCCTCCTTGTAGGATCCCAGGATCGGAATCTGGTAAATGAGTGCAGGGAACCGAGAATGGGGTTCTACGGAGGCTGTCGGCTCCCAGCGCCCATTCGCCAGGTTCCGATCCTGGGATGCTACAAGGAGGATTTTCAACATCAGTTCAATTAGTAATAAGCATAACCAAAGGCATAACCCACAAACAACAACCAAAAACTCCATCACATTTCCACTATAATAAAAAACTTTACAAGTACAATGAGC
Source organism: Magnolia sinica (assembly GCF_029962835.1). Taxonomy (NCBI): domain Eukaryota; kingdom Viridiplantae; phylum Streptophyta; class Magnoliopsida; order Magnoliales; family Magnoliaceae; genus Magnolia; species Magnolia sinica. The sequence goes on along the minus strand of NC_080582.1, from coordinate 32,791,939 downwards.
ATAAGGGAAATACAATGAAGATAGACCAAAAGCTCCAAAAGAAGATCATCCCCTCAATCCATTCTGCGATCCAACGTCACCCGCACGCAACGGTCGTGCATAAGCTTATAAAGCTTAGAGGGTGGTGAAAGTATATGCTCAAGGTGGTAATGTAGCTATGTAGTATCGAGTAATGCGGAACATGCCGATGAATGCTAAGAATCCCACTAGCCGTACAAGGCCATGCGGTGCAAAGAATGATGTCGGCCATACCAAGGCCATGCAATGCGAAATGCAAGTCAAGCATACAAATCCTCATCTAAGTCCACATGTCAATACGGCTCAAATCGGAATATCACCGGGTCTAGTACACTCCAAGCCGATTGTCGCCCCATCGCGCGCAATAAGGTAAGTGGAAAAGACCTCACTATCCACCGCCAATATCGGGCTCGGCTCAGTCGATAGCGGACCCATTCCTCGAGCCGGTCGAACTAACCTAGCATTGCCCCCTACTCTCGGCGGGTAAGGCCACACCCCTTCCAACCGACCACGACACGTGGAAAGCGCAACCGTCTGTAATCGGCACTCGGCGCTCATGCATCCACTCGTTCAGACGTTGGAGCAACCTCCCGGTACCATAAGGGTTTAGGGACTTTCACCCAGGGGATATCTATCGCACCCCATGTAAAACAAGATTTCCAGATCCAATCCCGCCAACCACGATACATCTGTGAGGCTACGGCCCCGATGTCGTTAGGGCATACAAGAACCATATCACATAATGCGAATGCATGAATCACACTGTCTCATGCAACAATCCTGCGCGCATCGTGCGCTCATGTAGTGCATAACCCCCTGTACGGAGCCCATAAACAATTCGCCCGAAGGCATATGCTATGATCGAGCATTTCTCATATCAAGCATACGTATGATGCATATGATTATGAATCATGGAATTAAACATGTTATATGGGATGGATGCTAATCATAACAAAGATGGGCCTAGACAGCCTACACATCAGACGTACGAGCCTAACAATGGGCCCTAGGGAAAGTCATAATGCGGACATTTAACCACACTATATTTGCAATGTGGACGTCAAACCACCATTGCTCCCAAGGCATAGCCCTGACGTAAACATCATTACATAAATCATATTGGGACTGCACATTGCAATGAACCTTAGGTATAACTCATTGGGCCTTCAATACATCAAATGGGCCATATCATATGGGCCTCATGTTCATCAAGCGAGCCACAACAATGGGCCACACCAATGGGCCTTATGTGCATTGCAATGGGCCATAACCCGTGGGCCTTAGAATGCATTAAATGGGCCTAATCTTACGGCCTTATATGTATCAAATGGGCCTCGCCAGTTGGGCCCCATACATGCATCAAATGGGCCTCAACCCATTAGCCCCATTACATCTTAATGGGCCCCGACCCATGGACCTTACATAGACATCAAAGTGGGCCTCAATCATGGGCCACAAGCAAATTGAGGTAAGCCTCACCTATATATCAAGGTGGGCCTCAATCACGGGTCTCAAAAAAAAATATAAATATATAATATATAATATATATATATACATAATACATATAATATCATATGAAATATAATATTATATACATATACACACACACACACATACACACACTCACACATCACAGTGGGCTCCACGCAATCATCACAGTGGGCCCACACAATCATCACAGGGAAATGGAACACATACATCTATGTGGGCTCCATGTGGCGCCCACTGAAATGTTGATATGCCATCCAACCCGTTGACAAGGCCGAGTGGACCTAGGTGGAGGGTGGGAGAAATTTTCACCCTGATCCAAAACTTCTGTGGACCCCAAATGGGTTTCAAAGGTAGAGGTTCAATCCCACTGTTCCATACGGTGTGGGCCACCTGAGTCTTGGATCACGCTGATTTTTGGGGTGGGCCCACTTCAGAGAGTGGCCCACCCGATGAACGGGTTAGATGACATATAAACATCAAGGTGGGGCCCACGGCTACAGCCGTGGGTGGCTGTACATGCGTCCGTCCACCCGGACGCTGGCGCAGGCAGCGCCTGCTGCCGCCTGACACAGCAGCAGCGGCTGCTGTGTTGAAATTTTTTTTTTTATTTCTGTTTTTGTAAGGATTTCACAGGTGGGGTCCATATCCAGTGAATCCACGCCGTCTAGTGTTCTTCCATGGCTCACCAAGAGCAGTTCAAGTCCAATATCGGACATGTTTTGGCGTATAGGAAATTAGGGAAGGTTTCAATGGTGAAAACCACCATTTGGTAGGGTATGGCCCGCCTGAAGGTCCGATTAATCCCATCTTTCGGCTCAACGCCTAAAAGAGGCTTGGGAAAGGAATGGTTGGTGTGGATTGAAGACATACATCAAGGTGGGGCCTACATGGAAGGGCCACCCCAAAGCTTAGTTAGAAGCTGATATTTGTGTTTATTCCCAGCAGACGTCCAGCGTCCCTAGACGCTGGACTTGGCATATCCGTTGGGGGTGGGCCCTGCTTAGGTGGACCACCCTGTGATGGATGGCATGAGCACTACACATATAAGGTGGGCCCCACTTATAAATAGTTTGGATAAAATACCTACCTCATGGTGGGGTCCATTCAAGTGGGCCACATAACCCCATTATCATCACAAAAAAATAAAATAAAATAAAATAAAATAAAAGAGAGAGGGATAGAGTGTGAGACCGTGTGATGGAGGGACCCCGGCACTATGGGCCCTCCCTTGCACTAAATCATACATCAAGTGGGTCCCATTACAAGTGGGTCCATGGAATTGAAATCCAACGGTGGAGATCCCTTCTCCACTTAAATAAACGGTCTAGATGACCCTAAGCATACAAAGAAATAAACATCATGATGGGGTCCATGGAGAATGGCCCCATCATGGAATGATCATGATGATCCAAACGGGCCATCGACCACATCTTAGGGTCTAAAGTGAGATCCAACCATTGATCGGTTGGTCTCACTTGGCCCATCTTAAAAATATGAAAATCTACCCTATCAAGGCACCCACCACTTGATCTTCTTGCTCCCTTGGCTTCCTTAGCTCCTTGTGCTTCTCTTTGATGGAGGAAGATGAAAAATGGATGGTTGAGATGAGAGATCTAAGGATGGGAAGGTGGGCCACACATGTAGCTTGGAAGGAAATGGGAGAGGCTCATACGTAGGAGGTTTTTTTTTTTTTGCTTATGGGAGAGTTGAAATGAGAGAGAGACTTGTAAGGGAGAGAGAGAGAGAGAGAGAGAGAGAGAGAGAGATGGGTGATGGAGTGATGGATGGGAGAGAGGGATGGGTGTAAGAGCTCTTTTTGACTTTTTTGGCAAAAGTTGTAAGAGAGGTATGGGTTTGTGTAAGAACTTTTGACTTTGGGGCTTGCTTGGGAAATGGTGAAAAGTGATGTGTACTTGACATGATGGGGTTGATGGGATTGATGTGACACCTTGTAGAGATTCTCTCGGGATTCGCACGCGCGGCATTTACTCGCACCGAACGCTGGCCCACAACTCCCGACCAGAGCATCGCATCAGCGCGCGAGTCGCGGCATCGGAACCGCGGCGACAATGCGGTCGCTAAGGTATAAGCCCTGGGTTGAGTCGACTCAGGTTGACGGCACGAGAATCCAGGTCGCGCGCAAATACCGATTAAGGGTCGAAGGTTGCCGGAATTCGACCGGGAAGACCGCGGAAGCCTATGGAAAGGTACGGTCTAGGATACGGGGCTTACAATCCCAAGATCGAAACTTGGTAAATGGGTGCCGAGAGCCGAGAATAGGGTTCTACAGAGGCTGTCAGCGCCGGATTCGGCGATCGAAAATTTTGTGAGCCCGATTTTCGAGTTCGGGGCGTGACACTACAAGTGTCTGAAACAAGCCAGAACAGGACATTAGCTTCTATTTCATAAACGAATAACTAACTTACTCACGGTCTCCAGTCATTCAACAAAGCCAGATGACTTACCTGTTCTGGCATTGCTGTAGCTAATGGCGGGGGGTAGATGTCAATTGCAGACGACAGAGGATATTTCTACATGACAGAGTAAGAGATTAATTACCGTAAATGTTAAAGAAAAAATATAGTGGAATAAAGGGGTGGAATAAAGGGGTTTTTAACCGAATCATAATACATATAATACCTGAGTGGGGTGATGAAGACAACATGTCAGTAGAAGAAGGCAGACGGATCAGGCCCCGGAGATTGCAATGAACATCACATTTGGGTGATGAAGACAACAAATGAAAAATATGACATTCCAACAACATGCAACGCAAGTGAGATCATGGAAATGGTAAAATGTTAGATGGCAGTAGACATGCAGTAACTGCAAGTTACCGAACAGACAAACATCAAGCTCAACGTGTGATCTGGATGAAGATGAACAGGAGTAATACATTTGGATCAAAATACATTTTTCCCTATTTCAATACCTGAGATAGTATGGAAATAGAGGATGCGCAAGCCGCTAATGACCGCCAAGATAAGAGCCTTACCACCAAATAGTTATCGAACAATGAACAATCATTCAGAGGTTTGGACAATAAACACAGGGAAGAAAGAACATATAATAGGCGAAAGATATCTGGTAGAAGGGTGTGTCGTTTACCTGGCCTGAGATCGAATGCTCTGTTACTGGACGAGTGCGTTGGTGAGTTCAGAAGAAAAGGGCTTGGTTTTGATTTTTTAAAACCTAAAATCGGGGTGTGTAGCACAATCGGTGCTCATGTGGACCACTGAACTGAGGGTGTCAGTACCATCAAACTCGAACTACCGTCTGCAAGGAGTAGTAAAATCCTGTCTCTATAAAAGGTGTCTTTACCGCTGATTTGGCCTGGTGTAATGATGACTTTTTACCTCCAAATACCCGTAATTGGAAAAACCAAACAGGCCCTTAGTGATTTTCACGGGCTAACCAGCAATCAACCCACTGAGATTTTCTGGCTATCTCAATAAATCTAAACAAAGTAATAAACTGAAATAAATACTTATCTTCAGATGACAAAATGTCGATGCGCAGATACTTGATGAAGTTGAGGCTTCGATTAATGCAGCGATATTCTTTCTTAGATGATGATGAGAATTGTATGCTCAACCAGAAAGGATCTAGGGATCTAATGTTTCTCAAAGAATAAAAATCTTAATAGCTGTGGATTCAATTCTCTATTCTCAAGTAAAGTATAGTTTACTCTCTAATTGAATTTAAAACTAACTTAAGAAAGGGAATTGAATAAGCTAAAATAAAGTAAGAATTAACACACAATTAGCTTTGAAAAAACAACCTGAGTTTCTCTCTCTGCTTGAGGATGATTTATCACTCTTTTTCGTATTAAAAACAATGAAAGAAGGTCCCTATTTATAGCCAAAGGATTTGAAACTTTAGTCAGCCTAAGAATGGCTTCGTCTGGCCGGATTTCAATGATATTGTTCCAACGACTATCAGATTTTGCAGGATAAGATATATTAAAAATTCAGCTAGCCTAAGCGAAAATTCGGCTGACCAAATACAGGGTTTAGTTAGCCGGATCCCCTTGAAATATGAATTTTTCCATTATTGGAAACTTAACCCGAGACACCTTCGGGCTGGCCCAATCTAAGTTCAGCTAGCAGAACCCAGAGTCGGGTTGGCCGAAGTTGCAACAGGTTTTTCAATGTATTGTTGTTCTAAACTTGGCCAAGGCTAAGGTTGGTCTGGTCAGACTAAATTTGGCTGGCCGAACCAGAGGTTGGACTGGCCGAACATCAACAATTTTACATGGTAAATTTTATACATTCAAGCATATAAGGTCATATTAAAAAACCTTTAACCTAAGGTCTTTACCTAGGGTCATTTTACATGATAGTTGACATACACATTGATCTTTCACATCTTTCACTTGTAACCATACCAAATCTTCTATTCTTGTGATATTGAGCCACCTTTTAGGAAGTGTCATAGATGATTGAAGTGTGTTGAAGATCTAACCAGCATTTTTTCTAAGAAATTTGACAACTACATGTGTGCTTCGAATACAAGCACTTATAATTTCCCCCTTCGTCAATTTCGTGACAAAACATACATACATACACATCACATCATAGAATAAGTACATTAACCACATGGACTCAATCATTCACTTAAAGCTTCGGACCAAAATCTTTTTGAAGATTAAATCTACACATCACCTGTTGCTCCCCCTGAGAAATATACTCAAGTTGTTTTCCAAATCCATACACAAGATATATCCATGCATATGATTAAGAAAAAATTTCATATATCTATGCATTTTAATCTCATCAATCAATGAATCATTTTAATTTCATCAATCAATGAATGCATTTTAATCTCATCAAATAATGAATCATTCTCTCCCTTTTTGTCACAAGTTGACAAAGGAAGATTTAAAGAAAGGAAGCAATATCACATAGGCATATTAGTAAAGCACTTCAAAGAGAATAAACTTTCTAAGCAATAGAACATTATAAGTACCAAGTTAAAGAAGTGAATAGTATCAAGTTCTGCCACACAAAACCAAATACAAAGTTATTACAAACCACATTTGTTCAAAAATCATTCATACTTAGAGGATGATGAAGCTAGCATCTCAGGATCAATTATCTTCAAACACCTGCTAAAGCAATGTAAGTACTTTTTCATGTACTTTATATTCATTTTCTGATTTTGAGCAAGAGATTCCTGAGACATGTGCAAAGTATCCATCCTCTTCTCTAAAGATGATAACCTTTCATCGAAATTAGAAGATTGATAGTTTGAATCTTCCGCATATTCTGTTAATTCTTCTAATTCATCAAAAATGTCATCCATATTTATGTTGCGTTACTGCCTTTCCTCCTGAACGCCATGTTGTTCAGGAAGAGGCAATAGTTTCATCATATGAAGATTGGAAGAATTAAAAGGTAATTCAGATTCCAGTGCTTCAATCGACGATATTTGGATACGGAATTGTAAAGTAAGTGATGTTATAAGATGAACAAAAGGAAGGGAACCATGTCTAGGATGCAAGTAATACTGAATAATTGAATAGCAAATCAGAGAAGAAAGACAAATTCTAACACTAGTAGTAGCAATATAAAAATGCGAACCATAAAAGGAGTGAGATTGGTCTTAGTATCTGCTCTCGGATAAACATTTGAAGTAAAAATTCTGTGGAGAACGCGGTAGTTTGGGAATAATCTACTGATAGGTAAGGCATTACCGGATCTCCTTTCTACATTAAAACCGCACAAAACACGAGAAATGGACTCTTTTTTCTGAATTAGTATTTTAATAGAAAGATTCGCAATTGAAATTCCGTCTTCCTCCATATCAATTTCCGTTAACAATGCAATGGTGGTGGGTATAACTGTAACACCCTAAAACCTTGCCAATTAATACTCAAATATCACTTCAAAGAACCGTTAAAAGATACGCTAAAAATGGATTACAAATCACTATTAAAATAGCTAAAGCAACAAAACTTAGCCACTAGGAGCTCAGATTTAACCCCATCCTTCGTTAAAAGGACCCTACGCTTCATTTGGACGAAATGGATCCATCAAAACCATCACCAAAATAACCGCAACAAGGTGCGTGTGCACCTGTCTGTTTGCAGCCGCAGACCACACGACCGGTCAAGACGTGCTTTGACCGGGCTACTTGCAACTTCACCCTCCTTTCTCTATCCTGCGTTCAGGAGTTTTGAATCCGACTGTAATAAGAACTTGCAGTGGGACCCACCATTATGAAACGATGAAAGGATCCAGACCGTTCATCATCATCCTTCGCCATTCACCGTCCACCATCCCTATCCATGGCGGGATGATCACACTACATAGGAAGGATCGTGGCCACAACTGAATAAGGTAACCTCACGAACCACACAAACACTCCAGCAAGATGTGTAAAACCTCCCTCCTTGTACCACAACTTCGTAAATGGCTGAAATATAGTCGGATCTTTCCGAACAAGAAGGGGAAAGAATCATCCCGATCTTGACTGTATTTCTCGGCTCCTTTCTCCAATTTTCACATGAAGGTGTGAAAAGAACACCTCCGTAGTGTCTTAAAGATCTCACACCAATTGTAGGTCTAATGGACCAGGGGGCATTGAATGATCAATTCGACCCACCTGTAGATAACCAAAAGAAAGAAAGATGGAATTAGAACGATTCCACCACGAAGATGACAGACAACTTCTCAGCATGAGGTCCACCAGGACCATCCAATCAAGGTCCCAAGATAACCTGCTAATAGGATGTTGATGCCTAATGGCTCAGAAAATCAAATAGGAGGATGAAATCCCAAGTAGACCGGAGCTAAAGGCGGTGCACTCCAAGCCCCTCCAATTACGCTGTTGTACGCACTCCTCTACACAAATAGATTTGTGTAGGAACTCTCCAAAAATTCAAGACATACTATAAAATGCCTACCACCTGGACAGAAAGGAAACCAAAATGAGAGAAATAGGGAGACTAAAGAGGGAAGGAAGGAGGGTGGTTTGAGTCTAACCGATCTCCAACAAAGAAGAAGGGAGAATTGAGATTGCAGCAAGCCATGGTATCACCAAATCACAATTCAGATCCAACCTCTCCACTTTGTTCTTTTCTTTACCTTCCTTTCTAAAATTCATAGATGGGATTCCATCTCACAAAAAAACTAGAAGACTAGACCAAAGCGATAGATTAAGATGTATCGATACCTACTATCTAGGGTATAATCTGAACTAAGACTACCTCAAATTTATTTAAAAACTTAAGTTATCCAAACTAGGTAAACTAGAGTAAAAGGCGATTCAATGATATAAGGTAAGGATCCTTCCTTTAATTTTTGCAACTTAATTGGTTACACCCTTTCTCCTATTTCAATATTTATTTTACTGCTTACTATATTCTTATGAATCAACATTATAAGGATTCACATCATCTTATTATTCTACATGTAAGTATCTTGCTAAGAATCCCACTTCAGATAGTCATCATAAATTCATGGACGTAATGCATTACATGTAGTCAGCACGTAATTCTGTGGGTTGGTTTGCGTGGTGCACAATCAATGTAAGTAAAACGTCATGGTGTTACATCACTTCTCGGGACTGGATGTCGCAAATAGTCGATCTATGAACATATCGTGTTATGTAAATCTCTCAATCATGTTGTTGTATCACCTTGAGATGTTCACGTAAAGCCACGCTAACGTAGGACATGCCGGCAAATCTCCGTAGTGTGAGAATGCGGAGTGAGTCAGGTATATTAAACTGCTTTTCACATTATGATTATAATTGTTAAGTGTGATGGATCGCACATATTTTGCTAGGCATGCATCCATATAGAATGTTGAGTATATCAATACCCTTGTATATGTGGAATACGAGAAGTATTGATGCCTTATTCTTTGTTAACCTTGTGAATTATGTTAATCTTTGTAAACTTTAAAAGAATGACTATTACTATGAGTAGGGCATTGACCCTCTCCAACTGTATAGATAATGCAGATGATGAACAGATTGAAGACCCAGAGAATCCCCTCCCTGAGAAAGATTATGCTGAATGAACAAGAAAATAGTTTCATGATTTAGTTTTATTTTCGTTTCCACTGCGACTTGATTTTGTAATAAGCTCCCATCTGAATGAGCATTTAAAGATTTATTGAATTTTCTTTTCCTTTTAATTGGAATAATAAATACAGAGAATTTCCTTTTCATGAGTTGGTGCTTGAGTACTCAGAATGTATGAATTTAGTAACACTATCTGAACAACGTGTGAATGGAATTAACACTAAGATTCCCAAGGCAAGCAAAGACTTAGACCTTAGAAATTCGGGGCGTTACAATAACAGTTATGGTTTTTTCCAAAATTTTAACTTTAAAAAATAATTCATTTTTAGTAGAAACTTCAAAAATTGATGCATACATCCCTTGCACAATGGACCAGTAAGCTGTCTCGCCCTATTGTAGATTTTTCTCCCATCCTACCTCAGATAAGAGATAATAAAAAAAGTCCATACTCAGCAATGTGACTTAGATTTATAGACCACTTTATGATGATTCCCCTTGTTGTAAAATCTGAAAGATTCTTGAGGTCATACTTCGGTGGCCATATGGACCGCACATCATGTGGACCGGATCGGGATGAGGAACCAATTTGTACTTTACGAACAATACGTTTGATTCTAGGTTTCATGGGTTTAAATAAGAAGAAATCAAGAATAGAGCAAGAACAATAAGAAGATAAGATTTTCAAGAAAAAAACTAACAAAAGGGTTTCTGGATTCAAGAAAATCAACTCAAATAAGATGCAGGTGCAAACAAGAACTCAAATCTACAATAAAAATGACTAAAATGTACTTACTAAGGAGTATTGGAAGATGGGTTGGCTAAATGGAGCATCAGCGAGCTAAAGGAGTGGAATTTGGAAATAAAAATAAAAATTTTCACCTTTTTGAGGGAGTCCACGCGCTACTCGGCTTGCCGAGTTCATGTTCGACTAGCGGATTGGCTTGATTAGTGACCGACTAACCGAAAAATCTAAAAAATCTCCATTTTTTCATTTTATTTAATTTTCTTTTCTTTTATATATTATTTTTCTTTAAAAAAATAAAAGAGAAAATAATGATAAAAGAAAAAACAAAACAAACATAACTATTCTCATTCAACAAAATCATTTAATAATACACAATCCAATATCATACCTTAAATTTGAGAATTTAACGCTGTCAAGCGACTTAGATAGAATATCTGCAAGCTGCTTTTTTGTTTGAATGTATTCCAACATAATATTCTTTTCTTCAACCAACTCTTGAATGTAATGATATCTTATGTCAACGTGTTTTATACGAGAGAGTTGAATATGATTTTTTAATATATTAATAGCACTTGTGTTCTCGCAATATAAATTCATTGTATTTTGAACAATGTCGTAATAAGCTAGTATATGTTTCATCCATATAAGATGAGTACAGGCATTCCCTGTAGTGATGTATTCTGCTTTTGCAGTGGATAAAGATACTAGATTTTATTTTTTGCTCATTCATGATACAAGGTAGTTTCTAATATAAAAACATCCACCACTTGTGGATTTCCTATCATCAACATTTATTACGTAGTCCACATCATTATATCCTGCTATTTGAATAGATGTATCATGTGGATACCATAATCCCATATTAGTAATACTCGCAACATATCTAATTATCTATTTGATAACTGATAAATGTGATTCTTTAGGGTCAAATTGATATCTAGCATAGGTGCCGACACTAAATGAAATATCAGGTATGCTGATAGTCAAATAAAGTAAGCCACCAATAATGTTATAATAAAGATGAGAATAAACACTTTTACATGATTCATCTTTAGATAATTTGAGTGTTGTACTCATCGGAGTACTGAAATTCCTACCATTTTCAAAACCAATCATTTTTATCAAATTCAGTGCATATTTGATCTGAAAGATGAAAATTCCATCTTCGAGTTGTTTAACTTGAAATCTAAGAAAGTAATTTAGCTCACCGACTATACTCATTTCAAATTCTGATTTCATAAGTTATACAAACTTAAAAGAAAGATCAATGCACATAGATCCATAGATAATATCATCAACATATATTTGTACAATTAAGATATTATCATTAGATTCTTTGACAAATAAAGTTTTGTCAACACTAACCATCTGAAAGTTATGACTAATTAAAAATTTATTCAATTATCATACCAAGCGGTGCCTTTTTAAGATGGTATATATGGTCAAAAAGTTTATGATCTTCCAAACCTTTTGATTATTTAATATAAACTTCCTTATTCAGGTCACTGTTTAGAAAAGCACTTATAACATCCATTTGGTATATTGTAAAATTTTCGTAACAAGCAATTGAAATAAGTAATCTAATAGATTCAAGGCAAGCAACTGGTGCAAAGGTTTCATTGTAGTTAATTCCTTCTATTTGAGTGTAACCTTGCACAACTATTCATGCCTTGTTTCTGATAATGTTTCCAAGTTCATCAGATTTATTTTTAAAAATCCATTTGGTTCCAATCATATGTTAATCAGAAGGTATGGAAACAAGATAGCATAAATTATTTCTTATGAACTGATCCAGTTCATCTTGCATAGCCAAAATCCAACTTTCATCAGCTAGTGCCTCATTTACATTAGCCGGTTCTAACTAAGAAGTAAAGCAAATATGATTGCAAACATTTTATAGTTGTCTTCTGGTTTGAACACCAGTATGAGGTTTACCAAGTATTTAATTTGTTGGATGGTCTTTTACTAACCTTAACTCAATAATATCTATTTTACATAATAGTTCAGTTTGATTAACCATAATAATATCATTATCACCATCATCTTAGTCAAGACTGGAAATGATCGGTTGATCATCAATTACAACATTTATTGATTCTTGAATAACCTCAGTTCTTTTATTTAAAACACGATATGCATGACTGTTTAATGCATATCTTAAGAATATCCCCTCATCACTTTTATGCATTAGACTTACCCAAATTTTCACGGTCACATAAAATATAGCATATTCTTCTGAAAGTATAAAAATATTTTATACTAGGCTTTTTCTCAAACCATAATTCATAAGCTATTTTATTTTTTTCAGCTCTTATTAAATACGGTTAATTATATAACATACAGTATTCAGAGCTTCAACCTATAAATATTTAGGCAACTTCATACTATTTAGCATTACACTAGTCATTTCCTGCGTAACTTTATTTTTTCTTTCAATAACTCCATTTTATTAAGGTGTTTTTGGAGCTGAGAATTCATGTAATATATCATGGTCATTGGAATATTTCTCAAAATTAATATTTTCAAATTCAGTTCCTTAATCATTTCTTATTCTGACTACAAACAGTTCCTTTTCAATCTGGATGCCTTTAATATGCTTTTTGACTTCGTCAAGAGCATCCGACTTTTCTCTTAAGAATGCTACCCATGAGTATCTAGTATAATCATCAACTACGACTAGGAAGTATTTCTTTCCACCTCCACTCTCTATTCTAGTTGGTCCAACTAAATCTATGTGGAGAAGTTCAAGAGGTCTTATAGTAGCTAAAGAGTTCACTTTCTTATGACTATTCTTAATTTTCTTGCTTACCTAACAAGCACCACAACTTTGTTTTCTTTATTTTTTTAGTTTGGGTAAACCACGCAAGTGATATCTTTTATTCAATTTATATAGATCTATATAGTTTACATCTCTAAGACATTGATGCTATAATTCAATCTCATCTGTTTAGACCATGTAACATGAATGATTTGTTGAGTCAACGATATAAAAATTTTCAGACATTCAACGACTATTTAATATCACATGCCCTTATTATCCCATTTACATTATAAAAAAATTCACACTATGATTGTTATCAAAGATTTGAGATATGCTTAGGGGATTATATTTTAAACCTTCAACATATAATACATTTTCGAAGATACGTAAATTGGGAAGATGTACATTACCTTTGTCGAAGATCTTGCAATTGCTACCATCTTCGAATGTAATTGAGCCACCATCGATTTGGTTGATGTTTGAGAGAATGGCTTTATCACCTATTATTTGTGTAGAACATCCACTATCTAGGTACCATCTTTAATGACTACTTGCTTTGAAAGCTATGTGAATAACAAGACACTTTACCTTTGAAACCCATTTCATGACGTTTCTAGGTTTAGGAGGGTCTCTCACCTTTCGATGTTTTTGAAAGTTAGGATTTCTCTTATTTCTGTTTACTCGATTCTTACCTGAGTTGGATTTCAATAACTCTTTGAGCAAGTCCACAATTTTATCAGTAAGAGGAGGATTTCTATTATCTCTCCTTTAATATTTGTGGTTGTTGGCACATACTTTTACATTAGAGAATTCTTGAAGTGGTTTTGTATTTTTGAAAGTATTCATTTTACATTTTAAATAATTTAGAGTTTCTGCTTTAGAGTTCGAGGATTCTCCTTTTACAAAGGTAGGAACAAAATTCTTAGATTTCATATTGTTATCTCTAATATAACTAAGACCAGACTCACCACCATTTCAGCGAGATGAAATTAGGAATTTTATAAGTTTTTGGTCTCCTTGGGTATATTTTCAGGTATCATTTGAACTCTAAAGTGGAGAAACTTTAATTTTTAATTTCTCATTCTCAAATTTAAGGTTTTACAATTCAGAAATTTTCTAACTTAAGTTAGAATAATGAAAATTTTTCAAAACAACCTTTTTAAGCTCTAATTGTAATTCCTCACATTTTTTCAATTGAATTTTTACTTTTGCCGCAATCTTGCAACTTTCTCTGTATAGGGCATCATATGCTTCTTGAAGATCATCTTTAGTTTCAGAGTCACTTTCAGGAGCTTCATAATCAAATGTTTCACAATCTTCTGAAGAAGTGATTCTGGCTATAGTCATAAAAGAGTTATGTTCTTTTACAGTTTTCTGATTTGATTCATCAGTTTCTGAATTAGTTTCAAATTTTGATAATTCATCCCAAGTAGCAATGATGCCTTTTCTTCTCAATTTATCCTTTTTATGACATTTTGAAGCAAGATGTTTAAATTCAGAACAGTTGTAGCATTGGGTGTCTTTATATTTAAATTTTCAGTAGTTTGAATTTCCTTTTCTTTTATCAAATGATTTTTGAAAATAATTTCTTTGCTTATTTTTAAAAATTTTATAAAATTTCTTTACCATCATCACCACATCGTCCTCATTTTCCTCGTCATCTGAACTTACATTTAAAACCTTTAATTTAGATTTAAAAGATTTGAGGCCAATGAACTTGATCTTAGGAGCTTTGAAATTCAACTTGTAAGTTTAAAGAGATCCAACCAACTCCTCAACCTTTATAATATCAGTATCTTTCAATTCGCTATGGAATTAAACCTACCAAGAAGTGATCGTAATATTTTTGCACAAATCTTGCTTTCAAGGATACTTTCATCAAGACCTCACATAGAATTGACTATGTTATTTAATTTTGTATAGAAATCCATAAATGAATCATTTTTTTCCATACAAATTTCCTTAAATTTAGTTGTGAGGATTTGAATATTAGACTTTTTTACAATATTAGTTCCTTAATGTGTCATTTCAAGTATATACCAAACTTGTTTTGCTGAATCACAAGAAATGATTCTTTTGAATTCATCTAGTGATAGGACACAAGTTATAGCATTTAAGACTTTTGCATTTGCACTACTTTCACTTTTCTGAGTAATCGACCATAAATTATAAGCAATTTCTCTCATGGACGTGGTTCTATCCTTAACTACTACTGCTATTGTAGGAGGGGACCATTGAGTCACAGTGGCTTGCCATACATTTTCATCAATGGATTTGAGGAAAATCCTCATCTTGACTTTCCAATAAGAATAATTTAAGCCATCAAAGGAAGGTAACCTGGATATAGATAAACTCTCGAAATTTAACATCGTATAACTCTGGATATAGCTCTAAGAGGTAAATCTCAAAAAGAGCAACATCGTTTTGATACCATTGCTATCGATGTCCTATTGGGGGGGGGGGGGGGGATCTCCCAAGCATTGAAACCTTGATTCCAATTAATTCGTAGAATAACTTTCAACTAAAACTTTAGGTAGGACAACCATATTTCATGACGTCCTTGAAATCAATATTTCAAAACAGTAAAGGTAGAGAATAAAATAAAGCAATCACCACAAATACATAGAGAATTATGGTGGTTTGGTGTTCAACACACACCTACTCCACTCCCAAAATTACTACCCATGTAATTTTGGCTTTCCACTATTTCAAGGTTTTCACAAGTTCACCTTAACAACCTCTTACAGTTCTTGTGATTTTCACAGGCTTACCACAATAAACCTCTTAGTGATTTTCATAGACTAACCACCAATCTACCCATTGAGATTTCTGGGCTATCTCAACAAACCCAAACAAAGTAATAAATTGAAATAAATACTTATTTTCAGATGTCGAAACGTCGATGTGAAGATACTTGATGAAGTCGAGGCTTTGATTAATGCAGCGATCTTCTTTCTTGGATGATGATGAAGAAGTGTACACTCAACAAGAAAGGATCTAGGGATCTAATGTTTCTCAAAGTATAAAAACCCTAAGAGCTATGAATTTAATTCTCTATTATCAAGTAGAGTATAGTTTACTTTGTAATTGAATTTAAAACTAACTTGAGAAAGGGAAATGAATAAGCTAAAATAAAGTAAGAATTACCACACAATTAGCTTTGGAAGGACCTGAGTTTCTCTCTACTTGAGGATGATTTATTACTCTTTTTCGAATTAAAAACAATGAGAGAAGGTCCATATTTATAGCTAAGGATTTGGAACTTCGGTCAGCATAAGAACAACTTTGGCTAGCCGGATGACTACCGGATTTCACGAGATAAGATATTACGAAAATTTAGCTGACTTGATTGAAAATTCGGTTGGCTAAAGCTAGAGTCAGGCTCGCCAAACTTACAACAGGTTTTTCAATTTATTGTTGTTGTAAACTTGGATGACGCTGAGGTTGAGTTTGCTGGACCAAATTCGGCTAGCTGAACCAGAGGTTGGGCTGACCGAACATCAACAATTTTACATAGTAAGTTTTATCATTCAAGCATAAAAGAGACATGTTAAAAAACCTCTTACCTAAGTCTTTATCTAGGGTCATTTTACTTAATGGTTGGCATACACATTAATCTTTCATATCTGTCACTTGTAACCATACTGAATCTTCTATTATTTTGATGTTGAGCCACTCTTCATGAAGTGTTGTAGATGATTGAAGTGTGTTAAAGATTCAACCATTATTTTGTCTACGAAATTTGACAACTACATGTGTGCTTCGAATACAAGCACTTACACAATGTGAAAGGGGACACTTACCCTCCAAATTTTGTCTTTATGTGGTCCACTTGTATCACCAGTAGGGCTGATTTTTCTATCTGTGCTTAAATTTTAGTGTGGCATGTAGCAGTTGGAGTGAATTTCATATAACCATCACAGTGGGCCCTAAAAAATCAAGGGTTTGACATCTCTCCTCCAACCGTTTCCTATGGTGTGGGCCCACATGAATCACATTTTAGTTTAATGTATTATCACTAGATTTAGTTGGATGGATTTCTTGTAAACATCTTAGTGGGCCATGTAAAAATCGACGATTAGCATTCCTCTCCCAATTGTTTCTCTTCATATGCCTGCCTAAATCACGAAGCAGGCTGTGTTTTGGGCCCCAAGGTAAAAATGGAGTGTTCCACTACGTGATCAAGATGGATTTCACCTAAACACATATGAGGTATTATGAGGTCGATCTCCTTGGCCACACTGTGATGTGAATTAGACATCCACACTATGCATTTTTTAGAATTCAAGAGGGCCGCATATTTGAAACCATGTCAAATGATGCCTAAAACATGTAAAAGCACTTGTCGAACCTCACCTTCAATATTGGAATAGCCTAAAATTTGGTGTGACCCTTCATCCAAGTGGGACACAATGAATGAGTGGATGTCCGAACCACATTTAATGGACCCTATAAACAATTGGTAAGGTTTGAATGGGTGGGCACTGTTATCTATAGTGTGGTGTACCTAAGTCATGAATTGGCCTAATTTTTAGGCCCGTGGCCCATGATTGAAGGGTGCATCTGATTGATATGTTGGATAGTTTTGGACATATATTTTTACCTTGGTGATTATTTTTTTAAGAGACCTCTAGTGAAATTTCATCACCTATGGGTACTTGAACCCCCGGGTGTTGAAACTCCTGAGAGTCTACCATCGGAGCAAGAGTAAGAACCCAACATAGATTGAGGTATTTTAGGCAATAAAATTGTGAGTCCTTAAAAAGGTCATTGTCATTTCAAAAATGCCTCCATTCCTACTTCAGCGGCTACTTTTTCCACGGGCAACGCACATGTCATAACCCTAATTTAACATAGACTTGGGCGTAAGCACGAATTCAAATTCAGGTTCTATCTTCTATTTAAATATCTTCACTATTTAAAAATAGCACAAAGGTTGTGTTTATGGTATGCACTCAGCCAAGTCGGTAGGGGAGCGTCCAATCTACTCCAGTCAAAAGCATACGTGACCGTTTATTTGAAAGCAGCTGATAAGGCGGTTAGAAAATTCGGTCAAGATTACCATTTCCCTTCATTTAAATGGCCAGGAATCCAATACCACAGCATAACTCTTTTGGGCCCTACATAAGGCACAAACTTAAAATTTTAGGTGCAAATTTACATTATTCCTGAGATGTAATCAAGCTGATTTGTATGTAAAGATTACTGCCCAGCAGTTGGATCATATATCACACAAACTTCATGGCGGCCTCAAAGAGCCTAATGTTTTAGCTGATGTGTGGAACAGACGACTCCAATCACATCCAAGGTAGAGGGGTAATTGAGCGGATGATAGCTGATTGATTTAACGTGGATTGCTCAGTGACCATGCCATAGGATGAACCGATTTAACATTTGTGGGACCTGGATTGCTGTTTCAAAGCCTTTTTGCATGAACTTCTTGGGAGGGAAAGTTAAGTGGGCCCTACTGTGGTGTCTGTGAGAAAGCTACTCATCCGTCTCTCTCTCTCTCTCTTTTTTTTTTTTTTTTTTTTTTTAAGTTTACCAATAACACATGGGGCCAAAAATGAAGTCCATCCAAAGCTCACGTGGAATGTTAGACAGGTATGCGTGGGTGAGAAAGTGCCTATCTTTGAAACCATTCGTGTCCAATATGACAATTACACGCAATCTACAGTTCTCATAAGGCCATTACTAATAGGATGAGTTGAAAACACAAAAATATTAACTTGACCCAAAATTGTTTGGGCGCCACTTAATGCTCCAATGATAGGGATTCAATCCTCATGATTTTTTAATTGTGCGGCCCACTTCTTCTTTTTTTTTTTTTAATATACTTCATTTTAAGCTCATGTCCTAATATGATCTAGAAAGTGAATGGACAAGGTGGATATCTCATAAGCATCACGGTGGGCCTTACATCATTGTAGGAAGTCTCAGCTACCAATCTTGGGAACACGGTTTGGGTACCACCCCTTGGGATAGGTTGGACCTTAGAGTGGCTACGGTGATGTATGAGTTTTATTCACATTATTCATTCATTTTTAGATATCATTTTAGGTTGTAGGTTCAAATTGAGGCAAATCTAAGTTTTGAGTAGACCATAAGATTAAATGACCACGACAAAAATCCTTTCAGGAGCTATGGAAGTTTTGGAATAAGATAATATTTGTGTTTTTATCTTCATCAAGATCTTAGATCACCTTTTAAATAGGTTCAGTGGCAAATAAACATCACATCGAGCTTAAAAAGATTTCAACAGTGGGCATCATTAGCACAATTGTTTCTTGTGATGTGATCCACTAAACTCTTAGATTTACTTCATTTTTTAGCTTAAAACTTCAAATGATATAATAAAATGGTTGAACGATATAAATAAAATCAATTCAAACCCTTAGAGCATAGCTTGTCCTGATCGGAGATGATTTGGGGTGGTACTCAAGTGCAATGCTTGTTTGGCCATGAAATTAAATGCTATGGAATTGTGTTAGATGGAATTAATATCATTATTGCATAATAATTGCATGTCTGAAAATACATAGTATTTTGGCCATCCAATCTTTACATTTAGGATTAAATTCTTTTTTATGAAAAAAATACTACATTGAGTGAAACATACATTTAGTAGACTATAAAATTATAATCAATGGACCAAATTCATAAATGATGGGGTCACTTACACATATATAACTTGAATGTCATGTTGGAAAAATGTATATGGATAAATAATATAGATAAAACACAAACTTTAAAGTAGGGCCATGGATATAATGAATTTTACCAAAAACCCACTTGCAACTAATGTAATTCCATCCCAGGTTATTTCTAATCTTTCATGTCAAGCCTCCAAACGTAAAATGAAATTTGCAGGAATCAAATATAATTTTATCCCACCTCATACCGCATGAACCCATGTAACAAGTAGGCCGGGCGTCTGATTGATCTGTCCTTCGCCACGTGGACCATGGACAGATCTCTGATGGGCGTCGGATTGATCTGCCCTCTTGCCACGTGGACCATGAACAGATCTGATTCCGTCTGTAGATGTATGAGTATGAGGTAGGAATGGTAGGGAAAACAGCTCAGCGAGCACGGAAGAAGGGAATGTGTCGGTTGTCCTTTTCCACCTCTCGTCTCTCGTTTTGATCCTCTGACAGAGGGTGCATGGCACGTACCAGTAAGAAACTGTACATGTGAGACAATGCTCCCACCAAACCGTCGAAACTGTGGGCCACCCTTTAGATGTACTCGCCTGTAACCTAACTAACAAAATTAATGGAAATTCTACTCCTTAAGGTTGAGAAATAACCAACGGTCCCGATTCACTAAACAAGTCTTTAGCAAATCAGAGTTTAAAAATAACTAAACCAGTTTTATTTTGGGATTAACCCCACCTACCTACAGTAGATCCCACAGTTTGATGGTTCAGTTTAAGTTAATTATGCCAAGTCTGCAATTTTAGAGCGCTTGAGTATCAAGCATCATACGCTACTGGAGTATCAAAAAGTCTTACGTAAAACACCAGAGTATGGAGCGGGCTGTTTGCTGCATCAGGGGGTTGGGTTTTCAGGGGTGGTGTGAAACTGTAAATGAAATTCCAACTGCAGGAGTTTGTATCTTTTGGGTGTGAGAGAGAGTAGACTGTGAGAGATCTGCTCTATCTGTATCTCTCTCAAATCTCTTTGTTCTTTTCCTTTGTTGCTTTGTCAACCACTGTAGGGAGAAAGGTGGTGGTGGAGTTGCTTTTATCTTTATCTTTACTCTACCTTGAAAAAACAAAAGGAGAGAGAAAGAGAGGAAGATATATTAATTAAAAAAGAAAGAAAGAAAGAAAACCAGGGGAAGATTCCTTCTGCAGAGGGGTTTCCTGGTTTTTTGCTCTCTTTTGGTCACTTGGGTCTCTCTCTCTATAACTCTCTTTGACTGTGTTTTGGAGTGTTGAAGTGCTGCTTTTGGGGGTGTTTCATTTCCATACAGATACATGAATGCTCCTCTGTATTGTGGGTTCTGGGCCATCTGAGTTCTCTTTATTTTTCTCTTTGTAGTTTCATTAGTTACAGGGTCTTCTGGGGCTCTCTGTTTCCAGTTGGGTTTTTTATTCTGTGGGGTGTGTGTAGAGAGAGTTGGGTGTTTGCTTTTATAGAGGAGGAGGAGGAGGAGGAGGAGGAGGAGAGAAATGGCAGGAGGAGGTGGAGGAGGAGGACAAGCGCCTGCGCCGAAGGCAGATGAGTTGCAGCCGCATCCGGTGAAAGATCAGCTGCCCAACGTTTCTTACTGCATCACTAGTCCTCCTCCATGGCGTGAGTTCTCTTCTCTTCTGCTTTTCTTTTTCCTTTTTGAAACTCATTTGGGTTTTTGTGCTTTTTTTTTTCAGTGAGGTTGATTTTTATTTTTTTTCTTTTGGTATTTTGTCATGATTGAACTGAAACTCTTTTGGGTTTCTTCTGTTGTTGAAGTCCATTTGGATTTTTACCATGATTCTTCCATATATTTTCTTTGAAATTCATTTGGGTTGTCTGCTATTTTTATTCGTACTTTTTTCTGGGATGAATTATTCTCATATTTTCTTCTAAATGCATGTTTATTTCTTGGCTGGGAGAAACTCATCTTCTTCTTTTTTCTGTTTATTTATTTGGAGTGGATCTCATCTGATTTCGTGTTTCTCTGATTTTTTGTTTAAAATAATTTGATTGTGATTTGTATCTTTTAATTTTTTTGACTATATTTAGGTGAAGATCTTTTTGGTTTTCCCCTTGCATTAATGAAGAGAAATCACAGGTTCTGGATGCATCATAGCCCATAGTTTGATGGTCCAGAACATTGCTCTGATGGCCTGCCGCCGCCATATATTTTGGTTGTGCCCCAAATAAATTCCCAGATTGGGAGTTCTTAACAACATTCAACCAGTGGCCCTTAAAAAAAGATTTGTTTAATAGATAAACAAAAAAAACTTTCTGGTAGAATGCATCAAGTAATTGATGGATGGATATTGTTTTTGCCAATTCCCCATCTGATGCAGGCCCCATCAGTTCATTGGTATGGATCAACGAACCTGGCACCATCTGTATAGACTGAACAGTGATTACGCCCTTATGCATGACTACACATGGATATTTTAAAAACTCATTTTGATATTCTTTTCTCTGTTATTATTTTAAATAAAAAAACCCTCTCGGTTTTGCTTGTTGAAACTAACCTGACTCCTTTTCTTTTTAATTTACTATTTATGCAATCCGTTCAGTTTTCATTGGAGATTTTTTCATTTATATATTCATTTGGGTATTTTAATTGCATCTAAGGTCATTCTCCTCAGAGAATTTTCATTTATATATTCATTTGGGTATTTTAATTGCAGCCGAGGCCATTCTCCTTGGTTTCCAACATTTCCTGGTTATGCTAGGCACAACGGTTATCATTCCTACTGCCCTTGTTCCTCAGATGGGAGGAGGAAATGTAAGTCTTCAAAAGAAATAAAATAATAGAAGGTTAAAAAAATAATTATAGAAAAGCTTCTAATTAATCCATGTTTATGTTTTTTTATATCACATGATTTTCTCATATTTCATATCCATGCAACTATGATGTCCCATTGTCTTTTTCATAGGGTGAGAAGGTGAGGGTGATCCAGACTCTACTGTTTGTGGCTGGTTTGAACACGCTGTTCCAGTCATTATTCGGGACTCGCTTACCTGCCGTGATTGGTGGGTCATATACATTTGTTGCGCCCACCATCTCCATAATCCTGGCCGGTCGATACAGCAATGAATCGAACCCTGTAGAGGTTCCAATCCGACACCACCCACTTGATGGTTCTGATGTTTCTTGTTTTCTGGCGTTAAAGTTGACTCTAATCTCAGAACTTGGTTTCCTGTTGCTGTGCAGAAATTCAAGCGAATCATGCGTGGAATCCAGGGAGCACTAATTGTTGCTTCAACACTTCAGATAATCCTCGGCTTCAGTGGCCTTTGGCGCAATGTCGCAAGGTTGGTTTCAAATCATGATTGCAGCGAGTTGACTGCGAAACCTTCTAAAGTAATGATGTTGATGCAGTGCATCTCTTTTGAATATTCATATTTGTTCAGGTTCTTAAGTCCACTATCTGCCGTCCCTTTGATTTCTCTTGCTGGGTTTGGGCTCTATGAGCTTGGTTTCCCTGGGGTAAGTGTTCTCTGGTTTCCGTTGGTTGGGAGTGCATGTGGCTTCTCTTGTGTATGTTTCAGCTTGGTGTATGCGTATATGATCCTCGAACAAAACAAAAAGGATTTTTTTTTTTTCCGCGCATCAACTGTGGGAGTGGGGCCCACATTATGCTTGGGCATTGCCCATAAATCTCCTTTGTCGGATCGTATTAACTGACTGATTGATGGGTTTCAAATGGATGTATTACTCCATTATTGAACTTAAGTAAATAAAACGACCAATTGTACGGTTTAGGTTTTCTGATGCGGAAGATATTGTTGGTGGCCAACTTTTGGTTAGGCATTGCCCATAAATCTCCTTCATTGGACTATCTTAACTGATTGATTGATGGGTTTCAAATGGATGGATTGCTCAATTGTTCAACTCTGAAGAAAAAAAATAAAAGACTGATCATATGGTTAGATTTTCTGATGGGGAAGATATTGTTGGGGCAAGACCCATTTATCATGGATGCCACCAGATGGTTGGCTTCAATTACAGAAAGGGTGTGGCCCTCCTGCAGTTTTATCTGTTTGAAGTTTGAACTAAAAATGCTATCCAGCGAAGCAATATTTTATACTTTCCACCTCTGATAGTTCATTTGATCACCATCTAGGATGGTCGATCCTGTTTCTAAGTGATACTGTTGCTCCCATCTTGTTGTAGAAGTTATCTCTGGGTGAAGCGGAACCAAGGTTTCAGGGTTCAAAGTTCAATGATAGGAATTACAGGATCACTTAGATAAATTTTGGAAAAGAAGAAGAAGAAAATATTATCTTCTAGTGGTAACTTTTACCTGTTTAGAACTCCCTCTCATTTACCATGATGCAGCTGAAACCTCATGCTTTTGTTTTTTAGGTTGCGAAATGTATTGAAATTGGGCTTCCACAGATCATTCTCTTGATATTCTTTTCACAGGTAAGGTACCTTGATGCATGCATCTTGAATCTCAATTTTCTATTTCATTTTACTATGCATAGAGCTTCTTTTTGTAACATCATCACTACTTGCGATCATATTTCTCTTTCTGTTTCCTTTGTGTTTGTGGGTGTGGTGATCTATTTGTCCAGTAAGCAATCTCAAGCCCATAAGAACTTTCAAGTGTTAACATCTTCCTATGTTGAAATTTGTGAGGTTCTTAATCGCCTGATGTACTAACATCTATTTTGAAATGCTTGTTTACAGTACATACCCCATGTTATACACTCTAAGAGGCATGTCCTTGAGAGGTTTACTGTTATATTGTCGGTTGCTATCGTCTGGATTTATGCACACCTGCTTACTGTGGGTGGTGCATATAAGGGTTCCCCACCAAAGACGCAAGACCATTGTCGTACTGATAGAGCTGGACTCGTTAGTGCTGCTCCCTGGTAAGTAAAATCTCTTGCTTCTTGAATCTTACCCCCGAATTGTTGGTGATGTTGGTGTCTTGAACCTCAGATCTAGACCATTTCCGTCTGATAAGATGCATGTATCCTATGAACCTTGGATATTCATATCGCAGTTTCCGAACTTGATTGTATCCTGTGCTTGCTACTAGAGCCTAAGGGATCAATTGGCAGCATGGATTTTGGTTCAAAATCCAATCCATGATTTTCAAACCTGAGTTTTCTGTTCTTTCAGTTGCATTTGGTAACTGAGATTTTCAATCTTGTGGAATTCAGAAATTATGTTTGGCAGCCTGGATTTTGTTCCTTAAAGAGGATGAGAGAGCAGTTATGATAGCTGGAGAGGATTGAAAATCCAGGTTTTTGCACCCCAACTTGTCTCCTCAATTTTAGAAGGGGCCTGTTTGGTGATTTTCAATCCAAGTGGATTTGAAATCCAGGATTTTTGGGGTGCCAAATATGATTTTGATTGAAAATCCTGAATGCCCAGAATCCATGCTGCCAAACAACCCCCAATTAGTGACTTCAGGCCAATAGGACTTTGTTGCCATTTAGTGTGACAAGCAATGAAAGTTGCTGTGGCCAAGATTAATCCTATTGATAAGCTCATTTACAATCTCTCTGTTCTGTGGCATGCTACAGTATAACCATGAAGCTTTTAGCAAGAACTTGAGAACATCAAAGTAAAGGTGGATTTTTATTCTATAATAACCATATATCCAAAAAGGCCTGGAGGATCAGGATCAAAAGTATGATACAGATATGAGACACAACAGGATACAATTGTAGCTATATCCTACTATTTTTGTGACTGCTAGGCAGTATGTATTTACAACATGTACATCTCGTATGTATTGACCAATACAGCCCCGTACTATACTTGTGTCTTGGGGGTCCCCAATATGATATTCACTCAGGTTACCCCAGAATTCACAGTGGACCGGCTGTTATGCACAGATTCACACCAATCTGGCCCATGTGGTGTTGCAGCCATAGCTGGGACTTGTAATACATGGGTCCCACACATAGGTATAATGTTTTGACCCACATGTACACAAGGATTTGATATTATTGGAAAGTTGGGTTAGTTTAGGAGTACAATTAGGATATTCATTTATTTGTTTTCTTAATTAGAGAGAATTATATCCTAATCAGCAGATTAGGATAGAGTTAGTTACGGTTTCCTTCTTAGGGGAGAGTCCTCCCTCTACCAAGCTTCTCGGTGTAGAGAACTCTCTGAAAATAATATATGTAAGGCCTAGTGGAACATTTGATAACTGATTGCATGATATTGCTTTCTTTTCCTCTAAAAATTGAGCCTTTCTCAATTTCCAACAAAAGTATACCCTATTTGTTAAGGGCAAGTGTCTATTCAACTTGCTAAGACACTAGTGAAAAGTTGATGTTTTCGAAGTTGTGCTCCAATCCATTGTTGAGCTACTTATAGGGCCACGGGAGCTGTTTATCCGACAACAATTTTTCATTGCTTGTTATTGTCTTCTCTGCAATCCATACATGTCATCTCATTGACCTAAAAGGTCTGTGTCAATTGGTATCAGAGCAGTACCAGTCTCGACGTTGTTCCACTATCACCCCCACCACATTCCCACCATTTTCATCCGCCATAAGCCCCATCACGATCCAATAAAGGAAAGGAAAGAAAAGAAAAGAAAAGAAAAAGTAACACAACTCCTAACTAAACACCCATAATGAAACTACCTCTCCAGCAAGCCCTTGCCATTCTTGTTTTGGGCCATCTTTCATCCAGAGAGTTAGTGTATAGTGTGTGTGGTTAGTGGCTCTTTTAATGTAAGTGCATGTGCACACTTTCCTCTTCTCCCGCAGTGTACTATATGCTCTATTCTAATAAAACATTGTGTTAGGGCATTCCGCATTCAACAAGTTGAGAGGGGATGTGTCACCTTGCTGACGTTAGCGTTGTATGGACGCATGGACTAAGGTATTCAAATCAGTTACATAATGGTAACGGTCATAACCGTTACGCATTACAGGGTTGAAATGGCCGAAACGGCCGTTACAGAAAAACGGGTCATAACGGCCCCGTAATGATCCAGTAATAGCTTTTTTCAAAAAATAAAAAACAGCCATAACAGTCGATATGGGGGCTATAATGGCCGTTACGGCCCGTATCATAACGGTAATGGTGGTGGCCGTTACGGCCACCATTACCGTTTTGGAACACCTTGGCACGGACCCCATTTGAGCTAAAAGTTTAGGGCTTTGATAGATCTTGATTTTAGAAGAATTGTTATATTTTTTTCAGAATTTTTTAGACTTCCTTTCATGGTGTTCTGGCCGAAATAGAGAAATTAAAAAATCGGGTCCCTTATCCTTTTTTCTTTGATCTACCTCAAATTGGTAAATTTTTCTTTAATCTACCTCAAATTCGTAAGTTTTTCTTTGGTTTCTTTGCTTAAGATGGATCGAAATATTTCTCTCAAGCTACTCATTGAGGATTTTTTTTAGCTATGATTCATGTTCGAGTGGGTTTTAACCTCAAATGGACATGCAGCTGGGCCGTTTTTCACTCATTTGCGTCAGATTTGATTGGATTTCTTGTTATTTTGGAGGATTACTACTTGTTTGATGCTTATCTCTCATTCCCTTGAAGGATTGAGTGAGAAAGAGTTGTTTGAATCAATCCTTCTTACTTAGAGTCTCCTATGGATGACAAAGGGCCCTCATCTCTTAGCATGGGCTCTCTCGAATCCAACCCCTTGTAGATTACCTCCATTAAGTTGAATGGTGACAACTATCTTTAATGGGCGCAACCTGTAAAAGTGTTCTTACGAGCCTGTAAGAAGTATATTTTGGATGATCCTTTAAGCTTGACATATGCTACCTACAAGTTTTGGACAAAGGAGAATTATCAAGTTATTGCATGGTTGTTGAATAGTATGGATTCTTCAATTAGCCACTCAGTGATGTTTTTATCCTCGGTTAAAGGCATTTGGGATACGCTTCATGATATGTTCTCGGAGTCTTAGAATTTTTAACGGATATTCCAGCTTATTCAAAAAATTAGTTGGTTTCAAAAAAAACTCAAGATCATTAAAAGATTACTATTCGACACTTCAGGCAATGTGGGATGAGCTGGACGTGTATTAACCTTTTCCTTCCAAATGTAAAGTGGATCATGAACATGCCCATAAGCAGCGAGATGATATTCGTATCATGCAGTTCCTAGTTGGGTTGAACTTTGATTATCTTCATGTTCGAGATCAGGTTGTTGTGCAGGATCCTCTTCCCCCATTAACGAGTCTATGCCATGTGCCAGTGTGCTATTGTCTCCACTCCTCATTCCCATTCATTTGTGCCAATAGTGTTCGGCACATCTTGCTGGTGATCAGTCTTCTCTTCTTCTTAGCCTTTGGGAACCATCTTTGAGTTCATGGCGCATTTTTTGTTATGGTGGTGGTAGAGGCCACGAGGGACGTCGCAGTTAGAGGTGTACACGAGTCGAACCGAGTCAAGCTTGGCATAACTCGACTCAGCTCGGCCACTTGCTAACCCCAGCTCGAACTCGGCTCGGCTCAGTCCTCGAACCTGACTAGCTAGCTCAACTCACTTCGGTTAGCAGCTTGGGCTAGTTCGAGCCAAGATTGAGCCGAGTTCACCTGTGCAGCATTTTCACAAACACATGGTCTGCACCTTCAAAATCTCACTGTATATAAAATAGCAACAATGGTTTTATAGGTATTTTATCAAACACCTTGTAAGTAACATAAAAATCAAAAAAAAAAAGAGTATTTGTTTCATATACGTACCTTCCTTGCCACCAGCCACACTTCATTGAGTCATTTCATCAAACACTTGGTGAGCAACAACAATATCAAAGTAACTGAGTCACCAAACTGAATCGATCCAAGTTCGATTCGAGTTGGGTTCGATTTGAGTCGAGTCGAGCTTGGTTCGAATTTTTTTTGAGCTCAAAAAATTAGCTTGACTCGGCTCGAACTCAGTTTCGAATCGAGTCGAATTGAGCTTTTTCGAGTCGAGTCGAGCGAGTTACCGAGCTAACTCTGGTCTTGTACAACCCTAATTGCAATCGTAATCTTCATAGTCTTGGTGGACGGGGATGAGAACGTGATGGTTCCCGCATTTGTTCGCATTGCGGTAGAACCAATCACATTGTTGATTATTGTTGTCAGCTCTAGGTCGATCCCTCTGTGATCCTCTTGCGAGTTAGGGGGAGCATGACTCTTATCATCTTCCTCTTTCCATTAGTGATCACGAGGAAACTCATCTCCCCTCCGTTCAGCATCTTGTTAATGATTTGGGTGACCCTAATTCTCTGTAGATGTATCATCGTCGAGATAAATCTTCACATGCTCAGCCATCCACCCTTCCACTCACTCTGGATGTTGGCTCAGGCGAATCTCCTATCTCAAGTTTGAATCTGCCCATTGCCTTGCATAAAGGGTCACGATCTTGTACTAAATACCCCATTAGTAATTTCGTTTCATATGATTATCTTTCACCATTTTTTCAGTTGTTTGCAGCTTTCCTTTCATCACAGACTATTCCTCGATCTTTCTCACATTCTCTTCAAAGTCCTGACTAGACGAAGGTGATGATAGAAGAAATGTTTGCTCTTGAGAAGAATCATACTTGGGAGCTTGTGCCTCTTTCTTTAGAGCATAAACCTGTTGGATGTCGATGAGTTTACACGATTAAGTTCCTTTTAGACGGCTCTATTGACCGCTATAAAGCCCGTCTTGTTGCTAGGGGCTACATGCAAACTCATGTTGTGGATTACTTCGAAACATTCTCTTCGGTGGCTAAGCTTAATTGTATTTGTGTTGTTATCTCCTTGGGCGTTAATTTATCATGGTCCTTGTTTCAACTTGTTGTTAAGAATACATTACTCCATGAGGACCTTGTAGAGGTCTACATGCATCAACTTCCTGGCTTTGTTGCTTCCCATAACACTACGCTTGTATGTCGGTTGAAGAAGGCTTTTTATGGACTCAAACAATCCACGCATGCATGGTTCGAAAAATTTAGTCAGGCTCTCATGGAGTTTGGCTTTGTTTGTAGTCATGCTGATCAGTTCCTCTTTATATGTCTTCGATTGACGGGGATCATGGTTCTCATTGTTTATGTGGATGATATTGTTCTGTCCGATAGTGATTATGTTGGAATGTAGGAGGTCAGAATTTTTGAAGACCAAGTTTGAGATCAAGAATCTTAGTCCTCTTTACTATTTCCTAGGAATTGAAGTTGGTTTCTTCTCATCCGGATTGGTCTTGTCACAACGAAAATATATGCTTGATCTTCTCATGGAGACCGGCATGTTACGATGCAAATCCACGACCATCCTGATGGATACTTCGCGGAAGCTTTGGCCAGATGATGGCGCTCTCCTTTCTGATCCCAGGATGTATCGACGACTTGTAGGCCGGCTCATTTACCTGACTATTACTCACCTAGATCTCTCCTTTGCGGTGGGCATTGTTAGCCAATTTATGCAAGCTCCCCGTGCTTCACATCTCACGGCTATATAATGCATACTTTGGTATTTAAAATCAGCCCCAAGACTTGGCCTCCACTTTCAGTCGCACAGTCATCTTCATCTTTCTGGCTATTCCAATGTTGGTTTTACAGGTAGTACTTATGATCGTCACTCTACATCTGGCTTCTGTACCTTCCTAGGTGGCAATCTTATCATATGGAAGTGCAAGAAGCAACCGGTTGTTGCTCGGTCCTTAGTTGAAGCAGAATATCGTGCTATGACTCATGCGACGTGTGAGCTTGTGTGGCTTCTCATCCTTCTTGAAGAACTTGGCTATCCTCATTCGGCTCTTATTCCTCTTCATTGTGACAAGTAAGCGGCCATCCATATTGCTCGTAACCTGGTTTTCCATGAGCGAACCAAGCATATTGAGGCCAATTGTCACTTTATTCGGGAGAAAGTTGCCTCTAAGGAAATCATCACCCCTTTCGTTCGATCCGGGGATCAACTTGTTGATGTTCTTACAAAGTCCTTGAGTCGTGATGCTCTTCATCGTGTTCGAGACAAGTTGGGCATGATCAACATCTATGCTCCAACTTGAGGGGGAGTCTAGAGAGTGTTAGTGTATAGTGTGTGTGGTTAGTGGCTCTTTTAATGCAAGTGCATGTGCACACTTTTCTCTTCTCCTGCAGTATACCATACGCTCTATTCTAATAAAACATTATGTTAGGGCATGTTGGCTAACACAACAATTCCCCCAAACTCTCTTCTTTCCTCTTCTTCTCTCTTACTCTCTCCTCTTTTCTCCACACTATAATCATCAAATGATCTTCTACTTTCCCATGCATGATCTACGTCTACAATCTACAACCATTCATTAACATCTTCATTGGCCACTACAACACCTGTCACTATCCTCTCAAACTGGCCATCACCACTCATCTTCCTTGGCAAAATCCATATGCATAACCATCTTCACTGGTCACCGGGCTCGGTCTTTCTCAACAATCCACTTGACACCCAGCATCATTTCGATTGACTTTTTCCTTTTCGTGAGATGG
The DNA here is from genome assembly GCF_029962835.1 of Magnolia sinica. Classification (NCBI taxonomy): domain Eukaryota; kingdom Viridiplantae; phylum Streptophyta; class Magnoliopsida; order Magnoliales; family Magnoliaceae; genus Magnolia; species Magnolia sinica. Next base: position 32,760,789 of record NC_080582.1, on the reverse strand, counting down.
GGTTTTCAACTATTCCCTACTAAACTTGAGCAAGAAAAACATGAATCTAATCGGTTGGAAAAGAAGCCATAAATCTTAACCTGGTAATGATTCAAGAAAATGTTTTTTGATACATCTAAAGATGGTTCTTTGATTTTTGTATTATTTCATCAAAATTAGCGAGGAACCCATAAATCAGGCTAATTTTCAATGGGATTTGCTTAGATTTACATGATTTTTATAATATAGATCAACTTTTGTTTTTCTTTTTTGTTTTATTCTATTTCTTCAACATTTTTATTCATGGTTTTGACTATTCATCATGTTTTAGCCATATCGGCCATTACATAACTGTCTTGGTCACCCCCATTATGCGTAACGGGGGTGAATTAGTCTGTTAAGAAAAAATGGGCAGACAAATACAATGTCAAGGGCCCTATTTTGTTATTTTTGAATTATCTATTGTTTTTCCACTTCTTTCTTCATTTCAACCATGAAGCTTAGAAACTAATTTTAGACTAGATATAGGCCTAGTTTGAGGATCAAAACTGTTGGGGATCACGCGGAAGCAAACCTGAATTCAATCAAACAAGGTGAAATCAAATGTAAGCAAAAGCACACAAAGATCACATGATTTTTACGTGGAAAAGCACTTGTAGGAAAAAACCACAACACAAAGCGACAAACAATTTACTATGAAACGATATTACAAGAGATTGGTAGACTTACCGATCCGAACAACCTCAAAATTCTTTCTCAAAACCCTAGTTGTGCTCAGAACACCTTAGGAACGTCTTAAAATTCACTTAGAATACCCTGATCCCAATTACACCCGATATATAATGTCACAACCGGAATTAGAAACAAATCGCCCACTTACACAATTCCTCTCGCGTCGTCGGTGGGGACCTTCGATGGCATCGACAACCATCAAAGACCAGTCGTTGACAACGAAGCCAACCTTCGATGGCATCGAGTAGCTACTCTGAAACTGTCCAGTGAGCAGCTAGGATTCTTCCGGATTTTCTCGATAGCATGGAGTGGACTGTCGATGATATCGACGGACCCTTGGTCTTAGTAAGATTGTAGACATTTGATAACAATCTCCACCATGGATTGAATCTTCATGCTCTATTGCTCCACCATGTCATTACCGTGTCTAATCACCTTCTATCATAACTTCATCATTCTTTCTCGTGCATACTCCATTTTCATCAAGCCTTCGCCGAGCCGAAAGAAGTCACACAGAAATTGAACTTCTCTGTGGGAACCACCTTTGTAAGCATGTCAGTTGGGTTCACGCTTGTATGGATCTTCTTTAGAATTACACCGCCTTCCTGAAACACCTTCATACCGCACTCGCTCATGTGGCCTAGATGCACATGCCACAAACGTGCCGAATGTGGACTCGGCTACAAACGCTGCAACTCCACTTCATATGGTATTCTCGATCAACTTATAAAGGTTACTGCGCCGTTGTACTTTCATTACTACGAGGCTCCTTTAGAAACTTAAGGACTCGATCAAAACCTGTGAACTTACACCCAAGTGCCTCCGATGCCCCAAACTTACATCAAGTTCTTGCTGAGGTCCGGAATGTATTACACATGTCAAAATACTCCCCACCCCATCGAACATCTTGATGTGCATTGAACCGATTCTAATCACCTTACAGGCAATGTCATCGCCCATAAAAACCTGTCCACCATCACACTCATTGTTGGTGCTGAACCAATCCCCATGAAAAGTCATGTGGTATGAGGCCCCCAAATCCAAAATTCAGTCGTTATTGAGGTAACCAGATTTAGATGCGGTCAAGACATCATCACCATTCACCTCCTCACTAGATTGCATTGTTTTAGCCTTATTCGTCGCATTCTCAGATTTTTCTTCTTTCTGTGCCTTGGGATTCCGACAATCCTTCTTCATGTGTCATGTCATCCTACAATTCCAACACTTCACCTTGCCTTTCCCTTTCGATTTGGATACAAACCGAGAGTTCCTCTTCTCCCATTTAGAATTCCTTCCCTTGGCAACCAACGCATCTATAGAGGTACCTTGGTCATTGTCTTTCCTTCTCAACTGCTTCTCATGAATGGCTAAGATGATGGTTTCAACATCGATGGTATCCCTACCGTGGATCAGAGTGTTTACAAGATTCTCGTAAGACGGTGGAAGTGAATTCAACAAAATTAAGGCTTGGTCTTTTTCTCTGATCTTAACCTCCGCATTTGTCAGTTTGTAGAGTAATTCGCTGTACGTGCTTATGTGTTCATTGGTATCAAACCTCTCTGTCGTCTTAAGATTATAGAACCGTTTCTTAAGATACAAACAACTATCCATGGATTTTTTTTCATGTATAAACTATCTAGCTTTGTCCATATCTCTGCGGCGGTCTTTTGATCCAGGATATTATAGAGAACGTTGCCTGTTAGATACAATTGGATCGAGGTTGTAGCCCTCTCATCAAGTTTATCCCACTGTTCTTCGCTCATAGACGCAGGACGCTTCGCCTTGTCAAGGAGGGTGTGTTGCAATCCTTGTTAAACTAGAAGGCCTCTCATCTTCACCTTCCATAGTTCAAAATTATTTCTGCCGGTGAACTTCACCGTTTCGTACATCATGGTAGACCCTTTCGTTGACATGTTTCAAATTAGAACTCGAAACCCCAATGTGAACTCTGATATCACTTATTGGGGATTGTGCGGAAGCAAATCCGAATTCAATCAAACAAGGCGAAATCAAACGCAAGCAAAATCATACAAAGATCACATAATTTTTATGTGGAAAAACCCTTGCGGGTAAAAACCACAGCACAAAACAACAAGCAATCCACTATGAAACGATATTACAAGAGATGGATGGACTTACCGATCCGAACAACCCCAAAATCCTTTCTCAAAACTCTAGCTTTGCTCTAGAACACCTTAGTGATGCGGACATCAGTGGTGCACCCTTTAGAGTGTACCAAAGGAGGCGTCACTGACAGAGGTCAAACGGAGGTAGTGAACCGTAGCCTAGGGAATTTGTTAAGATGTTTGGTTGGAGACCACCACAAGACCTGAGACACTGTTCTTCCCACAGCAGAGTTTGCATATAATTCTTCAGTGAACATGTCCAAAGGAATGAGCCCGTTTGAAATTGTTTCAAGTCTTAGGCCCCGAGCCCCCATAGATTTGATCCCCATGGCTACCCCACAACGTCCGTCAGAGTTAGGAGAGTCCTTCGCCCAGCATATACATGCATTGCATAGTGAGATCAGGCGGAAGATTAATTCAAGTAATGAACATTATAAACTTTCTACTGACACTTACAGGAGATTTAGGGAATTTCAACCTGGAGATGACGTCATGGTTCGTATTAGGTCACGCGCATCCATGAAGAAGCTTCATACCCGTAGCATAGGCCCACATAAGATTGTGAAAAGGTTGGGGTCTAATGCCTATGTTGTTGATATCCCTACTACCATGGGTATTAGTTCCACATTTAATGTAGAAGATTTAGTTCCCTTTCACGAGCCATTGCCTCTACCCACTAGTTTCCCTGTTTCTTCCTAGACTCCCCCACCAATATATGGACCTTGGCCACAGCCTGATCTTCTTGTACCCATCTTACCTTCTCTTCCACCTGCATTGAGAAGAGACAAGATCGAGAAAATTTTGGACTCCGAGGCGGTTTCCAGGGTTTTCAGAAATTCCTAGTCAAATGGAGGAACAGGCCCATTACAGATAACTCTTGGATCACAGAGGCAGAGCTATGGCGCATCAACCCTAATTTGCTCGAGAGATACAGGAGTTCACTTTCGCCAGTGGCGAATTCTTCCTACCGGGGAGAATTGATGTGGGCATCAGTGGTGCGCCATTTAGAGTGTACCAGATGAGGAGGCGTTGCTGACAGAGTACCAGAGCGGATGAGTTGATGTGGAAGGACGACGAGTCTATCGGACCCACTTTCTGACGTGCTACGAGTGCAGGAGCGGCATGACCGCACCCCGACTATAGATCCATGGGTCGGATTTCATACCCTACTACACGGGTGTTCACCCCGACTATAGATCTATGGGTCGGGATTTCACGCCCTACTACATGAGTGTTTTAGTTTTGAACTTTTGTTTTTTTTTAAAAAAATTTCTTGTTTCAGGGGCTTTATTGTAACTTTCTTTATTTTCCGTCTTTTTGTTATTTTTCTTGTTTCCAAGGGCTTTAGTGCACTTTTACTTTTTCCATAGCTTATATATACGTTGTGAGGAACTCTATTTTCATTATTATTGAATGAATAAGAATTCGTCTATTTTCTTCCACTTTATTCAAAAGATTAGGGTTTCAGGATTGGCCCTTGGGTGTTGAGGATTCCACCCCGATTTCGGGTTTCTCTCTTTCTAAGATCTTCGAGGTGCAGGAAAAGGTAAGAATCATCCTCCTCCTTTTCTTTTGATGACAAAGGACCTATACCTTCTTCATCTCGAACTCCTCATCCTCCACCCCTTTCGTTTCCCTCTAGATACCCTTTTCTAGTTCGAACGGAAAAGAGTGATGGTTAGTTAGTAGAATCAGATCTAAGCTTACTTATGGACTGACTTATATTAGATATGGGATATCCTCATATCCCGAGGTCCTCCCTTTTTACTGTTTACGTGATCTTATGCAAAGTGGCATGATCTCGATGGAATAACCTCATCTTTGTGTTGAGATTTACCTCGACCCTTTGTTTGGAAAGAGTTAGTTAATTGGTGTATTTATTTAAATATTCTTTAACCTAATTATACATGCATCTAGGGTTAGGTTATCACATGTCCTTGCATCACTTAGGAATGTCTTAGAATTCATTTAGAATATCCTAATCCCGATTACACCCAATATATATACTATCACAACCGGAATTAGAAACAAATCGCGCACTTACACAGTTCTGTGCGCCCCGTCGATGGGACCTTCGATGGCATTGATAGCCATCAAAGACATCGAAGCCACCTTCGATGGCATCGAGTAGCAACCAAAACTGTCCAGCCAGCAACTGGGATTCTTTTGGATTTTCTTGATGGCAACAAGTGGTCTGTCGATGGCATTGATAGGCCATCGATAGACCCTTGATCTTAGTCAGATTGAAGACTTCGACAACAAAAACATAAGATTTGAGTGGTATTTGACGAATTGAAGTGGAATGGACCATTTTGGGAAATATCAAAAAAGGGGTAAAGCATCATTTTTTTTTTCATCGTCATTATGTTGTTTCCATATATATTGGGCCCTAATCCACTGAATCATGCTTGATTTCTGTTTGATTAGAACCTAATTGGTTGATTTTGCTGCAGCTCAAGCTGGCAGACAGCATTCTTCTCAAAGAATGATTTATTACACCATTGAGTATAAGTAAAAACTTTCCCATTTTTTAGGACATTTTCTCTGTTTCTTTTGTATTTGTAATTACTTTATTCATTAAGAGATCCCTAGATTTACATATATCTGTTTCTTTCATTTGCAGCATGAATTGTTTATAATTATTGTATGAATTTCTACATTTCAATGATATGATTCATCTGACTATCTATTGTTGCCCATGTTCGTATGTAGACTTGTACAGCTGTAGTTCTACTCTTGTAGAAAGGTCGAATGGTAGTATGTATGTGTCACGTGTTTCTCTTTCACACAGATATATATGATTCATGTGCTTAATTGATTACGAACTAATAGGCAGCATGTGTGATACATTCGAAGGGGAGATCATGAAGTTTACTAATCTGCACACTATGGTTGAAGAAGTTTTATCACCATATACATGGAAGACAACAGGATTTGGAAGTGGATTCAGCTCTATCGGGTTCTTTGAGGGACAATGTGCCTCCTTTGCCTTAGACTGGGTACCAATTCCCCCAAGGGTAGCAGCTTCTCATTGGACAGTGATTGCCATTGCCAACAAAATTCTCACCTCAGATCATTTCTGTATTTCTGTTTTATGTGCAAAGAAGCAAAAGAATCAGTTGATCATCTATTTGTTGGATACAAAGCAGCTTCAGAAATTCAGGGCATTTTTTTCTTCACCTTTTGAGGTATCTAGGAGGGAGTGGCAAAAATTCTTACTAGTTGGAAGGGGGTCCTCTCTAGCAAAGAGGCTAACTTTTGGAAATGCTGCTGGCTTGATTGTATGGAGCATTTGGAAGGAGTGAAATAGGCATATATGATATATCCAATGATAATGCTTCTGACGCATGGGGCCATAGTGAACATAAAAAGTCAATTGGTGGGGTTGACCATGATTTGAGATGAAGTATGTTGGCCCCACAATTGGAAGGACTTGCTATGGTCAAGTGCCCTTGATCAAGTAACAAACTTCTCTAGATGCGTGTTCCCAGGATAGAAAGATGGAAATTGCAGGTTTGCTTCAAAGGTTTTAAGACTCAAACTAGTCCCATGGTTTTACCCGATCCAGTTTGAGCACTTCGACTCAGAATTGAAAATAGGGGTTGACTTAGCCCAACTCGTCTGAGTTGTGGCTCAACTTAGGACCAAACGAGTCGGTCTGAGTTGCCGGATTAGTCTTAAGTCTCATGCAAAGGGTGCCATTGGATTGGGGGATTTTATGTGATTATCAAAGTAACATTATGATGCAATGACTTTTTGGAAGCTATCGCAATGGATCTTTGTGAAGGGCTACAGATTGCATTAAGTTTGGGGACTGTGTCAATTATTGTGGAAGGTTCTTCTTGTGATGTGTTGAACTAAGTGACTGAGTGTCAATGATATCTTGGAGCCGTGGGTTTTATCTTTGATGAAATTAAGGGTCTTGCAGCACAATCCTTTTAACTAGGTTCCACTTCTCCTTCAAATTGTGCCTCAGACTCGCATTTCCGCTCATTAATAGAATCTTTGTTATAGGCTAAACATTTCATTCTGTAGCCTTAATGGTTTCTTTGTGAACCTCTCTTGTTCCTGTGAAAGAGCTGTCAAAGGGACCGGAGGTTTTTATCAGGAATTCCCTCTTGTTGATGTAGTCTGATCTTTTATTAATAGAATTTTTGTTGTCCAAAAAAAAAAAAAAAAAAAACCCTTCAAATTCTATGATTAAAGTGAAATGGGCACCAATTTGTACTGCTTATGTGCGTGTGCGTGTGGGGGCGGGCGGCCAGCTGGGGCATATGGCACCAATTTGTACTTCTTTCTTGCTGGCCATATGGGCGCTGATGCTGCTAGTTTTGACCTGGGTAGTAAAAATATGTTGGAAGGACATCCATGCCTGTATTCACATCCAACAATTTTGGGAATTGCTGAGTCCCACCGGTGTTTACTTCTGCATCAATGTCTGACTCGTATCAGGATATCATGAGTTCCATTAGTAGCTATCCTCTTTCATTGCAGTAAATGATGGACGTTAGTGTGTTCACACCCCAAGTATAGGGTTGCGATGTAGTAATAATCTCGGTAAGACCATGGTCGAATCCACAGGGACTGAACCTTCTGCATATTCTGAAAGTAACTAGAACTAGAACTAGACGAAGATGTAATCTAAATCAGGAAAAAGGAAGGGAATAATTGTGAACTTAATTAACAAAAATTTGTGAAATTCAAAGGTAGGAAACTAGGGTGTCAACGATCCACTTGTAGAGATCAAGGAGATCTACGCTTGATTCATGAACACAACTAGAATCAGAGTCCTATCCTCATCCAGATGGAAGATAATTCATTAAAATCAACTATGAACGTCCTTTGATCTAGTTATCAATGGATAAGATGTATGAGAATTAGAATTGATTCCATCACAAAGCCATGCCCATGAGACAAAGCAAACAACAAAATTTAGCCAATCCACATCCAATCTAAGGGATGTATAAATGTTAGGAAGGATTCCATCATCCAACCATGCCCAGGAGACAATGGTGAACAACAGGGTTCCCAAATTCACAAACCCTATGATGAAAAGAACATACTCAAAGCTATCGCAGATCTATTGTAATTTAAGTCACAACAAACCATTAAAACTATGAATATTCCTTATAATCAAACTTAAATCAAAGGGAGTTCAACAACCATGAATCAAAGCAACAGAAAACCAACCATCTCACTACAAGCTTCACCTCTTAGCCCTGGCTAAGAGGTTTAGCCTGACATAATCATGCTAAAATCTCAGAAAAGGAAAGGAATAAACAAAGAAAAGAAAAGGAAAGGAAAAGGAAGAAGGAACTCCTGAAAACCGGCTTCACACCACTTCAAGATGCCTCCACGGCTGATACCCCTCACGTCTCACCTCTCTTTTCTTTTTATAACCTTGCTGCAGGTCGGTGGAGAGCCTCTCTACGTCGTAGGGGCGGTGGAGAATGGTGGGAGTTTGTGAAAGTTACGCACCAGTGCCGTGCATAGCGCCAGCAAAAGAAAAAACACAAATTTCTTGCGTTTGACTGGAGTTTGGGATGGCTGACCGTTCCAAAACTCAGTTTGGACTTCATGGTTGTAGTCGTGGCCACCCTATCTCCCTTCTGGACGGTTCGGATCATAGATCCGACCGTGATCAAGCTCATACAACGGCCCGCGGTGGGCCGGTGCGTCTGAACATCCGTTTTTAGAAAGTTCTTACACTGAGATGCTCAGTGGGCCCCACCGTGGTGTTTTCAGGGAAATCCATCCTGTTCATTGAATTCTTGGTGAAAAACCAATCAGGAAGGAGTGGTTTTTATCGGGTTTTGGTGCGGTCTACTGTATCAAACCAACTCGCCGTTCATCTTGTGTTTTTCGATGATTCACGTGTGTGTGTGTGAATGGGGCCAAATGGCCACCTAGGCGAGGGCCAAGCTCCCCCTCTGGATCGAATGGATGGTCCAGATCATCGAGATGCATGATGGGTGGGCCCCACTACTGAAAAATGGACGGACAGCGTAGAGACGCTATGCGTCTTTGGAATTTTTAGAATTTTAGTTGGATGTAGTGGAATCTGGTGCACGGCAGGACTCCCTGCAATGTGTGCACACCCATCAAGCGTGGGGTCCATTGAGATGTTTGTGAGAAATCCACTCGGTCCATGTGCTTTGTCACCTTATTCAAGAGGTTGAAGCCAAAATTGAAGTGTATCCAGATATCAGGTGGACCCCAGATTGACGATTTGTGGGCTGATCTGTCCGTTAGGCCACTTCCTTAGGGATCCAAGAGCTGAAATTCGATGTGTACGATTAATTTATGGTCCTCAAGGCAGATATAAAGTTTCGAGCCGAACGGATGGTGGGAACTCTGTGATCTTGCATTCAGGACGACTTCCAGGCCCCTTTGGACCCAATCGCTTGATTTTCTCGGATCTCTGGCATGCAAATTCTTCAATCTTCGTCCCCTGGGGTCCGTCCCTTGCCCTTGTGATTTATGAGTGTTAAATCCATGCTTTTAGTACCCTTTTTCAGTCCAGGCTCCTAAATTCACCTTGCAACACAACCACTATTAAAATAGGCTGTTAAACAATATCATGTTCGTAAAATCAGGTAACAACTAGGGTCTAATATGCAATATTTGACCCTCGACACTGTGCCTATTTTTTATACACTCAAAGGCTCTGGTGACACCCACTTAAAATATATTTTCACCTGTATACTTGAATTGGGTTTGTTTTTCGAAATACCCATGAGGACCAGTTGGTGTTGTTACTTATTCGGTTAGTGCTGAAATCCATTTAATTGTTGCAGGATAAGAATTCCATATCCATTTCAATGGGGCACCCCTACATTCGATGCAGGAGAAGCTTTTGCGATGATGGCTGCTTCATTTGTAGCTCTTTTAGAGGTGTGTTCCTATGATGCCTATACAGAAAGTGATATTGAAATTCCTTTCTGTCTGTGTTGATTATTTCCTCCAAGCTATTTTTTTAAATTTTGTTTTTAACTTATTTGTTTTGTATTTCAATGCTTACGCATAATCATCATGCTGTTGTCCCAGCTATATGTGATTGGCTTGAGCTGTTTATGCATCATGGCTTATAATAAAGAACTCACTCAATGAATCTCCATCACTGCTTACACTATTTTTTCCATGATAATGCAGTCCACGGGTACCTTCTTTGCTGTCTCAAGGTTTGCAAGTGCTACACCATTGCCTCCTTCCATTCTCAGTCGCGGCGTTGGTTGGCAGGTAGTGGAAGTTCTAATGCCTTCTTCACTCTATCATGATGAGTTCAATATTTGGTGTTGGTTTCTGCTGGAAATAACTAGATATTTCTGACTCCAGGGAATAGGTATATTGTTGGATGGCTTGTTTGGTACTATAAATGGGTCTACAGTATCTGTGTAAGACTAATGAGAAACTGCTCTCCTTTATAAGTAGCGTTGTTGCTAAATGGACATTTATCTGCCTCTGACGGAGGACTTTAACTAGTTTATCCTTCTACAGTGAAAATGCTGGTTTGTTAGCATTGACACGGGTTGGCAGCAGGAAGGTTGTGCAAATATCCGCGGGATTCATGATATTCTTTTCCATTCTTGGTAAGTTTTCAGCTACTCTAGCCCCATGCTATGAACTGCCATTAGGATTGGCTCACATGAACCTTGAGTAGGACTGTCAAAAAGTCAATACAATAGGAGAGTTCAACTTCATGTAGGAGATTATCATGTAGAAGTTAAAGCCAATGGGAAAGTTGGATGTTACATTTCTTCCCTACTACCGGTGTTTAGGGGTGGCAATGGGTTGGGTCGGCCTGCCACAAGCTAAATGGGTAGTGGGTCAGGCTTGGGCTAGAAATGTGACCCATTTAAGTAAATGGGTCGGGCCTAGGTTGAACGAACCCTACCCGACCTGGGCTGCCCATATAAGTTATCAATGGGTTGGGCTAAAAAAAAAAAACAAAAAAGAAAGAAAGAAAAAAACAGAAAAAGAAAAAAGAATAGAAGTATAGTTGAATTTGTTTTATGCATGTATCTGCTGACTGGGCTAGTTTGTGGATAGCCTTAACCTTAATATTCCATTCTTAAACCTGTGATTGATCAAGGCGGGATGGATCAGGTCAGTCAGCCTGACCCATTTACAATTAAATGGTCGAGTCAGAGGGTAATGGGTCACGAGTGGGGTTTGGGCCAGGTCACTTTGGTACGTGGTATGGTAATGGGTACACAGTCTGCTACTTCCTCCTATATGCAGTATGCTAGGTTAGGATCATGTGCATCAATCCAATACATGCATTATGTATGCAATTTAGTTATATATATGAATGCATACTGCAATTTATATATGAAATGATGAATGTGCATATGATTATTATAGATCCTACATGCTTAGTGTATATTATAGCTAAATGAATAGAAGTATAAATCTGTACATTGTAAATATAAATTGCATTAACTTAGTCAATAGTAAGAATAAAAAGCCATAATTTCAGGTCGCTAAATATAGCGATCTGGATCGCAAATGACCCATAACCCGGAATGCTCAATCTGGAATGGAAGACATGGGGTGTTTCATGTTTTAGGTAGCACTGGGCTAGAATTCTTGTCAAGTTTAGTAAATGGGTATGGCTTGGGCCGACCCTGACCCGGCCAAAACCTGACCTGTTGCCACCCTTACTAGTGCTGTCTCTATTATAACCAATCACAAAAGGTAACTATGGCTGTGTTTGGATGAACTATGAATTGAATTGCAATCATCAGTACAATAAAGTAGATATTACCAAATTGCAGTTACCTTTACTGTGGGCAAGGCAGCAAACTGCAATTATGTTACTTTCAAGTTGGACAAGGAATGTATGTATGTAACCACTATTTGAGGCTACATCCTTTTTATGAATGCTAGGAAGGTTAGTTTAAATTTGGTCAATTCCTCTATGTCGAACTAATTATGCAATTTAATTCATTAGTGCATCCAATTGTAGCCTTAATGATAAAAGTTACAAGAATTCGAAAGAAATTGAAACATTTTTTTTTTCTTTCTTTCTTTTTTTATTCTTGTTTTGAAAGGTGAAACTGAAACAGAATTAAATGGGGGAAAAATCCAAACTAGAATATCAGTTTATTGGGAAGTGGAACATCTGATGCAAAGTAATGCATGTCGTATATCCATATCATGTTAGTTTTAAATTTGTGATGGACACAAGTAGAGGTGAATTTGCACCACAATAACAGCACGATTCACAGGCACATGTATGAGATACAAGACACTCATCAGTTGGGTCCTGTGGTTAACATGTCCTGGGCCAAATATCAGTCAGGTTGACACTCCACTCATTAGGTGGGTAGCACTTGGATTAGAAAAGCGAAAAAGAAGATGATCAATGGTCTGTAAGCAACATACACTTGTTGCCATGGCACGCTGTGATGAGTGGTTCAGCTTGCTTTTTGGGACACAGTACAGTGGGCGCCATCTGACTAGTGCCCAGATTTTGCACATCCCAATGGGCCCGTCGGTGATTCTCTTCTTGTGCGGATCGCTTTAGCATTTCACACTAATTGTACAAAGAATCTCATTTTGTAATATTTTTGGGTTAAGGCTCGGATGATGATGGTGACGACGACAACGGCAATGATGATGATGATGATATTTACCTAACAAAGAAAATCCGTTGGAAACTTTCCAATTTAGGTGCATTGATATAATCACAAGCATATGATCAGTTAGAAAGGTCGTGAGTGATCTTGGTTCTCTTTGAAGTTCATAAGTGTATTACTGCCCGTTTCCCACTCTAGAGAACTGTTAGTAATATATATTTTAATTAACTCCAGTCTCTTCCTTGCTGCCTTGTCATTTCTGTTGTTTCTCCAATTACTACGCGTTACAAAAGTCAGATGCAGGGATATCTAACGAATGGCATTTTCCTTTCTTGTGGTGTCTTGACATTTCAAATGGAGTTATTTTTAAATATGAATCATGTTGTTAAATGTCAATTCAGGAAAGTTTGGAGCGGTATTTGCTTCCATTCCGGCACCAATTTTTGCAGCCTTGTATTGCCTCTTCTTTGCTTATGTGGGTATGTACTAATAACATTTAAAAAAGAAGGAAAAAAAAAAAACTCAGCTTTTTTATTCCCAGGCCACTTACAGTTAAAGTTACAATTTGTAGAAGATCATCACTTATAAAAATCACTTTCTTTTTGTTGAATGATTGAACAGGTTCGGTAGGTCTTAGTTTCCTTCAATTTTGCAACTTGAACAGCTTCCGAACAAAGTTTATCTTAGGATTCTCCGTCTTCATGGGCTTATCAGTACCACAGTACTTCAACGAATTCACATCGGTCGCTGGTTATGGTCCAGTTCACACCAGAGCAAGATGGGTATGCATAAATTCCCTTACGTTTCTTATTACGCCATGGATTTGCCTATCTTGATGATTGGCGACCCACCATACTGAAACTCTCTCTTGCTTCGCAGTTCAATGATATCATCAATGTGCCCTTCTCTTCAGAAGCATTTGTTGCAGGCATTATAGCTTTCTTTCTAGACAATACCCTGCATAGGAAGGATAGCAGTGTGAGGAAGGACAGGGGGCGCCATTGGTGGGATAAGTTCCGCTCGTTTAAGACAGACAGCAGAAGTGATGAATTCTACTCCCTACCTTTCAATCTCAACAAATTCTTTCCATCAGTGTGAATGCTCAACCATGTTACAGTTCAAAAGCGCATGTGATATTATCCGTCCAGAGCTTTTCATATGCACACTAAGACATTTTCTTCTTTTAGGTCCAAGGACATGTTGGCAGAAGTAAATGGGTCTCATTACACTTATATTTTTATATATCTATTTTTTTTTTTCTGTATATTTGATTAGGTGAAATGGATTCAAGAAGCAAAAAAGCAATTTCTTAGTGCCTATTCTTGCACTCGTCGTGTTTCTGCCCTTTATAATTCAGTAATGCCTGTTTCGTAGATCTATTATGTGAACCTTTGTTGGCCATTAGTTTAGCTCATGCCAATGCTAATGCTCTCTGCACTATCTGCTACTGATACACTACTTGTAAACCAAGAATCATCTGAAGATTGAGCATCTCTATTACCTTGATATCATTACTGCACCTAATGGTTTTTTTTTTTTTTGTTTTTCCTTCTTAAATTTTTTATTTTTTTTGGAAAGATGGGTTATCAACATCATCATCCAAGTTTTATTACGGTCAGGTACATGAATATTGTTCTGTCATTCTGCTCTATCAATGGTCATTACCTCAGACAATAGGTCTTCTTTTCTTACTACCTCCACTTACATCCTTCTAGGCCTTCCCCTTGCACTATTAAAGCCATTCTTAAAGCCATTGACAAATAAAGTTCTGTTTGGGCAGGGATCCTTCGAAATTGATATCAAGCCTAATTCTGATATTGGTAGTCCCATGCTCTCCATGTTGGATTGTTGGCATTAAGGCGGCAGTTTCCTCCATTTAAGTGCAATTATGAAAGTTTAAAAAAACAAAAAATACCCATAATTGTAATTATGAGGAGAGCACAGCTTTGTTGTGGTGAATCCAACGATGAGCGGAGCCTTCCAAAATCAGGATTAGACTTGATCCTGATTAGCCAGGATCCTCCACCCAAACAGACCCTAAATAGTGTAGTCCTATTTGTTATTTTTCAAGTTAAATAAAGTGTATTGCTTGTTTTCTTATGCTTCTATATTTGATTTGAATCCCTCGTACCTTGGGTTTGTGCTTCCGTTTCCGCCCATGCTTCCTATACTTTTTCTTACTCCTAACATTTTTGAAACAAACTCTTTGTTGGTCTGACATGTGTGTCGATATGACTCTCATACATGAGGTGGTCTGACCTGTGTGTGGATGTGGCTCTCAAATATGAGGCACTTCGGTGAATCCAATGAATCTAAATTTTCTCTACGGCATCTAAGATGTTCATCTGTCCTGAATCAGTGGGGAAAAAAAAAGCCTGAAAAAGAAGATAAAAATAGACAACTAAGCAAATTTCTACTATAGGGCATGTTTGGATAGAATGCAATTAGTTTGCATTGCGGTGGATGCTCTAACTGTTGGGAAGCATGAAAGTGTGAGGTCTCAAGATCTGACGGTTTACACGATATGGAACTCTCACAAAGCAGAAGATTAACGCTCCAACGGCCCGCTTATCTACTACTGGAGCAATGGATTTAGTCACACCTCTGATCCTATAGTATAGAGAGCCCCGGATCACGATTTATGGATTAGATCGTTCCAAGGACAAGCCAAAATGGACAGATTATTGTGCACACTATATCTCTATATATACTCTCGGTATTTTTTATAATTGATGCTTTTTATGAGAGAAAAGTCCATCCTTTTTTATAGGAAATGAAGGAAATGGGATGAGACCAGATTATCCGATCTTCTCCCTATCTCCCTTTCAAAATCAAATTCAATTTTGAATTTGATATCTTAACAGAAAGGAAGAGGACGGAAGAAGCCTAAACTTATGGGACCCACCCACTAGTATTGCTCACCAATGGGCCCCACTGTCATACGTCCAACATCTCCTACTCAATCACATTGTGGGATAAGTACAAAAATTTGTCCATCTAACTCGCCTTATAACAATCATAAACCAAACATCGCAATCAAAAGAATCAGAGGCGTGGGATTAGCTGGATCACCGTAATCTTCTCACAGGTGCTTAATTACCAAGTGACCACCTAACTAGTACTTAATAACCCAAGCTTTGTAATGCTTGTCATCGTTTGCATGACCACACCGGATGGAGTTAACTCCTGATCTGGAGTACTCGACCAACATACGCTTATTTTGAAAAGTCGATTTTTCACAAACTTCGATTAAAATCAAATTTAAAGCAATACTTATATATATGCTTTTAAGAAGAAAAAAAAATATTGTTTGCAAAAGTCTATTAAAAAAATAACTCAATACTGTCGGCGGATAAGTCTTTAAGTGCGTATTTATGGTTCTAGAAACTTAATATAGCTGTCACGGGATATTCCCCACGCAGATGTGTAATTTGGAATTAATCAAGCCACTTTCCTAGCGTAACTGAGTCTAGCTAATGAAGGACCTTTCATCATAGTACATTAAAGTAGCGACGCTCAATCTTATCCTCATATACACAAGAGGAGGGTAGCTAAGGACACAAAGAGTCACTTACGGGACTGGCTACTCGCACGTTGCAATGATTAGATTGAATCAAAGTAATCAGTAGGTAAAAGGTCCCAGCATGTGGCTAAAATTCACATTGTAAAGTAGACAATACTAGGTGAATGTCGGGTCTACAATACGCAGGTCATTCTACATGAGGTATGACTCATCTCATAACCTCATAATCTGACTATAAATTCAGGTCATAACATTCATCGCGTGAAAAATGAATGGTGCAATTATGTTATTCGACTTTATCAGTATCATATTCAATCTTAAAATATTGTAGGCAGACACGACTCACTCATATTCTCATCCTTTATTATTTACAATAAAAATAAGTTCATACCTCAGTGTATGAATATGGCCCCAAATGTACCTCTCTTGTACATTCAAGGTTGGTCAACCCGTGCGAGTGGGTGACCGGCCTGCCGACAAAAATAGAAATCCTACATTATCTCAAGGTAAATGCTAATGATCTACTTACCTAGATTATATTAGTATTCAATACTGAATAAATGGAATGTGTTATTCATTAATGAAAGATCAAAGGTACTATAAAACAAATACATCACTTAAGCTTTCCTCAATCCCATCTGCCTGACGTGAACCTGAAATAGATCTCTGGATATAGGTTTCGTCATGGGATTAGCCATCATCTCCTTAGTAGGAATGTAACTGAGGGCGACCTTCTTATCTCTCACTTGATCACGGACGTAATGATACTTGATCTCAATATGCTTAGATTTCTAGTGGTATTTAAGATCCTTTGCCAAGTCAATGGCAGAAGTATTGTCTATCTTTAGCGATGTAGGCTGACGAATACTCGGTACAATACCCAGACCCAATAGAAATCTACGAACCCATACACACTCCTAAACTGCAACACAACATGTAATGTACTCGGCCTCCATAGATGAAAGAGTTATGAACGTCTATTTCTTACTCGACCATGAGATAGCTCCTCCTCCGAGTAAGAATACATATCCTGAAGTAGACTTTCCCTCGTCGGCATCATTACTCCAAGCAGCATCAAAATATCTTTTGAGCTCGAGGCTTGTGCCTTCATAATACAACATTAGGTCTTTTGCTCCTCTGAGATAACGGAATATATGTTTGATGGCTTGCCAATGAAACCGTCCCGGGTTATTCTGATAGCGGCTGACTATGCCAACTACATGGTTAATATCCGGTCCAGTTAAAGCATAACATACATTAATCTCCCTACTGCGCTTGCATAAGGTACTGAGAACATAGCCAATTTCTCGGGTTCAGTCTGGGGACACGATTTTCTGTCTAGCTTGGTAGCTTTATCCGTAAGGGTTTCAACAACTTTTGAATTTTTCATTCTCAATCGCGCTAAGATCTTTTGTATATAGGTGGCTTGAGACAGGCCTAAAAATTTTTTAGGGCGATCCCTGATGATTTTTACCCCAAGAATAAAGTTGGATTCACCGAGGTCTTTTATCTCAAAGTTTGAGAATAACAAATCTTTAATCAATATCAACAATTGCATGTCATTACCAGCTAGCAAGATATCATCTACATATAGAGATAGTATCAGAAAAGATCTTTCAGACTATTTTATGTATATACAATGATCTTCTTCACTCATTGTGAATCTAAAAGTAGTGATGGCTAAGTGGAACCTTATGTACCACTGTCTTAAAGATTGCTTCAGCCCATAAATAAATTTCAACAACTTGCAGACTATCTTTGGATGTTTTTTGTCCATATAACCCATGAGCTATTACATGTATATCTCTTCATCCAAATCACCTTTTAAGAATGCAGTCTTTACATCCATCTGATATAACTCTAAGTTAAAACTTACGACAATGGATAAGATCATGCGGATTGAGGAGAACTTTGCAACAGGTGAAAAAGTCTCCTCGTAATCAATGCCTTCTTTTTATGTAAAATCTTTAGCAACTAATCATGCTTTATACTTCTCCACTGTACCATCTGCCTTTCTTTTGATCTTTAGTACCCATTTATTACCTATCGCTTTACGATTGGAAGGCAGATCAATAAGTTCCCAGACTTTATTTTTTACATAGAGGTGATCTCTTCGTCTATAACATTCACCTAATCAGTCGAGTTAGAAGATAATAATGCATCTTGATACGAATCAGGTTCATCATCATCAACTACAACGCAAGAGAATGTTTACCCCTCAATATCGAAATATCTTAGGGAAATCAATCCTCTTTCGCTTCGACATAACTCAAGAGCCTACTGAGATGTCCTCCCACTCTCCTGACGAACTATAAGAGCATCATCATTTTGAGAAGCAGAACTCCCACTCTCCTGAGATACATCGGGTATTTCAAAGAGTTCTATTGGAACCTTTTACTTCATTCGACTGGGGTACCTATCTTCGACGAAGGTCACGTCCTGGGATTCTATCTCAATCCAACGTCCATGGTCCTCATAAACTATAACGTATCCGTTTGAATGCATGGGGTACCTTATCAACACAGATTCAATGTTTTTACTATCAAGTTTACCTGTATGTGGAGTAGGCAGCAAAACATATCTCAAAGATCCCCTCGGGCGCAGGTTGGCTAGAGAAGGAATCCTTCAGACCATATCTCATATGGGATCTTAAGAATGGATTTGGATGTGACTTTATTAAGGACGTAAACGGCTGTTAACAGTGCGTCTCCCCAGAATGTGGTAGAGAGATTAGCTTGTGCCATAATGATCTAACCATGTCCAATAGTGTCTTATTCCTTCTCTCTGCAACACCATTTTGTTGTGGAGTGTAAGCCATTGTGTACTGCTGAACAATGACAACGTTTTCACAATATGATTTAAACGTTTCAGATGTATACTCGCCACCTCTATTAGATCGAAGGATTTTAATCTTTTTCTCAAGCTAATTTTTCACTTTAACTTTATATTTAAGAAAACAATCAAAAGCCTCAGATTTGTGTGAGATGAGATACACATATCCATAGCACGAGTAATCGTTAATGAAAGTGACAAAGTATTGACATGTATTTCTAGCATATACATTGAAGGGTCCATAGATATCTAAATGGATTATCTCTAGTGTGCCCTTGGACCTAACCGTTTTAGGAAATGGTTTATTCGAAGTCTTCCTGAACACACAATGTTCATAAAATGGCAAATCAACTTTGAATAAGGAGTCTAACAGACCAGAACGTATTAGTCTTGTCATACAATCCTTTCCGATGTGATCTAATCTCGCGTGCCATTTTTGAGATTCAGATACTACAATTTCATTTGACATAGCAGATAAAGCAAGAGGTGCATTATCACTATATACGTTCAAAATAAATAAATCTAAAATTAAATTTTTTCATGCAAATATGAGGTTATTTAGTCTCAAAGAAACTCTTTTCCTAGAAAATTGAATATCAAAACCATCGAATAATAACCTAGAAACAGAAATTAAATTCCGACGCATCCCCGATGCATAAAAAGTATCACAGAGGATTATCGTTTGCCCTATGCGCGTACGGAGATGGGAAACGCTAATCCATAGTATGTCTTCGACAACATTATTTCTCATATACACCTTTTAACTTCCCTTGGGTACATACTGGAATTCCTTGAGTCCTCGACGACTCCATGTCACGTGCTTTGTTGCACCTGAATCCAAAATTCACTCGTTAGATATAATATCAACGGAAAGGATTTCAGAACAAATGCTTACATACAAAGTATCTAGTGACTTAGGAATTACCGTCTTTTTATGCGCACATTACCGATCATAATGGTATGAATTTTTGCAGACAAAGCAGACTATATTTGTCTTTTTCTGCTTCTTCTTTTCATTCCCTTTTTTGAAATTTGAAGGAGGTATTGTGGACTTCTATTCTTGGTTATTCTTTTTCACCTTCTTGCGAGCTTTGAACCATTTCTTATTAACTTTCCGCTTATGGGTCTCTGCGACAAAGGACTTAGCCGAACCTGGTTGAATTGCATTTATTTCAACCTCACATACTAAGTGACCACAAAAGTCTCTGAACGTAGCGATAAAATCAGTATGATTTAGAATTCTTTTGATTGAGGCCCAAGATTCAGGTAAGGAACGGTGCATTGCTATTATCTTTTGATTTTCAGTCAATTTACACCCAACATTCCTAAGGCCACCTATCATCTGCTCCATCTTACGGATATGATATTTAATGGGGCAGCCGATTGACATCCTATACTCCTGGAATTCTAATTCCATTACCCGAACTCTCACATCTGACTTTTGCGTATAGGCATTTGTCAGTGCTTCCTAGATTCCCTTAGCGGTATCATGCACTTCATACGTAGGTATGAGTTTTTTGTGTATAGTGTTAATAAGGACATTATGGGCTGAACAATTCTGTTTACACCACTTATTGTAGTGGGTCATTGTAGCCCTATGTTCTCCTAAATTTCTATTTTCAGCTAGTATGAATTCCTCTTGAACGTCATCAAGTGTGTGTGATATGTCGTCCTCGTCTGAAAGGCTTCGCACTGCGCGGGACCAGTCTTCATAGTTGTTACCGTCAAAATGTTATCCTTTCAACTATTCAGCGATTAACGCTTTGGTGGCCATTTCTACATTGCATAAGTATCACTACTTAGCTATGATCTAAGGTATTAACTCTAATCATCAGCATTTCTACGTATTATATAAATTTTTAAAGTATAAAATTAGTTAACACATCTTAACGAGATCTAAAAGTCCACATATCCGAATGGGCAATGTAGAACAATCAAGTTTTCTTTTTAAGATGAAATTGATACTTTTATAAAATTATATTTGTATAATGTGCAACCTTCCATTACATGTTGCATGCATCATTTGGTGGAGGAGAATTAACTCCCACTCAGGTTATGCATAACCTATTTATGTGTAGGGAGCATTCTAGTACTAATTTTTCTATATTCCAATAAAAAAATGGCTTAGATCTAATCACATCAGGCCTAATTATATCACACATATAATCATTATCATCAGATTTTAAAAAAAAAAAATTGAAGTGCATAGCCATAAAGAGAGTTCAATCATCACCTGTGATCATGACCATTAGTGATGGATCCGATCATTACCGTTAATGATCATTGTTGATGATGGATCCTTTCATCAACATTGATCATCATGGTTGATAATTGTTTTAATCACTTATGATCTTTGGATCACTAATTCTCAAAGCAGATTTTATCTACTCCATTCATCCATTTTGCTAGCTTTTTATAAGCATGAGCCCAAAATTGAAGCATATCAAAAGCTAGAGTGTCATTTCAGACTTTGACTCAGCCGAACCAATTTCCCTTAGGATCATTTATCACAATGAATGTCGTGCATGTATATGCCACCTTCAACGTGGACATTCCATGATTTTGAGATACCAAATCCATTACCGTTCATATATTTTGATGGCTCAGTTTAATTCATGATCCCAAACTTGAATAGGTGGACCATACCATAGGAAACAGCTATGACTAAATCATGGTGTAGATATAAGACACATACAATAGGTGGGCCCTATAGTAGGGTATCACACAAACCTCGATGGATCAGTGGATCCACGAAGCCGGGCCTGATGCAAGCTCGCTGAAGGTGAAATCTGACAGCCCACATGAATACGTATCTCACAGGTGTTCATAAGGAGGGCCTTATGTAAGCTCGCTAGTCCACATGAAGGTGAAGCCAGGCCCATCACACAAATGTGGGAAATCGGGTGGGCCATATGTCCATTGAAAAGCAGGCACATATGACAACATGAAGAACACGTGTGTAAGATCCGATCTGTCCATCTAACTGAATTTTACCATCCATTCAAGTGGCCCATCTGATCAAAAGATCAAATCTCGCACAAGTGTTCCATGTAGGCACACGTGCTTGTAGGGGTGGATGTGAATGCCATAACAAATCTCACATCCAAGATTACAGTGGGCCATGCCACAGGGAACATATTTTTACAGTGTGGTCCACCTGATAATTAAATTTGTCTTATTTTTCTTTTCAAGCATAAAAAGGAGCTCTCAAATGGATGGACGGTTTGGATATAACACACACCTCGTGATCAGACCCACAAGACTTGCTGACGTCAATACAGCAGCTATATAGCTGGTGTGATGTACACTAGCCAATCCAATCCCCACGTGTACAACAGCTATATAGCTGGTATGATGCACACCAGCCAATCAGCTTCCCACGTGTACAGCAGCTATATAGCTGGGTGCCTGACACGTCAATACAACAATTTAATTTAGTTGTGATGAGATACGTCACCGGCAGCTATATTGATGGGTATGTCTATTGATTTAGTTGTGTATGTCATGGTGGATGTATGGTGATCGGCTAAGAATAAAATATGGTGGATGATATACATGCATGTGGATGGGACAAAATGATCATGGGACCCATGTACAAAATGAACGGCTAATAATAAACATAATTCCACAATTTCTATTCAATTTTGTACATGGCACATGTGGATGATACCAGGGTGTCATCCACAATATCTATTCAATTTTGTATATGGCCCATCAACGTGATGGGCTACAAACTGACAACCATGGTCACAAAAAATGCATGACAGGCTAATTTGATTTTTTAAAAAGGAATTTAGATCATACGTATTGTCAAGCCATGGCAGTGGGTACTGTCCACAGCAGTCCCATCTAAGTCCAAATATTACACATGCACATACCATTCAAAAGCCATGATCAGGAATCCAATCCAAAAAAAAGGGCCACTTACCTTTTTAGATGAAAATAATTAGAGATCTGCCGTTAAATGCTCTGATACCACTATTGGGAAGCGTGGAAGTGTGAGCCGTCAAGATCTGACGGTCTACACGATATGGAACCCGCACAAAGCAGAAGATTAATGCTCCAACGGCTCGCCTATCTACTACTGGAGCAGATGGATCTATTCACCTCTGATCCTATGGTATAGATGGCCCTGGATCATGATCCATGGATTAGATCGTCCCAAGTACAAGCCAAAATAGACAGATTACTGTACACACTATATCTCTCTGTATACTCTCGGTATTCCTAATGATTGATGCTTTTTACGAGAGAAAAGCTCATCCTTTTTTATAAGAAAGGAAGGAGATGGGATGAGACTAAATTATCTGGTCTTCTCCCTATCTCCCATCTAAAATCAAATTCAATTTTGAATTTGAAATCTCAATAGAAAGGAAGAGGCCGGAAGAAGCCTAAACTTATGGGACCCACCCACTAGTGATTGCTCACCAGTGGTCCCCACTGGCCTATATCCAACACTAACAAAGTGTTTGCATTTGCTTTCCCCTTCTAAATAAGAGATTTTTTTTCGTAATTACAAAGTCAAACAAAAGAAAAAAATTAGCCATGCTTTAAATGACAATTTTAGAGGGAAAAAGGTTTTCTTGTGTAGGATTGCAATCCAAGTAATTGCAAATGCAAAATAAAACAATTTTTCATAACCTTGGTTTAGCAAAACAAATACATGCAAGGAGTTTGCTTTTCTTGATGCTAATGCCAATTTACCACTTTTTATGCCATTTTTTTTTTCTTCTTACATCCCTTTGTAGGACATGGGCCTGTGGGTCTTATTCGTAGGCAACTACTAGTAGGTAAATTCCACATGGGCAACCCCTTTTTCTTGTGTCTTCTCAAGCTATTGAATTTAAATTTTAAAATTGAATAAAAATTGGAGGGAGAGACTGCAAGATGAGATGAACCTTGCACCATCAAAATTGCTTCCCTCGCAGGTAAAAGAGGGAGGGATTCTCTCATTCAAATCATTCTGGAAACAAGTTCCTAGAAAAAAAAATGGAGAAGGAACTATCCTTTTGTCCATCTGGCCTGCCTTTAGATGATCTAAGCCATTGACCAGATCGTATAAATCAAAAAGATGACAAGATCCTTTCTGCTTCCGTAGAAATCAAAAGGATGACAAGATCCTTTCTGCTTCCATAGTGAAAAGGGATGACAAGATCTTTTCTTTGGTAAAAGAGGGAGGGATTCTCTCATTCAAATCATTCTAGAAACAAGTCCCTTGAGAAAAATGAAGAAGGAACTGTTCTTTTGTCCATCTGGCGCCTCTAGATGATCTAGGCCATTAATCGGATTCGGGGGTCATTTTAACCCTATAAATCAAAGGGATGAAAAGATCCTTTCTACGTCCATAGTGATTAGGGATGACAATATTCCAATGTTTAGGTGAACTGTGTGAAGGTTCTAAGATCGTGTAGACTATAAGATTCCATTTTCCTATTAAAATAAAATAAAATAAAAGTGAAGAAGAAGCTAAGATCAATGTAGACCTATTCCACTCTCTCTCTCTCTCTCTCTCTCTCTCTCTCTCTCTCTTTGTTGTCTCAAATTTTTCAGGGAGACGATGTAAGGCTCGTATCCTAAACCGTACCATTCCGTAGGTTCCCGCAATCTTCTCGGTCGAATTTCGGCAACCTTGGACCCTTAACTGGCATTTGCGCGCGACCCTGATTCACACGCCATCAACCTGAGTCGACTCAACCTGAGACTTGTACCCTAACGACCACGCCGTCGCCGTAGTTCCAATGTCGTGACTCGCGCGCCGATCCGATACCCTAGTCAGGAGATGTGGGTCCGTGTTCGGTGCGAGGAAAACACCACGTGTGCAAATTTCGAGAGAATCTCTATGACGTGTCACATCAATCAATCCCATCATGTCAAGTACATGTCAATTACACATCACCTCTCACCCTTCCCTAAGCAACCCCTAAAGTCAAAAGTTTCTTACAAGCCTATAACCCTTCTTACACATCTACCTAAAAGTCAAAAAGACTCTTACACCCATCACTCACCACATCCATCACTCCATCACCCATCTCTCCATCTCTCTTTACAACCCTCCCTCTCTCATTTCTCAAACACACTTTCCAAGTAACCCAAAAATTCCATACATCCAAGCCTCTCCAAGCTCTCCCAAGCAACAAATGTGGCCCACTTTCCTACCCTCTCATCTCTCATCTTAACCATCAAAACTCCATCTCATCCGTTAGGATCGAAGCTAAGGAGCAAAGGAAGCCTAGGGAGCAAGAAGGAATGGTGGGTGATCTTGGATCTCCACTTATTTATTTGTTTTGTGATTTAAGGGCTCACTTGTGGTGGGACCCACCTTGATGTAGGCTTTGTATCAAAGAGGGGCCCATAGTGGCGGGGCCCCTCTATCCTCGCCGATCTCTCTCTCTCTTATGTATTGTGGACCCCACAATGAAGTATGATCCACGCCGTCCCATCCGTAGGGCCCACCTCACTGACCGCACTTGGGTGGGCCTGGATGTAGGAGAACACAAATATTAGATTGATCTAGATATGGTGGGCCATGTCCAAGTGGGACCCACCATGATGCCTGTGTTGCATCCAGTCCAGTGTCCAAGGACGCTGGACCTGCATAACAGTGGGAGTCTGGACTGGCGTGGGTGGGCTGACAGTGGGTGTGCTAACAATGGAGGTGTGCACTGACAGTGGGTGTGCTAGTAAGAGATGTGTGGACTGACATGGAGTCCACCGGACCCATCCACGCCGGCCATCCTTTTAGATGGGCCACACCACGGTGTACGTGCTTCATCCAGACTGTCCACCACCCCTGGACGGTGGAACCCACGTCCGTGTGGGGCTCTTCCTAACCACCCAGCTCCATAGCTCACATGGTAGGCTGAGTGAAAGATACCTCATTCAACGATGAGGTCTTGGTACGTTTTCCCTAGTGCGGGTGGCTATCTGGGAAGTGTGTACGGCTAGTGGGGCCCGTGGGACCCACCCACGCCGTCCATCCATTGGGGTGAGCCGCGCCTCACGTACGTGTTATGCCACATGTGGGTAGTACCCTGATGTACGTGTATGTCCAGGCCATGGACGGCCTGGACGTTGGGTGTGTTATATATATATATATTATTATATATTATAATACAATATTTTGTATATATATTACAAACATATATATATATATATATATATTACAAACATATGAGGGTGGGCCCTACGTGGGACCCACCTCGGTCTTTAAATGCTTAAAGCTGTACTAGTAGCTACTATGTTTATAAAATATATTATATATTTTATATACAGACCTTTTAATGGTTGAAGCTGCACAGCAGCGTATATTTATAACATATTATATATATATATATATATATATATATATATATGTACATGAGGATGAGGGTGGGCCCTACGTGGGACCCACCTCTGCTGTTATTTAAGCAGCATTAGTTGCATGTACGGCAGCTATATATAGCTGCCATGTGGTGTTTAGACCTGCTGTGGTAAGCCCCACCTCTTCCATTCACGCCGTCTGTTTATGGGACCCACCATGATGCTTGTGTCGTATACAAATCGTCCAACCATTGTGAGATCATTTTCAGGCATGATTAAAAGAATGGGTAAGATCTAAAGATCAAGTGGACTCCACCATTTAAAAAGTGGACAGCGACGTCCACCGTTGGAAATTCTAAGGACCACAGTGGTTCCCACTCAAACTGATATTTGGTCTTCACTTCATCTATCCCTATGTTAACTTATGAATAGGTCGGGTCTCAAAAATGCATAAGGGCGGGCCTGGTTAACATACATGAAGCCCATTGGTAAGGCCTATTTGAATCGGCCCATTTGATTAGGCCCATCTAAGTTGGCCCATTCAAATTGGCCCATTCGATCAGCCCGATGCGATGTATGTGAGGCCCATGAGCGAGGCCCAATGTAATGTATGTATGTGGCCATTACATTATTTATGAATTCCTTATGTGAGCCACTCCTTGGGAGCAATGTTGGTTAGATGCCCACATAGAGAGACAATGATGGTTAGATATCCTCATTGTGACCTTCCCTTAGGCCTTGTTAGGCCCATTCTCTTCGTGGGTTAACCCAAATAAGTGGGCCCCATTCACCATAGACGGATGACTCTGTGATATCGGATTTGATATAACTACGGCTGAGTGCTGATATTTATACTATGGTTGATCGGCTGATCATCTATGGACCTCACTTTGTTTATCTACTGATTATCGGTGCCGATTATCGAGGCCGACGCCGATTATCGACCCTGATTATCTGTGCCGATTATTGACCCTAATTATCGGTGCTGATTATCGATGCTGATTATCGCTGCCGATTATCGTGATAGATTTACCGATTCCGATCGTCGTGGCCAATTACCGATTAGCGATCGAGGCCGTTTATCATGACTGATTGCCGATTCCGATTGACGTGACCGATTTGCCAATTCTGATTATTGATCGATTCCAATTGTCATAGCCAATTGCCGATTAACGATCATGGTCGATTATCGTGACTGATTGCCGATTTCTAATTGACGTGACCAATTTGCCAATTTCGATTATAGATCGATTCCGATTGTCATGACTGATTTACTGATTTCGATTGTCATGGCCGATTGTCAATTAGCAATCAAGGCCGATTGTCGATTTTCGATTGACGTGACCGATTTACCGATTTCGATTATCGATCGATTCCGATTATCGTGACTGATTTGCTGATTTCGATTGTCGTGGCCGATTGCCGATTCCGATTGACTTGATCGATTGCCGATTAGCGTTGAGGCCGATTATCGTGACCGATTGCCGATTTTCGATTAACGTGACCGATTTGCCGATTTCGATTGTCGAAGCCGAGTATTGAGGCCGATTCTGAGTGTCGATTTCAATTGTTGAGGCCGATTCTGATTGTCGAGGCCCATCATGATGTATTCAAGGCCCATGGTGGGATGTGGCCCATTGTGATATATTTCCGGCTCATATGGTGAGGCCCGACTTGATGTATATGTGGTCCATGAGTGAGGCCCATCGCGATGTGTATTAAGCTCTTGAGTGAGGCCCATGGTGTTGTATATTTGGCCCTGGTGTGAGGCCATGAGTCCTCTATATGTTAGGCTCTATATGGGTCATTCCTTGGGGGCAATGTTGGTTAAATGTCCACATTGTCGAGGTTGATTGTCAATGCCAGTTATTGATACTGATTATGAGTATGTGACCGCATAACATCATGATACATGCCCATACACATCATCTGCATGTTTGTTATGAGATGTGGTTGACCATTGCATATGTCATTGGGTAGGTTGTTATGAGACTCCCTGATGGGCGAAGGTTATCTCACATGAACGCACGATATGCGCAAGATTGGTGCATGACTGGATTATATGACTCATGCATCTTGCATTGTGTGTTGTGATTATTGTACGCCCTAGCGACATTAGGGCCGTAACCTCCACAGGCATATTGTGGATGACCAGATGGGATACCAAAAATATTTGGTTTAAGCATCGGGCTGTCATAGATGGCCCTGTGTGAAAATCTCTAAAACCCTCTTGGTACCAGAGGACGCCCCAACGTCGAGACCGAGTGGATGTAAATGAGCGCCCGAGTGCCAAATACCAGGAGGCTGCGTCTCCCATTATGTCGTGGTCGGTTGGGAGGGGGTGTGGCCTTATCCGCCCAAGGGAGTAGGCATAACTAGGCTGAGTTTGACCAGCTCGAGGAATGGGTCCGCTATCGACGAGCCGGGTAGGTATTGGCAGACTACTGACCAGAAGGATAGTGAGGTCTCTTCCACTTACCCAGTTGTGCGCTTGATGGGGCTACAAGTGGCGTGGAGTGTACTAGACCCCGGTGATGATCCCAGAAAGGAACCATACTGATATGTGGACTTATTGAGTAAGAGTTGCATACTCATACATTCGTTTCATTCACCATCCACTCTGGCTGGTGGTGCGCAACTAATTGTTGTGTACCTTCGTATGGCCAAGATTTCGGTTGGGTGCGCAACTAACCAGAGATCAGGAGTTCACCACATTGAGTCTGACTATCCAAATTTAGGTATGGGACGGGTTTGGATAGAAGTCCCTTGTGATGGACCCCATAACCTGTGATACTACGTACTATCATCCTGACTTCACTCCAGCTTGGTCATTTCATTCGCACCGCATATTACATTGCATCTACAGTACTTAGCATTTTGGGTTGTCATGTTTCTACATTGATATGGCCATTAGTACTCATGCCTTACATCGCATAGCCTTGGTATGGCTGATGACACTCATAGACTTATCAGTATATTTTTGCTTATTTCGATATTGTATGATTTATTATATTGTATCATCGGCATCTAATATTTGGCTTGCTTTGACTCATCATTTGTATATCTGATTTGCATTGTGTACCCTGATATTATATGACTCATGGACTTGTCAGTACTTCCGCTTACTCTGATATTTCTTACTTGACACTTACCTTGTGCACACACTTTCACCACTCACTAAGCTTTCTATAAGCTTATGCATGATAGATGCGTGCAGGTGGCGTCAGGTTGCAACAGCATTGAGCTTGGAGCGCGCAGCAAACTTATGGAGCTTTGATTTTTGACATACGTATTTCCTTTTTAGCACTCTATTTAACTGTTTATATTAGTGGATATATGATGATGATGTTGCCTTTGTGACTTGGGTAAACTTGTGGTTATGCTTATTATGAGTTAAATGTACATTAGAAAATCCTCCTTGTAGGATCTCAGGATCGGAATCTGGCGTATGGATGCTGTGAGCCGAGAATGGGGTACTACGGAGGCTGTCGCCACCGGATTCGGCGATCGAAAATTTTATGAGCCCGGTTTTCGAGTTTGGGGCGTGACAGACGACGCATTAGATGTCATCAATGTCTTGATAGCACCAGTGCCGGGGTGACTAGTGAAATTGGGACCGTCATCTAGTTTTCTATAATATGGATGTTAAATGTATTTTATTTTTTTACATAGGTCTAATGATCTTAAACATATTGTTAACATCTTTCAAAGCTATGGTAGAATACAAAATTTTTTACTGATCATTGTATCAGTGATCAAGGAAAATGATGGTTAGGGCTATTGCTCTTCCTGAAATACTATCCGTTAATAGACAGTCTTAATTGATGATTCATTTCGCCACATTTACTGCAAAGAGATTTCCGTTCTCATTCAACTACAGAGGTATGCTAGTTTTCTATGACTTTTGACAGTTGTGGACAGGGGATGTTGGTACTTTAATCTTTTGGATTTGGGGTCATGTTTTAATGCTCTAAACCATTTATTTGATGGGCCTCAAATTTTTTTCATTTAATATGGACCAATTTGTAATATTAAAGAGTTGAAATGTTTGAAGCTGAGAAGCCTTTTTTGTTTTTGGTATGGGTGATCTTTCAATGGTCCAAGTTTATATGATGGAACTCACCTTAGGTTGAGGACAGAAAAAAAATATGCAATTAGATCTTAATATTCCATCCCTTTGACCATATGGTATGTTTACTTTGAATATAGATAGTCTCCTTAATATTTGAATACTTAAATGGTTGAAACATTTCACTCTAGAGATTGTTGTGATTTGATCACATTGGAATTGGTTAAATAGCGTAATAGAAATACTAGAGTTTTGCACATGCCTTTTACTCTATCTTTATTCAAATTGTTTGATTTTTTTTTTCTTCCAAAACTTTGTTTGAAAAGTGAAATGTCTAAAAAATCTTTAATCCCATATCACTTAGAGAGAGAGAGAGAGAGAGAGAGAGAGAGAGAGAGAGAGAACTAAAAGAGTTCTTTAATATTCTTATTCAGAGATTAGAGAGAAGGCGCCGCACTGGTGTTGGCACATGTGCAATGCGGGCCTAGGCATGGAGGCAATGTGGTTGTA
Source organism: Magnolia sinica (assembly GCF_029962835.1). Classification (NCBI taxonomy): domain Eukaryota; kingdom Viridiplantae; phylum Streptophyta; class Magnoliopsida; order Magnoliales; family Magnoliaceae; genus Magnolia; species Magnolia sinica. Next base: position 32,730,138 of record NC_080582.1, on the reverse strand, counting down.
GAGGCGTTAGTGACACACTTTGCATTTTGCATTGTTTTGTGAGTTAAGTCATGCCATAAAAGCATGACCATTTTGAACGGTTTTGAAATAGTTTTTCAAAAATGCCTTGTTGTTCATAACTTCAAGTGCAGGGTTGCATGTAGTAATAACTCGGTGAGACTGAGGTTAAATCCACAGGGCACGGTGTAGAACTAATCTAAATCTAACTTTGTGGTCTGGGTTTTAATCCAGCGATGAAGAAAAAGAGTTTAAAACAATAAAGATAAAATACTAAGGATCCAAGAATCCACTTATAGCAATCTCAATATTGGTTTACTGATTTAACGGTTATAACTTAATTAGAATCGAAGTCCTAATCTATCCAATCAGAAGATAGAGCGGTTAAACCAATCATAAATAATATTAGAATATGAATTCAATTGAACAATTTTCTCATGAAGCATTCGGACATCAATCACAGGGAATCAAAAGCATCTGAAACACTTTTAGTATAATTGGATCAATCAATTATACAGATTGATTCATTCTCTAGGTCAAGGCTAAACAATTGTTAAATAAAGCATTCATCATACCCTGAGTGCATTACAAATCAAGAACTGAACAACTCATAGACGTTAAAGTAAAATCCAAATCTATTCAATCTAATATCATAATTCCAACCATTGTTTGCCGAATCAAATAAATTAACTAATGGAATAAACTACAAGCTTCATCTCTTAGCCTTAGCTAAGAGATTAGCCTAACAAGACTAACATCTTAGAAGAAAAACTAAAGACAAACTAGAATTGAGGAGAAGAAGAAGAAGGATGACTCCGTATAAGCTCTAACACCCCTAGGTCTCTTTCCCAAGCTCTAATTCGTATCTAAAATAACCAAGAAAACTCATTTAAATAGTAAAAGCTTGCACAGTCTTTCAACCAACTTCAATTTCCGCACTTTTGTTACGCTTTGGTCACACTAAAGTCGTATCTGAAAAATATGTGTTGAATCTGTCAAGTTTAAGTCCCTCCTAAGCTGTCTTAGGTGGGACCAAAGTTGGCTTCGGTGGGACCAAATTATGTCTAAAAATTACGATTTCCCGTTGAACTATTTTGTGCACTTTCGATCGGACAAAGCCGACCTTAGGTGGGACTGAATAGTCTATTTTTTCTTCTATTTGATTTGTGATTTTCTCATTCTTTTCTCCACCAGTTGTACTTAGTTTTCTTGAATCTTTGGCATGTGAATTTTTCATTAATGACTTCCAAATCTCCAATTATTTACTTGATAATCTTTTAAGCATCAAATCATCACTTTAAGCGTTTTTTTCTCCTTAGCTATCAAAATCACATCACAAGAGAAAACATGTGAAAATAGATCGATTAAACGATCTATGTTCTCAAGACTAATGAATAACAACGGGGAAATATGCAATATTTCACTCTCAACACTCGTCTTTTTTTAAACGTCTCTTTGGGAAAATGCACAACCATTCATTTTCTATAAAACCCGATGTAAACTGAGGATAAAACACATCTTGTATTGCTCTTTCCAAAGACATAATTCCTTTGTTAGAATCTCAAATTGTTCTTTCTTTATAAGCACATGAAGTGGGTTATCTGTTTTCACAACACAAAGTGTGTCAGCATAAAAAAAAATTGCATATTGAGTTCCTATTGTGGTATCTTCATGATTGTTGCACACGGAACCACCAAGGCTTGTCATATCCTGGAAGTGGTTCACTAGTAACCTAGTAGCAATATCATATCGACGAGAGGGGGAAAATAACGCTTTAAAGAAAGTGTATTGATACATGCTTTGAGCTTGATTTGATCTTTTTGTTTTAGTTGTCCGTTATTATTATTTTCTCAATAGTTATAAAGCATTATTTGATGGAGATCAAAACGAGTATTGCATCCATCAAGTTGATGAACCGAGATCTAGTCAAACTCAACTGATTTAATGGCATGAATTTCACTGTTGTTGGCAAGCCAAATTCAAGTTCTTATTGATGATGTTGAGTCTCTTTTATGTACTAGATCCAAATCTGCTTACAATTCTTGTATCGACTGATTTAGATTTTTAAGAATGAATTGTTGAAAGAAGAAAAAGAGGAGGATGAACTAATCTACCTTGGACACATCATCCTCAACTCACTCTCCAATCATTAGTATGATCTGTATACAGACACAACTTCGGCCAAAGACATTTGCAACACTCAAATTCAAATATAAAGCTGAAGAATAATGTACTAAGAAATTCTTCATCGCCAAGTATTTTGATTTTTGATTTTTTTTAAAATGATAGATAATAAACCAATCTTACCTCAAGTGCATGAATTGCAAGTGATGGTTAATAAAATTAAGGCCTTAAAGATCAATATACCTAAATCTTTCCAAGTTTGTGCCATAATCACCAAACTACCTCCATCATGAAAGATTATGGAAAGAAAATTCAACATAAGTTTGGGGACTTCACCTTGGAATAGATTTAGTGGCATCTTCAGATTGAAAAAGTGTCTCGGTAAAGAGACAAGAAGGATGACACCACTTCCAATGGTGCATTTAAGGTTAATGTGATTGAAAGGTCAAATCAAAATAAGAATAATCCAAAAAACAAATCTTTGAAACCGAATAAGAATCAAGAGAAGTTCAAAAGGTCTCAAAAGAAAAAGAGAAAAAAAAAGAAACCTGAGGGTCTGTGCTATATATGTGACAAGGACAGGCATTTCACTCATATTCGCATGTTTCATAAGACACCTAAGAAAGAGACTAATGCAGTAGATGAAGACATAGTTGCCACGGTATTTGAAGTCAACATGGTTCAAGGTAAGGTAACCCAGATGGTGGTATGACATTGGAGGCACAATCCATGTCTGCTATGAAAAATCAGCCTTTAAAATGTATGAAGAAAAACCAATGGATAAGATGTTTAAATGAGAAATGAAGGTCGATTCAAAGTCATCGGCATAGGAACCGCAGAAATTTTCTTTACCTTTAGAAAGAAGATCACCTTAACCAATTTGCCGCATGTCCTTGATATGATAAGAAACTTAGTTTCTAGATATTTTCTAAGTAAACCTTGTATTTGATCTATGTTTGAGTCGTGCACATTAGTTTTGTTCATGAATAAGAACTTTATACGAAAGAGATACTCTTATAATGGAATGGTTAAGCTATATATTAATGAAAATAATTCTTCTTCTATTTATATGATTGAGTATGTTTCATTATAACACGGTAGATTAACACATATAGGTTATAGTATCATTAAGCTAATCGTAAAGAGTGATTTAATCTCAAGTGATGTAAATGAGAATGATAAATGTGAAGTGTGCATAAGATCCAAAATGACTAAAAAATCATTTTTAAGTATCGAGAGTTACTCTCTAGTTTTAGACCTACTGCACACCGATATATGTGAATTAAATTACATTCTTACTAGAAGAAAAATGTATTGCATTACATTTACAGATGATTGTTCTAGATTTGTATCTATGTACTGTTCACCACCCCAAGTATAGGGTTGCAATGTGGTAATAATCTCGGTAAGACCAAGGTCGAATCCATAGGGACTGAACCTTGTACGTATTCTGAAAGTAACTAGAAGTAGAACTAGACAAAGATGTAATCTAAATTAGAAAATTTTAAGAGAATAATTATGAATTACTGAACTAGAACTTATAGAATTCAAAGGTGGGAAACTAGGGTGCTAAGGATCCACTTGTAGAGATCAGGGAGATCTATGCTTGATTCACGAACTCAACTGGATTTAGAGTCCTATCTCCATCCAGTTGGAAGATATTTCATTAAAACTCAAATATAAACTTCCTTTGATCTAGCTTTCAGTGGAAGAGAGGGATGAGAACTGGAATTGATTCCATCACAAAACCATGTCCATGAGACAAAGTAAATAACAAAATTTAACTAATCCACAACCAATCTAAGGGAATTATGAATGTTAGGAAGGGTTCCATCATCCAACCATGACCATGAAACGATGGTGAACAACAGGATTGTAACATCTCGAAAAAATCCGTACAAAGACCCGAGTACCACCTCAGGCAGAAATCACACAGGACCAAATCCTTTAGAAATTAGGCGGGAATTAACTAGTGCTAAACTAGTTTATCCGTGAAATTAGTACTAGTCACTTTAAATATGATCTGTAAGACCCAAACTATGCAGTATCATTGATACTACATTACCTTGAAATCTAGAATCTATCCCTAAACCCGGTTGCTCTCGGGAGCACACTGAAACTTCATATCAGACCTGGACCGCACGTCGAAAGTCCGATAACCGTAAAACTATATAGTTATGACCGCATTATTGGACTTGACAATCCCCTCGGGAATCAAGTCTAAATTGCATCTAGAAATGCACAACTTGAGCCCGGAGCAAAGTATGTGAGAAACGTGAATGTCTTTAGAAATGAAATCTGAATTTAAGTAATCTGAGTCGTGTTGGTTGCGGGCCAAATATAAGGATTTAGACTGTCAGAATCTGACCTGAATACACCATCAGGATCATTCCGACCTAATCATGCTCGCCAATCAGCCTGGGACGTCCGGATTTCTCAGACGTACGACTTGTGCAAAAAGTTACGCTGTGATGATCAGTGGGCCCCTGATCAGCTTCGGTGAGGAAATCCACTCTGTCCATTGGATTCCTCTTAAAATTTTGGTCAGGAATGGATTGTTTTGGATTGGTTTTGGTGTGGCCCATAGAATCTTTTACTTTGCCGTCTGTCCTACGTTTGAATGGCTGGGAACCCATCCTCGCTGTCTTTTGAAAGCCTGTCACCTAGGTCTTGGTAAGATGGACCATGGGGTTCTAATGGACAGTTCAGATTAATCATCTGGGCCACAATGGTGGCCCACTGCGATTGTCCGCAAATCGTTTAACGTCCGTTCGCAACAGCGGATGAGATTTTTTTATTTTTGAAAATCAGTCGGGTCAGCACACGTGTCATGCCCCAAACCTGAAAATCGGGCTCACAAAATTTTCGATTGCCAAATCTGGTGTCGACAGCCTCCGTAGTACCCCATTCTCGGCTCCCAGCATCCATACGCTAGATTCCGATCTTGGGATCCTACAAGAAGGATTTCCCAACGTACATTTGTCTCATAAGAAGCATAACCACAAGTATACCCAAATCATAAAGGCAACATCATCATCACATATCTACTAATATAAACATTTGAATACAATGCTGAAAGAGAAATACATATGTCAAAAATCAAAGCTCCAGAAGACAGCTGCACGCTCCAAGCTTAACGCTGCTGCAACCTAACACCACCTGCACGCATCTATCATGCATAAGCTTATAGAAAGTTTAAAGTATGTGCACAAGATAAGTGCCAAGTATGCAATATCAGAGTAATCAGGGTAAGCAGAAATACTGATAAGCCCAAAATCATACAATATTAGAAATACTGGCAAGATCATAAATCATACGATATCAGGGCAAGCAATGCAGATATAATGAGGCAAATACTGAAGAAGTAATATAAATCAGCTATGCAATGCGAAGACATAGTAAGCCAAGTATTCAATATAATATCATAAACAGTCAAGTATCAGATGCCGAGGATGCAATGCAATATGCGGAGCAAATGAAATGACTAAGCTGGAGTGAAGTCGGGATGATAGTACATAGTATCGCAGGTTATGTGGTCCATCACAAGGGAATTCTATCCAAACCAGTCCCATACCTAAATTTGGATAGCCAGACTCAATGTGGTAAACTCCCAATCTCAGGTTAGTCGCGCGCCCAACCGAAATCTTTACCATGCGAAGGTACACGTAAAAATGGTTGTGCACCACCAGCCTGAGTGGATGGTGAATGAATGAATGAGTATGCACTCCTGCTCAATAAGTCCACATATCAGTACGATTCCTCTCTAGGATCATCATCGGGGTCTAGTACACTTTACATGCAAATTGCTGCCCACTGACGCGGGACCATGCATGTAGAAGAGACCTCACCATCTGCTTGGCCAGTAATCAGCCAATATCTACCCAGAACGTCGATAGCGGACCCATTCATGAGCTGGTCAAACTCAGCCTAGCAATGCCCCCTACCCTCGGGCGGGTAAGGCTATACCCCCTCCCAACCAACCACGACATAGTGGGAGACGCGGCTTCTTGGTATTCAGCCCTCATGCGCTCATATATATCCACTCACTCTCGACGTTGGGGCATCCTCTAGTACTAAGAGGGTTTAAGGATTTTCATTCAGGGCCATCTATGACAGCCTGATGCTAGTAACAGATTTTTGGTGTCTCATCTGGCCATCCAGGATATGCCTGTGGAGGCTACGACCCTGATGTCGCTAGGGCGTACAGTAATCACAACACACAATGCAAGATGCATAAGTCATACAATCCAGTCATGCATCAATCCTGTGCATACCGTGCGCTTATGTGAGATAATCTCCGCCTATCAGGGAGTCTCATAACAACCTACCCAATGACATATACAATGGTCAACCACATCTCATAACAAGCATGCAGATGATGCGTATGGGTATGTATCATGATACTATGTTGTCACATACTGATAATCGGTATCAGTAGTTGACATCAACAATCGACCTCGACAATGTGAACAATTAACCAACATTGCCCTAAGGAATAGCCTACATATAGCCTAATATATAGTGGACCCATGGCCTCGCACAAGGGCCTAATATACAATAGTATGAGCCTTACTCAAGAGCTTAATACACATACGATGGGCCTCTCCTATGGCCTAATATACATCACAATGGGCTTCATCGCCTGGCCCTCAAATGCATCATAATGAGCCTCATCACATAGATCTCATATTCATCACATTAGGCCTTAAACGCGGGCTGAATATACATCCCAACGTGCCTTAAATACGGGCCACATATACATCACATTAGGCCTCAAACACACGATGTATACATATCACAATAGGCCTTAAATACGGGCCACATATACATCATATAGGTCTCGACCCTCGATAATCGGTAATCGGTAATCGGAATCGGCCTCGACCCTGATAATCGAAATCAATAATCGACAATCGGAATTGGCCTCGACCCTGATAATCGAAATCGGTAATCGGCAATCGAAATCGGTCTCGACCCTGATAATCGAAATCAGTAATTGGCAATCGAAATCAGCCTCGACCCCGATAATCAGAATTGGTAATTGGCAATTGGAATCGACCTCGACCCATGATAATCGAAATCGGTAATCAAAATTGGCCTCAACCCCGATAATCAAAATCGGTAATCGGCAATCGAAATCGGGTCGTCAATCGAACTCGACCTCAACGATCGGAATCAGCAATCAGTGAGAATGGGCTTAACAAGGCCTAAGGGAAGGTCATAATGTGGACATCCAAGCATCATTGCCCATCAATGTAGACATTCAACCAACATTGCTCGCAAGGAGTGGCCCACATAAGGTTAAACATATAGTGAGCCCATGGCCTCACACAAAGGCCTAATACACATCGCAATGGGCCTCATACAAGAGCTATATACACATCACTATGGGCCGGATCACATGGACCTCGAATACACACAATGGGCCTCGAATACATCACATTGGACCTCGCCCATGGCCCTCAGATTCAAACAGGTGGGCCCTATCACATGGGCCTCAGATATACATCGGGATGGGCCTCGCCCAAGGGCCTCAATACTAGGCCTTACATATCAAGTGGGCCACATTACATGGGCCACAAAATACATCAAAATGGGCCTCAAGTGGACTTGGACCACACCAAAAATTATATCAATGGTTGTAGGTGTAACACATGTATCATAGTACACTATCATCCCATAGGGCACATGGCCCACTAATGATGATCAACACTGTCCAAACATTGTCTGTGTAAATTAGCACAATCCAAACGTTATCCAGCACCATCCAACACAATCTGGATGGTGTGGATGAAATAAATACATCATGGTGGGGTTCTATATGGCAAAACAGGTGGACGTCTGGGAGAAACACATGCCCCACGGTTAGCCCACAGCTGCTAACGTCAACAGTAGCATGAGCTGCTGGACGACTCAGATATACAACACATCATAAAGTGGACCCCAACAGGTGGTCAGTGTGCCTGCTACACACACATCAAGGTGGGCCGCATAAGTGGACGACATAGATGAAATACATACAACATGGTGGGGCCTGCGAATACACAGTAGGTGGGCCCACCATCCAGTAAGCTGGATGGTGCAGGCCAAACATATACATCGCAGATGGCCCCTCAGCATGTCTAGATGGACGGTGCTGAAATACAATACATATATTAAGATGGGTCCCACCCCAGAAAAATAGATGGACGGCACGAATATGCATGAGGTGGGTTACCACCGTCCTGGGGTAGATGGACAGATAGTATAAAACACATACATCAAAGTGGATTCCACCATCTAGCGAACTAGATGGATGGTGGATATAGAATATATACACTAAGGTGGGCCTATACTTTGGGGATGGATGGTACGAATATACATCATATGGGCCCCACGTCCCATCCCATGTACAGCATGGGTACTACACCAAAATTACGAAAATAGGACGGTCCAAAACCGTCTCAAATGACCAAAAAGGACGGTCATGGACCGTCGCATGGGCCGTTAAATTTTGACGTGGCGTATTACTTAAAGGACGGTCAAAAATCGTCATTTTTATTGATAAAAAAGGATGGTCATGGACCGTCTCTTATGAGCCTTCAAAGGACGGCCATCAATTGTCCTTAAAAAGGACTGTCATAAACCATCTCTAATGAGCCTTCAAAGGACAACCATGGACCGTCCTTTAAAAGGACAGTCATGGACTATCCTTAAAAAGGACTATCATGGACCGTCTCTTATGGTCCTCCTTTAAAAGGACGGTCCATGACCGTCCTTAAAAAGGACTGTCATGGACCGTCTCTTATGAGCCTTCAAAGGACGGCCACAAACGCCATCCTTAAAAAGGACTGTCATGGACCGTCCCTTTTGAGCCTTCAAAGCACATTTTCAAATTTGAGAGAATCAATATACACCTGTTACAATATATTTCATCATATTCTTCCTGATATACACCCGTTATATAATATATTTCATCATATTCACATTCATATCCATCTAAACCCAAACTACGTAAATCCAACATAAACTACATTCATCCAAACATAAACTACATCCATCCAAACACAAACAATCTCATTTACATTACATTCATCCACGCATAAATACATATAAGTTTAACACCATAAATAAAAAAAGGAAAAAAATCAGCAACAATTTTCTTTTTGTGTCTTTCATGTGAAAAAAATTATTAAACCAACAAAATATTATAATTCAGAATCATGAAGAATTGCATAAACTTCTTCCAAAAAAGTGGGCACTTTTTAAAAATAAAAGTAATGCAAGCAAAAAATGCAAAAAAGTGTTTCAATTCAAGTTATAGGTTTAGGGATTTGAGAATACATTTAGGTTTTAGGTTTATGTTTAGGTTATAGGTTTAGGTTTAGGTTTAGGTTAAGGTATAGGTTTAGGTTTCGGTTTAGGTTATAAGCAATAGGTTTAGGGAATTGAGAATAGGTTAAGGTTTAGGTTTAGGAAATCAGGTTCGGCTTCGGGATCGGGATTAGGTTTAGGTTTAGGTTAGGGAGTTGAGATTAGGATTAAGTGTAGGTTTAGGTTTAGGGATTTGAGAATACATTTAGGTTTTAGGTTTAGGTTTAGGTTTAGGTTTAGGCTTAGGTTTAGGTTATAAGCTATAGGTTTAGGGAATTAAAAATAGGTTAAGGTTTAGGTTTAGGAAATCGGGTTGGGGTTCGGGATCGTGTTTAGGTTTTGGTTTTCAAGTTTAGGTTTAGGTTTAGGTTAGGGAGTTGAGATTAGGATTAGGCGTAGGTTTAGGTTTAGGGATTTGAGAATACATTTAGGTTATAGGTTTAGGTTTAAGTTATAGGTTTAGGTTTAGGTTTAGGTTAAGGTATAGGTTTAGGTTATAAGCAATAGGTTTAGGGAATTGAGAATAGGTTAAGGTTTAGGTTTAGGAAATCGGGTTCGAGTTCGGGATCAGGTTTAGGTTTGGGTTTTCAAGTTTATGTTTAGATTTAGGTTAGGGAGTTGAGATTAGGATTATGTGTAGGTTTAGGTTTAGGGATTTTAGAATACATTAAGGTTTAGGTTTAGGAAATCGGGTTCGGGCTCAGGATCGGGTTTAGGTTTGAGTTTCCAAGTTTAGGTTAGGGAGTTGAGATTAGGATTAGGTGTAGGTTTAGGTTTAGGGATTTGAGAATACATTTAGGTTTTAGGTTTATGTTTAGGTTATAGGTTATAGGTTAAGGTATAGGTTTAGCTTTCGGTTTAGGTTATAAGCAATAGGTTTAGGGAATTGAGAATAGGTTAAGGTTTAGGTTTACGAAATCAGGTTCAGGTTCGGGATTGGGTTTAGGTTTTGGTTTTCAAGTTTAGGTTTAGGTTTAGGGTAGGGAATTGACATTAGGATTAAGTGTAGGTATAGGTTTAGGGATTTGAGAATACATTTAGGTTTTAAGTTTAGGTTTAGGTTATAGGTTACATGTTTAGGTTAAGGTTTAGGTTTAGGCTTAGGTTTAGGTTATAAGCTATAGGTTTAGGGAATTGAGAATAGGTTAAGGTTTAGGTTTAGGAAATCGGGTTCGGGTTCGGGATCGGGTTTAGGTTTTGGTTTTCAAGTTTAGGTTTAGGTTTAGGTTAGGGAGTTGAGATTAGGATTAGGTGTAGGTTTAGGTTTAGGGATTTGAGAATACATTAGGTTTTAGGTTAAGGTTTAGGTTATATGTTATAGGTTTAAGTTTAGGTTTATGTTTAGGTTATAAGCAATAGGTTTAGAGAATTGAGAATAGGTTAAGGTTTAGGTTTAGGAAATCAGGTTCGGGTTTGGGATCGGGTTTAGGTTTTGGTTTTCAAGTTTAGATTTAGGTTTAGGTTAGGGAGTTGAGATTAGGATTAGGTGTAGGTATAGGTTTAGGGATTTGAGAATACATTTAGGTTTTAGGTGTAGGTTTAGGTTAAGGTACCGGTTTAGGTTTATGTTTAGGTTTAGGTTAAGGTTTAGGTTTAGGCTTAGGTTTAGGTTATAAGCTATAGGTTTAGGGAATTGAGAATAGGTTAAGGTTTCAGTTTAGGAAATTGGGTTCGGGTTCAGGATCGGGTTTAGGTTTAGGTTTAGGTTAGGGAGTTGAGATTAGGATTAGGTGTAGGTTTAGGTTTACGGATTTCAGAATACATTAGGTTTTAGGTTTAGGTTTAGGTTGTATGTTTTAGGTTTAGGTTTAGGTTTAGGTTTATGTTTAGGTTATAAGGTATAGGTTTAGGGAATTGAGAATAGGTTAAGGTTTAGGTTTAGGAAATCAGGTTCGGGTTCGGGATCGGGTTTAGGTTTAGGTTTAGGTTAGTGAGTTGAGATTAGGATTAGGTGTAGGTTTAGGTTTAGGGATTTCAGAATACATTAGGTTTTAGGTTTAGGTTTAGGTTATCGGTTACAGGTTTAGGTTTAGGTTTAGGTTAAGGTTTAGGTTTAGGCTTAGGTTTAGGTTATAAGATATAGGTTTAAGGAATTGAGAATAGGTTAAGGTTTAGGTTTAGGAAATCGGGTTTGGGTTCAGGATCGGGTTTAGGTTTGGGTTTTCAAGTTTAGGTTTAGGTTAGGGAGTTTATATTAGGATTAGGTGTAAGTTTAGGTTTAAGAATTTGAGAATACATTAGGTTTAGGTTTAGGTTTAGATTATATGTTATAGGTTTAGGTTTAGGTTATAAGCTATAGGTTTAGGGAATTAAGAATAGGTTAAAGTTTAGGTTTAGGAAATCAGGTTCGGGTTCGGGATCGGGTTTAGGTTTTGGTTTTCAAGTTTAGGCTTAGGTTTAGGTTAGGGAGTTGAGATTAGGATTAGGTGTAGGTTTAGGTTTATGGATTTGAGAATACATTTAGGTTTTAGGTTTAGGTTTAGGTTATAGGTTACAGGTTTAGGTTTAGGTTAAGGTTAAGGTTTAGGTTTAGGCTTAGGTTTAGGTTATAAGATATAGGTTTGGGGAATTGAGAATAGGTTAAGGTTTAGGTTTAGGAAATCGGGTTCGATTCAGGATCGGGTTTAGGTTTGGGTTTTCAAGTTTAAGTTTAGGTTTAGGTTAGGGAGTTGAGATTCGGATTAGGTGTAGGTTTAGGTTTAAGGATTTGAGAATACATTTAGGTTTTAGGTTTAGGTTTAGGTTATAGGTTACAGGTTTAGGTTTAGGTTAGGTTAAGGTTGTAGGTTTTAGGTTTAGGTTTTGGTTTAGGTTTAGGTTATAAGATATAGGTTTAGGGAATTGAGAATAGGTTAATGTTTAGGTTTAGGAAATCGGGTTCGGGTTCCGGATCGGGTTTAGGTTTGGGTTTTCAAGTTTAAGTTTAGGTTTAGGTTAGGGAGTTGAGATTAGGATTGTAAGTGCTATAGTTTATATCCCTGTCTGTTGTCAAATTTGTGGTGCCAAAATCACTGTTATATATAACTTGCATAAGTGAAGCTCTCTCAAGGATCAACATTCATAAACAAGCAAAGCTCACAAGACAAGACTCAAGCTGCAAGACTTCAAGAAGAGTTCAAGGCAGTTTGTACACTTTCAAGATTGAGCTACATCAAGGTTTCAACTACATCAAGACTTCAAGGCTCATACTTCAAGGTCACTTGTTCCTAATGTTTCAATGTCCATACTTCATGGTTGAGGTTTGATTGACCATAGGTTGACCTTAGAAGTAGGTCATTTTGAATACATAAACTGAATGTTTATTTTACATGAGTTTGGTCTGTTCTTTGACTAGTCTTAGGCCTTCTTCGACTAGTCCTAGAGTTGCTTCGACCAGTCTAAGAAATTCCTCGATCAGTCGTGAGTTTGTTACAAATTTCGGATGAAATCTGTTAGGCTTCGACTAGTCCAGGAATCTGTTCGACCAGTCGTAGGAACAGTGTCGACTGCATCTTCGACCTGTTGAAAATCTTCGACTCGAAATCCAGTGATATTTTATAGGTTCTTCGACCAGTTGAAGGAAACCTATGACCAGTCGTAGGTGACCTAGGATCAGTCGAAGGAGACCTTCGACCAGTCGTAGAACGGTCAAAGCATATCCCGCCGGATTTTTTAAATATCTGTTATTGCTTCGACTAGTCGAAGAGCTCCCTAGACCAGTCAAAAATGCGATCTGCTCACCTATAAATAGTGCACGAATCTCAGAAGAAATTATCGAATTAATTAATCCATTCAAGCCAATCTTCGTCGAACTTCTGAGAGATAATTCTGTGCTCGATCTAAGCTAAGTATGCTTATTTAATATTCTCTTTCCTTAGCTTTATTTAATTGATTTTGTTTCAGCTATTCCAATCTAATTTGATAAGAGGAATTGTTATTCCCTTTCTTTGGAATCAAAATCAATTAAGGCAAGCCCTATTTGGTTTAATTTAAAATCTATTAGAATTAGAACCATTGTAATTGAGTACTGGACATTGAACTTGGACATTCAATCATCTACTCTGATTTAGTTCTACCGGGCTGCTACAATGAAGGAGATAATCAGGTATTTTACATTTAATTGTAAATTTCTTTCTGTTTTGGTTTCTTTTAAGATTTGCCAGAAAAATCTTGTTGTATTGGTTATCTGAGGAGAGCCAGGAAAACTCAGAAGTGGGGTTTTTTAATTGTGTAAGTCCACATACAAAGACATAATTGTAAAGGTTTTGGGTGAACCTGGGAAAACCTATTTTGTTAGTGAACGCTAATATCCCCTGTGTGAGGATATTAGGAGTGGAGTAGCATTTTGTGTGGCTGTTGTTTAACAGTTGGTGAACACACAGGCGAACCACTATAATCCCTTGTGTTGTGGTTGAATGGTTTATACTTCTAATCTTTAATTATTCTTTTGTGGGATGTATGTATGGTAGTGAATGTTGTAATCATTTAATTCAAGCATTGTGAGAATGTTGTAATAGTTTAGAATTTATTTTCTGCTATTCCTTTATCAGCTTGATATTTAATTTCTTTTGAAAGTTGTTCCAGCAAGGTTGCCTTGCCATTTTTATGGTATATGGCTGTCCCTAAAACAATACATTTGTGATTCAATTTATTTTAATTCTGTTTGTATTTATTTCTATATTCCTCTTCGATTTGAGATTTGATACAAAGATCTTTCTAGAAATAAGGTTGTCCTACCATAAACTCTAGTTTTTGGTGTAAGGTTGTCCTTAGAATAACATTTGTATCAACCTCTCAAGATCTGAATTTTAAGGCTGTTTTTCTTTCCTGCATTGTGATTTACTTTGGCTATCATATTCTATTTAATTCCGCTATTATAAGTTTTATTTAGCATTGTCCTATTTACCCCCCCCCCCCCCCCCCCTCTAGGACATATAGCTTGGCCTTTTCAAGTGGTATCAGAGCCTAATAGCTCTTTTTTTCTAATTCTTGGATTTAATTCCTGAGCTAACGATTTAAGCTATTTAAGATGTCAAATTTTGATAGCCTTTCAGTCACTAGGCCTCCACCCTTTGATGGCTCCAACTATGCCTATTGGAAAGCCAGAATGAGGATCTTCCTCCAATCAATGGATGAAAATGTGTGGTAAGCCACAGTGACTGAATGGAATCCTCCTATCATGGAAGTTACTGGGGTTGATGGTTCAAAATCTATGAAAGTCACACCATATTACCAATGGACCACTCTTCAGAAAAGTGAGAGTAGTGCAAATGGTAAAGCACTAAATACAATTACTTGCGCACTATCACCGGATGAGTTCAAAAGAATCATTTCCTGTGATAATGCAAAGCAAGCTTGGGATATATTAGAAATGACACACGAGGGTACTACAATTGTCAAAAAATCTAAAGTCCAACTCCTCACAACCAGATTTGAAGAAATTCATATGGAGGAAAATGAACTGTTTATGGACTTTTACACTAGATTGAATGACATTGTAAACTCAATGTGGGGTCTTGGCGATAAAATCCCAGAAAGTAAAGTGTGTGCAAAAATATTACGCTCACTTCCTGAACGGTTCAATTCTAAAGTAACCGCGATCCAGGAACTTCGTGATACGGATATATAATATGAGGGTAGAAGAACTAGTTGGTTCACTACAAACCTACGAGTTAAACTTTAAAGCTCCTAAAGGTAAATCTATCACACTAAAATCTTCTAAATGTAATTCAGAAGAAAACTCTGATTCAGAAGATGATATGGCTCTTTTAGCTAAGAAATTTTACAAAATTTTCAAAAGCAAGAAAAGGGTTGATTTTCAAAAATCAAATGATAAAAAGAAGTTTAGACCCAAATCTCGAAAATCTTTGAAAGATAGTCAATGTTACAACTGTCAAGAATATGGGCACTTAGCAAATAGATGTCCTAAAAGGGACAAACCCAAGAAGAAGGGTATGTTGGCTACATGGGATGAATCATCTGATTCTGAAGGTTCTTCTGAATCAGAAGATTCTGAAACTGAGTCGGGCAATGAGGTTAAAGCTCTTATGACTCTAGCCAAATTCACATTTTCAGATAATGACTCAACAAGTGAAGAAAATCTGAGTAGTGAATGTGAAAATGAAGATGATCTTCAAGACGCTTACAATGCCCTATATAAGGAAAGTTGTAAAATTGCTGTCAAACTTAAACTTCAAAAAGAAAAGTTTTCTAAACTCAAAATTTGTTTTGAATCACTTGTCTTAGAAAAATCACAAATTTCAAATTGTTTTGAAAAATTAAAATGCGATTTGGAATTCAAAAACTCCCTAATTATTGATTTAAAATCTGAAATTGAGAAACTTAAAACTGAAGTAATTTCTCTTCTGAGTCTAAAGGACACATGGAAATATGCCCAAGGTGATCCAAAGTTAGAAAAACTTTTATCCGGGTCAAGAAAATGTGGCGATCGATCCGGGTTGGGCTATGATAAAAATCTACCTCCTAAACAAAAGTATACTCCTCCTATGTTTGTTAAAGGAGAGTCCTCAAGCTCAAAAGGGAAAAGTACTTATCAAGATTTTTCTAGAAATTCAAAAACTTTTCAAAAACCTAGAAGCAGCCATGTCAACTTTAATCAGAAACGAAATCCACTAGCTGAAAAGATAGTTGATTTACTCAAGGAGCTCTTAAAATCTAACTCTATAGGTCATTCCTACAAATATACACAAAAGAAGACCAACTATGTTCCTAAACCCAAAACAGTTACGAAATGGGTTCCTAAAGTTACCTGCTTGGTTGCTCACACTGCTTTCAAAGCAACAAGTCATTCAAAGTGGTACCTAGACAGTGGATGCTCTAGGCATATGACAGGTGACAAAGCTTTATTCACGGATCTGAAAGATATGACTAATGGTTCAGTCACTTTTTGTGATGGTAGCAACTATAAGATTATAGGCCAAGGTACGGTTCAACTTTTTAATCTTCCTGTGTTTAAAAATATTTTATATGTTGAAGGTTTAAAACATAACTTGCTTAGTATATCTCAAATATGTGATAATAACCATAGTGTTCGGTTTTCTAATCAAAGTTGTGAGATACTAAATAATAAGGTTCTGTAATATTAACTGGACGTAGAACGTCTGAAAATTGCTATATTATTAGCGAATCCAGCTCATCTAATCAAACATGTTACTTGGTCCATACAGACGAGACTGATTTATGGCACAAACGTCTTGGACATGTACATTATCGAAATTTATATAGATTGAGCAAACGAGAACTTATAGGAGGTTTACCCAAACTTCAGAAATTAAATAAAATATGTGGTGAGTGCCAGATAGGCAAACAAACAAAGAACTCACACAAAAAGGTGAATTCAAATACCACATCAAGACCACTCAAACTTCTCCACATGGATCTGATAGGACCTACCAGAACAGAAAGTCGTGGTGGGAAAAAGTATATCCTGGTAATAGTTGATGACTTTACCAGATTCACTTGGGTAGTCTTCTTAAGGGATAAATCTGAAACCCTTGAAGAAGTAAGAAAAGTTTTCAAAAGGATTTAAACTGAAAAATCTTCTCAAATCAGTAAAATTCGTAGTAATCATGGATCTGAATTTGAGAATAGCAATTTTGAAAAGTTCTGTACCGACTAAGGAATATTACATGAATTCTCTGCTCCCAAAACTCCACAACAAAATGGAATTGTAGAAAGAAAGAATAGGGTGCTTCAAGAAATGGCTAATGTCATGTTAAATAGCATGAAGCTCTCTGAAAATCTTTAGGCTGAAGCAGTCAACACAGCTTACTATATTATTAACCGAGTCTACACTAGCAAAGATAATAATAAAATGGCTTACGAATTGTGGTTTAATAAAAAGTCTACTGTTAAATACTTTCAAGTTTTTGGCAGCAAGTGCTATATTTTACGTGCTCGTGAAAATTTAGAAAAATTCGAAACGAAGAGTGATGAAGGTATTTTTCTAGGATATTCCTTAAACAGTCGAGCTTATAGGGTCCTGAACAAAAGGACTAGTGTGATTTAAGAATCCATACGTGTTGTCATTGATGATCACTTAAACACGCCAATTTCTAATTCAGATAATGATGAAGTACTAATCATTGATAAACCTGATACTTCATCGAATCAAACTGATTCTGAGTTGAGGACTGTTAAAGATCATCCAACCACACAAATTCTTGGAAACCCTTTCATTGGTGTTCGCACCCATAGACAACTTGAGGATATATGTAATTATGTATGTTTTACATCCCAAATTGAACCATCTAACGTAAAAGAAGCTCTTGCTGATGAGAACTGGATTGTTGCGATGCAAGAAGAACTCAACCAATTCGTAAGAAATGATGTTTGGTATCTCGTACCAAGACCTAAAGATAAACACATCATTGGAACAAAATAGATTTTCAAAAATAAGTCTGACGAGTGTGGAAATATAATTAGAAACAAGGCTAGACTAGTGGTACAAGGTTATACTCAAATTGAAGGGATTGATTTTGATGAAACTTTTGCACCAGATAAAAGGTGAATCTATCAGACTATTTATATCCATTGCATGTTTTATAAAGATCAAGATCTATCAGATGGATGTGAAAAGTGCTTTTCTAAATGGTGATTTACATGAAGAAGTCTATGTTGAACAGCCAATGGGTTTTGAAGATTCCAAAAATACTGATCATGTATATCGGCTTCAAAAGGCACTTTATGGATTAAAACAAGCACCTAGGGCATGGTATGAGAAACTAACAAAATTTCTTTTAAGTCATAATTTTCAAATGGGATCTGTTGATAAAACTCTGTTTGTTAAAAAACATAATGATCATATCTTAATGGTACAGATTTATGTTGATGATATCATTTATGGATCAACTTGTATTGACTTGACTACTGAGTTTGCAGATTTGATGAAATCACAGTTCGAAATGAGCATGGTTGGGGAATTGACTTATTTCCTTGGATTGAAAGTAAAGCAACAACCTGAAGGAATATTCATTTCTCAATCTAAGTATGCTTCGAATCTAATCAAGAGATTTGGATTTGAGAATGGCAAGAATTTCGATACTCCTATGAGTA
Source organism: Magnolia sinica (assembly GCF_029962835.1). Lineage (NCBI taxonomy): Eukaryota > Viridiplantae > Streptophyta > Magnoliopsida > Magnoliales > Magnoliaceae > Magnolia > Magnolia sinica. Next base: position 32,711,610 of record NC_080582.1, on the reverse strand, counting down.
CCACCCTGAAACTATCAAAAGACTCTAATGGTAAAAATGTTGACTCAAAACTTTATCGGAGTATGATTGGTAGTTTGTTATATTTAACTGCTAGTAGACCTGATATTTCTATAAGTGTTGGTATTTGCGCAAGATATCAATCTGATCCAAAAGAATCGCACTTGATTGCTGTCAAGCGAATTATTAGATATGTCGCAAGTACTGTAAATCTCGGTCTCTGGTATCCTTATGAGACTAGTGTCCAATTAGCTGGGTATGACTGGGCTGGTAATCTAGATGATAGAAAATCAACCAGTGGTGGTTGTTTTTACATTGAAAATTGTCTAGTTTCCTGGTTTAGTAAGAAACAAAATTCTATATCACTTTCAACAGCTGAAGCTGAGTATATCGCAGCTGGTAATGCATGTACACAGCTTGTTTGGATGCAACAAATGCTAAGTGATTATGGAATTAAATAGGATTCTATGTTATTACATTGTGATAATTTCAGTGCGATAAATATTTCAAAAAATCCTATTCAGCATTCTCGTACTAAGCACATTGACATTAGATTTCATTATATAAGGGAATTAGTAGAAGAAAAAGTTATATCTCTAGAATATATTCCTACTGAAGATCAACGAGCTGACATTTTCATAAAACCTCTCGATAAAAGCAGGTTCAAAAAGATGAAATTTTATCTTGGCATGTGCATTTTAAATTGATTATTTATGCCTACTTGTATTATAGTGTATATATTTGCTAGATTGAATTCCAATTTTTTTTATAATTTGCAAGAAATATGAATTTTTGGGCTTCTTCAACCAGTCGTGAGTATACACGACCAGTCGTCCTACGACCGGTCGTTGATACCCATGACCAGTCGTAGAACTCGGGTTTCACTTAAAATTGGAGATTTTTGCTTTCTTCCTCATTTCATCTTTCTTCTCCTTGGAGCCGAGCTTCGACTTGTCAAACCCATCCTACTTGTTCTTCAAGGTTAGTGTTCAAATCACTTTTTCTTGCTGCTTTGTGTCTAGATTGTTTTCTTTTCTAGCTTGAAGCTTTCTATTTTGGATTTCATTGAGATTTGGGGTTTGAATTTTGAAAAATCTGTTTTGAGTAAACCCACTTCTCAATCCTTTGCAACTTCTTTATTCCTTGAAATACTTGTTGCAAATGGCTTCTAAAGGTAGAAAAACTACTTCCCGTGGTCCTTCTTCTTCCAGATCGACCGCTATCTCTAAACGACATCTTCTTGTTCCCAATGATGATCCATCATATGTTAGGGACATTAGATTACGTAATGTTATTGTTGAACATCCTGTTGATGTTAATCATATTGCACCTTTTGACATCCTTCCTATGCTTGAAGCTGTAGGTTGGGTTAACTTATTACATTGGGGTGGGCCTGTATACCGGTCCATTGCCCAATCCATGTTTACATGTATCAATGCTTTCTCACAAGATGATTTAACTTTTAAAATATCTACTAGAGAAGGGCCTTTTGACGTTGATCGTCATTTAATTTCAGCCCTTATGGACATTCCTGTGAATGATGAGGGTATACCTATCCATAACTTAACTGATAAACCCTCAATGGCTGAAAAATGTATGCTCACTAGAGATTTGTGCAACATGGATGTTCAATGGACTCAAAAAGGGAATGCGCTTCCCGCAAGGTATTTGTTACCCAAATACAGAATTCTCCACAAAATCGTTATGTCTAATCTGTATCCTCGTTCGGGTAATAAATCTGACTTGACTTCGTTTATGGTTCGTGTTATCCATGTTATCTCCAATGGTACTCAGATTTGTTTACCATCCTTAATCTGTCATTTCATTCTTCAGTTTAGACTCCATCCTGGTCATAGTGACATTCCTTTTGCCTATTTAATGGCTGTATTGGCTACACATATGTTAGTTGATATGCCGGTTGATGAGGCACTAATCCATCATCTGATTTTCAACAATACTAATATCAATAAGATGAAGCTGGATCTACTTCCTGAACAAGGTGGTGGTGGTGGTGGTCATGAAGAAGCTGGTGATGACATTAATATGGATGACATTTTTGAGGAACTGGATTCTAACTCAGCAAATGATCCAGATTTCGAACCATTCGATTTTGATGCTCGTCTGAGTGCATTGAGGAGAAAGTTGAGAAAATAAATGTAAAGATGGAAAACATGTCTGTTGCTCATGATTTGCAATTCAAGTACATGCGCAAATATCTTAAGCGCTTGAACAAAGGCATGCACCAACTTGATCCCTCTATTCCTGCTCCATCATCAAGTTCTGGTTCTGAGTAGTTTTTATGAGACTTCTGGTCTGTAATAACTTTATAACTTAGCACTTGGTTGACTGATTTTGAGTTGGATACTATCTATGTTTTATGCTGGATATTTATTCTATGTGATGCTATGCTGAGTATCTCTATCACTCTTTTGCTATACTCTCTTACCTCCTCATGTTTACTCTCATATATTCCTTTATTTAGTTCTCCTTTGTCATATTGTGACAAAAAGGGGGAGAATGGTTTGTTCTTAACGATGTGATTGTGAGAGGAGTAGCATTGATTATGTTATTTAGGGGGAGTGGGGGAGTATGTTTGAGCTTATTGGATGAAACTGGTTAAATGTTGAAAGTTGAATATTGAATATTGATTTGCAGGTATTAACCAGTTGTTTTACTTTATGTTTATCTTGGTTATGTGTTTTGTCACTAATTTGACAAAGGGGGAGATTGTAAGTGCTATAGTTTATTTCCCTGTCTGTTGTCAAATTTGTGGTGCCAAAATCACTGTTATATTTAACTTGCATAAGTGAAGCTCTCTCAAGGATCAACATTCATAAATAAGCAAAGCTCACAAGATAAGACTCAAGCTGCAAGACTTCAAGAAGAGTTCAAGGCAGTTTGTACACTTTCAAGATTGAGCTACATCAAGGTTTCAACTACATCAAGACTTCAAGGCTCATACTTCAAGGTCACTTGTTCCTAATGTTTCAATGTCCATACTTCATGGTTGAGGTTTGATTAACCAGAGGTTGACCTTAGAAGTAGGTCATTTTGAATACATAAACCGAATGTTTATTTTACATGAGTTTGGTCTGTTCTTCGACTAGTCTTAGGCCTTCTTCGACTAGTCCTAGAGTTGCTTCGACCAGTCTAAGAAATTCCTCGATCAGTCGTGAGTTTGTTACAAATTTCGGATGAAATCTGTTAGGCTTCGACTAGTCCAGGAATCTGTTCGACCAGTCGTAGGAACAGTGTCGACTGCATCTTCGACCTGTCGAAAATCTTCGACTCGAAATCCAGCGATATTTTATAGGTTCTTCGACCAGTCGAAGGAAACCTACGACCAGTCGTAGGTGACCTACGACCAGTCGAAGGAGACCTTCGACCAGTCGTAGAACGGTCAAAGCATATCCCGCCGGATTTTTCAAATATCTGTTATTGCTTCGACTAGTCGAAGAGCTCCCTAGACCAGTCGAAAACGCGATCTGCTCACCTATAAATAGTGCACGAATCTCAGAAGAAATTATCGAATTAATTAATCCATTCAAGCCAATCTTTGTCGAACTTCTGAGAGATAATTCTGTGCTTGATCTAAGCTAAGTGTGCTTATTTAATATTCTCTTTCCTTAGCTTTATTTAATTGATTTTGTTTCAGCTATTCCAATCTAATTTGATAAGAGGAATTGTTATTCCCTTTCTTTGGAATCAAAATCAATTAAGGCAAGCCCTATTTGGTTTAATTTAAAATCTATTAGAATTAGAACCATTGTAATTGAGTACTGGACATTGAACTTGGACATTCAATCATCTACTCTGATTTGGTTCTACCAGGCCGCTACAACGAAGGAGGTAATCAGGTATTTTACATTTAATTGTAAATTCCTTTCTGTTTTGGTTTCTTTCAAGATTTATCAGAAAAATCTTGTTGTATTGGTTATCTGAGGAGAGCCAGGAAAACTCAGAAGTGGGGTTTTTTAATTGTGTAAGTCCACATACAAAGACACAATTGTAAAGGTTTTGGGTGAACCTAGGAAAACCTATTTTGTTAGTGAACACTAATATCCCCTGTGTGAGGATATTAGGAGTAGAGTAGCATTTTGTGTGGCTGTTGTTTAACAGTTAGTGAACACACAGGCGAACCACTATAATCCCTTGTGTTGTGGTTGAATAGTTTATACTTCTAATCTTTAATTATTCTTTTGTGGGATGTATGTATGGTGGTGAATGTTGTAATCATTTAATTCAAGCATTGTGAGAATGTTGTAATAGTTTAGAATTTATTTTCTGCTATTCCTTTATCAGCTTGATATTTAATTTCTTTTGAAAGTTGTTCCAGCAAGGTTGCCCTGCCATTTTTATGGTGTATGGCTGTCCCTAGAACAATACATTTGTGATTCAATTTATTTTAATTCTGTTTGTATTTATTTCTGTATTCCTCTTCGATTTGAGATTTGATACAAAGATCTTTCTAGAAATAAGGTTGTCCTACCATAAACTCTGGTTTTTGGTGTAAGGTTGTCCTTAGAATAACATTTGTATCAACCTCTCAAGATCTGAATTTTGAGGCTGTTTTTCTTTCCTGCATTGTGATTTACTTTGGCTATCATATTCTATTTAATTCCGCTGTTATAAGTTTTATTTGGCATTGTCCTATTCACCCACCCTCTAGGATATATAGCTTGGCCTTTTCAAGGATTAGGTGTAGGTTTAGGTTTAAGGATTTGAGAATACATTTAGGTTTTAGGTTTAGGTTTAGGTTATAGGTTACAGGTTTAGGTTTAGGTTTAGGTTAAGGTTTAGGTTTATGCTTAGGTTTCGGTTATAAGATATTGGTTTAGGGAATTGAGAATAGGTTAAGGTTTAGGTTTAGGAAATCGGATTCGGGTTCGGGATCAGGTTTAGGTTTGGGTTTTCAAGTTTACGTTTAGGTTAGGGAGTTGAGATTAGGATTAGGTGTAGGTTTAGATTTTTAAATATTTGAGAATACATTAGGTTTAGGTTTAGGTTTATGTTATATGTTATAGGTTTAGGTTTAGGTTATAAGCTATAGGTTTAGGGAATTGAGAATAGGTTAAGGTTTATGTTTAGGAAATCAGGTTCGGGTTCGAGATTGGGTTTAGGTTTTGGTTTTCAAGTTTAGGTTTAGGATTAGGTTTGGGAGTTGAGATTAGGATTAGGTGTAGGTATAGGTTTAGGGATTTGAGAATACATTTAGGTTTTAAGTTTAGGTTTAGGTTATAAGTTACAGATTTAGGTTAAGGTTTAGGTTTAGGCTTAGGTTTAGGTTATAAGCTATAGGTTTAGGGAATTGAGAATAGGTTAAGGTTTAGGTTTAGGAAATCGGGTTCGGGTTCGGGATCGGGTTTAGGATTTTGTTTTCAAGTTTAGGTTTAGGTTTACGTTAGGGAGTTGAGATTAGGATTAGGTGTAGGTTTAGGTTTAGGGATTTGAGAATACATTTGGTTTTAGGTTTAGGTTTAGGTTTAGGTTATATGTTATAGGTTTAGGTTTAGGTTTTTGTTTAGGTTTATGTTTTGGTTATACGCTATAGGTTTAGGGAATTGAGAATAAGTTTTAGGTTTAGGAAATCAGGTTCGGATTCGGGATTGTGTGTAGGTTTTGGTTTTCAAGTTTAGGTTTGGGTTTAGGTTAGGGACTTGAGATTAGGATTAGTTGTAGGTATAGGTTTAGGTTTAGGTTTAGGTTTAGGTTATAAGATATAGGTTTAGGGAATTGAGAAAGGTTAATGTTTATGTTTAGGAAATCGGGTTCGGGTTCGGGATCGTGTTTAGGTTTGGATTTTCAAGTTTAAGTTTAGGTTTAGGTTAGGGAGTTGAGATTAGGATTAGGTGTAGGTTTAGGTTTAAGGATTTGAGAATACATTTAGGTTTTAGGTTTAGGTTTAGGTTATAGGTTACAGGTTTAGGTTTAGGTTTAGGTTTAGGTTAAGGTTATAGGTTATAGGTTTAGGTTAAGGTTTAGGTTTAGGTTATAAGATATAGGTTTGGGGAATTAAGAATAGGTTAATGTTTAGGTTTAGGAAATCGGGTTCAGGTTCGGGATCGGGTTTAGGTTTGGGTTTTCAAGTTTAAGTTTAGGTTTAGGTTAGGGAGTTGAGATTAAGATTAGGTGTAGATTTAGGTTTAAGGATTTGAGAATACATTTAGGTTTTAGGTTTAGGTTTAGGTTATAGGTTTCAAGTTTAGGTTTAGGTTTAGGTTAAGGTTAAGGTTATAGGTTATAGGTTTAGGTTAAGGTTTAGGTTTAGGTTTAGGTTTAGGTTATAAGATATAGGTTTAGGGAATTGAGAATAGGTTAATGTTTAGGTTTAGGAAATCGGGTTCAGGTTCGGGATCAGGTTTAGTTTTAGTTTTCAAGTTTAGGTTTAGGTTTAGGTTAGGGAGTTGAGATTAGGATTAGGTGTAGGTTTAGGTTTAGGGATTTGAGAATACATTTAGGTTTTAGGTTTAGGTTTAGGTTATAGGTTACAGGTTTAGGTTTAGGCTTAGGTTTAGGTTATAAGATATAGATTTAAGGAATTGAGAATAGGTTAAGGTTTAGGTTTAGGAAATTGGGTTCGGGTTCAGGATCGGGTTTAGGTTTGGGTTTTCAAGTTTAGGTTTAGGTTAGGGAGTTTATATTAGGATTAGGGGTAGGTTTAGGTTTAAGGATTTGACAATACATTAGGTTTAGGTTATTTGTTATAGGTTTAGGTTTAGCTTATAAGCTATAGGTTTGGGGAATTAAGAATAGGTTAAGGTTTAGGTTTAGGAAATCGGGTTCGGGTTCGGGATCGGGTTTAGGTTTAGGTTTAGGTTAGGGAGTTGAGATTAGGATTAGGTGTAGGTTTAGGTTTAGGGATTTGAGAATACATTTACGTTTTAGATTTAGGTTTAGGTTATAGGCTACAGGTTTCGGGTTAGGTTTAGGTTAAGGTTTAGGTTTAGGCTTAGGTTTAGGTTATAAGATATAGGTTTAGGGAATTGAGAATAGGTTAAGGTTTAGGTTTAGGAAATCGGGTTCGATTCGGGATCGGGTTTCCGTTTGGGTTTTCAAGTTTAAGTTTAGGTTTAGGTTAGGGAGTTGAGATTAGGATTAGGTGTAGGTTTAGGTTTGAGGATTTGAGAATACATTTAGGTTTTAGGTTTAGGTTTAGGTAATAGGTTATAGGATTAGGTTTAGATTTAGGTTAAGATTAAGGTTATAAGTTATAGGTTTAGGTTAAGGTTTAGGTTTAGGTTATAAGATATAGGTTTAGGGAATTGAGAATAGGTTAAGGTTTAGATTTGGAAAATCGGGTTCGGGTTCAGGATCGGGTTTAGGTTTGGGTTTTCAAGTTTAGGTTTAGGTTAGGGAGTTGAGATTAGGATTCGGTGTAGGTTTAGGTTTAAGGATTTGAGAATACATTAGGTTTAGGTTTAGGTTTAGGTTATATGTTATAGGTTTAGGTTTAGGTTATAAGCTATAGGTTTAGGGCATTGAGAATAGGTTAAGGTTTATGTTTAGGAAATCGGGTTCGGGTTCGGGATCAGATTTAGGTTTTGGTTTTCAAGTTTAGGTTTAGGTTTAGGTTAGGGAGTTAAGATTAGGATTAGGTGTAGGTTTAGGTTTAGGGATTTGAGAATACTTTTAGGTTTTAGGTTTACGTTTAGGTTATAGGTTACAGGTTTAGGTTTTGGTTTAGATTAGGGTTTAGGTTTAGGCTTAGGTTTAGGTTATAAGATATAGGTTTAGGGAATTGAGAATAGGTTAAGGTTTAAGTTTAGGAAATCTGGTTCGATTCGGGATTGGGTTTAGGTTTGGGTTTTCAAGTTTAAGTTTAGGTTTAGGTTAGGGAGTTGAGATTCGGATTAGGTGTAGGTTTTGGTTTAAGGATTTGAGAATACATTTAGGTTTTAGGTTTAGATTTAGGTTATAGGTTACAGGTTTAGGTTTAGGTTAGGTTAACGTTATAGGTTATAGGTTTAGGTTACAAGATATAGGTTTAGGGAATTGAGAAAGGTTAATGTTTAGGTTTAGGAAATCGGGTTCGGGTTCGGGATTGGGTTTAGGTTTGGGTTTTGAAGTTTAAGTTTACGTTTAGGTTAAGGAGTTGAGATTAGGATTAGGTGTAGGTTTAGGTTTAAGGATTTGAGAATCCATTTAGGTTTTAGGTTTAGGCTTAGGTTATAGGTTACAGGTTTAGGTTTAGGTTTAGGTTTAGGTTTAGGTTAAGGTTATAGGTTATGGGTTTAGGTTAAGGTTTAGGTTTAGGTTTAGGTTTAGGTTATAAGATATAGGTTTGGGGAATTAAGAATAGGTTAATGTTTAGGTTTAGGAAATCGGGTTCGGGTTCAGGATCGGGTTTAGGTTTGGGTTTTCAAGTTTAAGTTTAGGTTTAAGTTAGGGAGTTGAGATTAGGATTAGATGTAGGTTTAGGTTTGAGAAATCGGGTTCAGGTTCGGGATTGGGTTTAGGTTTTGGTTTTCATGTTTAGGTTAGGGAGTTGAGATTAAGATTAGGTGTAGGTTTAAGTTTCGGGATTTGAGAATACATTTAGGTTATAGGTTTAGGTTTAGGTCATAGGTTATAGGTTTAGGTTTAGGTTTAGGTTTAGGAAATCGGGTTCGGGTTCGGGATTGGGTTTAGGTTAGGGTTTTCTAGTTTAGGTTTAGGTTTAGGTTCGGGAGTTTGGATTAGGATTTGGTGTAGGTTTCGGTTTAGGGATTTGAGAATACATTAAAGTTTAGATTTAGGTTTAGGGATTTGAGAATAGGTTTAGGTTATAGGTTTAGGTTTAGGTTTAGGGATTTGAGAATAGGTTTAGGTTATAGGTTTAGGTTTAGGTTTACGTTTAGGTTAAGGTTATATGTTAAGGTTAAGGTTATAGGTTTAGGTTTAGGTTAAGGTTATAGGTTTAGGTTTCGGTTAGGTTATAGGTTTTTGGTTAAGGTTTAGGTTATAGTTATAGGTTTTGGGATTTGAGAATAGGTTTAGGTTATAAGTATTGGTTTAGGTTAGGTTATAGGTTAAGGTTTAGGGAATTGAGTTTAGGTTATAGGTTCAGGTTATAGGTTATAAGTTATTGGTTTAGGTTATAGGTTTTGGGATTTGAGAGTAGGTTTAGGTTATAAGTATAGGTTTAGGTTAGGTTATAGGTTAAGGTTTAGGGAATTGAGTTTAGGTTATAGGTTCAGGTTATAGGTTATAGGTTATAGGTTTAGGGTATGGTTTAGGTTATAAGTTTTGAGATTTGAGAATAAGTTTAAGGAATAAGTATAGGTTTAGGTTAGGTTGTAGGTTAAAGTTTAGGGAATTGAGTTTAGGTTATAGGTTTAGGTTATAGTTTATAGGTTTAGGTTATAGGTTTAGGTTGTAGTTATAAGTTTTAGGATTTGAGAATAGGTTTAGGTTATAAGTTAAGGGTGTGGTCCCTGCAAATACAGATATAAACACGGCCTGCTCCAATTGGCCATGCCCTTCCAATGCTATCCATAGGAAATGGACAGCTTCATTATAGTCATAACAACGGTTCCCATCTTTCAGGGACCCTCGCTCAACATCCGGATAGCTCCGACACACATCCGGGTCTGCTCCATCAATTTTGAGTAAATGCATAAACATGGCATATCCATATGGCCAAGCCACTCCAATGTTATCCATAGAAAATGGACAACTTCATCATGGTCATAACAGCGGTTCCCACCTTCCAGGGACCCCCACTCAACATCCGGATAGCTCCGACGCACATCCGGGTCTGCTCCATCAATTTCCAGCTAATACATTTAAAAACAACATAATTATATATAAAAGCATCTGGATACCTGAGGAAGGCCTCTCGTATTGTTGGTTACTCATCCCTTTGTCTATAAGCCACAATCGACCAACACTTTCTATTGCTACCTGTACTCTGAAACCAACACAAATATAACTGGGAAATAATATAAGGAATAAGAAAAATGAATTTACCTGTACATATCATTAAATGTTTCCCTATAAGGAGGTGATATTATATCTTTGATAGCCACAACCTGTATGACAGAGAAAAATGCAACCGATACAGTCTATTACAATTTAAAGGAGAAAAAAGATTTATGGCTGCACCGATATTCTAGTACATTACGAACGGCTGCCTACATACCCAAAAAGTCAGATTGGGATCAAGCCACTATGTAGTTCTTTCCATTATAATAATAACTACCTGAAATCATGGTGTTTTCTCAAGATAGAAGTCCAATCCATCCCAACTTGTGCACCTGTTAGGACAAGTAATTCAAACAACATCCTGCAACACATTTAAATGCCTAATCAGTCTCACTCCAGTCTTATATATTGAATGCCTAATGTACAATCTCTTGAATTGGTGTAAACCATACCTGAATTGTTGTATACATCATTTGATTTCCATCCTCCCCAAGGAGTAGATTGATCAAATTGAACGGGCTGCTTCATTGCTTACTTCTTTTTTATCAACATCTGCACCTAGACATTCATTGCTTACTTCTTTTTCACTAGAAATAGTGCTTACCAAATGGACGAAATCATAGACATCTGTTACGACATCTAGATTTGATGCCACCTAGCAAAAAGAAGAAAGAAGGTGATTCATATTTATGCTTATGAAACAAAGTCTAATAGTTTACATAGCTAGGTTATTAAACTAATAAATTCTAAGAAAAATAGCAAGTACCAACACTTATGGCATAAAAAAATAATCGTTGCATGGATTAACAATCAAACAACAATGGTAAAGGGAAGAAAACTAACTTCTTTCTTGCTCCACATAATCTAGTTGGGGCGTCGTATTAGTTCACGTAAGATTTGCGGACACCACATGCATATAAATTAGTTCATGTAAGACCTGAGGACACCACATGCATATAAATACAATCATTAAAATCTAAAAAACATTAAAATCAATCAACGTGCATCAGTTAACTAGAAAAAGCCCCTAATTACCTTAGTTCCAATCAAAACACCTGAAAACAAGTACTCGGCATCCTGAACTCCCATTGATTTTCATCAAATAAACACAAACTTCAAAAACTAATAAACAGAAAAGTATCTACATGACCACTCCATTTTTCAGATAATCCAAGTATGAAGAACATCTGGGTCAATACATATGCATCAAATTGCTTGAGAACATCCCAAGTTCCCTTTATTTTGGTCACACAAAAAAAAAAAAAAAAAAAAACCCGGAAACAAGTACCCATCATCCTAAGTTCCCATCAATTAATATAACATGATCACATAAACTTCAAAAACTGCCAAATGCAAAAGTACCCACATGAGCTTCGCTTACATGTAACATAAATGATGTGTACAACACTCCATTAATTATGCTGAGTCCAAATAACACCAAAATCAATCAACTAGCATCAAATAACTTGAAAGTGCCCCAAATTCCATTGGTTTCAGTCCAAGAACACCCAAAAGCAACTAATAATCATCAAAAACTCTCATTGATTCACATCAAGTAATCCCACAAATTTTAAGAATTGATAAATGCAAATGCACCCACACGAGATTCCATCATCTAAACCACAAAAAATTATAATAAATCTGTATAACACTTCATTTTTCAACCAAATATGCATCAAACTGCTTAAAAACATCCCAAATTTCATTGGTTTTTCATCCCAAAACAATTGAAAACAGCCCACACATCATCCTAAAGTCACATTGATTTTCACCAAATCAAAGAAAGTTCAAAAGGAGAGATACCCATATGAGATTTCCTTCTTGACAATAGAAAATTTATTACAGTAGAATCCAAATGGATTCACATCAAATGATTACACAGACTTGAAGAACTGATAAATGCAAAAGCACTTAAATGAGATTCTGTTACATATAATAGAAAAAACCCACATAATACTCCTTTTTTAAACTAATCCAAATTTGATGAACATCGAAATCGAAAAATGTGCATAAATTTGCTTCAAAACATCCCAAATTTCACTGATTTTCCAAAAAGAAAAAAAAAACAACTACACATCTACTAAAATCAAATTGATTTTCACCAAAAAAATCAAAGAAACTTCAAAAACAGAGATACCCACGTGAGATTCCCTTCTGTAAATAGAAAATTAATTGCAACAAAATCCAAATAGATTCACATGGATGTAAAAAAATTTATATAAAAAAAATCCAGCCAAACCGTACTAAATCCTCATTGATTTTCACCAAATAATAAATAAATTTTAAAAAGAGGCATGCCCATATGAGAGTATAAGAGAAAAATAATCTGCAATAGAATCCAAACCGATTCAAATCTAAATTACCACAAATAACCACACAGACTTCAAGAACTAACAAATGCAAAAGCACCCCACATGAGATTCCATAAAATATAACATTAAAAATAAACAATAGTAAACAAAAGCTCTAAGACTGCCACATGAACTGCTACAGCTTCATGGAATGAAACTAATCTTGATGATGGAGTTCTAGGATTGCATTCAACTCAATTTAACATTACTTATGATAAAACTTTTTGTTTTTGGAGAATTAATGCAAGAAATATTAAGAAAACGTACCTCACACCAATCCAAGCAGTCAGTAGCTTTAACTGACTTCATATCATTCCCATGATTGGTACTGTTCCTTTCAAGCAAAGGAAGAAAAAATACCAAAGGATCCCAGCTTAAATCAGATTTATCATGACAACAACTTAGGCAAAGGTCAAAGGAACAATTTGAGCAGCTTCTATGGAAATCCACGATGGAAGCTTTGCAGTTGTTACTGCTCAAATATACACAATGCATCAGTGCAACACCTAAAAGCCAATGGAACTCTTTGTTATTGTAGGAAAACCTTTATAGGCATATTTAACTTACCAGTATAGTTTCTCATCATAGCCACATTCCACCTGATGAGGCTGATTAGAAGATGGTTTTTCCCCTCCTACAACAAAAATCCATCAGAGGAGAGACATGGTTTAAAGGCAATTTATTAAAAATAATAATTAATAATAATAAAAGGCAGGAACATCATGCACCTACCCTGTAGCTTTGCCTCTATTTCCAGCTCAATTCTCTGTTCCTAATTGATTTGTTTTAGTATTGGAAGAAGGATGCAAATCAAATAATGGGCATGTAGAATTTTGTCAATCTTGTCTATACCCCTTGTAGGACCCTCAAAGAGATGGAATATCAGTAGGCAAGTTGCTACTACTGCCAACAAAGAAAACGAAAAAAGGGAGGCAAGGTAGCAGATGGAGAATGCCACAGTTGAAGGGCACGTTTGGATGAACCTCCAAATTAGTATTGGATCAGCATCATTAGTGAAACCCATCCACTTTATGTTTGAGGTGACACAGAAAATGGAAACCGCATTAAGCAGGTTCCTATTTTCATGCTTTTTCAACCCCAAATCCATAGTAAGACAGCAAGTAATACCTATTCTTATCTCACTATCATTTTAATGTGTCTACCTATAAATAGAACAAAAAAAAAAATGAAAGAATTAATATTTAATAAAGATGAAGTAATAGTTCCAGTGAAGCAAAAACATGCCAATAAACTGTTCAGATACCGACAAATTATAACTAGATTCTCACAGGAAAAGAAAAAGAGCAAACAGGCCATAACAAAAATTTCTAGTGCAAAGGCACCATAATTTACCCCACAGAAAGAGACATCACCAAAATCGGAAGAGAGAAAAATGCAGAAAAGTCTTCTTCAGAGAACATACAAAAATAGGGTAGATTAATCTTTAAAAAGTTGTATGAATGTTCCGTCATTTTTCATTACTTATCATAATATTACAATAACAAAGGTTTTTCATGAAACTTAAAAAAAAAAAAAAAAAAAAAAAAAAAAAGAATTTTTTGGGACAGTTCACTGAATGGGACCTTTTATGCTTTTAAACTATCATTTTTGCACCTTTTATGAATGGTATAATGTTTGCATTGAATTGACTTTTTTTGGGACAGTTCACTGAATGGGACTGTTAAAAACACAAGCCTATTACTTAATATAAAACAATAATAACCGGGAATGGAACATACCTTACAAATATTTCCTATGTTTGCTCCACCTTTACCCATCACTTTACCCACTGCATGGGCCACAATGACAATCTCCAGGGTTGAAGGAAGTCTGTACAAATGAAAATATACAAAGAGCAGGCTCAAATAAAAATTAAAATACTCAAATAACCAGCCTAAAGCAGAGGCAAAACTCTAAGATATGAAATACAAACCCTCCATATGGCTTTGAAGAATATGAAGGAATAGATCTATAGCCGTTCTCCCCAACCTTCATTTAAAGAAAAAATAAAAGGAGATGAGTTACCTAAGCAGGGAAAGATGTTGCATTTTTGAATGCATGAACCTTCATTTAAAGCTAAAAAAAAAGGATATAAGTAACTGAGGAGGGAAGACGCTGCATTTTGAACGCATGAAATGATACAGCCCAAACCCAACTTTGATTCAAAGACATACAACTAATGCAGCAGTTTTTAATGTTGGATAGTAAGACTCAAGGCAAGATTTAGCCTTTCAGTTCTAAAGTTTGACCAGATTGAGTTGATAAAAACTTGCCTATAATCAAAGGAAGACATGGCCCCAAGCTCATGTTCCAACTACTGCATGGCAGCAAGGTTCTGCCTAATCCTTGCATAAAGTCTACAAATCTGCAGGAAATTCAATTTACTACAACTGAATATCAGAAAAATGAAATGAAGAATGTAAAGAAAGTTTCTTCTTCTTCTTCTTCTTTTCTTTTGCATTGAAGGAATTTCAGTTTAAGCCATGCTTGAATCCAAGGTTACTTCAAACATGAGGAATTTGAATTCACAAAAATATTGTTTAATTTTCTAAGTTATGAATCAAATATTAGTACAAGACTTCTTTAATACAATGGAATATCAGAGAAGTGAAAAGAAGAATGAAGAAAATGTAAACTTCTTTGTCCTTCTGCATATGCCAATTCAGTGTCCTTCCTGCTTTTGTATTTCCTTTTCGAATAACACAAAACAGCTAGAAACATGGATCGTAAATCAGAGAAATGAAGGGAAGAAAATGTAAGGAAATAAAAACTTTCAGTATGAATTTTAAACCATACCAGTCAACTCCAAAGTTAATTTCTTATGCTATAATTCTATCATCCTTAACACTACCATTATTATTTTTGGATTGGATTTTGTAAGGTGGCAGGCCAGAGTTTCAGCAGATTATATTTAATGAAGGCTTTGCATGATAACTGAATTCAAAGCCCAAGGTAAAAACCTTGATTTCTTGATTTTGAGTAATATTTCTTTCTATCCAGAACAAAATGTAAGGAAAGTAGGGAAAGTTAAGAACAGAATTGATCACCTACAGTGAATGTATGTTAACTTAGCTTGCTGTCTCGCCATTCCCACTTACACAGAACATGCCATCCATGTAAATGGCAGGGCCCACAATGAAAGATCACCTAGTGTAAAAACCAAGCTCATCCACTCATCAGGCAGACTGCACCATTGAAATCCATGGATGCCAATGTTCTATCTCAGTGTACAGATCTTCATGGTGGGCCCGGTTGTTTATATGGCTTGTATGCCCTTCACAAGAGACACTTAGGGAAAGATGGTCTGCATTCTCTAAGCAAGCATGCAACAGGCTGTAGTGGATCAGTTTCTAATTTAGAATGGCATTTAGGTGATCTAATTTTCTGGCCTCTAACCCTAATAATATTCACATCCTCTTTTCAATTTTTTTATTTTTTTAAAAATCATTTTGGGTTTAGATTCGTATCCAAATGCAACTGGACCCCAATCTGATTCCCTTAAGTCTGAATATGGGTCAGGTACTTTGGTTATCCATAATCACAGTGCCCATTGGCAGCCCTACATAGCTTTCTCTAGACCAAACACACAAACGCAACATTTTTTGGTTTTATAAATAACACTCCAGAAGTTAACTATTTGCCCTTCTAAATTTCTAATACTCTTTAAAGGCATTCTGGATTGTATCTTTTAGCACCTTACCTCTTCGATTGGTTATGTTGATTGGTTCCTTTAAACCAGATGCTACCAAAAGATGTGCATGCTTCTAAAAGTAAAATTGGACATTACAGTGGGCCCACCCGCTTCTGAAGGCAGGCTTGTGACAGAGTCCTGCGTGAGAAAACACACCACAAAAGATAGGTGGGGCAAACTGTGATGTTTGTGATAAATCCACTTTGTCCCCTCATTTTATCCCCTCAAACACACCACGGTTGAGGGATTCACGAACGAGGGCGGAAACGTGGGGCTGATCAGTGAGGAGCTGGTCGACATTAACGGCCTTGAGGCCTTGAGACCTTCAAACGAAAAAAGAACTCGAGATAACCAAAACAATTGGAAGAAAGAAAATGCAAAACCGTGGAAAAATCAAATGGCGTATATGAAACCCTAAAAATCACTGATCTCCGGGAAATTTACACCAAAACGTAAAGATTTTCTTCTATTATGATAAATCATAGACAGAAAAAGAGGAGGAATTTGAAACGAGGTACTTGAAAAATCTCCTGATCACAAATTCCTGGTAGTGTAAATGAATGCCAAAAGAGGAACTCCAGCGACTTTTGTTTAAATGAAGGCGAGGCGTCCTCTGCACGAAAGATGGATATGGAAATCCTCTTCTAAAATGAAACGTTACTTTCAAATCCGACAATTGTGAGTTTTCCATCATTTATAACATAAACTATGTTAACAACCATACATATAAGGGACCATTTACCAGATGATTATGATAGTTTTATATAGGAAAAAAGTACAAATATTAGCCATTTACAATTAGACCCATTATTTAGATAGTTTGGATAACACCATCTCACTGCCATTATTGTTATGAATGAGTCACCACTATTTTACCTCAACTACAAAACTCGCACATTGTCACTATACAATAAAAAAAACATCCCGTTGAGATTTGGATCTGGTAGGCTCTATGGGCCCCACCATGATGTATATGTTTTATCCCCGCCATCCATCCATTTCTCAACATCATTTTCGGGTTGATCCCTGAAAATGAACTTGATATAAATCTTAGGTGGTCCACACCAAGGGGAAACAGTTGGCCAGCCAAATATCATGAAATATCATGATATTTCAGGATTAATAAGTCTAATTTGGTACCGTGGACCTCACCACAAAAAACAGTGGGGAGAGTGATTCCCACCGTTGAAACTATCCTAAGGCCCACCATAATTTTTATTTGAAATATATCCTATTCAAAAGTTTTAAAAAAAAAACATGCAATAAGATAAAACACAAATATCAGCTTGATCTAAAACTTTCATGGTCCTTGAACAGTTTTTAATGGTGGGTGTTACTATCCCCACTGTTTTCTATGCTGGGGTCCACTAGAGCTTTGGATTTATCTTTGGATATTGCCCTAAAACAATCTCTCCAAATGGATGGAAGGTGTAGATATAAAACATACATCATGGTGGGGCCCAAAATTGAGAGGTATATAAATATCAGGTGGACCACACCACATGAAAACAATAGTGATTGGATATCCATCATTAAAATCCTATGTAAGGCCCACTGTGCTCTTTATTTGGCATCCAATCTGTTTATTAGGTCATACATGCTTAGATGAAGGGGAAAAACAAAAATCATCTCAATTCAAAACTTTATGGCCCCCAGAATGTTTTAAATGGCTGACAGTCATTTAGCACTATTTCTTGTAATGTGGTCCATTTCAAATTGGGATATGCCTCATTTTTGGTCTCATGCCATAAGATGATCTTTAAAAATAGATGGACGGCATGGATTAAAAAATACATCATGGTTGGGCCCACATTGCACCAACCACAAGCCATTGGATGGTGTAGGGGAGGAGCCAATTCGTTCCCCTTATTTGTGGTGTGGTCCATTTAATCTTTGGGTATGATTCATTTTTTGGATAATTCTATAAAATGATCTCAAAAAATGGATGAACGGTGTGGGTTGATCCCAAATTTTTGGTAAATCCAAAACCCAAGTGGACTATGCCACACAAAATAGTGTCGAATAATGATTTCCACCATTGATACCTTCCTTGGGCCCACAGTAATGTTTATTTGTCATCCAACATGTTCCTAATATCAAAAAAATATGAATGAAGGGAAAACACAAACATCAGCCTAAATGTGGGCCACACCACATAATTTAATGGAGGGGTTTCCTTAGAACATTCATAATCATATATTAGGCCTGCCTAAATGTGATTCACATATCCAACCCACTCATTATGTGTCCCACTTGGATGAGGGGTCGGACCAATTTTCAACTGCATTCATGTCTGTATTAACTTATAAACAGGTTGGATCTTAAATAAACATCGCGGCGGGCCCTAAGAAGGTTTCAATAGTGCGTGTCACTATCCCACTCTTTTCTATGGTGGGTCCACTTGAACTTTGGATTTGCCCCGTCAGTCAGATGCATCATTCCATAGTGGGCCACGAGCTTAAAAATAAAGTCAATACATGACTTGGGTGGGCCACACCACATGCTATAGTTGAGAGGGTTACCCTCCCATTAAAACATTCATAATTATTTATTGGGCCCACCTAAATGTGGTTCATGGATCCAGCCCATTCATTATGTGTGTCCCACTTGGATGAGGAGTCAAACCAAGTTTCATACACATCCAAAACTCATGTGGGCCCCACCAAATGCTTTTTTATGTGGGGCACACACAGATTAACCTCATGGGAAGTTCCCATGAGGTGACCTAATAGTACCATTTCACTATTTAGGTAACTCCTTCATGGGTGTTACTCTAACCGTGTAGGGCCCACCTTGATATATTTTATGTATATTGACATTGTCCATTCACTCTATTTTACTGATCATTACCCTCAATTTGACTAGTTACTCACCTCGATCATATTACATATGAGAAGGATATTGGGCAAACAAGATTGATCAACAATTTGAGTGAATTTTGATTTAAACATTTGAAGTTATTTACTCTTCATGTCCAAACTAATCAGATTGTCCAAAAATAGTTAAAGGTTATTCATAATATCAAAAATATATAAATGAATAGAAAACACAAACATCAGCTTGATCCAAAACTTCTATGGCCTCCAAGAAATTTTAAATGGTAGAGGTTCAATCACACTATTTCCTGTGGTGTGGTCCACTTGAGCTTTGGATATGCTTCATTTTTGTTCGTTAGACCTCAAATTATCTGTTAACATGGATGAATGGAGCGGATAAAATAAATAAATAACGGTGAACCCCACAGAGTTTACTCTGGTAAAGGTAACAAGTAACTCACTTAAATGTAGTGGAGAAAGGTTTCCTTAAAACATTCATAATCATATATTGGGCCTGCCTAAATGTGATTCACATATCCAACCCACTCATTATGTGTGTCCCACTTGGATGAGGGGTCAGACCAAGTTTCAACCACATCCAAAACTCATGTGGGCCCCACCAAGTGTTTTTATATTTTTTAGGATGTCTTCACATAGTTTTAAATGGTATGGCCCACTTGAGTTTCGTTTACCAATGATTTTTGAGATATCTCATAAAGTAAAGGGGACACATCAAATCCACGATGTTGATTTTCGACACACATCATGATGGGGCCCACAAAACTTACTAACATCAATTCTTAGGTTCTCACGAGGTCAGTAAGTTGGGTCACAATTTTAACCAGAATATTTGGCCCATTTTACATGTCTAGTCCATTCACTCTATTTTATTATCAATACTCTCAATTTGACTAGTTACTCACCTCAATCAGGCTACATATGAGAAAGATATTGGGCATACAAGATTGATCAACAATTTCAGTGAAATTTGATTTAAACATCTGAAGTTATTTACTCTTCAATTTGAACTGATTAGATTGTCCAAAAACGATTAAAGGTTCAATTAGTGGATGTGCCTAATAATTTAGTAATTTTATTTTTCACAAATAAATTTAACATTTTTTTTTCAAACTTTATATTTTTTTTACTCTTTTAACTAAATATCATTTTTATTATAAATAAATTTAACATTTTTTTTACAAAATTTAGTATTCTTTTTTAAAATATATATATTTTTACAATTTGTCAATTTTTTCACAATTTTGTTTAATTTTTTAAATTTTCTTTTTCAAAATATCATTTTTTTAATCTCACTTTTGTTATCTAACTTTTCATTTTTTTTCCTTGTCAAAATACAAAATTTAGTTTTCTTTTTAAAAATATATTTTTTTTTACAATTTGTCAATTTTTTCACAATTTTGTTTAATTTTTTAAATTTTCTTTTTCAAAATATCATTTTTTAAATCTCACTTTTGTTATATAACTTTTTAATTTTTCTTGTCAAAATACAAAATCTAGTTTTCTTTTTTAAAATGTATATTTTTTTACAATTTGTCAATTTTTTCACAAATTTGTTTAATTTTTTAAATTTTCTTTTTCAAAATATCATTTTTAAATCTCACTTTTGTCATATAACTTTTTAATTTTTCTTGTCAAAATACAAAATCTAGTTTTGTTTTTTAAAATATAATCTTTTTTTACAATTTATCAATTTTTTCACAATTTTGTTTAATTTTTAAAATTTTCTTTTCAAAATACCATTTTTTTATCAAATTTTTTTCTTCAAAATTATCAACATTATTCAAAGTTCTTATTTTTTTTTTTTCAAAATCTAGATTTTTATAAAATTACAGTTTTTTTTTTCAAAATTTAAATTTTTCTTAAACATTGTTAATTATTTTCTAAGCTTCTCAACTATTTTTTTTTTTTTTAAATTCATAATTTTTTTGAGCTTCTTAAATTTTGACCTAAGCATTAGAGACGGTCTTTGACAGGGCTACAAGACGGTTTAGGACCGTCTCTAATAGAGACGGTCTTTGCCAAGGCTATAAGACGGCTAAGGACCGTCTCTAATAGATGCGGTCTTTGACAGTCTCAAATTACAAGTAAAAGATGGCCAATGATCGTCTCAGATGACCGCATATAAGACGGTTAAGGACCGTCTCTAATGCGGACGGCCAATAACCGTCTCAGATGACCCATATAAGGCGGTCAACGAACGTCTTAAATGATTTGTGGATGTTCAAATTTTTAAAACAATATTAAGGAGGGTCAGAGGCCGTCTAAAATTTTAGAGATGGTTTACGGCCGTCTCTAAAGTGTCTTTAAACCAAGTAATTTTAAAGACGGTCCAGAACCGTCTCTAAATCTGTCCTTTTTTTTTTTCCATTTTTCACGTAGTGGGAAAAGATGCATACATCAGGGAGCCCCCACATGGATGGGGTCCACGTCCTAGCAAGTGGAGAGACAGTGAGGATAAAGCCATGCATCATGTGGAGCCCTTGGACGACTGGGATGAAATACATATATCATGGCGGGCTACAAATAGCGGATATAAAACACTTCATCAAAGTAGGTTCCACCTGCCCACACGTGTGGGGTAGTCTAAGACAGATGGACTGAGTGTATGAAACACATATATCATAGCTGCTCCACCATCCTGCCATTTGGACCATTAGAATAAACGCATACATCATGGTATGGCCCACACATAAATAGATGGACAGCGTGGATATAGAATAAATACATCAAGGTGGGTCCCACCTGTCCACAGTACTGGACGACGTGGATGAGACCCTCACAGCAGCTAGGTCCCAAGGACCTTACTGACGTCAATATGTGTGGAAAACTAGCCAATCCATTTCCCAGATAGGTGGGTCCCACGTGGGGCCCACCATAACGTTAATTTCCCATCGAATCTGTTAATAAGGTCACAGGGACCTGAATAAAGAGGAAAAATAAATTTAATAATGATCTAAAACTTCTGTGACCCACACAGGGTCTCAATAGTAGACATTCAATCATCACTGTTTCCTGTGATGTGGGCCACCTGGGTTCTTCATATGGCTGATTTTTGGAGGGCCCACTGCCCTAAGGGGCCCCATCAAAATGCACGGTGTTGATGCTCTCACACATCATGGTGGGGCCCACGGCTGGGACCCGTGGTCCCTGCCCATCCGTCCACGGCACACAGCTCAACAGCGCCTGCTGCTCTGGACGTCAGCGATAACAGGTGCTGCTGCCTTTTTTTTTGAATTGGGGTTTTTCTTAGGTGGGGTCTGCATCAGGGGAATCCAACCCAGCCGTTGGATTCCAGGGCTCAAGACAGACCCATCAAGCCCAATATTCAATATATTCTGGTGTGTAGAAACATCAGGTGGATTTCAACGGTAAAAGAACACTGTTTTCTATGCTATGAACCGCCAGATAGTCGGATTGGCTTCATTTTCGGCTCAACACCTAAAATTATTTGGAGAATGGGATGAACGGTGTGGATTAACTTCATACATCAAGGTGGGGCCTACATGAGCAGTTCACCCCAAAGTTTGGAATCAAGCTAATATTTTTATTTTCAATTCATGTCGAGCATCCCTGGACGCTAGACAGTTTAGGCATAACACATACATTTAAGGTGGGCCCCACTCAGGTGGGCCACCAAATGGCTAGATGGTATGGATAAGACATACATCAAGTGGGGTACATCCAGGTGGGCCACATGGCCACATCATCACACCACAAAAAAATATGAAAGAGAGAGGGAGAAAGAGAGAGAAATAGACACGTGTGATGGAGGGACCCCGACACTATGGGCCCTCCCTTGCATTCAATCATACATCGAGTGGGTCTTAATACATGTGGGCCCACCAAATCAAAGATCAACGGTGGAGATTCCTTCTCCACCAAAATGAAAGGTCTAGATGACCTCTATTCATGGAAGGGAAATAAACATCATGATGGGGTCCATGAAGAATGGCCCCATCATGAAATGATCATGAGAATCAAGGTGGGCCATCGACTACACCTAGGGTCCAAAGTGAGATTCATACCATCAATCGGTAGGCCCCACTTGGCCCATCATCAAAACCATGAAATCTAGGCCTATAAAAGCACCCACTTTTGATCTCTTCTTCCTTCTTCCGCCAATGTATGCTAAAGCTCCAATGGAACACGTTTTAAGGGTTGAGATGAAACTTGGATGATGAAGATGGGAGGTAGGAAGGTGGGCCACACTAGCTCTCTCATGGGAAGCTTGCTTGGATGTTGGAGTTACTTGGAGAATGAGAGAGAGAGAATGAGAGAGAGAAGTGATGTAACGCCCTAAAAATCAGGGGTCGAGCATAACTCAGCTCCCGAGTTTCAAAACATCACTTATGCAACATATTTAATAATGGATGTACGTTGGCTGTAAGAGTACATAAAACATGGAATAGATTAAGCCAAACTGCAAACATAATTCAGGGATAAGTGAAGGACGTAAGTGGAAGACTTAAAGAAACATATATGTGTACATGTGTAAGTCCCCGAAATACGTATATATGCCAGGTCATACTTACAAGTGTTGCTATCAAAAATACAAGTATCAAATGACATTATCTAATCCAAAAGAAAGCCCAGAATCCCCGCATATCAGGACATGACTCACATGAACCCGCCTGAAAACTGCATAAAAGAAAATGCGGCCTCATCATCCTCGAACTCCTGCTCTGCCTCAGGGGTCGCATCAACATCTGCATCTTAGACAAAGTCTAGTTGGTGTTTAAACACCGCCCCAAAATGTGGGAGTGAGTGATCAACTCAGTGGAACAATATCGTAAAAGTTAACATGATATCAAATCAATCAAGCAGTAATGGTAAAGCAGTACAATCAAACATGTCCTAATTACTCTTGTTAATGCAAGGATGTATGTAGAATGATGCATGCTCTCGCCTTACTCCCTCGGTGCCAACAACTTCCACGCACATGCAGATGCGGTGCATGAACATGATTACCAAGTTGTTATTAGTCCTTTTCATACAGCAGGATTGGGAAACTAAGGTACCTTCCTCATATCAATTTCCACACAGTGATCCATTCTAGGGTCGTCAGTCCTAAGCCATCTCATATGATCATATGGTTCTAGGTCACTGCAAAGGGCTCATCACCAATCAATGTATGCCTATCATATATTCGTTACTACTCTAAGGCTCGTCGCCTTAATGCAGTATCAAGGTATGCTCAAGGTCACTACAAAGGGCTCGTCACCAATCAATGTAGGCCAACAGCACGAATATAGTATTCCATACCACCATAATCGGCTCACGAGTTTGGTTGCTCACTGGTCACTACGGGGAGGCTCGTCACCCCAGCGTAGGCCGACAGCTCAACCACGGTGTCCCATACCACCATGTTCGGCTCATGAGTCTTAGCGGATCAAGGTACAACGGTTAACGGGATTTCATCGGTAAGTTTGGTACCCTAGATTCAAACAATAGCGTCCATATATGATAAATATACATCGGACAATCGGGTTACTTGACGAACTCGACTAGCACCAGCGCACGTTAGGTTGAACGACGTAGAGTGCGCAAACACTCCGTGTGGCCAAACCACTGCTGACAACTCTAATACGACTTAGGTTGTCAAATCACGTCCTTCGTGGCGAAAGCAACCTTAGCCAAGAACTCAAGGCCGATTACCGATTTCCTGGACTATTTCATAGTCCCAAACACATCCCATTATAACAGATATGCATATACAATTTGGAACAGTAATGGAACAACAATTCAAATCATGTAGTATGTGAGCATTTGAAGAATATCAACTTAACATGGATTAACACATAAGTAATACTTGAAGTTAAACAACAAATAATGTGACTTACATGTAGGAAATCATACATACCAATAGGAGAGTTGAGAATCACTTCTCAACGCCCGCAAATAGGATAATATATTACACTTTAAACCATTCAGACATTTCTACAAACACTTAGTTCAACATACATGACGTATGTTGGAAGACACGCATTTGGACAATTCCTTTTGCCAAGGAGTTAACACACATACAATTAGCACAAGTACACGACAAATAATCATGGCAAGTACATGTTCATATTTTATACGTATACGATACTTCCTACATATACATAGAATACACAAATCTCAATATAACCCATACATATCAGGAACACAAAATAAACATAGCATTTGGCATGTGAAATTGCACCCACAACAAGAATAAACCATTAACTGACATTGAAAGCCTTGAAAACCATAACCTATACGAATATAGTCCGCACTTTAAACCAGAAGAAGCACACCGAACTGATTCAGACGATATGTCTTCGTCAACGGCGACTAGATAACCTAAGGCAAGAATAAAAATGAGCTACATCAACACATAGACTATTCTAAGCTCTAAACAGATTAGGGTTAGATTAACTTACCCGAGGAACTTAGAATCGTCGGAATAACGATTCAAAAGTGATGGTTTAAAGATGTAGAGTAACAGGAAAGAATCTTAAGATGATGCACCAACTTCTCTCTCACTTTCTCTCTCTTTTCCCCTCTCTTTCTTAGCTAGGGTTCAGAAATTCGTATGGAAAAGAGAGCGAGGGTTTTAAGGTCTTTATATAGGCCTAACATAGATGAAAATAGCCCCAGGGCCAAGGTATACTTAGGTTATAACCAAATCAGGCCTCTCTCGATCCAACGGAGCACTTCCGGTAGTCCTTTTTCCATGTGCGGTCGAACTTAAGCTCATTAACTATGGATCTAGGTCAGGCTGAGTTTTCATACCGATCGGCTTCACAAATCAGCCGTGGCGGACCACACTCAATTCAACGGTCACCGAAACTCGATCAGGTCCACAAGCACTATGACATGCCTAGGTTATCTTCCCTGATCCGAGGGTGAAATTGAGTCAGAATCCAATGGTCAGATTGCTTAAAATCGTCGCGCAAGCGACACGACTCAGATTTCATAAAATCATATTTAATTTCTCACCGTTCTCACACTCTTCACTCCGGACTCAATTAAATCGACCCAGGACATCATCTGCACTTGATTTTTGAGGTGATGGTCAAGTCAAACATGGTGACCATAATTGTCTAAGATATCGCTATCGGACTTTCAACGCGCGGTCCAGGTCCAATTCAAAGCTTCTAAAAATTCCCAAGAGCAATTGGATTTAGCGTTGAATCCCAGATTTCAGAGTAACATAGCACTAACATTCTACAGGTTTTGAGTCCTGCAGATCAAATTTAAAGTGATTGATGCTAATTTCACAAGCAATCGAGTTTAACGCTAATTAACCCACAAATAACTTCTAAGGAAAATAGAGGTAGTACTCGGGTCTTGGCACGAAATTTTTCGGGTCATTACAATCTACCCCCCTTAAAGAAAAATTTCATCCCCGAAATTCGTACCTTCTCATATTCCTCAAGGATCTGAGGGTAGCTCTTTCTGACCTCAGCTTCAGTCTCCCAAGTAGCCTCTTCTTCACTATGATGCGTCCTTAGTACTTTCACAAGAGGGATGACCTTGCTACGCAATACCTGCTCCTTCCTGTCTAGGATACGCGTTGGTCGTAGTACATATGTGGCATCCTCGCTTAACTACACCTGCTCCCAACTAATAATATGCGAAGGATCAGGAACGTACTTCTTTAGCATAGAAACATGAAATACGTTATGCATGCCCGCAAGTGGTGTGGGCAAAGCAAGGTGGTATGCTACCGCTCCCACTCGATCCAGAATTTGAAATGGACCAATAAATCTCGGCGTGAGCTTTCCCTTCTTACCAAACCGCAGAACTCCCTTCATAGGGGAAACCTTAAGAAATACATGGTCTCCAACCTCAAACTTAAGCGGTCGCCGCCTCGTATCAGCGTAACTCTTCTACCTGCTCTGGGCTGTCAGAAGTCGACGTCGAATAATGTCAACTTTCTTTGAAGTCACCTGCACTAACTCCGGACCAATCAAACTACGCTCGCCAACTTCTGCCTAGCAATGCGGTGCTCTGCACGGGCGACCATACAATGCCTCGTAGGGAGCCATGCCGATACTCGCCTGGAAACTGTTATTTTACGCGAACTCTACATACGGGAGACAATCATCCTAACTATCCTTGAAATTCGAAACACAAGCTCACAATATGTCTTCTAGAATCTGATTCACACGTTCCGTATGCCCATCTGTCTGTGGATGAAATGCGGTGCTAAACTTCAATTTCACACCCATCGCTTCCTAGATACGAGTCCAGAAGATAGATGTGAAACGCGTGTCTCTGTCAGACAATCTCCAAGGGAACTCCATGCAGACGTACATTCTCCTTGATGTACAACCTAGCCAACTCGTCTGCAGAGTTTGTGACTCTGATCGGTAAGAAGTGAGCCGACTTCGTCAATCGGTCGATGATCACCCAAATAGAGTCATGTCCCTTCCTCGTTCTCGGTAGCCCTGAAATAAAATCCATAGAGATGAAGTCCCACTTCCATTCTGCTATGAGCAGGGGCTGAAGCAACCCAGGAGGTCGGCGATGCTCTGCCTTGACCTGCTGGCACGTGAGACGACGAGATATATACTCAGCAATGTGGACCTTCATATTGTCCCACCAATAAGATCTTCTCATATCTTGATACATCTTCGTGCTACCTGGATGCATCACAAGCTTAGAAGTATGGGCTGACTCAAGAACCTCCTGTCTCAAGTCAGGAATGTCTGGAACACATAACCAGCCACGAAATCGTAGGCCCCCATCTGAACTAGCACCCCACTCGGAGTTCTCATCTGCACCAACCCGCTTTCTTATCTTCGCCAAAAGCTCATTATCTACCTGAGTTGCAAGGATCCTCTCGTCAATGAGGGGCTATACACGAATGTGTGCAATAACCTCATACGGCTCTTCCACCGTAAGTTTCTGCTCAAAGTCTCACACAAACTCCAACATGTCCCACTCTACTATCATTAGTGGAGCCACAAACTCTATAGTCTTCTTGCGACTCAACGCGTCTACCAAAAGGTTCGCCTTACCCGGGTGGTAAGAAACATCGAACTTAAAGTCTTTCAATGTTTTCATCCATTGGCGTTGCCTCATATTCAAGTCACGCTATGTGAAAATATACTTAAAGCTCTTGTGGTCGCAAAAGAGCTCGAACTCCTCTCCGTAGAGGTAATATCTCCAGAGCTTTAATGCAAAAATGACAGCTGCCAACTCCAGGTCGTGTGTAGGGTAATTTTCTTCGTGTTTCCTCAACTATCTCGAAGCATATGCAGTCACCCTATCCTTTTGCATAATACACAACCCAGACTAATGCGAGAGGCGTCAGTATATATCATATACTTAACCCCTTGCTCTGGTAATACTAGCACAGGGGCGGACGTCAACTTGTCCTTCAGCTCTTGAAAAGCTATCTCTGCCCTCTCATTCCAAGTAAACTTTAAATCTTTCCGTGTCAACTGAGACAACAGTCTAGCTATCTTCGAGAAGTCTCGTATGAAGCATCGATAATAGCCTGTTAGACCCAGAAAGCTCCTCACCTCGGTAACTGAACTAGGCTGCTTCCAGTCCTGAACTGCAGCTACCTTAGCAAGATCGACAGCTATCCCTTCCTTGGACACCACATGTCCCAGGAACTTAACTTCCTCTTTCCAGAAATCACATTTCTTGAACTGCAAAAAAAGCTGATTCTTCCTGAGAGTATCCAAGACCGCTCTTAAGTGCTCCATGGATTGTCACCGTCCTTGCTTCGCAATCAATCGCTGCTCGCATTCTCGTGAGCCAATCCATACCCATAATAACGTCGTAATGACAAAGAGGTGCGACAAAGAAATCAACACAAATCGATCCACTCCCTAGATCAATCCAACAATCCATACAACGCTTATTCAAAGCAGAGGAAATCCCCGTAGCGGTAGTGAGCGTCACTCTTTTGATAGAAATAGTGCTCAAACTCAGACGCCTAACTGCCGCATATGACATAAGAGCAGTGGACCCTGTATCCACCAACATAGAAACGGGACTACCTTCAATGTGTGCTGTAACCTCGAAAGATCTCGGCAACATGTCAGACATAGGCGCTTCAGCTGAGAGCGCATGAACTCGAGTCTGCTGCTGACGGTTCGGCGGAGGAACCATGGGCCGCTGAGGTGGCCTGAAGCTAGGTACTGCAGGTCTGAAGGATGGATGAGCTGGCGCTGAACGAAGAGGTGGAGGAGAGATAACCTGAGGCGTCAGATGGCTAATCCTCTGCAGTGGAGTAAAACCACTGGCCCGCATACGCGAAAAGCAAAAACGGTCCAAATGCCCCATCTTCCCACAATACGAACAGCGAAGATCAGCTCGCATCTGCTGAGCGGGCGGCGCTGAATGCCTAGGAGGAGAATCTGCCCGCGGCCTCTTACCGAGAGAAGGTGCAAGTCTGAGAACCGTAGGTGCACGCATACGGGACGACCTGTCCCCGTCCTGCTCTGCTCGCAAGGACATGCTCACCAACTCCGCATAGGAAGAAATGCTAGCACAGCATATCTTCAATCGGATCTCAGGCCTCAATCCCTCGGAAAAATACTGCATCCTCATCGGCTGGTTGCCCAAAATCAAAGGAACATACTGACCTAGCTCAGTGAACCGGTTCTCATACTCTGTCACCGACAGCCCTCGCTGGCAGAGGCGAAGGAACTCACTCTCCTTCTCATGTAGGTACATAACTAGAAAATACTTCTCGTGGAAGCGTGCCTCAAACGCCTGCCATGACCACTCATATCATTCCTCGACAGTGCGAAAAACACTGTCCCACCATAGACTGGCCTCCTTCTCAAACATGAAGGAGGCAAGCTCGACCTGCTCAACCTCAGAGCAGTGCAGCGGTTTAAGCATCTTAGAGATGCGATCAATCCAATACTCGGCCTCCTCGGGTCTA
Source organism: Magnolia sinica (assembly GCF_029962835.1). Classification (NCBI taxonomy): domain Eukaryota; kingdom Viridiplantae; phylum Streptophyta; class Magnoliopsida; order Magnoliales; family Magnoliaceae; genus Magnolia; species Magnolia sinica. The sequence continues at coordinate 32,681,955 of NC_080582.1, read as the reverse complement.
TGAGAACCCGTAAATGTGGGAGGTCGTAAGCGCTGGAATTGCTCAAAAGTGCCACTCGCACTGGCGCTCCCATATGGGGGTATAGGTGAAGCAAGTGGAGTCGCCCACACTGACTGAGCAAAGATGTCAGCCATGGAAGATAGGAACTCCTGCTGCTGCTGCTGCTGCTGGTGGTGGTGCTACTGCTGCTAAATCTGTTGTTGCTGCATCAACAACATCATCTGCTCAAACCTATCAGACGGTGGAGCAGATGAAGATGCACGGCTCGGCTCAGGAACCGAAGGCGTGACTGGAGGAGCCATAGGTGTCGGCCCAACACCGGCATGAGATGGGCCCGACTGTAGATCCGTCTGGCTATCGCTCAAGGGAGGAACCCCAGCAAGTGACTCAACCAAGGAGAGATGGGCCGAAGTCTTCGAACCCTTAGGAGGCATACCCTACATTCAACAGAGGATGCAACCTGTAAGATTCTACGTCCCACATAATCCATCCACACAGCATTCACAGCATAACTTCAAAAATAAACAACATGCATTCCATTTAACAAAATTTGTCGCAATACAAGTAGTGCAGCATTACATGAATCACGACAGGGAAAGCATGTGAACCACAACATCTAAAACTTCAACAACAACAAGCAACTGCAAACAACTCCAATTACAAAGCCAGCAACGGCTACACACAAGAACAAACAACCCAACAAAGCAAAGGACGACTACAACGATAACTACATGTCGAAATCAAGAGATGGAGGTGGGGCACCCTTATCCTGCAAGCAACAAAGGATAGACTTCAGAGTTCGAGTCACCTTCCTGAACTTATGCTTCATAAGGTCTCGAAGATCCACAATATCCTAGCGTAGAACAGCCTGCCCTTCCTCAAGCCATGTGAGACGGGCATCCCTGGCAGCCTGATCTGCGCTCTACTCTGGTGCCATAGGAGGAGAGCTATCACTCGTATCCTGTGCCTCAACCTCCTCCTCGTCCTGCTCTGTTCTTCTTCAATCTCAACACCACCTTCAGCATAACTCTCTTCATCATCGCTCTCTGCCTCATCCTCACTCTCTGAGGCGAGTCGACCAGAACCAATCTCCATCTGTTTAAGGGTCGTCAGATTAATGTGACGAACAGGAACCGGCTTCTCTGCCCCAAGCCTATAGCCAAACTCATGTGCAAGCTTACAGATAAGTCGGCCAAATGGAAGTGAGTCGGTCCTCCTAGTCGAACGAGCGATGAGGATAATCTGATGCAAGATGTACGTCGGCACACACAACTTCGCTTCTTGCCCACCTGATACAGAAAATCTACCATCAGGCGCGTACACTCGCTGCGATTGCTCCACCTTGGATATACATTGAACGTACACATGTGGTGAAGCAAGCGGAAGTTGTCCGTCATGTTGGTAGCTAGAAGACTTCTATTCGGCTGCCATTCGACCAGACGACCACACATGGATCGGGTGTGACGATCCCTCTCGCGCATACCGTTCAAATTCTTCTCACTAGCATGCACTTCACCAGGTGGCACATTCAGGAGTCAGGATATCAAAGCGACGTTGACCGTAGCCTCCCGACCGCTACCACAAGGAATCTTGAACTGCAGAGGCTCCAGCGAAGGATCACAAATATTAGCATAAAAAGCTCGAACAGTACTTGCATTCGTGCGATACTCGCCCTCAAATAAGAGACACTAACTAGCCCCTTCCAAGCACTCCAACAACAGAAACTTGCCATATAGCCACAGATCAACATGAGCCTCAAAAAGGACCCTACGGCCTTCATAGACTTCATGCGACAACTCCACCAACAAGGTCCTACCAATGGGAGCTCGAGGATCAAGGTCCCGCTTGGTCTGGAATTCATGAGTGGCGGTCGTGCTCGCAGCGGTACCTCTCGGCCTCCGTGCACGAGATGGGTGGTTAGGCCCGGCTTCATCCACGGGCGCTCTCTTCTTCCCCATCAAAGAAAGAAGAGTAGAGATGAAAAATATGGCCGTGATAAACTCAAAGAGGGCCATAGGAAATGAGAGAAATATGAGAAATGGGAAGGATAGTGAAGCTTCCACACACTTGAGATCCAAAGGAGGATGTGAGAGCTCAAATGAGAAAGAAATGGAGTGAAATCAACAATGGAGGTGAGGGTTTTGAGATGGGTTGGTAGGGTTTGCACGAAAATGAAGGAAGAAGAAGATTTGGAAGAGATTTGGAGGAGTTTGAAGAAGAACTTGAAGGAAAAGAGAGCTTGGGAGGGAGGATTGTGAAGGAAGTAGGGTATAGGAGATGTTTAAACCAGCAAACCGTGGAAGGGAGGGCCACACTAGGCCATATAAACTCGGCCCGAGCCGGCCCGCCTGGCCAGGCCCACTGATCGGCGAGCCCTCGCCGAACCGGCGATGACATCGCCGGTCTCTGGACTGACCGGCAATGGCTCGCCATTTGGGCGAGGTCCTCCTGGTCCCTTATGCTCAATGAGGTGGGTCTCCCCTTGGGCCCCACTGGAAATGCCCCGATCGGCCCCTTTGCATGATTCGACGCCTATCGGGCCATTCGGGCAGAAATCTTATACAAATAGAGATTTCTTGACAATTTAAGGGTTGAGATGGAAAGATAAACCATCTAAACTTATTAATAGATGGTCTAGGAGAGGTTTCGGGTCACTGTGTGTGATCAGGAGAGAGCACAGACTCGATCTCGGCGGTCGTTTTCAGTAAACTTTCGCCGATAGAAGCAACAGAACAAAAACATACAATCTATAATAAACTCGCACCCAAAAACACTAAAGTGGCGACAACGTGCGGTGTGTGACCATAACACAGGTCCAGTTTAATCCCATTCATGCTTTGATACCAACTTGTAACACCCTGAAATTCGGAGGTCGAGCATAACTCAGCTCCCGAGTTCTAAAACATCACTTATGCAACATATTGAATGATGGATGTATGTTGTTTGTAAGAGTGCATAAAACATGGAATAGATTAAGCCAAACTGCAAATATAAATCAGGGATAAGTGAAGAACGCAAGCGGAAGACTTATAGAATCATATGTGTACATGTGTAAATCCCTGAAAAACATATACATACCAGGTCATTTTACAAGTGTTACTATCAAAATTACAAGTATCAAGTTACATCATTTAATTTCTAAAAGAAATCCCAGCATCCCACGCATCAGAACAAGGCTCACTAGAACCCGTCTGAAAACTGCATAAAAGAGAATGCAGCCTCATCATCATCAAACTCCTGCTCTGCCCCAGGAGCCGCATCAACATCTGCAACATCAGCAACTAAGACAAAGTCTGGTGGGTGTTTAAACACCGCCCCAGAACATGGGAGTGAGTGATCAACTCAGTGGAATAATAAAGCACAGGTTAACATGTTATCAATTCAATCAAGCAGTAATGATAAAGCAGAACAATCAAACATGTCCTAAGTACTCTTGTTAATGCAAGGATGTATGCAGAATGATGCGTGCCCTCATGCGTACACTCTCAACGTCTTCATCTTATGTTACGCATGACATCACCTCAAAGAGTGCCACGTCTACAAAGCACATGCAAATGCGGTGCATGAACATGATTACCAAGTTGTTATTAGTCCTTTTCATATAGCAGAATTGGGAAGCTAAGGTACCTTCCTCATATCACTATCCAAACAGTGATCCAATCTAGAGTCGTCAGTCCTAGACAATCTCATACGATCATATGTTTTCAGGTCGTTGCAAAGGGCTCGTCACCAATCAATGCACGCCTATCACACCTTCGTTACTACACTAAGGCTCATCACCTCAATGCGGTATCCAGGCATGCTCGAGGTCACTACAAAGGGCTCGTCACCAATCAGTGTAGGCCGACAACACGAATATTGTGTCCCATACCACCATAATCGGCTCACGAGTTTGGTTGCTCACTGGTCACTACGGGAAGGCTCGTCACCCCAGCGTAGGCCGACAGCTCGACCACGGTGTCCCATACCACCATGTCCGGCTCATGAGTCTTAGCGGATCAAGGTATCAAGGTTAATAGGATTTCATTAGTAAGTTCGGTACCTTAGATTCAAACAATAGCGTCCATACATGGTGAACATACATCGGACAATCGGGTTACTTGACGAACTCGACTAGCACGAGCGCACGTTGGGTTGAACGACATAGAGTGCACAAACACTCCGTGTGGCCAAATCACTGCCAACAACTCTAATACGACTCGGGTTCGTTTAATCACGTCCTTTATGGTGAAAGCAACCTCAGCCACAATCTCAAGGCAGATTACCGATTTCCTGGACCATCTCATAATCTCAAACACATTCCACTACAACAGATGTTCATATCGACAATTTAGAATAGTAATGGAACAACAACTCAAATCATGTGGCATGTAAGCATTTGAAGAATATCAACTTAACATGGATTTTCACATAAGTAATGCTTGAAATTAAACAAGAAGGAATGTAACTTGCATGAAGGAAATCATACACACTAATAGGAGAGTTGAGAATCGCTTCTCAACACCCGCAGTTAGGTTAATATGTAGCACTTTAGATCATTGAGACATTTCTACAAACACTTAGAATACATAATACAACATACATGACGTATGTTGAAATACACGCTTCTGGACAATTCCTTTTACCAAGGAGTTGTCACACATACATCTAGCATACATACACGACAAATAATCATGGCAAACACAAATGCATATTTTATACGTATACGGTACTTCCAACATATACATAGAATACACAAATCTCAATATCACACATGCATATCAGGAACGCAAGATAAACATAGCATTTGACATGTGAAATCTCATCCATAACAAGAATAAACCATTAACTGGCATTGAAAGCCTTGAAAACCATAACCTATACACTTAAAGTCCGCACCTTAAGCCAGAAAAGAACACCGAACTGATTTCAGACGATATGTCTTCATCAATGGCGACAGAATAACCTAAGGCAAGAAAAGAAATGAGCTACAACAACACGTAGACTCATCTAAGCTCTAAAACAGGTTAGGGTTAGGTTAACTTACCCAAGGATGAACTCAGAATCGCCGGAATAACGATTCCAAAGTGAAGGTTAAAGGATGAAGAAGAACAGGAAAGAATCTAAGATGATTCACCAACTTCTCTCTCACTTTCTCTCTCTTTTCCCCTCTCTTTCTTAGCTAGGGTTAGGAAATTCGTATGGAAAAGAGAGCTAGGGTTTTAAGGTCTAAATATAGGCCTAACATTGATGAAAATAACCCCAGGGCCAAGGTATACTTAGGTTATAACCAAAGCAAGCTTCTCTTGATCCAACGGAGCACTTCTGGTGGGCCTTTTACCACGAAAAGTCGGACTTAAGCTCACTGACCATGGATCTAGGTCAGGCTGAGTTTTCATACCGATCGGATCTCCAGATCAGCCGTGGCGGACCACACTCAATTCAACGGTCACCGAAACTCGATCAGGTCCGCAAGCATAAGGACATGCCTGGGCCATCTTCCCTGATCAGAGGGTGAAATTGGGTCAGAATCTAACGGTCAGATTGCTTAAAATCATCGTGCAAGTGACACGACTCAGATTTCATAAAATCACATTTAATATCTCACCGTTCTCACACTCTTCACTCCGGACTCAATCAAATCGACCCAGAACATCACATGGACTTGATTTTTGAGGTGATGGCCAAGTCCAAGCTGGTGACCAACACAGCCTAAGATCATCACCATCGGACTTACGACGCGCGGTCCAGGTCCGATCCAGATCTTCCAAAAATTCCCAAGAACAACTGGATATAGCGATGAATCCCAGATTTCAGAGTAACATAGCGCTAACTATTCTACAGGTTTTGAGTCATGTAGATCGAATTTAAAGTGATTGATGTAAATTTCACAAGCAATCAAGATTAACACTAATTACCCCAATAAGCTACTAAGAAAAAATAGAGGTAGTACTCGGGTCAAGGCACGAAATTTCCCAGGTCATTACACCTTAGCAGAATGGTGTGGCTAAAAGGAAGAACCGCACCTTAATAGAAATAGTAAATGCTATGTTGTTACAAGCTAAATTGTCTTTTAGTTTATAAGGAGAAATGCTATTAGTAGCCTGCCATATTCTTAATAGGATCATTTTTAAGAAAATTGAAATCTCTCCATATGAGATATGGAAATACAAAAATTCAAACTTGGGATATCTCAAAGTGTGGGGTTGTCTTGTGTACTGTAGAACTTTCAATCCTAAAAGAATTAAATTAGGTCCTAGTGCTATTAAATGTGCATTTGTAAGTTATGCACAAAATAGTAAAGCCTATAGACTCTTATACCTAAAGTCTAATATGATGATTGAATCTAGAGTCTTTTAAAAACTCATTATCTGTAGAATCTAAGAATATTGAGATCCAAACTCCTAGTTATAATCATATACATGAATTTCAATCAGAGAAATCTCCCAACCTATTTATTCTCCTAATAAACCTGGTAAAAGTCAATAGATTAGAAAAAATAAGAATCTAAATTCTTACCAGATGGATTCTCGATGCCTCTCCTTTTACCTTGTTGAAGGTGATAGAGAAAGAGTTATTAGAAATGTTGTCATGCTTCAAACTTGGAAACCGAGCACACAAAATTCTCGATCGCTGAATCCGGTGCCAACAGCCTCCATAGTACCCCATTCTCGACTCCCGGCACCCATACACCATGTTCCGATCCTGGGATCCTATAAGGAGGATTTCAAACATGATTTTGATTCAGTATAAGCATAACCATAAGCATAACCCACGAACAATAACCACAAGAACACCACAAAATCCACTATGATAAAAAACTTTAAGGTACAATGCATATGAAGGGAAATACAAGATAATAAAGTCAAAACTTTGGAAGCTCTGCAGCACGCTCCTGCTCCTGAACTGCTACTGCCTAGCGTCACCTGCACGTAATGGTCATGCATAAGCTTATAGAAAGCTTAGAGGATAGTGTAAGTGTGTGCGTAATATGAACGTACTCAGAATGCAATGTTAGAGTAATGCGGAATCATGCTGGTGGGTACATGAATACAATCAACCGTACCAAGGCTATGCGGTGCAAGATATGAATGCTATCGGCCATATCAAGACCATGCAATGCGAGATGTAACTTAAGCATGCCAATCCAAATACACATATCAGTACAGTTCTCATTCTGGATAATCACCAGGGTCTAGTATATTCTATGCTAGCTTGCCGCCCCTATCCAAATGCACAACTGGGAAAGTAGAAGAGACCTCACTATCCACCAACCAATATCAGGCCTGACTCATCGATAGCGGACCCATTCCTCAAGCTGGTCAAACTCAACCTAGAAATTACCCCCTCACTCAGGCGAGTAAGGTCACACCCCTTTCCAACCGACCATGACACAGTGGGAGACGCGGCCTACTGGTATACGACCCTTACGTGCTTATGTATACACTTGGTCTCAACGTTGGAGTCATCCTCTGGTACCATCGGGTTTAGGGATTTTCACCTAGGGACATCTATAATGCCCCGATGCTAGAAATAATATTTTCGGTATCCAATCCAACCATCCACGATGTGTCTGTGGAGGCCATGGCTTTGATGTTGCTAGGCCATACAATAATCACAATCACACAATGCAAAGTGCATGAGTCATACAATCCAATCATGCATCAATCCTGCGTATACCGTGCCCTCATGTGGGATAACTCCACCTATCAGGGAGTCCCATAAACCACCTACACTATGGTATATGAAATGACCAATCACATCTCATAACAAACATACAGATGATACGTATGGGCACGTATCATGATGCCATGCTGTCGTAAACTCATAATCGGCACGGTAGCCGATATCGGCAATCAGCACCGATAATCGGCATCAATAATCAACCTCGACGCAAGGAGGGGTCCATAGATGGACGGTCGATGATGGATCAAATAAAATTAATGGGGCCCAAGCGTTTGGGTTAACCCATTAGAGAATGATGAGAATGGGCCTAACAAGGCCTAAGGGAAAGTCACAATGTGGACGTCCAACCATCATTACCCATCAATGTGGACCTTTAACTAACATTGCTCCCAAGGAATGGCGCTCATAGGGCCAATTGTATAATAGGCCCATGACCTCATACACACTACGTAAAAAATGGAAAAAAAAATGATGGATTTAGAGACGGTTCTGGACTGTCTCTAAAATTTCTTAGTTTAAAGACGCTTTAGAGACGGCCATAAACCATCTCTAAAATTTTAGACGGCCCCTGACCGTCCTTAATATTGTCTTAAAAATTTGAACGTCCACAAATCATTTAAGACGGTCGTTGACCATCTTATATAGGTCATCTGAGACGGTCATTGGCGGTCCACATTAGAGATGGTCCTTGACCGTCTTATATGCGGTCATCTGAGACGGTCATTGGCCGTCTTTTACTTGTAATCTGAGACGGTTAAAGAGTGTCTCTATTAGAGACGGTCCGTAACCGTCTTTTATCCCTATTAAAGATCGTCTCTATAAGAGACTGTCAAAGACCGTCTCTATTAGAGACTGCCAATGACCGTCTCTATTAGTAACTATCAAAGACCGTCTTTATTAGACTGTCAATGACCGTCTCTATTAGAGACGATCCGTAGCCGTCTTATAGTAGTCATTTTAGACCATCAAAGACTGTCTGCATTAGAGATGGTCTTAAACCGTCTCTAATGCTCAAATCAAAACCAAAAAAAAAAAATCGGTAAGAAGCTTAGAAAAAATAATTAACACTGTTTCAGAAAATTTTAAATTTTGAAAAAAAAAGCTGTGATTTTATAAAAATTTAGATTTTGAAAAAAAAAATTAAGAACTTTGAATAATGTTGATAACTTTGAAAAAAAAAAGATTTCGATAAAAAAATGATATTTTGAAAAAGAAAATATAAAAAATTAAACAAAATTGTGAAAAAATTGACAAATTGTAAAAAAATATATATTTTTTAAAAAAGAAAACTAGATTTTGTACTTTGACAAAAAAATTAAAAAGTTATATAACAAGATTTCGATAAAAAAATAATATTTTGAAAAAGAAAATTTAAAAAATTAAATAAAATTGTGAAAAATTTGACAAATTGAAAAAAAATATATTTTTTAAAATAAAAAACTAGATTTTGCGTTTTGACAAGAAAAATTGAAAAGTTATATAATAAAAGTGAGATTAAAAAATTGATAATTTGAAAAAGAAAATTTAAGAAATTAAACAAAATTGTGAAAAAATTGACAAATTGTAAAAAAATATATTTTTTAAAAAGAAAAGTAGATTTTTTATTTTGACAAGAAAAATTAAAAAGTTAGACAACAAAAGTGAGATTTTGATGATGCGTTGTATATCCTTGCCGGCGCCCCTATGTTTCTCCAACCCATTTTTGGGCCGAGTGTAAAAAATTGTGTAGATTTAAATCTTAAGCGGACCAATATAGGACCTCGCCATTAAAAATTATAAAGAGCCCATCGTAAGGTTTTTGTAATGTTTATTTGCAATCCAACTTGTTGATAATGTAAAGAAGATCTAGATGAATGTAAACTACAAAGATCAAATTGATCCAAAACTTTTGTGGCCCTTAAAAGGTTTTTAATAGTTATTCATCATTGTTTTGATTGGTATGGCCCACCTGAGATTATTGAGTTCTTGTGATTTGAAATTACATCCTAAAATATGATGGAAAAATATATGGACGGTGTCGATATACATAAAATATATCAAGGTGGGCCCTACACGGTAAGAGTAACACACATGAAGGAGTTACCTAAATAGTGAAATGGTACTATAAGGTCCACTCATGGGAACTTCCCATGAGGTTAATCTGTGCGCCCCACCATGATGTGTGTAGAGCATTAACACCATGCATTTGATGTATCCCCTTTAAGTCCAAAAATCAGTTGTATACGAAACTCAGGTGGCCATAGCATCTAAAACTATGCGAAGACATCCCTAAAACATATAAAAGCATTTAGTGGGGCCCACATGAGTTTTAGATGTGTATGAAACTTGGTCTGACTCCTCATCCAAGTGGGACACACATAATGAATGGGATGGATCTATGAACCACATCTAGGTGGGCCTGATAAATGATTATGAATGTTTTAATGGGAGGGTAACCCTCTCAACTATAGTATGTGGTGTGGCACACCCAAGTCATTGATTGACTTTATTTTTAAGCTCGTGGCCCACCATAGAATGGTGCATCTGACTGACTAGGCAGATCCAAAGTTCAAGTGGACCCACCATAGAAAAGAGTGGGATAGTGACACCCACTATTGAAACCTTCTTAGGGCCCGCCGCGATGTTTATTTGAGATCCAACCTGTTTATAAGTTAATACTAGAGCTAGGCATTGGTCCGAGTCGAACCGGATTAAGTCCAACCCGATCAGATCCGAAATCTCAATGGCTTAACCCGAACTCGATCCAAACAGGGACTGAGTTTGGGTCGTCGGCCTCAAACCGACCCAAAGTATACATTACCAGGACATCTTGGTAAATGCAATCCTTCTCTGCTCTGACATTCGCCTTGATTAATGCATGATACGTCTCTCTATTCATTGGAATCACAGCACTCAACAAACACACGAAAGCTTTTGTCCCTTCAGCATCACCTTCGTCACCCAACCAACCCAACACACTGGAAGTGGAAACCACCCTATTGTTTGGCCTCCATCCTTCATTCCCTAGAAATACCGAAATCGCCCTCTTCATATATTCCACCGCCTTCCCCATCTCACCCTTCTCTACATACGCTGAGACAATGATCCCAAAACCATTTGGTATCGGGGTCTGCTCCTCTTTTACCAACTGTTCGATCATAGCTTCCGTCGGACGCAATCAGCCAGGTTTACATCATCGAAGCAAAATATTAGACCTCGCCGCTGATCATAAGTTATGATATAACTTTTTCCTCCATTATATCCCATATCTAGTAAATCCTATCTGTACAAAATGTGTCCCACACAATGATAATAATTTATTATGAAAATCTAGCCGTTCCACTCACAGAAAGCTCCATACATGTAAGTTATGTCACAGCAAAGGTTGTCCATTGATATTTGACGTTATTTCCCCAATCTATGTTTGGATTCACCTAATTTCATATCAGATGACCACCATGGTGTGGCCCACATTTATTTTACCTATTTGACAGGTTGATGTAAAAGAAGATGTTGTTTCATAACTTCGATAGAGCCGGTGTATCAAATCATTTCTCTACTTCCTAACCTATAATAGCAAATGAGAAAATGCTCTGGTGCTCTTATAGCACTATTTACAGTGCTCTATAGTTCTCCTAGTTGTATTAGGAAATTTGTGAGTACAATTCATTGATCTAGACTGTTTATTAGGTCGAACTCATATTTCATAGGCTACCATGAATAAATCATACTGATCTAACTAAAAAAAAGGATTTTATCAATGGTCTTAAAAATGGACGATCAAGATCATTTATAAAAAAGTAAGTCCGATCAACAATTTGATTCATCAAATTTTTAGGGACCATCATGGATTGCTTATGAGTCTAAATAATCACTTTTGTTAGCCAATTGAAAGCATCCTATCCATGTCTTGGAAAAAGGATGGTTAGAGAAAAAGGCCAAATTAATCAATAGATTATATCACTCGTTCAGTTTAAATATTTTTCAAGGTAGCCCAGAAAATGTGTTCTGAACTTAATAGACGGTTGAGATCAACCGATTGGACTTCTAAGTGTCTGAATACAACCAGAAGCACTATAAGTTATAGTGCCTCGACAGTACTCCCCTTAACACCAGCCAATGACTGGTGGTCGGTGGTCTGTGGCCCCCACCATGATGTATGTGTTTCATCCATGCCGTCCATATATTTTTACAGATAATTTTACAATATGAGACCCAAAATGAGATATATCCAAATCTCAAGTGGGCCACATTAAAGGAAACAGTGTTGAATGAGCGTCGACCATTAAAAACATTTTGGTAGCCATAAAAGTTTTGGATCAAGCTGATTTTTGTTTTTTCCCTTCATCTGGTCCTATATAACCAAATCAACAGATTAGATGTCAAATAAACAGTACAATGGGCCTTAGGAGGATTTTAATGGTGGATATCCAATCACTATTGTTCTCATGTGGTGTGGACCACCTGAGATTTATATCCCTCTAATTTTTGGTGTAAAGCTATAAAATGATCTTTAAAAATGGATGAACGGAATGGATGAAACACATACATCATGGTAGGGCCCACAGAGCACCTTCCATGGTCTCGCCCAAAAATGGACACGCGCTCAAAATAGCGCGCGCCCAAGAACCCTTCATTTTTCTCTCTCTCATCTTCCTCTCTCTCTCTCTCTCTCTCTCTCTCTCTCTCTCTCTCTCTCTCCGTTCCCTAAACCCTCCCTCTCTACCGATCTCTGCCCCATCTTTCGCAATCTCCTCCCTCTCTCTCTCCAATGCATCTCCACCGTCTCTCTCTCCATTCCCTAAACCCTCCCTCTCCCAATCTCTGCCCTATCTTTCGCAATCTCCTCCCTCTCTCTCTCCGATGCATCTCTATCATCTCTTCTATCTCCCTCATATCATCATTTTTCTTGGACCTCCATTGTAGCAGCCGTGAAGCACCGAAGGAATCTGAGGCTCCTCTCCATAGGTATGATTTCCTTTTGAAGTTTTCTTTTGTAATTTTTTTAATACAATTTTTGAACTCGAATTAGCACAGATCTGTCATTCGCACATGTTTGATGTCTTGAAATCGAAGGAATCTGCTGCTCCTCCCTGTAGTTTCGATCTCTTCCTCTCTGTTGCTCTCTCCTACGACCTCATTTTCTTTATTTTTTGTTGAGATTAGGGTTATATTTCTCTCTCTCTCTCTCTCTCTCTCTCTCTCTCTCTCTCTCTCTCTCTCTCTCTCTCTGTTTCACTCTCTCAGATTTTGTTCTGCCATTCAGATTTTTAGCCCTTTTTAGATTTTTGGTGCATAGACCATAATATCATCATTTTATTAGGTCACTAAACAATGGTACACTTGTAAAAATTAAAAAGTCCCTTGTATAATATCTCTTATAACTCATGCATGCTAATTGTTTGATGAAATGGCTCAATAAGGAATGTTTTGTGTGGATATAGCTGAGCAGAGGGTTGTTCTGCTTTGATTATGTGGGTTGGAGTTTGTGTTGTAGCAGTAAGAGGTGGGCTGTCATTGGCATTTGTAGATGCATGTTCACAGCATTCCTACTGTTAGATTCTCCTACCGAGGCATTTTACGAGAGACTATCCAAATGTGCCTGTCTTACCCGCTTTCGACACCAAGCTCTGCAACAACTGCTACAAGCTGGGCCACATCACTGCTGATTGTACCAATTAGAAGGCATGCAACAATTGCCACTAGACTGGTCTAGCTGAGATTTGATTATGCAAATCTGTTTATATAAAAAAAATTATGCATGTGTCACCTATAGTGAAAAGTATGTAGGAACCAATCAGATCAAGATCCTCTGTTTCATACTGTTTGGTGTTTGTGGCTTTAGGATCCTAGTTAGATCTTCATGAGGGGTTCATCAAAATTTTCATGAGGCAGACTCTGGTGACAGTAATTGCAGAAGGATATCTGTTGGAATTAGATAAACTCTCATAAAGTCACAGGTTGTTTTCTTCTTTCAAGTAATGTATCAGGGTCCGTTGAATGGTGCCTGAGGGTACATGGTAAATGTTCACTTTTAGTCAAGGTGATTGACAGTGATCCCTATAAGCATTCTAGAAATGTGTCAAATTAAATGTTGTGGAATTGTTATGGACATTTATGGGCATGTTGGTAAAATTTGAGTGACATCAAGTGGACAACATAATTTTTTATGCTCTATTGTCTCTTTGACAACCTTTTGTCATGATTTTCTCCTATTTATTGTTCCACTAGGTTCATGCCTGGCTTCCAATAAGCTATAATTGGCTTTCGGTGCCTCATGTTATTGTGAATAGAGGCAATGTTTTCAGCTTTTTGCTCTACATATGCTTGAGGGTACTCCAGTCTCTTTGCTATGGCCCAGTCTTCACTTTGCCTTTTGAAAGGTTTGGATTTTCTTGGTCTACTGATTAGTTTTCAAGTTTTGAAATGTTACATGAATCCCTACTTCACCATGGTTGAACAGGTAATTTGTATCATGTGTTGATGTTTTATTTAAACCAACCTGATTTAAATGATTTTAAACTCGCAAGTATACGAATCAGATGTAGATATGGTACATATTACGAGATCGTTCCCACGAGGACTGGTTGTCACAATTCAAAATTAAAGACTCTTCTTAACTTATCCAACAAATATTTGAGCTAGTAATTGAGTAAACTAAACAAAAATCAATGAAAAAATAACTGAGAATAATGAGGAAAATCCAATCAAGGAGAAGACTAGGACTTTCGAATCCACCTCTAATTATCATAAACCTTGTTCTACCTGTTGATTCACCCTAATTCAGATTGATATCAAAATAAATAGAGTGCACTCTATGTCCTTGGTTGGGCACACAGAATGTATAATTCCTTAAAGCATATGGATCACATCTTTCCATCCATGGTCAGGCATGGAGAGATGTAGATTCATGTTTCTTCCTCTATAGGAACCTGTTCATGGTCAGACACAAGTACCTAGAATAATATTCCAAATAACATCCATAACTAGACTTTGGTTGAGCTCTTAGAATGGAGAAGTACAAAACTTTCAATTAAGCACACTAGAGAAAGAAACAAATCAATTAAATCAAAATGAAATCAACACATAACAAGGGTTATTCAAATTAGGGGCTTCATCTCAGCCCTGGCTAAGAACTTAGAAACTCATAGATTCAACTGGAAAGAAGGAAAAACCAACTGGAAAGAAGGAAAAACATACTTGATAAAAATACATCCCTTTCCAATCTCTCCCTTCTCTCTTTCTTCCCCATCCTCTACTTCCTTGAATCTCCCAGCCACTCTCTCTCTCTCTTTTTCTGCTCCCTGGCTCTCCTCCAAAATGAGCTCTCTCTCTGTTCTCAGATCCACGTCCAGCCACAGATTTTCCTTGCTTTCTTCTCTTTTCTTCTCTTTTTCTCCTCCTCAACTCTCCCCAAAACGAGCTTCTCTCTCTCCTTTATAGCTCTTAGGTGTGGTGGAGAGCTGTGCATGAAAATAGCAACCGGTGGAGATTAGGGACAGCTATTGACGCAGTAGCTGCGTGCGAACTCCTTTTCGCTGCCGAGTTTAGATGCAAAATAGCCCCTCTTTCCTCGCTCAGTTTCCAAATAAATACTATCCCTTAGGACGTTTTCGAGTTCTCTACATGATGGACTGATCAGATCTTCCATCTGATCAAATATGGTGGGCCATAACCGCCCGGAAGTCCACTTTTCACGGACATGCGTAAGCCTTCGCACGTCCAGCGCTGCGATGCTCGGTGGGCCCCACATAAGCATTTTCGGGGAAATCCACCCCGTCCATTGGATGCACGATGAAATTTCGGTCGAGCATGGACGGTTTTCACTGTCTGTTGATGTGGCCCACGGAGTTTTAAACCTACCGTCCATTCTACTTTTGAACGGTTGAAAACCGATCTCTGCTGTCATCTGAAATACCGCTACCTAGGCGATGGTAATATGGGCCATCATGGTCTAATAGACGGTCCAGATTGGACCTTCGAATCATGATGGTGGCCCACAACAAGGGACCGCAAGTCCCTGTTTCCCGTTTTTGCGAAGCCGGAAACAGCAGTTTCCTTTTTTTTATATATATTTTGTCAGTCAGCGCCTGCTGACCGACCTTGAGTGTATGGGTGCACGGCTGGTGTGCATCCGTACTGTGTGCATGCAGTGCACATGTGAGGTCCATCATGATGTATGTACCAAATCTCCTCCATCCATATGGTTCTCCATATAATTTAAAGTGTTGATACCAAAGATGAGGCATATGCAGCTTGCAGGTGGACCCCAAATTGGAAATTAATGGGCTGATCTGGCCGTTGGGCTACTTATCGAGATATGAAATTGTTGAAATTTTATGTGTACGGTTTATTTGTGCCCCCCATCCCATGTATGAAGTTTCGAGTCAATCGGATGGCGAAAACCATGTGATTTTGCATTCTGGACCATTTTCGGGCCTTTTTAATGTGAACGGCTTGATTTCCTCGGGTCCCTAGCATGTAAATTCTTCAGTCTTAGTTCTCTGGAGTGCGTCCCTTGCTCTGGTGACTTCGGAGTGTCAAATCCATGCTTGTAGTACTCTTTTTCCATCAACGCTCCTGATTTCATCCTGCAACAAAAATATAATTAAAATGCTCCGTTAAACATTATCATATACGTAAAATCAGGTAATAATTGGGGTCTGATATGTAATATTTGACCCTCATCATGTATTATTCATTTGTTGAGAACCTTATCATATCGTGCAATGTATGTAGTTTTCATGTGTACCACTTGGGCAGAGTTTGTACTCCAAAGGACTGGTTGTACACTATGCATGCATGCATGGATGGACAAATTATGCATGTCTCTGTGTGCATGCATACATGCATGGATGGATTTATGTGTCTGTATATGTATGTGTGCATGCATGCATGGATGGAAGACTGGATGGATGGATCATCACGCATGTGTGTGTATGTGTGTATGTGTGTATGCATGCATGGATAAATGGATGGATTGTTAGATCATGGATGGATGGATCATCATGCATGTGTTTATAAGTTATTTAATTGAAGGTATGACACCTCGATCATATTGGATACAATTCTATTTTGTGGACATGCAAGTGAGGTGTTACTGCAAGAACAGTGTTTTTTGCTACTTTAGTTCCTTTATATTAGCTTTTTCCTTATAAGTTTTATTATACAGTTTGATTGTTGAACTGGTTTCTCAACAGAAAAAGGGCTATTGGAATATGGATATTACTGTCATGTGAGAATAAGTCAAGTTTATAGGAGTTCAAACACCATATATCTGGAAGTGACATTTGAGATTCTGGAAAATTCACAAGTTGTTGTAATTTCTCCTGCAGCATAGCAGATTCCCTGTTAGTTCACCTCGATATGGCATCTCTATACAGCAGATTCCAATCTCATTATTGATCAACTCTATCCACACATATGGCCTTAGAGATCTCTTTGTAAGCTAAAATACAAAAGCTAAGATATAAAGAGATCTTTCAAATCTAGAGTTTACTAATTAGATCTACACCATGAGATGTACATTTTGAAATTTATAGGACATCAAAAGTAATGTCAACTTGGGTGTAACTCAAAGATCCTTGCCGATGGATCCATCATCAATTTATGGACAGGGTGTCATGTAGTCAAAACCTAGACTTGGTGGTGCAGGTAAGGTTGCTTGGTTATCTAGGAAATTACCACCACTCCCATGTCTTTACATCACATCTAGTCATCAGACATTTGGGAACTTTTACATGTATTGTTAAATATACTGATTTAGAGGACAATAGGGACCATCGCTTTTTTGTCAAAAATTTGAGAGCCCTTTACTTTGTAAGTACACCCCTTGAAATGGTGAAAGGACCAATAAAGACCAAAGATTAATTGACGTAAACTTCTGATAGTAGGCATTGAGCTATTGGTTTTGTTGTTCTTTTTCATTGCATTCAAAAAAAAAAAAAAAAACTTCAGATTTGGTGTTATCTTCTAAGATGTTAATATATGCCCTTTTTTAATGAAAAAAAAAACTTCATTACAGCAGTTATTGTTTATTGCATTTTGCTGCTCTTGTTTCCTAAATAACTTCTGAATTATTACTTCTTTCTTTTTGTGGATTGAAACTTCATATTTTCATTTAGTGCAAGAATGGTAAGACTGCTTTTCATATTTCAGTCTACATATGTGAGTCAATGCTTTAAAACTCATAACTTGATGTAGCTTGTAACCTATAACTTATAACCTATAACCTATAACCTAAAACCTACACCTAATCATGTGCATATATTTGCGGATATATATAGATCTTTATTTTTTTTGTGATTGGTGACCACATGTGTGGCATGTTTTGACAGTTTATGAAAAGCCTCTTTTTTATTGTATCTCATTTTTTATATGCTACATGCACGTGATATCAAAAATGGATTTGACGCCCCCGAGCAAGAATTGGATGACGAAAGATATATTGAGTAATGAATACATTAAAGGCGTTGAATCGTTTATTATTTTTGTGAAAAGGAATTCGAGAGGTGTTGATTGGTATAATTGTCCTTGTGCTATATGTCGTAATGTGTGTGAGAAGAAAATACTAAGTACAGTTTCTGAGTATTTGATTATGAATGGTATAGATCAAACATACACAACTTGGTTTTTCATGAAGAACAACTTCCCAATACGGGTGTCAATTTGTTTTAGCATCCTTTTTATTAATTATGGCTTATTGTCATTTATTTTTATTAACCAAGTCACTAAAGGATTTCAATTTCAAATGTAACTGAAGTATTGACAAAATGTTCTCTCTTGTTGTAGTACGAGATGTAACAAGAATATACATTGATTGTGTATTTGAATTTTTTTAAATGCACCAACAGAAATGATTTGAGACGAAGTTCAATGATACTTTGATAAATATGAAATTTATAACCTTTAGTAACTTGGTTAATTAAAAAGAACTACGTAGTGGCTTGATCCCAATTTGACTTTTTGGGTACGTAGGCAGCCGTTCGTAATGTACTAGAATATCGGTGCAGCCACAAATCTTTTTTCTCCTTTGAATTGTAACAGACTGTATCGGTTGCATTTTTCTCTGTCATATAGGTTGTGGCTATCAAAGATATAATATCACCTCCTTATAGGGAAACATTTAATGATGTATATAGGTAAATTCATTTTTTCTTATTCCTTATATTGTTTCCCAGTTATATTTGTGTTAGTTTTAGAGTACAGGTAGCGATAGAAATTGTTGGTTGATTGTGGCTTGTAGACAAAGGGATGAGTAACCAACAATACAAATATGGGAGGCCTTCCCCAAGTAAAATGCACACTGTTGGAAAGTTTTCAATTTATCTTTCTGGTTTACTGCATAAGCATGGACATTTTGGTTCACTATTTGCTTCCCATTTCATATACTGTGCAATAGTTGACTACAAGTCATTAGATTTTCCTAGATTTGGGGAGTTCCCGCTAAGTGACAGTTTGGTAATTTTGGAGTCCTTGGTTAGGGTTTGGGCTGAAAGTACGAGTGTTGGAGCTACCGCTTTCGGAGTCTGAACTCATTCATTTGAAAAATAGAAAAATGGGAATATTAGTAAATATGGATTACATAGGCAAGTGTTTAATGTAGGGAACTTCTCTGGAAATGTTATTTTGATAACTAACTTGATGAGAGTAATTTGTGGTTCAGTTCCTGGACTAATCTCTCTATCATATTCAAAGAAATCCACATTCTTCTTTGTGTTTCTTACATGGTTCTCTGTCCCATTTTTGTTTGACTTGAAACTAAAGGTGATGCATCTTCTTATTTATTCAATCATGGAATGCAGGATGCTGCCGTTAAGGTTCTTACAGATCAGGACTTTCATGAGGATCAACTGAAGAACTTTTTAAGGGAGGTATGCATTTGAAATATTGCTAATAATGTTCTTTGAAACTGTACCTATTTATGTATCAGATATGTGTCGGAGCTATCTGGATGTTGAGCGAGGGTCCCTCGAAGGTGAGAACTGCTGTTATGACCATTGAAGGTGCCTGGCCATTTGGACAAGTCGTGTTTATGTATTTGGTCGAAATTAATGGAGTAGACCCGGATGTGTGTCGGAGCTATCCGAATGAGCGGGGGTCCCTGGAAGGTGGGAACCGCTGTTATGACTATGATGAAGCTGTCTATTTCCTATGGACAGCATTGGAGGGGCCTGACCATTTTGATAGGCTATGTATATGTATTTGCTTGAAATTAATGAAGCAGACCCGGATGTGTGTCGGAGCTATCCGGATGTTGAGCGAGGGTCCCTGTAAGGTGGGAACCGCTGTTATGACCATGATGAAGCTGTCTATTTCCTATGGACAGCATTGGAAGGGCCTGGCCAATTGGAGCAGGCCGTGTTTATATCTGCATTTGCAGGGACCACACCCTTAACCTATAACCTAAACCTATTCTCAAATCCCAAAACCTATAACTACAACCTAAACCTATAACCTATAACCTATAACTTAAACTCAATTCCCTAAACTTTAAACTACAACCTGACCTAAACCTATACTTGTAACCTAAACCTATTCTGAAATCCCAAAACCTATAACCTAAACCTATAACCTATAACCTAAACTCAATTCCCTAAACCTTAACCTATAACCTAACCTAAACCTATACTTATAACCTAAACCTATTCTCAAATCCCAAAACCTATAACTATAACCTAAACCTTAACCTTAACCAAAAACCTATGTACCTAAACCAAAACCTATAACCTTAACCTAAACTTAAACCTAAAACCTTCACCTTAACCTAAACCTATAACCTAACCCTAAACCTAAACCTATAACCAAAACCTATTCTCAAATCCCTAAATCTATAACCTAAACCTTAACCTATTACCTAACCTAAACCTAAACCTAAACCTATAACCTTAACCTAAACATAAAACCTAAACCTAAACCTATACTTATAACCAAAACCTATACTTAAAACCTAAACCTTAACCTATAACCTAAAACCTAAACCTAAACCTAAAACCTAAATGTATTCTCGAATCCCTAAACCTAAACCTACACCTAATCTTAATCTCAACTCCCTAACCTAAACCTAAACCTAAACTTGAAAACTCAAACCTAAACTCGATCCCGAACCCGAACCCGATTTCCTGAACCTAAACCTTAACCTATTCTCAATTCCCTAAACCTATAGCTTATAACCTAAACCTAAACCTTAACCTAAACCTAAACCTAAATCTTAACCTTAACCTAAACCGAAACCTATGACCTAAAACCTTAACCTATAACCTATAACCTAAACTTATGACCTATAACCTAACCTTAACCTAAACCTAAAACCTAAACCTTAACCTACAACCTAAAACTTCAACCTAAACCTAAAACCTAAATGTATTCTCAAATCCCTAAACCTAAACCTACACCTAATCCAAATCTCAACTCCCAAATTTAAACCTAAACCTAAACTTGAAAACCCAAACGTAAACCCGATCCTTAACCCGAACCTGAGTTCCTAAACCTAAACCTTAACCTATTCTCAATTCCCTAAACCTATAGCTTATAACCTAAACCTAAACCTTAACCTTAACCTAAACCTAAATCGAAACCTTAACCTAAACCTATAACCTTAACCTAAACCAAAACCACTGACCTACCTAAACCTACTTATAACCTAAACTTATAACCTATACCCTAACCTTAACCTAAACCTAAAACCTATAACCTAAAACCTAAACCTAAACCTAAAACCTAAATGTATTCTTAAATCCCTAAACCTAAACATACACCTAATCCTAATCTCAAGTCCCTAACCTAAACCTAAACCTAAACTTGAAAACCCAAACCTAACCAGATTCTGAACCTGAACCCGATTTCCTAAACCTAAACCTTAACCTATTCTCAATTCCCTAAACCTATAGCTGATAACCTAAACCTAAACCTTAGCCTACACCTAGACCTTAACCTAAACCTAGAACTTATAACCCATAACCTAAACCTAAAACCTAAACCTAAACCTACACTTATAACCTATAACCTAAACCTATAACCTAAACCTAAACCTATAACCCAAATGTAAATCCGATCTCGATCCCGAACCCAATTTCCTAAACTAAACCTTAATGTATTCTCAAATCCCTAAACCTAAACCTACACCTAATCCTAATCTCAACTCGCTAACCTAAACCTAAACCTAAACTTGAAAAACCAAACCTAAACCCGATCCCGAACCCGATTTCCTAAACCTAAACCTTAACCTATTTTCAATTCCCTAAACCTATAGCTTATAACCTAAACCTAAACCTAAACCTATAACCTTAACCTAAACCATAACCTATGACCTAAAACCTTAACCTATAACTAATAAACTAAAGTTATAACCTATAACCTAACCTTAACCTAAACCTAAAACTTAAACCTTAACCTATAACCTATAACCTAAACCTAATCCTAAAACCTAAATGTATTCTCAAATCCCTAAACCTAAACCTACACCTAATCCTAATCTCAACTCCCTAACCTAAACCTAAACCTGAACTTGAAAACCCAAACCTAAACCCGATCCCGAACTCGAACCCGATTTCCTGAACCTAAACCTTAACCTATTCTCAATTCCCTAAACCTATAGCTTATAACCTAAACCTAAACGTTAACCTTAACCTAAACCTAAACCAAAACCTTAACCTGAACCTATAACCTTAACCTAAACCAAAACCTATGACCTACCTTAACCTACCTATAACCTAAACTTATAACCTATAACCTAACCTTAACCTAAACCTAAAACCTAAACCTTAACCTATAACCTAAAACCTAAACCTAAACTTAAAACCTAAATGTATTCTTAAATCCCTAAACCTAAACCTAAAACCTAAATGTATTCTTAAATCCCTAAACCTAAACCTACACCTAATCCTAATCTCAACTCCCTAACCTAAACCTAAACCTAAACTTGAAAACCCAAACCTAAACCCGATCCCAAACTCGAACCCGATTTCCTAAACCTAAACCTTAACCTATTCTCAATTCCCTAAACCTATAACTTATAACCTAAACCTAAACCTTAGCCTAAACCTAAACCTTAACATAAACCTAAACATAGTACATATAGCCCATAACCCAAACCTAAAACATAAACCTAAACCTACACTTATAACCTATAAACTAAACCTATAACCTAAACCTAAACCTAATACCCAAACGTAAACCCGATCTCAAACCCGAACCCAATTTCCTAAACCTAAACCTTAATGTATTCTCAAATCCCTAAACCTAAACGTACACCTAATCCTAATCTCAACTCCCTAACCTAAACCTAAGCCTAAACTTGAAAACTCAAACCTAAACCCGATCCTGAACCCAATTTCCTAAACCTAAACCTTAACCTATTCTCAATTCTCTAAACCTATAGCTTATAACCTAAACCTAAACCTTAACCTATAACCTTAACCTAAACCAAAACCTATGACCTAAAACCTTAACCTATAAGCTATAACCTAAACTTATAACCTATAACCTAAAACCTAAACCTAAACCTAAAACCTAAATGTATTCTCAAATCCCTAAACCTAAACCTACACCTAATCCTAATCTCAACTCCCTAACCTAAACCTAAACCTGAACTTGAAAACCCAAACCTAAACCCAATCCCGAACCCGAACCCGATTTCTTGAACCTAAACCTTAACCTATTCTCAATTCCCTAAACCTATAGCTTATAACCTAAACCTTAACCTTAACCTAAACCTAAACTGAAACCTTAACCTAAACCAAAACCTATGACCTACCTTAACCTACCTATAACCTAAACTTATAACCTATAACCTAACCTTAACCTAAACCTAAAACCTAAACCTTAACCTATAACCTAAAACCTAAACCTAAACCTAAAACCTAAATGTATTCTTAAATCCCTAAACCTAAACCTACACCTAATCCTAATCTCAACTCCCTAATCTAAATCTAAACCTAAACTTGAAAACCTAAACCTAAACCCGGTCCCGAACCCGAACCCAATTTCCTAAACCTAAACCTTAACCTATTCTTAATTCCCTAAACCTACAGCTTATAACCTAAACCTAAACCTTAGCCTAAACCTAAACCTTAACCTAAACCTAGAACCTATAACCCATGACCTAAACCTTAACCTAAACCTAGAACCTATAACCCATGACCTAAACCTAAAACCTAAACCTAAACCTACACTTATAACCTATAACCTAAACCTATAACCTAAACCTAAACCTATAACCCAAACGTAAACCCGATCTCGAACCCGAACCCAATTTCCTAAACCTAAACCTTAATATATTCTCAAATCCCTAAACCTAAACCTACACCTAATCCTAATCTTAACTCCCTAACCAAACCTAAACCTAAACTTGAAAACCCGAACCTAAACTCGATCCCGAACCCGATTTCCTAAACCTAAACCTTAACCTATTCTCAATTCCCTAAACCTATAGCTTATAACCTAAACCTAAACCTTAACGTAAACCTAAACCTAAACCTATAACCTTAACTTAAACTAAAACCTATGATCTAAAACCTTAACCTATAACTTATAACCTATAACCTAACCTTAACGTAAACCTAAAACCTAAACCTTAACCTATAACATATAACCTAAACCTAAACCAAAAACCTAAATGTATTCTCAAATCCCTAAACCTAAACCTACACCTAATCCTAATCTCAACTCCCTAACCTAAACCTAAACCTGAACTTGAAAACCCAAACCTAAACCTGATCTCGAACTCGAACCTGATTTCCTGAACCTAATCCTTAACCTATTCTCAATTTCCTAAACCTATAGCTTATAACCTAAACCTAAACTTTAACCTTAACCTAAACATAAACCTAAACCTTAACCTAAACCTATAACCTTAACCTAAACCAAAACCTATGACCTACCTTAACCTACCTATAACCTAAACTTATAACCTATAACCTAACCTTAACATAAACCTAAAACCTAAACCTTAACCTATAACCTATAACCTAAACCTAAACCTAAAACCTAAATGTATTCTCAAATCCCTAAACCTAAACCTAAACTTGAAAACCCAAACATAAACCCGACCCCGATTTCCTAAACCTAAACCCTAACCTATTCTCAATTCCCTAAACCTATAGCTTATAACCTAAACCTAAACCTTAACCTAAACCTAAATCTAAACCTATGACCTACCTTAACCTACCTATAACCTAAACTTATAACCTATAACCTAACCTTAACCTAAACTTAAAACCTAAACCTTAACCTAAAACCTAAAACCTAAACCTAATCCTAAAACTTAAATGTATTCTTAAATCTCTAAACCTAAACCTACACCTAATCCTAGTCTCAACTCCCTAACCTAAACCTAAACCTAAACTTGAAAACCCAAAACTAAACCCGATCCCAAACCCGAACCCGAACCCGATTTCCTAAACCTTAACCTATTCTCAATTCCCTAAACCTATAGCTTATAACCTAAACCTAAACCTTAACATAAACCTAAACCTAAATCTTAACCTTAACCTAAACCAAAACCTATGACCTAAAACCTTAACCTATAACCTATAACCTAAACTTATGACCTATAACCTAACCTTAACCTAAACCTAAAACCTAAACCTTAACCTACAACCTAAAACTTCAACCTAAACCTAAAACCTAAATGTATTCTCAAATCCCTAAACCTAAACCTACACCTAATCCTAATCTCAACTCCCTAACCTAAACCTAAATCTAAACTTGAAAACCCAAACCTAAACCCGATCCCAAACCCGAACCTGATTTCCTAAACCTAGACCTAAACTTTAACCTATTCTCAATTCCCTAAACCTATAGCTTATAACCTAAACCTAAACCTAAACTTAGAACCTATAACCTATAACCTAAACCTAAACCTAAACCTAAAACCTAAATGTATTCTCCAATCCCTAAACCTAAACCTACACCTAATCCTAATCTCACCTCCCTAACCTAAACCTAAACCTAAACTTGAAAACCCAAACCTAAACTCGATCCCGAACCCGATTTCCTAAACCTAGACCTTAACCTATTCTCAATTCCCTAAACCTATAGCTTATAACCTAAACCTAAACATAAACTTTAACCTAAACCTAAACCTAAACCTAAACCTATAACCTTAACCGAAACCAATACCTATGACCTAAAACCTTAACCTATAACCTAAACTTATAACCTATAACCTAACCTTAACCTAAACCTAAAACCTAAACCTTAACCTATAACCTAAAACCTAAACTTAAACCTAAACCTAAAATGTAAATGTATTATCAAATCCCTAAACCTAAACCTAAACCTACACCTAATCCTAATCTCAACTTCCTAACTTAAACCTAAGCCTAAACTTGAAAACCTGAACCTAAACCTGATCCCGAACCCGAACCCGATTTCCTAAGCCTAAACCTTAACCTATTCTCAATTCCCTAAACCTTAACCTATAACCTACACTTGTAACCTAAACTTATAACCTAAACCTAAGCCTAAAACCTAAAACTAAACCTAAAACCTAAATCTATTGTCAAATCCTTAAACCTAAACCTACACCTAATCCTAATCTCAACTCCCTAACCTAAACTTAAACCTAAACTTGAAAACCTAAACCCAAACCCATTCCCGAACCCAATTTTCTAAACCTAAACCTTAACCTATTCTCAATTCCCTAAAGCTATAACCTATATACTATAACCTATAACCTAACCTAAACCTTAACTTAAACCTATAACCTAAACCTAAACCTTAACCTAAACCTAAACCAAAACCTATAACCTAAACCTTAACCTATAACCTATAACCTAAACCTAAAACCTAAACCTAAACCTATAACCTATAACCTAAACCTAAACCTAAACCTAAAACCTAAATGTATTCTCAAATCCCTAAACCTAGATCTACACCTAATCCTAATCTCAACTCTCTAACCTAAACCTAAACCTAAACTTGAAAACCCAAACCTAAACCCGTTCCCGAACCCGAACCCGATTGCTGTAATAATGTAGCCCAATCACATGGCAACAAACAAGAATGTATCCCTTTTAACACATGCCCCTTTTTACAAAGCCTTAATTTTTGTTGTTGTTTCTATTAACTTGAATTGAAACACTTTTTTGCATTATTTGCTTGCATTAGTTTTATTTTAATGATCAGTTTTATTTTTAAAAAGTGTGCCCACTTTTTTTGAAGAAAAAAAAAGTGAATGAAGTTTCTGCAATTCTTCATGATTCTGAATTATAATGTTTTGTTGGTTGAATATTTTTTTATTAGATGAAAGACAGAGAAAATTGTTGCTGATTTCCTTTTTTTATTTATGATGTTAAACTTAAATGTATTTATGCGTGGATGAATGTAATGTGGATAAGATTGTTTGTGTTTGGATGGATGTAGTTTATGTTTGGATGAATGTAATTTATGTTGGGATGGATTTACGTAGTTTGGGTTTAGATGGATGTGAATGTGAATATGATGAAATATATTATATAACAAGTATATATCAGGAAGAATAGGAGGTTGTAACAGGTGTATATCAGGAAGAATACGATATTATAACAGGTGTATATTGTTTGTGTTTAGATGGATGTTGTTTATGTTTGGATGAATGTAGTTTATGTTTGAATGGATTTACGTAGTTTGGGTTTAGATGGATGTGAATGTGAATATGATGAAATATATTATATAACAGGTGTATATCAGGAAGAATTGCAACTGGTGTAACAGGTGTATATTCAAATATGAGATGGTCGAAGATCGTCCTTTTCAAGGTCATAAGAGACGGTTCAAAGCAGTCCTTTTTAAGGACGGTCTATGACCGTCCTTTTTAGGCTCATAAGAGACGGTCTATGACCATCATTTTATGGTTCATCAGAGACTGCCTATAACAGTCTTTTTTACTGACGGTCATGGACTGTCCTTTTCACTGACTGTCTAGGACCGTCCTTTTAAGCTTCATGAGAGACGTCTAATGTCTACCTTTAGAGACGGTCCATGACCGTCCTTCTTTAGAGACGGTCCATGACCGTCCTTCTTTAGAGACGGTTTATGGCCGTCCTTTAAGTAATACAACTCCCCAAAATATGACGGCCCTTGCGACGGTCCAAGACCATCCTTTATGGTCTTTTGAGACGGTTTTCAACCGTCCTTTTTTTGCTGTTTTGGTGTAGTGACAAGGGCATAATATCCAGCATCATGGGCCTCAGTTATGGGGCACATATGCATCACATTGGGCCTCACTCATAGGCTAATATATGTATAACATCGGGCCGTATCAAACGGATCGAAGCAAATGGGCCAATTCAAATGGGCCGAATCAGGTGGGTCGAATCAAGTGGGTCGAATCAATGGGCCGAGTCAAACGGGTTGAGCCAAATGGGCCAATTTGAATGGGCCGAATCAATGAGCCGAGTCAAACGGGCCGAATAGAATGGGCTAATTCAAATGGGCCGAATCAAATAGGCTGAGTCAAATGGGCCGAATCAAATAGGCCGAGTCAAATGGGCCGAGTCAAATGGGCCAATTCAAATGGGCCAAATCAACAGGCTGAGTCAAACGGGCCAAGTTAATTGTGCCCAAACCAACCACACTATTCATTTATAGCTAGAGATCATTTTAAAACATCATCACAAATAAATCATATCCCAAGGATCACCTGGACCATCCCACAAGTGGTAGTAGAGGTAATGTTTTCCCCTGTTTAAACCACACAGGGCCACCACAAGATTTATTTTCCACTCAATCTATTCATAAGGTGATAAGACCTGGCTAAAGAGGAAAAACGAATATCATTTGATCCAAAACTTTTGGGATCCTTGAAGGATTTCAATGGTGGACATTCATTCTCCACTGATTTCTGTAGTGTGGTCCACCTGACCATCAGATCTGCTTCATTTTTAGTCTCAAGCCTTGAGGCGAGATGGCCAGAGGGATGGACGGTAGCTAAATGGATGAACGGCTGGATGTAGCACATCCATCAAGGTGAGGCCGCTGACCGTCCAACAGATGGACGGCTAGGCATAGCCAAGAGAATGGATGGCTTGGATGGAAAATATACATCATGGTGATGCCGTACATGGCATCCATGCCGCTGGATTGCTAGGCCAACAGCCTAGCGTCCAGTAGATGGATGGTATGGATACTACACATGCATCATGTGGGGTGATGGACGGTGGAATAAATACATCATGTATGGCTACTCAAAACTCCAATACGTGCATCATGGGGCTGCTCAAAACTCAACCCGTCCCTGTAAGATGGATGGACGGCTGGGATATCAGGTCAGCTGCACCGTCCAGCAAATGGACAGTGCAGATAACACTATACATCATGATGTGGTCCACGTAGTGGCCCACCTCAAGTATAATATATATATATATATATACATAATATATATCCACCTAGCATCCAGCATCCAACAATGGACGGCTGGATGCATTCAATGGAGATATCACGTGGGTGTGGCCCACCTAATTACATTTAATATAATATATTATATTGTATAATATATATAGCCAATGTAATATATATTATAAAATATAATACAATATAAATAATATTATATTGTAAGATTACAGCATCCAGTGTCCAGGGAGTGACACTGGATGGTTGGATCCACAGTCTGCAAGATGGGTCCACATGGTGTGGCCCACCAAAATTTTTATTTTTATTTTTTTTGGCTGATGTTGTGTTTGCTAACGTGCAACACATATATGGTGGGGACCGCACCAGTGGACTATCCCACTGACCAAGCTAATCTTCATGTTTTATTATATCCGGGCAGGCCCGAAAATGAGTAGCAAGTGGGCCATATTTGCTGGACGTCCAAGGAAATCTGGATGGTCCAGATCATTGGACACATCAAATGGGCCACACACATCATCACCATCATCAAAGTAAGAAGAAGAGAGAGAAAGAGAGAGAAGCGTGAGAAGGGGAGGGACCCCACCACTATTGGGCCCTCCCTTACACCATGCATATATCAAGTGGGTCTCACAAAAATCAAAATCAACGGTGGATCACCCACCTATCGCCCTCCTTCTTTAGCTCCTTGGACTTGTATGCTCCTTGCCTTCTATTTTAATGGAGTTTGATGGAGATTGGAAGGTTGAGATGGGAGATGAGAGGGTAGGAAAGTGGGCCACACTTGTTGTTTTGGGAGAGCTTGGGAAGGCTTGGACGTGGGATGTTTTTGGGTTGCTTGGGAGTGAAGAAAGAGAATAAGAGAGAGGGGGAAGTGATGAGTGAAAAGGGATGGGATGATGTATGATGGGTGATGGGTGGAGTGATGGGATTCTAAGAAAGGGATGGGTGGAAAGAGAGAGAGTTGACTTTGGGAATGGGAAGGAATGGGTTGTTAAACTTGGGGTATAGAGTGTACTTGACTCGTACTTGACATTGATTAATTGATTGATTGATGGGACATGTTGTAGAGATTCTCTCAAAATTCGCAACGCATGACATTTTTCTCGAGATAAATGCGGGCCCACATCTCCTATCCTGGTTATTGGATCGGTGTGCAAGTCACGGCATTGGAACCGCGGTGACGACGCGGTCGCTAAGATACAAGTTTCGGGTCGAGCCGACTTTGGTATGCAGGACTTCGCTTAGGATCATGTGCAAACGTTAGATACGAGTCAAGGTTTGCCGGAATTCAATTGGAAGGACCGTGGAAGCCTACGGAACAGTATGGTCTAGGATACGGGCCTTACAAATGTCCCTTTAGTGCTTAACATTAAGGATGATTCTAAGATCTTTAATGAAGCAATGTCTTTTAGCAAATCTACTTTTTAGAAAGATGTCATTAACGATGAAATATACTCTATTATATCAAATAAAACATTAGAACTAGTAGATCTACCTCTACGTTAGAAATCTATTGGTTGTAAATGGGTATTTGGAAGAAAAATCACACTGATGGTAGTATTCAAACGTTCAAGGCTAGAGTTGGACACGAACCGAGCTAACTTAACTTGCTCCGTTTGACTCAAAAAAACTCGACTCAGCTTGTATCAAATCTAGGTTCTGGCCGAGTCGAGCTAAATATTTGAGCTCGAAAAAATTTTGAGTCGAGTTTGAGCTTGTAAGACCCTAACCCAAGTATGCACGCCATTTTTTAGGTCACACGGTCCTACCGGTCGAATCCCGATGACCCGTGACCTTCGGGTAGTGTTTGCGGTCGTCCTTGAGTTCGGTCACGTTGACCCGACTTGGATCAACTCGAAACCTACGCCATCTTATCCACATCGTCGCCACCGTTCCGATGCTGCGTCCCATGCGTCCATCCGAGTTGTAGATCTTGAGATGTGGGTCGTGGTCATTCTAGGCTGTTGATCATGATTATGGGGCCCACCTAGGATTTGGTGCAAATCCCTAGGCATAGGTTTCATCACCCTAGCCATCATAGGGTAAGTAGATTAGATTAGGTCCCTAGCCCTACCTAGTTAGCAAGTGATCATGAGTTCTCTATCCAAGAGAGCTCCTTTTTCTATCTCTTATGCAAAAGCTACTTTTCCCTCTTCCCTAAATCTGAAATTTTAGAATTTCTCTCCTCTAGAGAGAGAGAGAGAGGATCATATCTCTCTTTCCTAGCAAAACACTCATTAAATTGCATAAAATCCTCTCTTGCTAGCAATTTCATTCATTTCTCTCCCTTCCTCTCTTCTCCTCATCTCTCCTTCTCCCTCTCTACCCTTGGAATGTCCCACCCTTCTCCTCATCTCCAAACCCTTATACCCTAAAAAACCCCCTCATCTAACCTTCCATCTCCAATCTTAGTCATTGATCCTTGAAGCTTGAAGCATAGAAGTCCATTGGTAGGAGTTTGGTGAAGAACTATTAAGGTGGGTGTTTTTAGTTTAGGATTTCTTTTCTTACTTCTTAGATCTTTTCATTCCTATCTTGAGGAGATTGTGGGGCCCACTAAATGATGTTAGAGGTCCCCAAGTATTCATGGATGAGGCCTATGGCCAACCTTCTTGCATGCATGTTGCATAAATGGGGCCATTCTCCATGGACCCCATCATGGCCTTTTTCTTTTGATCCATGTTCTTGAGGAGTCATCTAGACCCTAGACCTTGGTGGGGATGATATCCCCACCTTAGATCTGAAAGTTTATTGCATGCATGTCTATGTTGTAACTTGTAAATGAATATAGTGGAAGGTGTAATGTTTGTGATAAAGGGAGGGCCTCAATGGTGGCGGAGACCATCTTTTGTGGCCAGATTTCGCTTTATTTCTTCCTTTTCTTCATTTACCCTATCCTCATGACCTGATCTCTGAGGTGTGTGGCCCACTTAAAGGCCTTGCAACATCCAGACCATTCAAACATTGTGGACGCCCTGTACTGTCCATACTTGGGATGTTGGTGCCCCATTTCCCCCATATGTGATGCATGCAATGGGTTTTTAAGTGGGGATATGGCCTGGATATTTGTGGGGCTCACTAAAGTGGACCATAGCACCAAATTTATGGGGTAATTTCCTTTTAATTTGGCTCATATACTTAGTTTATTCCATGTATATGTTGCTATCCAGAAATCCTCTGAACAGTTTCTGATTTTTTTTACCAGATTTTGGGACTGATTGGGGGACCTTTCTTACCCCTCAAATATACTTTTCTTGAAGGTAGGGACCGCACCTAGATGTCCCCCAAATTTTAGCCTCATCTGATGTCACGCCCCAAACTCAGAAACCAGGCTCACAGAATTTCCGATCACCGAATCTGGTACTGACAGCCTCCGTAGTACCCCATTCTCGGCTCCTAGCATCCATACGCCAGATTCCAATCCTGGGATCCTACAAGGAGGATTTGTCAATATACATTAACTCTTAAGAAGCATAACCACTAGTATACCCAAATCACAAAGGCAACACCATCATCACATATCCACTAATATAAACATTTGAATACAATGCTAAAAGAGAAATACATATGTCAAAAATAAAATCAAAACTCCAAAAGATAGCCGGACGCTCCAAGCTCAATGCCACTGCGACCAACGTCACCTACACGCATCTATCGTGCATAAGCTTATAGAAAGCTTAAAGGGTGGTGAAAGTGTGTGCACAAGGCAAGTGTCAAGTATTCAATACAATGCCATAATCATACAATACAGGAAATACTGGTAAAATCATGAATCATATGATATCAGAGTAAGCGAAAATACTGACAAGTCCATGAGTCAATCAATATCAAAATATGCAATACAGATCAACTAAGCGAATGAGGAGTCATAAAGAGCTAAATATCAGATACCGAGGATGCAATGCAATATATAATTTCTGATGAGTATCACGAATAACGTCAGTCATACTTAGACCATATAAATGCAGAAACACGGTAATCCAAAATGTCATATGCCACGACTGTAATGCAATATGTGGTGCGAATGGAATGACCATGCTGGAGTGTGAAGTCAGCATGATGGTACGTGGTATCGTAGGCTATGGGGTCCATCACAAGGGACTTCTATCCAAACCAGTCTCATACCTAATTTGGATAGTCAAACTCAATGTGGTAAACTCCTGATCTCAAGTTAGTCGCGCGCCCCAACCGAAATCTTGGCCATTGTGAAGGTACACGTAATAAATAGTTACGCACTACCAGCCCGAGTGGATAGTGAATGAATGAATGAATATGCAACGCCTGCTCAATAAGTTCACATATCAGTACTATTCATCTCTGGGATCATCACCGGGGTCTAGTACACTCTACATGGAAAATCGCCACCCACTGATGCGCGATCATGTAAGTGGAAGAAACCTCACCATCCGCCTAACCAGTAGTCAGCCATTATCTACCCGGCACACCGATAGTGGACCCATTCACGAGCTGGTCAAACTCAGCCTAGCTATGCCCCCTACGCTCTGGCGGGTAAGGCCACACCCCTCCCAATCGATCATGACACAGTGGAAGACGCGGCCTCCTGGTATTCGGCACTCGGGCACTCATGTATGCACTCGGTCTCGATGTTAGGGCGTCTCCTGGCCACGGAGGTTTAGGGACTTTCACCCAAGGACATCCAAAGTGCCCAGATGCTTGAACCAAACATTTTTGGTGTGGTGTCCCATCTAGCCATCCATGACATGCCTACAGAGTCTACGGCCTTGATGTCGATAGGGCGTACAGTAATCATAACACAATGCAAGATGCATGAGTCATACAATTCAGTGATGCATCAATCCTGCGCATACCATGTGCTCATGTGAGATAACCTCCGCCTATCAGGGAGTCTCATAACAACCTGTCCAATGACATATGCAATGATCAATCACATCTCATAACAAATATGCAGATGATGCATATGGGTATGTATCATAATGTTATGTTGTCACATACTCATAATCGGTATCAATAACCGGCATCGACAATCGACCTCGACCATTTGGACATTTAACCAAAATTGCCCTCAAGGAATGGCCCACATAGATCCTAACATATAGTGGACTCATGGCCTTACACAAGGGCCAAATATATGACACAATGGGCCTCACTCAAGGGCTTAATACACATCCCGATGGGCCTTTCACGTGGGCCTAACATACATCATAATGGGCTCCATCGTCCGGCCCTTGAATGCATCACAATGGGCCTCATCAAATAGGCCTCATATACATCATGTTGGGCCTTAAACACGGGCTAATTACACATCACAACGGGCCTCAAATATGGGCCGCATATACATCACATGGGGCCTCAAACATGGGCCGAATACACATCACAATGGGCCTCAAATACGAGCAGCATATACATCACATCGGGCCTAAAACTCGGGCCGAATGCACATCACAATGGGTCTTAAATATGGGTCGCAAATAGATCACATGGGGCCTCAAACACGGGTCAAATGCACATCACAATGGGCATCAAATACGGGCCATATATACATCACATTAGCCTCGATATCCAGCCTCGACAATCGGAATCAATCGATAATCGGAATCGGCAATCGGCCACAATAATCGGAATCGATTGATAATCGGCCTTGATGATCGGAATCGGCAATCAACATCGATGAGAATGGCTTAACAAGGCCCAAGGGAAGGTCACAATGTGGACATTCAACCATCGTTGCCCATCGATGTGGACATTTAACCAACATTGCTCCCTAGGAGTGGCCCACATAAACATCATTACATACATCCTGGCAAAATCATACATCACATCGGGCCTTGAATACACAACAGGTGGGCCCCGCACCTGGGCCTCAAATACATCACATGGACCTCAAATACACAATAGGTGGGCCCTGTACCTGGATCTCAAATACATCTTATTGGGTCTCAACCCATGGGCCCCAAATACACCTCAATGGGTCTCGTCTCATGGCCCCAAATATATCACAATGGGCCTCAACCCATGGGCCCCAAATACATCATATTGGGCCTTAACAAATGGGCCACAAACACATCATACTAGGCCTTATAGAAGGGCCTCATATACATCACATCGGGCCCTTTCAAATAGGCCCCAAACACATCTCAATGGGCCGTATCAAATGGATCGAATCAATTGGGCCGAATCAAATGGGCCAATATATATAACATTGGGCCGATTCAAATGGGTCGAGTCGAATGGGTCGAATCAGTGGGTCGGTTCAAATAGACCGAGTCAAATGGGCCGATTAAATGGGTCAATTCAAATGGGCTGAATCAAATGGGCTGAGTTAAACGGGTCAAGTCAAATGGGCCAAGTCGATGGGCCGAGTCGATGGGCCGGGTCAAACGAGCCGAGTCAAATGGGCCGCATCAATGGGCCAAGTCAATGGGCCGAATCGAATGGGCCGAGTTGCAGAGGCTGAGTCCAATACATCATGCATTCATTGCAAGGGATCATTATGGTGCATAAAAAAAATGAATCATATCCAAAGGGATCATATGGACCATACCACAAATGACAATGGTGAGAATGATTTCCATCGTTAAATTTCTAGTGGGCCTACCATAGTCTTTTTTTTCCATCCATACTGTTCATAAGGTCACAAGGACCAGAAAGAAAACAAAAATTATATTGAATAAAAACTTTTATAACCCAAAGGGGTTTCAAGGGTAGGTGTTCAACACCACTAATTTCCATAGGGTGGTCCACTTAATATTAGATCTATCTTATTTTTATTCTTAAGCCCAAGGACGAGCTCACCAAATGTATAGATGGTTTGGATAAAACACATGCGGCATGGTGGTACCACGTCCAATCTGATGGACGGCTGAATACAGAATACATGCATCAAAAGGGGACCCACCGTCCCACCATATGGACGATGTGGATAAGACCCAAATGTATCGTGTGGCCCCTCAAAATTGGATGGACGGTAAGGATACAACACACGCATCATGGTGGGGCCGCATGCACATCAAATGGATGGATGACATGGTTCACATCACAATGGGCTCCACCTGTAAGATGGATGGACAGCTTGGATGTCATGCCTGCTGCACCGTCTAGCAACTAGACGGTGCAGATGTAACATACATCATGGTGCGGTCCACGTAATGGCCCACCATAGCATATATAATATAATATAATATATTATCGTATCATATAATATATTATATTATATTATAACATAACATAAAGAAAAGCCACCGTCCAGAGAGTCTGATGATCTGGACGGTGCAGATCAGATGCATATATGTCGTGGTGGGTCCACACGTGTGGCCCAC
This sequence comes from Magnolia sinica, assembly GCF_029962835.1. Lineage (NCBI taxonomy): Eukaryota > Viridiplantae > Streptophyta > Magnoliopsida > Magnoliales > Magnoliaceae > Magnolia > Magnolia sinica. The sequence continues at coordinate 32,645,680 of NC_080582.1, read as the reverse complement.
CAATATAATATTCTTAATATATTATATATTATATATTATAATATTATAATATTATATATGTCGGCATGGCAGCAGACTACCCATACTCACCGTCCAGATGCATCTGAACGGTTTTGTTATCAAGATAAAGGTGGGTCCTACATAGTAGTGGCCCACCACATCATTCATATAATATGTAATATATTATATTATATAGTATATAAATATATTATATGCATTATATATATATATATATATATATATATATATATATATATATATATATACACACACATATATATATATATAAGTGTGTGTGTGTGTGTAATACACGGAAAACATCGTATCTAAATACATGTGACAACAATCAAGTCACTCATAAATCATTAACTAACATTAAAAGCTTTGAAAGGCCCTACGCAATATGGCAGCCCCACGTCAGGTGGGCCACACTCTTGGATCAAGCTAATATTTATGTTTTTCCTTCATTTGGGCCCGTCTAAATGGACTGTCATGTGGGCCACTCGGTGGATGACATGAATAAAATATATACTTCATGGTGGGCCACACACACACGCCATCCATAAGAGAGAGATAAAAAAAAAGGAGAGAAACGGGGAGATAGAGGGACCCCGCCACTATGGGCCCCTCTCTACATTGCATACATCAATGTGGGTCCCACGACAAGTGGGCCCTAAAATCTGAAATCAACGGTAGACCACCCACCTATGGCCTCCTTCTTTAGCTCCTTGGACTCCTTGGCTCCTAAGCTTCAACTTCGATGGAAGATGATGAGATTTGAAGGGTGGAGATGAGAGATAGAGTGGTAGGGAGTGGGCCACACATAAAACTCTCTCTCACACCATGAAAGCCATGGACATTTTCCTCTCCATGGGTTTGCTTGGAAAATAGTTAGAGAATGAGAGAGAGAGAGAGAGAGAGAGATGTGAGGAGAGGGATGGGCGATGGGTGTTGTAAGGAAGGGATGGAGAGATATGGGTGTGTTTGAAATTTTGAAAAAGAGGGATGGGTAAGGAGAGAGAGAGAGTTGACTTAGGAAAAAAGAGTGATGGTTGCTTGTACTTGTGGTATGGTGAGGTGGCATGGGGTATGGGTTTATGTACTTGACTTGATTTGATGTGACATGTTATAGAGATTCTCTCGAAATTCATAACGTGTGGCATTTCTTCAGAATGAATGTGAGTCCACATCTCCTGACTCGGGTATCGGATCGATGCGTGAGTCGTGGCATTAGAACCGCGGCGATGGCGCGGTCGCTAGGGTACAAGTTTCAGGTCGAGCCGACTTCGGTATGCAGGACCCAGCTTAGGATCGCGTGCAAACGTCAGATGCAAGTTAAGGGTTACTAAAATTCAACCGAGATGACCGTGGAAGCATATGGAACGGTACGGACTAGGATACGGGTCTTACATCTGACCTTGATTGAGGTCCCAAAGGTATGGCCTAAGTAGGGTGGACAATCCAGATTTTTTGGACTGTCCAACAACATGTTAGTTTGGAAATTTGAAAATATAAAACAATTTTTGCATTGGTGGCTACTTTTGTGGACCCTACCTTGTAGTATACATATGTAGGGATGTTAAAATCAATTTTCCCCAATTTTTGGAGATCTTGGGCTCACCCCATTGGGTGCTCAAAACAGGGTCAGCCATAATTCTGCACTAACCAGATTTTTAGAAAGTCTGTTTTCTCTTAATTCACAAAAATACTTTCGTAACTCAGAAAAATATGAAATTTTAATTGAAGGTAACCCACCCCTGCTAAGACCCACCTACCAAATTTTGGGCCCAACGGATCACCGAGGAATTTTTGAAAAGGGCTGGACCGGCCCACTAGGCTGGGCGCCCAAGGCTGGGGCGTCTAGCATGGGCTGGTCATCCACCCCATTTTGTGGCCCACCATGATGTGCGTTTTATCCCTCTGGCCTTCCTTTATGTGGCCCACTTAAGTATGGTTCATTTAAGTGTGGAGTACCTAGGGTGGGGCCAACCTTTTTACTAGCACATGCCAAGGAGTCCAACCCATTGGGACGCCCCATGTGGACTACCTGCTGGACCTTGGTCCAACAGTGTGGCCCACCTTGTTCTCCAATTAATGTGATGTAATCCTATGTGGTGAGGCCCTCTAACTTGATGATTAGACTACTTGGACCGATGTCCTAATCAAATGGGTCATTTTCTGGGCTCCAACAGGCCCATAAACCTGTTGGGTTAAAAATCCAGCAATGTATTGTAATTATGCTTGGCCTTCGGGCTGAAATTTTGAGAAGTGGGGCCCACCACATTGTGAGTACTTAGAAGAAATAAATGTTGCTTTAAATCCCATAATTCTTGGGCTTAATTAGTGCATCTTTCAGGTCCACCATAGTTGGAGTTTTTAATGGGTTCATAAATGTAACTAGTTGTTGGACTCCTTAAGCCCTTTGGACCCTTGGGGCCATTTTTACCATATTATTGTGTTGGGTTTATGGGCCGGATTTCGCAAGTGGTTGGGCCTTTAGTCGCCCACCAAATCAACTTTATACTTGGGCCGAGTTGTAGGCCTAACTCACTTAACTTACACATGAGAATTGCACATGTGTTTTGAGTCATGGGCTGCCCACTAGGCCCACCACAATATGTGGACTAATGACCCTTATGTTTAGGCCCAAACCTTATGTATGGGCCCACAATATTGCTTACGGGTTGGGCTATGTGTGTTGCTCACTAGACCCATGTATTGGAATAGGCCTTGGGCCTTAATCCGCGATTAATAAGAGATAGACCACCTCTTGGGGACCAGTTATGGTTGGATGTCCACATTGGTGGCCCTAAGGTAGGCTCATGAGTTTCTACGGATAGTTAAAGGCCCATTATAGACCTTTACTAGGACCGTTCATCTATTTAGGCCTATGTTATTGTTCTCCTTAACCTTGTGGGCTACCTCAAACTATTGGGCCCCCACTAGAGGATGACTCCTTAGAGAATTTGTTTAAGTACCTAGACTTAGTCCCTCCTTGGAAAGGAGGCATATACTATGACATCATCGTCGTATGGTGCACCTAGTTCATCCTCATGACCCATGAGCATCGTTGCATGATTTGATTGCATTATGTGTGGTCATTGGGCAGATGTCTCACTACCCGGGCCTAAACTAAGGTGCGTATGGCTATCGCTTAGGGGAGGTGCCCCATCACTCAATTCGCCAAGTGTAAGACGTGCTGTACTTTGAGTGGCCTCATGTAGCGTTCCCTATATACAATATAGGGTACAACATGTGTGAGATTCAGCATAAGAACTCACACTCATCCAAACATCATTTACATTCCAAATCAAAAGAAGCTTTGTGCATTTCATTTAACCAAAATTGTCACAATACATGAGATGTAGTCTTACATAGATCATGACAGAAGATGCATGTGAGCTAATCTAAACAAAGTTTTTAAACACTAAAACATACCAACCACTCTACCATACTACTAAGCCTATCAAGGTTATAACATAGAAACCAAGAAAATAAAGAAAACCCAAAGACGACAACAACATATGACTAGTCGTCCGACTCTGGTGATGGAGGAGGAGCACCCTTGTCCTGCAGATAGCACAGGAGAGCCTTTAAGGTGTGAGACACCTTCTTAAATTTCTGTTTCATGTAGGCCCTATTCTCTTTAAGTTCGGCCCGAGTCTCTCTAACCTCCTATCGCAGGGCGACTTGGCCCTTCTCAGTCTGAGCCAAGTGGGCTTCTAAAGCAGCCCGATCATGGTGGCGCTCATGTGTAGCAAGAGGAGAGCCCCCATCAGAGTCTTGGGCCTCCTCTTCTTCCTCTTCCTGCTCTCCCTCTTTCTCACTTCCTTCCTCTATTTCCTTTCCGTCCTCTTCTTCATCACTCTCTTCCTCTTCACTTCCCGTCTCATCCCCACTCTCATCGAGTCGGGCTTGACGTTGTCGAGGGTCAATTATCATGTTGTTGAGCATAGTGTCATTAATGTAGTGGATCGGCACAAGCTCCGTGTCAAGTCAGTAGCCAAACTCTCGAGCAAGCTTGCATATGAGTTGGCCAAATGGGAGTGAAATATCTCCCCTAATAGAGCGTGCGGTCTGTACTATTTGTAGCAAGATAAATGTAGGCAGGCACAGTTTGTCTCCCTGCCCAGCTCTGTATAGGAAGTCCACCATCAAGTGCGTGCATTCAGAGTGATTACTCCACCTAGGATACACATTATGTGTGAATATGTTGTGGAGTAGGCGGAAGTCATGAGTCATCTTGGTCGCTGGGAGGTAGTTGCCTCGATTCTAGTAGATCAGTCGGTCGCAAAGAAATCGCGTATGGCGATCTCTTTCACGCACACTCTTGAGATTCTTCTCGCTAGCATGAACCTCACCACGCTCCATCTCCATAATCCATGCTAGTACACCAACATAAACTATGGCTTACCGCCTTCCCATGGGAATAGTGAACTGTAGAGGCTCCAGCAATGGGTCCCGTATGTGGGTGTAGAAGGCTCGGACAGTACTCTCACACGCACGTGACTTGCCTTCAAATATGGGGCCCCATCCAGCGTCCAACAGGAGGTCCATCAATGGATATAACCCAAATAGCTTTTCGTCTATGTGTGCTTTACAGAGAACTCTACAACCCTGGAACCTACCATGCGCGACGCCCCGCGGTAGGGTCCTTTTAAGCGGAATTTGGGGATCGAGATCCCGCTTCAGCCAATGCTCTCGTGCGGCGCTTGTACTTGCTTCGACGCCCAATTTCTTCCTTAGACGGGTTGGACAGCTAGGCCCAGCTTCATCTGTGGAAGCCCTCTTCTTTCCCGTGAGGGAAAGAAGTGTGGAGAGAGAGAAGATCGTAACCACTAGCTCAAAAAGAGCTATGGAAGTCGAAAAAGCTTGGGAATAGGGTGGATTGTGAGGCTTGTGTGTTATGAGACACAAAGGTGTAGGCTTTATGCTCAAATAGGTAGGAAATAGCGAAAATGGAGAGTTGTATGAGATGGGTTTGAGGAATATGATGGAGGGTGGGTATGTAATGAAGAAAAAAAGTAGGGAGATTTGAGAAGAAAAGTGAGATTTTTGAGAGGTTTGGAGGGTGTAGAAGCTAGGTGGGGGCATTAAAATGAAGCAAAACGGGAATAAGAGAGGGTCCCACATGATTTCGTGGCCCCCACATGAGTGCACAAGGTCGGCCTACTGGATGCCGTTTGGGCCCCCGAGTTCGTTTGAGATGTTTTCGGAGTCCATCTCGCGCATATTCAGGCGTTCTGGTCATTTGAGTGTGGAATACGCTGAATTATCGTCTAAACTCGTTGATTGACGGTCTAGAGAGGAATTGAGATCATCTCACATGATCACAGATGCATACGGGTCCTGTTTCAACGATCAGTTTCGCCCGTTGGTGAAACTTAGAATCCTACGTTCGTTTCTACGTTTTAACGCTCCCTCCTAATTCAAAGAACGTCAATGTGCGTTGTGTTACCATAACCTAGGTACAGTTTAATCCAAATCATACTTTGATACCAACTTGTAACGCCCTAAAAATCGGGGGTCGAGCAAAGGCTCAACTCCCGAGATCCGTCGCATCACTTATGCAACATAGATAATGATGATTAAATGTTGTCCGTATTAGCACAATAAACATAAATGAGATTACACTAAATCAGCATATCATACTCCAAAAATAATTAAATTAAGCAAGTAGAAGACTGTGATAGATATATAAGGTATATAAGTGGTTATAAACCCCTAAAGTATGATCATGTCATCAGACTGAATATATACATGTTTGTTCCAAAATATACAAAATGACAAAGTGTAATGTCCAACTAATTCGTATCCCTGTAATCCCGTCGATTAGTACATGGTCTACATAGACTCGCCTGATAGCTGCATATAGGAGAACTCTTCCTCATCGTCGTAAAAGTCAGGCTCCACTTCATAAGCATCGCCATCGTCTGCAGCTAAAACAGAGTCTGGTTGGTGTTTTAAAACACCGTCCTAGAGTGGGAGTGAGTGATCAACTCAGTGGTACTATAAGGCAAAGGTTAAATGTTATCAATTCAATCAAACAGTAATGATAAAGCAGTACAACACTCATGTCCTAAGTACTCTTGTTAATGCAGGAATGATATGCTATAATGATGCATGTCCTCGCCTACACTCCCTCAGCGACACCATCTCACGGTCACGCATGCTACTCCCACTATGCTCTTCCACGCCAAAGGCACATGTAATGCGGTGCATGGTCGTGTTAGCTGAGTTCTTGATTAGGCTTATTCATACAGCAGATTCAGGAAGCTAAGGTACCTCCCTTTATATCATTTACCCAAACGATGATCCATCTAGGGTCGTCAATCCTAGTTAATCATATACGATAGGCAAGTTATAAGGCAACATCACCCCTGATTTAAAAGCAGCGGATAGGCAAGTTCAGGTCGTTACGGGAGGCTCGTCACCTCAGCGTAGACCTAGTTTATACTCGAGGTCACTATGGGAAGGCTCATCACCTTAGCATAGACCGATAACTCGAATACATTGTCTTATACACCACCATATTCGGCTCACAAGTTTGAATTACTCATTGGTCACTACGGGGAGGCTCATCACCCTAGCGTACGCCGACAGCTTGACAACGGTGTCCCATACACCACCATGTCTGGCTCATGAGTCTTAGCGGATCGTGATACCAAGGTTGAAACAGTCTTTTCATTGGTAAGTGGTAACGTCCATATATGGTAAACACATATTATGCCAATCGGGTTACTTGACAAGTTCAATTGGTACGAGCGCACGTTAAATTATTTGACATGAAGCGCATACGCACTCCTCGTGGCCTAACCACTGTCAATAATCACCGTATGACTTGGATTCATCGAACGTGTCCGTTGTGGCGAAACTAACATGGCCACTCGATTGGAAACTGTTACCGATTGCCTAGACTACGTATTAGTCCCAATCATACTCAAGTACAATAGGCATTCATATGTGATAGTCAAAACAGTATTTAACAACTAATTCAAATATAAATCTCATTTGAGCATTTTAACACACATAGTGAGCATGTTATCATTCATATGTATTTCATCCATAAGTCACGTAGTAGCTAGGTAGGTTACATGAAGGAGTTGTGACTATAGATAAGGTGATTGAGAATCCTATCTCAACACCCTTATTAAATGAAATACATCAAACAATTTCTCATTCAGGCATTTTACCAAACACTTAGACTACTCATTACTACATACATGAAGTAAATCAATTATAACATATATTAGGGCAAACCCTTTTTCAAAGGAGTTGTCATACATCCAACAATCATTTATTCTCAAATAATAACCATGGCAAGCATGAATCAAAATTTCATATTCATTCAAATATTTCAACAAACACATGGAATGCATTTAGTGTACAACCTAGTTTACATATATATGATATATCTAAAATGTCGTAACTAAGATCATATGGCAACAATCGATTCAGACATAAATCATTGCTGACATTGAAGGCCTTGAAAACCATAACATAAACATTTATAGTCTGCACCTTTCATCGGTACGCTCGTTACGAACTCGGTTCGTACACCTCGTCCTTGTCTACGGCACAACGACTACCTAAACATTGAAATAGGTTAGCTATTTCACCGATTTCTCTATTTGGATTCATAAGACATATTAGGGTTAGGATTTCTTACTCAAAAACAGAGTTGGATTCGACGGTGGAGCAACGGGGGAGAGGTGATTCGGTACGTGGAGTAGTGGGAGTGAATCCCAGCAACAATCCACAGATCTCTCACACTTCTCTTGACTCTTTTCTCTTCTTTCCTTTCTTCTCTCTCCTAGGGTTAAAAAAATTCGTATGAAATGAGAGAGAGATGGGTTAAGGCCCTTATATAGGCTAAGAAGTGATGTCAATGGACCCAGGGTCATGGTATACTTAGGTTATAGCCAAAAGTCGTCTGTTTCGGGCCAACGAAGCTCATCTAGAGGTCCATTGCTCGCATACGATCTAAAGAAAGTTCTCTGAAAATGGATCTATGCCAGGTTAAGGTTTCTGTCCGATCGGATTAGTGGTTCGATCGTAGAGGACTCATTTCAGTTCAACAGTCACCATCACTCGATCAGGGCCGCAAGTATACTGCTAGGTGCAGGAAAATTTTCCTGATCCAAGGGTTAGTTGGGTCAGAATCTGACGGTTTGAAATCTTAAATTTGGCCTGCAAGCGAACGGCCCAATTCACTTAAGTTTGAGTTTATTTTCTAAAGATATTTGCATTTCTCACATACTTTTCTCTAGGCTCAAGTTGTGCGTTTCTGGATACTATTTGGACTTAATTCCTACAATGATTGTCAAGCCCAGTAAGGCGGTCATAACCGTATAGTTTCACGGTAATCGGACTTTCGACGCGCAGTCCAGGTCCGATACGGAGTTTCAATGTGCCCTCGAGAGCAACCGGGTTTTGAGATTGATCTTAGGTTTCTAGGTAATGTTGGATTGGTGATTCTATTAGTTTTGGGTCTTGTGGTTCGTATAGATAGTGGTTCAAGATAATTCTCCGATTAATTTAACTTAGTACTTAACTAATTTTCGTCTAATTTCTAAAGAATTCAATCCTTAGTGATTTCTGCCTGAGGTGATACTCGGGTCTTTGTACGGATTTTTTCGAGATGTTACATGGAGTTTTCCCCCTTGTGCACGTTGAGTGCTTAGAACTGATGCATGATTAGTATGCGCGACTCATGCATCTGGCATTGCATTTCATGGATATTATTTGTCATTGCTTCATCAGGGCCGATGCCTCCACTGATATATCGTGGGTGGTCGTTTGTGGATACCAGAAATATTATTCGAGCATTTGGGGTACATAAGATGCTCCTAGGTGAAAGCCCCTAAACCTTCAAGGTAATGAGAAGACGCCTCAATGTCGTGACCGGGTGGAAAACATGAGCGCCCGAGTGTCTTACACCATTAGGCCGCGTCTTGCACTGTCGTGAAGTCTATTGAAATGGGATGTAGCCTTATTCGCCTGAGTGAGGGGGCATTGCTAAGCTGAGTCTGACCAGCTCGTGAATGGGTCCACTACCGTCGAGCCTTGCTAGTAATTGGCTGTCCACAAGTGGGTAGTGGGTAGTGCGGTCTTGGACAACGACAGTCATCCCGCTGTACATTAGACCCCGGTGATATTCCTTATGATAAAACTATCTTGGATATGTGGATTGGATATGAGCACTGACATTACTTCGCATTTGCATTGTCATCGGCTGTTTAAGCCTTATTGCATTGCATAGCCTTGGTACCGCTCCTTGCATTATAGCTTAACCTCTGTAAGACTAGCGGCATTAGTATTGATCATGTTTTCCTTTTGCATTCCCTATTTTCTCCTATGCACTATTGGCACACATCTTCACCACCCTCTGAGCTTTCTATAAGCTTATGCACGATTGATGCGTGTAGGAGATCTTAGGTCAGTGCAGTAGCGGAGGAGCTGTGGATTTGGTTGGCGCGAGCTAAAGCCTGTTGCAGACCTTTCCTTCCCTTTTTTTTATATTATGTATTTTCTTTTGAGCCTTGTACCTGTAAAGTTTAAATTCATAGTGGATTTTGCAATGTGTTCCTTAGTTTATTTCTGATTTGCTTGCTATGATCTTGGGTATGCTCGATTTGGTTTGGAATTGTGATATGAAAATTCTCCTTATAGGATCTCAGGATCGGAACCTGAGCCAGGAACCGAGAATGGGGTACTACGGAGGCTGTTGCGACCGGAACCGGCTATCGGATTCCTTGTAGGTCCGGTCATTGAGTCTGGGGTATGACAGAGTTGGCCCGAGCTCGACTCGACTCGGATCGGTCTATAACTCAAACTTTGCTCAGATTGGACTAACTCGACTTTACTCGGTTAGTTTATATAAATATCAACTTCTTAATAATAATAAAAAACCATATTCCCCATTTACCCCCCCCCCCCCCCCCCGAAGTAGCCGAGCCACTTGTTCAGCTATCTTGACTCACTGCCCTGCTTGCTCGCCCACATTTCGTCCTCCGTCATCATTGCCGTGCTCTACTCGCTCCTGTCTATCAATGCCCTGCTCGTCTGTCTGGTAAATAATCAAACCATATCCCCTTTTTCTCATGATTTTTGGGCATTCAGCCAGACGTTGTCCATGGTTGGTCAATTAATTAATTAATTAATTAATTAATTAATTATATAACATATTACATATATTAAAAAATCAAACTCGACTGGCCAAATCAAACTCGGCTGGCCACCCCGCTATCCATGGCAGTCCGATTGTCGGTCGGTGCAAAAATTTGTTAATATATATTATATATTTATATTATTATAATTATAATTATATATATATATTATAATATATATTATATTACTTATTAAATAAAAATGGTAAACCTTATATATTATACATAAAAAAATCCACACACACACACACATATATTAAAAATCCTAAAACTTTATAAAGATGGATGGATGGTTGGATGCACGGATGGATGGATGGATGGATGGATGGATGCACAGATGGATGTATATTGTATAATCTAATATATATATATATATATATATATATATATATATATATATATATATATATATATATATATATATATATATTATATATTATTATATATATTACTATTAGATTGGTAATGTTAGTTATGTGATATGTGAATGTTAATATTAGAATTTAGATTGTTAATAAATTAATGTTATATTTTTATTATTATAATATTATTGTTAGTTATCAATTATGTGATTTTAAATGTTACATTTTTAAATTAATGTTAATATTAATATTAATTTTTTATTATTGTTATTGTTAATGCTAATATTAATGTTAAATTGAGGTTATTGTTATTGTTAATTTGTTATTATTCAATTAGTTACATTATTATTTTCTTTTATATTTTATTATTGTAGTATAAGATAATTAATTGTCCATTTGAGGATTTCTATATTGTTAGATATAGATTCAATGTATTTTTTGAAGCATAGAATTTAAATTGTCCCATTTTTTGGACAATTAAATGTTGAGTAGATAAGAATGTTTTCATTTACTCTAATTTAAATGTATATGCTTGTTTCAGTTCGTCTCTCCTATTTTCTCTTAATATATTTCTTACATTTATTTTCATTATAAAAAATCTACACTTTGTATGGATAGTTAACGTAAGAATCAAATACATGATTAATATATTTAGAGAGATAAAGGGAGATGGTGCCGAAATTTTGACGTTATATTTAAATTGAAAAATGAAAGTATTACAATATATTCAACCTTAAATGGGTTACTGATTTAGACACTTAAAAAATTCTAGAAAATTTAGAGGGCATTTAAGTAGACACCACTTTGTATTAGTAAGTACCTAAAAGTTAGTTTCCTGTGAGATGTGTACTTCACTGATAAATACACCCACACTTTATAGTTTTTGGTAATAAATAAAGTTTTGTTTAGGCACGCATATTTTGAAATTGATATTAAGAGTAATTTTAATTTTGGTTATCCCATGCTCTCCATGTTGAATTGTTGGCAGTTTCCTCCATTTAAGTGAAGTATGAAAGTTAAAAAAAAAACAAAAAAAAAAAAAAAAACCCACAATTGTAATAATAAGGAGAGCACACCTTTGGTGTGGTGAATCCAACACCAAAGGACTTTTGCCTTAAATTTTATTTTTTTCATTTTTTTTAAAAGAATATGGTGGAAAATTATATTTTTTTGTAATCTAAGAATTATTTTTTAACAGAAATTCAGTGGTTTAATTGTACATATTTGTATCTAAGATTATTTTTTAACAATTGATTGAATGTAAAGAATTTTTTATTTTGTTTTTATATCAAATGAGTGGAAATTATTGTTATTTTTTTAAAATTTAAAACTAATATTCAAATGATTTGTAATATCACATGAAAAAGAATATTGAGAAGTTAAAAAAATTTAACAATGTTTGAGAAAAATTGAGATTATTAAAAAAAAAAAACCGTGATTTAATAAAAATCTATTTTTGGGAAAAAAAGAATATTGAATAAAGTTGATAATTTTGAAAAAAAAAAAAAGAATTTGATTTTGAGAAAAAAATAATATCCTGAAAAAGAAAATTAAAAAGATTAAAAATAATATGAAAAATTTGACAACTTTGAAAAATGAAAATATTTTGAAAAAGAAAATGAGAGTTTGTATTTTGAAAAATAAAATAAAATTGTTCGATAAAAATTGACAAGTTTGAAAAAAAAATTGCTTTAAAAAAATGGAGAAGCTTAAAAGAATTGATAATTTTAAGATAAAACGATATTTTAAAAAAAGATACTTTAACAAAAAATAGACATTTTAAAACGGCAAATAAAGAAGTTGAAAAAAATTGTGATATTGAAAAATAATTAAAAATGTTTAAAAATTAAAATTAAAAGAAAAAGTTATTTATAAAAACACTGAGATTTTGAAATATATATATATATATATATATATCATTATAAAAAAATTGAAAAGTTGAAAACAAAATAACGCTTTTGAAGAAAAAAATCAGCATTTTGAAATTTTTGAGAAAAAAATAAAATTTGAGAAAATTTTAGAGATTTTGAAAATAATCAGAATTTGTATTTTATTTTATTTTTTAAATATTTGATAATGAAAATGATATTTTGTTAAAAGTTTTCAAAGAAAAATTAAGAGTAAAAAAAAATATACATTTTGAAAAAATTGTGATTTTTAAATGGGAATTGAGATTTACCTGTAAAAAAAAAACATTTTTTAATAAATTGTTAGGCACATCCGCTAATTGAACCTTTAATCGTTTTTGGACAATCTAATCAGTCCAGATTGAAGAGTAAATAACTTCAAATGTTTAAATCAAATTTCACTGAAATTGTTGATCAATGTTGTATGCCAAATATCTTTCTCCTATGTAGCCTGATCGGGGTGAGTAACTAGTCAAATTGAGGGTGTTGATTAGTAAAATAGAGTGAATGGACCAGACATTTAAAATGGGTCAAATACTTTGGTCAAAATTGTGACCTAACTTACTCACCTCGTGAGAATCTAAGAATTGATGTTAGTAAGTTTTTTGGACACCATTATGATGTGTGTCGAACATCAACACTGTGCATTTGATATGTCCCCTTTAGGTCATGAGATATCTAAAAAATCATCCGTATATGAAACTCAAGTGGGCATATTATCTAAAACTATATGAATACATCCTAAAAATATATAAAAGCACTTGGTGGGGCCCACATGAGTTTTCAATGCGGCTGAAAATTGGTCTGACCCCTCGTCCAAGTGGGACACACATAATAAGTGGGTTGGATATGTGAATCACATTTAGGCAGACCCAATTGTATATGTTTCATCCATGTCGTACATCTATTTTTACATATGATTTTATGGTATAAGGCCAAAGTAAGATGGTTTTTAATGTTGAACATTCAATCACTACTATTTTCCTTTGGTATGGTCCATCTTAGATTTAGATATTGCTCATTTTTTGGTTCAAGCCCTAAATGGATCTTCAGAAATGGATAGATGGCAGGGATGAAGCATATTCATCATAATAGGGTCCACATAGCACTTGCCACTACCCACCTAACCGGCGGCGGCGTCACGAGCCAAACCACGCAAGGAAACTAATTGCGTCATACCCCGCCCAAATTATGATTCGTCCGTCCCAGGCTTATGGGGGCCTATCTTGATGTAAAAGTTTAATCCACGCCGTCCATCCATATTTAGAGATCATTTTAGGGTGTAGAGCAAAAAATTAGGTGGGAAAAAATGTTTAAGTGGATTGCAAAGTGGGGATTGAGCGTGCACCATTGAAAGCTTCTTCGTACCTGCGAAAGTTTTGGATCAAGCTGATATTTGTGTTTTCACTTCATCCAGGTATACATGACCTTATGAATAGGTTGGATAGTAAAAAATCATCATGGTGGCCCTTCAAAAGGTTCCAATAGTGGATATCATTATCACCACTTCTTCCTTTAGTGTGGCACACTGGAGCTGTGGACTTGCCTCGTTTTTCTATAATATTCTAAAATGATCTAAGGAAAGGGATTAGTAGCCCGGATAAAATATTTAAATAACATTGGGCCCCAATGTGTCATTGTCCGTGGGTAGGACGCAATCCGCTTGCCCTTAAGCAGCTAATCCACAGAGGCGGATTTCCTGTGGAAGCCTTTCACAAGTTTGTGCGCAGGGAATCTGGATGGGGCCTAAAGCAGTATTTGTGAGAAAGCAACTCCGTCTATCCATTTTATAGCTTATTTTAAGACATAGGGTAAAAATCAAAGGTGCATCAAAAACTCAAATGGGTCACATGAGAGGAAACGGTGGGGATTTAGTGACTAGCATTGAAACATTTACATTACCACAAAAGTTTTGTATCCGTGTAACTTTTAGTATTTTCATTTCATCTCTGTGAAAGTGACCTTATATACCATTTGAATGGAATATAAACATTAAGGTAGAGCCCAGGAAGGTTTCAACCGTAGGTATTCCTTTCCCCACTTTTTCATTTCGTATGACCCACTTAAATTTTGGATCCTTTCCATTCTTGGCTTCTTGTTCTAAAATGAGCTCAAAAAATGGATGGACAAATCAATTTCTAATAAACATAACGGTGGACCCATCTTGCATTCCAGCGTAGGTACTTGCTGCACAAGTCTTTTGCAAGGAATCCGCATCCCAAATCCGCGAAAATGGATTGGCTAACCCTGCCACCATGGCTGGTGGTCTGTGCTCCATGGCCCCACCACGACGTATGTGTTTATTTCGTTCATCCATTTTTACAAATCATTTTAGGGCTTTGTCCGAAACATGAGAGATATAAATCTCAGGTGGACCGCACCATATGAAAATAATAGTGATCGGATATCCACCATTAAAAAACTCCTAAGGCCCACTGTACTGTTGATTTGACATACAATATTTTGATTAGGCCATACAGGCCCAGATGAAGAAAAAAACCAAAATAAGCTTGATCCAAAACTTTTATAGCCCTCGAAATGTTTTTAATGGTCACGATCATTCAACGCTTTTTCCTATAATGTGGTCCACTTGAGATTGGGATATATCTCATTTCTTATGCCACATTATAAAAAAAATATTTAAAAATATATGGACGGCATGGATGAAACAAATACATCATGGTGGGGTCCACAGAGCACCGACCACCAGCCATTGGTGGGTGTATGGGGGAGTAGCCAATCCGTTTCCCTAAGCCGTGTCGCTCTCTCTCTCTCTCTCCATAATAAAAAGATTCCCAAAATCGCGCGCGCTCTCTGCCCCCCAAAATCCAAACCCCTCTCTTCCCCAAACTCAAAAAATCCCTAAAATCGTGCGCTTTCTACCCCAAAAATCCAGATCTCTCTCCCTCCCACTCTCTCTCCCCTCTCTCTCAGGCAATCAAATTATCATCGCCGGAAGCAGAGATCGCCCTATTTTGACAGCCACGATGGTACGCCTGTTGACGCACAGTGGTCGACGGAGACGGAGAAGAAGGGGCCGGAGATGGAAGATTTGTTTTTGGGGAGGGGTTGCAATGAAGATTGCCGCTTTTGAGATGAATGAGTAGAGAGATTTGGGCATCCGGTAGCGGAATGGCGTCTGTTGGGTGAATGTCAGCTATCTAAAGGTGTTTTTGTAACAGAGATGTGGAGACGGGTTGATGGTGATGCAGCAGAATGGCTTGATGGTGATGCAGTAATGTGGAGATGGGCTTAGTTGCCAAACCAGATCTTTAGATTCTCAATCTAATCAAGTGCATCTTGCAATTTCAATAGTTCATCTTGCAACTTTTTCACACTGTTCTCTAATAAAATTAACCTGCAAAGCAATGGCTGATTCTTCAGTTTCTCTTTTCTCACAGGCTTGGATTATGATATATTTATTGTTTGAGTTATTTTCAGGTTAAGAGAGATTTACCTCGACAACGGGTAGACAGAGGAAGCAGTGCTAGGGTAAATTCTCAGTCTATCACTTGTCCGATAGTTACATGGAGGGGGCCCACCTATCCACTGGGATGTATCGATGATCCTGTACATAATGCATCTGTATTGTTTTGCAGGATTAATTTGTTTCAGGCATTCCCAATAAGATTGTTAAGATCATACGTTCAATGTTATTATTATTTTTTTAATGTGGTCGAGCAACAGTGGAAGATAATAGTAAGGAGCACCAGTGCACCAAATAGATAACCTCTTAATTTGAAATGTTTTTTTCTAGCTGAGCTATGGACTATGGAGTTAGTTATATAGAATTTGCTTGTGTCCTTGATTTTTAGATATTCAAGTATATGTCGGATGGTGCAAAAGCTTGTAAACGTTTTGAAGCAGATCGATCCAAGAGACCATTACAGGATTGAAATGACTGGTTCACTGTTAGAAAAGTTGTGAGTTCTTTTTAACTTGATGAAGCATCAATTAGCATATGAACACTAATATTTTCTTGACAATCATATTCTTTTATGTGTGGCAGTTTCTTTTTATTTTTTATTTTTCTGCTAGTTTTATGTACAGAAGTCAATCGTGAGTTCCTGAAACAATTATATGAGTCTCTCTGTGCTGAATTAACTTGCTTGAATTAGAGAAGATCCTAACCCATATGCTATGTGAATGCTCTAATATCACGTTCAGTCCATGTGACACATGGCATGTGTATGATGGATGGACCATTCATCTGGCAGGCCTCGTAGTGGATTTGTCGTAACCCAAAATACATGTTGGATGGATGATCCTAACTGTTTCACCAGAAGCATCAATAGAGAAAAAGGGACTGTAAAAAAGTTTGACTAATGTTTCACTTTTGATGAATAAAAGTTCTCCTGCCTGTAAATTAGGATAATTTGGTGTGATTTTTCTTGGCAATCAGCAATCCATGCATGTTGGAGTCCTCAAATGAGCAGCCTAGATATACATTTGAGGGGATGGTGACAGGCCAGGTTGGCCCATCACTTTTGCATTCCAACTCCATCAGTCGCTGCTTTGAAGAACTCGAGCTCGGCAGACATTAGTAAGCAAGAAAATTTGCAGATGGTTCGTGCATTTTGAGTTCTTGTTCCTTGTCAGTTTGAGACTGAATCACTATGATAAGTGAGTTTCCTATTAACTTGCTCAAAACTTTGTCAGTCAAGCTGACTATTGGTTTGTGCTAGAAAATATCTGACGTGGTGCCATTTTGTTTCTACATATGGTTTCCTTTTTAACTTTTTTCCTTCTTTTCTTTCAGATCCTTCCCTGTTTTGCCTTTACAAGGCCTTCAAAAAAGCCATGAAGGCCTTTAAGCTTTTTGCCTGATGGTACTTGCTCTAACAACCGCTACAGTTCACAGTAAATATTTTGGCTATTATTTATGTGGGCATATTCTCATGTAGTGGAATATAGACCTCCATGTGGTCTAATGGTCCACCCAGGTTTAACCTTTGATGAAGTTTGTTCTTTTGTAGGTTGTGTTCCGTCCTGACCATGATAATTTTAACAAATTAAAATCAGAATGTGCTGATTTCCTGAAGTGGGCAATAAAACTTTAATTGGGAGACATTAATCTGATGACTGATCAAGCTTGCAACTGGTAGGTAATTTTTATTGAACTGATCAGTTCTGTCTCTGCCTATATTCACTCCACGTAACCATTGGAAAATTGTATTTGTTGTTCACCTAATCATTATGTCTCTGATTATTATCTATTTGTTACCAATTTTACATGTTGATTTTTCAGGAGATGTCCACCTGTTTTATTAATCGATTAGCAGAAGAGTATACTCCATATATTGATATAGTTCAACCAATCCAAGTAGCAGTATACGAAATGAAACTGGGATTATCATCACAAGGCCTTCTATGTCAGGTGCTGCACAGAAAGCATATTGACCGGATGCTGCACAGAAAGCATATCTAAATAAAGCTAAGACAATATTGACCGGATTCTGGTATGTGTATAATCATCACAAGGCCTTCTATGTTTTCATTTGGCTCAGGCCTCTGCCTGACTATAATATTACCCTACAGGAAACATTGTATTCGTTCATGCAATCTCCTAGAGGATGTGTGGTAGAAGCTCCTTCTATTGAACCAAACTCCTTGCAGGCGCAGCCTATATTTTCAACTCCTGACCTGGATGCTTCTGAGAACATATTGGGAATGGACATGAACTTGCTGAAGAAATTGCTATCTATTCTAAGAGATATTGGTCCTGATAAATCGGTCAGTGATCAGCAATTACTTGATTACTTCTATCATGGTGTTAAAAAATGGTTTTTGTACGGTAGTAATGGTTGTTATGTAGTGGCAATGGTGGTGCTTGTTTCGCGATACAGGGCTGTAAAGTCCAATTAGAAAAGAAAAAAGAAAAACAAAATGGCCCTAAGGGGCCATAACAGCTGTTATGGGTCTGTAATGGGTTGATACGGGTCTTTAACAGGCTGATATGGGACCAATAAATTCTTCCTTAATTCTTCACTATTGGTGCACGTCTCTCACGTATCCAAGGGTTTTTTCTCTGGCTTGCTTATGCTACTTGATTTATTTGTATGCATTATTTTAGCTGAATTTTGATAGCAAGACAACTTGGTGGAAATGCTTCCTTTGCATCACAGGTCTCAATCCTTCAACTTCATGCCACTCTTTACCATATTATTCTTGTCCTTGTAGCATGGTCGATGTCCACACACTACTGTTTCGTTCAAACAATCCTGTTGAACGTGTAAGTCCTATCAATTCCAGGGCTGCATGTACAAACATGCGCTCCAGAAGTATCAAATACCTTTTTTTTAAAAAAAATAAAATAAAATTGTTCATGCACCAAACACATTCATTATGCCTTCTTTAACTTGTTTGATATGGATTAATGTTTGCTTTTCCATTTTTCTATATGAGATGATCCTTGGCAGATTTTCTATATTGTCCACAAATTCAACGATCTTTAGACCATCCATAGCTGATTGTACAAACTCATGAGTAGAGTAGCAAGTATGTTTTCTTGTGATAAGCTGGTTAGCTGAGCATGTTTGACAATTTTTTCCATCATTAGGAATATTACATTTGTTGTTTGATTTAGAGTGCATACATTTGAAGACATTTTTGTAAAATATGGAAAGAAATCATTCCACCGCTGCTGTGAACTTATAGTTGTCTCAGGATTGTGATAAGCCGTAATTATGGCATGTGATTGGAAATCGTTGATCTTTTCTCATGTCATTCTTAATCTTTTGTGCAGCTTTCTAGTTGATCTACTTTGCTACAAGGGGTTGTTTTATTGCCTCAACATCGAGATATTCTATAGTTAAGATGCTTATGCATGCAGAACTGGAAAATGGAGTCTTCTTCATAGAGTTCTAATTTCTTCCTAATAATGGAAAATGATAAGTAGACATTTTTTTAACATTATATATTTTGTTTTGAGCTAAAAGTGGGATGGGAACTACCGTATTGAACGTAGAAAGATGAGTCCTCTGCCTAAGCTCTACTCTCACTATTAAATATAATAAAGCTTGAGCTTGTTTGATCCACTCTCATGTTTACAGTTCCATATTTACCTTGGAATCCTATTGCAACAAATGTTCCAAAACAGTGTTACCTGTTTTGCATGTTAATCCTGCTGGTCTCATGGATGTCAGCATTCTCACAAAATGGTATGCTTAAGCAATTATCCTCTGGCAGTTTTGCTCATATGATGATCTATTATTCCACATACAAAAATCAAAATATGACAAAAGCGTGCCACCAAGGGGTAGTTTGAATGCACAGAATCATTCACTTAAAGAATTTAATAGATACTGAAGGCTTCCGCAATTTTGATGCCATAAGTATGGTGGAAAATGCCTTCCATAAAAATTTCGTATATAGACTTACATGGAAACAACTGGCATACTGTTATCGTCTGAAGGATTTCAGACAAGGTCCCTCTGATCTTTCCTGCTGCAACCGTACTCCAGCAGATGCAATCCAATTATATGTGGCCCGGATTTCAGGAGAGCATATTCACATTGTAGGACTGCTGGACCTTTTGCATGTGGCTACGTTGGTACATGTTTTGTGGCTATTTGAATTTTTCGATCATGAACATGACTTCTAGAAGCTTTCATCCAAACAAAAAACCCGAAAATCCATTGAATTCCAATCTGGGCATCCACATGAAATGAGAAAATCCATTGAACTCCAATCTGGGCATCCACAGGAAATGAGAAAAATAAAAAAGAAAAGGAAAAACTAGAATCCTTTCAACCCCTGGTTGAGAAGCTAAAGATCCACCATGAAACCAATTTACCCCTAGGCCCTAGGATACAGTAGACAAATCCAAAAACTCATCACTGATTTATGTTACGCCCCTTGAATCCAGGCTTATAATGCCTACACTTTTGCATTAAGAGTGGCCTCCAAGAAAGAGTCAGCCCAACATGCACTGAAAATATTCAAAACTTCTTGAGTGCATTCTAGCCTTAGAGCTTTATTTGAATCCAACAGACCCGAAAATTGCTAATTTCGCGCTGCCTTTATCATCTCTAATTCCACCCTACAAACCAGCCTAGATATACAAGCTCCATTGGCCCACGTTGCTTGATGGGATCCTGGAGCAGTATGAATTTAATGCTGGAAAGGTAAATTGTAGTTCCCCATTTGCATGCAAGAGATGCAGGGTAATCACTAATTTCTTTCTTCTTTTTATTTATTTATTTATTTTATTTTTTGTCACTGAATGATGCATCTCTGGTTTCCCCTCCATTCAGGTCTTCATCGTCAACCTTCTGGTAAACATTGTTCGTGATAGTCTATCCACCATTCAAAGGCACGTGGCAACTCCATTATTTCTATTTTGGTTAACTTGCTTGTTTGACATAATATATGACACAAATTGAGACTGCAGTTTAGAGGAATTTGTTCAAACAGCCAGTGTAGGAGAATTCAAGAAATGCCTCGAACTTCTTGTTGCTTTTCATGGACAGCTCAATACCAGTGTCCGCTTGAAAGCTCATTCAAGGTGAGGTTTAGATGTCCTGAGCATTCCTTCTACAAAATACCCATAACTGAAGCCTCGGATTCATCTTTACAATTTATATAGAGAAAACTCATTGTCACGCCCCAGACTCGGTAACTGGATTCACAAGGAACCCGATAGCCGGTTCCGGCCGCATCAGCCTTCGTGGAACCCCATTCTCGGCTCTTGACACCAGGTTCCGATCCTGGGATTCTAAAAGGAGGATTTTCATGTCATAAATCTAATCCAATAGAGCATACCCAAGATCATAACATAGTAACCACAGATAATAACTACAGGAACACATCCTAAAATCCACTAAGAATTAAAACTTTTATACAAGCTACAAAGCTCAAAGGAGATACATAATCAGGACAATAGGCAACCCCAAAAAGGTCCTTGGCATGCTTCTCGCTCCTTAGCTACTGTGGTTGCCTAGAATCACCTGCATGCATTAATTGTGCATAAACTTATAGGAAGCTTAGAGGGCGGTATAAGTGTGTGTAATACCAGTGCTGGAAAAAAATATCAGACAATGTAGAAGCTCAGCATGAGCCATGATCAATATCAATGCCACTAGCCATACCAAGGCTAAGCTATGATAATCATGAATGCAGTAAGCCGTGTTAAGGCTATGCAATGCAACATATGAGTACTGGGTGTCATACCAAGGCGATGCACAAGAGGCCTACATATCCAATGTCACATGCAAAGTGCAAATGCAACCATTTCAGTCTTCATTTTCAGTCCATAAATCATATGCAATTCTACTATAGAGAAACCACCGGGGTCAAATACACTACCAGTCGATTGCCGCTCTCCTAGCTGCACAGTCTAACGAGCGTAAGAGACCTTACTACCCGCCTGTGGATAGCCAATCACTAGCAAGGCTCGACGGTAGTGGACCCATTCACGAGCTGGTCAAACTCAGCCTAGCTATCGCCCCCTAACTTAACTAGGTAAGGCCACACCCCCTTTCAACCGACCACACTACAGTGGGAGTCGCGGCTTAATAGTATAAGGCACTCGTGCGCTTATGTTTTCCAATCGGTCTCGACGTTGAGGCGTCTCTTGATACTATGAAGGTTTAGGGGCTTTCACCTAAGGATATCTTATGTGCCCTAAATGTTGAAGAGGTATTTTCGGTGTCCAATAACGGCAATCCACGACGTACCAGTGGAGGCATCGACCCTGATGAAGCGAGGGCGAATAATATCATGCAATGCAATGCCAGATGCATGAATCATACATATTAATCATGCATTATCCCCAAGCATCCAACGTGTTCAAGAGAGGAACTTCATCTATCTGGGAAGCTATCATATAATGCCCAATGGCATAACCATGACCACACACATAATGTCAATCAAGCATACAATGATGTACACTCCTATCTAAGAAGGGACCAAGTTTAGGTACTTAGACAATTTCCCTAAGGAATTAACCTCCAGTGGGGGCCCAATAGTCTGGACAGCTCACAAAACTAAGGAAAACAATGATATGGGCCTAAATAGATGAAACAGGCCTAGCAAGGGTCTATGGTGGGCCTTTAACCACCCATAGAAACCCATGGGCCTATCTTAGGGCCACCAATGTGGACATCCAACCACAATTGGTCCCTAAGGGGTAACTGTCACGCCTTAAACTCGGAAACCGGGCTCACAAAATTTTCGATTGCCGAATCTGGTGCCGACAGCCTCCATAGTACCCCATTCTCAGCTCTAGGCACCAAACACCAGGTTCTGATCCTGGGATACTATAAAGAAGATTTTTCAATGTACATTTATCTTGTAAGAAGCATAATCATAAGTTTACCCAATTCACAAAGGCAACATCATCATCATCATATATCTACTAATATAAACATTTGAATACAATGCTGAAAGGGAAACATATATGTTAAAATCAAAGCTCTAGGAGTCCGATGCACGCTCTAAGCTCAACGCTGCTGCGACTTAACGCCACCTGCATGCATCTATTATGCATAAGCTTATAGAAAGCTTAGATGGTGATGTAAGTGTGTGCACAAGATAAGTGCCAAGTATTCAATACAATGCCATAATCATACAATGTCAGAAATACTGTCAACATAATGAATTATATGATATTATAGTAAGCGGAAACATACTGGTAAGTCTACGAGTCATACAATATCAGTGTACGCAATGCGGATCATAATGAGCCAAATATCATATACTGAGGATGCAAAGCAATATACAAATCTTGTTAAGTCCATCTAGGCCATATAAGTGCAGAAACGTAGCAACCCAAAATACCATATGCTGCGGATGTAATGCAATATGCGATGTGAATGAAATGACTAAGCTGGAGTGTGAGGTCGGGATGATAGTACGTAGTATCGCAGGCTATGGGGTCCATCACAAGTGACTTCTATCCAAATCAGTTTTATACCTAATTTGGATAGTTAGACTTAATGTGGTAAACTCCCGATTTCAGGTTAGTCGCGTGCCCTAATCGAAATTCTGGTCATTGCGAATATACACGTAACAACTAGTTGCGCACTACCAACCCGAGTGGATAGTGAATGAATGAAAAAATGAGTATGCAACTCTTGCTCAATAAATTCACATATCAGTACTGTACATCTCTGGGATTATCATCGGGGTCTAGTACACTCTACATGCAATCGCCGCCCACTGGACGCGCAACCATGTAAGTGGAAGAGACCTCACTATCCGCCTGGGCAGTAGTCAGTCAATATTTACCCTGCACGTTGATAACAGACCCAATTACGAGCTGGTCAAACTCATTTTAGCTATGCCCACTACCCTTGGGCGGGTAAGGCCATCACCCCTTCCCAACCGACCACGACACAGTGGGAGACGCAGACTGCTGGTATTCGGCACTCGGGCGCTCATGTATCCACTCGATCTTGATGTTGGGGCGTCTCATGGCCTCGGAGGTTTATGGATTTTCATACAGGGCCATCTAGGGAGGCTCGATGCTAGTAACAGATTTTCGATATCCTATCTGTCCATCCATAATATGCCTGTGGAGGCTACGGCCTTGATGTCGCTAGAGCGTACAGTAATCACAACACAATGCAAGATGCATGAGTCATACAATTCAGTTATGCATCAATCCTGCGCATACCGTGCGCTTATGTGAGACAATCTCAGTCTATCAGGGAGTCTCATAACAACCTGCCTAATAACATATGCAATGGTCAACCACATCTCATAACAAACGTGTAGATGATGTATATGGGCATGTATCATGATGCTATACTTATAATCGGTATCGACAACTGGCACTGATAATCGGCCTATACAATCGGAATCAGCAATCGGCCTCGATAATCGGGATCGGCCTTGACAATCGGAATCAGTCTCGATAATTGGAATTAGCCTCGACAATTGGAATCGGCTTCGACAATCGGAATCGGTTTCGATAATCGGAATTGGCCTCAACAATTAGAATTAGCCTTGATAATTGGCCTCGACAATCGGAATCGGCCTCGATAATCGACCTCAACAATCAGCATTGGCCTTGATAATCGGAATCGAACTTGACAATCGGCCTAACAAAGGACCTAAGGGAAGGTCACAATGTGGACATCTAACCATCATTGCCCATCAATGTGGACATTTAACTAACATCGCTCCCAAGCAGTGGCCCACATAAACATCATTACATGTATTATAGTGAAATCACATATTACATTAGTCTGCACATTCATCGCATTGGGCCTCACTCAAGGGTACATATACACCACATCGGGCCTCGCCATATGGGCCACAAATACATCACAATGGGCCTTATCAAATGGGCCATAAGTACATTACAATAGGCCATATACCCATGGGCCTCAAATACATCATAATGGGCCACATTATGCGGGCCTATATACACATCAAGTAGGCCGCATCACATGGGCCTAATACAATCAAGTGGTCCTCATACCTGGGCCTCATGTACATCAAAGCGGGCTGCATCCCATGGGCCAAACATACATCACACTGGGCCTCACTCATGGGCCTCATATACATCAAGTGGGCCGCATCAATGGGCCGCACTAATGGGCCTCATATACAACAAGTGGGCCGCATCAATTGAGCCATAAATACATTACATTAGGTCATACCACCTGGGCCTCAAATATGGGCCATAATTATATTAAAGTGGGCCTCACAGATGGGCCACAAATATATCAAAGTGAGTCATAAAACATCATATTAGGCCTCATCAAAGGCCACAAATACATAACAGGTGGGCCCTGCATATGGGCCCTCAAATACACCACATGGGCCTCATCCATGGACAGCTCAGATCAAACACGTACATCACGTGGGGGCCACATGGACGGTGTGAATAACATATATATCGCAGTGGGTCCCACTATAATGTGGGTGAGGGCTTGGATTACATCTAAAATCATTTCAATAGTGGCAGGTGTAACATGTGTATCACTGTGTATTATCATTCTATGGGGCACATGGCTCACTAATGATGATCGGCACTATCCAAACATTGTCTGTGTAAATCAGCACTGTCCAAACATTGTCCAGCACCGTCCAACACAATCTGGACGGTGTGTATAACATATATGTATCATGGTGGTGTCCACAGAACTTGTTGATGTGGTACAACATCTACATAGCTGGAGTGAGGTACACCAGTCAATATGCTCACAACAGGTGGGTCCCACTGATCTAGATAGATGGGCGGAGTGGATATAGAATAAATACATCAAGGTGGGTCCCATTGATCTAAACAGGTGGACGGCTTGGAGAAATCCATGCATCACAGTGGACCCTCGAGATGGATGGCATGGAATGAAGCACATGCATTAAGGTGGGGTCCACGTCCCCTTACTGGACAGACGGAGTGGATATAAAACACTTACATCAAGGTGGGTCCCAACCAAACTTGTTGACGTCAACACATCAGCTGGAAGGCTGGTGTGGGACCCATAGAACTTACTGACTTCAGTACAACAACTAGGGTGCTGCTCGTCCACAGATGGACAACATTGATAACACATGCATCATGTGGAGTCCACACGTGTGTGGATCTCACGGCTGCTATGCACCATATATCATGGTGGGGTCCTCACAGATGGATGGCCGGTGTGATAAGACCCATACACCATGTGTGGCCCCTCATCTGCTAAAACGGACGGATGGTGTGGGACCACAGAACCTAGTGACGCCACATCAGCAGCTATATAGCTGGTGTGATGTACCTAGCCAATTCGTCTAGTAGGTGGGTCTCACATGGGGCCCACCACATGCATATATAAATATATATAATATTATATTTTAAAAAATCCAGCGTCCAAAGGGTCTAGACATCTAGGACGGACGGTGTGGATTTAAAACCCATACATTGTGGCTAGGGTCTACACGTAGAGACGATGTGGATACAAGACATGCATCACGTGTGGGTCCCACATGGATGAATGGTGTGGATATAAAACATACCTCATGATCAGCGCCCACAGAACTTGCTGTGTCAATACAACAACAATTGTTGTTGGCCCACTGCCTATATGATGGATGGCTGGGATCAACAAATACATCATGATGGCCCCTATGTGTTGCACTCAGCACGTTATCAAGGTGGGCCCCATGTCCCATGCATGGACGGGGTGGATAATATATATACATCAAGGTGCATCTCACATGGATGGGGTCCACCGTAAGATGGACGGTGTTGATAAAACCCATACATCAGTGGTTGGCCCTACCCAGCACGTCCAAATGGACAGCTGGATGGCATGGATACATCATAGTGGGCCACACACTCATCACACAAGAGAGAGAGAGAGAGAGAGAGAGAGAGAGAGAGAGAGACCCTGCCACTATAGGCCCCTTTATACAATGCATACATCAAGTGGGTCCCATCATATATGGGCCCTCAAATCATAAAATCTAAACAAAATCACTCACCATTTTCGTTTCTTCTTGGTTCGATGAAATCTCTAGCTCCTCGGCTTCGACTTTAACGGAGGATGATGGAGATTGGACAGTGGAGATGGGAGATGAGGGGGTAGGAAGATGGGCCACACAAGCTCTCTCCCATGGAGCTTGGACGTGGGTTGCTTGGGAGTTAAAATGAGAGAGAGATGAGAGAGAGAGGTGATGAGAGAGAGGGATGGTGAGTGATGGATGAGTGTACTGGACTAGTTATGGGTTGTAAAAGAGAGTCGACTTTGGGGTTACTTGGGGGTGGGGCATGTACTTGACATGTGAAGTGATGTGTACTTGATTGATGGGATTGATGTGATGTTCTCTTGGGTTTTGCAAATACGGAGTGTTTTCTCGAACTGGGTATCGCCTCGGCATGCGAGACGCGACATCGGAACTGTGGTGATGGTGCGGTCGTAAGGGTACAAGTCTCGGGTTGAGCCGACTCTGGAATACGGGATACAACTCGAGTTCGCCCGCAAACGCCGATAATAGATCGCGGGTCACCGGAATTCGACCGCGGAAGCCTACAAAACGGTACGGGCTAGGATACGGGTCTTACAGTAGCCTATCTCTAATCGATCGTGGATCAAGGCCCAAGGCCCACATAACATCAGAAATAAAAAATGGGCAGCCATAATCATACCACATACACGCATGTCGGGCTTTGAAAGGCGGCGCAAGGCCTATCCAAAACATGGGTCCAAGGGAAACACACATAGCCCAACCCATATATACTACCATGGGCCCCAAGGGAAAGGTTAGGGCCCAACATAAAGGCCACTAACCCATATATTGTGGTGGGCCTAGTGGGCAGCCCATTGCTCAAACCACATGGGCAAATGTCATGTTCTTAGTCAAGTAAGTTGGGCCTACAACCTGGCCCAAGTATAAAGTTGATTTGGTAGGCAACCAAGGGCCCAACTACTTGTGTAATTCGACCCATTAACCCAATACAATAGTATAGTAAAAATGGCCTAAGAGTCCAATGGGCCTATTTAGAAAGTTCTAGCCCATTTGGGCCTAAAGAGCCCAACGACTAGTTACATTCATGGACTCAAATAAACCCAACTATGGTGGGCTTGAAAAGTACACTAATTAAGCCCAAGATTTGGAGGTTTAAGACATGTTTTATCCCAGAAGGGTTCTCACAATATGGTGGGCCCCCACACATTAAAATCTCAGCCCAAAAGAAATGTAAAGATACAATATGTTGCTGGAATTTCTATTTTACCAGTTTTTAGGCCTACTGGAGCCCAATAAGATAATTATCTGATTTGCACAAGCACTCAGGGTGGTCCAACACTAAATATAAGGGCCCCACCACATTGGGAGCTCACTAAAATTATCAAGAAAAGGTGGGCCACACTGCTGGACTAAAGGTCCAACAGCAATCCACATGGGGCGTCCCATATGGGCCTGGGCATCCCAATGAGCTGGACGCCCAGCCCTATGCAATGGCTAGAAGGTGGGCCTCACCTTGGGTACTCCACACTAAGGTGGGCCCTAGACAAGTGGGCCACATAATGGATAACCATTGGGATAAAACACACATCATGGTGGGCCACAAAGTTGGGTGGACAGCTAGTCCATGCTGGACGTCCCTACCATGGACGTCCAGCTAGGTGGGCTAGTCCAGCACTCGGCATAAATTCTATAGTGGCCCGTTGGGCTTGAAACTTGGTAGGTGGGTCCCAGCATGGGTGGGCCACCTCCGGATAAAATTTGAGAATTTTCTGAGCATGGAAACTATTTTTATGAATTAAGAGAAAACAATCTATCCAAAAATCTGGTTGATGCAGGAATTATAATTGTCCCCATGTTTGGGACCACATGGAGTGGGCTTGGACCCACCCAAACCCCTTGGAAATTTGGGGGAAAGTCTTACATCCGGTCAACAAGTGGGGTCCACTGGGGTGGCTCACTTCTTCCAGAATTTCAGGTGAACAAGATGATTTCTGCCATACTGCATTGCTGAACTGTCCAGAAAATTCTGGACAATTAGCCATCTTTGGCCCAACCCATGAGCCTCAATCATGGGAGGTAGGGTGTGGGCCCCATCCCACATCAAAGTGGGGTTTACACACTACAAATCCCCCAAAGAAATTTGGGGAAAAAGAATATGGAAATGGGCCTAATCAATAACCCAAAACACCTACTCTAACTGGGCTGAAATCTAGACAACAATATATGCTGTCCATGTTTTGGCCCATGCATAAAAATCAAAAGGCCCATGACCCTGATTAAACTTGTGGGGTCCACCTTGACATGCTAACAAAATTTCAGGCACTTGGTTTCATTCAAACCTCCATACAAATGGAGGTTTGGAGATCACTCAAACCATGCATGCATGGTTGGGCCTGGACGTCCATTCAAGTGGGCTTGGACGTTCACCCTACTTGAGGCCTGAGAGGTTGCTGACTTTCATTGGTGGGCCTCACCTTATCAGCAAACATGAAAGGAAATTACAGAGAAATGAGAAGGAGAAAGAGTGAGATTTAGCCATAGGTGGGTGGTCCCGCCACTAATGGACCACCCATACACCATCCACACTATTACTATCCTTATGAACTTCATGCATGACAAATTACATGGAAAATAAAGTACTGGATGGTGGGGATTCCTCTCCCCACATGCATGCAAGGCCTATATGACCCTTGATGTACAAGAAATGGGAAGAAGAAGCCTTATGGTGGGTCCATGGAGAATGGCTTACCATGGTTAGAGTTATGCAAGATTTAGGTCATTAGCCCTACCTAGAAGCCATGTAGGGCCTCCACCATGGATTGGTGGGCCTTACATGCTTCCATGCATGAAGTAAAAGAGAAAGGAAGAAGGGAGGAAGAAGAAGAAAAGGAACCAAGGAGGGCACCCACTTGTAGAGATGGCCACCAAAACTCCACCACTATGTTTTAGGCTTGAAGGAGAAGAGGTTTGAAGGTGGGAGATGGATTTCTAGTGGTTGGATTGAGGAGGGGAGAAGGAAGAAGGGGCTGAAAATGGAGAAAAGGGGTGGGGACGTTTTCTCTCTTGCTAAGGGAAGAAGGGAGAATGAGAAATGAGAGGAAGAGAGAGGGAGAGAGAGGGTGTATAAGGGAGTAATCATGACTCTTGTTGGAAAAGAGAGCAAGAGCATGATGAGATTTCTAGGGAGTGCTACACAATGCACATGATGACTCTCTAGCTAGGTAGGTAGGTAGGGTAGGTTAGTAGGATTAGGTAGGGTGTAGGCTAGGCTAGGGTGTAGGTTTCTAGGAATGAGAGCCTAGGTGGGGTCCACCTGGGCAAACGAGTGGGCCCCATGCACATGGGTCCCACGCAATGATGAATGGCCGATAATTGCCAGGCCAATAACATGAGATGTACACGTCAGATTTGAACATGAGACACAACGTTGGAAATGCGGCGTTGAAGCGGTCGTAATGGCATAGGTTCCGAGTCGATCCAAGTCGGGTCTACATGATCGGGCTTGAGAATGATCACAAACACTATTCGTAGGTCGAGGCCACAGGAATTCGACAGGTAGGATTGCGAGACCTAAAGGAACAAAATGCACACTCGGGATAAGGTCTTACAGCTCAGTTGTTGGTATCAGAGCATAACAAGTAACGTATGGAATAACTTAGGACGACATCATATATCTACTATGAGGTTAGGATAAGTCATGTCCCGAGTGTGTATCTCTTGTTTTCGTTTGAGCCTTCGAGGTTCTGATCTCAATGCGTCCATCGTCCTTGTTGTTTTGTAGATGATGCCGCCTAGACGTAGCACCCGTGGCGGTGGTGCCCGTGGCCGTTGTCATGACCCAAACTCGGAAACCGAGCTCACAAAATTTTCGATCACCGAATCCGGCATCGACAGCCTTTGTAGAACCCCATTCTCGGCTCCCAGAGCGTATTCGCCATATTCCGATCTTGGGATGCTACAAGGAGGATTTTCAATATCAGTTTGATTCGTAATAAGCATAACCAAGGGCATAACCCACAAACAACAACCAAAAACTCCATCACATTTTCACTATGATAAAAAACTTTACAAGAACAATGAGCATAAAGGGAAATACAATGATAATGAACAAAAAAGCTCCAAGATGATCTGTTATGCACTCCTGCCTTAGCGCTGCTGCGGTCCAACGTCACCTGCACGCAATGGTCATGCATAAGCTTATAGAAAGCTTAGAGGGTGGTGTAAGTGTGTGCGTAAGGTAGTAATACAATTATGTAGTGTCAGAGTAACGCGGAATATGCTGATGAATCTATGATTACCATTAGCCGTACCAAGGCTATGTGATGCAAGGCATGAATAATATCGGCTATACCAAGGCCATGCGATGCAAGATACAACTCAGCATACAAATCCTCATCTGAGTCCACATATCAATACAGTTCAACTCTGGAATATCACCGGGGTCTAGTACACTCCAAACCAGATTGCCGCCCCATCGCGTGCAATAAGGCGAGTGGAAGAGACCTCACTATCTGCTTGCCAATATCGGGCTCGGCTAGTCGATAGTGGACCCATTCCTCGAGCTGGTTAAACTCAACCTAGCTTTGCCCCCTCTTCTTGGGCGGGTAAAGCCGCATCCCCTTCCAACCGACCACGACACAGTAAAAAGCGCGGCCTTCTGGTAATCGGCACTCGGCGCTCATGTACCCACTCGGTCTAGACGTTAGAGCAACCTCCTAGTACCATAAGGGTTTAGGGACTTTCACCCAAGGATATCTATAGTACCCCATGTAGATCAAGATTTCAGGATCTAATCTTGCCAACCACGATATGCCTGTGCAGGTTACGGCCCTGATGTCGCTAGGGCGTATAGTAACCATGTCACACAATGCGAAGTGCATGAATCACACTATCCAGTCATGCAGCAATCCTGCGCGTATCGTGCGTTCATGTAGGGCAACATCGCCTTTCTGGGAGCTCCTAAACAATCTGCCTAAAGGCATATGCTATGATCAGTCACTTCTCATATTAAGCATACATATGATGCGTATGGTTATGAATCATGGAACTATACTAAACATGTTATATGGTGATAGATGCTGTTCATAACGAAGATGGACCTAGACGGCCTACAAGTGTGGTCCTAACAATGGGCCCTAGGGGGAATTATAATGCGGACATTTAACCAATATTATTCTTACAATGTGAACGTCAAACCAACATTGTTCCCAAGGCACGGCCGTCATAAACATCATTACACTAACCATGGTAGAGTCACACATTGTAATGGACTTGTGTACATCCAATTGGGCCTTGACCCATGGGCCTTAGATACAACAAATGGGCTACATAACATGGGCCTTATGTATGTCAGGTGGGCCTTGATGGATGGGCCATAACTATATCAAGATGGGTCTAATCATATGGGCCTCATATATATTAAGGTGGGCCTCGACAACTGGCCTCGTATATCACATCGGCCTAACCAATTGGGCCCCGAGCACATCACATCGGGCCTAGTCAAATGGGTCAAATGTATATCAAATCGGGCCCACCCTTATGTATTTGAGAACCGACATATTCATAAGTTATCAAAGAGATAGATGAAATGAAAATAATTATCAACTTAATTGGAAACTATCGTGGTCCTTAGGAGTTTGAATGGTGGATGTCATTGTCCACTATTTCGATGGCGGGGGCCCATTTGAATTTTAATTCTGACTTATTCTTTACCTCATACCATAAATGATATCTCAAAATGGTTGGATGGTATGGATACAACACATGCATCATGCATGATGGGCCCCACCGTCCAAATAGTAAACGGTGTAGATAAACATATGCATCATGGGGGCTACAGAACTTGCTGATGTCGACGCACCAGCCATGCAGCTGGTATGAGGTACCCCAACCAATCCGTTCTTCTGCTGGTGGGTCCCACCGTCCCATCCTAATGTACGGTGGATATAACACATGTATCATGATAGTGTGGTCCATGTCCCACGCTGGACATACACAACAGCCATATAACTGCTATATGTTGCAGCCACTTAGGAAGGTAGAGGTGGGTCCCACGTATGGCCCACCCACTTGTAAGTATATAATATATATATTATATAATATAAACATAGCTGCTGTTGTGCAGCTTTATGTCTTAAAAAGGGAACAAAGGTGGGTCCCACATAGGGCCCACCCTTCTCAGCTACTATATGATATCATAAAATATTATAATATAATATATAATATGAGGCTCCATATGTTGTGCTGTCTCGTTTTACCTCTAACCTTGTTGACGACGAGAAGCGGAAGGTTAAACGTTTTGTGAGCGGCTTGTGTCCTGCCCTTTGCAGTCGCGTTGTGGGACATTTGTTGACGACATTTGATGAGGTTGTGCATCGGGCCTTGGTTTATGAGGAGGACTAGGCCGTGTCCCAGAGGATTAGAGAGCAGAGTTTCAGCGGAGACCGGAAGAGGAAGGCACCCTCCCGTAGTTCCCGTCAGCACTGGCATTAGAGGCATAGAGGCCATTCTGGGTTTAGGAAGCCTGCAGCGTAGCCAGCTTCATCCTCGTCATCGCTAGCAGCTCCTTCTGGGCCTTTTACTGGCGTATGTTATGGTTACAGACAGTCTGGGCATCGTAGGCGTGAGTGTCCTCATCCCCTGTAGCAGCAGAGGCCACCGTAGTTGACCCCGCCCCATCCTCCACAGCAGCAGTAGCAGCAGCGACCCCAGCATAAGCCTCCTAGACCTTCTCCCCAGCAACAAAGGCAGCAGGGTAGGCCGCCGCAGCGGCCGTAGTAGCAGCAAAGGGGACAGATACCTCCCCCACAGGCCTTGGGTCGAGTATATATTGCCATACAGCAGGTACAGGGTCAGGATCCGCAGTATTCAGGTTTGCTTCCCTTGCCAGCTTAGGGCCAATTTTACGTAGACCAGCAGGACCCGCAGTCGTCTTCTGGAGGAGTAGTTGAGGGTATCCTTCTTATTTTTGCTTATGTTGCTTGTGTTTTATTTGATTCTGGAGCATCTCATTCATTCATGGCCGATGAGTTCTGCCGATCGACCGGTCTTTCGTCGGAGTCTGCGTCTGAGACTTTAGCCGTTTCGACTCCCTTGGGGAAGTTTGCAGTTTTGAGCCGTCATCGTTCTTCTTGCCCGGTTTTGGTTGGTGAGATGTTCCTGCCTGCCAATTTGTTTGTTCTACCGGTGGCTAAGTTCGATGTTATCCTGGGTATGGATTGACTTGCTGAGTACCGTGCCATCTTGGACTATGCCGCAAGGACAGTCACGTTTCATATTCCCGGCTTGTCGATGTTCTAGTTCATTGCCGAGCCCAGAGGAGAGCCATTGTCGAGTTTGTTGGTGTATATTGTTGAGGAGTCTGTGGCAGGGTGTATTGAGCAACTGCCAGTAGTTTGTGAGTTCCTGGATGTGTTCCAGGAGATCCCGGGTTTGCCGCCGCATCAACAGATAGAGTTTCAGATTGATTTGGTATCCGGTATTGTGTCTATTTCGAAGGCCCCCTATCGGACGACACCGATGGAGTTGTGGGAACTGCAGGAGCAGTTGTATGAGCTTGGGAGTTGGGTTTTATTTGTCCTAGTAGTTCACCGTGGGGAGCCCCTGTATTGTTCGTGAATAACAAGGATGTCTCGTTGAGTCTCTGCGTGGATTACCGCGAGCTCAACAAGGTCACTATTAGGAACAAATACCTGCTTCCTAGGATTGATGATTTATTCGACCAGCTGTAGAGTGCTCAGTTCTTTTCCAAGATAGACTTGTGCTCTGGTTATCATCAGATTCGGGTTTGAGAGGAGGGACATTCCGAAGACAGCTTTTCAGATGCGTTACGGTCACTTCGAGTTTTTGGTCATGTCTTTTGGGCTGACCAATGAGCCTGACGTGTTCATGTAGTTAATGAATGAAGTCTTTCGGCCCTACCTCGATCAGTTCGTAATTGTATTCATAGATGATATTCTTGTGTATTCGAGCTCTTGAGAGGACCATGAGGAGCACTTGTTGATTGTGCTCAAGATCCTCTGTGCCTACCAGCTGTATGCGAAGCTAGAGAAGTGTGAGTTTTGGCAGGAGGAGGTGAAGTTCCTTGGTCACGTGGTGACGAGGGAGGGTGTCGATGTGTACCACTCGAAGATTGATGCAGTGTGTCAGTGGGGCCAGCCCGCGAACGCATCCGAGGTCCGTAGCTTCCTTGGTTTAACGGGATACTATCGATGATTCATCGAGGGTTTCTCCTGTATTATAGCATCGCTGACTTGGTTGACGCGGAAGGGCGCCGAGTTTATGTGGAGTGACGCTTATGAGGAGGCATTTTTGGAGCTAAAGGATCGCCTCACGTCTGCTCCTGTCCTCGCTCCTCCTAATGGGAGTGATGGTTTCGTTGTTTTTACTGATGCCTCCAGAGTTGGTTTGAGTGCTGTTCTGATGCAGCACGGGAAGCTAGTTTGACATATGCCTCGCGCCAGCTCAAGGTCCATGAGCTGAACTACCCTACGCATGATCTGGAGCTAGTAGTTGTTATCTTCGTACTGAAGGTGTGGAGGCATTATCTCTATGGGATTAGGTTCGAGCTCTTTTCGGACCATAAGAGCTTGAAGCATCTGTTTTCCCAGTCAGAGTTGAACATGCGATAGAGGCGATGGATGGAGTTGTTGAAGGATTATGACTTCGACCTTCAGTACCACCCGGGTAAGGCAAACGTGGTGGCTGACGCGTTCAGCTATTAACCATGAGGCTTGGTGGCACAGATGATGGTTCGTGAGTGGCAGATGCTCGAGGATGTATCGGAGTTCGACTTTGAGTTCGGTCTGCATTCTTCGATGGTTCAGCTTTTGAGCTTGTCAATCAACCCTCTTTGGTTGATAGGGTGATCGAGGCTTAGTAGATGGACGAGTCACTTCAAGGATACCAAGCAGAGGCAGCATCCGTGGAGCAGTCAGACTGGCAGATTGGTTCCGATGGTGACTTCGCTATAGAAGCTGATTGTGTGTTTCGGACGTGCTAAAGTTGCGTAAAGATCTGATGACCGAGGCACACCGATTAAGAATTATGATCCACCCGGGCTCCACGAAGATGTACAAAGATATGAGGAGGCAATATTTCTGGTTGAGGATGAAGCACCAGATTGCTAGTTTTGTGACCGAGTGTGACACTTGCCAGCATGTCAAGGTTGATCACCAGAGACCCCTTGGTCCCTTACAGCCATTGAGCGTTCCAGTGTGGAAGTGGGAGCATGTGTTGACGGATTTCATCATGGGTTTGCCGAGGACTTAGTATAATCATGATGCCATCTGGGTTGTCGTCGATCGTCTAACGAAGTCAGCACATTTTATTCCGATGCGCGTGACCTGGACATTTGACCGGCTTGTGAAGGCATTTATTGAGGAGATAGTGAGACTACATGGCATTTCGGTTTCAATCGTTTCTGACCGAGACCCCAGGTTTACGTCTTAGTTTTGGAGGAGCTTTCAGCAGGCGATGGGGGCTACCTTGTAGCTCAGCACCGCTTATCATCCGCAGACAGATGGGCAGACCGAAATGGTCATTTAGATCCTTGAGGATATGCTCAGAGCTTGTGTGATTGATTTTGCGGGTAGTTGGGATGAGTATTTGCACCTTGCTAAGTTTGCATACAACAACAGTTATCAGGCGACTATCGGCATGACTCCTTTTGAGATGTTATATGGTAGACCGTGCAGATCTCCTAACTGTTGGATCGAGGTTGAAGAGCGTAGTCTCCTAGGTCCCGAGCTTGTGGAGCAGATATCAAAGATTATTGATATTATCAGGCAGAGGATGTGCACAACTTAAAGCCGGCAGACGAGTTTTGCTGATCATCGGCGTTGACCCCTCGAGTTTTCAGTTGGGGACATGGCATATCTCAAGGTCTCGCCCATGAAGGGCATGGTGCTGTTTGGAGCGAAGGGCAAGCTTGTCCCGAGATTCAATGGACCTTTTGAAATTACCGAGCGCGTGGGCGCTATGACTTACAAGCTTGCCTTACCTTCAGAGTTGTCCGGGATCCACGATGTATTCCATGTATCGATGTTGCGGAAGTGTGGGTCAGATATTATTCCAGTGATTGATTGCTAGCCCCTTGAGGTCTGTGAGGATGCTTCCTATATTGAGCAGTCGATTTGTATCCTTGATCGGAAGGAGCAGGTTCTGAGGACGAATGTCATTTCCCTGGTGAAGGTGCGGTGGGGTCATCATTCGGAGGCTGAGGCGTCTTGGGAGCGTGAAGCCAAGATTCGAGAGCATTATCCCTATTTGTTTGATGCTTGATTATTATATTATTCAATGTATTGCCTTCTTGTATGCTTATTGATATATATCATAATGTTTATGCATGCTTGTCATTCTGGTTTTGGCAATATCGATGACGAAATTTTTGTTGGTGGGGAGAGCTATAAGACCCTACCCGAAGTGTGCATTTCGTTCCTCTAGGTCTCGCGGTCCTACTAGTCGAATCCCGATGGCCCACGACCTACAAATAGTGTTTACAGTCATCTTCAAGCCTGGTCACGTAGACCTGACTTGGATCGACTCAGAACTTATGCCATTGCTGTCGCTTCGGCACCGCGGTTTCAACGCCACGTCTCATGTTCAAATCTGACGTGTACATCTCATGTTATTACCCCGGCAATTATTGGCCATTCATCATTGCGTGGGACTCATGTGCATGGGGCCCACACCTTTGCCCATGGTGGGCCCCACCTAGGCTCTCATTCCTAGAAACCTACACCCTAGCCTAGCCTACACCCTACCTAGTCCTACTAACCTACCCTAGCTAGCTAGCTAGCTAGCTAGAGAGTCATCATGTGCATTAGGTAACACCCCCTAGAAATCTCATCATGCTCTTGCCCTCTTTTCTAGCAAAAGTCATGATTACTCCCTTGTACACCCTCTCTCTCCCTCTCTCTTCCTCTCATTTCTCATTCTCCCTTCTTCCCTTATCAAGAGAGAAAATGTACCCACCCCCTTTCTCCATTTTTAACCCCTTCTTCCTTCTCCCCTCCTCAATCCAACCACTAGAAATCCATCTCCCACCTTCAAACCTCTTCTCTTTCAAGCCTAGAACATAGTGGTGGAGTTTTGGTGGCCATCTCTACAAGTGGGTGCTCTCCTTGGTTCTTCTCCTCTTCTTCTTCCTCCCTTCGTCCTTTCTCTTTTGCTTCATGCATGGAAGCATGTAGGGCCCACCAATCCATGGTGGAGACCTTACATGGCTCTTAGGTAGGGCTAATGGCCTAGATCTTGCATAACTCTAGCCATGGTGGGCCATTCTCCATGGACCCACCATGAGGCTTTTTCTTCTCATTTCTTGTACATTAAGGGCCATATAGGCCTTGCATGCATGTGGGGAGAGGAATCCCCACCATCTAGCACTTTATTTTTCATGTAATTTGCCATGCATGAAGTTCATAAGGATAGTAATGGTGTGGATGGTGTGTGGGTGGTCCATTAGTGGTGCGACCACCCACCTATGGCTGAATCTCACTCTTTCTCCTTTTCATTTCTCTGTAATTTCCTTTCATGTTTTCTAATGAGGTGAGGCCCACCACTAAAGGTCAGCAACCTCTCAGGCCTTAAGTAGGGTGGACGTCCAAGCCCACTTGAATGGACGTCCAGGCCCAACCATGCATGCATGGTTTGGGTGATCTCCAAACCTCCCTTTTTGAATGAAACTAAGGGCCTGGAATTTTCCTAGCATGTCAAGGTGGACCCCACAAGTTAAATCAGGGCCATGGGCCCTTTGATTTTTATGCATGGCCCAAAACATGGACAGCATATGTTGTTGTCCAGATTTCAGCCCAGTTAGAGTAGGTGTTTTGGGTTAATGATTAGGCCCATTTTCAGATTCTTTTTCCCTAAATTTCTTTAGGAAATATGTAATGTGTGGACCCCACTTTGATGTGGGATGGGGCTCACACCCTACCTCCCATGATTG
Organism: Magnolia sinica; assembly: GCF_029962835.1. Classification (NCBI taxonomy): domain Eukaryota; kingdom Viridiplantae; phylum Streptophyta; class Magnoliopsida; order Magnoliales; family Magnoliaceae; genus Magnolia; species Magnolia sinica. The sequence continues at coordinate 32,606,895 of NC_080582.1, read as the reverse complement.
AGGCCCATGGGTTGAGCCAAAGATGGCTAACTGTCCAGAATTTTCTGGACAGTTCAGCAATGCAGTATGGCAGATATCATCTTGTTCACCTGAAATTCTGGAAGAAGCGGGCCACCCCAGTGGACCCCACTTGTTGACCGGTTGTAGGACCACCTTTCCCCCAAATTTTCAAGGGGTTTGGGTGGGTCCAGGTCCACTCCATGTGGTCCCAAACATAGAGACAATTATAATTCCTGCATTAACCAGATTTTTGGACAAATTTTTTCTCTTAATTCATAAAAATAGTTTCCATGCTCAGAAAATTCTCAAATTTTATGTGGAGGTGGCCCACCCATGCTGGGACCTACCTACCAAGTTTTAGGCCCAACGGGCCACTGTAGAATTTATGCCGAGGGCTTGGCTGGCCCACCTGGCTGGACGCACATGGTAGGGACGTCTAGCATGGGCTGGCCGTCCACCCAACTTTATGGTCCACCATGATGTGTGTTTTATCCCAATGGCTATCCATTGTGTGGCCCACTTGTCTATGGCCTACCTTAGTGTAGAGTACCCAAGGTGGGGCCTACCTTCTAGCCATTGCATAGGGCTAGGCGTCCAGCTCATTGGGACGCCCCATTTGAACTGCTGTTGGACCTTTAGTCCAGCAGTGTGGCCCACCTTTTCCTGATGATTTTGGTGAGCTCCCAATGTGGTGGGGCCCCTATATTTAGTGCTGGACCACCTTGAGTCCTTGTGCAAATCAGATAATCATCTTATTGGGCTTCGGTAGGCCCAGAAACTAGTAGAATAGAAATTCTAGCAACATATTGTATCTTTACATTTCTTTTGGGTTGAGATTTTAAGGTGTGGGGGCCCACCTTATTGTTAGAACCCTGCTGGGATAAAAAATGTCTTAAACCCCCAAATCTTGGGCTTAATTAGTGTACTTTTCAGGCTCACCATAGTTGGGTTTATTTAAGTCCATGATTTTAACTAGTCGTTGGGCTCTTTAAGCCCAAATGGGTTGGAACTTTCTAGATAGGCCCATTGGACTCTTGTGCCATTTTTACCATACTATTGTGTTGGGTTAATGGGTCGGATTACACAAGTAGTTGGGCCCTTGGTTGCCCACCAAATCACCTATATACTTGGGCCGGGTTGTAGGCCCAACTTACTTGACTAAGAACATGACATTTGCCCATGTGGTTTGAGCAATGGGCTGCCCACTAGGCCCACCACAATAAATGGGATTAGTGGCCTTTATGTTGGGCCCTAACCTTTCCCTTGGGGCCCATAGTGGTATATATGGGTTGGGCTATGTGTGTTTCCCTTGGATCCATGTTTTGGATTGGCCTTGGGCCGCCTTTCAAAGTCCAACATGAGTGTATGTGGTATGATTATGGCTGCCCATTTCTTATTTCTAATGTTATGTGGGCCTTGAGCCTTGATCCGCGATCGATTAGAGTGGGCTACTTAGGGACTAATTGTAGTTGAATGTCCATATTGGTGGCCCTAAGGTAAGCCCATGGATTTCTATTGGTGGTTAAAGGCCCACTATAGACCCTTACTAGGCCCGTTTCATCTATTTAGGCCCATATCATTGGTCTCCTTAGTTTTGTGGGTTGCCCCAGACTATTGGGCCCCCACTGGAGGTTGATTCCTTAGGGAAATTATCTAAGTACCTGGATTTGGTCCCTTCTTGGATAGGAGTGTACATCATTATATGCTTGGTTGACATTATGTGTGTGGTCATGGTTGTGCCATTGGGCGTTATATGATAGCTTTCCAGAGGGATGGAGTTCCCCTCTTGAGCATGTTGGATGCTTGGGGATGATGTATGATTCATGCATCTGGCATTGTATTGCATGATATTATTCGCCTTTGCTTCATCAGGGCCGATGCCTCCACTGGTACGTCATGGATGGCCGTTATTGGACACCGGAAATACCTCTTGAGCATTTAGGGCACGTAAGATGTCCTTAGGTGAAAGCCCCTAAAAATGCATGGTACCAAGAGACGCCTCAATACTGAGACCGAGTGGAAAACATGAGCACACAAGTGCCCTATACCATTAGGCCACGACTCTCATTGTAGCGTGGTCTGTTGAGAGGGGGTGTGGCCTTACCCGCCTGAGTTAGGGGGTGATAGCTAGGCTGAGTTTGACCAGCTCCTGAATGGGTCCGCTACCGTCGAGCCTTATTGGTGACTGACTGTCCATATGCTGGTAGTGAGGTCTCTTAGGCTCGTTAGACCGTGTGGCTAAGAAAGCGGCATTCGGCTAGCCGTGTATTTGACCCCGGTGGTTTCCCTATAGTGGAACTGTATTTGATTTGTGGACTGGATATGAGGACTGACATGATTGTATTTGTACTTTGCATATGGCATTAGCTATGTGGGCTTCTTGTGCATTGCCTTGGTATGACGCCCAATACTCATATGTTGCACTGCATAACCTTGGCACGGCTTACTGCATTCATGATTACCATAGCTTAGCCTTGGTATGGATAATGGCATCGATAGTGATCATGGCTCATGCCGAGCTTCTGCATTCTCTGATATTTCTTTCCGGCACTGGTATTACACACACTTACACCGCCCTCTAAGCTTCCTATAAGCTTATGCACGATTGATGCGTGCAGGTGATTATAGGTAACCGCAGTAGCTGATGAGCAAGGAGCGTGCCGAGGACCTTTTTGGGGTTGCCTATTATCCTGATTATATATTTCCTTTTGGGCCTTGTACCTTGTATAAAAGTTTTAATTCATAGTGGATTTTAGGATATGTTATGATGTTGGGTTTGCTCTATTGGATTAGATTTATGATATGAAAATTCCTCCTTGTAGAATCCCAGGATCGGAACCTGGTGTCAGGAACAGATAATGGGGTTTCACAGAGGCTGTTGTGGCTAAAACTGACTATCAGGTTCCTTGTGAGTCCGGTCACCGAGTGTCACGTCCCAAATTCGGAAACTAGGCTCACAAAATTCCCGAGTGTTGGAATCCGAGAATGGGGCACTACGGAGGTTGTCAGCACTTCTGTCATGCCCCAAACTCGAAAACTGGGCTCACAAAATTTCTGAGCCTCTATAGTGCCCCATTCTCGGATTTCGGCACTTATATACCAGATTCTGATCCTGGGATCCTACAAGGAGAATTTTTCAACGTACATTTGTCTCATAAGAAGCATAACCACAAGTATACCCAAATCATAAAGGCAACATCATCACCACATATCCACTAATATAATCATTTGAATACAATGCTGAAAGGGGAATACATATATTGAAATTAAAGCTCCAGAGGATAGCTGCATGCTCCAAGCTCAATGCTACTACAACCTAACGCCACCTGCACGCATCTATCGTGCATAAGCTTACAAAAGCTTAGAGAGCGGTGAAAGTGTGTGCATAAGATAAGTGTTAAGTGTACAATAAAGCCCATAAATCATACATCATCGGAATAATCGAAAATACTGACAAGATCATGAATCATATGGTATCAGAGTAAGCAGAAATATGCGGTAAGTCCATGAGTGCTATCAGCCGTACCAAGGTCATGCGATGCAAAACATAATAAGACAATAACAAATGTTAAGGATGCAATGCAATATGTAAATCTTGACGAGTCACGAATACTATCAACCTCATCTAGGCCATATAAGTGCAAAAATATAGTAACCCAAAATGTTAAGTACTGCAGATGCAATGTGATATGCGGTGCGAATGAAATGACTATGCTGGAATGTGAAGTCAGGATGATAGTACGAAGTATCAGAAGCTATGGGGTCCATCACAAGGGACTTCTATCCAAACCAGTCCCATACCTAAATTTGGATAGTCAGACACAATGTGGTAAACTCCTGATCTCAGGTTAGTGTCGCACCCAACCAAAATCTTGGGCATGCGAAGGTATACGTGACAAATAGTTACACACCACTAGCTTGAGTGGAATAGTGACTGAATGAATGAATGGATATGCAATTCCTGCTCAATAAGTCCACATATTAGTACGGTTGCTCTCTCGAAAAATCACCGGGGTCTATTACACTCCACTCTGACTGCCTCCTCCCTAGCTGCACAACCTAGTGAGTGGAAGAGTCCTCACTATCCGCTTGCCAATATCGGGCTCGGGTCATCGATAGCGGACCCATTTACGAGCTGATCATACTCAGCCTAGCTTATAGCCCCCTCACTCGGGCGGATAAGGCCACACCCCCTTCCAACCGAACACGACACAGTGAGAGAAGACCTCATGGTATAGGCACCGGCGCTCATATTCCACTCGGTATAGATGTTGGAGCATCTCCTGGTACCAAGGAGGTTTTGGGATTTTCACCCAAGGACATCCTAAGTGCCTATAGTGCTAGAACCAAGTATTTTCGGTGTCCCATTTAGCCATCCACGATGTGCCTGTGAAGGCCACGGCCCTGATGTCGCTAGGGCGTACAATGATCAAGTCACATATATGTGAGATATATGAGTCACACTATCCAGTCATGCATTAATCCTGTGATATAGCGCGATAATGTGGGCACTCCGTCTCATAAGGAGTCTCGTAAATAGACTGCCCAATGGCGTATGCTATGATCAAACATTCCTCATATCAGGTATACACATGATGCGTATGGGCATGAATCATGGAGTTATACTAAGCATTTTATATGGTGATGAACTATCCTCATAACGAAGATGGGCCTTGATGGCCTACGCACAACAAGTATGGGCCTATCAATGGGCCCTAGGGAGAATTATAATGCGGACATTTAACCAACATTATTCTTACGATGTGGATATTAAACCAACATCGCTCCCAAGGCACGGCCTGCTATAAATGTCATTACATAACCCATGGTGGAATCACATAATGCAATAGACCTTTTATACATCCCATCGGGCCTTGACCCATAGGCCTCAAATACATCAAATGGGCCTCATAACATGGGTCTCATATATGTATCAAGGTGGGCCTCAACAACGGGCCTTGAATGCATCACTATGGGCCTCAACCCATAGGTCATAATACATCACAATGGGCCTTAACCCATGGGCCCTAATACATCTCAATGGACCTTAACCCATGGGCCCCTAATACATCACAATGGGCCGCAAATATGACAAGATGAGCCTAATTACTTGGGCCTTATATATATACCAAGGTGGGCCTTAATGGACGACTACAAATAAATCAAGATGGGCCTCATCCGCATACTAAGGTGAGCCTCAATGGACGGCCACAAATAAACCAAAAATGGGCCTCATACATATACTAAGGTTGGCCTCAATGGAGGGCCACAAATAAACCAAATTGGGCCTCATACATATACCAAGGTGGGCCTCAATGGAGGGCCACAAATAAATCAAGACGGGCCTCATCTGCATACCAAGGTGGGCCTCAATGGACGGCCACAAATAAACCAAAATGGGCCTCATACATATACCAAGCTGGGCCTCAATGGAGGGCCACAAATAAACCAAATTGGGCCTCACACATATACCAAGGTGGGCCTCATGGAGGGCCACAAATAAATCAAGACGGGCCCCATACATATACTAAGGTGGGGTCCACTTGAACTATAGGTTTGTCTTATTTTTAGCTCATGCCATAAAATAAACTCTCAAATGGATGGATGGTTTTGTATGCAACACTTGCATCATGGTGGGTTCCACCAGATAGGTGGATCTGACTCATTTTTAACTCATGCCATGAGATGAACTCTCAAATGGATGGCGGTTTTGGATGCAATACTTGCATCATGGTAGGTCACATACCTCATGGTAGGATCCATATGTGGCCCACCAGATGGAAGGACGGTTGGATATAACACAGATATGGTGGGGCCTACTGGCCATCTAGCAAATGCCTAGATGGCATTGATAAAACACATGCATCATGGTGGGATCCACCGTCCACAGCAGTGGACGGTGTGATTAGAACACATACATCACTGTGGGTCCCACATGGGGCCCACCATCATGTCTATATGCCATCCAATCCGTTGATAAGGTCACACGTACCTGGCTGAAAGGGAAAAACAAATTTCATCTTGATCCAAAACTTCTGTAGGCCAGAAAAGGGTTTCAAGGGTAGCCATTTAATCTCACTGTTTCCTATGATGTGGGCCACCTGTGCCTCAGATAGGGCTGATTTTTGGGGATGACCCACAACCCTAAGGGTCCCACAGAATGGACGGAGTGGATATACAATAAACATCATGGTGGGGCCCACGGCTGGGACTGTGGGTCCTTGTCGTCCGCCCGCTTGCCAGCGTTGGCACTGCCTGCGCCTTTGACGCTGCTGCTATAAGTTTTTTTTTGAAATCTCATTTTTTCAAGGTTTTTCGTATATGGGGCCCGCTCCAAGTGAATCCACTCCAACCATTAAATTCTACAGCTCATAACAGATTTAAAGAGCCCAATATTAAGTAATTTTTGATGTATAGAAATATCAGGGAAGATTTCAATGGTGAAAACCATCATTTGCTATGCTATGGCCCAGAACCTCGGATTGACTCCGTTTTTCGGTTCAACGCCTAAAATGAGGTAGGAAAAGGGATGGACGGCTTGGATGAGATTGATACATCAAGGTGGGGCCTACACAAGTGGTTCACCCCAAAGGCTTGTAGAACCAAGCTAATATTTGTATTTTCTTTCCATGTTTAGCGTCCCTGGACGCTGGACGGTCTTGGCGTAACACATGCATAAGGTGGGCCTTGCTCTGGTGGGCCACCAAATGGATGAATGGTATGGGTAAAACATACATTAAGGTGAGATCCATCCAAGTGGGCCACACCACTACATCATCACATACAAGAATAAAAGTAAGAGAGGGAAAGAGAGAGAGAAGGAGAGAGGGACACGTGTGATGGAGGGACCCCGACACTATGGGCCCTCCCTTGCATAATTTAAAACATACATCAAGTGGGTCATATGGGCCCACCGATCAATATCAATGGTGGAGATCCTTTCTTCATCGAAATAGAAGGTCTAGATGACCCCTTTTCAAGCTAGAAAATAAATATCATGATGGGGTCCATGGAGAATGGCTCCATCATGGAATAATCATGAAGATCAAGGTGGGCCATCGGCCACATCTTAGGGTCTAAAGTGAGATCCATACCATCGATTGGTAGGCCCCACTTGGGCCATCACAAAAACATGAATAGCCTATAGAAGCACCCACCGTTCGATCTTCTCGGTCCGTTAGAACGCCGGTCTCCTTGTGCTTCACTTCGATGGAGAGGATGAGAAATGGATAGCTAGGATGAAGGATTTTTGGGATGGGAAAGTGGGCCACACAAAATCACTTTTCTCTCACACTTGGGATGCTTGGACGTCCATATTTTTCTCTCCTTTATTGCTTGGAAATGTGTGAAGAGAGAGAGAGAGAGGGTTGTAAGGAGAGAGAGTGATGGATGATGGATGTGAGGTGATGGTGTACTTGACTAGCATGGGTGTGTAATAGAGAGAGTGAGATAGAGTTGACTTTGGGGTTGCTTGACTTGAGGAGAAAGAAAGCATTGATTGATTGATGGGACATTTCGTAGAAATTCTCTTGGGATTGCAAACACGTGGTGTTTCTTCGAAATAAACGCCGACGCACATCTTCCTGCCAGGGTATCGGATCGGCGCGTGAGTCGCGGCATTGGAACCGCGGCGATGGTGCGGTCACAATGATACAAGTCTCGAATTAAGCCGACTCAATTCTACATGATACGACTTAGGGTTGCACGCAAATGATGATTATACGTCGCAGGTTGCCGGAATTCCCCGGGAAGGATCGCGGGAGTCGACGGAACAGTATAGACTATGATACGGGTCTTACACCGAGTCTGGGGCGTGACACTCATACAGTTGAGAAATGATTGCGTTGTTGACTACCCAAAAATAGGAGAGTTTTGTCTGTTTTTTTCTTGATAATCATGGCTGTGCTGCATGAAGAAGGTTCAATTTTGGTTAATCTCTTATTATGTTTGTGCTTATCATCCTTGGTAATCAGATCAATGTACTTGATCCGACTTTCTTCAATGTTGGTCTATGGTTTGGGTTTCATACATCGTGGATCCTCACGAAACATGTATCTTTTTAATTTTTTTCCTATCCACAGGTGGTGGTCGATTTTACTGCTTCATGGTGTGGGCCATGCCGTTTCATTGTCCCTGGTTGAGCTTGCCAAAAAAATTGCCTGATGTTATTTTTCTGAAGGTAGATGATGTCGATGAATTGAAGGTAAACTCCATCATCCCTTCTCTTTGCAATTAGATAAATATTGTTCTTATCCTCATATTATTTTCTGGCGCAATGTGTTCTGTGCTATGAATAATTCAACAACGACTATAATATTTTCTATGGGTAAAGGAGGGTTGATATAAGTAGGCAGCCAGTCATTAAAACCTTTGTCATAAAAATCATGAGAAACCGACCATTATTAGTTGGGAGAAGGCTATGATCTGATGAGATCATTCGATAAGCCACTGATCATTTTTTTGCTTTGCCCATTCTATTTTGGATTCCCTCTACCCAAAGGAAAACACTCCTCATTAAGGTCGTCTTACCATACAATATCCTATTACGCCATTGAAAGATTTCATTAGATTTCTTATGACGACAACTTCCAAAGGAATTCCCCAATGATAGATCTATTTTATTTTATTTTTATTATTTTTGAGTACTATGCACGTGAAGTGGTGAAGGCGATTGGGTTCGAGATCTTGAAGGATCAAAATGCCAGCGATCTAGACTTTGGGTAGATTTGGGCCAATAGTCAAGATGGAATGCTTGTTAATTTCCTTGTGTAGGAAGGTTTCTTATTTTTTCTTGAAACTAATGGTGTTTTATGGAAATATAAATTTTATATGTTTGGAATTTGGATGATATATCCGATTTTGATTTCTTCCTTTTCTTGTGTAGACTATGAATTTGGCTATTTACTATATATTTAGTTCAGTTTCTTATTAAGGTCTACTGAGCATCCAAACACATTAATATCTAGTCTAGCTTCATATTCAGCCTAATGTTTTGGATCTCGTGAATGTGATTCTTATTAAACAATCGTGTGAATTATTTTTTGAATGACTATATGGTGTAAGATTAAAAAAAATAATAATAAAAAATCTGATGATATATATATATATTTTAACAGATATTTTAGCGACGGACCAATCCATCACTAATTTCTGAACAACAACTCCACACATCTGGTCTGTCGCTCTCCTCATATTAGCGACGGACCTTATCCGTCGCCAATATTTTAAATGATGAATAATTCGCCTTTTCCAAATTTCAGTGACGGTTTTTTTTATTTTTTGCAAGACCTTATCCGTCGCCAATATTTTACATGTTGAATAATTCGCATTTTCTGAATTTCAACGACAGATCTTATCCGTCGGCAATTTGCTTTCTGTCAAGAAAAAACAACCTAGTAAATAGCGACGGACGAAATCCATCGTTTATTTGGTTTTACGATTGATTTGGTCCGTCTCAAATCCCCGATTTTGGTGTAATGACAGACACTTTGTTGGTCTAACATGTGTCGATGTGGCTCTCAAATATGCGGCAGTCTGACCTGTGTGCGGATGTGGCTTGCAAATTCAGGGCACTTTGGTGAATCCAAATTTTATCTACGACATCTAAGTTGTTCATTTGTCCTAAATCATGTTAAGCTCAATGCTGGAAAAAAAAAAAGCCTAAAAAAGGTGATAAATCGACAACTAAACAAATTTCTACTATAGGGCATGTTTGGATAGAATGCAATTAGTTTGCATTGCAGTGGATGCTCTAACAAAGTATTTGCATTTGCTTTCTCCTTCTAAATAAGAGAATTTTTTTTTTTTCTTAATTACAAAGTCAAACAGAAGGAAAAAATTAGCTAAGCTTAAATGACAATTTTAGAGAGAGGTTTTCTTGTGTAGGATTGCAATCCAAGTAATTGCAAATGCATAATAAAACAAATTTTCATAACTTTGGTTTAGAAAAACAAATACATGCAAAGAGTATGCTTTTCCTCATGCTAATGCCAATTTACCACTCATTCATGTCATTTTTTTTCATCCCACGGACCTTTGTTGGGCATGGGCCTGTGGGTATTATTCGTGGACAATTCCACATAGGCAACCTCTTTTTCTTCTGTCTTCTCAAGCTATTGAATTTTAAATTTAAAATTGAATAAAAATTGGAGGGAGAGATTTCATGAGATGAGATAAACCTTGCACCATCCAAACTGCTTCCTTGACAGGTAAAAGAGGGAGGGATTCTCTCATTCAAATCATTCTAGAAACAAGTTTCTAGAGAAAAATGGAGAAGGAACTACCTTTTGTCCACCTAGCCTGCCTCTAGATGATCTAAGCCATTGATCGGATCTGGGGGGCCATTTTAGTAATAAAAATCAAAGGGATGACAAGATCCCTTCTGCTTTCATAGTGAAAAGGGATGATAAGATCCTTTCTATGGTAAAAGAGGAAGGGATCTCTCGTTCAAATCATTGTAGAAACAATTCCCTATAGAAAAATGAAGAAGGAACTATCCTTCTGTCCATCTACCCTACCTCTAGATGATCTAGGCCATAAATCGAATCTGGGGGTCATTTTAACAGTAGAAATCAAAGGGATGACAAGATCCTTTCTGCGTCCATAGTGAGTTGGGATGACAAGATTCCATAGTGATTAGGTGAACCGTGAGAAGGTTCTAAGATCATTAAGATCATGTATACATTAAGATTATGTTTTCATATTAAAATAAAATAAAAGAGAAGAAGCTAAGATCAAGACCTATTCTTCTCTCTCTCTCTCTCTCTCTCTCTCTCTCTCTCTCTCTCTCTTCGCTGTCTCAATTTTTTCAGTGAGATGACACATTAGATGCTGTCGATGTCTTGACAGCACTAGTGCCAAGGTGACAAGTGAAATTGGGACTGTCCATCTAGTTTTTTGTAATATGGATGTTAAATGCTTTTTATTTTTATTTTTAATACATGGATCTAATGATCTTAGACTTATTATTAATATCTTTCAAAGCAATGGTAGAATATAAAAATGTTAGTGATCATTGTAACAGTGATCAAGTAAAATGATGGTTAGGGTTGTTGCTCTTCTTGAAATACAATCTGCTAGTAGACGGTCTTGATTTTTGAGTCATCCTGCCACACTTACTGCAAAGAGATTCCTATTTTCATTCAACTACAGAAGTATCCTGGTTTTCTACAACCTTTGATGGTCGTGGACGGGGATGTTGGTACTTTAATCTTTTGGCTTTAGGGTCATGTTATTTTTAATGCTCTAAACCATTTATTTGATGGGCCTCAGTTTATGTCAATGATAGTTGAAAAATAACTAGATTGTAACATTCATCCCCTTAATAATTTGGTAATTTTTCATTTAATATGGACTAAATTGTAATATTAAAGAGTTGAAATATTTCAAACTAAGAGTTTCTTTTTTTTTTCTTTTTTATTTTATTTTTATTTTTTTATGGGTGATCTTAACGTTTTCATCATGTGAGGTGATTCGATTTAATTATATACGTTTTCATCATGCTATAAAGAATTTCAACTTCAATCTTGACAAAGACGGCTTGCTGCATAAATGACAACTTAATGAACTTGAAGAGAATCGGAACGAGGCATACAAGAACTCTCGGATATACAAGAACATGATGAAGGCGTTCCATGATAATAACATTCTTCAAAAAACTTTTGAACCAAATCAAAACGTCCTTCGTATAACTTAAGAATTTATCTTTTTCCGGTAAACTGAAATCTCATTGGACCAAGCCTTTTAAACTCAAAATGGTTTATCCTCATGGGGCCGTCAAGATAGAAAACCTGGTGAATGGTAACATTTTTAAAGTGAATGATCACCGCCATATACCATTTGGTGAAAATTTTAATTATGAGGATATGTCCATCCCTCTGAAAGATCCTGTCTATCAGGACTGACCTTCTAGTCTGATGAAGATCCATTCATCAATTTACTACTTTCTTAGGACTAGGATAGAATAGTTTATGTTTTGTTTTAGTTTGTTTTTGTCTACTGGAGACTTCATGTCATCCCATTGATCTTCTTCAAGTACTCTCTCTTACTCATTTCTTTTTTATTTTCGTTGTCTCATGATATGATGCATTGCATTTTTTTAAAAATTTTTTTACATAGAGGATAATGTATATTTTAGGTTGGGGTGAGATTAGATGGAATTAATCAATATTTTCATAGTTTTTGAGCAAAAAAATTTAAAAATATTTAATTTTCAGATTTCAGAACTCCTTTCGAAGATTGATATTTTGTGTATCTGAATATATCTAAGTGTAAAATGATACGATATAAAGTAATTTTTGAAAGTCTAGAGTCTAGTTGATTAGTGGATTTTTTAACAACGTTCTTTTTAATAAATTGATTGATAAAAAAATTTAAACATTAATTGAGCCTAGTTCACAACTTACATCTAACTCATATTCTGTAAAGTTAACTTGAACTCCTAGTGTTTTATCTTAATGATTACTCAAGAGTGTTAGGAACCAAGTCTGGATATGTTATTTGCCTTGGTATGAAAAGAAGAAAAATGAACAGCTAAAAAAACAGTTGGAATCAAAAATGGCTACTTATTGCATGTGCTTAAATGAGAAAACAATAAAGAAATAATGAAAGAAAAAGAAATAAGAGACGATAGTGTGAAAGTCGTCGATTAAAAAATTAAAACGCTGGAAAAGTAAGTGATAAAAAAGATGGGTTCAGAATTAGTAACTTGTATTGTTTTGTCCACTTTAAAGTAGCTATCATGGTTAACATTATGGAGAGAAGGCCAACTCTTATGAATTATAAGTTGAAATTCACTAAGCACACTAGGAATTTGATGATGTTTGAATACATTCTATTAATTGATTGATGAAAGATAATTTAGTTTAATGGTTTACTTGTGATATTAGGTTTTAGACTAAAAATATTTCATCCTTATATCTTTGAATTATACTTACATATAAGATTGCACAAAATATTATTTTTTTCAAGAGAGATATTTGAAATTTGGGTTTCGAAGATTAGTTATTGCATATTTTGCTCAGAACTGCCAAAATGCTGGTTAGGGGTGTGTTGAGTATGAAATATTGTATATTTTTTCCTTAATATGCGTTAGTTTTATACGCATAGAAGTATCTAATTGATCTATTTACATATGTTTTTATATGCAATGTGATTTGGAGAGCTAAGATGAAAAAAATGTTTAAATAGATGATCTAATGCTCAAAGAATGACCAAGTAAAGACTTTGAGATTTGGAGGTGATCAATGAAAAATTCAAGTACTAAAGATCCAATAAAACTAAGTGCAAAAGAGAGAGAAAAGAGTAGAAAAATCACAAAATACATTAATGAAAATAATGGAATGTTCAGTCCCACCTGAGGTTGGTTTAGTTCGACCGAATGTGAACAGAATAGTCCAACAAGAAATTGTGATTTTAGAGTTAATTGGGCTCGATACTTAGGTGCGATGAAAGCCTTGTTCAGTGTCAGTGAATGAGAGTTCGGTGCAACTTGAGGAAGACAAAGACTTCATATCCATTTTTGTGAAATTCAGCTGCAACTGAGCTAAATTTGGTGTGATCAAAGGTATTTTTAGCTGCAATCGAGAGAAAATTCGGTGTAACTGAAGGTATGTTGGGCTGCAACTGAAGGTGACTGTCGGTGCGACTGAAGTGTAACATAAGTGCATAAAATTAAAGTCAGTTTCAAGTCAGTGTAAATTTTTTTCTATTTAAATGGGTGAATCTAGCCTTGCTAAACATGAATTAGGATAGAAGAGATAGAGCAAGGAGTTGCGGAGCTTCTGCGGAGTCCATCTTCTCAAATCCTTTGATTCTTCTTTTATTTTTTATGTTTTTCTTTTGAGTTTAATTCAATGATGTCTATGGTTGGCTCAATTTCTTAGCTAGGACTAAGATGTGAAGCTTGTCGTTGTTTTAAATGTCTTAGTTTACTTTGATTCATGCTATTGGTATATTGTTGAACAAATAATCTATATTGGTTTGAATGAAGCTTTATTTTAGTTTACTTTGATCCATTGTCAACTCCGAACACATTGAATGCCTAGGAAAGATATGAATAATTGCTTATTTATTTTGTTAGGGATTGATATGTAAAATCCATTAATCTATCGTAGACTAATGGCACGATAAATGCTTTGAATTCCCTACGATCGATACTTTGATGTTTTATGTGGAAACCAAGTTAATTGAAGTTTAAATTTATGTTGGTATGTGAATGATGATTTTACCGCTCAATTATCCAGCTGGATAGGATAGGACTTTGATTCCAGTTGAGTTATGTAATTGAATCTAGTGAATTAAAACATTAAAATGGGTATAGGTGGATCATTGGTACTCTAGTGCTTTATCTCATTGATTTCCTTCTCAATTACATCATTACTTCTTAAATTAAAATCCATAAGTTATTTCTAGTTCTAAAATGTTTCAAAATTTGCACAAATATAAGTCCATGTAGGTTTGACCTCAGTCTCATCGAGTAAAACTACATCACAACCTTGTACTTGGGGTTTGTTTTGATCAATAAGCTCAATAAATGAAGCAAAAACCCTCTAATTTACTTGTAATCATAACAAATAACTAGCTAATCTAAAAGGCGCACACTCTAATGGATATCCAGGGATCGTCAAATCTATTGGCATCTAATGGCTTAGTTAAGATATCGGCCAATTGTTTCTCAGTAGGCATATAATATAGCACAATAGTTTGCTCCTTAACAAGCTCTCTGGTAAAATGGTGCCGAATATCAATAGAATGTTGGACAAAATTCTTGGATATGTTTATGGCACTTGTATTATTACATAATAGTGTCATCATATCTTGCTTGATCCCATAATCTGTCAACATTTGCTTCACCAAAAGAGTTGGGTGCAGCAACTACCAACTGCAATGTACTCAGCTTCCATGGTGGATAGAGAGATTCAATTTTACTTCTTATTATGCCATGATACTAAGCAGTTCCCGATATAAAAACAATCGTCGCTAGTGGATTTCATGTCATCAATGTTCCCAGCCTAATCAGCATCTGAGTACCCTACAATTGTTGTTATAGTAACAAATGGGTACCAAAGGTCAAAATCCATAGTCTTGGCCACATACCTAATAATTCTTTTCACAGTAGTCAGATGTGATTCTTTAGTGTCAGCCTGAAATCGAACACGGGCCCCTACACTAAACGCTATGTCTGGCCTGTTGGCTGTGAGATAAATGAGACCGTCGATCATACTTTGGTACAAGTGTTGATTCACAGTTTTTTCGTATATATCTTTAGATAACTTTAGTGTGGTAGTCATAGGCATATGATGAGTTCGACCAGACAAAAAACCAAATCATTTTACTAATTCCTTAGCGTATTTGGTCTAGCTCACAAAAATGCCATTTCCAAGCTATTTGACTTGTAATCCTAGGAAAACAAAGTCAGCTCACCCACCATGCTTATTTCAAACTCAGACTGCATCAAGTGGGAAAATTGGTGAGCCATCTCCTCACATGTGGAACCGAATCTAGGCTATAAGAATAAAATCCTTGGTCTTCTGAAAAAAGAGTGTTTTATCCACACTCTCCTTTGAAAAATCATGGCTGATCAAAAATTGAGACAAACATTCATACCATGCACGTCGGGCTTATTTAAGACTATAAAGTGCTTTCTTTAATCTATATACCTAATGAGGATATTTAGGGCTGACAACCTTTTTGGTTGTTCTACATAAACTTCTTCCTCTAGTACACCATTCAAAAACGCACTTTTAACATTCATCTGGAATAATTTAAACTTTAAAGCGCTAGTTATAGACATAAGGATCTTGATTGATTCAACTCACATAATGTTGAGTGTCAAATATTACATATTTTGCCCCATTTATATCTTGGTTTTATGAACATGATAATGCTTAATGGTATATTTTATACATGTTTGTGTTGCAAGGTGAGTTTAAGAGCTTAGATTGAAAAGAATGCTAAAAGCATGGATTTAAGGCTCAAGAATTGCCAAAGCAAAGAATGGATCTTTGGAGACCAAGATTGAAGACTTCAAGACCCCATGATCTAAGAAAACCAAGTGGAGAATGAAGGAAGTTAAAAGGACAAAGTGCTTAAATTCAATTCATTATTTGTGTCATCGACCACAGATCGATGACGTCAAAACCATCGTTCGATGACATCGAACACAGATCGATGACATCGAATTTTTACATGAAAATCAAGTTGGTTGCTGGACATATTGGATGCAATTCTCGATGGATCTAAATCCTATTCGATGACACAAAGAGATGCTCGATGACATTAAAGTCTGTTCGATGGAATCGAATTTGTTGAACAATTTTGAAGTAACTCTTGGACTGTTTTGGACACTTTTTGGATTACTCAAAGACTGATCAATGACATCGAAGTTCTATTCGATGAGGAAAAAAGTTACGCAATGCGTAAAGGCGTGACTTTCAGAATTTGACTTACGTTCGATGACATCGAAGGCTGTTCGATGTCATCGAATGCGTTACACAGAGTTGCTTAGACTACGTAAATTGAGGCAGTTTTGGGATATCTAGGCTATAAATATGGGTTTCTTAAACACTTTTTGGGATATCTAAGGTTTTGAGGAGCAGAGCAAAGGGGTGGAGCCTTCATCCATGAGTTTCTTCTCAAATTCTTCCTAGTTTTTAATGCTTTCTTTTAGGATTTTGATTCCAATCATGTTTATGGTTGGCTAAACCTCTTATTTAGTGTATATGCTATATTGTAAATCAAGCACCCAGGGTTGTCAAATTGTGTTGTACCAAATCATTTAGAATATGTATCAAGTATTAATGAGATGAATAGATCAACTTTGTACATTTTAAAGTTGTCCAAGTCTTCATCGATCTTATCTACGTATTCAAGTTGAAGAAGCATTGTCGAAGTTTAAGATTTCAAGCTCAAGTACAAGTACAAGTTTCAAGCCTCAAGTTCAAATTTAATCTTCAATTTCAGTACTTTAAAGACTCAAGAACTCAAGTCTTTACTCAAGCTCAAGTTCAAGATTTGAAGATAAGCTTCAAGTATTTTAAGTATATGAGTTAGCAGAGCGAACGATGGTTCAATTGTTCAAACTCACAAACAAGGTATGGATGACCCTAGATTGACCATAGGTTGAGTCATATTCATTGCATATGCTATGTGGGTCATTTCATAAGTTTATAGGTCTTTTTCTCGACTAGTCCTAGTCTTTGTTTGACTAGTCCAAGCTCTGGCTCGACCAGTCCAAGAGTTTTTTGACTAGTCCAAGATTTGTTGTAATTTTTTAAAATTTTCTGTTAGACCCTCGACCAGTCGTGGAGACTGCTCAACCAGTTATGGAGACTGCTCGACCCGTCGAGTAAACAGTGCTCGACCAGTCGTGCAGGCTCGACTCAAAGTCTAGTAAGGTTTTTTGGTCCCACTCGACCAGTTGAGTGCATTGCTCGACCAGTCAAGCAGGCCACTCGACTAGTCAAGCAAGCCACTTGATCAGTCGAGTAACGACCTTATCTTATCGTGCCAGAAAATTTAAAATTTGGTTGGTCCTTTTACTAGTCGAACCGACCCTTAGACCAGTCGAGAGAACAGTATTTTCACCTATAAATAGATGACGAATCTCAGAGTTTTTCATTCATTCCAAGCGATATCAAACCATCACTCTAAGAGATAAGTTCCTGCATTTCTTAAGCTATATTGTGTTCATTTTAAATTCTCTTAAATAGCTTTTTATATTTGATTTTTTTATCTCCATTCAACTCTATTTCGTTAAAGAAGGGAATTGTGATTTTACCCTTTTTGAGATCAAAATCAAATCAAGCTAGACCAGGCTGAATTAATCTACAAATCATTTAGATTTAGAACCATTCATTTGTGAGACTGGACATTGAACATTTTCGTCTACATCGGATTGGTTCTACCAAGCTTCTTCTAAAGGAGAAATTTCAGATAAGTAACATTTATATTTTATGTATCTTTGTGGTTTTTGAGGTTTTGCCAGGAAAATCTCATTTTTGATTTTTTATGAGGTAATCCAGAAAATCTCAGATTGTAGGGTCTTTGTAATTATGTAAGCTCATCCAAAGACACAATTGTGAAGGTTTTAAGGTGAACCTTGGAAAAACCTTTTTCATAGTGAAAGCCAATATCCCGTGGGTGTGGATATTAGGAGTGGAGTAGTTATGTGGCTATTTTTTTAATAGTTGGTGTACACACAAATGAACCACTATAATTCTTAGAGTAGTGGTGGATGATTAGATTTGCTTATGTGTGTGAATGTTGTAACTTACTTTATACATTTATGGTGAATGGTGTAATTTACTTTATGCACTTGTGGTGAATGTTGTAATAACTTAGTTTATTTCCTTTTCCTCTTTATTGGTTTGAGTTTTTTATATTTACAAACGTTCTAGTAAGGTTGTCTTACCATAAGCCTTTGGTTTTTGGTGTTAGGTTGTCCTTAGAACTCAGTTTGTATCAACCTCTCAAGACTAGTGCATTTGAGGTTACTATTTACTTGTCATACTTTATTATTTGATTGTGCTATTTATCTTTGTATTCCGCATTTATTTTTTAATTTCGCATAGTCCTATTCACCACCCCCCCCCCCCCCCCCCTCTAGGACTTTAAGCTCGGCCTTTTTAAGTGGTATCAAAGCTTAAGATTTTTATTATTTGGATTCATTTCCTAAGCTAACTGATCTGAGCTTATAAGATGTCAAATTTTGATAACCTTTCAATTACTAGGCCTCTACCTTTTGATGGCTCCAATTATGCCTATTGGAAAGTCAGGATGAGGATTTTTTTAAGGTCTATAGACGAGAGCGTGTGACAAGCCACAGTGACTAGATGGAACCCACCCACAACTAAAGTTCTAGGCATTGATGGAACTAAATCTGTTAAAGTTACACCTTATTTTTCATGGACCAAACTTCAAAAAAATGATAGTGCCATTGCAAAGGCCTTAAATACAATCACTTGCGCACTATCACCAGATGAATTCAAAAGAATTGTATCTTGCGATACTACAAAGCAAGCCTGGGACATTCTAGAAATGACATACGAGGGTACGACTATTGTCAAGAAATCTAAACTTCAAATCCTCACCACTCTCTTTGAGGAGATACATATGGAAGAAAGTGAAGCTTTCATGGACTTATATATTAAGTTAAATGACATAGTCAACTCTATGTGGGGTCTTGGTGATAGTATCCCAGAAAATAAAGTCTGTGCAAAGATATTGAATTCATTGCCTGATAGGTTCAATTCTAAGGTCACTGTCATTCAGGAACTTCGTGTTACGGATAATATGAGAGTTGAAGAGCTTGTTGGTTCTTTACAAACCTACGAGTTAAATTTTAAGGCTCCTAAAGGTAAGTCCACAACCCTAAAGTCTTCTAAAAATATTTCTCATAATAAAGCTAGTAATTCTGATTGTGAAAACTCTGAAAATGATATGGCACTATTAGCCAAGAAGTTTTACAAAATTTTCAAAAGGAAAAAGAGGGTAGATTTTTAAAAACCTTCTAAAAAGAAAAGGACTAGATCTAAAAATTGCTGTGATTGTGGGCATGTGGAAAACAAATGTCCACAAAGGGACAAACCTAAGAAGAAATGTATGTTGGTCACATGAGATGAGTCATCTTGCTCTGAAGCTTCTTTTGAGTCTGATGATTCTGAACCCGAGTCTACTAATGAGGTTAAGGCCTTAATGACTCTAGCTAGAGTTACTTCCTCAGACAATTGTAATTCAACTTATGATGAAAATCTGAGAAGCGACCCTAAAAATGATGATGATTTACAAGATGCCTATAATGCCCTATACAGGGAAAGTTGCAAGATAGTTGTAAAACCACAACTTCAAAAAGAAAAGTTTTTAAAGTTAAAAGAAGATTTTGATAACTTAGTTTTAGAAAAATCATATTTTTCTGATTGTTTTGAAAAAGCTAAGTGTGATTTAAATTTCAAAACATCCCAAGTTGAAAACCTTAAATCAGAAAATGAAAAACTAAAACTAGAAGTCTCTTCTCTCTTGAGTTTGAAGGATACTTAGATGTATGCCCAAGGTGATCCTAAACTAAAAAGATTGCTAACCAGATCAAGGGAAATATGGCGATAGATCTGGTTTGGGCTACTATAAAAATACACCTAAAAGTAAGTTCACTCCACCTAAGTTTTTTAGAGAGGAGTCCTCTAACTCAAAAGGGAAAAGTCTGAATCAAAATTGTTTTAAAAAACCTAAAACTTTTCAGGCTATGAAACCTAAAAGCAACCATATCAATTATAGAAATCAGAATCATAACCCCTTAGCTATGAAAATTGTAGATTTAGTAAAGGAACTTTTAAAATCTAACTCAAATGATAGAATATATAACAACTACAAGTGTAGTAAAACCAACTATGCTCCAAAACCCAAAACAGTAATGAAATGGGTCCCTAAGGTTGTTTGTCTAGTTGCCCACACCGCTTTCAAGGCTTTGAGTCAATTAAAGTGGTACCTAGACAATGGTTGTTCTAGACACATGACAGGTGACAAAGATTTGTTCACTAATCTCAAAGATATGACTAATGGTTCAATCACATTTGGTGATGTTAACAACTGCAGAATTGTTGGCCAAGGTATGGTTCAACTCTTTAATCTTCCTCCATTTGAGAATGTTTTGTTCGTAAACGGCCTTAAGCATAATCTCTTAAGCATTTCTCAAATTTGTGATAATAAAAATAGCATCAAATTTACCAACCAAGGGTGTGAGATTTCTAATGAGAATGGTTCTATGATATTAACTGATCACAGAACATCTGAGAACTGCTATATAGTCAGTGATTCAAGCTCGTCTAAGTTATTGTGTTACACAATCCAAACCAATCAGACCGATCTATGGCATAAACGCCTAGGACATGTACACTACCGTAATCTTTATAGATAGAGCAAATGTGAAGTAATAAGAAGTCTACCCAAGTTTTAAAAATGGATAAAATTTGTGGCGAATGTCAGATTAGAAAACAAACTAGGAGTGCTCACAAGAAAGTGAACTCCAGTGCCACATCCAAACCCCTTGAATTCCTCCACATGGATTTTATTGGACCTACTAGAATGGATAGTCGAGGCAGTAAGAAATATATTCTGGTAATAGTAGATGATTTTACCATATATACATGGGTAGTTTTCATGAGAGAGAAATCTGAAACTCTCGATGAAGTGAAAAGGAAACTCAAGCGTATCCAAACTGAGAAGGAATCACATGTCTCTAAAATCCATAGTGATCATGGTTCTGAATTTAACAATAGCAGTTTTGAGAAGTTCTTTAGTGATCATGGTGTATCGCGTGAATTTTCTGCTCCTACGACACTTCAACAGAAGGGGTTGTTCAAAGGAAAAATCGTGTGCTTAAAGAAATGACTAATGTGATGTTAAACAGCATGAAACTTCCTAAAAATCTTTGAACTGAAGCAGTGAACACGGCTTGTTATATTATTATCTGTGTTTATACTAAAAAGTCAAATAATAAGACTGCATATGAACTATGGTTCAATAAGAAGCCAACAGTCAAATACTTTTGAGTTTTTGGCAGCAAATGCTATATTCTACGTGACTGAGAAAATCTGAAAAAAATCGACACTAAAAGTGACGAGGGTATTTTCCTAAGATATGCGCTAAATAGTCGAGCATATCGTGTTCTCAATAAGAGGACCGGTGTTATTCAGGAATCCGTTAATATGGTTATAGATGATCATCTGAATATACCCGTCTTAAGTTCAGAAGTGTAAGTGCCATGGTTTCTAGCTCCTATATTGTCAAATTTTGTAGTGCCAAAACCTCTCTTGGAATCTGTGTCTCATATAGCACTCCTACATAATGAAGACTGTGCATCACTCTAGAACAAAAACTTCAAGAAATGCAAGTTTACATGGTCATGGTCAAGTACAACAAGTTCAAGATTCATAGATCAAGCTCCAAGTCAAGACAAATTCTTTTTCTTCGGACCTTAAGCTCAAGACTAAAGAGGTTTCAAATTCAAGCATCTTAAAGTTTCAAATTCAAGATTCAAATTGAAGCTTCAAAAGGTTTCAAGTTCAAGCTTCATCATGTAATGATCACAAGCTTCGTGAACTTCAAAGAATGACTATCAACTGAAAGAAAAGAAGCTTCAATGTTCATACTTCATGACTAAAGGTATGAATGACCTTAGATTGACCTTAGGGTAGGTCATTTTGAATACATAATTCAATTATATCATTTTATAGGTAAATGATCTATTTCTCGATTAGTCCTAGACTCTGTTCGACTAGTCCTAGCACTGGCTCGACCAGTCCAAGAAATTTCACGACCAGTCCTAAGTTTGTTGCAAAATTTTGAAATTTTTTGTTAAGCCATGACCAGTCTTGGAGACTGCTCGACTGGTAGTGTGAATAGTGCACGACTCGTTCACGACCAGTCTTGTAACTACGACTCAAAGTCCAGCAACTATTCCACGTTCCACATGACCAATCGTGGGTAGGTCATGACCTGTTGTGGAGGTCTCACGACCGGTCGTGTAGGGCCTACAACTAGTCGTGGAATGGCTTTATCCGATCCCGCTCAAAATTTTAAAAATTAGTTGGTCATATGACTAGTCGTAGTGTCCACAGGACCAGTCTTGAACACAATTTCTTCACTTATAAATAGAGCATGAATTTCAGAGTTTTTCATTCAATTCAAGCTAAATCAATACGATACTCTGAGAGATAAGTTAGTTATTATTTTAAGCTATATTGTGCTCATTTAATATTCTCTTTTATTAGCTTTCTTTGTATTTGATTTTGAATTTTCGTATTCTAATTGTATTTGAAAGAGGGATTGAGGTATTCCCATTTCTTGGAATCAAAATCAAATCAAGTTAGCCCAAGGTACTTTAAATCTAAAATTAATTTAGAACCTATAACCATTTCATATGTGAGTATTAGACATTGAACTTCAATGTTGAACTTTTACTCCGATTTAGTTCTTCCGGGCTACATCAAAGAGAATATCCAGGTATTTTACAGTTTTGTAATTTCCTTTATTTTGATTTTCATTGAGATTGAGCCAAAAAAATCTCAGTTTTGGTTATCTGAGTGATCCAGAAAACTCAGAGTGTGGGGTTTTTTGAATTGTGTAAGCCCATTTGAAAGACACAATTGTGAGGGTTTTAGGTGAACCTGGAAAACCTATTTTCATAGTGAACACTAATATCCATTGTGTGAGGATATTAGGAGTGGAGTAGCTATGTGGCTATTGTTTAATAGTTGGTGTATACATAGGCGAACCACTATAATTCTGTGTTTTGTGGTTTTATGGTTTCCTTTCTTTATTCTTTTTGGTTCAAGATTGTGGGATGTATTTGTGGATGTGAATGTTATAATCTTTACATTTCAGCATTATGGGGAATGTTGTAATAGCTTAGATATCCTTTCTTGCTATTTCCTTTTTATTCCTCTTCAGTTTGAGTTTTCGATACATAATCGTTTTAGTAAGGTTGTCCTGCCAAGTTTTTATGATGTAAGGTTGTCCTTAGAACAACATTTGTATGAACCTCTCAATACTAGAATTTTGAAGTTGTTGCTTCCTTTAATTATTTACAATTCATTTGGTTATCTTATTGTTTAATTCCGCTGTTATTTTTTTATTTGGCATTGTCCTATTCCCCCCCCCCCCCCCCCACCTCTAGGACATAGCTCAGCCTTTTCAAGAAGATGATGAAGTCTCTTTATTTGATAAACCAGATTCTTCATCTAGTCAAAATGACACTGAATTGTAGTCAGTTAAAGACCATCCAACTGATCAAATTCTTGGGAACCCTCTCACTGGTGTGCGCACTCTTAGACAATTAAAAAACATTTGTAATTATGTCTGCTTCACATCCCAGATTGAATTGGCCAATGTAAAAGAAGCGCTTGCTGATAAAGATTAGATAGTAGCTATGCAAGATGAACTTAATCAATTCATAAGGAATGATGTATGGTACTTAGTTCCTAGATCTAATGATAAACATATTATAGGAACTAAACAGATCTTTAAAAATAAGTTTGAAGAATTAGGTAACATTATAAGAAACAAGGCTAGACTGGTTGTACAAGGGTACATTCAGATAGAAGGCATCGATTATGATGAAGCCTTTGCCCTAGTAGCTCATCTTATATCTATCAAACTGTTCATATCCATTGCTTGTTTCAAAAATTTCAAAATCTATCACATGGATGTCAAGAGTGCTTTCATGAACAGTGATCTGCATGAGGAAGTATATGTAGAACAACCTACTGGTTTTGAAGACCCTAAACATATTGATCATGTTTATCACTTGAAAAAGGCACTCTATGTATTAAAAGAAGCTCCCAGGGCATGGTACGAGAAATTGACTAAGTTTTTACTAAGTCATAACTTTGTAATAGGGAGTGTTGATAAGACATTGTTTGTAAAGAAATACAATGATCACATACTGATAGTACAGATATATGTTGATGACATTATCTATGGATCTATTTGTTCTAACATGTCTGTTGAGTTTGCAGATTTGATGACGTCCAAGTTTGAAATGAGCATGGTTGGAGAATTAAATTATTTTTTAGGTCTACAAGTGAAATAGCTTGAAAACAGGATCTTTATTTCTCAAACCAAGTATGCACTAAACTTAGTAAAAAAGTTTGGATTCGAGAGCGGTAAAAATTTTGATACTCCTAAGAGTACGACACTTAAGCTCTCTAAGGATTCAATAGGTAAAAGTGTAGATCCTAAGTTGTATCGCAGTATGATAGGTAGTCTATTATATTTAATTGTGAGCCAGCTTGATATTGCATTCAACGTAGATATCTATGCTAGGTATCAATCTGATCCTAAAGAATCCCACCTGATTGTTGTTAAGCATATTTTGAGATATGTCACAAGTTCGGCCAATCTTGGTCTTTGGTATCCACATGATATTAATGTTCAATTAGCCGGTTATATGAATGCTGATTGGGCTAATAATATTGATGACCGTAAGTCTACCAGCGGTGGATGTTTTTATGTTGGGAACTGTTTAGTTTCATGTCATAGTAAGAAACAGAGCTCCGTATCACTTTCCACAGCTGAGGCTAAGTATATTATAGCCGGTAATGCATGCACTCAGCTTGTATGGATGAAGATGATGTTAAATGATTACGGATTTGCGCAAGATTCTATGGTTCTGTATTGCGATATTTCTAGCGCAATCAACATTTCTAAAAATCCAATCCAGCATTCACGAACTAAGCATATTGACATTAGATATCATTATATTCATGAATTTTTTTCATTAGATTATATTCAAACTAAAAATCAACTTTCAGACATTTTCACAAAACCACTTGACAGAAACAAGTTTGCTAAATTGAAATTAGATATTGGTATGTGTAAAGTGATCTGAGTTAATTATATTTGCTTGTATTATATTGCATGTATTTATTTATTTGGAATTTTTAAAAAACATAAATTGCTGAAAAATGGAAATTTTTTTAGGTCGCACGACCAGTCAAGTACACACTCGACCAATTGTGACACGGCCAGTCGAGTATGTACTCAACCAGTCGAGTAGCTCAGGTTTGGGGGCTTTAAATGTGTACAAAATACTTTTTCTTCATTTCTCTCATCTTCTCCAACAAGCCCTTCCACGACCGATCGAACCCACCTTCGATTGCTACTTGGTTAGTGCATCTTTTCCATTTTCCTTTTGGATTTAGGATCCTTGCACTTTTGTTTCCTTGATTTTGAGGTTTATTTTTTCTTATGGTTTCTTTAGTTTTCTAGCATAAAATCTGATTTGGGAGAAACCCTCCATTCATTTCTTATATTCCTTTTATACATTGTGTAATGGAGAGTGGATACAAGAAGAGATCCTCTTGTGGTCCCTCTTCTTCCCGTTCCACATCGATTACCATGCGTACTCTTCGACCACCCAAAGAGGACCCTGAAAATGTATGGGATATTCGTCTCCACAATGTAATTATTGAGCAGACTGTTAACTCCAATCATTTGAGTCCTTTCAATATTGTTCTCCTCCTTGAAGTTATAAGATGGGCTAACATATTGAATTGGGGCGGTCCTGCATACCGGTCCATTGCACAGGCCATGTTTGCTTGTTTAAGTGACTTTTCTGTTGAAAATTTAACTTTTACTGTGACAACTAGAGAAGGTCTAGTTGAAGTTGACCGTCACTTCATTTCTGGTTTGATGGATATTCCTGTGAATGATGAAGAGATACCTATATCTACGTTAGTTGCGAGACCGTCCGAATCTAAAAATTGTATGCTAACTAGAGTGTTATGCAACATAAATGCGGAATAGAATTCCGGTATTGTGCTCAGTTCCAAAAATATGTTACCCAGATACACGATTCTTCATCGTATTTTCATTTGTAATATGTACATCGGTCTGGTAATAAAACTGAGTTAACTTCTTTCATGGCTCGCACACTTCACTCAATTGTTTCTGGTGTTCAAATATGTCTTTTGTCTTTTATTTGTTATATCATTATTCAGTTTCGTCTTCATCTTGGCCATAGTGATATTCCTTTTGCATATCTAATGACCACGCTAGCATCATAGTCTTGTGGTTATGCCTGTTGGAGAAGCTCTTATTTCCTATCTACCTTTTAATAATTCCAACATTAATAAGATGAATCTGAGGTTGGTACCCGGCCAAGTTGATAGGGATGATGTAGGAGCTGCTGAAGAAGCTGGAGAGGAAGATGCTTTACCTCCTGATGATGTGAACATGGATGATTTATTTAATGAATTAGAATCTGATTCTGAGGCTGATCCTAACTTTCAGCCTTCTGATTTTGATGAGCGGTTGAAAACCCTAGAGGAAAAGGTGGAAGGTTTGCATGTACCCTAGGAGATTTAATTCAAATATATGCGCAAATACCTTAGCGCATTAACTAGGGATTACATTAAATCGATCCTCCTATTCTTGCTCCTTCTTCTGGTTATGATTAGACTCTTTTCATTTTGGGCATGTATTAACTATTATCTTTATTTGTGCTTGGATAATGTTTGGGCTTATATATATATTTGTGAACATGACTTTATGATTCCTGAATATATTTTGCTGAACATGTTTATGTTTTTTACTCTCTTCTTTCTTATACTTCCCATCTCTCTTTGATGATATCATCAGCTTGTTTTTCTTTCCTTTGTCATATTGTGACAAAAGGGGGGAGAAAATGTTGATTTTGGATTGGACATGTATTTGATTTATATAGGTTCTACATATCACCTCGCTTGGATTGAGAGGGAGTAATGGATTGAGGGGGAGAGTAATTGTTGCACATTTGGTGCATGATTCTTTATTGTGCATGATTCTTTATTTGGTATCTGGTGCATGATTCTTTATTTGGTTTTGTCACAAATTTAACAAAGGGGGAGATTGTAAATGCTATATTGTAAATCTAATACCCAAGGTTGTCAAATTTTGTTGTGCCAAATCATTTAGAATCTGTATCAAGTATTGATGAGATAAATAGATCAACTTCATGCATTTTAAAGTTGCCCAAGTCTCCGTTGAACTTCTCTACATATTCAAGTTGAAGAAGCGTTGTCGAAGTTCAAGATTTCAAGCTCAAGTACAAGTACAAGTTTTAAGGCCCAAGTTCAAGTTTAATCTTCAATTTCGGTATTTTAAAGACTCAAGAACTAAAGTCTTTACTCAAGCTCAAATTCAAGATTTAAAGACAAGCTTCAAGTATTTCAAGTGTATGAGTTAGCAGAGTGAACGATGGTTCAATTATTCAAATTCACAAACAAGATATGGATGACCCTATATTGACCATAGGTTGGGTCATATTCATTGCATATGCTATGTGGGTCATTTCATAAGTTTATAGGTCTTTTTCTCAACTAGACCTAGTCTTTGTTCGACTAGTCTAAGCCCTGGCTCTACCAGTCCAAGAGTTTTTTGACCAGTCTAAGATGAGACTACTCGACCAGTCGAGTGAACAGTGCTCGACTAGTTGTGTAGGCTCAACTCAAAATCCAGTAAGGTTTTTTAGTCCCACTCGACTAGTCGAGCAGGCCACTCGACCAGTTGAGTAACGACCTTATCTTATCGCGCCAGAAAATTTAAAATTTAGTTAGTCCTTTAACCAGTCGAACCGACCCTTAGACCAGTCGAGAGAACAATATTTTTACCTATAAATGGAGGACGAATCTCAGAGTTTTTCATTCATTCTAAGCGATATCAAACCATCACTCTGAGAGATAAGTTCTTGCATTTCTTAAGCTATATTGTGTTCATTTTAAATTCTCTTAAATAGCTTTTTATATTTGATTTTGTGATCTTCGTTTAACTCTATTTCATTAAAGAAGGGAATTGTGATTTTACCTTCTTTGAGATTAAAATCAAATCAAGCTAGACCAGGCTGAATTAATCTAAAAATCATTTAGATTTAGAACTATTCATTTGTGAGACTGACATTGAACATCTTAATCTACATCAGATTGGTTCTACCAGGCTTCTTTAGAAGGAGAATTTTCAGATAAGTACCATTTATATTTTATGTATCTTTTGTGGTTTGTGGTTGTGCTAGGAAAATCTCATTTTTGATTTTATCTAAGGTAATCTAGAAAATCTTAGAGTGTGGAGTTTTTGTAATTATGTAAGCCCATTTAAAGACACAATTGTGAAGGTTTTAAGGTGAACCTTGGAAAACCTTTTTCATAGTGAAAGCCAATATCCCATGGGTGTGGATATTAGGAGTAGAGTAGTTATGTGGCTATTTTTTTAACAGTTGGTGTACACACAAACGAACCACCATAATTCATGGAGTAGTGGTGGATGATTGGATTTGCTTATGTGTGTGAATGTTGTAATTTACTTTATGCATTTGTGGTGAATGGTGTAATTTACTTTATGCACTTATGGTGAATGTTGTAATGACTTAATTTATTTCCTTTGTTTCTTTATTGGTTTGAGTTTTTGATACTTATAAACATTCTAGTAAGGTTGTCCTGCCATAAGCCTTTGGTTTTGGTGTTAGGTTGTCCTTAGAACTCAGTTTGTATCAACCTCTTAAGACTAGTGCATTTGAGGTTGCTATTTACTTTTTCAACTTTATTATTTGATTGTGCTATCTATTTTTGTATTTTGCATTTATTTTTTAATTTGGCATAGTCCTATTCACCCCCCCCCCCCCCCCCCCCTCGGACTTAAGCTTGGCCTTTTCAGTTAGTGCTAAGAGGTGAAGCTTGTAGCATGTTGGGATGTTATTCTTGTTTTGATTCTTGTTTTTGTTGAACTTATTTGATTCTAATTGGATATTTGAGGAATATTTTTAGTTTTTAATTGTTTATTGTGACTTAAATTACAGTAGATCTATAATAACTTTGAGTATCTTCTTTGTTTTATTTTGAAATTGTGGGATTGGTAAATCTTGTTGTTAGCCATAATCTCTTCTAAACCTCACAATTCTCCTTCATTGAGGATTAGGTCAATGAAAGTTCAAATTTGATTATATTGATCAAGTACTAGTCAAGTACACAACCCATCACTCCACCCATCACACCTATCCCTCTCTTACACAAGCCATCCCCAAAGTCAACTCATCCTCATAACACCCATCCCTCTCATCCCATCTTTCTTGCAACACCATCCCTCTCTCCCATCCATCACTCCATCCCATCTCATTCTCCACCATTTCCCAAGCTACCATGAGAGAAAAATTTTAAGGAGAGAGAAGTCAAGAGAGGACCCATCTCCCTACCACCCAATCTCCACATCTAACTATCCAAACTTCATCATCCACCATCAAAGAGAAATCCTAAGAGCTAAGGAGTCCAAGGAACTAAAGAAGAAGACTAACGGTGGGTGATCTTAGGATTTCCACCATTGATCTTGATGATTTGAGGGCCCACATGTGGTGGGGCCCATTTGATGTATGTTTGTATCTTGCAAAGGGAGCTCATGGTGGTGGAGCTTCCTTCACCACTCGATTCTCTCTCTCTCTCTCTGTCTCTCTCTCCTTGGTTTGATGGCCCACCATTGATATTGTATGATGATCCATGCCATCCATTTAAGCGAGCCAACCCGCCGTCCACATTTGGGTCCACCTTGCTGCCCGTTTTCGAGTCGACCATGGACGAAGAGAAAATACAAATATCAGTGGATCAAAAACTGTGTGGGCCACCCATGTGGACCCCACTGTGATGTACAGGTTTTATCTGCACCATCCGTCCAGCTGGCTCGATCCAGCAGGTCCAGGTGGGCTAAGAGCTGCTGGACGGCCTACTGTCCAAATCATCCAGCAGGCCTAGACGCTAGATGAATACAAAAATATCAGCTTGGTCCATGTGGTCCCACCTGATGAGATCCACATCGTCTAGACCCTAGACGGTGGGTCCCACGCAGCCTCACAGCTGCTGTATTGACGTCTACAAGTTCTGTGGACCATAAGGTATGTGTATATCCATACCGTCCTCCTTTAGCAGCCACGTGGGACCCACTCCACATGTGCTGCACGTGTGGGGGTGGGGCCCACGTTGATGTATGTAGTCTGTATCCACGCCATCCAATTAAGGACGATGCTATGTGGGGCCAAACATGATTTATAGGTCTTATTCACACCGTCCAACACCCTGGACGATGGGACCCACCCCAATATATGTGCTGTATATTCATGCCATCCATCTGCAAGGCCCACCCTGCATGTGTGTACTGGCACCGTCCAACAGGGCCTGAACGGTTGGTCCTGGCGTGATGCATGTGTTGTATCAACATTGTCCAGATCATGGGGCCCGTTGTGATATATGTGCTTTATCCACCCTGTCCGTCCATGGGACCCACATGATGTATTTGTTTTATCCATACCATCTAGTCTAGTTGGACGTGGACCCCATCTGCGTGGCCCATCATGATTTACATATTATATCAACATCGTCCATCCTTGGATGATGGTGTGTGGGCCCACCATATTGTACATGTTTTATCCAAGTTGTCCATTTGATGGGGCCCATTTGGAATGTACAGGGCCCACCTTAATGTGATGTATATGTGGCCCATTTGGTAAGGCCCAATGTGATGTATAAGGCCCATATGATGAATGTCACGCCCCAAACCCCGAAATCGGATTCACAGGAATCCCGATCGCCGAATCTGGTGCTGACAGCCTCCGTAGTACCCCATTCTCGGCTCCTAACGTTCATACGCCGGATTCCGATCTTGGGATCCTACAAGGAGGATTTTTTTTTGTATATTTAACTCGTAATAAGCATAATCACAAGTATACCCAATTTGCAAAGACAACATCATCATCACATATCCACTAATATAATCAGTTGAGTACAATGCTGGAAGGAAAATAAATAAATTGAAAATCAAGCTCCAGAAGACCGCTACACGCTCCAAGCTCAACACTGCTGCAACCTAACATCACCTGCACGCATCTATCATGCATAAGCTTATAGAAAGCTTAGAGGGTGGTGTAAGTGTGTGCACAAGGTAAGTGCCAAGTATTCAACGCAATGCCATAGTCATACAATACCGAATATACTGGTAATCCATAAATCATACCATATCAGAATAAGAAGAAATATTGACATGATCATGAATTATCAGGGTAAACAGAAATACTGACAAGATCATAAATCATACGATAACAAAGTAAGCGGAGATACGGACAATTCCATAAGTCAATCAATATCAGAATACACAATATAGAACAGCTATGAAAATGAGGAGTCGTAAAGAGCCAGGTATCAGATGCTGAGGATGCGATGCAATATGCAATTCCTGATAAGTCCATGAATAGCATCAGTTGTAACTAGACCATATAATGCAGAAACACAGTAACCCAAAATGTCATATGCCATGAATGCATGCAATATGCGGTGTATATGGAATGACCATGTTGGAGTGTGAAGTCGGGATGATAGTATGTAGTATCGCAGGCTATGGGGTCCATCACAAGGGACTTCTATCCAAACCAGTCCCATACCTAAATTTGGATAGTCAGACCCAATGTGGTAAACTCCTGATCTTAGGTTAGTCGCACGCCCAACCTAAATCTTGGCCATTGCGAAGGCACACATAATAAATAGGTACGCACCACCAACCCGAGTGGATAGTGAATGAATAAATGCATGAATGAGTATACAATTCATGCTCACTAAATCCATATATCAGTACAGTTCATCTCTGGGATCATCACCGGGGTTTAATACACTCCAAATGGCACTGCTGCTCTCCTAGCCGCACAGTCCAAGTGAGTGTAAGAAACCTCACTATCCGCCTGGCCAATAGTCTGCCAATAACTATCCGACACGTCGATAGCGGACCCATTCATGAGCTGGTCAAACTCAGCCTAGTATTGCCCCCTACCCTTGGGCGAGTAAGGCCACACCCCCTCCCAACCGACCATGAGACAGTGGGAGACGCGGCCTCCTAGTATTCGGTACTTGGCGCTCATGTATCCACTTGATCTCGATGTTGGGGCATCTCTTGGCCACGGAGGTTTAGTGATTTTCACCCAGGGACATCTATGGCGCCCGTATGCTAGAACCAAATATTTTCGGTGTCCCATTGGCCATCCACGATATGCCTGTGGAGGCTACGGCCTTGGTGTCGCTAGGGCGTACAGTAATCATAATGCGAGATGCATGAGTCATACAATCCAATCATGCATCAATCCTGCGCATACCGCATGCTCATGTGAGATAACCTCCGCCTATCAGGGAGTCTCATAACAACATGCTCAATGACATATGAATGATCAACCACATCTCATAACAAACATGCAAATGATGCGTATGGGCATGTATTATGATGTTAAATTGTCACATACTCATAATCGGTATCAACAACCGGCATCGACAATCGACCTCGACAATGTGGACATTTAACCAACATTGCTCCCAAGGAATGGCCCACATAGAGCCAAACATATAATGGGCCCACGGCCTCACACAAAGGCCTAATATACAACACAGTGGGCCTTACTCAAGGGCCACATATACACAACAGGCGGGCCCTACTCATGGGCCTAACATACATCATAATGGGCCTTTCTCATGGGCTTAACATACATCATAATGGGCTCCATAGCTTGGTCCTCAAATGCATCCCAATGGGCCTCATCGCATAGGCCTCATATACATCATATTAGGCCTTAAACACGACCTGAATGCACATCACAACGGTCCTCATATACGGGCCGTATATACATCGTATTGGGCCTCAACAATCGGCCTCGATATTTGGCCTCAATAATCGGTACCGATAATCGACACTGATAATCAGCACTGACAATCAGCATCGATAATCAGCACCGACAACCAATATATATATAAACAAGGCGGGGTCCATAAATAGACAACCAATCAACAATAATGTAAAGATCGGCTCTCGGTCATGGTTATATCAATCCAATAGCACGGAGCCATCTGTCTATGGTGAATGGGGCCACTTATTTGGGTTAACCCATGAAGAGAATGGCCTAACAAGGCCTAAGAGAAGGTCACAATGAGGACATCTAACCGTCATTGCCCATCAATGAGGCATCTAACCAACATTGTTCCCAAGGAGTGACATACATAAGGCCAAACATATAGTGGGCCCATGGCCTCATATACAATCACAATGGGCCTCATTTACGTCACATCGGCCTCGTCATATGGACCAACATACATCACTTGGGCCTCATACAAGGGGTACATACACATCACTATGGACCGCATCACATGGTCCCAATACACGTCACGGTGGGCTGCATCTCCTGGTCTGCACAATGGGCCAATATATATCAAGTGGGTTGCATCAATGGGCCGCACTAATGAGCCAATATACATCAAGTGGATTGCATCAATGGGCTGCACTAATGGGCCTCATACACATCAAGTGGGTTGCATCAATGGGTCGCACTAATGGGCCTTATACACATCAAGTGGGTTAATCAATGGGCCTCATAGATGGGCTACAAATATAACAAAGTGGGCCTCATCACATAAGCCTCACATACAATTACATTAGTCCTCACATAAGGCCATATGCAACATCATAATGGTCCCCATATATAGGCCGCATGTACATTACAATGGACCATATCCCATGGGCCTCGAACATATCGTAATAGGCCACATCCCATGGGCCTCGGATACACCACATCGAGCCTTGCCATCTGGGCGAAAAATACATCACAATGGGACACAACCCATGGGCCTTAATACACGATCGGTGGGCCCTACACATGGGCCTAATATACATCACAGGTGTGCCCTGCTCATGAGCCTCATATACAACAAGTTGGGCCTATCAATGGGCCCTAGGGAGAGTGACAATGTGGATATTTAATCAACATTAATCTTATAATATGGACGTCAAACCATCATTGTTCCCAAGGCATGGTCCGCCATAAATATTATTACACAAACCATGGTGGAATCACACATTGCAATGGACCTTATGTACATCCCGTTGGGCCTCGACCCAAGGGCCCCAAATACATCAAATGGGCCACATCACATGGGCCTCATATATATATCAAGGTGGGCCTCAACAACGGGCCACAAATACATCAAGATGGGTCTAATCACATCCCAAAAAGGATCATAATGAAGGATCATTTGGACCATACCGTAAATAGCAATGGAGGTAATAATTTCCACGGGTAAATAATTCACAGGGCCCACTACAGAGTTTATTTTCCAACCAACCTAGTCATAAGGTCATAAAGACTTGGATTAAAGACCTGGATTAAGAGGGAAAACAATTCCCCATTGATCCAGAACTTTCGTGACCCAATTGGGTTTCAATGATGGATGTCCAATCCTCCACTAATTTTTTTGTGGTGTGGTCCACCTGATCAAGGGTTGGTCATATCACGGTGTGGCCCGTCATGATGTATTTGAAATCCAACCTATTCACAAGTTAACATAGTGATAAATTAAGTGAAAATAAATATCAATTTAATTTGAAACTACTATGGTCCTTAGGAGTTGAATGGTGGATGTCACTGTCCACTATTTAAATGGTGGGGTCCACTTGAACTTTAGATCTGACTCATCCTTATACCCATGCCCTAAAATGTTATCTCAAAATGTTTGGATGGTAAGGATATATCATGTTCATCATGGTAAGCCCCACCGTCCAAACAGTGGACGGTGTAAAGATACATACATCAATGTGGGGCCTTGCAGGTTTGCTGCTGTCAAAGGGGCAGCAGTGATATAGCTCCTGTACGTGCAGCTTGCTGCACAAGAAGGGCAGAGGTGGGTCCCACGTAGGGCCCACCCTCATGTATATATGTAATATGTATATGTAATATTATATTATATTATAATATATATATATCATATGATATATTAATATAATATATTATAATATATTAATATTATTTTCATTATATACCACGTCCAGGCCCTGGACGGCCTGGACATACACATACACCATGGTAGCCCCACACGTGGGGCTGGGTCCCACCGTCCAGGGATGGTGGACGGTGTGGATAGAAACACGTACATCATTGGGTCCCACGTAGGGCCCACCAAAATGTTCATTTTTCCATCCAATCCGTTGATAACGTCACACGGACCTGGATTGAAGGAAAAAAAAACCAATTTCATAGTGATCCAAGGCCTCTGTGAGAACAAAAAGGGTTTCAATGGCAGCTGCTCAATCCCACTATTTCCTGCCGTGTGGGCCATTTGAGATCCGGATTAGGCAGATTTTTGGAGGGGGCCCACTTTAAGCAGGGGCCCACTTAATGAACGGTTAGAATGACATACACACGTCATGGTGGGGCCCACGAGTGGGACCCAGTCCTGCACGTCTACCCATAGCGCAGGACGCCTACGCTTGTCCTTTGCTCTGACAATAGCAGCAGCAGTAGCTGCTGCTTAGAATTTTTTTTTAAAAAAACCGTTTTCTTGCTGTTTTTCATATATGCGACCAACATCAGGTAGATCCACACCACTCATTGCATTCCATGGCCCGATACGGACTAAACAAGCCCAGTATTCAAAGTATTTCAGTGTATAAGACCATCGGGGTAGGTTTCAATGGTAAAAACCACCATTTAATATGCTATGGCCCATCAGAACCTCGGATTGGCTCCATTTTTCGGCTCAACGCCTAGAATGAGGTAGGAAAAAGGGTGGACGACGTGGATTAAATCCATACATCAAGGTGGGGCTTGCATGAGTGGCCCACCCAAAAATTAAGAAAGGCAACTGGCGTTTTATTTAAATATTATTTTTATTTATTTATAATAGCTTGGTAGTACACACCCATGTCAGTACATGAACTCCATGTTAAGCATAGCCTACTCCACATCCAGCGTCCATGGAAGGCTGGACGGTATGGATAAACACAGCATGATGGTGGGTCCCACGTGTACGTGGTCCACGTTCATCAAGGTGGGTCCCACATGAACGTGGCCCACCTGATGGGTCTGATTTTTTTTTTTATTTTCTTATCATCCATAAGGTAGGGTCCACATGA
Organism: Magnolia sinica; assembly: GCF_029962835.1. Lineage (NCBI taxonomy): Eukaryota > Viridiplantae > Streptophyta > Magnoliopsida > Magnoliales > Magnoliaceae > Magnolia > Magnolia sinica. The sequence continues at coordinate 32,570,451 of NC_080582.1, read as the reverse complement.
CTTGGACGGTTTAAATAAAACCTAAATCAACTTGGGGTCCATCCAAGTGGGCCACACATCACAAAAAAATGAAAGAGAGAGAGAGAGAAGCACCCACCACTAAATTAACTCCTTCCTCAATTCCTCGGGTCCTCAAGCCCTTTTAGGATCTTTTCTAACAATGGAGATGAGCTTCTAATGGCAGGATTGAAGGGGTTCTAAGGTGATTGTGGATGGAAATGGGAGGGCTGCCATGGACATTTGGGAGTTCTCCTTGATGGAATGAGAAGAAAGAGAGGGAGAGAGAGATAAGAGAGAGAGGAGTTATTACTTGTCATAATGATGGCCATCATAAATGCCTAGGTAAGGAGGTAAGGGGAGGTGTTGACTTAAGAGGATGAGCCATTATTACTTGTGTAAGGACATGACACCTAAGGAATGGTGTCATAGGGATAGGTAGGTCCCACAATGTGCGGTCCACAGTCATTATAATGCGCGGGCCACAAGTTCTGATCTAAGCATTACTTTGACGCACGAGACACTACGTTGGAACCGCGGCGACAATACAGTCATGACGGTACAAGTTTTAAGTCGAGCCGCCTCAGATATACTGGACACGACTCAAGATCATGCGCAAATGCCAATAATAGATCGCGGGTCATCAAAATTCAACCGGGAGGGCCGGGGAAGCCTAGGGAACGGTACGATCTAAGATACGGGCCTTACAATGAGGCCCGATGTGTTGTATATGAGGCCCGATGCGATGTATATGAGGCCCCTATGAAGAGGCCCGATGTGTTGTACATGAGGCCCATATGATGAGGCCCGATGTGTTATACATGAGGCCCATATGATGAGGCCCGATGTGATGTATATAAGGCCCATATGAGGACCGATGTGATGTACTTGAGGCCCACGGAGCGTAGCCCATTGTGATGTATTTGAGACCCATGGGATTTGGCCCATTGTGATATATTTGAGGCCCTTGTATTTGGGCCAATGTGAAGTATATGAGGCCTTTATGGGAGGCTCAATGTGATGTATACAAGGCCCATTGTGATGTGGGAGGCCCAATGTGATCTATACGAGGCCCATTATGATGTGTGATTCCACCATGGTGTATGTAATGATGTTTATGATGTCCATTCATCTTCCTAGTTGGATCTAAATTGGATATGCCTTGGGAGCAATGATGGTTTAAAGTCCACATTGTAAGGGTAATGGTGGTTAAATGTTTGCATTGTAACCCTCCCTAAGGCCCATTGTTAGGCCCATTCTCATCTTCCCTTAATGGGCTAACCCAAACCGTTAGGCCCCCCATAATTATTAGGCCCATTCTTGATATGAGTAGGCCGTCTAAACCCATCCTTGATATGAGGAGAGTACATCATCATCATCATATAACATGCTTAGTATAACCCCATGATCCATGCCCATGCACATCATGTATATGCTTGATATAAGGAGTGATTGATCATAGCACATGCGATTGGGCAGATTATTTATAAGACTCCCTGATAAGCAGAGTTGCCCCACATGAGCGGGCGGTATGCGTAGGATTGCTGCATGACTAGATAGTGTGATTCATGTATCTCGCATTTGTGTGATATAATTTCTTTATACCCTGCGACATTAGGGCCATAGCATCCATAGGCATATCTTGGATGAAAGGATTGGACACTGGAAATACTTTTACTAGGATCGGGGTGTCATAGATGTCCCTGCGTGAAAATCTCTAAACCCAATGGTACCAGAGGATGAATCCAACGTCGAGATTGAGTGGATACATGAGTGCACGAGGGTCGTATACTAGTAGGCTGCGTCTCCCACTGTGTCGTGGTCGATTGGAATGGGGTGTGACCTTATCCGCTTAAGGGTAGGGGACATAATTAGGCTGGGTTTGACCAGCTCATAAATGGATCCTCTATCGACGTGTCGCGTCAATATTGGTAGGCAGATAGTGAGGTCTCTTCTACTTGCATGGTTACGCATCCAGTGAGCGGCGATTTGATGTATAGTGTACTAGACCCCGGTGATATATATATATATATATATATTCCAGAGATGAGCTATATTGATATGAGGATTTAGATGAAATTTGGTATGCTTGAGTTACACCTCGCATATGACATTGGCCCTATAGGGCTTGCATTGCATAGCCTTGATATGGCTGATAGCATTCATGCCTTGCATCGCATAGCCTTGGTTTGGCTGTTAGCATTCATGGACTTGCTAGTATGTTTCTACATTACTCTGATATTGCATCCTGAGTACGCTTATATTGCGCACATACTTACACCACCTTTTAAGCTTTCTATAAGCTTATGCACGATTGATGTATGCAGGTTACGTTAGGCCATAGCTGAACAGGAGCAGGGGCGTGTTAGTTATTGTTTGTAGATTATGCTTAAAGTTTTTTTTATCATAGTGGATTTTGTGATGACGTTTTAGTTATTGTTTGTTGATTATGCATGTGGTTATGCTGAAACAAATTTATATTAAAAATCTTCCTTGTAGGATCCCAGGATCAGAACCTGGTATATGGGTGCCAGGAGCCGAGAATGGGGTACTACGGAGGCTGTTAGCGCCAGATTCGGCGATTGGGAATTTTGTGAGCCCTATTTCTGAGTTTTGGGGCGTGAAACTAGTCCCCTTTAGATTATTGAAATTCCTTTCACAATTACTTCTTTATTTCTAGATTTCTAATTTAGATATTTGCCTACTTCTATTTCTAGTTACTTTCAGAATACACACAAGATTAGTTCCTATGGATTCAACTTCGGTCTTATTGAGATTATTACTACATCGTGACCCTACACTTGGGGTTGTGAACAAGTTTTTGGCGCCGTTGCCGGGGATTAACGATTGCATTTTTCTGAAGTTAACTAGTTTTGGAATTAGGTTAAGATTAGGGTTTATTTACTTTCTATTTTTAAGTTAGAATTTTCCTGATTTATTTTTAGAAACTAACTTGTTTTTATGTTTTGTAGGATCTTAACATTGAAATTTCCAATCTGGTAACCTCTTTCCAATTCTCTCTCTTCTTTCTTTTCTAGCTTTCTTATTTGTTTTAGTTTACTTCTCTTTTAAGGTTAGGTTAGATTTTGAAATTGAGGGCTGAGAGTGTTTTATGCCCAAGTGGATTCGTGATAACACTCGACATTTCTCAAGTGAAGGAGGATTGGTTGAAGTGTCACGTCCCAGACTCAAAAATCGGGCTCAAAAATTCCCGATCACTGAATCCGGTGCCGACAGCCTCCATAGTACCTCATTCTCAGCTCCTGGCACTCATATACCAGGTTCAGATCTTGGGATCCTACAAAGAGGATTTCCAACGTACATTTATCTCATAAGAAGCATAACTATAAGCATAACCCACAACAACTAGAAAAATCACCACATATCCACTATAATAAAAACTTTAAGTACAATGCATAAGGGAAATACAATATTAATATCAAAAGCTCCAGAAAATAGTTGCATGCTCCAAGCTCAATGTTGTTGCGTCGTCCTAGCATTACCTGAACGCAACAATCATGCATAAGCTTATGGAAAGCTTAGAGGGTGGTGTAACTGTGTGTGTAAGGTATATGTCAAGTATGCAATATCAAAGTATGCGAAATAATGCTGGTAAGTCCATGAATGCTATCCGTCATACCAAGGCTATGCGATGCAAGGCATGAATGCTATTGGCCATACTAAGGCCATACAATGCAAGGCCTACGTAGCCAAATGTCATATGCGAGATATAACTTAAGAATGCCAGTCCTCATCTGAATCCACATAACAATACAGCTCATCTCTGGAATATCACCAGGGTCTAGTACACTCTATATCAGATCATCACCCAACTGGACGCGCAACCATGCAAGTGAAAGAGACCTCACTATCCGCTTGGCTAGTAGTCAACCAATATCTACCCGGCACGTCAATAGTGGACTCATTTATGAGCTAGTCAAATTCAGCCTAATCATACCCCCTACCCTCGAGTGGATAAGGCCACACCCCCTTCCAACCGACCACGACAAAGTGGGAGATGCGGCCTAATGGTATTTGACACTTATGCGCTCATACATCCACTCGATCTCGAACATTAGAGCATCCTCTTGGTACCATAAGGGTTCTAGGACTTTCACCCAGGGACATCTATAGCGCCCTAGTGCTAGAAATAAGTATTTTCAGTATCCAATCCTGCCATCCATGTTATGCCTGCGAAGGCCACAACCCTGATATCGCCAAGGCATACAACAATTGTGTCACACTATGCGAGGTGTATGAATCACACAATCTAGTCATGCATGAATCCTGCACGTACCGCGCTCTCATGAGGGGAAACTCCATCTCTCTAGAGTCCCATAAACAGTCTGCCCAATGACATATGCTATGATCAATCACTCCTCATATCAAGGATACGTATGATGTGCATGGGCATGAATCATGAAGTTATACTAAGCATGTTATATGATGATGATGAACTCTCCTCGTAACAAGGATAGGCCTAAGAACAAGGGAATGGACTTCCTTAGCAGTTCCATCATGTAGTAAACTGGACTTCCTATGGGCCCAATAAGCACAAGGTGGGCCCTACAATGCACGGTGGAAGCATAATCCATAATGGGGGCCCAATGGTTTGGGTTAGCCCAATAAAGTGAGATGGGTCATACTAATAATAGTGGGGGCCCAACGATTTGGGTTAACCCACTAAGAGGAGATGAGAATGGACTTAACAATGAGCCCTAGGGAGGATCACAATGCGGACATTTAACCATCATTAATCCCAAGGCTTGGCCCATTAGAACCTATCTTATAATGGGGTTCATGGTCTAAAATGGATAGATGGCGTATATATAACACTTACATCATGGTGGGCCTCCTATAATTGCAATGGGCCCCACATATACCACATTGGGGCCTCATACACGGGCCGCATATACATCACAATGGGCCTCATACCTAGGCCTCAAATACATCACAATGGGCCTCAAATACATCACACTGGGCCACATCCCATGGGCCTGAAAACTGATGGGTGGTAAGGATAAAACATATATATCATGGTGGGTCTCAGCCCAGCTACTGCTGGACATTGGTCCAGTAGCAGATGAATCTGCTGATTGCTCTGCTGAGCCTAGCCATTGTGGCCCAAGCCCTAAAATGATCTGGAAACTGGTGGATGGTGTGGATATAACACCTACATCATGTGGGTCCCACTGTCCACGTGGATAGTGTGGGTGGAGCACGTACATCATGAGTGGGCCCCACAGATGGACAATGTAGATAATACACTTAAAACACAGTGGATTTGACTGTCTCGATGGACAGTGTGGTCATTGACATCATGGCGGGGTTCCACCGTCCTATTTACTGGACTGTGTGGACACCACACCTGCCAGGTTGGGTCCCACCGTCTAAATAGTGGACGGTGTGGATTAAAATACATAAATCATGGTGGTCCCACATGGGTGGGTCACACGTGTTGGATCAAGCTGATATCTGATTTTCCATTACCATCCAGGCCTACTGGATGTCCCATGGATAGACGGCTGGACGGAAACCAACATCTGGTGGGTCCCATGCGTACGTGGCCCACCTAGTTTGGATCAAACTGATATTTACATTTTCCCTTCAAATAGGGCTTGCCCAAACAAGTCGTAAGGTGAACAGCAAAGTTGTTAGGCCTGAGCCCTAGTGACCATCCGATTCTTAGGATCTCGTGATCCTCCTAGTCGAATTTCAACGACCCGCGACCTGTAGATAGCAGCGGTTCCAACACCGCGACTTGCGCACCGATGCGATACCCATGTCAGGAGTTGTGGGCCCACGTATATTTCGAGGAAACGCCGTGCGTTGCGAATTCTGAGAGAATCTCTTCCCAACCTATTACATCAATCAATCAAGTACAAGTAAGTACAACCCATCACTCCACCCATCCCTCTCTTAGACAAGTCATCCCCAAAGTCAACTCTTTCTTACATCACCCATCCCTTTCTTACACCACACCATCCCTCTCTCCCATCCATCATTCCATCCCATCCCAACTTCTCTACCCACCCAAACAACCCAAGGAGAGCAACCGTCCAAGTAAGAGAAGCTCTAAAATTTGCCAAGTGTGTGGCCCACTCCCTACCCCAAATCTCTCATCACAACCCTTCAACCTTCATCATCTTCCATTAAAGAAGGAGCCAAGGAGCTTAGCAGTCTAAGGAAGTAAGAAGGAGTGAAATCGGTGGGTGATATTAGGATTTCCATCCTTGATTTCTATCTGAGGGCCCACTTGTGGTGGGGCCCATTTTGATGTATGTGTTGTAAATCGAGAGGAGCTCATAGTGGCAGAGCTCCTCCCTCATACACACATCTCTCTCTGTCTCTCTCTCTCCCTTGTATGATGGCCCACCTGATAATGCATGTATGGGACATCCATTGCCCAGTTGGTGGAGCCCACCTTGCTGTCCATTTCGGGACAGGCTTGGATGAAGGAAAAATACAAACATCAACTGAACCAAAGCCTTAGTGGGCCACCATGTGGACCCACCTTGATGTATTCATGTATATCCACATCATCCAGATCCTGGACGGTGGGGCCCCATGTGATGTATATGGAGCATCCACATTGTCTGTCCAGCGAGCAGGCCCTGCTGCCTGTCCGTTTAGACGGGCCTAGGCAGGGAAACACAAATATTAATCTGAGCCAACAGGTGGGCCATGCTTATGTGGACCCACCTTGATGTACATGCCATCCTCACCGTCCGTGGACAGTGGGACCCACGTGAGGTATGTGTTGCATTCCACATTGTCCATCTAGAGATGAGGCAAATGCAAATCTCTAGTGGAGCTCACCACCGTCCAGTCCCTGGACGGTGGGACTGTACTTGATGTATATGTTCTATCCCCAGTGTCCATTGCTTGGCCGTGGGGCCACCTTGAAGTGTGTATGGGGTCTATACCATCTAAGGGACCTTGTGATATATGTGTTTTATCTACATCGTCCATCTGTGGGACCCGCCCATGATGTATGTGTTGCTCCCACACCATCCAGCAAAGGACGGTGCTGGGGCACCTTGATGTAAGTGTTTTATCAACGCCATCCATCCATGGAGGCCACCTTGATGATGTGTTCCATCCAGGCCATCCGTTTGCCGGATGTCCAGCAACCTAGATGGATGAGGAAATCACAAATATCAGCTTTACTCAAAGCTTTGGTGGGCCACACTTGTGGATCCACCTGATGCATGTCTTTCATACATGTCATCCACCGTCCATGGATGGTGGAGCCCACTATGATATATATGTGCTGTCCGCACTGTCCAACCTTCTGGACAGTGAGACACACCATGCTGCATGTGTTTTATCCTAGCCGTCCAGTCCAACTGGACGTGGACCCTACGTGGTGTATCTGCACCATCCAGCTGTTTGGGATGGTGGGATCCACCATGATGTGTTTGATCTGCACCATCCAGGGCAGTGGCCCACCTAATATATTTTATCCATGCCATTTAGGGCAGACAGCCCACCAAAATGCATGCACTGTATATCCATGCTATCCATCTGGTGGGGCCCATCTGGCATGTGCAGGGCCACCTTGTTGTAAATATATGCTGCCCAGCCGTTTTGCTGAACCATGGGCTACCGCATAAGGCCCATTTTGTGGTGCAATAGGCCCACCTTGATGTATGTGTTGTAGGCAATCTGTCCACCTATTTTTCTAAACCATAGGGCTAATCTGTGAGGCCCACCTTGATGTGTGTATTGACCTTGCCGCCCATTTATTTTCGGGCTATGTGGGCTACCGCATTAAGCCCACTATGATGTATGTGATGCACTCACTACCTACCCCTTGTGCCTAGCCCATAGGCCATTATGTGAGGCCCAAAATGATGTATTTGTGGCCCATGAGTGAGGCCCAAAATGATGTATATGCGGCCTATTTGGTGAGGCCCATTTGGTAAGGTCCATTATGATGTATGAGAGGCCCATATGTTAAGGCCCAATGTGATATATGAGAGGCCTATGTGGTGAGGCCATTACGATGTGTAAACCCACCATGATGTCTATAGTAATGTTTATGATGCATAACTATTGTCCTAGCTAGTACAAGGCCTATGGGCTCCCATCACAAGATAGATTCTATGGGTCATGCTTTGGGAGCATTGATAGTTAAATGTCCACATTGTAAGAGCAATGGTGGTTAAATGTCCACCTTGTAATCCTCCCTAGGGCCCATTGATTAGGCCTATTCTCATTTCCCCCTTAGTGGGCTAACCTAAAGTGATGGGCCCCCACTATTATTAGTATGATCCATCTCACCTTATTGGGCTATCCCAATTCTTTGGGTCCCCATTGATGCTAGTAGAAGTACTCAAACCTGAAAGCCCACCCTTAGGCCCATGAGTAAGCCATCTAGACCCATCCTTGTTATGAGGAGGATGCATTATCACCTCTAGCCATAGGTAGAAGAATTTATGGTATTAGATTTGGTATATCCACTGTTGAGGACCGACCCTCATGTTATGGATTAGATCTATTGTCCTTCTATGGACCCCACCATATATAGGCCGATTATTGATTTCGACTATGTTAGTATACACATTGAGTATGTGTAAGCATAGCATTATGATTGTATAAGGTCATTGTGAGGTTCATTGTGATTATATGAGGCCTATCGTGATTGTATGAGGCCCATTGTGTGATTGCATGAGGCCCATTGTGATTGTATGAGGCTCATTGTGACCATGTGAGGCCCATTGTGATTGTATGAGGCCCATTGTAATTATATGAGACCCATTGTGATTGTACAAGGCCCATTGTAAGATTGTATGAGGCCCATTGTGATTGTATGAGGCCCATTGTGATTGTATGAGATCCATTGTGATGGCATAAGGCCCATTGTGATTGTATGAGGCTCATTGTGATTGTATGAGATCTGTTATAATGGTATGAGGCCCGTGGTGATTGTATGAGGCCCATTGTGATTGTATGAGGCTCATTATGATTATATGAGACCCAATTGAAATGTATGAGGCCCATCATATGTGTGAGGACCATTATATGTGTGAGGCTCATTATATGTGTGAGGCTCACCATGTGTAGGTGATTATGTGCACACCACCCATTCACCTATACGGGCCATGGGCCGTCTTATACCAGCCCACTATGATGTATGTGATTATAATCATGCTTGGAATACTTCTTGATACATGCCCATATGCATCATCTGCATGCTTGTTACGAGGAGTGATTAAGCATAGTATGTGCCATTGGGCTGATTGTTTATAGGACTTCCCAAGAGACGGAGTTTCCCTACATGAGCGCGCGGTGCACATAGGTTTATTGCACGATTGGATGGTATGACTCATGCATCTTACATTTTGTGATATGACCACCGTACACCCTAGCGACATCATTGTCGTGGCCTTCATAAGCATATCGTGGATAGCCAGATGGGACACCGAAAATGTTTTGAGAAATGGGGCGCCATAGATGTCCCTGTGTGAAATTCCCTAAACTCCCGAGGCCAGCGGATGCTCTAACGTCTAAACCGAGTGGATATATATGAGCGCATGAGGATCGTATACTAGTAGGCCATGTCTCCCATTGTGTCATGGTCGGTTAGGTGGGAGTGTGGCCTTAGTCACCTGAGAGAGTAGGCAATGTTGGGCTGAGTCTGACAAGCTCATAAATGAGTCCGCTATCGATGAGCTGGGGTGATATTGGTAGGCGAATAGTAAGGTCTCTTCCACTTACCCAGTTGTGAGCTTGATTGGACAACAAGCTAGTTTATAGTGTACTAGACCCAGGTGATGATCCCAGAGATGTACAATACTAATATGAGGACTTACTGAGCACGAGTTGCATACTCAGCATTTGACTCATTCATTCATTCATTCACTATCCACTCAGGCTGGTGGTGCACTACCAAATCATTACGTGTACGTTCGTGATGGCCAGGATTTTGGTTGGGGCACACGACTAACCTGAGATCAGGAGTTTACCACATTGGGTCTGACTAACCAAATTTAGGTATGGGATTGATTTAGATAGAAGTCCCTTGTGATAGACCCCACAGCTTGTGATACCATGTACTATCAGCCCGACTTCACACTCTAACTTGGTCATTTCTTTCGCACTGCATATTGCATTACATCCCCAGCACATGGCATTTGGTTTACCACGACCCCACATTGCATAGCTGATCTGCATTGCCGACTCTGATATTATATGACTCATGGACTTGTCAGTATTTCTGTTTACTCTGATATTGTATAACTCATGGACTTGTCAGTATTTCTGCTTACTCTGATATTGTATAACTCATGAACTTACCAGTATTTCTGATGTTGTATGATTTATAGACTTGTATTGTATACTTGGCACCTGCGTTGTGCACACACGTACACCACCCTGTAAGCTTTCTATAAGCTTATGCATGAGAGATGCATGCAGGTGACGACAGGACGTAGTCGAGCTAAGGTAGGAGCATGTGGCTAAGCTTCTGGAACTTTGATATCTATCTTGTATTTCCCCTTTTATGTATTATACTCAAAGATTTTGATTATAGTAGATATATGGTGATGTTGTTTGCATCTGGGTTATGCTTATGATTATGCTTCTTATGAGACAAATTTATATTGAAAATCCTCCTTATACGATCTTAGGATCGGAATCTAGCATGTGGGCGATACGAGCCGAGAATGGGGTACTACGGAGGTTGTCGGCACCAAATTCGACGATCGAAAATTTTGTGAGCATGGTTTCCAAGTTTGAGACGTGACAAAAGTGGGGCCCGGTTGGACAGCGGGTGCATCCCACTTGGTGGACAGTATGGATAAAATACATACATCATAGGTGGGCCATATAATCAGGGGAGAGAGAGATAGAGTGAGTGAGAGAGAGAAACGTGCTATGGAGGGCTCCGCCATTATGAGCCCTTTCTTCCATGCATTACAAAACATACATCAAGTGGGTCCCATTACATGTGGGCCCACCAATCAAAATCAACGACGGGGATTCCTTTTCCATAAAAAATGCAAGGTCTAGATGACCTTTCACAATGGAAAAATAAACATCATGATGGGATCATGGGATGAACATATGAATCATGGTGGGCCATCGGCCACACCTAGGGTCCAAAGTGAGATCCATACCATCAATCAGTAGGCCCCACTTGGCCCATCACCAAAATCACTACTCTAGTTCTATAATCACCCACCGATTACACTTCTAGGCTCCTTAGAATGCTAAGCTCCTTGGCTTCAACTTTGATGGAAGATGATGAAGATTGAAGGGCTAGGATGAGAGATTTAGGGGTCGAAAGTGGGGCCACACTTGGCTCTCCTCTTGAAAATGCTTGGACGTCCACTCCTTAGTAGCTTGGAATGGTAGAGAGAATGAGAGGGAGAGAATGTAATGAGATGAAAGGGATGGGATGTGAGTAAGAAAGGGATGGGTGTGTGTAAGAAATGGATGGATGAAGAGAGAAAGAGAGAGAGAGAGAGAGAGAGAGAGAGAGAGAGAGTTGACTTTGGAGATGGCTTGTGTAAGAGAGGGATGGGTTGTGTACTTTATTAGTACTTGATTGATTGATGTGATGGATTGGGTAGAGATTCTGTCGAGATTTGCAATGTGTGGCATTTTCCTCAAAATAAACACAGGCCCACAACTCTTGGCCTGGGTATCATATTAGCGGGCAAGTCGTGGCGTTGGAATTTTTACGATGGCGTGGTCGCAATGGTACAAGTCTCGGGTCGAGTCAACTCAGATTACAGGTCGTGGGTTGCCAGAATTTGACGGGGAGGATCGCTGGATTTAAGGAACAATACGAATTAGGATATGGGCCTTACACGAAGGTTGCTTATCCATCACCAGATTAGACATCGCGCGAGATCCTTAGAGTTAACTGAAGTTATGGCCTCAAATCAACCTGTAAATCCTTCAAATCCTCCTCAACCTCCAGTTGAGGAAGCCTAGGATGAGAATAAGGTGCATCAAACACCCCCACCTCATACTTTACGAGATTATTTACAACCGGCGGGGGTGAGCACACCTTCCTGTATGGTTTTTCCAAAAAATACCGGAAACATGAATATCAAGCCAGGGGTGATCCAACTCCTTCTAAAATTCCATGGACTTGAATTTGAAAATTCATATTTACACTTAAAAGAGTTTGATGAGATCATAACCACTTTATATTTTCGTAACGTGTCTGAGGACACTGTCAGGCTGAAACTCTTTCCATTTTCTTTAAAAGAGAAAGCTAAGACGTGGTTGCACTCACTACATCTACGATCTATTGGTAGATGGAATGACATAACAAGGGAGATCATAAAGAAATTCTTCCCATACCATAAAACGAACACCTTTCGAAAGTCGATCATGAACTTCACCCAAAAGGAAGACGAAACATTCGTTCAATGTTGGGAGAGGTTCAAGGATCTTGTCAGTTCATGCCCACAACACGGTTTTGAAATGTGGCGCATCACAAACGTCTTCTATGATGGACTGATATCTTCCATGCACCAATTGGTTGAGACAATGTGCAATGGGGAATTCATGAACAAAAATGTCGATGATGTGTGGGACTATTTTGACAGATTTACTGAAAACACGTAATCATGGGACATCTCCCCAAAACCTAGCACCACTTCTAAGCCTACTCAATCAAAGAAGGGGCGGAATATATCTTCTGAAAGAGGATGATGATATAAATGCTAAAGTGGCTAATCTCACAAGGAAACTTAAGGCCATGAAACTTAAAAAGGATAAGGCTAAGGAAACTGTTTACAGTATTTGTGCTTGCAATATTCATATAACTGAAAATTATCCAACAATACTTGTTTTTTAAGAAATTCTGAATGAGCAATCGAATGCCATAAACAATTATCAGAGGCCTTTCAAAGGATTCACCTCCAATACTTACAATCCTAGTTGGAGAAATCATCCAAACTTCAGTTGGAGGAATGGAAAAACTGCTACTCCTCAAGGATTCCCTAATTAATTTCTAAATCAAGGGAAACATCAAGAGGATCCAGTCCTAAAGCATCTTCAAAATCAAGAGCTTTCAATCAGGGTATGCTACGAACCTTTCAAGACCTTACGAAGGCCATACAACGGCTAAAGACAAAAAAATGCGATTAGGGAAAAAGGAAGCCTTCTAGCTCATCCCCTTCCCAATCCAAAACAGTAATATGAAGTCAGTGACCCAAGCTCTTCAAATCAAATGGAGCAAGTTAAGTCTATCACCACTCTCAGGAGTGGAAAAACAATTGACAAACCTATTCCAGTAATGGCTGGAAAGTCTAAGGACCTGGAAGAGGACAACAATGATAGATCTAGCACTGCTTCACAAGATTTAGAACTGGAACCTCAAGGCAAGTCGATTGCTCCATTTTCCCAACGGTTGATTACACTAAAACCCCTCTAACTCTCAGGACATTCTAGAAGTACTGAAACAAGTGAAGGTCAACATTCCTCTACTAGATGTCATTAAATAAATATCTTTATATGCTAAATTTTTGAAAGACTTATGTATGACCAAAAGATGACAAAATATTCAAAAGAAAATCTTCTTGACAGAAAAAGTGAGTGCCATTCTAAAGTAAGATGTGCCAGAAAAGTCAAAGATCCTGATAGCCCAACCATCACTTGTGTAATTGAGAACTATTGGATTGAGCATGCACCGCTTGACTTAGGAGTGAGTGTAAATCTGATTCCTTACTCAGTCTATGAACAACTAGGTCTAGGTGAATTAAAACCCACTCGGACCACATTACAACTTGCTGATCATTCAGTCCGTGTACTGAGAGGGATAATTGAGGATGTGTTGGCCCAGGTTGACAAATTCTAATACCTAATAGATTTTATTGTCTTGGATACTCAACCTATCATGGACATAACCACTCAAATTTCAGTCATTCTTGGTCACCCATTCCTTGACACATCAAATGCAATAATTAATTGTAGCAATGGAGTCATGAATTTATTTTTTGGAAACATGACATTGGAGCTCAATATCTTTTTCAATATGAGCAAATAGGCAAAGGATGATGACGATACCCACGACATTAACATGATTGACTCTTTCGTGGAAGATAGAACTCTTTTAACCTTATCCTTTGACCCTCTAGAGACGTGCTTGGAACACTTCCCCAATTTGGATGATAATACAATTAGGGAGATGGATGTCATGCTTAATACTATGCCGATACTTGAATTTAACCGGTGGAGGCCACAATTTGAAGAATTACCCCAAACTAATGTAGTGCCTCTACCGCCTAGCTTCAAAGTGTCGAAGCTTAACCTAAAACATTTAGCCTCTAATTTGAAATATGTCTATTTAGGTCAAGATGATACATACCTGGTGGTTATTTCATCCTACCTTAAGCAAGAACAGGAGAATATGCTTATCTCTACTCTCATTAAACATAAAGGAGCCCTTAGATGGTCGATTGTGGACCTCAAAGGAATTGACCTTTTGATTTGTACTCACCGCATTTATCTAGAGGATAATGCGAAAGCCTCCTGATAACCACAACGTAGATTAAAACCAAACATGAAGGAAGTGATTAAGGCCAAGGTACTTAAACTATTGGATGTGCGTATCATATACCCTATATCCGATAGTTAATGGGTGAGTCTAACTCAAGTGGTTCCTAAAAAGTCTGAAATCACCATAGTAGCCAATGCCAACAATGAAATCATGCAAACTAGAGTTACTAGTAGTTGGAGAATGTGCATTGACTACAGGAAATTAAATACCGTCACGAGAAAGGACTACTTTCCTTTGCCCTTCATTGATCAAATTTTGGAAAGGCTAGCTGGTCACTCATACTATTGCTTCCTTGATGGGTATTCAGGTTACAACCAGATAGAGATAGCCCTTGAAGATTAGGAAAACACCACATTCACATGTCCCTTTAACACCTTTGCTTACTGAAGGATGTCATTCGGACTGTGTAATGCCCTCGCCGCTTTTCGACGGTGCATCATAAGTATTTTCTGACATGGTGGGGCAATATCTAGAGGTCTTCATGGATGACTTCTCTGTATTTGGTCCATCTTTCAGTGATTGTTTGGAGAATCTTAAATGTGTGCTGAAGCGATGTAAGGAAAAGAATTTAGTACTAAATTAGGAGAAGTGTA
This sequence comes from Magnolia sinica, assembly GCF_029962835.1. Classification (NCBI taxonomy): domain Eukaryota; kingdom Viridiplantae; phylum Streptophyta; class Magnoliopsida; order Magnoliales; family Magnoliaceae; genus Magnolia; species Magnolia sinica. Next base: position 32,555,337 of record NC_080582.1, on the reverse strand, counting down.
ATTTCATGGTTCGTAAGGAAATTGTTCATGGACATATCATCTCGTCCAAGGGAATTAAGGTAGACGAGGCTAAAATTGACCTTATCTCCAACCTACCTCCACCCAAGAACATACGTGATGTGCGATCCTTTTTAGGACATACGGGATTTTGTAGGAGATTCATAAAGGACTTTAGTTACCTCTCTCCTCCTTTATGCAATCTACTTTAAAAAGATGCACCATACGAGTGGACTGAGCAATGCCAAGAAGCTTTCTCTAAGCTCAAGGGCATGTTGAGTACCGCACTTATCATGTAGCCACTCGATTGGAGCATACCTTTTGAAATTATTTGTGATGTGTCTGACTATGTTATTAGGGTAGTGTTAGGCTAGAGAAAAGAAAAGAAGCCATATGTTATTCATTATGCAAGTAAAACTCTAAATCCTGCCCAAGCGAATTACTCTACTACGGAAAAGGAACTCTTAGTTGTGGTATTCGCTTTAGACAAATATAGATCCTACTTGATTGGATCTAAGATCATCATCTACACTGATCATGCAGTGCTCAAGTATCTTCTTTCTAAGAATAATGCCAAGCCCCACTTGATAAGATGGATCATCCTATTGTAGGAATTTGATTTGGAAATAAAAGATAAAATGGAGTAGAAAATATAGTGGCTGACCATCTTTCATGCCTTGATCTCCATAACTCCCTTAAGATGACACCTATAAGCAACATGTTCCCTAACGAACAACTGTTTAAACTCTCCCACTGACCTTGGTTTGTTGATATTGCTAATTATCTTACCACAGGTTTCACGCCAACACATTGGACTGCACAAGATAAAAAGAAATTCTTCATTGAGGCACGTAAATTCTTTTGGGATGATTCGTATTTATTTAAATATTACTCAGACTAGATTTTAAGGAGATGTATGCTAGACAATGAACACCATAGTGTTATCTCCTGCTGTCACTCTCAGGCCCATGGTGGTCACTTTTCTGCTAAAAAGACCACGACTAAAATCCTGTAGTGCAGCTTTTACTGGCCCATTATATTCAAGGACACTCATGAGTTTTACAAAGCTTGTGAGCATAGTAAAAAATTAGGTGCATTATCTCATTGAAATATGATGCCTCTGAACCCCATTCTGATCATTGAAGCATTTGACTGTTAGGGCATCAATTTCATGGGATCGTTCCCCCAATCGTTTGGAAATTTATATATTTTGCTAACAGTAGACTATGTCACTAAATGGGTCAAAGCGATCCTATGCCGGAATAATGGCCATTGGACGGTCATTAGATTCTTAAAAGAAAACATTCTTTCCCAGTTCGGAATGCCTCGAGCTATCATTAGTGATGGAGGTTCACATTTTTGTAATAAGCCATTTACAAATTTAATGAAGAAATATGACATCTCTTATAAGGTGTGCAATCCATACCATCCACAAACAGGTGGGTAAGTTGACATTTTCAATAGGAAAATTAAACACATTTTGAAAAAAACGGTTAACCCTGACCGCAAGGATTGGTCAATCCGATTGACCGATGCTTTATGGGCTTACCGTACTGCTTTTAAGACCCCCATTGGAATGTCTCCCTTTAGACTCGTATATGGGAAAGCTTGCCACTTGCCTATGGAATTGGAACATAGAGCCTACTAGGCTATTAAAAATATGAACTTCGATTTGGACAATGCTGGCTCGCTGCACAAACTTCAGTTAAATGAACTCGAGGAAATCCGGAATGATGCATACAAGAACTCGAGAATTTACAAGGAAAGGATGAAGGTGTTCCATGATAAGAACATCCTTCGAAAATTATTCTTGATTAGTCAAAAAGTCCTTTTATACAATTCTCAATTACATCTCTTTCTAGGTAAAAGTCGATCTAGTTGGACCGACCATTTTACAGTTACTAATGTCTATCCTCATGAGGCCATTGAAATAACGAATCTGAATAATGGCAATGCTTTTAAAGTAAATGGACATCGGTTAAAGCCATTTGTTGAAAAATTTGATTCAGAGGACATGTCCATACATCTGATTAATCATGTTTACCAGGATTGACCTTGTAGTCTGACAGAGGTGTAGTTAGGTTTATTGCTTTCATAGATATTATGATTAGGATAGTTTGCTTTCAACTTGCTTTAGTATTTTTGCTAACCCATCTTGATGTTGATATCCTTAGAAAAAGCCTTAGAATTCCTTCTTCATGTACTATCTTTCCATCACTAGCCCTTTCTTTTCATTACCTCTTTTGCATTGCATGCTTATATCTTGTACATTGAGGACAATGTAGATTTTAGCTTGGGGGTGTGGATTAGGTAAACTAATCAGTACTTTCTTAGTTTCTGAGAAAAAAATTGGTGAAATCTTTTAAATTTTTTTAACTAAAAGCCTGTTTGGAAACAAAAGTTTGTGTACCTAAGAATGCTTTAAGTATGATGATAAGGTAGAAAGTGAATTTTGAATTGTTGGAGTTTGATCAACTAAGTAATCTATCACCTAAATTTCTTGCATTTAATTGACTATAAGGAAGCTTAATATCATGTTAATCTAAATCACAAAACACATTCAATTTAGCTTCTGTAAGTTATGTTAGAATTTCTGATTGATAGTATGTGAATCATTGATAGATGGTGAGAATCAAGTCCGGAGAATTTTATCCAACTTAAAAGAAGCAAAGAACCAGTTAAAAAACAGTGAGATCGACAAAGAGATCATAAAAAAGAATAGAAAAAGAATGAAAAAAAAAATCTGTAAAAGAGTGGAATGAAAAGAATGAATGAATACAAATGACCGTCAATATAAAATCAAAAACTAAAAAAAGAAGGAAAATGGGATAAGTTCGAAATCAGTACTTGAGTTTTCAACCAACATTGAAATGATGAGCATGGCTAACATTATGAATGGATAGTATTATTATGGGAAGTAAGTTAATTTTCACTAAGCACATTGAAAAACTTGATATATGAACTTATGCTCTGATTTAATCAATAAAGAACCTATTTGATTAATTGCTTATATGATTCGGTTCTTGGTTTTTTAAATCTCACTTTCTCACCTTAATTCTACTCATTCATACTTCATTGTACAAAAGATTATTTTCTGAAAAAGGGTTTTGAGCTTGAGATTAAAGATTATTTTATGCATGTTTTGCTTAGGACTAGCAAAATGCTGGTTGGGGAGTGTGTTGAGTGTCAAATATTACATATTTTTTCCCTTTTATGTCTCGATTTTATGAACATGATAATAATTAATCGTATATTTTGTACATGTTTATGTTGCAAGGTGAGTTTAAGAGCTTAGATTGAAAAGAATGCTAAAAGCATGGATTTAAGGCTCAAGAATTGCCAAAGCAAAGACTGGATCTTTGGAGACCAAGATTGAAGATTTCAAGACCCCAAGATCCAAGAAAACCAAGTGGAGAAGTAAGGAAGTCGAAAGGATAAAGTGCTGAAATTCACTTCATTATTTCTGTCATCGACCATAGTTCAATGACATCGAAACCATTATTCGATGACATTGAATTTTTACATGAAAATCAAGTTGGTTGCTGGACATATTGGATGCAATTCTCGATGGATCGAAGTCCAGTTCAATGACTCGAAGAGATGCTTGATGACATCGAAGTCTGTTCGATGGCATCGAATTTATTAAACAATTTTGAAGTAACTCGCAGGATTGTTTTGTAGACTTTTTTTATTACTCGAAGACTGATCGATGACATCGAAGTTCTGTTTAATGACATCGAAGGTGTGCTTGATGACAAGAAAATTTACATAGTGCGTAAAGGTGCGACTTCCGGAATTCGACTTTCATTTGATGACATCAAAGGCTGTTCAAAGTCATTGAAAGTGTTACGTAGAGTTGCACAGACTGCGTAAATTGAGGCAGTTTTGCAAATCTGAATGAACTAGGCTATAAATATGGGTTTCCTAAACACTTTTTGGGATATCTAGGGTTTTGAGGAGTAGAACAAAGGGGTGGAGCTGTCATCCACAAGTTTCTTCTCACTTTCTTCCTAGTTTTGAATTCTTTCTTTTAGGGTTTTGATTCCAATCATGTTTATGGTTGGCTGAACCTCTTAGCTAGGGCTAAGAGGTGAAGCTTGTAGCGTGTTGGGATGTTATTCTTGTTTTGATTCTTGTTCTTGTTGAACTTCTTTGATTTAAATTGGATGTTTAAGGAATATTTTTAGTTTTTAATGGTTTTTTGTGACTCAAATTACAATAGATCTGCAATAGCTTTAAGTATCTTCTTTGTTTTATTTTGAAATTGTGGGATTGGTAAATCCTGTTGTTAGCCATTATCCCTAGGGCATGGTTTGGTGATGGAATCTCTTTTAAACCTCACAATTCTCCTTCATTGAGAATTAGGTCAATGAAAGTTCAGATTTAATTCTATTGATATATCTTCCAATTAGATAAGATAGGACTCCAATTCCAATTGTGTTCCTTAAATTAAATAAGCAAACATCCTGATAGTTATAAGCGGATCCTTGGAAGCCAAGTCCCCTTTAGATTCTTGAAATTACTTTCATAATTACTTCTTTATTTATATATTTCTAATTAGATCTTTCCCTAGTTCTATTTCTAGTTACTTTCAAAATACACACAAGATTAGTCCCTATGGTTTCAACCTCGGTCTTACCGAGATTATTACTACATCGTGACTCTACACTTGGGGTTGTGAACACATAACTAAGACAAATGTCTTATAGAAATCAATACCATCAATCTTAAAGTAGCCCTGCCAACTAACCTTGCCTTATTTCTAATTACATTTCCGAATTCATCAGATTTGTTCTTGAAAATCCATTTAGTTTCGATAACATTTGTATCATGCGGCCTAGGTACTAAATTCCACACCTCATTTCTTTTGAATTATTGCAGCTCTTCTTGCATAGCTTGTATCCAAAATTCATCTTGCAAAGCTTCTACAACATTCATTGGTTCCATTTTTAGGTAAAGCAAAGATGACTGTTTATAGTCTCAAGTTGTCTCCTGGTTTTCACACTAGTATTAGGATCTCTAGTGATTTGATTGAGGAGATAATCCTTGATAATCGGTAAGTCAACCGAATGTTGAGACACTTTAGGAGAGGAGGGTTTTTCCTTATATGAACCTATCTAGCTTGGACCCTCATCCACATCCACATCAATTACATGACCTGATTTGTTTGTGGGTGTTGGTCATCAACAACTACATTGACTGATTCTTGAATGGTTAAGGTCCTGAGATTGTAAACTCTATATGCACAACTATTAAATGAATATCCTAGAAAGATTTCTTCATCGCCTTTGGAATCAAATTTTCCTAAGTTTTCATGGTTTTTAAGGACATAATATTTACTACCAAAGACCTTGAAATACTTAACACTCGGTGGCTTCCTATGCCATAACTTGTTTGCTGTTTCATCCGGTCATGCTCTTAAATAGACTTGACTAATTATGTAGTAGGTTGTGCTAATCACTTCGGCCCAATAACTTTTTTATAAATTTTTACTATTGAGCATAATTAAGGCCATTTTCTGAAGCACACTATTCTTCCTCTCAGCTACTCCATTTTGCTTAGGCGTTTTAGGACTGAGAACTCATGTAGGATTCCATGTTCATCATAAAGTTTCTTGAACCAATCATTCTCAAATTCTCCGCTATGATCACTTTGAATTCTATCAACCATATAACCTTTCTCATTCTGAAGTTGCCTCACAAGTTTCTTGAATTCATTAAATATATTAGATTTCTCTCTTAAGAAGGTGACTCAAGTGAACCTGAAGTAATTATCCACAACTACAAAAAATATCTCTTACCACCCTGGCTTTGTACTCTAGTGGGACCGACAAGGTCCGTGTGTAAAATCTCAAGGAGCATAGATGAGCCACAGAAGATATATTTTTATGGGTGAATTTAATTTGTTTTCCTTTTTGCCAGTTCTCACAGACAGTCCTGGGCTTTTTCCCAATCTTAAGAAGCCCTCTTACCAAATTCTTAGAGCTAAGGCGAGACAAATTCCTATAATGGATATGGCTGAGTCTTTGGTATCACATTTCAATTTCATTGTCTCGAGCCATCTAGCATAAAACTAGAGAAGCAGGCCCTCCATTGCTTTTAATTACATAACAATTATTACTAGTGCACAGACCTCTCATAATTAGTTTACCAATAGTCTTAGATCTCGCACATCTCCTTTAAAATTTTTATAGAAAGCTCTCTATCACAAATTTGAGATATGCTTAGGAGATTATGCTTCAAGCCCTCTATGCAGAGAACATTCTCAATCTTAGGCAACCTTGGCCGAGCAATAGTTCCTCACCCAACAATTCGATCACTGCTCTCACCTCTAAAAGTGACTGATCCACCATCAAAATCAGTGTATTGGCAAAACTGGGTCCTGTCACCTGTCATATGTCTAGAGCAACCAGTATCCAAATACCATCTGACATTACTACCAACCTTGAGACTTGTATGAATTATTAGACAATTTATTTTATTCTTTATGACCTATTTTTATACAACTTTTTTGGGCCCGGATTGTTTCTTGGAGAGAGTTTCTTTCTTGGACTCATCTTTTAGGGGAGGACTTCTTTTAGGAGATTGACTTTTCTTGTCAGACTAATCATTGCCCTTATTCATATGAATCATCATTTTCTTTGTATTTTCATTCAACTGGGCAACCTACTTGACTAACTCCTTCATTCTTTTATCCATCTTAGGAGGAATGAGAAACTTTCTCCTCATATTGTCCTTCTTCTGAGGTGATTTCTTAGGAGGATTCCTTACTGAGTGCAATAGTCTCCCAGTTGATATAAATTTACCTACATTGCTTGAAACTGGGGTGGATCGTGAGTTTGTAAATGTTAGACATTCAAATATCAATTGACCCATGTCACCACATGCATGGCAAACAGGAGATGATCTCAACTTACTTTCTGAAGCAATTGAGCCATTTCTAATCACAGGAGGAATAGAGGTTGAACTAGTTTTGAAGCTATCATATCCTATACCTCTCTTATCTCTTGACCTCTTACCCATACCTAGTAATTTTTCTTCACCTTGGGTAAACTTGTAATGTATGTTGGCATGAGACTTCAATTTTTCAAGTTCTAATTTCAGACCATGATTAATATAATTTAAAATTTTCATCTTTGTTTCAAGGTCTTCATTTTTCTTTGTTAGTTTATCCACCTTGCTTTCATACCTTATATTTTTTGCAGTGAAGTTTACATTATCTCTTATTAATTCTTCAACCTCATTAGCCAATTGTTCTTTTCAGCATTAATTTCTTCAAATTTATTGCTCAATTGTTTGTTTTCAGTCTTATCCTAACCAAGCTTCTTGGGGACTTTATAGTTTTCAATGTATAGTTGGCCATAGGCTTCTTGTAAACCATCATTTCCATCTTCTTCCTCTTCTTCTTTTGAGTAAGTAGCATCTTTCTCTACTTTCTCATGATCATCATTATCTCCCATGTCCTTTGATTCTAGAGAGTTGTGGTGGTGGAGGCCATAAGTATTCCCAATGAGCCTTGGTCTCCATCACTTTAGGATTCATCCGAGTCTGAATCTAAATCCTCGAAGTCATCCCATGTGGCAGTCATTGCCTTCCCTTTTGATTTGTTTTTAATGGGACACTTGGAGGCAAGATGACCACAACCTCTACAATTATAGAGTTGAGGATCTCATGACCTTTTAGGAGATTTACCTATTTGGCACTTTAAGTCATATTTCTTCCCCTTTTGTAGAAAGTTTTTCCCTGTGGTTTTTGTTGAAGAATTTTCTAAATTTCTTAGCCAACAGTGACATTTCTTCATCATTTTCCTCATCATCATTGTCTTCCTCAAATTTGTGTTTCTTTTGAAATGTTTTCAAGATAGTATTTTTGGACTTAGTGGGATTCTTGAAATGTAGTCCATGTGCTTGTAGGGAACCTAACAATTCTTCTACTTTCATATCATCAATATTTTTACATTCCTCTATTATTGTTACTTTGGAGGAGAATCGTTCTAGTAACAATCTTAGAATTTTCCTACAAATGCGTGGTATCGGAACCTTCTCACCCAACTCCCCATGGAGTTACATATGTCATTTAGTTTTGTATAAAACTCCATGAAGGTCTTATGTTCCTCCATCTTAATATCTCAAATTGGGTTATATGAACTGGATTTTTGATCTCTTAATTACGTTAGCCCCTTCGTGGGTGGTTTTTAATAAATCTCATGCTTGTTTGGTAGTTTCACACATACATATGCGTTTGAACTAATCTTGAGAGACTGCACAGTGAATTGCATTTAGTGCTTTTATATCATAACTAGATATTGTTTTGTCATAATTAGTCTAAAAAGATTGTAGTTTGGATTTTGAGGTGGTAATACGATCATCGAATATCATTTGTTCTATTAGTTCTTGCCACCTATTTTTAACAATATCCCGAACTGCATGTTCTAAGGATCTAAGGAAGATTTGCATTCTTGCTTTCCAATATGTATAATTAGATCCATCAAAAAATAGTGGTCTAGAAACTAACGTCCCCTCAATCTTAAACATATTTTTAAGCTCCAACTAGGATCTTCCTCTAGGCTTTTTAGCCCTTTAAGAGGAACCCACTCTTATACCAATTGAAATTGCAGTCTAAGTTCAATAGCCGCTATTGTAGGAGCTAGAAAGTAAGCCAAAGTCCTAGAGAGAGGTGAATAGGACCTTTTAAACTTTTTCTAAATTAAATAGCTAAGGTCCACCTCCAATACCACAATCAATTAGACAAGATATAGATATACTAATTTAGCTCAACTTTAAAAAATGAATATAGTGAATCATCATGTGTGCAATTCATCAAACATGTTGGCTACAGTAAGGATATGCAGTCATGAATATTCATAAAAAATGAAACCAACAATATACAAGATTCATTCAACCCATTGCACTGTATGTATAGTGGTTTGGCTGTGTCTGCTCCTTTCCTAGCTAACGCACTCTCTCCTAGAGTATATCAAATTTCACTATCATAATGGTTTTAAATCAGGTTTACCATAAACCTTTACAACCTACACAAGGTCTACATGTTTTGCATCCACTACACAAGGTCTTAGTATGCTTAAATCTCAAACTTGACAAAATGTCCTACATAAAGATGATACATGTATGCTCCCGTCGGAGGCCTACACAAGGACTTGACGAGTACGGTCTATCAAATTCTGAAGCCCAACTCTACACAAGAATCAGTTTTCAGACAAAATGAACTCATAACTTTCTTACTCAAAGTTGATGAGCCCCCATGAACGCACCTTATTGAAGAGCTTCCTCTATCATCAAAGCTTCTTCTTCAGCTCCCTTAAATAACAACATTTCAATAGATGTGCCTTTATAGTGTCAAGGTAAGGGAGAAAATGATGCGAGAATCTTCCTTAATGATAAGGCTTAGAGAAGACGGAAGGGATTCACCTAGTTCAACATTCATTGGCCATAATGATAAAAGATTTTCCTGATAAGGTCAAGGCCATTAATGAATGCATTGAGTTCATCATTCAATCCAAGGTTTGAATGCTCATTAATGTTCTATTAAATACAAAGATTGCATGATGAACTCAAAATATTAAAGCTTGGGAAGAAGCTTTTAATCTAGGAAAAATACTTACACAAGACTAATAGATTCTCCTCAACTTGTCCAAATGTTCATTTCCACATATATAGATTGTTTTGCAACAAGTTAAAAATGGGCAAATAACGGCTAGGCTCAATTGATCGAACTCCAGATATATTTAACTTAGAAGCTTTTTGGACATTTTTTTATGACGCTCGGTCAATCGAACTCGATCGCTTGAGAGAAATTGAGTACTCGCTCGAGAGTGATCGAAGACTCCCTCGATCGATTGAACATCAGCTCGACCAATTGAACTAATTTGTTTTTAGGCTAGATTGTTTGCTGGACATTTTTAATGACGTTCGGTTGATCAAAATCAATTGCTCAAGAGCAATCGAGGACTTCCTCAATCAAACGAACATGAGCTCTAAGTGATTGAACTAATTCATTTTTAGGCTAGATTGTTTATTAGACATTTTTTGCCATGTTTGATCACTCGAAGTTAATCGATCGAACATGTATTTAATTCTTCAATACAAAGCTCTATCAGAATGCAAATGAAAGGAATTTTGAAGGTTGGATCAATACAATCATTCGAGATCCAAGTGGTTCTATCGGACAAGGTTTTAAACACTTGGAAAATGGTTTTCCTAGCAAAGGATAGGCCAACTATATCTATATAGATTTTGGACTTTAAACGGACATAAATTTTGGAAATGAGGCACTACCATATATACCTGTTTTCGAATAACCTTAGAATATTATAGAGCTTCAAGTCTTCAAATCTTCTATCTTGTTAGGGCTCACCTAACTTGACAACTCACAACTCCTACTAATTAACAAATAGTGTACATACATTTTTTTTCAGAATAAAATAAAAAAATTTACCATGAAATTCCGGACGTGGATTACCTACTGATAGGTTGAGTATAGAGACTTTCTACTAAAGTGATGTCACCAAGTTCTGTCATGCCCCACACTCGGAAACCGGGTTCACAAAATTTCTGATCGCCGAATTCGACGCCGACAGCCTCTGTAATACCCCATTCTTGGCTCCTGGCACCCATATACTAGGTTCCGATCCTGGGATCCTACAAGGAGGATTTTCAATGTACATTTGTCTCGTAATAAGCATAACCAAAGGAATAACCCATGAACAATAGCAGAACTCCATCACAAAATCCACTATGATCAAAAACTTTAAAGTACAATGGGCATAAAGGGAAATACAGTGATAATAATAACAAATCTCCAGAAGCTCAACTGCACGCTCCTAGTCTTGCTAAGCTATGGCTGCGTCCTGGTGTCACCTGCATGCATCAATCGTGCATAAGCTTATAGAAAGCTTAGGGGTGGTGAGGGTGTGTGCGTAATATAAGCGTACTCAGAATACAACATCAGAGTAATGCAGAATATACTGGTAAGTCCATGAATGCTATCAGCAGTATCAAGGCTATGCGATGCATGGAATGAATGTTATTGGCCACATCAAGGCCATGCGATGCAAGGCATGAATGCTATCGTCCACATCAAGGCCATGCGATGCAAGACCTACATAGCCAATGTCATGTGCAAGATGCTACTCAAGCATACCAATCCACATATCAATCCAACTCATCTCTGAAGCATCATATATCAGTACAGTTCTCTTTGAATAATCACTGGGGTCTAATACACTATACACTACACCACATTGCTGCCTTATACTAGATGAACAATCATGTAAGTGGAAGAGACCTCACTATCCGCCTGGCCAGTAGTCAGCCAATATCTATTCGGCACGTCGATAGTGGACCCATTTACGAGCTGGTCATAATCAGCCTAGTAATTGCCCTCTCCCCTCAGACGGGTAAGGCCATACCCCCTTCCAACCGACCATGACATAGTGGGAGATGCGGCCTCCTGGTATTCGGCCCTCATGTGCTTATGCATCCACTCGGTCTAAGCATTGGAGCATCTTCCAGTACCATCAGGTTCAGGGACTTTCACCTAGGGACATCCTTCGCGCCCCATGTAAAGAGAAGATTTTCGGTGTCCAAACCTGCCATCGATGATATGCCTGTGGAGGCTATGGCCCTGATGTCGCTGGGGCATATAGTAATCACAACACACAATGCAAGATGCATGAGTCACATAGTCTAATCATGCATCAATCCTGCGCATATCGTGCGCTCATGTGGGATAACTCCGCCTATCAGGGAGTCTCATAGACAACCTGCCCAATGGCATATGCAATGGTCAACCACATCTCACAATAAGCATGTAGATGATGCATATGGGCATGTATCATGATGTTATGGTGTCACATACTCATAATCGGTATCAATAATTGGCCTTGATAATCGGCCTATATGCAAGGCGGGATCCATAGATGAACTGCCGATCTAAACCATAATAAAAAGATCGGCCCTCAGCTGTGGATATACCAAATCTGATAGCACAGATCTATCCGTCTATGGTGATGATGGACTATGCAACATCGATGGGGCCCATTGATTTGGGTTAACCCACTAAGAGAATGATGAGAATATGCCTGACAAGGCCTGAGGGAAGGTCACAATGTGGACATTTAACCATCATTGCCCATCAATGTGGACATTTAACCAACATTGCTCCGTAGGAATGGCCCATATAGATCCAAACATATAGTGGGCCCATGGCCTCACACAAGGGCTTAATATACATCATAATGGGCCTCCCTCAAGGGTCTAATATGCATCACATTGGGCTTTACTCATGGGCCCCATATACATCATTTCGGGCATCACACATGGGCTACATATATATTACATCGGGCCTCGTTATACGGGCCTCATATACATCTCATTAGGCCTCACTCATAGGCCTCACACACATCAGATTAGGCCTCACATAAGTGCCACAAATGCACCCTTTTGGGCCTCACACAAGGGCCCATGGGCTAGGCATAAGGGATGAATAGAGAGCTTGCAATACATACATTAAGGTGGGCCTATTGCATCACAAGTGGGCCTAATGAGGCAGCCCATAACCCAAGAAAAATAGATGGGCAGTCTGAATCATACATCACAAAGGGCCACACAAATGGTCAGCATAAATATGCAAAACATACATCATGGCGGGCCGTACAAACAAACGGCATAGATATACAATACATGCATCACGGTGGGCTGCACAAATGGACCGCATGGGTATACAATACATGCATCACGATGGGCCACAAAATGGACAACGTAGATATATAATACATGCCTCAAGGTGGGTCCCATCCCACACGTGCAGCACGTGTGGGGTGGGCCCCACACAAGCTGAAATGGACGAACGATGTGTATAAACACATACATTACAGTGGGGGTCCACACCACCATCCAGGACAGGTGGACGGAGTGGATATAGAACAAATACATCACGGCGGGTCCCACCCCCACATGTGTCAAACGTGTGGGGTGGGCCCACATCCGTGACAGACGGATGGCGAGGCTACACAGCATACATCATGGTAGCCCACATAACTTGTTGACGTCAGTCAGCAGTGGGGCCACCATCTAGATGGACGGTGTGTATAAAACAAATACACTAAGGTGGGTCCCACCCACATTTGTGGGGTGGGCCACGTCCTGGATGAACGGTACTGATATAACATATACCTCATAATCAGCCCACATGGCTGATATTAAAGCAGCTACCGTGACTGTTGGCCATCCATCTGCCCAGATGAAAAAAACATATATATATTAAGGTGGGTCCACACGTGTGGGAACCACCAGCTTTGGATGGAACTAATACATGTATTTCCACTCCATCCAGACGTCCTAGATGTCCAGCAGATGGACGGTTTGGATGGAAGGCGTCATTAAGGTGGGCCCACATCTAGCTAGGGATGGATGGCGTGGATACAACACATGCATCAAGTGGGTCCACACATGTGGGCCATCCCTCTCTTATCAAATAGAGATAGGGGTCATCTCCCTATTCAAACAGTTCTACAAGGCCAGCTAGCCATGCAGGCCTTCAATGTCTAGCAGCACAGTCCATTTGTTGGACTGAAATAGATGATGTACATACATCAAACTGGGGTTCATATGATGGCCCACTGAGCAAGAAAATTAAGCTAATATCTATGCTTTCTTCCTATCCAAGCCTGTGCAATTGACTGACCACACAGGCCCAGATATGGGTAACAACATGGGCTGATTTGCTAGACAATGGACGTTCCACTGCTGGACTGTTTGGGTAAGGTACATACACCATTAGGTGGGCCATACATATCATCAACACCATAAAAAAGAAGAGAGAGAGAGAGAGAGAGAGAGAGAGAGAAAGACATGCCAAAGGGAGGGGACCCCGCCACTATAGGCCCCTCAAAAGATCCAAACCATACACCATGATCATCATAAGGGTCCCATGCATGCATGGGCCCTCTAATAGAAAATCTGATGTGGGGATGCCATCCCCACCATACAATTCAAGGGTCTAAATGACCCATCAATGAACTAAATCAAATAATACATCATGATGAGGTCCATGGAGGATGGCCCCATCATGGCTTGTGCATGCAACCAAGGTGGGCCATTGGCCACACTTAGGGGGTAAAATAGGATCTCCGCCATTGATTGGTGGGTCCTATATACCCTCAAGCAAGAATAAAATTAAGATCAATGGAGGAAATGAAAGAAATTACACCTAAGATGCACCCACCTTCAAATCTTCTTATCCTTCTTCCACCAATGGCTTCCAAAGTTCCAAGGAGTGAGATTGAAGGGTTGAGATGAAGTTTGGGGGTTTGGATTTAGGGGTGGAGAGTTTGCAAAGGGCTGGAATTTTTGGGAGCTTCTCTTCTCTCTTACAATAGAAATGGAGAGAATGGGAGGGAAAGAGGGAGATGAAGGAGAGAGAGAAATGATTGCCTAGTTCTCTTAGCTAGGCAATGATGATGGTGTAAGACATGGGGAAGAAAAATAATAATGGGCTAGGGGGTAGGGTGGCTAGGGTGGTTAGGATCGCTAGGGTAGCTAGGGTGGCTAGGGTAGGTAGGTGAGGTCATCCTCATAATGACCTAGGAAAATGTGACATGGGTTACATGGGTCCCGTAACGTGCAATCCATGGCCATAATCATGCGCAGCCAACATCTCATGATCTAGATGTTGGATTGGCGCATGAGACGCGGTGTCGGAACAGCGACAATGATGCGGTCATAATGGCATAGGTCTCGGGTTGAGACAGCTCAGGATTATAGGATGTGACTTAGGGTCACGTGCAAATGAAATAGGTCTTGAGTCACCAAAATTTGACTAGAGGACCGTGGGATCCTATGGAACATAACGGACACTAAGACATGGAGCTGACAAGTTCTGTGGGCCCCACTATGATGTATGTGTTGTATCCACACCATTCATCCATTTGGAGAGATCATTTTAGGATATGAGCTAAAAAGTCAGATCTAAAGCTTGTGTGAAACCCACCATAGAAACAATGAAAATTGAACGCCTAACATTAAAAACGTCCAGGGGCCACAGAAGTTTTCAATCATGCTGATATTTGTATTTTCCCATCGTTCATGTCTAATTTAACTAATGAACAGGTTTCTCAAATAAGCATGTTTACAACCCCAAGCGTAGGGTCGCGATGTAGTAATAATCTCGGTAAGACCGAGGTCGAATCCACAAGGACTAATCTTGTGTATATTCTAAAAGTAACTAGAACTAGAACTAGAACTAGAGAAAGATCTAAATTAGAAATCTGGAAATAAAGAAGTAATTATGTAAGGAATTTCAATAATCTAAAGGGAATCAGGGTTCTAATGATCCACTTATAGCTATTAGGATGTTTACTTATTTGATTCAAGGAACGCAATTAGAATTGGAGTGTCACGCCCCGAACTCGAAAACTAGGCTCACAAAATTTTCGATCACCGAATCCGGCGCTGACAGCCTTCGTAGAACCCCATTCTCGGCTCCCAGCACCCATTTACCAGGTTCTGATCCAGGGATCCTAAAAGGAGAATTTCTAATATCAATTTAATTCATAATAAGCATAACCAAGCATAACCCACGAACAATAACCACAAGAACACCATCACAAAATCCACTATGATCAAAAACTTTTAAGTAAAATGTGTCTGAAAGAAAATACAAGATAATGCAAATAACGGAAACTCCAAAAGCTCGACTGCACGCTCCCGCTGCTAATATGCTATGACTGCGTCCTGGAGTCGCCTGCACGCATCAATCATGCATAAGCTTGTAAAAAGCTTAGAGGGTGGTATAAGTGTGTGCGCAATATGAGCATGCTCAGAATGCAAGGTCAGAGTAATGTGGAATCATGGTGATAAGTACATGAATGCAATCAGTCATACCAACGCTATGCGGTGTAAGATATGAATGCTATCGGCCATAACACGGCCATGTGATGCGAACTGCAACTCAAGCATGCCAATCCTCATCATATGTCAGTACAGTTCTCATTCTAGATAATCACCGAGGTTTAGTACACTCCAAGTGGCACTGCCGCTCTCCTAGCTGCACAGTCCAAGTGAGCGTAAGAAACCTCACTATCTGCCTAGCCAATAGTCTGCCAATACCTATCCGGCATGTCGATAGCGGACCCATTCACGAGCTGGTCAAACTCAGCCTAGTATTGCCCCCTACCCTCGGGCGAGTAAGGCCACACCCCTTTCCAACCGACCACGACACAGTGGGAGACGCGGCCTCTTAGTATTCGGCCCTCGTGCGCTCATATATCCACTCAGTCTTGACGTTGGAGTCATCCTCTGGTACCATTAGGTTTAGGGATTTTCACCCAGGGACATCTATGGCGCCCCGATGCTTAGTAACAATATTTTTGGTATCCAATCCAGCCACCCACGATGTGTCTGTGGAGGCTATGGTCCTGATGTCACTAGGGCATACAGTAATCACAATCACACTAATGCAAGTGCATGAATCATACTATCAGACATGTAACAATCCTGCGCGTACCAAGCGCTCATGTGGGGCAACTCCGCCTATCAGGGAGTCCATAGACAATCTACCTGAAGGCATGTGCAATGATCAGTCAATCCTCACATCAGGCATACATATGATGCATATGATCATGAATCATGGATCTATACTAAGCATGTTATGTGGTGATGGGCTCTGATCAAAACAAAGATAGGCCTAGACGGCCTACACATTATAGGTATGGGCCTATTAATGGGCCCTAGGGAGAGAGTGACAATGCGGACATTTAACCAACATCATCCTTGTAATGTGGACATCAAACCATCATTGCTCCTAAAGCATAGCCCGCTATAAGGGTCGACACATATACCATGGTAGAATCACACTACAATGGGCCTTATGTACGTCCCATCGGGCCTCGACCCATGGGCCTCTAATACATCAAATGGCCTCACAACATGGGCCTTATATATATCTCAGTGGATGGGCCATAACTACATTAAGATGGGCTTAATCATATGGGCCTCCTATACGGGCCATATGTACATTGCAATGGGCCATAACCCATGGGCCTTGCACACATCACAATGGCCTTATACAAATCAAAGTGGGCCTTAATGAACAGACCACAAATACGCCAAGATGGGCCTCATCGCATGGTCTTAAAATATTTTTCAAATGATTGGACGGGTTGGATGAAACTCATGCATCATGGTAGGTCCCATAGGGATGGAAGGCATAGATAAATCACATACTCCATGGTGGAGGTCCACACTGATGAAAGGTGTGGACACAATACATACATAAGTGGGTTCTAAGTAGGACCCACCATAATGTTTATTTTCCACCCAACCTAGGGCCCAACATAATGTTTGTTTTCAATCTAACTATTCATAAGGCCACGTGGACCAAGGTAGGGCCCACTGTAATATTTATTTGCAATCTAATCTATTCATAAGGTCACGTGGACCTGAGTAGGGCCCACTGTAATATTTATTTATCATTCAACCTGTTTATAAGGTCACATGGGCCAGGGGGCCTACTGTAACATTTATTTGCCATACAACCTGTTGATAGGGTCACGTGGATAGGGAGTCCACCCTGATGTGGTTCACAAATCCAGCCCACCCATTATGTGCGTCCCACTTGGCTGAGGGTTCAGACCAGGTTTCAGCTACATTCAAATTTTAGGTAGGCCCCACCAAGTGATTTTATATGTTTTAGGCATGTCCTCACATGATTTTAGATGGTGTGGCCCACCTGAGTTCCGTATACGGCTGATTTTTGGGGTCACCTCCTGGTCCGAGGGGAATCATCAAATGCATGGTGTTTATGGTCGACACGCATCACGGTGGGGCCCACAGCTGGGGCCGTGAGGCCCAGCTCATCTGTTCTCCGCCCACCCGCCTGCGGAGGCGCTGCTTCGTCCTCAACAGCAGCAGCAGCGGTTGCCCTTTTTTTTAAATCTGTTTTTCTACAGATTTTCCTAGGTGGAGCCCACATCAACAAAATCCACTCCGTCCACTTGCTCCTACGACTCAAGACAAGCCAAACGAGTCTAATATCCGAAGTATTTTCGTGTATAGGGTCATTAGGTGGATTTTTAACGGTAAAGACCACCATTTTCCAAGATACAGCCCACCAGATACTTGGATTAATTTCATTTCTCAGCTCAACGCCTAAAATGATCTAAAGGATGGAATGGATGGCTTGGATTAAATGTATACATCAACGTGGGGCCTACATGAGCAGCTCACCCCAAACTTTTATATTATTTTTTTGTTAGCTATTAGTACACACCCATGTTAGTGCACATACTCCACGTTAGCCACACCCATTCAAGGCTACACGTCCAGCGTCCCTGGACGCTGGACAGTGTTAATACAACACATGCACCATGGTGGGTCCCACATGTACGTGGCCCACCACCTTGCATATATATATAGTGTTAATATAAAATAATTATAATATGTTATATATAGCATGTGGGACTTCCCACCATCCCAAAAATGGATGATGGATTTCGCCTAAATGTGGTGGGCCTCATCGTTGATGAATGGAGTGGATTTAACATGATTTGGTGGGGCCCACTTCATTCTAAGGAGAGGAGAGAGAGAGAGAGAGAGAGAGAGAGAGAGAGAGATACGGTGATAGAGAGGTGGGACCCCGCCACTATGGGCCCTCCATTGATACAACACATACGTCAAGTGGGTCCCACAACAAGTGGCCCTTAAAATTGAAAACAACGGTAGATCACCCACCTCTAGGCCTCCTCCTTGCTCCCTTAGCCTTCTATGCTCCTTACCTTCACTTTTGATGGTGGTTTATGGAATTTTGATGGTGTGGATGAGAGATGAGAGGGTGGGCCACACTTGTGGTTTGGGAGAGAGAGAGGTTGGACATAGGATGTTGCTTTGGAGAGTTTTTTGAGAAATGAGGGAGAGAGAGAAGTGATGGGATGATAAGGATGGGTGATGTGGTGGTTGTAAGAAAAAGGTGATGGGAGGTATGGTTTGGTTTGAAAATTGGTAAAAAGGGATGGGTAGGGAGAGGGAGAGAGTTGACTTATGGAAAAGAGAGATGGGTTACATGTACTTGACTTGTACTTGAGGTATGGAGTGTACTTGATTGATTGATTGATTGATTGATGGGACATGTCGTAGAGATTCCCTCGATAATCGCAACGCGCGCCGTTTCTTCAGAATGAACGCAGGTTCACATCTCCTGGCCTGAGTATTGGTTCGGTGCGCGAGTCACGGCGTTGGAACCGCAGTGATGATGCGGTCGCTAAGATACAAGTTTTGGTTCGAGCCGACTTCGGTATGCAGGACTCGGCTTAGGATTACGCGCAATCGTCGGATACGGTGCGAAGGTTGCCAGAATTCAACCGGAAGGACCGCGGAGGCCAACGGAACGGTACGGACTAGGATACGGGTCTTACATGGAGTCCTATCATATCTAATTGGAAGATATATCAATAGAATCAAATTTAAACTTTCATTGATGTAATTCTTAATGAAGGAGAATTGTGAGGTTTGGAAGGGATTCCATCTCCAAACCATGCTCTGGAAACAATGGCTAACAATAAGATTTACCAATCCCACAATCTCAAATTTAAACAAAGAAGATACTCAAAGCTATTGTAGATCTATTGTAATTTGAGTCACAACAAACGATTAAAAATGTAAAATATTCCTTAAATATCAACTTAAAATCGAAGAAGTTCAACGAGAATAAGAATCAAACAAGAAAAACATTCCAACACGCTACAAGCTTCACCTCTTAGCCCTAGCTAAGAGGTTTAGCCAACCATATACATGATTGGAATCAAAACCCTAAAAGAAAACATTAAAAACTAGGAAGAAAGGAAGAAGAATCTCTTGGATGATGGCTCCACCCTTTTGTTCTACTCCTTAAAACCCTAAATATCCTAAAGAGACTTAAGAAACCCATATTGATAGGCAAGTTTCTGTAAAATCTCAAGATCGTATCAAATTTACGCAGTTCGTGTAACTCTGCGTAATGCCTTCGATGTCATTGAAGGGATTTGAATCTGGAAATCGCGCCTTTTCGCCTTTCGCACTGCGTAACTCTTCTCGTCATCAAACCTTCTTTTGATGTCATCGAGCATATCTTCAAGTCATCGAACAGGTCCTCGAGTAATAAAAAAAAAAGTGTCTAAAATAGTCCAACGAGTTGCTTCATAATTCTTCAGAAAATTTGATGCCATCGAACAGACGTCAATGTCATCGAGCAACTCCTCGATGTCATCAAGAGAAACTTCAAGTAATCGAGAATGACACCCAATATGTCCAGTGACCAAATATTTTTATGTAAAAATTCGATATCATCGAGCTGTGTTCGATGTCATTGAACTCTGGATTCGATGTCATCGAACAGTGGTCGATGACACATACAATGAAGTGAATTTCAGCACTTTGCTCTTTCGACTTCCTTTCTTCTCCACTTTAGTTATCTTGGATCTTGGGATCTTGAAATCTTTAATCTTAGTATCCAAAGATCAATTTTATGCCTTGGTAATTCTTAAGCATTAAATCCATCCTTTTAGTATTCTTTTCAATCCAAGCTCTTAAACTCACCTTCTAACACAAACATATATAAAATATACCATTAAGCATTATCATGTTCATAAAACCAATATATAAATGAGGAAAATATGCAATATTTGACACTCAACACAATCCCCAACCAGCATTTTTCTAGTCCCGAGCAAAACATGCATAAAATAATCTTCAATTTCAAGCTCAAGACCCTTTTTCAAAAAATAATCTTTTGTACAATGAAGTATGAATGTAAATTAAAGCATAAGTTCATATATGAAGTTTTTCAATGTGCTCAGTGAAAATCAACTTACTTCTCATAAGAATACTATCATTTCATAATGTTATCTATGTTCATCATATCAGGATTAGTTTAAAAATTCAAGTATTGATTTTGAACTTTTCCCCTTCTCCTTCTTTTTCTAATTTTTTATTTTATATCAACGGTCATTTTTTTCATTCTTTTTCAGATTCTTTTTAAAAATTTTCATTATTTTTTGAACTCTTTCTATTCTTTTCATCATACGTGACTTTTTTGTCAATTTCACTATTTTTTAACTGGTTTTTCATCTTTTAAGGTGGAAAAAATTCTCCAGACTGAATTGTCAACATCTATCAATTATTCACATACTAACCATTAGAAATTCTAACACACTTCAGAAAGTAAATTTAATGTGTCTTGTGGTTTAGATTGACAATGATATTCAAACTTCCTCTTAATCAATTTAGTGCAAGAACTGTAGGTGATAGATTACTTAGTTGATCAAACTCCAACAATTCAAACATCAATCTCTATCTTATTGTACTCAAAACATTCTTAAGTACACAAACTATCACTTTCCAAATAAGTTTTGAATTTGAAAATTTGAAGAATTTCAATTTTTTGCTCATAAACTAAGAAGACATTAATTATTTACCTAATCCACACCCCCAACCTAAAATCTACATTGTCCTCAATGTAAAAGAAGTGAGCATGTAATGCACATGAGGCAACGAAAAGAAGGGAAGTAGTGATGGAAAGATAGTACCTAGAGGAAGGAATTTTAAAGCTTCTCCACGAATCTCAGCATAAAATGGGTTAACACAAAAACTAAACAATTGAAAGCAAACTATCCTAGTTGTAAATCATATGAAAACAATAAACCTAACTACACCTCTGTCAGACTAGGAGGTCAGTCGTGGTACACAAAATCAAATAGAGATATGAATATGTCCTCTGAATAAAATTTCTCAACAAATGGCTTTAACCGATGTCCATTTACTTTAAAAGCATTGTCATTGTTCGGATTCATTATCTCGATGGCCCCATAAGGAAGACATTAGTAACTGTGAAAGGGTCAGTCTAACAAGATCAGAGTTTTTTTGGAAAAAGATGTAATCGAGAATTGTACAAAAGGACTTTTTGACCGGTCAAGAATGATTTTCAAAGGATGTTCTTATCATGGAAAACCTTCATCCTGTCCTTGTAAATTCTCGAGTTTCTCATATGCATCATTCCGGATCTCCTCAAGTTCATTTAATTGAAGTTTGTGCAGTGAGCCAGCGTTATCCAGGTTAAAGTTCAGGTTCTTGACAACCCAGTAGGCTCTATGTTCCAACTCCATAAGCAAGTGGCAAGCTTTCCCATAGACAAGTCAGGGAGACATTCCAATGGGGGTCTTAAAGGTTGTACAGTAAGCCCATAAAGCATTGGTTAATCGAATTGACCAATCCTTATGGTCAGGGTTAACCATTTTCTCTAAAATATGTTTAATTTCTTTGTTAGAAATATTAGCTTGCGCACTTGTTTGTGGGTGGTATGGAGTGTTCACCTTATGAGAGATGTCATATTTCTTCATTAAATTTTTAAATGACCTATTACAGAAATGTGAGCCTCCATCACTAATAATGGACCGAGGCGTTCTGAATCGAGAAAGGATATTTTCTTTTAAGAATATAATTACCATTTGATGGTCATTATTCTGGCACAAGATCACTTCAACCCATTTAGTGACATAGTCTACTGCTAGCAAAATATATAAATTTCCAAAGGATTGGGGAAATGGTCCCATGAAATTGATGCCCCAACAATCAAATGCATTAATAATAAGAATTGAGTTTAGAGGCATCATATTTCGATAGGATAATGCACCCAATTTCTGACAACGCTCACAAGCTCTGCAAAACTCATGAGTGTCCTTGAACATAGTGGGCCAGTAAAAGCCACACTATAGAATTTTGACCATGGTCTTTTTAGCAGAAAAGTGACCACCACAAGCTTGAGAATGACAAAAGGATATGACACTTTGGTGTTCATTATCTGGCACACATCTCCTTAGAAATTGGTCTGGGCAATATTTGAATAAATACGGATCATCCTAGAAAATTTTGTGTACCTCGGCGAAGAATTTTTTTCTTATCTTACACAGTTCAATGTTTTAGCATAAAACTTGTGGCAAGATAATTAGCAATATCAGCAAACCAAGGTGAGTGGGAGACTTTAAACAATTGTTTGTTAGGGAATATGTCGTTTATGGGTGTTGTCTTAAGGGAAGCAAGCAAATCAAGTCATGAAAGATGATTAGCCACTAAGTTCTCTACTCATTTTTTATCTTTGATTTGTAAGTCAAATTCTTAGAGTAGAAGGATCCATCTTATCAAGTGGAGCTTAGCATCATTCTTGGAGAAAAGATACATGAGTGTCACATGATCAGTATAGCCGATGATCTTGGATCCAATCTAGTAGGACCTAAATTTGTCAAAAGTGAATATGACGGCTAAGAGTTCCTTTTCCGTAGTAGAATAGCTCACTTGGGCAGGATTTAGAGTTCTACTTGCAAAATGAATAACGTGGGGCTTCTTTTCTTTTCTCTGGCCTAACATTGCCCCAATAATATAGTCGAACGCATCACACATTATTTCAAAAGGAATGTTCTAGTCGGGTGGCTGCGTGTAGTTGCGGTAGTTAGCATGCCCTTGAGCTTAGAGAAAGCTTCTTGCCATTACTCAGTCCACTCGTATGGTACATCCTTTTGAAGTAGATTATATAAAGGACAAGAGAGATGACTAAAGTCCTTTATAAATCTTTTATAAAATCTGGCGTGTGAAAAGAATGATCGCACATCTCGTGTGCTCTTGGGTGGAGGTAAGTTAGAGATAAGATCAATTTTAGCCTTATCCTTTCCTGAGAAGAGATGATATGTTCAAGAACAATTCCCTTACGAACCATGAAATGACACTTCTTTCAATTTAGTACCAAATTCTTTTCCTCACATTGCTTCATCACACATTTAAGATTCTCTAAATAATCGCTGAAGGATGGACCAAAGACAGAGAAATCGTCCATGAAGACCTCTAGATAATGCCCTACCATGTCAGAAAAAATACTTATCATGTATCACTGAAACGTGGCGAGGGCATTACATAGTCTGAATGGCATCGTTCAGTAAGCAAAGGACCAAAGAGACACGTGAATGTGGTCTTTTCCTGATCTTCATGGGTTATCTCTATCTGGTTGTAGCCTAAATACCCGTCAAGGAAACAATAGTACGAGTGACCAGCTAGCCTTTTTAAATTTTGATCAATGAAGGGCAAAGGAAAGTGGTCATTTTTTGTGATGGTATTTAATTTCCTGTAGTCAATGCACATTCTCTAACCAATAGTAACTCTATTTGTCATGAGTTCATTGTTGACATTGGCTACTATGGTGATTCCGGACTTCTTGGGAACCACCTGAGTTGGACTCACCCATTAACTATCGGATATTGGGTATATGATACCCACATCCAATAGTTTAAGTACTTCGGCCTTAACCACTTCCTTCATGTTTGGATTTAATCTATATTGTGGTTATTGGGAGGTTTTTGAATTATCCTCTAAATAAATGCGGTGAGTACAAATTAAAGGGTCAATTCCTTTTAGGTTCGCAATTGACCATCCAAGAGCTCCTTTATGTTCAATGAGAGTAGAGATAAGCATACTCTTCTATTCTTTCTCAAGGTAGGAAGAAATCACCACTGGGTATGTCTCATCTTGACCTAAATAGACATATTTCAAATTAGAGGGTAAAGATTTTAAGTTAAGCTTCGGCGCTTTGAAGCCAGACGGTAGAGGCACTACATTAGTTTGGGGTAATTCTTTAAATTGTGGCTTCCACTGGTTAACTTCAAGTACCAGCACAGTATCAAGTATGACATTCATCACCCTAATTGTATCATTATCCAAATTGAGGAAATGTGCCAAGCACGTCTCTAAAGGGTCAGAGGATAAGGTCAGAAGAGTTTTATCTTCTATGAAAGAGTCAATCATGTTAATGTCGTGGGCATCGTCATCATCTTCTTCTTGTTTGCTCATATTGAAAAAGATATTCAGCCCCAATATCATATTCTCAAAAGATAAGCTCACGACCCCATTCCTACAATTAATCATTTGATGTAGCAAGGAATAGACGGTCAAGTATGACAGGAATTTAAGTACTCATAACCATGATGGGTTAAGTGTCTAGGACAATAAAATCTACTGGATAGTAGAATTTTTCTCAACATGGACAAACACTTTTTCTATTATCCCTCTCGGTACACGAAACTCACGATCAGCGAGTTGCAATGTAGTCTTAGCGGGTTTTAATTCACCAAGGCCTAATTATTCATAGACCGAGTAAGGAATCAGATTTACGCTCGCTCCTAGATCAAGAAGTACATGCTCAATCCTGTAGTTCCCAATATGCAAGTGATGGTTGGGCTAGCAGTGTCCTTGTATTTTTATAACATCTTGAAAAAATCTGTACAAAGACCCGAGTATCACCTCAAGCAGAAATCACTCAGGACCAAATCCTTTAAGAAATTAGACGAGAATTAGCTAGTGCTACACAAGAGTACCTATAAAATTAGCACTAATCACTTTAAATATGATCTGCAGGACCTAAAACGTGTAGAATCGTCAATGCTACATTACCTTAAAACTTAGGATCCATCTCAAAACTCAGTTACTCTTGGGAGCACTTTGAAACTCTGTATCAGACCTGGACTGTACGTCAAAAGTCCAACTACTGTGAAACTAGACGGTTATGACCGCATTGCTGGACTTGACAACCATCTCGGAAATCAAGTCCTAACAGTACCCACAAACGTATAACTTGAGCCCGGAGCGAAGTATGTAAGAAACGCGAATACCTTTAGAAAATGAACTGAAACTTAAGTGAATTGAGTCGTTCACTTGCAAGCCAAATCTAAGGATTCTGACCGTCAAAATCTGAACCAATTACACCCTCGGATCAGGAAAAATTGAAACTGGTCTGCCATGGTTGATATGTAAATCTGATCAGACCGAAAACTCAGCTTGACCTAGATCTAATGTCAGGGAGCTTAAGTCCAATCGCACGCAGAAAAGGGGCCTCCAGAGCAGTTCCTTTGGACTGAAACAGACACCTTTTGGATATAACCTAAGTATACCTTGGCCCTAGGGCCATTTCCATCAGTCCTGGGCCTATATAAGGGTCTTAAACCCTCTCTCTCCCTTTACATACGAATTTCTAACCCTAGGTGAGAGAAGAGAAAATAAAGAGAAGGAAAGAGAGAAAGTGAGAGAGAGAGTTGGCATTTGTTCCGAGGATTCAATCCCACAGCTCCACGTGCTTAACCACCCTTCTCGTGTTGCTATTCTAGCGATTTTGATTTCGTTCTTAGGTAAGAAAACCTAACCCTAATCTACTTTAGGATTTTCAATAGTGTAAATGGTGGAATAGCTAACCTATTCCCTGTTATAGGTTGTTGTGGTGCGGTAAACAAAGACTTAGCTTTTAAACTGAGTTTGCTACAAGTCTACCGGTGAAAGGTGCGGACTATAAATGTTTAGGTTATGGTTTTCAAGGCTTTCAATGTCATTTAATGATTTGTGACTGACTTGAATGATACCACATGCTTAGATGCGATGTTTCCCACACTTCACACATATATATGAACTATGTTGAAAATAGTGAAATCCATGTGTTTGTTGATATGCTTGAATGAATATGGAATTATGATTCGTGCTTGCCATGATTATTGATTGTAAATGTATGATCGTTATATTCGTGGCATCTCCTTGTGAAAGGGTTTGTTATAACATGTGTTTTAACTAAGTTATTACATGTATGTAATATGTGTAGTCTAGGTGTTTGATAACATGCCTCAATGTGAAACTACTTATTAAAATACATGTAATGAGGGTGTTGAGATAGGATTCTCAATTCCCTTAACCACAGTTATAATTTTCCTTTATGTATCCTATACACTACTACGTGCTTTATGGTTGAAATGCCTATGTACGCTAATATGCACACTATGTGTTCGTTGAAATGCTCAAATGAGACTTATATTTAAGTTGGTTGCTACATGCTATTTTGGACTAGCACATATGTATTCCTATTGTATTTGGTGTGTGTTTGGGAGGCAATCAGTTACAGGTCCTGGATTGGTGGCTGAGATTGTTTCACCACACCGGACGTGTTTGATGAATTCGAGTCGTACTTGGGTTGTTGACAGTGGTTAGGCCACACGGAGTGCTTACACACTTCATGTCGATCGGCTCGATGTATGCTCGTACTAGTCGAGCTCATCAAGTAACCCGATTGACCTGATATATGTTTACTATGTATGGACGCTACTGCTTGAACCTAAAGTACCAAACTCACCAGTGAAAACTCCATTAACCTTGGTACCTCGATCCGCTAAGACTCATGAGCCAGACATGGTGGTATGGGACACTGTGGTCGAGCTGTCGGCCTACGCTGGGGCGACGAGCCTCCCCGCAGTGACCAGTGAGCAACACCTCCTCGTGAGCTAAATACGGTGGTATGGGACACTATATTCGAGCTGTCAGCCTACACTGATCAGGTGATGAGGCCTTTGTAGTGACCTTGAGCATACTCTGAGACTGCGTTGAGGTGACAAGCCTTTCCGTAGCAACTAGAGTATAAACTAGGCCTACATTGATCAGGTGACGAGCCCTTTATAGTGACCTAGAACCGCAACATCGTATGAGATTTACTAGGACTGACGACCTTAGAATGGATCATTGTTCAGGGAATAATATAAGGGAGGTACCTTAGCTTCCCAATCTTACTGTATGAAAAGGTCTAATAAGAACTCGGTAATCATGTTCATGCACCGCATTACATGTGCCTTTGGTGTTGGAATTGAGCACTATGGAAGGGATGCACGCCGCGACCGTGAGATGAAGTTCGCAGAGGGAGTGTAGGCGAGGGCATACATCATTAATACATAACATCCTTGCATTAACCAGAGTACTTAGGAATGCTTGTTGTATTGCTTTATCATTACTACTTGACTGAATTGATAACATGTTAACCTTTTCTTTATAGCTTCACTGAGTTGATCACTCACTCCCACGTTCTGGGATGGTGTTGTACACACCAACCAGACTCTGTCTTAGCTGCAGGTGGTGTTGATGCCTACGAGGTGGAGCAAGACTTTGAGGATGATGAGGAGGCATTCTCCTACATGCAGTTATCGGGCTGGTTCGTGTGAGTCATGTCCTTATCGCCGGGGTTACTGGGACACTGACTAGATGCCCTTACACTGTTATTCTGTATTTTGGAGCATACATGTATATTCATTTTCTACATTTTAAGAGTATACATGTATATACTTAACCTGGTAACATGATCACACTTCAGAGACCTACTACAGTTCATATATCTTATACATGTATTACAGTCTTCTGCCTGCAAAACTCACTTGTCTCTGGAGTATGTTATGCTGTTTTGGTATAATCTCATTCATGTTTAATGCACTAATACGGACAACATTTAATCATTATTATCTATGTTGCATAGGTTATGTGTTGGAACTCGGGAGTTGGGCCTATGCTCGACCCCCAATTTTTAGGGCATTACAATTTTTGTGGCACATCTTGCTTTAGGATGGCACTCACTTTTTCTGTCAAAAAGATCTTCTTTTGTATGTTTTGTCATCTTTTGGTAGTGCATAGATCTTTAAGGAATTTGACATATGAAGGAATTTGTTTAATGGCATCTAGTAAAGGGATGTTGACCTTCACTTGCTTAAGCACCTCTAGAATATCCTGAGATTTAGACAGAGGTTTTGGTGCAACCAACCATTGGGAGAATGGAGCAATTAGCTTTTCTTGAGGTTCCGGTTTTAAATCTTGTGGAACATTACTAGATCTATCATTATTGTCCTCTTACAGGTCCTTAGGCTTTTCAACCCTAACCGGAATGGTTTGGTCAATGGTCTTTCCACTCCTAAGAGTGGTGATAGATTTAGCTTGATCCACCTAATTTGAAGAGTTTAGGTCACTGACCTCGTATTGCAATTTTGGATTGGGGAGAGGCTAGGCCAGAAAGGGCCCCTTTTCCCCAATTGATTGGTTTATCTCAAGCCCTTATATAGCCTTTGTAAGGTTTTGGAAGGCTTGGAGCATACCCTGATTAAAAAGATCTTGATTTTGGATATGTTTTAAGACCGGATCCTCTTAAGGTTTCCCTTAATTTAGGAATTGGTTAGGGAATCCTTGAGGAGTAGCAGTTTGTCCATTTCTCCAACTAAAGTTTGGATGATTTCTTCAACTAGAATTGTATGTATTTGAAGTGGGTCCACTAAAAGGTCTTTAGTAATTATTCACGGCATTGGATTGCTCATTCAGTACCTCTTGAAAAGAAGGTATTGTTAGACAATTTTCAATTATGTGAATGTTGCAAGCACAAATACCACAAACAGACTCCTTAGCCTTATCCTTTTTAAGTTCCATGGCCTCGAGTTTCCTTGTGAGATTAGCCACTTTAGCATTGATATCATCATCGTCTTTCAGAAGATATATTCTGCCCCTCTCCTTTGATTGAGTAATCTTAGAAGTGGTGCTAGATTTTGGGGAGATGTCCCATGATTGTGTGTTTTCAGCAAGCTTGTTAAAATAATTCCACTCATCATCGGCCTCTTTGTTCACAAATTACCCATTGTGCATTATCTCAACCATTTGGCGCATGGAAGATGTCAGCCCATCGTTAAAAAAAAAAAAAAAAACTTGTTATGCGTCACATTTCAAAACCGTGCTGTGGGCATGAACTGACAAGATCCTTGAACCGCTCCCAACATTGGAAGAATGTTTCATCTTCCTTTTGGGCGAAGTTCATGATTGGCTTTCTGAGGGTATTCGTTTTATGATATGTGAAGAATTTCTTTATAAACTCCCTTGTAACCATGTCGTTCCATCTACCAATAGATCGTGGACATAGTGAATGCAACCATGTCTTAGCTTTCTCTTTCAAAGAGAAGGGAAAGAGTTTTAGCCTGACCGTGTCCTCGGATACATTAGGAAAATATAAAGTGGTTATGATCTCATCAAACTCTTTCAAGTGTAAGTATGGATTTTCATATTCAAGTTTATAGAATTTTGGAAGGAGTTGGATCACTCACAGCTTGATATCCATTATGTCCTATATTTTCTGAAAAAACCATGCATGAAGGTGTGCTTACCCCCGCCGGTTGTAAATAATCTCATAAAGTATGAGGTGGGGGTGCTTGATGCACCTCATTCTCATCCTGAATTTCCTTAACCAGTGGTTAAGGTTGAATTGCAGGTTGACTGGTTGGTTGATTAGCAGTCATCACTTCAATTGACTCTGAGGATCTTAAGTAGTGTCTAATTCTATGATGGATAAATAACCCCTCAACTAATCCTCATTCACTCAAGAGACGTAAAGTGTTATCACATACCCACTTGGGCATGAAACACCCTCAACCCTTAATTTCAGAATCTAACCTAACGCTAAAAAGAAAGAAACCTAAAGCAATAAGAAATCTAAAAAAGAAAAAGATAGAATAAGAAAGAGGTTACCAAATTAGAAGTTTCTATATTAAGATCCTGCAAAACAAAAGCAAGATACTTTCTAAAACAAATTAGGAAAATTCCTAACCTAGAAATAGAAAGACAAGTTAGTTTCTAAAAATAATTCAGAAAAAACCTAACCTAGATATAGAAAACAATTAAACCTTAATATTAACCTAATTTCAAAATTAATCAATTTCAAAAAAACACAACCGTTAGTCCCCGACAACGGCGCCAAAAACTTGTTAACAACCTCAAGTGTAGGGTCACGATGTAGTAATAATCTCGGTAAGACCGAGGTCAAATCCACAGGAACTAATCTTGTGTGTATTCTGAAAATAACTATAACTAGAACTAGAGAAAGATTTAAATTAGAAATCTGAAAATAAAGAAGTAATTGTGAAAGTAACTTCAATAATCTAAAGGGAACTAGGGTTCCAATGATCTACTTATAGCTATTAGGATGTTTACTTATTTAATTCAAGGAACACAATTAGAATCAGAGTCCTATCTTATCCAATTGGAAGATATATCAATAGAATCAAATCTGAACTTTCATTGACGTAATTCTCTGAAGGAGAATTGTGAGGTTTGGAAGGGATTCCAACACCAAACCACGCTCTGGAGACAATGGCTAACAACAGGATTTACCAATCCCACAATCTCAAAATAAAACAAAGAAGATACTCAAAGTTATTGCAGATCTATTGTAATTTGAGTCACAACAAACCATTAAAAACTGAAAGTATTCCTTAAATATCATATTAGAATCGAAGAAGTTCAACAAGAATAAGAATCAAACAAGAAAAATATTCCAATGCGCTACAAGCTTCACCTCTTAGCCCTAGCTAAGAGGTTTACCCAACCATAGACATGATTAGAATCAAAACCCTAAAAGAAAACATTAAAAACTAAAGAAAGGAAGAAGAAACTCTTGGATGACGGCTCCACCCCTTTGCTCTGCTCCTCAAAACCCTAGATATCTTAAAAAAACTTAGGAAGCTCATATTTATAGGCTAGTTTCTGCAAAATCGCAAGATCATATCAAATTTACGCAGTCCACGTAACTTTGCGTAACGCCCTCAATGTCATCGAAGGGATTTACATCCGGAAGTCACGCCTTTTTGCCTTTCGCACTGCGTAACTCTTCTTATCATCGAACCTTCCTTCAATGTCATCAAGCGTATCTTTGAGTCATCGAACAGGTCCTCGAGTAATCAAAAAAGTATCCAAAATAGTCCAGCGAGTTGCTTCATAATTCTTTAGAAAATTTGATGTCATTGAATAGACTTCAATGTCATCGAGCAACTCCTCGATGTCATCAAGCGAAGCTTTGAGTAATCAAGAATGGCACCCAATATGTCTAATGACCAACTTGATTTTCATGTAAAAATTCGATGTCATTGAGCTGTGTTCGATGTCATTAAACTCTGGCTTCGATGTCATCGAACAGTGGTCGATGACACAAACAATGAAGTGAATTTTAGAACTTTATTTTTTCGACTTCCTTTCTTCTCCACTTGGTTATCTTGGATCTTGGGGTCTTGAAATCTTCAATCTTGGTCTCCAAAGATTCATTCTATACCTTTGTAATTCTTGAGCATTAAATCCATGCTTTTAGCAATCTTTTCAATCCAAGCTCTTAAACTCACCTTGCAACACAAACATGTATAAAATATACCATTAAGCATTATCATGTTCATAAAACTAAGATATAAATGGGGGAAAATATGCAATATTTGACACTCAACAAAGCATCATGGTGGACCCTAGAAAGTTTTCAACGGCCGGTGTCACTCTCCCCAATATTTTTTGTAATGGGGTCCACTCGAGCTTTAGAGCTGCCTCATTCATTGGCTCATGCCCTAAAATGATCTCTCCAAATGAATGGACAGTGTGGATATAACATATACATCATAGTGGGTCCACAAAACTTGGCAACGTCACTTAGCTAGTCTGGTGACGTCACTTAGCTAGTCTGGCTACTCCACTTGTTAATAGCTAATGGGCCTCTGAAAATTCCTCACAATTGCCCTTTTTAAGAGAATGGCTTGAAATTTCATATTTTCGAAAACATGCCTGAATTTGCCCTCATTTTGAGAAATAATACCGAAAATGGAATAGGCATGGACATTGGTGATATGTTGATGTGACAAAGTTTTGTGGGGACTACCATGGTGTATTTGTTATATCCTCACCATCCATCCATTTTATGAGATCATGTTAGGGAATGAGCTCAAAAATGAGGCAAATCCAAACCTCAAGTGGACCACACTATAAAAAGGAGTGGGGATTGAATACCTATCATTAACAACCTCTTGGGGGCCATAGAAGTTTTGGATCAAGTTGTTATAATTTTGTTTCCCCTTCATCCAGACCCATGTATGAATAGGTTGGATGGCAAAATAAACATCGTGGTGGATCATAAGAAGATTTCAACTGTGGGCATTAGGTCCCCACTATTTTTTGTGCTGTAGCCCACTTGAGGTTTGGATCTGCCTCATTTTTGGGGTCATGCCCAAAGATGATCTCACATAATGGATGGAAGGTGTGGATATAACACATACAGTATGGTGGACACCTGTCATGCCCCAGACTCGGTAACCAGACTCACAAGGAACCCGATGGCCTGTTCTGGCCGCAACAGCCTCCGTATTACCCCATTCTCGGCTCCTGAGATAGGTTCCGATCCTAGGATCCTACAAGGAGGATTTTCATAACAGTATAATCACTTCCAATACGAGCATACCCAAGATCACAGCAAGTACATCTGAGAATAACAAAGGCACACATCACAAAATCCACTAAAAATTTGAACTTTTCATCCAAAAGGTCCAAAAGGACATACATGAGAATAAAAAGAAAAGAGAGAGAAATCAGCAACACTGGAGTCCTCACTGCTCAACTCTACTCCACGCTCTGCTGCTATGGTGCCTACCTAGAGTCTCCTGCACGCATCAATCGTGCATAAGCTTATAGAAGCTTAGAGGGTGGTGTAAGTGCGTGACAATGGTGCACAGAATAATAGCGGGAGGTATAAGGAGAGAAGCATGATCAATGAACATATCACTAGTCTTACCAAGGCTTCACATGAATGCGATGCAATAAGTAATGGGTGCCATACCAAGGCAATGTATGAAGGGCGGCTTGTACAGCCAATGCTAATGCGATGCAAGTAATGTCAGTGCTCATATCCAAACCATAAGTCAAGTACATTTTCAATCATAAGAAAATCACTGGGGTCCATTACACTGCTGAATGACCGCCGCTCTGCAGACCCCGCACAGTCAAACAAGCGTAAGAGACCTCACTACCTGCCTGTGGACAACCAATCACCAACAAGGCCTGAAGGTAGCGGACCCATTTACGAGCTGGTCAGACTCAGCCTAGCAATGCCTCCTCACACCAGGCAGTAAGGCCACACCTCTATCCAACTGACTACACGACAGTGGGAGTCACGGCCTAACGGTATAAGGCCCTCGTGCGCTCATGTATTCCACCCGGTCACGGCATTGGAACACATCCTTGGTACCATGGAAGTTTTGGAAATTTCACCCATGGGCATCCTATGCACCCGGTATACTCAACTAATATTTTCGGTATCCACACATACGGCCATCCACGAATACCCCTGTGAAGGTAAGGCCCTGATGAAGTAAGGGCGAATATCCACAAGATATGCAATGCCAAATGCATGAATCACACAATCACACATGCATCAATTCCAAGTATCCATCTCTTGAGGAGATAGCAACATGTCCTACATAATAACACAGCCATGGCCAATCATACCTCAACCAATTATGCATATGATGCGTATGGGAGTGGGCCATGAAGATGAATAGGGGTGCCATGAGGTGAAGATAAACTCTCTACTTAACAATGAAGGGTCTAGGTACTTAACCAATTCCTCATAGGGAATACAACCTCTAGTGGGGGCCCATATACCTGGGGTAGCCCACGAGACTAAGGACCTATACTAAGGACTATGAGACTAATGGTATAGGCCTAAATAGATGAAACAGGCCTAGCAAGGGTCTATGGTGGGCCTTTAACCACCTATAGAAGCCCATGGGCCTACCTTAGGGCCACTAATGTGGACATCCAACCACAATTGGTCCCCAAGAGTTAGCCCATCTCTAATTGATTATGGATTAAGGCCCAAGGCCCACGCAACATCAGAAATAAGAAACGGGCAGCCATAATCATATCATAAATACTCATGTTGGGCTTCAGAAAGGCGGCCCAAGGCCTATCTACAACATGGGTCCAAGGGAAATACATATAGCCCAACCCATATATACCGCTATGGGCCCATAGGGGAAAGGTTAGGGCCCAACATAAAGGCCACTAATCCCATATATTGTGGTGGCCTAGTGGGCAGCCCATTGCTCAAACCACATGGGCAAATGTCCTACTCTTAGTTAAGTAAGTTGGGCCTACAACCCGGTCCAAGTATTAAAGTTGATTTGGTGGGCAACCAAGGGCCCATCTACTTGTGTAATCTGGCCCACTAACCCAACACAATAGTATGGTAAAAATGGCCCAAGAGTTCAATGGGCCTATCTGGAAAGTTCTAGCCCAATTGGGCCTAAAGAGTTCAACAACCAGCTACATTTATGGACCCAATTAAATTCAACTGTGGTGGGCCTCAAAAGTGCATTTATTAAGCCCAACATTTAAGGAACCAAAGGTATAAATTATTCTCTCTAAGATCTTCACAATGTGGTGGGCCTCAATTCTCAAAATTTCAGCCCCAAAGGCCAAGTATAATTATAACATGTTGCTGTCTTAAATTTGGGCACTCCATTGGAGTGGGTCCAGGGCCTCTAAAACTCTGAAAATTAAGGGCCAAGGTCCCTCATCATGCATACAATGAGAGATAACCCAAAAAAGGTGGCCCACCATCAGAGAAAATATTTTTGAATTATGGTTTTATTAAGGCATATTGCTGGACTGTACAGCAGAAAATCTGGCAGTCCAACTATCTTTGCCCATTCTTTTGGATGCCCAAATGAGGTCCATTGGAGCTGAAATTTTACAGAGTGACACTAACATAGGTGGGACACACTCCCACAAAATTTCAAAATTTTTGGACATCTGTAAATATTTTAATTTATTTAAAGAAATCTATCTGTCCTGAAAATTGGACTGATCTGGACGCCATGTTATAATGGGCCGGTCCAGCCATCACTATGGTGTGTACAGGTGTCCATTGGCCTCAAAATTTTTTAGGTGGGTCCCACCATGGGTGATCCACCTTTATGTAAATTTTTATAATTTTTGAACACCCAAAACTATTTTAATAAATTTTAGAATTCTAACCTGTCCAGGGTGGATTGCTGCTGAAACAGTGCAAAAAATACAGACTGTCCACCTTACTTGGACCACACCATTGGGACCCCTATAAATGTCAGATTGGGCTGAAATTTGGGAGACATCAAGATGAGATCCCCACCTTTTAGAAAAATATATTTGGTGGTTATGAATAGTCCCCTAAATAGTCCCAAAATCTGGTCCAAAATCAACCAGAAACTGTCCAGAAAATTCTGGACAGCAACATGTACTTAGATAAAATTAATTATATAAGCTAAATAAAAAGGGAAAATACTCCAAGAACTAGGTGCTATGGCCCTCCCTAGTGGGCCCTACAAATGTCCAAAACAAATCCCAAGGTTACCACACTTGCATGCATCAATAAAGGTCAGCAAATGGGACACCCAACCATAGTGTAGGTGGGTATGGATGTCCCACCCTAGCTGGACTTTTCTGGACTGTCCAGGCCTACCAAGTGGACCACACACATCATCAGCAATCATAGGAAAGTTAGAAGAAGAGAAATAAAAACATTCCAGCCATTGGGAGAAGGCTCCGTCACTATTGAGCCTTCCCCAACACAATCACACCCATACATTGCATTTCCATCTATATTTCACCATGGATCTTCATCATGCATGATCTACACTTGAGATGAATGGATGAGATACCATCTCAACCATGATGCAAGGGTCTAGATGACCCATCAAGTTATGAAATGTGGAGAACCCTCCATGATGGGGTCCATCAAGAGGAAACCCCATGCATGGGACATGCATGCATAAGATGGACCATTTGGCCACATCCAAGGAATTGTGTAGGATCTCCACCATTGATTGGTGGGTCCTACACTTTCCGAATGAAAGAAGAAGAAGATCAACACTATGGAAGGGATATTGCATGGAATAAAGAAGCACCCACCTAAATATCTTCACCAAAACTTGGATCACCAAGCTCCAAATGCTCCAAGGAACCAAGATAGATGGATGAGATGGGTTTTTAATGGATGGATTAAGAGGAAAAAGGAGGAGAAGGGGCTAGAGAATTTAGAAATTTTTGGAGGAATATTGCTAGGGAAGAAGAGAAGAGAGAGAGAAATGAGAGGGAAAGAGAGAAAAATCTCTTTTAAGCTAAGTAATCATGAGTTTCTTACCTAGGATAGAGAAGAGAAATCATGGTAATAGGGAATTAGAAACAATGTTGTAGGGTTAGTAGACTTTTTAGGTTAGTGGGTGGTGTTTTAGAGATGGGTGGTGTAGGGATAGGGCCTAGGTAGTGTGTGTGTGTAGTGTGTGTTGGAAATAGTTCCAAAAGATGGGACCTACCTAGAAATCCATGCACATCACCCCTAGGTGGGCTGCATGATCATGATCAGGGGCTTGGAAAAGGAAATGCACCCAACTTACGATCTACACATCGGATGTATGCACAAAACGCGTCGTTGGAACCACGGCGACAATGCGGTCACAATGGTATAGGTCTCAACTCGATCCGAGTCAGGTCTTCATGACTGGGCTCACGGATGACCGCAAACACTATCCAAGGGTCACAGGTCACCGGGATTCGACCGGTAGGACCGCGGGATCAAGATGGACGGAATGCATACTCACACACACATGCACACATGCGAACTCGGGTCAGGTCTCACAACACCCCAGAACTTTTCCAAACACATTACTGAGGGAGATTTTTTCAACTATAAATCTCACATTTCATCCACCGGCTTTTCTGAATGTTTCCAAACTTTACTTTCCACTATTGTATGTATTAACTCTTGGTAGACAAAAATGCCCTTGCTTTCATGATGGCACCATGATATCCACAGTGCCACTGTGGGACTCTGTCTTATCCACGGTGGCATTGTTCACTACCAGAAAAAGGGCTAAAGGCCATAGCTAAAGACATATTGCTATGGATTATAACCGTGGCAAGGTCATAGCCATTGGTAGCATACCCATTGCTTCATTAGATTTGTAACCATTAGCTTTATGGCTACGGATCTAATTTGTAGTCATTGCTTCTATAGCAAAAGGTACTTAACAACTACAGATAATTAAGCGAACCTAACATGAAATTGAGCAAGCTTCACGTGATATTGAGTGAGCTTCAAATGAAATTTAGCAAGCCTAACATGAAATTAAGCTAGCTTCAAGTGAAATTGATCAAGCTTCACATGAAATTGAGCGAGCTTAACATGAAATTAAGTGAGCTTCAAATGAATTTGAGCGATCCTAATATGAAATTGAGCAAGCTTCAAATGAATTTGAGTGAGCTTCACTTGAAATTGAGTGAGCCTAACATGAAATTGAGAGAGCTTCAAATGAAATTAAGCGAGCTTCACATGAAATTGAGTGTTCCTAACATGAAATTGAGTGAGCTTCAAATGAAATTGAGCGAGCCTAACATGAAATTGAGCAAGCTTCAAATGACATTGAGCAAGCTTCACATGAAATTGAGCGAGCTTCAGATGTCTATATCATCCTATGAATAGGCTGGATGACAAATAAAACATCACTGTGGGGCCTAACAAAGTTTCAACGATGGAAATGATTATCCCCACTATTTCTTGTGGTATGATCCACTTCATCTTTGGATTTGCTTCAATTTTGGGCTCAACCCCTTGAATTAGATGGAAAAATGAATGGACGGCGTGGATAGACCACATACATTCATGTGAACCTTGGTCAATTTCATGTTAAGCTCGGTTAATTTCATGTGAAACTCGTTGAATTTCATGTGAGGCTCGCTCAATTTCATGTTAGGCTGTAACTGAAAAGGCCAAGCTATATGTCCTAGAGGGGGGGTGAATAGGATAATGCCAAATAAAACTTATAACAGCGGAATTAAAAAGAAAATGATAGCCAAAGTAAATCACAATGTAGGAAAGTAAAATAACCTCAAAATTCAGATCTTGAGAGGTTGATACAAACGTTGTTCTAAGGACAACCTTACACCAAAAACCAGAGTTTATGGTAGGACAACCTTATTTCTAGAAAGATCTTTGTATCAAATCTCAAATCGAAGAGGAATACAGAAACAAATACAAACTGAATTGAAATAAATTGTAATAAAAAATGTATTGTTCTAGGGACAGCCATACACCATAAAAATGGCAAGGCAACCTTGCTGGAACAACTTTCAAAAGAAATTAAATATCAAGCTGATAAAGGAATAGCAGAAAATAAATTCTAAACTATTACAACATTCTCACAATGCTTGAATTAAATGATTACAACATTCACCACCATACATACATCCCACAAAATAATTACAGATTAGAAAAATAAATCATTCAACCACAACACAAGGGTTTATAGTGGTTCGCCTGTGTGTTCACCAACTGTTAAACAACAGCCACACAAAATGCTACTCCACTCCTAATATCCTCACACAGGGGATATTAGCGTTTACTAAAAATAGGTTTTCCCAGGTTCACCCAAAACCTTTACAATTGTGTCTTTGTCCGTGGGCTTACACAATTAAAAAACCTCACTTCTGAGTTTTCCTGGCTCTCCTCAGATAACCAATATAACAAGATTTTTCTGGCAAATCTTGAAAAAAACCATAACAAAAAGGAATTTACAATTAAATGTAAAATACCTGATTATCTCCTTCGATGTAGCAGCCCGGTAGAACCAAATCAGAGTAGATGATTGAATGTCCAAGTTCAATGTCTAGTACTCAATTACAATGGTTCTAATTCTAATAGATTTTAAATTAAACTGAATAGGGCTTGCCTTAATTGATTTTCATTCCAAAGAAAGGGAATAATAATTCCTCTTATCAAATCAGATTGGAATAGCAGAAACAAAATCAATTAAAATAAAGCTAAGGAAAGAGAATATTAAATAAGCACACTTAGCTTAGACGGAGCACAGAATTATCTCTCAGAAGTTCGACGAAGATTGGCTTGAATGGATTAATTAATTCGATGATTTCTTCTGAGATTCGTGCGCTATTTATAGGTGAGCAGATCGTGTTTTCGACTAGTCTAGAGAGCCCTTCGACTAGTCGAAGTAACAATAGATATTTGAAAAATTCGGCGGGATATGCTCTGACCGTTCTACGACTGGTCGAAGGTCACCTTCGACTGGTCATAGGTCACCTACGACTGGTCGTAGGTTTCCTTCAACTGGTCGAAGAAACTATAAACCATTGCTGGAATTCGAGTCAAAGATGTTCGACTAGTCGAAGATGCAGTCGACACTGTTCCTACGACTGGTCGAACAAATTCCTGGACTAGTCGAAGCCTAACAGATTTTATCCGGAATTTGTAACAAACTCACGACTGATAGAGGAATTTCTTAGACTGATCGAAGCAACTCTAGGACTAGTCGAAGAAGACCTATAACTAGTCGAAGAACAGACCAATCATATGTAAAATAAACATTCAGTTTATGTGTCCGAAATGACCTACTTCTAAGGTCAACCTATGGTCAGTCAAACCTCAATCATGAAGTATGGACATTGAAACATTAGGAACAAATGACCTTGAAGTATGAGCCTTGAAGTCTTGATGTAGTTGAAATCTTGATGTAGCTCAATCTTGAAAGTGTACAAACTACCTTGAACTCTTCTTGAAGTCTTACAGCTTGAGTCTTGTCTTGTGAGCTTTGCTTGTTTATGAATGTTGATCCTTGAGAGAGCTTCACTTATGCAAGTTATATATAACAGTGATTTTGGCACCACAAATTTGACAACAGACAGGGATATAAACTATAGCACTTACAATCTCCCCCTTTGTCAAATTAGTGACAAAACACATAACCAAGATAAACAAAAAGTAAAATAACTGGTTAATACCTGCAAATCAATATTCAATATTCAACATTCAACCAATTTCATTCAACAAGCTCAAACATACTCCCCCACTCCCCCTGAGTAACATAATCAATGCTACTCCTCTCACAATCACATCGTTAAGAACAAACCATTCTCCCCCTTTTTGTCACAATATGACAAAGGAGAACTAAATAAAGGGATATATGAGAGTAAACATGAGGAGATAAGAGATTATAGCAAAAGAGTGATAGAGATACTCAGCATCACGTAGAATAAAATCTAGCATAAAACATAGATAGTATCAAACTCAAAGTCAATCAAGTGCTAAGTTATAAAGTTATTACAGACCAGAAGTCTCATAAAAACTACTCAGAACCAGAACTAGATGAAGGAGCAGGAATAGAGGGATCAAGTTGGTGCATGCCTTTGTTCAAGCGCCTAAGATATTTGCGCATGTACTTAAATTGCAAATCATGAGCAACAGACATGTTTTTCAACTTTACATTTATATTCTTAACTTTATCCTCTAATGCACTCAGACGAGCATCAACATTAGATGGTTCAAAATCTGGATCATTTGTTGAGTCAGAATCCAGTTCCTCAAAAATGTCATCCATATTAATGTCAACACCAGCTTCTTCATGACCACCACCACCACCACCACCTTGTTCAGGAAGCAGATCTAACTTCATCTTATTGATATTAATATTGTTGAAGATCAGATGATGGATAGGTGCCTCATCAACTGGCATATCGACTAACATATGTGTAGCCAATATAGTCATTAAATAGGCAAAAGGAATGTCACTATGACCAGGATGGAGTCGAAACTGAAGAATGAAATGATAGATTAAGGATGGCAAACAAATTTGAGTACCATTGGAAATAGCATGGATAACACGAACCATAAACGAAGTCAAGTCAGATTTATTATCCGAACGAGGATACAGATTAGACACAAAGATTCTGTGGAGAATTCTGTACTTGGGTAACAAATACCTTGCGGGAAGCGCATTCCCTTTTTGAGTCCATTAAACATCCATGTTGCACAAGTCTCTAGTGAGCATGCGTTTTTCAGCCATTAAGGGTTTATCAGTTAAGTTATGGATAGGAATACCCTCATCATTCACAGGAATGTCCATAAGGGCTGAAATTAGATGACGATCAACGTTAAAAGGCCCTTCTCTAGTAGATATTTTAAAAGTTAAATCATCCTGTGAGAAAGCACTAATACATGTAAACATGGAATGGGCAATGGACCGGTATACAGGCCCACCCCAATGTAATAAGTTAACCCAACCTACAGCTTCAAGCATAGGAAGGATGTCAAAAGGTGCAATATGATTAACATCAACAGGATGTTCAATAATAACATTACGAGATCTAATGTCCCTAACATATGATGGATCATCATTAGGAACAAGAAGATGATGCTCAGAGATAGCAGTCGATCTGGAGGAAGAAGAAGGACCACGAGAAGTAATTTTTCTACCTCTAGAAGCCATTTGCAACAAGGATTTCAAGGAATAAAGAAGTTGCAAAGGATTGAGAAGTGGGTTTTCTCAAAACAGATTTTTCAAAATCCAAACCCCAAATCTCAATGAAATTCAAAATAGAAAGCTTCAAGCTTGAAAATGAAACAATCTAGACACAAATCTGCAAGAAAAAGTGATTTGGAACACTAACCTTGAAGAACTTGAAGGATGGGTTCGACAAGTCGAAGCTCGGCTCCAAGGAGAAGAAAGATAAAATGAGGAAGAAAGCAAAAAATCCCCAATTTTAAGTGAAACCCGAGTTCCACGACTGGTCGTGGGTATCTACGACCAGTCGTAGGACGACTGGTCGTGTATACTCACGACTGGTCGAATAAACTCTAAAAATTCAAATATCTTGCAAATTCTACAAAAATTGAAATTTAATCTAGCAAATATATACACTATAATACAAGTAGGCATAAATAATCAATTTAAAATGCACATGCCAAGATCAAATTTCATCTTTTTGAACCTGCTTTTATTGAGAGGTTTTGTGAAAATGTCAGCTCGTTGATGTTCAGTAGGAATATATTCTAGAGATATAACTTTTTCTTCTACTAATTCCCTTATATAATGAAATCTAATGTCAATGTGCTTAGTACAAGAATGTTGAATAGGATTTTTTGAAATATTTATTGCACTGGAATTATCACAATGTAATAACATAGAATCCTGTTTAATTCCATAATCACTTAGCATTCGTTGCATCCAAACAAGCTGTGTACATGCATTACCAGCTGCGATATACTCAGCTTCAGCTGTTGAAAGTGATATAGAATTTTGTTTCTTACTAAACCAGGAAACTAGACAATTTCCAATGTAAAAACAACCACCACTGGTTGATTTTCTATCATCTAGATTACCAGCCCAGTCAGCATCCGAGTACCCAGCTAATTGGACACTAGTCTCATG
This sequence comes from Magnolia sinica, assembly GCF_029962835.1. Taxonomy (NCBI): domain Eukaryota; kingdom Viridiplantae; phylum Streptophyta; class Magnoliopsida; order Magnoliales; family Magnoliaceae; genus Magnolia; species Magnolia sinica. Next base: position 32,512,422 of record NC_080582.1, on the reverse strand, counting down.
AGGATACCAGAGACTGGATTTACAGTACTTGCGACATATCTAATAATTCGCTTGACAGCAATCAAGTGAGATTCTTTTGTATCAGATTGATATCTTGCGCAAATACCAACACTTAGAGAAATATCAGGTCTACTAGCAGTTAAATATAACAAACTACCAATCATACTCCAATAAAGTTTTAAGTCAACATTTTTACCATTAGATTCTTTTGATAGTTTCAGGGTGGTACTCATAGGAGTATCGAAATTCTTGCCATTCTCAAATCCAAATCTCTTGATTAGATTCAAGGCATACTTAGATTAAGAAATGAATATTCCTTCAGATTGTTGCTTTACTTGCAATCCAAGGAAATAAGTCAATTCCCCAACCATGCTCATTTCAAACTGTGATTTCATCAAATCTGCAAACTCAGTAGTCAAGTCAGTACAAGTTGATCCATAAATGATATCATCAACATAAATCTGTACCATTAAGATATGATCATTATGTTTTTTAACAAACAGAGTTTTATTGACAGATCCCATTTGAAAATTATGACTTAAAAGAAATTTCATTAGTTTCTCATACCATGCCCTAGGTGCTTGTTTTAATCCATAAAGTACCTTTTTAAGCCGATATACATGATCAATATTTTTAGAATCTTTAAAACCCATTGGCTGTTCAACATAGACTTCTTCATGTAAATCGCCATTTAGAAAAGTACTTTTTATATCCATCTGATAGATCTTTATCTTTTTAAAACATGCAATGGATATAAATAGTCTGATAGATTCAAGACGTGCTACTAGTGCAAAAGTTTCATCAAAATCAATCCCTTCAATTTGAGTATAACCTTGTACCACTAGTCTGGCCTTGTTTCTAATTATATTTCCACACTCGTCAGACTTATTTTTGAAAATCCATTTTGTTCCAATGATGTGTTTATCTTTAGGTCTTGGTATGAGATACCAAACATCATTTCTTACGAATTGATTGAGTTCTTCTTGCATCGCAACAATCTAGTTCTCATCAGCAAGAGTTTCTTTTACGTTAAATGGTTTAATTTGGGATGTAAAACATACATAATTACATATGTCCTCAAGTTGTCTACGGGTGTGAACACCGATGAGAGGGTTTCCAAGAATTTGTGTGGTTGGATGATCTTTAACAGTCCTCAACTCAGAATCAGTCTGATTCGATGAAGTATCAGGTTTATCAATGATTAGTACTTCATCATTATCTGAATTAGGAATTGGCGTGTTTAAGTGATCATCAATGACAACATTAATGGATTCTTAAATCACACCAGTCCTTTTGTTCAGAACCCTATAAGCTCGACTGTTTAAGGAATATCCTAGAAAAATCCCTTCATCACTCTTCGTATCGAATTTTCCCAAATTTTCATGATCACGTAAAATATAGCACTTGCTGCCAAAAACTCAAAAGTATTTAACAGTAGGCTTTTTATTGAACCACAATTCGTAAGCCGTTTTATTATTATCTTTTCTAGTGTAGACTCGGTTAATAATATAGCAAGCTGTGTTGACTGCTTCAGCCCAAATATTATTAGAAAGCTTCATGCTATTCAACATGACATTAGCCATTTCTTGAAGCACCCTATTCTTTCTTTCAACAATTCTATTTTTTTATGGATTTTTGGGAGCAGAGAATTCATGTAATATTCCTTGGTCAGTACAGAACTTCTCAAAATTGCTATTCTCAAATTCAGATCCATGATCACTACGAATTTTACTGATTTGAGAAGATTTTTTAGTTTGAATCCTTTTGAGAACTTTTCTTACTTTTTCAAGGGTTTCAGATTTATCCCTTAAGAAGACTACCCAAGTATATCTGGTAAAGTCATCAACTATTACCAGGATATACTTATTCCCACCACGACTTTCTATTCTGGTAGGTCCTATCAGATCCATGTGGAGAAGTTCGAGTGGTCTTGATGTGGTATTTGAATTCCCCTTTTTATGTGAATTCTTTGTTTGTTTGCCTATCTGGTACTCACCACATATTTTATCTAATTTCTGAAGTTTGGGTAAACCTCTTACAAGTTCTCGTTTGCTCAATCGATATAAATTTCGATAATGTACATGTCCAAGACGTTTATGCCATAAATCAGTCTCGTCTGTATGGACCATGTAACAAGTTTGATCAGATGAGCTAGATTCGCTAATAATATAGCAATTTTCAGACGTTCTACATCCAGTTAATATTACAGAACCCTTATTATTCATTATCTCACAGCTTTGATTAGAAAACCAAACATTATGGTTATTATCACATATTTGAGATATACTAAGCAAGTTATGTTTTAAGCCTTCAACATATAAAACATTTTTAAACACAGGAAGATTAAAAAGTTGAACCGTACCTTAGCCTATAATCTTGCAGTTGCTACCATCACCAAATGTGACTGAACCATCAGTCATATCTTTCAGATCCGTGAATAAAGCTTTGTCACCTGACATATGCCTGGAGCATCCACTGTCTAGGTACCACTTTGAATGACTTGTTGCTTTGAAAGCAGTGTGAGCAACCAAGCAGGTAACTTTAGGAACCCATTTCATAACTGTTTTGGGTTTAGGAACATAGTTGGTCTTCTTTTGTGTATATTTGTAAGAATGACCTATAAAGTTAGATTTTAAGAGCTCCTTGAGTAAATCAACTATCTTTTCAGCTAGTAGATTTCGTTTCTGATTAAAGTTGACATGGCTGCTTCTAGGTTTTTGAAAAGTTTTTGAATTTCTAGAAAAATCTTGATACATACTTTTCCCTTTTGAGTTTGAGGACTCTCCTTTAACAAACATAGGAGGAGTATACTTTTGTTTAGGAGGTAGATTTTTATCATAGCCCAACTCGGATCGATCGCCATTTTTTCTTGATCCGGATAAAAGTTTTTCTAACTTTGGATCACCTTGGGCATATTTCCATGTGTCCTTTAGACTCAGAAGAGAAGATACTTTAGTTTTAAGATTCTCAATTTCAGATTTTAAATCAATAATTAGGGAGTTTTTGAATTCCAAATCGCATTTTAATTTTTCAAAACAATCTGAAATTTGTGATTTTTCTAAGACAAGTAATTCAAAACAATTTTTGAGTTTAGAAAACTTTTCTTTTTGAAGTTTAAGTTTGACAGCAATTTTACAACTTTCCTTATATAGGGCATTGTAAGCGTCTTGAAGATCATCTTCATTTTCACATTCACTATTCAGATTTTCTTCACTTGTTGAGTCATTATCTGAAAATGTGAATTTGGCTAGAGTCATAAGAGCTTTAACCTCATTGCCCGACTCAGTTTCAGAATCTTCTGATTCAGAAGAACCTTCAGAATCAGATGATTCATCCCATGTAGCCAACATACCCTTTTTCTTGGGTTTGTCCCTTTCAGGACATCTATTTACTAAGTGCCCATATTCTTGACAGTTATAACATTGACTATCTTTCAAAGATTTTCGAGATTTGGGTCTAAACTTCTTTTTATCATTTGATTTTTGAAAATCAACCCTTTTCTTGCTTTTGAAAATCTTGTAAAATTTTTTAGCTAAGAGAGCCATATCATCTTCCGAATCAGAATTTTCTTCTGAATTACATTTAGAAGATTTTAGTGCGATAGATTTACCTTTAGGAGCTTTAAAGTTTAACTCGTAGGTTTGTAGAGAACCAACTAGTTCTTCTACCCTCATATTATCCGTATCACGAAGTTCCTGGATCGCGGTTACTTTAGAATTGAACCGTTCAGGAAGTGAGCGTAATATTTTTGCACACACTTTACTTTTTGGGATTTTATCGCCAAGACCCCAAATTGAGTTTACAATGTCATTTAATCTAATGTAAAAGTCCATAAACATTTCATTTTCCTCCATATGAATTTCTTCAAATCTAGTTGTGAGGAGTTGGACTTTAGATTTTTTGACAATTGTTGTACCCTCGTGTGTCATTTCTAATATATCCCAAGCTTGCTTTGCAGTATCACAAGAAATGATTCTTTTGAACTCATCCGGTGATAGTGCGCAAGTAATTGCATTTAGTGCTTTAGCATTTGCACTACTCTCACTTTTCTGAAGAGTGGTCCATTGGTAATATGGTGTGACTTTCATAGATTTTAAACCATCAACCCCAGTAACTTCTATGATAGGAGGATTCCATTCAGTCACTGTGGCCTGCCACACATTTTCATCCATTGATTTGAGGAAGATCCTCATTCTGGCTTTCCAATAGGCATAGTTGGAGCCATCAAAGGGTGGAGGCCTTGTGACTGAAAGGCTATCAAAATTTGACATCTTAAATAGCTTAAATCGTTAGCTCAGGAATTAAATCCAAGAATTAAAAAAAAAAAGAGCTATTAGGCTCTGATACCACTTGAAAAGGCCAAGCTATATGTCCTAGAGGGGGGTGAATAGGACAATGCCAAATAAAACTTATAACAGCGGAATTAAAAAGAAAATGATAGCCAAAGTAAATCACAATGCAGGAAAGTAAAATAACCTCAAAATTCAGATCTTGAGAGGTTGATACAAACGTTGTTCTAAGGATAACCTTACACTAAAAACCAGAGTTTATAGTAGGACAACCTTATTTCTAGAAAGATCTTTGTATCAAATCTCAAATCGAAGAGGAATACAGAAACAAATACAAACTGAATTGAAATAAATTGTAATAAAAAATGTATTGTTCTAGGGACAGCCATACACCATAAAAATGGCAGGGCAACCTTGCTGGAACAACTTTCAAAAGAAATTAAATATCAAGCTGATAAAGGAATAGCGGAAAATAAATTCTAAACTATTACAACATTCTCACAATGCTTGAATTAAATGATTACAACATTCACCACCATACATACATCCCACAAAATAATTACAGATTAGAAAAATAAATCATTCAACCACAACACAAGGGTTAATAGTGGTTCGCCTGTGTGTTCACCAACTGTTAAACAACAGCCACACAAAATGCTACTCCACTCCTAATATCCTCACACAGGGGATATTAGCATTTACTAAAAATAGGTTTTCCCAGGTTCACCCAAAACCTTTACAATTGTGTCTTTGTCCATGGGCTTACACAATTAAAAAACCCCACTTCTGAGTTTTCCTGGCTCTCCTCAGATAACCAATATAACAAGATTTTTCTGGCAAATCTTGAAAGAAACCAAAACAAAAAGGAATTTACAATTAAATGTAAAATACCTGATTATCTCCTTCGATGTAGCAGCCCTGTAGAACCAAATCAGAGTAGATGATTGAATGTCCAAGTTCAATGTCCAGTACTCAATTACAATGGTTCTAATTCTAATAGATTTTAAATTAAACCGAATAGGGCTTGCCTTAATTGATTTTCATTCCAAAGAAAGGGATAATAATTCCTCTTATCAAATCAGATTGGAATAGCATAAACAAAATCAATTAAAATAAAGCTAAGGAAAGAGAATATTAAATAAGCACACTTAGCTTAGACGGAGCACAGAATTATCTCTCAGAAGTTCAACGAAGATTAGCTTGAATGGATTAATTAATTCGATAATTTCTTCTGAGATTCGTGCACTATTTATAGGTAAGCAGATCGTGTTTTCGACTGGTCTAGAGAGCTCTTCGACTAGTCGAAGCAACAACAGATATTTGAAAAATCCGGCGGGATATGCTCTGACAGTTCTACGACTGGTCGTAGGTCACCTACGACTGGTCGTAGGTTTCCTTCGACTGGTCGAAGAAACTATAAACCATTGCTCGAATTCGAGTCGAAGATGTTCGACTAGTCAAAGATGCAGTCGACACTAATCCTACAACTGGTCGAACAAATTCCTGGACTAGTCGAAGCCTAACAGATTTTATCTGGAATTTGTAACAAACTCACGACTGATAGAGGAATTTCTTAGACTGGTCGAAGCAACTCCAGGACTAGTCGAAGAAGACCTAGGACTAGTCGAAGAACAGACCAATCATATGTAAAATAAACATTCGGTTTATGTATCCGAAATGACCTACTTCTAAGGTCAACCTATGGTCAGTCAAACCTCAATCATGAAGTATGGACATTGAAACATTAGAAACAAATGACCTTGAAGTATGAACCTTGAAGTCTTGATGTAGTTGAAATCTTGATGTAGCTCAATCTTGAAAGTGTACAAACTGCCTTGAACTCTTCTTGAAGTCTTGCAGCTTGAGTCTTGTCTTGTGAGCTTTGCTTGTTTATGAATATTGATCCTTGAGAGAGCTTCACTTATGCAAGTTATATATAACAGTGATTTTGGCACCACAAATTTGACAACAGACAGGGATATAAACTATAGCACTTACAGTAACGCCCTGAAAATCGACACCCGAGTACATAGACTTTGATACCGAGTTCCTGGGTGTTAACTAAATCAAAAGGCACATGTGACTTAGTTTAGATTCACATTTATTTTATACATGAGCAGTCAGAGTAGCGCAATTCAAATTAGTGGATCCAAAGCGATGTAGAAATAATGAAAGATTCAGAAATATAAGGCTAAAAGTAAAAAATATAATTCTAATAGTGGTGATCGCTCAAAATGAGGATTATACAAGCCACAATATACATACCCAAGATGGTTAAAGTGGAAAACTTTCATTTTACGCCCAATTCTTTAAAACATAACAGCGGTGGCACAAATCGATCTAAGGCTACCTGTTTGAGGTCTCGCTAGTACCTACATAAATAATATTGTCTGGTTGGTGTTTTAAAACACCGTCCCAGGTGGGAGTGAGTAGCTAAGTTAGTAGTTCGATTGGTCCTAAGTTACATATGTTATCGACACAATCAGCACAGTTAATGATAAACAATTAATCACGCATTTCCTAAATACTATTGTTAAATGCACATTTGAGATTAGGAAATGATGCATACACCTTACAATCTAACACTCCCTCACATGTAACTTCAATGCCCATTTCACAAATGCCAACACTCCCTCATCATGCTGTAAGTGCTATAGTTTATATCCCTGTTTGTTGTCAAATTTGTGGTGCCAAAATCACTGTTATGTTATATATAACCTGCTTAAGTGGAGCTCTCTCAAGGATCAACATACATGAACAAGCTAAGCTCACATCAAGCAAAGCTCTCAAGTACAAGACTCAAGATCTTGAATGCAAGAGCTGCTCACAAAACAAGACTCAAGCCGAAAAGAAAGTACAAGGCAAGACTCAAGTTGAGACTCAAGCTTAACTCAAGACTCAAGTTGAAAGTCAAGCTGAAATCAAGACTCAAGCTGAAACTCAAGCCACTTTCAAGATTGAGCTACTTCAAGGTTTAATCTTCATCAAGACTTCAAGGCTCATTCTTCATGGTCTCTTGTTTCAATGTCCATACTTCATGATTGAGGTTTGTTTGACCATAGGATGACCTTAGAAGTAGGTCATTTCGGATACATAAGTCGAATGTTATTTTACATGTGATTGGTCTGTTCTTCGACTAGTCCTAGGCCTTCTTTGACTAGTTCTAGACTTACTTCGACCAGTCTAAGAAATTCCTCGACCAGTCATAAGTTTGTTACAAATTCCGGATAAAATCTGTTAGCCTTCGACTAGTCCTGGAATATGTTCGACCAGTCGTAGGAACAGTGTTTCTGCATCTTCGACCAGTCGTAGAATCTACGACTCGAAGTCCAGCGAACCTTTGCAGGACCTACGACCAGTCGAAGGAAATCTACGACCAGTCGTAGGTGACGTACGACCAGTCGTAGGAGGGCTACGACCAGTCGTAGAACGGTCAAAGTATATCCCGCCGGATTTTTCAAATATCTGTTAGAGCTTCGACTAGTAGTAGAGCACTCTAGACCAGTCGAAGACAAGATCTTCTCACCTATAAATAGAGCACGAATCTCAGAAGAAATCATCGATTTAATTATAGTATTCAAGCCAATCTTCGTCGAACTTCTGAGAGATAATTTTGTGCTCCATTTAAGCTAAGTGTGCTTATTTAATATCTTCTTTCCTTAGCTTTATTTTAATTGATTTTGTTTCTGCTATTCCAATCTGATTTGAAAAGAGGAATTGTTATTCCCTTTCTTTGGAATCAAAATCAATTAAGGCAAGCCCTGTTTGGTTTAATTTAAAATCAATTAGATCTAGAACCATTGTAATCGAGTACTGGACATTGAACTTGGACATTCAATCATCTACTTTGATTTGGTTCTACCGGGCTGCTACAACGAAGAAGATATTCAAGTATTTTACATATTGTAAATTCCTTTCTATTATTTTGGTTTCTTTCAAGATTTGCCAGAAAAATCTTGTTATATTGGTTATCTGAGGAAAGCCAGGAAAACTCAGAAGTGGGGGTTTTTTTAATTGTGTAAGCCCACATACAAAGACACAATTGTAAGGGTTTTGGGTGAACCTGGGAAAACCTATCTTTAGTGAACGCTAATATCCCCTGTGTGAGGATATTAGGAGTGGAGTAGCTTTTTGTGTGGCTGTTGGATAACAGTTGGTGAACACACAGGCGAACCACTATAAACCCTTGTGTTGTGGTTGTTTATTTTATTCTTTTAATTTTTTTTATTCTTTTTGTGGGATGTATGTATGGTGGTGAATGTTGTAATTATTTCAAGCTTTGTGAGAATGTTGTAATAGCTTAGAATTTACTTTCTGCTATTCCTTTATAAGCTTGATTTTCAATTTCATTTTGAAAGTTGTTCCAGCAAGGTTGCCCTGCCATTTTTATGGTGTATGGCTGTCCCTAGAACAATACATCTTTAATTACAAGTTATTTCAATTCAGTTCATATTTGTTTTTTTTTATTCCTCTTCGATTTGAGACTTGATACAAAGACCTTTCTAGAAATAAGGTTGTCCTACCATAAACTCTGTTTTTGGTGTAAGGTTGTCCTTAGAATAACGTTTGTATCAACCTCTCAAGATCTGATTTTTGAGGTTGTTTTTCTTTCCTGCATTATTATTTAATTTGGCTATCATTTTCTTTATTATTCCGCTGTTATAAGTTTTTATTTGGCATTGTCCTATTCACCCCCCCTCTAGGACATATAGCTTGGCCTTTTCACATGCGACCATAACGCCCAAATCGCCACAGCCTAAACTAATGCGATAAATGTTCATGTTAGCCGAGTAATTATTAAGTTCTATTCATCCAGTATATTGGTGAAGTTAGGATACCAACGTTATATCACGAGTCATTATCTGGATCACGTAGCTCGTTACCGCACATAGCGGCTCCTTACTAATGTCCATTGATCCAACTTTAGGTATCACTCGTTTATCTCACTCATCAACTATTTCAAAGGTATGGCATGATAACCAAAGGTATGAGGATCAACTGGGTATGAGTCGTCACCTAAACATCTAGTATGATCATTCAGTTCTGAGGTACGGACTTATCACATAAAATCAAATCACCACAAAGGAAAGGGCTCGTCACGCAATTCCATTCACGCCCGGGTCATTCGAACGGTACTCTAGCATAGAACCATAAGCTGGGTAATTAATGGGAGTTGTTCGAAAAATAATATCTCACCTCCATCAGTGGTCACCGGTTACTACGAGGAAGCTCGTCATCCCGGCATAGGCCGACAGCTCAGACACGGCGTCCCATACCACCATGCCTGACTCATGAGTCTTAGTGGGATCATATCGCACTAATGGTTATAAATGGACTCATCCACTGGGAACGTGGTATTTTAGATTCAATTTAGTTATGTCATACATTGTGAACATACAAGATCAGTCTACTAGTAGACTAATTTGATTGACCTAGGAGAACCCCGGCACAACTAGCATTGGGTGCAAGCATCCCGTGTAGTTTAGCCACTATCGACTATCCGTGTTTAACCCGGGTCGATCAAACAGGCCTAGGGTGGCCGACCTAACTCGGGTCACCCATTGGTTTAAGTGATTTACCGTTAACCCAACTTTCTAAGCAATTTTAAACATCACTAAGGACTAACAATTAATTAAGCAATCACAACAATATTTCATATGAAATCTTGTAAGTGTTATGGTTTCCTGCTCCTTTGGTTGTCAAATCTTGTGGTGCCAAAACCTCAATCTATGTCTTGTGTAGCTCATAGGTATGTATGTTCAAGACATTACATCACCTCTCTAAACAATTTACTTAAAATGAAGAATGAAGAACTACTTCAAACCATTTCAAGAAATGCAAGTACAAGATACAACGAAAAAAATGATCTTGTTCAAAGACTCAAGTTAGTGTACAACGCAAGATGAAGTGTAATTCAAGCTCTAGAAGATCTCAAGCTCAAGGTTACATCAAGTAGAAAGATCTCAAGCTTCACAATCTTCAAAGGTCAACTATCATCTGAAGAAATGAAGTCTCAATGTTTATACCTCACTTTCAAGGTATGATTGACCTATGATTGACCTTAGATTGACCTTAGGGTAGGTCGTTTTGTATACATAATTCAAATTGAATCATTTTATAAATGTTTGGTCTGTTCTAAGACTAGTCCTGAACTCTATTCGACTAGACCTAGCTCTGGCTCGACCAGTCCAAGAAATTCCTAAACCAGTCCTAAGTTGTTACAATTTTTCAAAATTTTTTGGTTGAGCTACGACCAGTCTTGGAGACTTCTCGATCGGTCGTAGGAACAATGTCGACTCTTTCTAGGACCAGTCGTGCACCTTTAACTCAAACTACAGTGATCAAATCAGGTGCCTCACGACCAGTCGTAGGATGCTCACGACCAATCGTGGAGGGCTCATGACCGGTCGTGGACACCCTATGACTAGTCGTGAAACGGTTTTATCCGATCGCACTTAAAATTTTAAAAATCTGATCAGTCTACGACCAGTCGTAGTGTCCACAGGACCAGTCGTAGATGCGATTTCTGAAACTATAAATAGACGACGAATTTCAGATTTTAAGAACTCAATTCAGGTAAAATCAAGGCATCACTCTGAGATAAGTTTGTGTTCATTCTTAAGCTAGTTGTATATATTTGATATTCTCTTTTATTAGCTTTTTATTATTTGATTTTATTTATGCATTCCAATCTAATTTGAAAGAGGAATTGGGATATTCCACTTCTTGGAATCAAAATCAAATAGAGCTAGCCCTAATTGGATTTAATTTAAAATCAATTAGAACTTAGAACCATTTCAAAGTGAGTATTGGACATTGAACTTCCAACATTCAAACTTTTACTCCGATTGGTTCTTCTAGGCTACTACAAAAGGAGAAATCCATGTATTTTACTGTATTGTAAATTTCCTTCAATTTGGTTTTCGTTTGAGATTAAGCCAGAAAAATCTCAATCTATTGGTTATCTGAGGAGAGCCAGGAAAACTCAGAAGTGGGGTTTTTGAATTGTGTAAGCCCATTGAAAGATACAATTGTGAAGGTTTTAGGTGAACCTGTGAAACCTATTTTCATAATGAACGCTAATATCCCCTGTGTGAAGATATTAGGAGTGGAGTAGCAAGTTGTGTGGTTGTTGTTTAACAGTTGGCGAACACACAGGCGAACCACTATAACTCTTTGTGTTTTGTGGATGTGTGATTTATTTTTCCTATCTTTTATCATTCAAGTTTGTGGGATGTATGTGTAGATGTGAATGTTGTAATATTTACATTTCAAGCACTGTGGGGAATATTGTAATAGTTTAGATTTCAATTCTTCCTATTTCCCTTCTGTTCCTTTACAGTTTTAGCTTTTAATTCTCTAATTGTTCTATTAAGGTTGTCCTGCCATAAACCCTTCATTTTTATGGTGAAAGGTTGTCCTTAGAACAAATAAATTTTGTGATTGCTTTACATTCTATATTGTGAATTATTATCTTTCCTGTTCTTGGTTATCTTATTGTTTTATTCCGCTGTTATTATTTTAAATTTGGCCTAGTCCTATTCACCCCCCCTTTAGGACATATAGCTAGGCCTTTTCAAGTGGTATCAAAGCCTAATAGCTCGTTCTAATTCTTTATATTTGAATTTATTTCCTGAGCTAATCGATCTAAGCTATTTATAAGATGTCAAATTTTGATAGCCTTTCAGTCACTAGGCCTCCACCATTTGATGGCTCCAATTATGCCTATTGGAAAGCCAGGATGAGGATTTTTCTTAAATCTATGGATGAGAGCGTGTGGTAAGCCACAATGACCGAATGGAATCCCCCTACCACTGAAGTAACTGGTATCGATGGTTCAAAATCAATAAAAATTTCACCATATTTCACTTGGACCACAGTTCAGAAAAGTGAGAGTAGTGCCAATGCAAAAGCATTAACTGCAATCACTTGCGCATTATCACCAAATGAATTCAAAAGAATTATATCCTGTGATACTGTAAAGCAAGCTTGGGATATTTTAAAAATGACACACGAGGGTACTTCAATTATCAAGAAATCTAAAGTCCAACTCCTAACAACCAAATTTGAGGAAATTCATATGAAAGAAAATGAAATGTTTATGGACTTTTATACAAGATTAAATGACATTGTAAACTCTATATGGGGTCTTAGCGATAAAATTCCAAAAAGTAAAGTGTGTGCAAAAATACTATGCTCACTTCTTGAACGGTTCAATTCTAAGGTAACCGTGATCCAAGAACTTCGTGATACGGACAATATGAGGGTAGAAGAACTAGTTGGGTCTTTACAAACCTATGAGTTAAACTTTAAAGCTCGTAAAGATAAATCTATCACTTTTAAATCTTCTAAATGTATTTCTCAAGAAAATTCTGATTTAGAAAATTCTGAAGATGATATGACTCTTTTAGGGAAAAAATTTTACAAGATTTTCAAAAGTAAAAAGAGGGTTGACTTTCAAAAATCAAATGATAAGAAAAGATCTAAAACCAGAACTTGAAAATCTTTAAAAGATAGTCAATGTTACAACTGCCAAGAATATGGGCATTTAGCAAACAAGTGTCCTAAAAAGGACAAACCCAAAAAGAAGAGTATGTTGGTTACTTGGGATGAATCCTCTAATTCTAAAGCCTTTTCTGAATCAAAAGATTCTGAAACCGAGTCAGGCAGTGAAGTTAAAGCCCTTATAACTCTAGCCAAATTCACTTTTTCAAATAACAATGATTTAACAAGTAAACAAAATCTGAACAGCGATTATGAAAATGAAGAAGACCTTCAAGATGCTTACAATGCCCTATACAAGGAAAGTTGTAAATTTGCCGTAAAAATAAAACTTCAAAAAGAAAAGTTTTTAAAACTTAAAAAAAAATTTGAATCACTTGTTTTAGAAAAATCCCACATTTCAAATTGTTTTGAAAAATCAAAATGTGATTTAGAGTTCAAAACTTCCCTGATTGAAAACCTAAAATCTGAAAATGAAAAACTTAAACTTGAAGTCTCTTCTCTTTTGAGTTTAAAGGATACATAGAGATATGCCCAAGGTGATCCAAAGTTAGAAAAACTTTTGTCTGAATCAAGAAAATGTGGCGACCAATCTGGTTTGGGCTACGATAAAAGTGTTCTTCCTAAACAGAAGAATACTTTTCCTAAGTTTGTGAAATGAGAATCTTCAACTCTAAAAATGTTAAAACTTTTCAATCTTTCAAACCTAAAAGTAATTATATCAACTTTAAAAATCAGAATCAAAACCCTTTCGCTAAAAAGATAGTTGATTTGCTTGAGGAGCTCTTAAAATCTAACTCAGTGGGTCATTCCTACAACAATTATAAATACAAAAAGACCAACTATACTCCTAAACCCAAAACAATTATGAAATGGGTTCCTAAGGTTACTGGCTTGGTTGCTCACACGGCTTTCAAAGCTTCAAGCCATTTAAAGTGGTACTTAGACAGTGGATGTTCAAGGCATATGACTGGTGATAAAGGTCTATTTACTGATCTCAAAAACATGGCTGATGGTTCAGTCACATTCGGTGATGGCAGCAACTGCAGGATTAATGGCCAAGGTACGGTTCAACTTTCTAACCTCCCCTTATTTAAGAATGTTTTGTACGTTCAAGGGTTAAAACATAACTTGTTAAGCATTTCTTAAATATGTGATAAAAATCATAGTGTTAAATTTTCTAACCTAGGGTGTGAATTTTAAACAAAAATGGTTCAGTAATATTAACTGGTCGTAGAACGTCTGAAAACTGCTACATCGTAAGTGATTCTAGCTCATCTAATCAACTGTGTTACATGGTCCATACCGATGAGACCGAGTTATGGCATAAACGCCTTAAACATGTATACTACCGCAATCTCTAGAGATTGAGCAAAAGAGAACTAATGAGAGGTCTACTTAAATTATAAAAAGTAGACAAAATATGTGGCGAATGCTAGATTGGCAAACAAACTAGGAGTGCTCACAAAAAGGTGGACTCTAATGCCACATCTAAACCTCTCGAACTTCTCCACATGGATCTTGTAGAACCAACCAGGACGAAGAGTCGAGGTGGCAAAAAATATATATTGGTAATCGTGGATGATTTTACCAGATTCACTTGGGTAGCCTTCCTAAGGGATAAATCAAAAACCCTTGATGAAGTAAAAAGGATTATCAAACGGATCTAAACTGAAAAAGGTTCTCAAGTCAGTAAAATCCGTAGTGATCATGGATCTGAGTTCAAGAATAGCAGTTTTGAGAAATTCTGTAGCGATCAGGGGATATTACATGAATTCTCTACACCTAAAACTCCTCAACAAAATGGAATTGTTGAAAGAAAAAATAGAGTGCTTCAAGAAATGGCTAATGTAATGTTGAATAGTATAAAGCTCCCTAAAAATCTTTGGGCTGAAGCTGTAAATACTGCATGCTATACTATCAACCGAGTTTATACAAGTAAGTCAAATAATAAATCTGCTTATGAACTGTGGTTCGATAAGAAGCCTACTATCAAATACTTTCGAGTTTTTGGCAACAAGTGCTATATTTTACATGACCGTGAAAATCTGAGAAAGCTTGGCACTAAAAGTGATGAAGGGATCTTTTTAGGACATTCTTTAAATAGTCACGCATATCATGTACTAAACAAAAGGACCGGTGTTATTCAAGAATCTATTAATGTGGTCATAAACGATCACTTGAATACACCTGCCCCAAGTTCAGATAATGATGAAGTTCTTTTAATTGACAAACCAGATATTTCATCAAATCAAACTGACTCTGAACTGAGAACTGTTAAAGATCATCCAACCACTAGGATTCTTGAAAACCCTCTCACTGGTGTACACTCGCAGACAACTAGAAGACATATGTAATTACGTATGTTTTACATCCCAGATTGAACCAGCAAACGTAAAAAAAGCTCTTACTGACGAAAACTGGATTGTTGCAATGCAAGAAGAACTTAACCAATTTGTGAGAAATGATGTTTGGTATCTTGTTCCTATACCTAAAGATAAACATATTATAGGAACTAAGTGGATTTTCAAAACTAAGTCTAACGAACTTAGTAATATAATTCGAAATAAGGCTAGACTGGTTGTTCAAGGGTACACTCAAATTGAGGGTATTAATTATAATGAAACCTTTGCCCCAGTAGCTCATCTTGAGTCAATCAGACTATTCATATCCATTGCTTGCTTTAAAAAATTTAAAATTTATCAAATGAATGTAAAGAGTGCCTTCTTAAATGGTGATCTACATAAAGAAGTATATGTTAAACAACCAATGGGTTTTGAAGACCCTAAGAACACTGATCATGCCTATCGCCTTAAAAAGGCTCTCTACGGTTTAAAATAAGCTCCCAGGGCATGGTACGAGAAATTGACTAAGTTTTTACTAAGTCATGATTTTCAAATGGGAAGTGTAGATAAGACTCTCTTTGTTAAGAAACTTAATGATCACATCTTAATATTGCAAATCTACGTTGATGATATTATTTACGGATCTACCTGTTCTAATATGACTGTTGAGTTTGCAGATTTAATGAAATCTAAGTTTGAAATGAGCATGGTTGGAGAATTGAATTATTTCCTAGGATTACAAGTGAAACAACAAACTGATGGCATTTTTATTTCTCAAACCAAATATGCTCTGAACTTAATCAAAAAATTCAGATTTGAGAACGGTAAGAATTTTGATACTCATATAAGTACAACTTTAAGCCTCTCAAAGAACTCTACAGGTAAAAATGTGGATCCTAAATTATACCATAGTATGATTGGCAGTTTACTTTATTTAACTGCTAGTAGACCTGATATTGCTTTAAATATTGGCATTTGCACTAGATATCAGTCTGATCCTAAAGAGTCACATTTAACAGCTCTTAAGAGGATTATGTGATATGTCGCAAGTACTGCTAAATTGGGTCTCTGGTATCCATATGATACTAGTGTTCAACTGGCTGGGTACTCAAATGCTGATTGGGTTGGTAATATTGATGACAGGAAATCAACCAGTGGTGGTTGTTTCTATATTGAAAATTATTTGGTTTCTTAGTTTAGCAAGAAGTAAAGTTCTATATCACTCTCAACTGTTGAGGCTGAATACATTGCAACAGGAAATGCATATACTCAGCTTGTTTGGATGAAACGTATGTTAAACGATTACGGAATTGCACAGGAATCAATGGTTTTATACTGTGATAATTCAAGTGCTATAAATATATCTAAAAATCCAATCCAGCATTCACGTACCAAGCACATTGACATTAGGTATCATTACATTCATGAATTAGTGGAAAAAAATAATATCTTTGGAATACATTCCTACCGAGACACAACTTGCTGACATTTTTACTAAGCCGCTCGACAAAAGTAAGTTTAATAAATTGAAGTTTGATCTTGGATGTGCAATTTAAATTAAATATTCATGCATACTTGTATCATAATGTGTATGTGTGTGTATATATTTGATAATTTATTAGTTTAAATTTTAAATTTTTATGAAAAATACATATTTTAGGCGGTACACAACCAGTCGTGGATATACACGACCAGATTTTGATGCTCGTCTTGAATCAAACTCTACTAATGATCCTGACTATGAGCCATCTGATTTTGATGCTCGTCTTCGTGCACTTGAGGAGAAGGTTGAGAATATGAATGTTGCTCATGATTTACGATTTAAATATATGTGCAAGTATCTTAGGCGCTTAAACAAGGTCCTTCATCAACTTGATCCTACCATACCTGCTCCTTGATCTGGATCTGATTAAGTGTTTTATCTTTTGGTCTGTATTAACTCTAATATTATTTTACCTTTGTTGGTGTGTGAACTTTGTTTTTACTTCAATTTGGTTGACTGACCTATGTTTGTGGAATTTGAACTGGTTATTGATATGTGCACTTTTAAATTGTTTTCTTATCTTGCCTAGTTATTTCCTTTATTACTCTCTTAGCAATCCTTCTTTTCCAATATTTTTTTCTTCCTTTGTCATATTGTGACAAAAGGGGGGAGAAGATTTCAGGAAGTTTGGATTGATTGGAATGGATATATGGATTGTGATGTTGGGGAAGTAGCATTAATTTTTACGATATATGTGTGTGTGCTACTCAGGGGGGAGTAAATAAGTAAGGAAGAATTTGCGCTAGTTAATGACAACTGGTGCATGATTCTTTAACCAGGCTGTAACTGGTTCTCTTATATATGACTGGTGCATGATTCCTTATTGAGCATACTATGATTCTCTTATTTTGATTGGAGTATGTTTTATCACAAATTTGACAAAGGGGGAAATTGTAAGTGCTATGGTTTCCTGCTCCTTTGGTTATCAAATTTTGTGGTGTCAAAACCTCAATTTATGTCTTGTGTAGCTCACAGGTATATATGTTCAAGACATTACATCACCTCTCTAAATACTTTGCTTAAAATCAAGAACGAAGAACTACTTCAAACCATTTCAAAAAATGCAAGTACAAGATACAACGAAAGAAGTAATCTTGTTCAAAGACTTGAGTTAGTGTACAACGCAAGATGAAGTGTAATTCAAGCTCTAGAAGATCTCAAGCTTAAGGTTACATCAAGTAGAAAGATCTCAAGCTTCACAATCTTCAAAGGTCAACTATCAGTTGAAGAAATGAAGTCTCAATGTTCATACCTCACTTTCAAGGTATGATTGACCTTAGATTGACCTTAGGGTAGGTCATTTTGTATACATAATTCAAATTGAATCATTTTATAGATGTTTGGTCTGTTCTAAGACTAGTCCTGAACTCCGTTCGACTAGTCCTAGCTCTGGCTCGACCAGTCCAAGAAATTCCTAGACCAGTCTTAAGTTGTTGCAATTTTTTAATTGAGTTACCACTAGTCCTGTAGACTTCTCGACCGGTCGTAGGAACAGTGTCGACTCGTTCTAGGACCAGTCGTGCACCTTCGACTCAAACTACAGCGATCAAATCAGGTGCCTCACGACCAGTTGTAGGATGCTTACGACCAGTCGTGGAGGGCTCACGACCGGTCGTGGATACCCTACAACTAGTCGTGAAATGGTTTTATCTGATCGTGCTTAAATTTTCAAAAATCTGTTTAGTCTACGTCCAGTCGTAGTGTCCACAGGACCAGTCGTAGATGCGATTTCTAAATCTATAAATAGACGACGAATTTTAGAGTTTGAGAACTCAATTCAAGTAAAATCAAGGCATCACTCTGAGATAAGTCCGTATTCATTCTTAAGCTAATTGTGCATATTTAATATTCTCTTTTGTTAACTTTTTCTTTTTTGATTTTGTTTCTGCATTCCAATCTAATTTGAAAGAGGAATTGGGATATTTCACTTCTTGGAATCAAAATCAAATAGAGCTAGCCCTAATTGGATTTAATTTAAAATCAATTAGAACTTAGAACCATTTCAAAGTGAGTATTGGACATTAAACTTCCAACATTTGAACTTCTACTCCGATTGGTTCTTCCGGGCTGCTGCAAAAGGAGAAATCCAGGTATTTTATTGTATTGTAAATTTCCTTCATTCTGGTTTTTGTTTGAGATTAAGCTAGAAAAATCTCAATCTATTGGTTATCTGAGGAGAGCCAGGAAAACTCAGAAGTGAGGATTTTGAATTGTGTAAGCCCATTGAAAAACACAATTGTGAAGGTTTTAGGTAAACCTGTGAAACCTATTTTCATAGTGAACGCTAATATCCCCTGTATGAGGATATTAGGAGTGGAGTAGCAAGCTATGTGGCTGTTGTTTAACAATTGGTGAACACACAGGCGAACCACTATAATTCTTTGTGTTTTGTGGATGTGTGATTTATTTTTCCTATCTTTTATCATTCAAGTTTGTGGGATGTATGTGTAGATGTGAATGTTGTAATATTTACATTTCAAGCACTGTGGAGAATGTTGTAATAGTTTAGATTTCAATTCTTCCTATTTCCTTTTTGTTCCTTTACAGTTTTAGCTTTTAATTCTCTAATTGTTCTAGTAAGGTTGTCCTGCCATAAACCCTTCGTTTTTATAGTGAAAGGTTGTCCTTAGAACAACTAGATTTTGTGATTGCTTTACATTCTGTATTGTGAATTATTATCTTTCCTATTCTTGGTTATCTTATTGTTTTATTCCACTGTTATTATTTTAAATTTGGCAAATTCCTATTCCCCCTCCCCCCCAAGGACATATAACTAGGCCTTTTCAAATCTAAATTTAGCAACATAGCCACCTAAGCATTTCAGTGATCATATGAGCATCAATAACATATTACCATCACTTACGCATTTCATCAACCATGTGAGCATTAATAAAATCACACATTCACCTAAGCATTCCATCAAACATGTGAGTATCAATAGAACAACACATTTAATCACTTAGGCATTTTATCAAACATGTGAGCATCTATAAACAAGTAATCAGATATGTTACAATCAAATTGAAATGTGAATATGTTAACATACACCAACCCATCTATAAACAACAAAATCATTAACTGAGACCCTCAAAGGTTAATAAATGATAACCTAGAGATAATGGTCCGTACCTTTGCAATGATTCGTCCAATTCAAAACGCTCATAGGATTAGGGTTATAAAGAAAATCCACCAAAGCCTAAACAATCACACAAACCATTGTAAGGACTAGAAAACGTAATCCAAAAGACTAGATTAGATAATAGATTCTATTTCTTACCTCCAATCACTGTCGAGAGAATTCCATAAAGAATCTAAGAGTGCCAATGTAGCTATAAAGAGGGATGAGAGGGTCAATGTGCACAAACCCTCACACTTCCAAGCTCCCTCTCTCTCTCTCTCTCTCCTTCTTTCTCCTCTTTCTCCTCTCCTCTAAAGCTAAGTTCAAAATTCGTATGGGGAGAGGGGGCATGAAATGAATAGATATTTATAATACCAGAAGTGGTGCAAATGGCCCTAATGGCCCTTTATTCATTATATTAACCCTAAGGGAGGTTGTTTCCCACTAATAAGACTCGACAGAAGGCATATAAGTCAATCTAAGCTATTGAATAGGCGTCTAACACTGCGATCTCTGTTTGGACACAAATATATGATGATCAGGCATACCGATCAATCGAGAAGGCCATAACTTAAATCGACAGTCACCGATGATCAATCGGGGCTGTGGCTATACGGATATGTGTAGAGAAATATCTTTAATTAGTACCCCGAATTTGGCCATGAACTGACAGTCCGAAAGTTACAACTTCTTAAAAGGGCAATGGGCCAGTTTCACTTAAATTTCAGGTTTTCACTTAAGGCATTCACACATCTCATGCACTTGGCTTGCGGGTCCAAGTTGGGAAATTTGAAATGTGACCTCGGCTCGATGTCTCGCGATGGGCGTCAAGCCCACTAAAACGAAATCTTTCTATAGTCTCCTGTTTAGTGGCCCACTAACGAGCGGTCTAGAGCTTATTTAGATAAACAGAGTATTTTCATAATGAATTGGGTGCCGAGATTTCTTGTGCACAATTATTAGAGTTTGGATTAGCTAAGTTAATAGTGTGACCTATTCGCAACTAGAGAAAATAATGATTCGAACATAATCATCCTAAATTGTTGATTCTAAGGTTAAAATTATACAGGGTCAGTTTGGTTTGTTAATTAAGATCTGACCCTTAGTTGTTTCGGCTTTAAGTAAATCTTTATTTAGTCATGGTTGTCTTGATTAGTTGATGATATGTCGGTTAAATTTGGGCTCTATGTGAACAAATCACGAGGCTAAGCCCAATGTTTAAGTGATTGGGCGGATTTGTTAGCTTCATATGGTTGATTAATCGGATTTGGATACTTTTTTACTGGTATTACCCACATATAGGCTCACCTCGAGCATTAAGAGTCAGTTAATGACAACGTATGCTAGTTATATCAAAAAATTTCAATGATTTTTTTTTTAAATAGGCTCACTCAATTTCATGTTAAGCTCGCTTAATTATCCGTAGTTATATGTACTTTTTACTACAAGAGCAATGGCTATAGATTAGATCTATAGTCATAGAACTAATGGTTACGAATCTAATGAAGCAATGGCTATGCTACCAATGGCTACAACCTTGCTATAGTTATAATCGGTAGCCATATGTCTTTAGCTACGGCCTTTGGTCCTTTTTCTGGTAGTGGACGTTGTCACCGTGAACAAGACAAAGTCTCACAGGTTGCACCGCGGATATCACAGTGCCACCATGAAAGCAAGGGTATTTTCATCTATAAAAAGTTAATAGTACAACTATACTTTAGTTATGGAAAGTAAAGTTTGGATGATTCAAAAAAGGTGACATTTATAGTGGGAAAAATCTCTTACCAAGGCTAGTGGTGTGACACACCTCCGCTTGGAAAACCAGCAGAACTTTACTAAGCACAAACATATGTACACATACATGCCACATGTGCATGCATGGCACATACATAAGAGATCAAATCCATCCATCAGATTAGTCCCACCTTGTACATATTTCCTCCAAAAACAAATCTGGTTTCGTTAGCTTGTGGGCCCAATATTGGAACATGGATGGGTTGGAAAAAACCTTATCCGAATACCTCAGGCCGTGTATTCGTTTTGCAAATTGTAGCCCACTTAGTAGGTGGATTAATTTAATTCTTGAACAAGAGAATCAATATAATAATACCATTCTAATGGATGGTTGGAACTATTTAATTTAACTACTTGTGTGCGACGTGAAATTTTTAAGTGATTCCATAACTGTTGTTTCCAGATGGGCCTTCGGGCTTGGCCCTAATTGGGCCAGGTTTGGGGTGGTATATCAAGCCTGAGGTCAGGCTCGGGCTTAAATCAGGAGCTCAATTGTAAATCAGGCCTGGTTTGGGCTTAGCACCCCAAAAGCCTATAAACCTGGCCAGCCCGATAGGCATTTTCTAAACCTTTTCTTTTCTTTTTTTTTCTTATTCTTTCGTTCTCTCCCTATCTCTTACACATGAGGCAAATATCATTCATCCACGGAGATATTCGGGGCCCGGGTGAAATCAAGTCAAGCTTTCTGTAAATGTCTGGGGCTGGACTCGGGCTAGACTATTTTAGCCCGTCGCAGTCCCAGTCTAGATTTAGACTTAGGTTTAGAATTGCAGGCTAGTTTTGGACAGGGCTCGGCACAGCCCTAGCCTGGCCCATTGACAGCCCTATGCCTGTTGCCAAGGTTTCACGGATTGCCTGTAATATAATGTGGCCCAAGCTCTCTAGAACTCATGTGATGTATGTGTTTTATCCACGCCGTTCATCCATTTTGGCAGCTAAATCTAGGGCGTGAGCCCAAAAATTATGTAGATAGAAAGCTCAAGCTAACTACACCAACGAACAATGAATTGAACGGTGGAACTTATGGATTGATGATCCAAACTATTTATATTATAAGATTATGTGCATTGTTGGGTGATCCATCACCAAGATTGCTGTGGATGTGTGCGACCGTTATACGGTGATTTGGACGGTAGATCCGCTAGCACCTCGAATTTGTGACGCCCAAAAATCTTGGATTGAAAGACAGCTCTTCAATATCTAAAGCATGGGCCTGGGAAAAAAGGGAGGCCATTGATGCACACACCACATATTTTCCAACGTGGCAGGATAGGTTAGACTAACCCAATGGATGGATTAAATCTCACACGTATGAACCATGTTGGCACATGTGTAGCTGTACACGAGTGTTATTACACACGCATGTGTGCATATCAAAAGGTTTTTTTAATCACTGTTCTCTGGACGCGGATTGCGTACTACCCCGGCCCGTCCCTTGCTCCAAACGGGTGGGTGGGCCCACCGTTATGTATCTGTAAATCCAAGCCGTAAATTCCTTTTCTCAGATTATTTAAGACATGAGCTGAGGCAGATCCAACGCTCAAGTGGACCATAATGAATAATAAGCTTGGTTGCATTAAAATACACAAAGCATTGAATGTCAGTTGCATTAAATGCAAGAGTCATTTGTGGTGTGGTCCATTTGACCATTGGATTACTTCATTTTTGTTTTGATGCCTCAAGATAATTTGAGAAAAGGGATAGACGGCTGGGATGTACATATACATCACAGTGGGCCCACCTACAAAAAGAATTGCCCGTTCGGAGCTAGGGATGGGCGAGGGTAGTCTCCGGACGCAGATTGCTTACTACCCCCGCCCATCCTTAGCTTTGAACGGGCAGCTCTATGGGCGGGCCCACTGTTATGTATCTGTAAATCTAAGCCGTCAATCCCTTTTTTCAGATTATTTAAGGCATGAGCACAAAAATGAGGTAGATCCAACGCTCAAGTGGACCACACCGAATAATAAGCTTGGTTGCATTAAAATGCACAAAGCATTAAATATCAGTTGCATTAAATGCAAGAGTCATTGGTGGTGTGGTCCATTTGACCGATGGATCGATTTCATTTTTGTTTTGATGCCTTAAAATAATCTAAGAAAAGAGATAGATGGCTTGGATGTACAGATACATCACGGTGGGCCTACCCATAGAACTGCTCGTTCAAAGCTAGGGATGGGCGGGGGTAGTACGCAATCCGTGTCCCTGTTCTCCCCATTTTAACTGGAAGCGTATTGGTGTGTGAACCACAAACCACCGACTTGGCTGGTGTAGGTACGTGTCTTGCAAGAGCGCTAATGGTCCTTGAGCTCGGAGTTGTATGAATGGCTCAAAGGAGATCAAAGTTACATGGCCACTAAAATGATGAATTTATTATATATACACCGTTCATTCATTTGGAGAGATCATTTCAGAGTATGATTTTTAAAAAAAATGAGTCATATTCAAATCTCAAGTGGACCACACCACAAATAGCAGCACGAGCAGTGATTCTCACCATCAAAACAATTGTAAGGTCCACCATAACATTTATTTTCCATCCAATATGATCATGATATCACACGAGCATGGATGAAAAGGAAAAACAAATATCATATTGATTGAACCCAGAGGCTTTCAATGGTAGACATTCAATCCCCTGCTACTTTTTGCAGTGTGGTTCGCTTTATCCTTAGACTTGTCTTAGTTTTTTGAATTAAGCATTACAACAAGCTCACCGAATGGACACACGATTTGAATATAATGCATATGTAATGGTGGGACCTACGTAACTTGGTGACGTAAACACACAAGCATGTGGTACACCGGCCAAACCACTTTACTTGTGTACCACATAGCACCGATGTAACTGGTGTGTTGACATCGTTAAGTTTTGAGGCCCATCATGAAGTGATGTGTTATATCCAAACCGTCAACTCATTTGGTGAGCTACTTGTAGATAGATTCAAAGTTTAAGTAGACCACACTCCAAAAAGTAGTAGAGGATTGAACGTATACCGTTGAAAGCCTTTCGGATCACGGAAGTTTTGTATCAATATGATATTTGTTTTTACCCATGGAAAATAATCGTTACGGTGGGCCTTATTTCTTACAAAAGTTTTAACAACGAGAATCATTGTCCATTACTACTTGTGGTGTGGTCTACTTGAGCTTTGGATATAACTTATTTTTGGGCTCATGATCTAAAATGATCTCGCCAAATGCATCAACAGTGTAGATACAAGAAAGACATCATTGTGGGGCCCATATAACTTTGATCTACTTTGAACCGTTCCTACAGCTCAAGAACTCAAGACTTACAGGACACGTACCCACACCAGCCAGTTCGGTGGTATGTGTTACACCAGTCAACCGCTTCCTGTTTATCCCCAAGCATTTTTTCGGAAATTGTGAGGAATTTTCGGGTAAAAATCCCAGTGAAAAAAATCCAACTTTTTAATTTTGTAAAAGCGGTTGTCCAAAACCATTGCAAGTTCCGACATCAACAGCGCAGCTGAGCCTTCTTTCCTTATCATCGTCGAAAGATGGAAAGGGGGGATGATCAGCGCTCAGATCCCGTTACGCGACTGTCTTCTTCAAAAGCTGATGATCGTGATTCTACTCATTTTAAACTAGAAAACATGCTTAAAGCTGAAATTGCCAAAATAACAGACAAAGGAGGACGCTGTGAGACTGTTAGACTGGAAAGCATGATTAAAGCTGAAATTGCGAAAATAACAAACAGAGGGCTTATAAACACTGAAGGGGTTGAGAAATTGGTGCATCTCATTCAACTTGATAGATCTGGGAAGAAGATAGGTATGATGTGCCAAATAATGGTAGCAGATGTGGTTGCTGCCACAGACAGGTTTGATTGCCTTGAACGGTTTGTGCAGCTGATGGGCGTGTCTGTCTTGGATGATTGGCTACAGGAGGCACAAAAGGGGAAGGTTGGTGATGGTGGTAGCCGCAAGGAAAGAGACATATCTGTTGAAGAACTTCTCTTCGCTATCCTTGTTGCACTTGATAAATTGCCTGTAAATCTTCACGCCCTACAGATTTGTAATGTTGGTAAGTCTGTTAATCATTTGCGTAGTCATAAAAACTTGGATATCCAGAAGAAAGCCAGGAGTTTGATTGAAACATGGAAGAAACGAGTTGAAGCAGAAATCAGAGGTGGTGTGCATCCCAAAGATGATGATGATAGAGATTCTAGTCATTTTAGAATGGAAAGCATGATTGAAGCTGAAATTGCTGAAATAACAGACAAAAGAGGGCTTATAAATAGTCTAGGGGTTGAGAAACTGGTGCATCTTATGCAACGTGATGGAGCTGAGAAGAAGATGGATATGCTGGGCCGAATAATGGTAGCGAATGTGGTTGCAGCCACAGATAGGTTTGAGTGCCTTGATCGGTTTGTGCAGTTAAGGGGTGTGGCTGTCTTCCATGATTGGCTACAGGAGGCACAAAAGGGGAAGGTTGGTGATGGTGGTAGCCGCAAGGAAAGAGACATATCTGTTGAAGAACTTCTCTTCGCTATCCTTGTTGCACTTGATAAATTGCCTGTAAATCTTCACACCCTACAGATTTGTAATGTTGGTAAGTCTGTTAATCATTTGAGTAGTCATAAAAACTTGGATATCCAGAAGAAAGCCAGGAGTTTGATTGAAACATGGAAGAAACGAGTTGAAGCAGAAATCAAAGGTGGTGTGCACCCCAAAGATGATGATGATAGGGATTCTCGTCATTTTAGAATGGAAAGCATGATTGAAGCTGAAATTGCTGAAATGACAGACAAAAGAGGGCTTATAAATAGTCTAGGGGTTGAGAAACTGGTGCATCTTATGCAACGTGATGGAGCTGAGAAGAAGATGGATATGATGGGCCGAATAATGGTAGCGAATGTGGTTGCAGCCACAGATAGGTTTGAGTGCCTTGATCGGTTTGTGCAGTTAAGGGGCGTGGCTGTCTTCAATGATTGGCTCCAGGAGGCACACAAAGGGAAGGTTGGTGATGGTAATAGCCCCAAGGAAGGTTGCAAATCTGTTGAGGAACTTCTCCTGGCTCTCCTTGGTGCACTTGATAAATTGCCTGTAAATCTTCACACCCTACAGATTTGTAACATTGGTAAGTCTGTTAATCATTTGCGTAGTCATAAAAACTTGGAAATCCAGAAGAAAGCTAGGAGATTAGTTGATACATGGAAGAAACGAGTTGAAGCAGAAATGATGATCAATGAGGTGAGGGGTGGTGTGCATCCCACTGCATCCCACTGATCATGCACACACACGGAGTAAAGGGAATCACCTGGATTCACATTGATTCTCTTCAGGTTGTTCCCTAGGTTTAGGAGTTTGAAGAAGGGGATCAACTTTACCTTGATTCTCTCTTTAGATTGTTATATTTAAATTTAAAGGTTTTTATTTCAGTTGCTACAAGATATGAATAGTTAGAAGTGGAGAATAGAGAGCGGTGTATTTCTGAGAAGGCCATTAATAAAAATATCAAAGAACTGAGGAGGCCGCCCACCACCCTCAAAGTGTGTTTTTAACCCCTTTCTTCTTCTTGTTTTTCTATATTTTCATGAGATAGTTATGTAAATCAGTGATATGAGTTGAGCATCGAATCAATTTAGTATCAGCCCAGTAGGGCTTTGGATATTCAATCATCACACTGCTATGCGATGTAGATCAATGCAAACTTGTGCAAGAAGTCAGCAACTTACACAAACAGCTTGATGAGGTGTTGCATTGTTTCAATCGTATGCAGAAAGGAGGAATAGAATAAAAATAGTCCCGAGCCAAAAGGGCCGTGTAAATATCCAGCATACCATGCATCAGTGAAGCATGATTTTTCCAAGTTTGATGGTGACGACCCTGCCAGTTGGATCTACTTGGCTGAACACTTTCAAGAGCTTGATCACATTCTTTCTTCTTTATTTTGACAGATAACGATAAGTTTTATAGAGAGGAAAAAACAGAGACCAGCTGAGATAGCCGATCAGTTGCACACTAGAAAAAGCAAATTACAACCCTTAAGCTTTTC
Source organism: Magnolia sinica (assembly GCF_029962835.1). Lineage (NCBI taxonomy): Eukaryota > Viridiplantae > Streptophyta > Magnoliopsida > Magnoliales > Magnoliaceae > Magnolia > Magnolia sinica. The sequence continues at coordinate 32,484,807 of NC_080582.1, read as the reverse complement.
AACAGCAAAAGCCCATTCAACTATAAAGCATATAACCCTGCTGATCGTATCCTCTATCGACTTCGAAGTGTCATTAAAACACCTCCCATTTCTTTCTTCCCACACAGCCCACCAAACGGCCAAGATGGACATCTTCCAGAGTTTAGACCTTTGTTTACTGCACGTAACTCCCTGCCAGGCCTTCAGCAAACTGCAAACCGAGTCCGGAAAAACCCATTGAAGCTGAAATCGAGACAGAATTTTAGACCATATCACATTCTGAATGATCAAATGATAGGACTCGCTGCTATCCACGCCAATGTATTGGTCACCACCGTTAAGTGTTACGAGGGTGAACTAGTCAGTCAAGAAAAAAAAAAAGGGGCAGCACAAATACAGGGTCAAAGGTCCCATTTGTTATTTTTTTTTAAAAAAAATTCTATTGCTTTCCCACTTCATTCTTCATTTCAACCATGAAGGAAGCTTAAAAACTAATTTTAGACTAGATATAGGCCTAGTTTGAGGATCAAAGCATACGATTGAAGTCATATTCGGCGAATCAAAGCGGATTGGACCATTTTGAGAAATGTCAGAAAAGGGGTAAAACATCATTTTTTTTTTCATCGTCTTTTTGTTGTTTGCATATGCATTGAGCCCTAATCCACCAAATCATTCTTGATTTGTGTTCGATTAGGGCCTAATTGGTTCATTTTCTGCATCTCAAGCTGGCAGACGACATTCTTCTCAAAGAATGATTTGTTACGCATTGAGTACATGTTAAAATTTCAGACCCAATATATATATATATATATATATATATATATATTTCCTATGTTTTACATTTTTCCTGGTTTCCATTATTTTTTCCAAGATTTTTGTCTGAAAAAGAATTCGGCCACTATGGGCCAACATCATCCGATACGAATCTGATACACCACCCTGTTTTGTACCATTTTTGGGCCTGGCTTATACGCCCACTGATGCCTTTATTCAAAACATTGTTTCAACACACACACACACACACATACAGAGGGAGGGAGGGATTTGTTAGATGTGAAGATCTGCATAGTGGGGATTTGTTAGATGTGAAGATCTGCATAGTGTCGCATATATCTTTTTTATTGTGAAGATCTGCAAAACCTTTGGCATTTTTTAGGTCAATTTCTATGTTCTTGTGTATTTGTAATCTCTGTATTATTTTGATGGAACATATTACTACTTATATTCATTAATAATCCCTAGATTTACATATATTTGTTTCTTTCATTTGTAGCATGAATTGTTCATGATTATTGTATGAATTTCTACATTTCAATGATATGATTCATCCGACCACCTATTGTTGCCCATGTTCAGCGATGTAGACTTGTACAGCTGTAGTTCTACTCTTGTAGAAAGGTAGACTTGTAGTATTTATGTGTCACGTGTTTCCCTTTTGAACGGATATATATGATTCATGTGCTTAATTGATTACAAACTACTACGCAGCAAGTGTGAAACATCATGGAGTTTATTAATCTGCATGCTATGGTCGAAGAAGTTTTATCACCATATACCTGGAAGACAACAGGATTTGGAAGTAGATTTGACTCTCAGGTTTGTTGAGGGACAATATGCCCCTTTTGCCCTTAGACTGGGTACCCATCCCCCCAAGGGGTCATTTGGGAGGGTGTATTTGATATGCATTGAAATTTATTTGGATTGGTATCATAGTGTCTTGATGTGTTTTCTAAACAAGAGGCTTTTTGGTCTTTTGTGGTATGAATTGGATTCCAATTCACACCAAATGCACTCTCCCAAATGCAATAACTTTATTGATTCACACCAATTACTACCGAATACACACTCCCAAACAACCCCCAAGGATGGCAGCTTCTTGTTGGACAGTGATTGTTGACAAAATTCTCACCTTAGATCATCTCCAATGTTGTCATCACCACCTTCTAAATATCTGTTTTATGTGCAAAGTAGGAAAAGAATTAGTTGACCATCTATTTGTTGGATGTAAAGCAGCTTCAGAAATTTGGGGTGTTTTTTCTTCACCTTTTGAGGCATGTTGGGTTGTTGAGGAGGAAGTGGCAGAAATTGTTACTGGTTGGGAGTCCTTTCAAGGAAACAGGCTAACTTTTGCAAATGTTCATGGCTTGATTGTATGGAGCATTTGGAAGGAATGAAATAGGCATATATCCAATGATAATGTTTCCAACACGAGAGGCCATAGTGAACATTAAAAGTCAATTGGTGGGATTGGCCATGATTTGAGATGAAGCATGTTGGCCTCTTCTCCAATTGAAAGGACTTACTATGGTCAAGTGCCCTTGTTCCAGTAACAAACATCCCGAGATGTGTGTTCCCATGACAGAAAGGTGGAAATTGCAGGTTTGCTTCAAAGGTTTTAAGACTCAAACAAGTCCCATGCAACTTGTCCGAGTCGTCTCAGACCTTGTTGGACCCGATCCAGTTTGAACACTGGGAATCAGAATTGAAAATAGGGGTTGACTCAGCCCAACTTGGCTGAGTTGCGGCTCAACTTAGGACCAAACGAGTCGGTCCAAGTTGCTGAATCTTAAAACTTTGGTCTTAAGTCTCATGTGCCTTTGGATTGGGGGATTTTATATGATTATCAACGTAACATGATGATGCAATGACATTTTGGAAGCTATAGCAATGGATCTTTGTGAAGGGCTACAGATTGCCTAAAGTTTGGGGGTTGTGTCGATTATTGTGAGAGGATCTTCTTGTGATGTATTGAACCAGGCGGCTGAGCGTCAATGATATCTTGGAGCCATGGTTTTATCTTTGATGAAATTAAGGGTGTTGCGGCTAGGCTAAAAACCTTAGTTGCACAATCCTTTTTAACTAGGCTCCATTTCTGCTTCAAATCGTGCCTCATACTTCACACTTCCGCTCCCACTCTCCTTGAAACATTTTGAAACAGATGCTCCTCTGCATTTGCACCCGAATCTATTACTGCTGCACTTCATGCTTTGTGCAACTATATGCTAAACACTTTTTTTCATTAACCTCAAAGGTTTCTTTCTGAACCTCTCCTGCTCGAGGTGTCACAGACGCCTGGGATTTTTATCAGGACTTCCCTCCTGTTGATGTAGTTTGATATTTTATTTAATAGAATTTTTGTTATAGGCTAAACACTTCATTCAGTAGCTCAATGGTTTCTTTGTGAACCCCACTTGTTCTTTGAAAGAGGTGTCATAGAGACCTGGAGTTTATCAGGATTTCCCTCTTGTTGATTAGCCTGATTATTTATTAACAGAACTTTTGTTGTCCATAATAAATTATTAAAAAAAAAAATCCTTCAAACTCTACAACCAAAGTGAATTGGGCACCAATTTGTACTGCTTATGTGCATGCATGTGTGCATGGGCAGGTGGGTGGGTGCAGCATATGGCACCAATTGTACTGCTTTCTTGCTGGCCATATGGGCACTGATGCTGCTATTAGGGACCTGGGTAGTAACGTATGCAGACGATATGCAACAATAACGAGATGAATATTAGGTATTTTTCTTGCCTGGCTTTTTATTATATTTTTTAACAGTTATCTTAATGATCTCATCTTCAAACCTATATAACAATATGTTGGAAGGACACCCATGCCTGTATTTGCATCCAACTTTTTCGGGAACTGCCGTGTTTGTTTCTCAAAATACGCGTCGAGGACTAGTTGGTGTCATTACTTAAATCTGTTGACTAGTGTTGGAATCCATTTAAAGGTTGCAGGATAAGAGTTCCATATCCACTTCAATGGGGCACACCTGCATTCGATGTAGGAGAGCTTTTGCGACGATGGCTGCTTCATTTGTAGCTCTTGTAGAGGCCTGTTCCCACTATGCCTATACAGAAACTGATATTGAGATTCCTTTCTATCTGATTTGATTATTTCCTCCAAGCTATTTTATATATATTTTTTTGTATTGAATGCTTACGCATAGTCATCATACTGTTGTCCCAACCAATGTTCGCAGTATCGGTATTGTGTTACGTATTGCACTCTTAGTATACAGATACGTATCGGTTATTGCACGCGATATATCGTTTGTATCAAGTAATGTATCGCACTTTTTTAGAAACACAAGGAAATATTGGGAAATTGGTTGAATTTTTTCAATGAAACTTCGAGGATTGTTAAAAAAAATACCTTAATACACTTTTAAATCATACCATCTAAAAAAAGTGAATATGATAGGTTTCCCTTGTAGAGGGTGCTCAGCTATGAATTATCTGACTGAACTAGTGCAACTATATTCAAAGTGAATTCATAACATTTATAAATATAAGAAGACATTTATGAAAACACAGCCAATTCATTCAAAAGTAAAAGAGGAATTGGCTAGAATATCGGTGGATCCAAATATTTTGGTCACTCGTTGCTACTCTTTCGTTGGAAATGAGGTGATTTGAACCCCTTTATGCAAATTCATCTGTTGGAAAAATAAGAAGAGATGCTCAAATTGTTGAAATTGCTTCAAAAGATATCACCACTGGTTAAAGTGGGACTCTATGGTGTAGATTAGAGAAAAATCTAGCAAATTCTCAGTTAAACATTTTTATACCCTCATTTATGAGCCTTCATCAGATAGACAAGACAGCTATACGACATTTGTGTGGGATTATATGGCTCCTCCCAAAGTGGTAGCTTTGGCATGGCTAGTGGGAAGGAAAAAAGTATTAACCATTGATAATCTTCACAAGAGAAGGATGGTGTTTCCAAACATATGTTTGATGTGCATGCAAAATGAGGAGTCATTCAATCTTTTCCTTCATTATTCATTTTCTAAACAAGTATGGAATAGGTTCTTCGAAGTAATTGGGAGCAACGTTTTAAATATCGATGATATTGGCCGATATACCCACGATATATCTTGTATCCCACCTGTGTGATGCGAAACGCATAGGTAGTGTTGATCCCACCTATTCAATCCAGTGAGCATTTTTTTTTTCAATCCATTTTTATTTATTTTTTTTTATGTAAATAAGGTATTCTATCACGGTAATGTGGCCGTAATGACCACCACCATTACCTTTACAATATAGGGTGTAACGGCCATTACAGCCTCTCTTTTTTTAATTGAAAAAAAATCAGAAAAACATGTATCGGCCCAATAATGGACTGTTGCAGGCTGTTACGACCTTTACAGGTGGCGTAATGGGTCGTTACGGGGGTTATAATGGCCTTTACGGGTCATTTTTCCTGTAATGGCCTTTACGACCCTGTAACGTGTAACGGTTGCCACCATTACCTTTACATGACAGCTTTTAAGACACACCATGGCTGTAAATCACATTAAATTAGTGTCTAATTGTTACAGATGTATGATTCTTCATGCTTTCTATGAAAAATCATGGATTTGAAGCTTTGATTTCGAGATTTGGGAGAGATTGGCTAGGTTGCGGAAAATTGGGAAATTTTGAAATTTCTCAATTTCTCTCAAATCAGTTGCAATCTTTGTATCCAAACACAAAATCAAACATATATGTAACCTGATCTAGTGATACTTCTTTTGCTTTTGAATGTATTTCTTGTGTTTTTATATATGTCTTCTTACGTTTATAAATTATATGAAAAAATTTCGAATATAATTGCATTAGGTTAGTTGGACAATGCATATATTAGGACCCGCTACAAAGTAAACCCCTATTTATGTGCACTTTTTTTAATGTTTTGATTTCTAAGTGTATATTAATGTCTTTTTCAACAATCCTTGGAGTTTCATTGAAAAATTCGACCAATTTCCCCATGTTGCCAACAACAGCGATACATTACATGATACAACTGATATATCTCATGCAATAACCGATATGTATCTATATCCCAAGGGTGTGATACATTACACGATAACAATATTTGAAACATTGGTTGGGAGTATCTTGGGTCATGTCAGAATCCATTGATTTTATTTTTATTTTTATTTTTTTTGTGCTTGGCATGGGAAGGTTTAGGGAAGGAAGGGAAGGCAAAATGGTGAATATCACTGTTGACTGGAATCTGGACTCTATGGGAGGAAAGGAACAATAGGTATTTTCGGAATCACAACAATCGGTAGTGGATGTATTCAATTCGGGCTAAAGCATGTGTAATGAAATGGGCAAAGGCTTTTTGAAACCGTAGGATGGTTTTTTTTTTATCATTTTGTCGTTGCTGTAAATTGTATTCTTTTTAGGCTTCGGCCTTTATCTAATAAAATCGTCGCCTTTCAAAAAAAAAAAAAAAAGTGATGCACGCTAGTAGAGTTGAAGTTGCACCATAATAACAGCATGACTCACATGTATGAAATACAAGCCACTCATCAGTGTGGTCCCACTGTTAACATGTCGTGGGCCAAATGTCGGTCATGTTGACAGTCCACTCATTAGGTGGTTGGCACATGAATTAGAAAAGTCAAAAAGAAGATGAACAATAGTCAACATACCCTTTCTGTCATGGCATGCTGTGTCGAGTGTTCAGCTTGCTTTTTGGGACACAGCACGGTGGGCACCATCTGACCAGTGGCAGTGGCACAGATTTTGCAAATCCCAAATGGGCCCATCAATGATTCTCTTCTTGTGCGAATTGCTTTAGCATTTCACATTAATTTTACAAAAAATCATATTTCATAATATTTTGGGTTACGGCTCAGACGACGACGACGATGATGATGATGAATCTTATTCCATAATATTCTTACCTAAAAAGGAAAATCTTTGGAAACTTTCCAATTTTGGTGCATTGATATAATCACAAGCATATGATCATTTAGGAAGATATTGAATGATCTTGGTTCTCTTTGAAGTTCATAAAAGCATATTACTGTTTGTTTTCCACTCTAGACAACTGTTAGTAATATAAATTTTAATCAAATTCTGTCTCTTCTAACTTCCTCGTTATTGTTGTTTCCCCAATTACTTCGAGTTACAGAATTCAGATGCAGAGATATCTAACGAGCGGCATTTACCTTTTCTGTGTTGTCTTGACATTTAGTGGAGTTATTTTTAAGTACAACTCATTTTGTTAAATGTCAATTCAGGAAAGTTTGGAGCGGTATTTGCTTCCATTCCGGCACCGATTGTTGCAGCCTTGTATTGCCTCTTCTTTGCATACGTGGGTATGTACTAATAAAATTAAAAAATAATAAATAAATAAATAAACTCGGCTTTTTATTCCCAGGCCACTTAAAGTTGCAATTCGTAGAAGATTGATTGAACAGGTTTGGCAGGTCTTAGTTTCCTTCAATTTTGCAACTCGAACAGCTTCCGAACAAAGTTTATATTTGGATTCTCCGTCTTCAGTTTATCAGTGCCACGGTACTTTAACGAATACACTGCAGTTGCTGGGTATGGTTCAGTTCACTCCAGTGCAAGATGGGTATGTATAAATTCCCTTACATTTCTTATTGCTACATGGAGTCGCCTCTCCTGATGATTGGCGACCCACTATACTGAAAGTCTCTCTTGTTTTGCAGTTCAATGATATCATCAACATGCCCTTCTCTTCATAAGCGTTTGTTGCAGGCATTGTAACTTTCTTTCTCGACAATACCCTGCATTGGAAGGACAGGGCAACAAGGAAAGACGGGCTACCATTCGTGGGATAAGTTCCACTCATTTAAGACAGACAGTAAAGTGATGAATTCTACTCTCTGCCTTTCAATCTCAGCAAATTTTTTCCATTTGTGTGAATGCTCAACCATGTTATGGTTCAAAATCGCATGTGATCTTATCCATCCCGAGCCTTTTGTGTATGCACTATGACATTTCTTTTAGGTCCATGGACATGTTGGCAGTATAAACGGGTCTCTTTAGAGGACACTTTCCTAATATATTTTATATATCTATTTTTTCCGTATATTTGATTAGGTGAAATGGATTCAAGCATCAAAAAGCAATTTCTTACCGCCTATTCTTGTACTTGTCATGTTTCTGCCCTTTATAATTCAATAATGCATGTTTCTTCAATCTATTATGTGGACCGTTATCGGCCATTAGATCAGCTCATGTCGATGCTAATGCTTTCTGCATTAACTACTATTGATAAACTGCTTGTAAACCAAGCATCATCTGCAGATTGAGCATCTCTATTACCTTGATATTATTACTCCACCTAATGGATTGATAGCTTTTTTCCCCCGATGTTTTTTTTAATTTTTCAGTGAGATGGGTCATCATCATCATCATCATGTTAGCCTTATCCCAACTACTTGGGGTTGGCTACACGGATCATATTCTGTCATTTTTCTCTATCAATGGCAATAACTTCGCTTAGACCATAGGTCATCTTTTTTTACTACCTCCACCCACATCTTTGACTAGCACATCTCCTAACTGGCATAGTTCATGGTCTCCATTGCACATGACCAAACCATCTAAGACTACTCCCCCTTGTCTTATTACCTATTGGTGCTACTCTGAAGTTCCCTTGCATGATTTATTTTTAATTCTATCTTTCCTCATCTTGTTACTCATCTATCTCAATATCCTCATTTAAGCTACACTCGTCTTATGAACATGTTATTCCTTAACCTCCCAACGTTGTGGTGAGAAGTGTATTTTGCTGATAAATTCACCCACGCTTTCTAGTTTTGGTAATAAATAAAAGTTCCGTTTGGGCAAAGATCCTACAAAATTGATTTCAAACCTAATCTTGATTTTGGTAGCCCCATGCTTTCCACGTTGGATTCTTGGCAGTAAAGTGGCACTTTCCTCCATTTAAGTGCAACTATAGAAGGAAAAAAAAAAAAAACCACAATTGGGAATATCTTTGGATCAGCCTGATATTTGGGACATGCCTTTGTCATAGTGTGTTGCATCTGATGAACGGGAGGGATGGCATATATACACCATGGCAGGCCCCACAAATAATGTGGATGTTTTCTGTTGTGGGTCCCTATCCCCCAACTGATCCCTGCAGTGTGGCCCATCTAAGTTTTGTATCAGCTTGTTTATTGAGTTCATGGCAAGTTTTAAAATATTGGTATCCATGCCACCGATCAGTCCCAAAACAATGCGGCATGTGGCATTTTGGATTGTCATTTTAATTTAGCCATAATGGCTTCTTTTTCCTAGAATATATATATATATATATATATATATATCAAGAAAAGAAAAGAAAAGAAAAAATGTAAACAAGGGATGTCTATCTTTTAGTATTTTAACATGCATTTAATAGGGAATTATACTCTTTTTTATGAGAATGATATATGCCGGACTTGCTGAAAGTCAAGTAAATAATAATCTTTAATCTAACACAAATCAAGTAAGGTTCTCCTGGACTGGTCCACTCTTTATTTGTTCCAGCCAAAACTTGTGTATTTGATCCTCAAAATCAGCTTAACTTTGGTCTAAAATGAGTTTTTAAGCTTTTTCCACATGAAATGAAGAAGAAAATCGGCCTAGCTTTGGTCTAAAATGAGTTTCTAAGCTTTTTCCACATAAATGAAGAAGCGGAAAGAATGAGAGTATTTAGAAAGGGGCTATATGGTTGTATCGGTCTATTAACCTCACAAGGACACAGCCTGTATCAGCTTGCATCAGCGACTGAGAGAATACGACTGTTTTTTCTTCTTTTTTTAATTAGACCGTTCAACTCCACATTGTGTAGAGGCAGAGGCGCACCTGATGGGTGGGGTGGATGTCATGCACATCAAGTTGGGTACAGTGGATCCCAAACACCTCATTTACATGGTAACTTATCATGGAGTCAGCTCCATGTGATCGGGTGGAGCAAATATCATACACATATCACAATGTGCCTGACTGGGCCCCACACAGCTTCACTTCATGGCAACTTAAAATGGACTAACATGATGAGATAATTCCCCATTCATGATAGTTGTTAACCCTTCATGGACCCAACTTTTTGGAGTCAGGTCCATGTGGTCATTCCCCTTCAGGCACCCATCATTCAAATCTCGTGACCACCTCGCCTGCGAAGTTTGCTTCCAAGCAACAACCAAATTGTGACCCTATCAGCCATCTTGCCTACGAAGTGCGGTTCGAAGCAACAAATAAATTGTTTGTCTAATAACAACAATCTTGTCTATGAAGCTTAAACCTATGATGAACATATTATTGAAGATCCGTTCATCATCCAATCCTGCGAACCATGATTTTCTTGCTTATGAAATTCAGTCGAGCGATGGCCAATAATTGTTTGCATTCGAAGCTCCGATAAATAACAAACAAACCATTCTACCTGAGGATTGTGTTGCCTGTGAAGCCTGATATCCCTTTTTCTTTTTCTTTTTATTTATTTTCACACTAACTATAAGCCGTCCCTCTAATATCAATAAAATACTTTTAACTTGTGATTGTTTCCTTCTCATTAATATTCGAAATCATTGAATTGTACAAGTTGTTATGCACTAAATTAAAACTCATTTTACTACAAATGCAAAAAGAACTCATCAGAAGGATAAACTCTCCCTTTTTGCAAATTGCCTGATTCTCTATAATAGATGGTTGAATAGATGACCCATTTCATACGGAACTCTTATCTCTCAGTCTATTTGATGCCTAGGGTCACAAGGCATTTGGTTGGATTTGAGAGCCGCGCCCAGCATGTACACATCATACGAATGACCGGATTTGAGTGAAACACTTAGATGCGGGTGAACTCTCGACATCACCAGTGCCATGGTGACCATTGAAATTGGGACAGCCCATTGGTTTTCTGTGCTATGGATGAGAGTTACGTAGCCTCCTTGCCATTTCTGCACATGCAGAATTTACGGACAAGATCAGAACCATTCATTCAATGTGTCCATTCGTGATTGTGCCATACAGTTTCTAAGTTATGAGTTGGTGAATGTCAATAAAATGCAAACAAAGATTCGAACAGCAATTAAGTTAGTTATCAAAGACAATGATAATGATGTTGTTTACTGAAGATGGGCTGCAATGGGTTTTTGGATAAATCCAGGAATTGTTGAGAATTGAATGTAATGGGGATGATACAACAATGGTGGTGTTGGTGGTCGATCTCATATTTGGTAAACATGAGATAAAGTACAAAGATTGCTAGAGAAGACTCAGTTCATATAATGAATTGTACAATGGCCAAGATGTTTCCAATACCATGATAAACAATGGGTTGTATTGTATTGAGAATCTTTTTAAATAATATAGGACTGAGTAGAATATGCAAGTGTGTAATTTCATAGATATTTATTTTCCAATCTAATTACGTGGACAATTATATATGCAGCTGTATCAACCATCCTAACACAACTCGCTGTTAGCCCTATATTTTGAATACTTAGATCACATTAATATCCTGCGGGATGCATTGTATGAATGGTTGAGAAGCACAATTATGGCATGGTCCTTGCACTCGTGCAAAAAATGAAAATTATTGTTAGAACAAGTTCAAAGAGCACTTAATTATACAATATGCTCCTTTTTCAGATTGTTCAGGAAAACCCATGCTTCATTGACCCAAAATACTAGTTTTCTTTTTTTTCAACCCCACCATGGATTTAACCCCATAAGTTTCCTTGATTGGAAAAATAATCCTCACTATCGTAATTTTGTCAAGGCTATTGGGAGTTGGTTCTACTAATCATGTTTCGTTAATTAATTTTAAGGCTCTGTTGTCCATTTCCTTTAGGATGGATTCATAAGAATGTACATACCAGGTCCTTACTCTTGCTCGGGTGGTAGACTCCCAGGAGTTTCAACTCCCGGTCAAGGGTTCGAGTGCCCATAGGTGGTGAAATTCCACTAGCGTGAGGGTGTGGGTGTGTGTGTGCATGCGTAAAAAAATTAAATAAATAAATAAAAGAATGTACATATCCAAATAACAAAGAAACCTAACTTGAATGATCCTATATTAAGAGTAAAATTGACTAAAGGAACAAGGCATAATTATTATGGAGAACTCCCCCCAACTATCCTCTTTTCATGCACTTATAGCTCAATTAATGTTCACCTCCTTGTGGGGAAGTGGATTGCGTCCTGCTCCACCTGGACGGAACCAATCCAGGAAGGGCTTCGTGGGACCACCATGAAGTATGGTTTTAATCCGTGGGCACTAGAAAATAGGCACCTATGCGTTCCTATCGGATCATTGGTGGTTGTACATGTGAATGATGGTAATATAATAGAGTAATAAATACAGCCTGATCCATAGCTCAAGTGATACACCGAGTGAAAGATACCTCCTTTCAACACTTAGGTCTTGGCATCGATTCCCTGGTGGGGGTGGCTAGCAGCGATGTGTGAACTGACAGTGGGGTATACCAACAAGCTAACAAAAAAAAAAAAAAAGCACTCGAATTTTTTATGTGACAGGATTTATGATTCCAGCAAGTCATAAAACATTAGTCCAAAGAGTGTCTAAAATGCAATGCATGATAACTAAGCTACCACAAGTCGTTTGATGAGACAGGATTCAAAATTCTAGCAAGTTGCAGACCTTAGATTCAATGGAAAGCTAGCGAAGAGGGGTTGAGAAGGGAAGCAACGATTTCATGAATGTCACTCGCATCACATGCACTCCATTCGTTTCCTTTGACGCGATGCAATACATTTTTCAAGGTTAACAAAATGGCTTGTCTAGGTATTTCGAGCACTTTAGGGGTCACCACTAATCAGAATAAGGCTTTAGAAATCATAATTGGCTACAATCCATAGAATTATCCAGAGAACGAGAAATTTGAAGAATTTTTACTCAAGCGACTCCTGAGTTGATCTATGCCATGGATTCTGAGTAATGACCCCGGTTATAAAAAATAAAGGGGTTAGGTACCCTTTTACAACGTGCAAAGCACAGTCTCTACTTTACAGAATTTTACGGTTTTTCAAGGAATTTGGCAAAACTTCAGCATTATTGTATAAATAAAAAGAAAATAGATAGGAAAGAGTATTCAAAAGTAAAATATAAATAGAAAGGTGAGTGTGTGTGTGTGTGTGTGTGTGTGCGCGCGCGTACTGGGGAGGTGTTTAGGATGTATGGACGGGGATGCAAGTTTATTGAGATGTGAGGAGGAAAAGGAAAGACATGACACCCTTTTTTGTAAAAGGAATGGTCAGATATCCCCAATCCCGACCCTACTCTATTGACATTGGTGTTATATCAGCTTTTGACTTCTTAATTGAAACAAACAGAGATAGAATAGAAGCATGGAGCATCTCCCGACATACACTAATTGAAATGGTTTGAAAAGGGAAGAAGCAATGAAGGTTGCACACAATTCTGGTCTTTTGCGTTGCAGCTGAAGGTCGGAGTAGCTTTCTGCTTTGCCTCTGCCTCTGGATCTCTCACCCTTTCCTGTTTACTCTCGACTCTGCCTCTGGCGCGCACTGTTTTTTCTTTTTCGTTCTGTTTTTGTGAGTGCGCGGACCCTTTAAATAGGCATCATGAGATGCTTTAGTAGTGACACTTGGGAGTCCAAGCAGGCTGAAGTTAGGTTTGGTTTTGCCCAACCTCAAACCAAGTATAAACCAAACCTCAAACCAAGTATTGTCAGCTCAACTTTAAGTCAACTTCAGCAAAACTAAAGCAAAGTGGCCAAGGTGGTGAGGCTGTGATTGGTCCAGCATATGAAATGATCAAAATCGGCCATTGTATAGACGGCTTTAACCAGAACCAGCCAGTGGGTTATAAGGTTTTGACCAAAATTGGTCATTTAAGGGCTGGTTTTGAGCAAAACTAGTCATGCAATGGATAGCTTTGAGTGTGGACTGATCTGCATCCGTTGCCCTCTGAGTATGGCATGAGTGAAGTCAATAACCAAGATTTAGCTTTGTTTTAATAGCGGGGTGTCTACATCATCCATGCCATTTATCTATTTTTACCGATCATTTTAGGTCATAAGCCTTAAAAATGAGGCATATTGAAGGCTCAAGTGGATAACGCAGTGGTGATTCAAAGTCCAACACCAAAATTTTCAAGGGGGACACCGAAGTTTTGGATCAAGTTGAATTGTGAACAGGTTGGATAGTAAATAAACGTCACTATGCCCTATGAAGGTTTCAACGGGTGGGCATCATCATTATCATTGTTGCTTCCTGTGGTATGGTGCACTTGATAACTTATATTTATCTAATTTTTGGGCTCATAGCATAAAATGAATGAAAAAATGGATAAACAGCATAAATAAAACCTTTACATCACCCCACAGAGGCCCTTCCTAGACCGATTTCCATCCAAGTGGTTCAATTCATAATTTAGGGTTTAGTTGGTAAATTGAAAAGTTCTGTTTGAATACTTCTATTCAGATGGGTGATTGTTAATGCACCCATCCATAGCTTGTCTTGCAATCTACTCTCATTAATCCATGACATCACCACATATTGATATATAGGATGGCTGAGGACTATAGCTGGTGGTTCTGGGTATTGTTTGGTAATCAAAACCATTTATGCGGACGACTTCACTGTAGCTCGAGGATACCCAGTAATGGAACTCTCGTGTGCATTAATCATTTAAATTTTTTTGTAGTGAATATGGACCAACAATTGCTTTTTGGGCCACTGATCAAATGTCTAGGATCTTCTGGAATCATCCACCATCCATGTATCTCATCAGATCCGAATCACCCAACTTGACCCCAGAGATCCACCGGCGGCACTGCCGGCCTAACCATTTTCCCAGGCTCTTGAAAGTAAACTTTCCAGTGTGGCAGTAAGGACGATGATTATAATATCGGCTGTTACCATTCATCCTCGAAGCGACATTATTATTATTTGCAGCTAGTCACATCTACGGGTGGGATCCCATACTACCAGTAAGGGTGTACATCGAGTCGAACCGAGTCGAGCTGAGGCACGGGTGGGATCCCATACTACCAGTAAGGGTGTACATCGAGTCGAACCGAGTCTAGCTGGCCTCAGCTCGACTCGGCTCGGCCATTAGCTGACCCCAGCTCGAACTCGGCTCGGTCTTCAAGCCTGTCCAGCTTGGCTCGGTTCAGTCAGCAGCTCGGGTCAGTTCGAGCCGAGTTCGCCTGTGCAGCATTTTCACAAACACATGGACTGCACTTTCAAATTTTCACTGTATGTAAAACAGCAGCAGTGGTTTTACAAGTATTTTATCAAACACCTTTTAAGCAACATAAAAACCAAGAAAAAAAGGTATTTGTTTCATAGACATACCTGCTTTGCCACCAGCCACACTTCGTTGAGTCATTTCATCAAGCACTTGGTGAGCAACATCAATATCAAAGTAACCAAGTCACCGAACTGGTTCGATCCGAGTTCGATTCGAGTCGAGTTGAGTCGAGCTGGGGCCAGCTCAAACTTGGCTCGAACTCATTTTCAAGCTCATAAAATCAGCTCGACTTGGCTCGAACTCAGCTTCGAACCGAGTCGAATCGGGCTTTTTCAAGTCGAGTCGAGCGAGCTAGCTCGTGTACACCCCTAACTGTCAGATTGAGGGCCTTCTTTTTTATGGACCACAATATTAGAATTGTAGCAAATTGATCTTCCTAACCAACTCTAATAAATAGCTTGGACAGCTGAGAAGATTAATTGACAAATAAATATTGGTAGGCCTGGACCGTGCAAATAGGCCAAGCAAGTCTCATAATGCACATTACCTGATGAATGGTCCGGGTTCCTAAAATTCATTACAGAACAGTCATCTTATTTCTTGTGCCAGAGAATTCTGACCATGGACAAGAGTAAAGATCAGCATATGGAACCAACATATCCAAACTGCCAACTGGCTTGTCCGTGTAAAACAATTTTCCTTTCCAAAAAGGTTCCATGTGTGGAGATTCCATGTGTGGAGAGAGAGAGAGAGAGAGAGAGAGAGAGAGAGAGGGTACAGAACAGAAGAACAGCACATTTTCTAGGGCCCAACAAAATTGGCAGCCCCACCATTCAACAATCCAAATTGTTCGAACAGCTGGCACAATAACGAATGCTCGGTGCTCTGTAGAGTCTAATGATCTCATTTCATTGGCAGGCGTGCTACTGTTGAAAGCACAACAAAGATTGAGTCGTTTCTAGCCGTTCTACAAGCGGCTAATTGGACCATTACAAGCTTTTCTCATCATTTGCCTTGTCAAAAGTATAAAGATGCTAGAGTATCATGAGAGATGTACATACCAAGATAACAACAACGCCAACCAAGATAATCTGCCACCAAAATGCTGAGCTTGACTCTCCAGTTTCATCACTTTTTCAGGTGGGTTCTATCAGGAGCCTATAACTTCTCTGAAGAAGCCATCACTGGCCAGGAGTGCGAGAATGCAATCTCTTCCTTTCCAACTCAAGCTGCACACATAACAAAACAGATAAATAAATGGAGGGATAGTTCCCATCAAAGTATTCAATATGGGTTCAATAGCTTGATTTCCTTTATTCATTTTGTTAAATGCTTACCACTTTCTTCACCCGATCATTTGCAGCTGGAGTTCCTCCGCTTACATTTTCAGGGAAGTACGGACTGCTCACACGCACTTCATTCATCACGACTATGACAGTCTTTTCCCAACGAACTGGAAGCCTGAACAAATAACATGCAGACACTGGCTTAAGCATTTGATTTTAAGAACTGAAAACACCAGTTACCTGGAATGAACTGTAAGGGGTCATTTGGGAGCATGTATTTGGTGGTAATTAGTGTGAATCAGTAAAGTTAGTGCATTTGGGAGAGTGTACTTGGTGTGAATTGGAATCCAATTCACACCAAAAGCCTCTTGTTTTGAGAACACACCAAGACCCTGTGATTCCAATTCACATCAATTCCAATTTGTATGGATTCCAATGCATATCAAATACACGCTCCCAAACGACCCAAAAGAGACCCGCAGGGTCATCTTCACATGATAACAGAGTACAAAGATACATAAGCACGAAGCTAATGGAGACGTGGCATATATGCATGATGCATTCAACGGCAAACACTCCCAATATAGACCATTGTGGATGGATAAATAAAAAACCCCAATCACCCCAAGTGCTGCCTACACCCATCAAATGGATGGTCAAATTAGGAATAGTCAATGGTCCAAGTTCAAAAAACAATGTCCACTGGGAGGATGCTAGCTTTGTCCAATCAATCAAAATTTTGGTACACATCCGTCCAAAGTGGAGCCTGATATTTGGATGGGCTGCATCGATGTACATATGTGTCTGTTTGCATGCATATGGATCATTTTCCTTGGGAAGATGCATAAAAGTTATCAAGAGTTGATGTTTTTTTTCCCAATTTATATAAAAGAAACTCAATGATTAGAGAATATTAGCAGATGCAGGTCGTTAAATTAAGAAGGTTCAGGCTTGTGAAGATGGAATTTTTTAAAAAAAAAAAAGGGGGGAAGGTTTAGGCTTATAAAAATGAGATAATAACATCAATTTCCTGCATGGGGCATATTTTAAAAAGCTAAGAAATGGGAAATTTTTCCTACAAGCTATAATAAGAAATCTGAAAAACTCCAATGTCCTTTATCCTCCTCTGCATCATCAAGATTTGAGACATTTTAAAGGTTGAAATTAACTTATAGCACCCTACATTTGAAAATGGTCATATTCCTTTCACAGCTGATTGACAGTTCTCATAGAAATCAATGATAGAGAACATGGTTTCAAGCATACGTTCCAAAGTGCAATTCACCCAAACATCGAAACCGGAATGAGTCGCCTGACTCATTCTGACTCGGTCGAAAATTTTCAGACTCAGTCTGGTTTTGGAATGTGACTTGCAAATGACACATTCTCCACCAACATCAAGTCGACTCAATACGAATCAATATTTAGAACCATGATAAATAAATAAATAAAGTTGGAGAGCAAGTTGGGACCAATGTTGTCCAAATCGTTACCAAATCACAAATCGTAATAGGGGGTTAAATCGTATCGAATCGCAAATTGTATCATAAGTCGTAAGATTTTTTTATAATTTTCTTAAAGAATGGAAAAATATATGAAAAAAAAAAAAAAAAAAACTCATCAATGATTGCCATCAATATGCACCAAGTAATACCATGTCATGATGGTGTTAAAGGATTCTCATATTTCCCTTATTTTTGTCTTTCAAGAAAATTCCCTTAAAAAACACACAAGGATCCTTTAATAATTTAAGGTCTTGTTAACTTTCTTGAATGTAGAACCACATTGCAAAAGCGGCATTTGATATTGTAGACCGGCGAAAACAGAGATTTTGATTTCTAAACATTCAACAATACATATAAGTCAACATGATCGTAACCATCCATAAAATCATTCCAGATAAGTCACACATCGAGTCGGTGTTTCGGCCAATTATGAAGAAATCATTTATATATATATATATATATATATATAAGCTCCATGATTTAACGTTGAAGAGAATATATAACATTTAATCTCTTATAAAGAACAAATAAAACATACAATAACTGAGTTAGATCTCCCAGAGATAAAAGACTGGAGGTGTTTTTACATCTTTTCTTCTCAGAAAGAGCCTTGTTCCATTGAAAAGCAAGAAATTATAAGTTTACGTCAAGTTCAGGGTCTAGAGATGCACCATATCAAGAAATGGTTACCACAACACGTCTTCTTGAATTAAGATCACCTTTATGGGCCACAAGTTTGTTTTTTGTTTTGTGAAAAGCATACTGTCCGTACAGTTACGTGACCGCAAATTACATCTTTTATTAGAGGATAAAGCATATTGGAGCATATTGCCACTTCACCCCGAGAAAGCAACAAGTGGGCGAAACCAGAACAACACCTATATCAGCTTGCAAATGTCGTCACCAAGGCTGCAGAAAGAGAGATTTTACCTTCTCATAAGCAAGGCGGATTGTGTTTCACCGACGGCCATCACTCCTATGATTAGGGGTGGCAATTGGTCAGGTTTGGCCGGCATCAAGCAAGTCCAGGCCCCAGCCGGACACATAAGACCCTTGGCTCAAGCCCAGCATTGGCCTAGCATAGTAGGCCCGAGACTGGAAAAAAAATTGGTTGGGCTGGGCCCAACCCATCCCAGTTCAAAAATTGATAAAATCCCAATTTCCTACTTGAATGTTTCTAAACTATTTGTTGATCAGGTGGTCCCGATATGCACAAGGAATAAACACTTGAAAGAAAGACACCAATGATCTTCATTCAAGATCCATGATTGCCTAATCAAGTATTGGAATGGCATATTTGTAGGATATAACACATGTACATATGACATCAGGTCAGGATGGGTCAGGCTAAAATTACTTGAGACCAAACTCGGTCTGAAAATTGATTGGGCCATGCACGTCATGCCCAATCCCAACCCATAGGCCAAGGTGGGGTCCAGCTCATCAGGCCATGCAAGCCGCTTGGCTCATTGCTTTTATGATGTTTGTCCACCATGCTATAGCAAGGGTGATGCAGGCACATTGACCTTGGTTTTTTCATTAGTTGTTGGAATTAAGAAAAAAAAAAACAAATGAGGTCAAGTCGACCATGGAAGGTGTTGATGATGTTGATAATACTATTTTGGTCAATTTTGTAATTTTGAGTTTTGAGGGGTATTTCCGTGATTTCCTTGTTTGTTATTGGATTGGTTGTTAGTTGTTAGCCAGGGAGTTTCAAAGGTTATTATATTATTTTTGGCTAGTTAATGGTTAGTTTTTATTAGCAGCTAATTACCGTGATGAATTAGGCTTGGGTTAATAGTGAATTTGCTTAACAAAAGGCATGAAATTTTCATTTGGATTTAGTTTTGAGCTTTGCAAGAGAAATTTGAGTGATTTTAGAGGATTTCTTCATTGTGAGAGTGTTTGGATCGCCAAATCACAATCCAACCTCATTTTCCCAAGCTCCCCTTCCTCTTCTCCTTTTATCCTTGCAAGCAAGACTTGAGATCATTGATATGAAGTTTCATTAGGTGACAAACCTGGATAGAGAAAACTCGTCCTCAAGTTGTAGAAGTCATTCCCACTTGTAGAGTTGCCACTATATGATATGTTTGATATTGAATGCAATTGTCGGAGAAATGGAGGTAATGGTTGGATCTTATATCTTTGGAGTTTCTTCATTGAGTTTGGGTGTCCGATGTTGCCTAGGGCCAAAAAATAAAGGGCTCCACCATCATCCCGAATGAAACACAAGGCAAACCTCCCAAAAACTCGTCAATATAGGCCATGGTTGCGACATTGACAAAGGTAAGAGACAAGATATAGTTTATCCCAACGCAATGATTGCCTCTCCCTACCGATGAGGGCTCGCCTCAAGCCTTTTATAAGGAGGAAGCCACCAAACAACTTAAACATCCGTTGAACTTAAGTGATAAATCATATCATTCTTGCTACACAAGATTCTCCAACCAAAATGTAACGGCCCAACCAACATAACATGGAATGTGCTCATGATTGTTTCGCCGCAATACATCGTTAGAATGTACACTTTGCTAATGGTAGAGGACATGGCCTAGAGACCATTCATGCATGTAGCCCAAGGCACAAGCAGGCCTCTCTTGGTGGTCACTTGCCCATCACCTGTCGGCTCTTGTGGTTGAATCTTGCTTGTAGCCAATGGACATGAATCAATTACAACCAATATAAGACCTTTGTCAACACACAACGACTTGTACAGAAATCATGCCACAATCATATCAGTTGCAAAAAAACATTGTCAACAGGGCAGGTTTGGCCGCATTTTGAATTGTTCGAGCCAGGCCTATCCAAAGTTTTGCATTTCCTAGGCCTAAAGCCCAGTTCATTCACAACCCTCAATGCAAGGATGGTTGATTCATCTGATTGAGAGCCTCGAACTTCCGTCTTCATGCTCGACTTTCTCGGGAATGCTCAGATCACCCAATATGCAGGGAACCCGTCTAGAACTACATTAAGGATTGTGTTGCCTATGATGTCGCAAGGTTCTACCAGCTCCAAGCCATAGTTTAGTTAGATGCTTAGAACATGTTAAGCCCGGTTCATTCACAACCCTCAATGCAAAGATGGTTGATTCATCTCCTTGAGAGCCTCGAACTTCCGTCTTCATGCTCGGCTTTCTCGGGAATGCTCAGATCACCCAATATGCTAGGGAACCTGTCTAGAACTACACTAAGGATCGTGTTGCCTATGATGTCACAAGGTTCTACCAGCTCCAAGCCATAGTTTAGTTAGATGCTTAGAACATGTTAAGACTCTATTGGCTCCGGGTCATCGCTTCAACAATGTCTAGAAACTCAACCGTCTCATCATTGAAACTTGGGCATCATCACACACTGCAAGATTCCCCATTAGAAACCAAATCACAAACAGTGTCATGCACATGTCTGAAAATCCTGTTGCGAACGTGGCCTATGCCGACTTCAATCCTCTAAAACATATCTCCCATATTATTTCTTGATTGAAACAGGGATCAAAACCTTGTGAAGACCCAAAACGGATGAAGGGCTAGCTACTTCCATCATCTCTAACGTCAATGCAAAAACCATAAACCAGCTCAACAAAGCAACTATGGACCTTCAGAAATTCAGCATATTCCCCCACTAATGGCCCCCAATGCTATAGAGCATGGTCTTCTGATGAAACCCGAATGGTCAATCTTGTAACAAGCTGGATGCCTTGGCCGCCACTCATCCGACTTGGATTGGTTGCAAACTCCTACAAGAAGTGTGGCAATATGATATGGAGCCTAGCACAAGGGTTGCGAGGAGTCGAATAGAGAGAACTTTTTTATCATCAAAAGTTGTAACTTCGACCACGTCGAGATATTGGTTCACACTTGACACTTCCGAGCATGGTGAGTTCATTCCCACCACACCAACATGCAGCCGTTGAATCAGAATGTCACCAATCTTCCGGCATGCAATTGAAGTCAAGCACTCACTCGACCTCATCGAGCCAGTTGACAACATTGTCGGAATGGAGTCATCCATGGAACTTCGGAATCTCGATCTTGATGTTAAAATCAAAACGACGGTCTTCATTCCTCCACATTTCCCTTCGATCTTCCCTCCCATACACCCACGCAAAGGCATGCGATGGTGAGAAGAAGAATCTAAATCATCCAACATTTTTTAATATGCACTTCCACAAAACAATGTTTTACTACATGCACGTGGCACTCGTATAACACTTCAAGTTGAGACATGATCACGATTTGTCATTGTAGATGCTCAATCTCTACATCTTTAAGCTCAAGTTGTTGATGGAGAGAGACAAATTCCACATCACGAGGGATCTACCTTGACCTCCTCTTATGCTACTATGCGCTTATGCCCCCTCTTGCAAGATGGCATCGCAAGAAACCTTGCAATCCTCAAGAATCTTCAAGATCCCAAACACACACGCCACAACACGCCGTGCTACACAAATGCTTTTCCCACAACTGCAAATGATAGATGGTCATCACACGAACCACCAACACCACTTCTACGAGGCCTCCACTCCTGTCAAAGAGCCCGAACAAAGATTTATGTCGAAATCCTGAGTAATACCACTTAACAAAACTTTGGATTGGTGATCTTGAGAGAATACAAAAGAGTCTTGCTTACAAGGAGAAAACGAGAAGATAAATTATGGGGAACTTGGGGAAAATGGGGTTGAATTGTGATTTGACAATTCGAGCACTCTCACAGAGAAGAAATCTTCTCAACGTACAAAGCCTAAAACCAAGTACAAATACAAATTATATGCTTTTCTGGACTAAACACAACTACTTATAACATATTTCCAACTAACCAAGCTTAACCCAACTAATTATGGTGATTAATTGTTGAATTCAAACCAACCCTCAACAAACCAAAGCTAACTTTAACAATTTTTATAACTTCCTAACTAACAACTAAGGACCAAACCAATAATATAAAATAAAATTTAAAAAAAAAAAAAAATTTAAAAGTAAATTGCAGAAATACCCCACCAAACCCAAAAGTACAAAGTTGCCCCAAATTTTTTGCAACATCATCAACAACTTTAATGGCCTAGTTGACATCCTCATTTGATTTTTATTTTAATTCCAATGGATAAGAAAAAATTGAGGCCAATGCACCTGCATAAGATCGATCATCCGGTCAAGATTATATCTCACCATTCAGCTTTGTCAATGGCCCAACCGCAACCCATTTGGAAATGTGTTTTCAGACATTAAAACTCGTGTTTGATCTAGGAGGATGGCAAAGCCCTCATGGAACACCTCCATTTCTTAATTCACATCCACCCGCATTTGCATATCAAACATCTCATACGATGGCAACTCTACAAGTGAAGACAACAAGAACGCAAGGACTAGTTTTCTCCAAGGGAATTTGATGCATGCACATTAGCCTCAGCTTTTTCTTAGTGCTTAGAATCAAACAAAGACCAAATGAAGAGGTCTCCAAGGGAATTTGATGCATGCGCATTAGCCTCAGCTTTTTCTTAGTGCTTGGAATCAAACAAAGACCAAATGAAGAGGTCAATTAGGCCCTGAAGGATGTTGATGATGTAAAGAATACTATTTTGGGTAATTCTATAATTTTGGGTTTGGGAGGCTTTTCTGTAGTTTCATTTTTTATTGTTGGTTTGATTGTTTCTTGTAAAGAGCTAAAAGGGTTGTTAGAGTTAGATTTGGTCAGTTGAGAATTAGTTGTGATTAGAGACTAATCACATGTTTAGATCAGTGTTTTCAATAGCATTGTAGCGTAGCGTAGCGTAGTGTAGCGAAAATGCTACGTAGCGTACGCATATAGCATAATTCCCTGGTCGCATAAGCTACATGGTATGTAGCGTAGCGTAGTGTGTAGCGTGGATAGCGTAAGCTACCTGAAATCTCTTTTTTTCAAGTGTTTTTTCTATGTTAGTTAAACACCTATTTTAAAATGGTGATGACTTCTACCTATGACACATGGCACTACATTAAACTAATCCGAACCATCCAAATTGTGGTCCATATCGTAGATAAAGCACTTAGATCAATCCAGACCATCCAAATTGTGGTCTATATCATAAATTTGTGATGTTTCAATAAATAAAAAAGAAGTCATACATAGAGATGTCTAAAGGCAAAGACAGAGGGATTTTGCATGGAAATAAGTGGTTAATGATCCAAATTTGTAGTCAAGAACTCATAGAAATTATGCATTTTGTAAATTTTATCATATGTTCGATTATTTTAATTAAAAATATTAAGGATTGTGTAGCTTACGCTACACGCCATAGAGGGCCAAACGCCACGCTATTTAAAACACTGGTTTAGATTAATTACGCTTGGGTTAATTGGGAATTTGTTGGAATTGATTATTTTGAGTCTATAAAAGGCATGTAATTTTTATTTACACCTAAGTCTTTACTTTGCAAGAGAATTTTGAAAGAATTTTCAGAGTATTTCTTCATTTGTGAATGTTTGAGGTATTTGGATTGCCAAATCACAATCCAAACCACAGTTTTCCAAGTTCGTCATCCTTTGTCTTCTCCTTTTCACCTTGTAAAAAAGATTCCTTACGATTCCATTGAGATAGTTGATCTAGAGTTGTGATAAAGGGTTTGAAGGGCAAAATACTCATTGCGGTTATTTCATATAACAATTAGTTGTGTAGGAAGGGTATCATAATGGACTGCATCAAAAGATCACTACTTGACCAATGGTAGTAGTTTGTCTCATATAATTTGATGAGGATTGGACCATAGCAAGAAGAAATGGATATCAAAATCATGGGAGGTATATGGGAATCAAACAAACTTGCAGTAAACTTCTAAACTTTGGCCATTTAAGAACATCTAAGAGCGTATCTTAGTTACAGGATCCTTTTAATTAGATGTCACTCCCGGCTCCTGCTTTAGACTCATGCTCCCACTTCCTAGCCATTCATACTTGTTAACAGTTTAAAACAGGCGCTTCCCCGCTCCTAAACTTGTATTTATTACCACTTTGCTTCACGCTTTGTGCAACTATAGAACATATTCTCATTTATTGTGATTCCCTTAAAGCTCATATGGATTTCTCACCAGTAGTCATTTTTAAGCAGTGGTCATCACTAAAAAATGGGCTACCATTGTAATATCTTCTCTTTAATGTCCATCACTCAAAACAAGGAACTCTACATGGCCTTTATTGACTTGGAGAAATATATGTAGGGTCCTAAGAGAGTTAATCTAGTGGGTGTTGCGAAATAAAGAAGTTTCAAGACGATATATTGATGTGATTAAGGATATCCATGAGAAAGTGGTAAAAATGTGAGGAACACATGTGGAGACAGAAGTGAACTCCTAATTACTATAGGCTTGCACCAAGGGTCGACATTGAGCCTGAACCTTTTTGCATTGGCTATCGACAAGTTAACGAGGCATTTGTAGGAAGAGTTCCCATAGTGTATGTTGTTTGCGGATGGCATAGTTTTGATTGAAAAGATGAGGGTGAAAACACAAAGCTAGATTTATTCAGGAATGCTTTAGAATCTAAAGGATTTAAAATTAGTCGGACTAAAACAGTGTGTATGGAGTGCAATTTTAGTAACAATAGGAGTGAAAACG
The DNA here is from genome assembly GCF_029962835.1 of Magnolia sinica. Taxonomy (NCBI): domain Eukaryota; kingdom Viridiplantae; phylum Streptophyta; class Magnoliopsida; order Magnoliales; family Magnoliaceae; genus Magnolia; species Magnolia sinica. The sequence goes on along the minus strand of NC_080582.1, from coordinate 32,459,468 downwards.
AGGAAGTAGTTAAGATCGTTGACCAAAAAGTTTCCCAAAATGACCACTTTCGATACCTTGGATCAATTATTCATTACAGTGGAGGGATTCATTACAGTGGAGGGATTGAGAAGGATGTTGCCCATAGAATTCAAGCTAGGTGGAAGTAATGGAGATGTGCTCCCTCAAATCTCTCGAATTTCTCAAATTCTCTCCAAAATCTACGAAATATCTACCAATCTATGTAGATTCTTTACCGAAATCACTGCTCCTTTTGAAATCTTTCACCTATTTTTTTTTTCCTGCGGAAGAACGGCGGACAGCTTTCGACGATCAATCAATTGGTGTGCTACCTCCAAATTTTGAATCCTCTTTTAAAGGTATCGAAAATATCCTCTTACATGGATCGAAAAGATTTTTCATTTTCTTCATTTTTTTTTCAATTTTTTTCGTATTTACGCTCTCCTGACATTTTCGGTGGGTTAGCGACAGTGAATTTATCGTCAATAACTTTATTTATCGCGAAAATGAAACATATTGCCAAAAAACCGGCGACAATTGGAAAAGATACGAAACTAGGGGGTTTTGGTGACACTGGCTTGGCGACACCGATATTATCGGCGATACTATCAATTTTTCGCCGACAATTTGAACATTGGTAGTGCTACTGGTTGTGAGAGCAATTGGAGCACTTTTAAGCAAGTGAGACATTATTGAATTCATTACTCAACTTATGAATTCGCCATGTAGTGACCAAAAACCCTATGTTATTACGTTCATTGGCTTGCAAATACATTCAAAGAAGAGGAATAGACTCGAGCAGCAGATATTGAATGTGCTTGTCTTCATATAATATAATCTCCAGCTCGAAGTTTGTCATGTAAAGAGAGAGGACCAAGGGCTTGACCCTATATGCTAATCAGTTATGGAATCTAATGATGAATGGATCACGAAGAAAGAGGATCTTGCAATTCCTACAAATAACACCTGGATGGACATAGGTGAATGCTTTGCCAAAGGATTGGAGGACGTGCAAGGTGTAAGCAGACCCACATCAAGACTGGATGGGCAATGTAGTATGAATGCATGTCGTATGACATGTATGCTTATTATTTAGTCTTGTAATCTTATAATTATTAATTAATAGTCTTATTTTATAATGTATTATGCAAAAACTATTTTGTAGGTCCTAGAAAACTTGCTATTCGAAGTAAAGCGAAATGATGGAAGAGGAGGAAGATGAGTTTATTTCGACATCAAATTCTGAAGATGAAGATGATGTTGATAATGTTGACCTCATTGGTGATGAGGAGGATGATGATGGGGCCACCACAGCCGACGAAGAATAGATTCGTTTGGACTTTTTATTTCCTTTTTGACTTATAGAAACAAGTGAATAAAGAATACAGTTACGACCCATACCATGAAAACTTGACCAAGGCATGAGACAGATGTATGAGAAAATCATACTAGGGAGGTCTAAACTGAAGTTATTTATCTACTAGACAATTAATGGAGAAACACAGAGAGGAGGATCTCCACATGGTCTTTACTGACTTAAAGAAAGCATATGATAGTATCCCCAAAGAGTTAATCTGGTGGGGGTTCGGAAAGAAACAAGTTTCAAGAGGATGCATTGACATGATTAAGGATATGTATGAGAGAGCGGTAACAAATGTGAGGACCAATAGTGGAGAGACAAGTGAGTTCCCAAATTTTATAGGCATGCATCGGGGGTCAACATTGAGCCCGTACCTTTTCACATTGGTTATGGATGAGTTCACGAGGTATTGCAAGAAGAGATCTTATGGTGTATGTTGTTTGCAGATGGCGTAGTTTTGATTGAAGGCAAGGGAGGGCATAAATATAAAGCTAGATTTATGGAGGGATGCTTTAGAATCCAAAGGATTTAAAACTGGTCGAACTAAAACAGAGTATGTAGAGTGCAACTTTAGTAACAACAGGAGTGAAAATGAGGAATTAGTAAAGATTGTTGACCCAGTAGTTTCCCAAAAAGACCATGTTCAATACCTTGGGTCAGTAATTCATGAGAGTGAAGAGATTGAGAAGGATGTTTCCCATAGAAATGAAGCTAGATGAAAGAAATGAAGATGTGCCTCTGGAATTTTATGTGATCGTCGTGCATCACTCAGACTAAAAGGGAAATTTTATTGAATAGCTATAAGACGGGACCAGCCATGCTTTATGGGGCAAAATGTCGGGCAGATGAGGAACATGTTCATAGGATGAGTGTAACTGAAATGATTATGTTGATATAGAAGAGTAGCAAGACAAGGACGGATAGAATTAGAAATGAATGCATTTGAGGGAACTTAGGAGTAGCACCAATAGGTAACAAGATGAGGGAAAGTAGCTCAGATAGTTTGGTCATGTGCATTGGAGACCAAGAACCACGCCACTTAGGAGTGAATTGATACAAGTTGAAGATTTTCTAAAAGGGCGAGGCGAAGGCCCTAAAGGATGTGAATGGAGGTAGTAACAAAATAATTGATGACCAATGGTCTAGCTGAAGGTCTAGCCCTTGATACAGTGGAATGGTGGAACAGTATTCACATAGCCAACCCCAAGTTATTGGGATAAGGATTAGATGATGATGATGATGATGATCCCCATATATATCAAGTCACCAATCACCCAATCAAACCCCCTGGTCCTCGAGCCATTTCTTCCCCATTTCTCCACTCTCAACGTCAAAACTCACATTCGCCAAATACTTTGCTAGTGATTCCATTTTACTTTCAATTAGGGGTGTCAATAGGCCAGGCTAGCCCATTAGGCCTCCAATTGGGTAGATCATCTCGGCCAGGAGTCCAGGCCCAGGCTTGAAAATGTAGCCCATTTATTAATTGGGCTAGACCTAGGCTGTCCTTTAAAACCCATTGGCCCGACCCATAAAAACAATTGACTATTTAATATACCAGTGGTATTTTTGTAATTTTCATAGCATAATAAATATTAAGAAAACCCTAATCATCCTACTCTTCCCCTTCCCCAGACACTTATCAAACTATCTCTCTCCTTTCTATTACAGATTACAATGAGTGGACCTTTTCCCCGTTTATATGTCTAAAGGCCACGGATGGGGCATCCTGAGCCTTGCTTTTTTTTTTATTACGATGACCACCATCAAATGAATGATGTGTTGATGGCAAGCCACTCTCCACCATTGATCTGTTGGCATAGCAACTGCAACTTGAGCTGTTGTATATTAGAGAAGTCATGTCCATGGTGAGGCCCATCAAATCAATGATGTAAATCACAAGAATAACGATCCCACACAGAGAAAATCCTACGAAGACTTGAAAATGCTCTGCAATTTTTCTTACACCGGGCCCTGGGCGGGCTTTGGCTCCAGCCTGCCATTTTCAAAATGAGTTGGCTCGGGCCTATAAATCTTGGCCCAATATGGGCCCAGGCCAGGGTTGGGCCTAGGATTTTTTTTTCACAGGCTGGGAGTGGACAGACCCCAGCCCCGGCCCAAATCCAACCCATTGAATGACCTACCTTCAGTGTCCAATAGCCAAATACTCAAAAGTGTAATTCACCATGCATCTTGAAGACTTTTCAGCCTTATCTGAACCCCGTTTTTGTTGATCAATCCAAACAATCTAGAACATGATTTACAAAATCTGGTTACCATTTCTTAACCTTCTTGCAATCTCGGGTAGCATCATTCATCCTAAGCAAATTTGGCCCCATCAAAGTTGCCACTACTTCCTCAATTTTAAGGCATCCAATGCCAATGTTCAAGAGCTTCATTGAACTCCCTAACCTTTTGAGTAGTGTTACCACGATCATCCCAGTTTCACTTGACGTGCATCCATTAGGTCCACATAATATTCCACTTGCCCTTTTAAACCTCACCAGCAGAAAATGAAGCTAGGCACCTTCTGTTATTTTAGTGACAGAAAACAGATGCATCCCCATTCTCATAGGATTTCTTATTAATAATAAGTATTTACATTGAATGAATGTTCACCGTGCAAGTCAAATGTATATTTGCCTGGAAACAATGCCAGCTAATCTAAAGCCTGATGAAGGAGTCAGCTGATGTTAGGAGGGCAGCTGGTTGTAGAACTTTTGCCCAGCAATCATATGATAATTTCTGACCAGTATATGATCGACAAAATAGGATTCTTAAAGCAACCCCAAATAGCTAAGACGGCAATGAATTTGCTAGTGCTTTATATTAAAAGGGAAAGATATATTAAAATGATCGCAGTGAAAACCTTAAGTGAGGGTATAATGGTAAATAGATATATTAAAAGGGAAAGATAAGCATGCCCTGATAATGATAATGTGCAAAGAAAAGATCTCCCAATGCATCCATCTACGAGCGACATGCATTCAGATCCAACTACTAAGGAGATCCAATTGGATTGTGGGGCCCAAGGGTCCAATTGTATCCTTGGAAGCAATTTCCAGCACATGTGGACCATATCCAGAAAAATTATTCCATTTCCAGCAGGATGCACCAATCGGATCCTATTTTTAGAAGTGTTACAGTCAAGCACAGCTAGTCAATCCTCTATGAGAACAGCAGAAATATTTCAGCCAACCACATTGTATTTAAAAGCCATTCGACTGTGGATGGAAGTCCATAGTTGCAGTATATGCTGATTATGGAAAGTTTTGTTTTTATTATTTACTGATTAATTAGGATAGAGTCCTAGCGCTTTTGGCCATCTTTAGATAGATTTGATTAATAAGGGATGATCGATAGGGAAATTAGACTAGAGAAAGATTTCGAGGGGCTATATTCAGCTTTATACAGGGTTGCAATCCATACATTTGGGAGAGGATTGATTTTGGATAAATAAGAGATTCTACATGTTGCCCTTGTCTCTTAGAGAGTGGTGCTTAAACCCTCCATGTGTTGCTGAAAATTTACCACTAGCATTCGTAGCTAGGGTGATTATCTGTACCAACAGCCCTTACCTCCTATTCTCTCAATTGCGGACTGTTTGTGAAGATCTGGCTTCTCTAACCAGGTGCATCTGAGAGGAGATTCATTTATTCCAATTCGGATTTGCGTCAGATCATCTTCATTCTCAGTGCACTACATCAGACCACAGAACAATATTTCTTCAGGTTCAGATGGAAAGCTGGAGTCCCAAACCATTTAGATTCGAACTTCTATGGCTGGAAACAGACGGTTTTTATGATCTGGTGGATAGCTGGTGGTGCTCCTTTTAGGTCTCAAGGTCTACGGGATTCAGACTACATAAGAAACTGAAGTTCCTTAAAGAAAAATTGAAGGTTCGAAATAAACAAATTTCTGGGGCAAAAGAAATCGAAATGGCTGATTTGCTAGAAGAAATTCTTAACCTGGATCTGAAGGAGGAAGGGGGCAGGTTAGAGGCTGATGAGTTAGAGAGAAGATCTTTCTTCCGTCCAAATATGCCAAATTTAAGGAGGAGGAGATCAAGTGGAGGCAAAGGTCGAGGGCATTGTGGTTGAAAGAGGGAGACAAAAACGAAGTTCTTTTATGGAAAAGCTTCGCATTAATAGAATCAGTTCTCTTATGGTGGAAGACACTAGAATTGACAATAAAGATCAGTTGTGCGAAACGATAGTGGGATATTATAAGAAGCTCATTTCCAAAGATCAATGGAATCGTCCTTAGCTAGACTTTCTAATGAGGACATCGCATCACAAACACCCTTACATACGTATCAGAGGAGGCGGGCCACATCGATTTCCCTGTGACTAGGCGAGTACCCGTGATCATGCTGAAGACCCCATGTGCATGTGCGAGCATCTGGAAGACCCCACACTGGGAAGATGAACATGGGCTGCTTTATGGAGTAATCCAGACCGTTGGGTTGGAGGGACGTGATGATCGGGCCATTGATCGTTGAACATCCACATCAGTTTTAGACTTTATCATATTTTAGGATTTAGTTTTTTATTATTTTATATTTGGACACATTATGAGTGTTTTAGTTGATTTTATTTAGACTAGGGCTATTTTCGTTAAAATTCACGAGACGGGGATTATTGTAATTTTTTGAAACTTCTTGGATCTACAAAAAGAGGGGGGCGTGTAACCTCTCTCCCATTGGATTTTGTGATTTTAAAAAGAGAGAGAGAGAGAGAGAGAAAATGATGGGGACATCATGCGCACACGCGCACTCACGTCACCCCCCCTACGCACGTACGCCAGAAGGAGGGACCCACTGTATATCTGGATCGATGACGACGTCCAGGGATGGCCTCCTAGTTAGAAGACGGAGTTTTGGTTCAAGAGAGTGTGCCCGATAGCCAAGAAAAGCTCATCATGGGATCTCATGATCGTGGCCCACTAGACGGATTGATTTCATATTTTATGTTTTGCTTATTTATGTTATTTAGAATATCGTGAATGCTTTAGATTTCTTTGATTGGTTTTTATTTTAGTTTACTTCATCGCCAAGTAATAGGTTGCGCACATGGCGCGAGTTTTGGGGATAGGGTTTTCCCTATAAATAGGCACCCCTTATAGTTCTTTTGAGTCATTGAAGATTAATAAAAATTCTGCGTTTTCCTACCCTCTGAGTTGTGAAGCCTAATTGGGTGCAAAGCCCTCCCTTCTTCGAAGGGTTAACTACCGTGGTGCGACGCCACATCTATCCCGATTCACCTCCATCCATCGCAATCTCTATTACCCGTCTTATACCATCCACCCTTCTCATTTCTCATAATCATCTGCGCTACAAATCTGTCCCTTATTGCATCAAATTCCCTCTCTTCAACAGATTTACAGAATCTGGCCCTGCAAGAGGGCTGAAACTTCGACAGAGCACCATGCCCAAGCCGTAGCTCGGATCGACGTAAAATTTTGGGGTTTTGAAGCCCAAGCCTGGCCGACCAACCCCAAGGAGAAGATTTTTGGGTACGTGGGCCCCACACACGTGTGGTCGATCACCAGCACACGTGCGTCAGGTCCCACTCGTGGTCCGCACGTGACAGCTGTCTTCTGGTTCAGGGTTCCCTCTCTTTTACTCTCTCATATTTGTTTTTCATAAACCCTAACCCTAAATGGTCCTAAATCCCCAAATTCTATCCCTATTCTCACCCTAAGATTCCCTGAATTGAAATTGGTAAATCCCTTAGATTAGGGGCTGATTACTATGCATGTGTAGATGATTATTTCTTATCTATGAGCATCGTTTGGTTCATAAATTTTATTGATCCAGCCCTATCATGTGTAGGCCCGGACCCGCATAGATTCCCCTTAATTGAATGTTTGAACTGTTGTGTGGGATATGGAATTTGTGTAATTGTTTATGAACTAACATGATCTTAAGCCTGAAATCTTGCACATCATATCTGAATTTCATATCCTGCATCAGAAAAGCTCGTACTTTCTTCTTCCATCCTCATGCAATTTGAAGGTACTTCCATGCAATTTGGAAAGAAGATTGGTGCGAGGCTAATCTTCATCAACGGAGGTGTGAGGTCTCCATCTATCCCCACACCATGTCTCCATCTATCCCCACATCATCTTCTCTTTTCTTCCCCATCCAGGTATTTTCTTCAGATTCTTCATTCTCCCCATCCCAGATCTTCGTCTTCTCCCAAACCCAACTTTCCCATACTCATCCACAATCCAAACCCTAACCAACCTAAACCCATCATCCCACGCCACACGTGTGCCCATACGGCCACACGTGTGAATCCCACCCGCCCCTTTTGATTTCCCACCATCATTATATCAAAACCCCATTCTTCCATCCCCGAAACCCTAACCCTAAACCTAAAATTCCTAATTTTCATACTTCCCAAATTACCCAAACCCGAATTTTCACCCTAGGTTGTATTAGGTTTTCTATTTTAAAATAGACTATACCATATGCTAATTGGATGTCCCTACATCTATTAGATCCTAGTTTCTTTTTTATTTAATGATCTTGTGTTACGATGTTGGTAGCTTAGGCTAGGATTATGTATGATGCTCTTTTGATTTTTCATGATTTTTTGATGATTATAGCGATGTTTGTTTTTTTTGTTAAATATCTTAATTTGGCTACTTGATCTCATAAGTTAATTGGTTCATGCATCGGTCATGCATCACTTTCTCCACTTCAAGTCTATTCCAAAAGATCTTGTTGATTGGCTAGAAAGACTAATTTCTGAAATCGAAATCAAAGAAGCAGTGGACAATTTGGGAAGAGATAAAGCACCCGGGCCCAACAAAAAGGGGATGTGTTAGAGTTCATAAGGGAGTTTCTCAAACAAGGTCGGTTATCTTAAGAAATGGGAGCTTCCTTCATAGTTTTAATTCTCAAGATTGAAGGCATGGAAGAATTGAAGGAATTTAGGCCGATTAGCCTGTTAGGGAGTCCAAATAAAATATTGGCTAAAATCCTAGCGATGCGATTTAAAGTGGTTCTAGGAAAAGTTATTTCTCCTAATCAAGGGGCTTTTGTGGGAGGTCGGCAAATTTTGGATACTGCCCTAATAGCTCATGAATGCATTGATTCTCTCGATTCAAGGAAAAGAAGCCATGTATACAACCATGTAGTATGTGAATTTTTAGATTACATGTTGGAAAGATTGGGATGCGAGGATAAATGGAAGAAATGGATTCAGATTTGTGTCAGATCATCTTCATTCTCAGTGCTTGTGAATGGATCCCTGAAAGCTTTCTTCAAACCAACTAAGGGGTTTAAGACAAGGGGATCTGTCATCTCTTTATCTTTTTTGGTCATTGGGCAGGCTTTCAGTCGAATGTTAGTGAAGGGCCAAGAGACAAGGTTATTCAGAGGCTTCAAGGTGGACCAAATGGGGGACAATATAACCCATCTTCAGTTTGGCAATGACATTATTATCTTTTGCGAAGCATATCCAGGTATGATAGACGACTTGCGCAAAGTGGTTATATGTTTTGAGGCAGTTTCCGGGTTGAAAATTAATATGGGAAAAAGTGAAATGCTAGGTATTCATTTATCTAGAGAAGAAATTAGGAGGTTGGCCTCCATTTTCAGTTACATGGATGGCTCCTTTCCCTCTCAGTACTTGGGGCTTCCGTTATGCATAGGAAAGTCAGTTAAGCATCTCTGGGACAAGGTGATTGAGAGAATAGAAAGAAACTTAACCAAGTGGAAATGTTGCTATCCCTCGTTAGGCGGTCGCTTCACTCTTATCAAGTCTACTTTTTCCAACATGTCGGTGTATTTCATGTCTCTCTTTAGGTGTCCTCAATTGGTGTGCCAAAATAGATAAGATGAGAAGAGATTTCTTGTGGCAGGGATCAGAAGATGCTAACAAATTTCACTTATTTAAGTGGGAAGAGGTGTGTAAACCTTTCAACCAAGGAGGGGCTGGTTTGAGGGTCTTGAATGGGATGAATATTGCCCTTCTCAATAAATGGTTAAGGCGCTTCGAGTCCAAAGAAGGAAGTTGAGAGATAATTGATAGGAAGTATGGGCTTCAGGAGGGTGGGTGGGAGACGAGACATTCATCTATTTACCGAGCATCTCATATATGGAAAATTGTCAGAACAGTTAGAGCACAATTTTGGCAAGGTATTTCGTTTTTTGTGGGAGATGGCTCGAGGATTCGCTTCTGGAAAGACATTTGGTGTGGTGATACCACGTTGTAAATGGAGTTTCCAAATTTGGCAAGGTTAGCCCCATCAGAAAATCTCAAAGTAGCTGATTGTTTATCTTTTTAGCGGGTCCTCTCTGTAGGAGAAGCCTATCGGATAGCAAAATGGAGGAGTTCCTTACCCTTTTGGAACATTGAAGCTTGTTCGGCCTTCTAGGGATTCTGATTCCATGTTATGGAGGGTGCATAACTCGGAAAGGTTTTCAGTTAAATCCTTCTGTAAGTTTTTCAGGTTGGAGGATCACACGTCCTAGGGGGAGCATGCATACCGTTTTTGGTCGTATGGTGCACCACCCAAAGTAGTTGCGTTCACATGGTTGGTGTGAAGAAAGAGGGTGCTGAAAAAGGATAATCTTCGAAAGAGATCCTTAATCATCCCAAACATGTGTTGCATGTGTAACCATGATACCGAGACCATCGATCACTTCATCATTTTCTGCCTGTTTGCTTCCAAGATTTGGGAGTATTTTATAGCAGATTTTGGGGATTCGTGGGTTATGCCAACTTCAGTTCAGGGCCTTTTGTGAGCTTGGCATGGAAGCACTGGAGGGAAGAAAGATTGACACAGTTGGCACCTGGTTTTGCCAGCCAATTGGTGGGCGATTTGGGGTGAGCGAAACAAGCATCATTTTCGTAATTCTTCTAGTTTTGTCGACGCTGTCTCGGAAAGGATGAAGTTCTTGGTTTCCGATTGGAAACGCCTGTGATTTTTTCGCTTCTTGTTGTTTGGCTTCGTGCCCATTGGGTTTTCTGTTTTTTTTTTTTTTTTTTTTTTTTTTTTTTCTTGCTTTTGCAGCATTTTAATAAAATTCTCTTCACTCTTCAACAAAAAAAAAAAAAAGGAGTTGGTATCAGAGCAAGTTTTATTCTTCGGAACCAAAGTTCTCCTCTCTTTCTTATTCATATTTTTCTACCCTAAACCCCTACTCACTGTCTCACATCCAAAGCCCCAACCACCACCCGCCTTCCATCCTAAAACCCTAGCAGCCACCCTCCTTTCCTCCTAAAGCCCTACCTGCACCCTCTTACACTAGAAACCTAGCCTCCACCCTCCTATATCCAATAAATCGTGGCTGTCCAAGTTGGTACCCTTAGATCTATCCTTGATCCTAGCCATGCATAATCCCCAATTTTTAGATCCCTAGCTAAAAAACCCTTAGATCTAGCCTAGATCTTGGCATGCAAATCCCCAAGCATCTCAAACCCATGGTTCTACTTTCCATAACCCAAAACTTTGTATCTAGACACAATTTTTGACCTTACAAACCTGTAACTCCCAGATTAACCTTCCCAAATAAAAGTCCGACCCACTCACCCACCAAAACCGCAAAGTGTACAATCCTTAGCTCTAAGATTCACATCCCCAAAACAAAAAATCCAGTCCTTATCCACCAACTGTACACCCACAATCCATTTAGATCCATATATCCAAGCCCTAATCTATCCCCCAAAATTACACAAAATCCCCAAATTTCCTCAGATTTAGCCGTCCCTAAAGTTGTAATCCATTGCATGTTTTGAATGAACCAGCCAATTCTTTGTTGTGGAGATGTACGATTATTCCTATCCAAACCCTTTCCTTATTTGGCTATCCTTCCGTACGATCCTTACCATAGTTATCCAGACCATCACAACGTCCTTCCTTGCTCCCCAATCATTCCTATCTTCCTATGATTATTACGGCGTGCTGTATGGCCCATAACCTAATCCCTCTCATCACTATGAAAGTAGACCACAATACGCTGGTTATTCGGAAGCACGTGTCATAAGAAGGCAACTGAGGAATCAAATAAAGTAGAGACGATGCAGGAGGAGGAGATGAAGAGAAATCAAGGAAAAACTCAATGAGCTAAGAATGTTACTAAAGAAGTTTGGCCAAGATTCCATGGATCATTAGGAAAGATCCTAGGGATGACACATTTAGCGAAAGCATTGCAATTCAAGATGACAAATGACGAGAGTCCAAAGTTGGACCAATTCAGGATTACATCATGGATCAAAGGATGGATTTGCTAAAGGAACAATAAATGGCCCAATGGACAGATTAGTTGATGGGACAAATGATGGATCAATGGTTATATTGACAGAAAAGCTGATCAACAGCTCAATAATCATATTGTCAAACCCTATGGAGATCATCAGAGTTGAGATTATGCATTAGTCCCATACTAATGTTAATTGGAGAATGCAAATCAGAGACTCGTGCCAAGAAAGATGACGTGGAAAAGTCATGAAGATGATCAAGAGCATGAGAAGAAGCCGCAACTGATGAGCTAGAATCCAAGCAAAGCAACTCCACTACCAAAGAGGAAGTGAAGCCAATGCCCAAGAAAGGGAGAGCACAAAAGCAACGAAAGAAGTGGCATGATCTACAATGACATCCCACACAACTGATGTCAATGAGATGATTAGGTCTTCACGGTCAACTTCCACCAAGGATGAAAAATATTCAACACCAAGTTGCGTCGGATTAGAGGAACAATACTGACTATCAGCTCGAGGACGAGTTTTTTGAAACCGAGTGGAATTGATGCATTTGTGGGACAAACATGTGCAAATCCAACTTCTACAGAGATCCAATTGGACTGGGGGGTTCACATGTCCAAGCAGACAGCTCTATTGACCTACCAATTAGATTGTGGGGCCCATGGGTCCAGTTGTGTCCTACTTTAAGCAATTTTCAAGATCTGTGGGTCATCTCTAGCAAGAAGATTCCATTTCCAGTAGGATACACCAACTGGATCCTATATTCGAGGAGTGTTGCAATCATACAAAGCTAATCAATCCTCGATGCAATCAGTGGGGATGATGTGGGAAAAAGAAATCCAGTTAACCATATGGTATTTAAAAGCCAATAGGAGTCCACAGTTGAAGTATATGTTGATTATGAAGAGTCATGCCATTCTCTATTCATTGCTTAACCAGGAATGCATTCCTAATGTTTGTGGATAAGATTTTATTAATAAGGGATAGCCAATGTTACAAGTAGATTTTATTGCTCCTGATACATCAATAGATAGATCCCTCCGTCCATCCTCCTATGATCCATCAATAGATCCATCCAGTAATTCTTTGGCCAGTCAGGTCATTGATCCATCTGTGTCCCAATCAACAAATTCCTTCTTTGATCCTTCCTTATGTTCGTCCTTCGATTCCTTTTATAGTTCTTCTAAAGGCTTCATAGGACTTGTAATCGTCTTAGTAAGTGGCTTCATGATTAGGACATGGACAACCAAATGCTGATGAATTAGGCTGACATACTTGTTGATGAGTTTTAGGGAGGATTAGAGCATGGAAAGGGACCCAAAGATCTTCCATAATGGACCAAATCCATAGATCCATCAATGGGCCATGCATTATGACACCTATGGTACACTTTTCGGTTCACAAAAAGATCTTTTGGTGGCATTCAAGTTACAAATTTTATCTTCTTCTTTTTTATGAATTTTGGTTTATTTCTGTTTTGCTTATGCCTCGCTTAAGTAGACGGGGGTATTTTAGTCCTTTTTTCTTCAAATTAAGATTGTAGGGCTAAGAATAACATCGAGCCCATAGTTTATGCTTGATGTACAGTCTAGATTAATGCAAGGCTTCTCATTGTTTTCTTTTTTCTTTTTTTCTTTTTTTTTAAAGGGTGCTTCTCTTTGTTTTCCTCCATATAAACTCAATAAAGACAAAATGTCCAGCAGCTTTTAGGACATTTTTCTTCTCTTTAAACCCTGGGAGCCAACCCTTTCCTAGAGTTTGCAGAGGTGTATGTTTTTCACAAGTAGGGCGTATGATCTAGGCCATCATAGTAAGAGTTTTGATTATTCGTTGGTTATTGCATTGATTTCCCTTTCCTTTCAAGTGGAAGAATCTCTATTCTTGGATTAGGTGTGTTAGGGTGTGATTTGGTGCTAGGTTTTGATATAGTTGTGTGCGATTGACAAATCTCATTTGTTGGCTAAACCAAATTTGGTATCATAGCCTCCACTTCCACCATTGTTTCATTCTTGCATGAGCTTCTAATTCTACAATCATGCCGTGTAGAGTCAAAGGCCGTGGTGCATGAGGAATTGATGAGGAGGACGCAAATCCAATAAAAGAGATATTTTCCATGTTAGAGAAGCGAATGGAGACCATCTCCCAACAACTCGCTACGCTATTAGCGAGAAATGAACCACTAACTCAGGAAGACGACGATGATGAGTCGAGTGGAAGTGAAATTAACCCGTTCCATCGTGAAGCACCTTTTTGTTGAGCCACGACGAGTGAGAAAGAGAGATTATTATGATCAAAGTCAGGAGTTGGAACTAAAGGTGGAAGCCCTTGAATATTATGGTAATATGCGTGAGAACATTTTTTTATATTGGATTGATGCAATGGAAAAGATCTTGATTACAAAAATATGAACAAAACAAATAAAAAATGGTAAAAATAATGGCCATGAAATCGAAAGTTAGAGCTTCAGCGTGGTGGGAACAAGTTAAGGCCACCCGAGAAAAGTGCGGACAGTCTAAAGTGAAAACATGGGAGAAGATGAAGCCTCTCATGAAGGAGGCTTTTCTACCCACAAACTACGTGCAGTCCCTCTTCCAGTGATTGCAGCATATCTAGCAAGGGGATATGACCATAGAGGAGTACGCGGAAGAACCCCATCTTCTGGTGGCTCAGAATAATTTATCTAAGATCGAGATCGAGCGGCTGGTCATATGTTTCATGGATTGGTCGTGACCACTATCGTAGATCTGTTGGGAATTCAGCCGGTATTTACTGTTGTAGAAGCGTATAGGCAAACCTCATTGGTTAAAAAGAGGAATAAGGATACATATGGTTGCATGGAGGCCTCTAATTGATATAGTGGTAATTGGAGCAATAGTAGTAAGCCTGCAGGGGACCTAGGCTAGGCCAATTGCCAAAACCATCACTCCAACATCTAGGTCACGAATTTGGAACGACGGGGCAACAAGACGAACAGGTCAGTAAAACATTTGGTGAGACAAATGCAAGGAAGTTGGGATATTTCCACCGAATGAAGCAACAAGTAAATTTAACCGGCAATTCCAAAGAAATTGTGGAGGAACAGTCAGTTGACAACAGAGGTGAGACCACAGAGGGAATGCATGATGTAGAATATGATATTAATGGTGGAGAAAACGGTATATATGGTGATGGTCCGGAGACATTGGTGATCCAAAAGGCTCTTCTTACACCCAAGTCGCCTAAAGAAGATGATTTGTTACAAACTCATATCTTCTACATGGGCTGCACAATTAATAGCAAAAGTCTGTGGGGTGATCGTTGGCAGGAGCGGCCATGAAAATGTCATCACGGAAGGGATCGGAGAAAACCTACAGTTGAAGACCGAGAAGTATTCGGTTTCATTAACTTGTTTAGTTTAAGCAACGTAGTGAGGTAAAGGTTTCTTGTCATTGTTTAACTTCATTCATTATTAGTAAAACCTATCATGACAATGTATAGTGTAACTTGGTCAAAAGGATGGACGTGTACCACTTTTTGTTAGGTTGACCATGACAATATGATCAACGGACCATTCACAATGGTTGGAAAAATACATACACCGTTTTTTAAGGTAACACTACTAGGGATTGAACCATGGATCACTCACACCCACTACGTTGTCTCTACCAGCTCATCTAATGAGCAAGAGATAGGCTAAAATAGCATTAAAACACAAGAGAAAGGATCCAGGCGAAACTTGCAACTACGAGAGGCATCAGTCTTCTATCCCATGCAAGGTTACTTAATGGGGACATCATGTGCACACCCCCCACCCTACGCACATATACAAGGAGGAGGAGGGCCCCACTATCGATTTGGAACAACGATGACATCTTTGGAAGGCTTCACAGTTAGGGGTTGTACTATGGAGCATTGGAGTGGACCCGATCATCATATGGATTCTACCATCAGATCTCATGATCGTGGCCCACTACCCTAGATGATCTAGGATTTTGAGTTTTGACTATTCTCGTTATTAGAAACATCATGAACAGCTTTGATTGCGTAGGTTATTTATTATTTTATTTACTTCAGCTTTAAGTATTAGTGTGCGCACATGGCGTAAGGGTAAAATTGTCTTTTGGGGTATAGGGTTTTCTTATAAATAAGTAACCCCATGTAGGTATTTTTCAAGATGATCTAGGATTTTGAGTTTTGACTATTCTCGTTATTAGAAACATCATGAACAGCTTTGATTGCGTAGGTTATTTATTATTTTATTTACTTCAGCTTTAAGTATTGGTGTGCGCACATGGCATAAGGGTAAAATTGTCTTTTGGGGTATAGGGTTTTCTTATAAATAAGTAACCCCATGTAGGTATTTTTCAATGAAGTTTATAAAATAAAAATTCTGCATTTTTCTTCTCTATCTCTTTAGGTTGGAGAATCAAATTGGGTGCGAAACCCTCCCTTCATCGAAGGGCTAACTACCGTGGTGCAAAGCCACAACCATCCCAAATCATCCCCACTTCTTTACACCCCACATCCATCATCTTCTACATCTCTCCCATCTTCAGATTCACCCTTTCTAGTACCCAAGTTCTCTTCTACAACAGATTTTTAGATTCTGGCGCATCAGAGGGGCTGAAACTTCGGCGGAGCACCACGCATAAACCGTGCATTGGATCGACACAAAATTTGGTATGGAAGCAATCCTACCCTGGCCGATCCTAGCCTAGGAGTCGCTTTCCGACTTCATGGGCCCCACAAACGTGCAGACGAGGGGTCATGCACGTGCGCCCAAGGCCAGTTGTTGTCCATGCACATGGCTCATCACAGGTTTCATCTTTCCTCTATTTCCCTCCTCTTTAGCCTTAAATCCAAGCCCTTAACCCTAGAGAATCCCAAATCCCAATTATTCCCAAATTTGCAAATCCTAGATTTTGCCCCGAATTGAAACATGGTGAATCTCTTGAATTGGGGAACAATCCTTTGCAAGATGGATGAATCTTACACTCCTTTGGGCTTGTTTGGTTTATAATTTTATTTGATCCAGTCCTAAACTTGTGTAGGCTTGGACCCCCATAGATTCCCCTTTTTGAATATTTGATCGTATGTAGGATGTGGAATTTTGTGATTGTTTAAAATTGGTATGATCTAAAGCTTGAACTCTTGCATATCATATTTAATTTTATGTCCTACATCAAATTTGGTATCAAAGCCTAGGTTTTTTTTATAGGCGAATGCATTGCATGTTTAGGGTTCAGTTTATTTATGTCCATTATGTATCAAGTCTCCTCATATAGGGAGGTTTTGGACCCATAGTTCACAATATGGGCTACTGAATTTTCTATTAACAAATTATTTGGGCAATTATATTGCTGGAATTTTAGTAGCGTTGTGTAGTTTCCTTCATATAGAGTCATATAGGATCATTTAGTCTCATTTAGACGCATATAGTTGCATTAGAGGGTCTTTGAGTTGAGTTAGTGATTGTATGCCCCAGTGTTCGAAATATCGGTATCGCATTCTTGGGATACGGATACGTATCGGTTATCGCATGGGATACATCGGTTGTATCGTATAATTTATCGTTGTTGTTGGAAACATTGGGAAACATTGAGAAATTGCTTGAATTTTTCAATCAAACTTCGGTGACTATTAAAAGAGACATCAATACACACTTATAAATCAAAACATAACAAAAAACAAGTACACACAATAGGTTTTCTTTGTATGGGGTCCTAATCTATGCGTTGTCTAACTGAATTGATGCAAGTATATTCAATGTCTATTCATATAATTTATAAATGTAAGAAGATGTGTGGAAACACAAGCAATACATTCAAAACTAAAAGAAGAATCACTAGATTAGGTTACATACATGTTTAATTTGATGTTTGGACACAAAGATTGCAAACAATTTGCGAGAAATTGGGAAATTTTGATTTTTTTAAATTTTCTGCAACTCGGCCCATCTCCTCCAAATCTCAAAATTGAAGCTCCCAATCCATGATTTTCATAATTTCTAACAATTTGATACTAATTTAACATGATTTACAAAAAATAAAAGAATCAAAATTCGAAAATTCTCATCAGATCGAACATGTGGGATATATCGCAGTACTTGTGTATTTTGTATCTCACTGGTGGGATACAAGATATATCGTGGGATATATCGACCGATATCGTCGATATTTAAAACACTGGTATGCTCACACGTACTAGTCGTGGTTTTGGTTTGCACCCTACACTAAACATGGAGCAATTGCAAGAGTCTATGAACAACATAACCCGGCCGTTTGAGTCTTTGGGTAGCATGTGCGCGTTACCCAACTAGAGACCTCCACCCGGGCAAACCCCGCCATTTGGGAAGATGCACAATCTCAGGCAGGTGGTCAGGAGGATAGACAAGGGAATGGGGGTGGCCAAAGAAATGGTCATGGGCGCGCACCCGTGCACCCACCCCGCGAGGGGCATCATGATCCTTATGACCCAGATGAGCAACTTCTCATGGGAGTTAGAGTAAAGGCCCCTACGTTTAATGGCCACTTGGACCCTAAAACTTTTCTAGATTGGTTAGCGGACATGGACCACTATTTTGAGTGATACGACATGTCAGATGCTCTTCAAGTCCGATTTGCCAAGATGAAGCTTGTAGGCCAAGCAAAGAGGTTTTGGGCTACTGCAGAGCAAAAGAAAGAAAGGTTGAGGGAGCCCCCAATAGTCCATTGGGGAGAAATGAAAGAAATTCTAAAGGAGAAGTACCTCCCTTTCTCTTATCACTTGAGGTTGGTTGAAGATTGGCAATCTCTTCGACAAGGCTCTATGAGTGTGGCTGAATACATTGAGAAGTTCAAAGAGTATTTAACCCGGTGTGAAGTTGAAGAGGATCCCGTATTCACTCTTGCTCGATTTAAGACGGGCCTCCATTCTGACATTAAGAGAGAGTTGCTCGCCAAGGACATAGACACTCTTGAATAGATGTATCAAGTAGTGTTGGCGATCGAACAATACCTCAAAGCATCTGTGGAAAGGTGGTTTGAGTCTCGTGATTCTGGCACTAAGGCTAACTCTTCTGGGGCTAAGCCTGGCACTGAATATCAATACAAGCATTTCAGTAGTTCTCAGTCTAGGCCCAAGGATGATAAAGGTAAAGGAGTTGTCGGGTCTAGCTCGCGTAAAAGCGATGCGACTAGGTATTTTACATGTCAGGGGTCTGGTCACTTTGCCCACCAGTGTGGCACGAAAGAGGGCACCAAGGTGTTCCTTATTGATGGGCAAGTAAAAGTAGTGCCCCCAGAAAGTGATGGTGAGGAGGAAGAATATGAGCCAACAGAGATCGCTATTGATAAGGAAGAGGGAGCGCAAGAATCTGCGACCCTTACAGTTGTGCGTTGCGCCTTTACCCAAGCAAAGAATATCAACGGTTGGTGCCACAACATGATCTTCTATACCTACGCAAAATGTGGTGATAAGTTGATGCAAGACATGAAATTCAAGTATGATATACAAGATTTTCAGGCTTTAAATCACGCTGGTTCAGAAACAATTACACAAAATTCCACATCCCACACAAAAGTTCAAACACTCAATCAAGGGGAACCTTATGCGGATTCGGGCCTATACATACTAGGGCCAGATCAATCAAAATTATAGACCAAACAAGAAACAAAGGAGGGTAAATTCATCCACACATATACAGGAATAATTCCCCAATCCAAGGGATTCAGAAATTTCAATTCGGGAAACCCAAAGGTTGAAGAAAGGGCATAAAATTGGGGATTTGAGTAATTTAGGGTTGGGTTTAGGGATTTTGGGTGAAAGAGGAGTGAAGGAGAGGAGATAGACGAACCAGAGAAGTGTCGCACGTGTGGACAGCAGCAATGGCCCAGACGCACGTGCATGTGATCCATGCCGCACGTGTGTGGGGCCCACTATTCAGAAAAAGGTCACCTTGGCCCTAGTCAGCCAAGGATGGACTCTAAAACCCCCAAATCTCAACTCAATCCGATGCACGGTTTGTGCGTGGTGCTCCGCCGAAGTTTCAGTCCTCCTGCAGGGCCAGATTCTGGAAATATGTTGTAGAGAGAAAAATGCCTGCAAATATTGATGGATTTGCAGATGGAATGCTTGTAGGAGGAGAGAAATATGGATGGAAGAAGGTGGGGCAAATCAGGATAGGTGTGGCTTCGTACCACGGTAGTCAGCCCTTCGAGGAAGGGAGGGTTTCGCACCCAATTGAATCTCCACAACTCAAGAATTTAGAGGAACAGAAAAACGCGGCAATTTTGTTAACCTTGATTGAGAAAAAAAAAAAACTACAAGGGGTACTATTTATAATAAAACCCTATACCCCAAAACTCGCGCCATGTGCGCAACCTATTACTTGAAGATAAAGTAATCAAAAATAACAACTAATCAACGCAATCTACACCGTCCATGATATTCCTAATAACAATAATAAGCAAATCCTAAAGTACTAGATTAATTAGAATAGTGGGCCACGATCATGAGAACCCATGGTGGGATTCGCATGACTATCGGGACCACTCCAACGAACCAAAATGCAGTTCTTTAACTAGGAGGCCCTCCCTGCATGTCGTCATCGATCCAAATCAATGGTGGGGGCCCCCTCCTCACGTACATGCATAGGGGGGCGTGCGTGTGCGAGTGATGTCCCCATCAACTCTCCCCGGCTACGAAGATTTCACCACTGGCGAAACAAAACTCCTGAACCGCTCCAAGATGTCCGGATCAAGTCTCTGTAGCTCCTCAGTGAGCCACGTACTGTCTGAAGCTGCGTGAGACTGCCACTTAACCAGGTACTTCTGAAACCCACCATCCGACGTGGATATTATCTGATGGTCCAAAATATCCTCTATCTCAACTCTGAGTGTGGGAAGGGAAAGTATAAGAGGTAGAGACTGGGAAAATGGGTCGGAAAGGATAGGTATAGGAGGTAGAGGCTGGGACGATAAGTCGGAAAGGGTAGGTATGGGAGGTAGAGGCTGGAAAGATGGGTCGAGAAAGGGCCATAAATCAAGGAAAAAGTCTAGGGAATCAGGATGGTTAGGCGAAAGGTTGGACAATGCATCAGTGGCCCCCTGAAATGCAACTAGATCCTCCACATTAAATGTGGAACTAATTCCCATGGAGGGTGGAAGATCTACCACATACGTATTGAGACCGTTTCGTTTTATAATTTTGAATGGTCCAGCGCAACGCGCATGTAATTTATGAACGGCTCCCTGAGGGTACCGCTCTGGCCTGATGCGGACCATCACAGTCCCTTACATTGAATTCCTTGAAACGTTTATGTTAGTCTACAGAAAGTGTGTAATGTTCATTACTAGCCATGATCTTTTGCCCGATTTTTTGATGCCATGAATGAATGTGATGCACAAGGGACTCTACAGACTCTAATGGCCTATGGGATAGTGACATAGGGACAAGATCGATAGGCTTCCTAGGAACAACATTACACCAAAATGTGGCTTTATATGACCCAAACTGAATAGGAACAAAACAACAGCGCCAACTATCGGTATTGTTTGCTTGTGTAAAGGCGCGATGCACAACTGCAAGGGTCGCAGACTCTTGCGCTCCCTCTTCCTCATCGCTAGGGGCTTCCACTGGTTCATATTCTTCCTCCCCACCGTCACTTTCTGGGTGCACTACTTCTACTTGCCCATCAATAAGGAACACCTTGGTGCCCTCTCTCATGCCACATTGGTGGGCAAAGTGACCAAACCCTTGATACCTAAAACACCTAGTTGCTCCACTCTTACGTGAGCTAGACCCGATAACCTCTTTACCCTTGTCATCCTTGGGCCTAGACTGAAAACTGCTGGAAGGTTTATCTTGGTATCCAATGTTTGGCTTAGCCCCAAAAGGGTTGGCCTTAGTACTAGAGTCGTGAAAATCAAACCGCCTTCCCACAGGTGTTTTGAGGTATTGCTCGACCTCTAACACTAATTAATACAACTGTTCAATAGCGTCTGTCCTTGGCGAGCAATTCTCGCCTAATGTCATTACGGAGGCCCGTTTTAAATCGAGCAAGGGTGAGTACGGGATCCTCATCAACTTCACACCTGGTCAAAGTACTCTTCGAACCTCTTAATGTATTCCACCACACTCATGGAACCTTGTCGAAGAGACTGTCATTCATCAATCAACCGTTAGCCAAAAGAGAAAGGGAGGTACTTCTCCCTAAGAGTTTCTTTCATTTCTCCCCAGTGGACTATTGGGAGCTCTCTCGCTCTTTCTTTCTTTCGCTCTACAATAGCCCAAAACCTCTTTACTTGGCCCACAAGTTTCATCTTGGCGAATCGGACTCGACAAGCATCCAACATGTCATACCACTCAAAGTAGTGGTTCATATCCGCTAGCCAATCTAAGAAGGCTTTAGGGTCCAAGTGGCCATCAAACGTAGGGGCATCTACTCTAACTCCCTTGAGGAGTTACGCATCTGGGTCATATTGATCATCGCGGGATGGGTGCACGGGTGCGCGCCCATGACCAATTCCTTGGCCACCTCCATTCCTTGGTCTAACCTCCTGATCACCTGCCCGAGATTGAGCATCTTCCCCAATGGTGGGGTTTGCCCCGACAGAGGTCTCTAGTTGGGTAACGCGCACATTAAACTGCTCAAAGCGTTAGTCCACACGTTGTTCCAAGCGCTTACCCAAAGACTCAAACTGCTGGGTCAACTTGTTCATTGACTACTGCAATTGCTCCATGTTTAATGTAGGGTGCAAGCCAAAACCACGACCCGTACGTGTGGGCATACAACTACTAACTCGATCTAAGGACCTTCTACTACGACTATATGCGCCTAGATAGGACTAAATGCTCCTATAGAACTCTATATGGAGAAAACGACATAATGCTACTCAATTTCCAGCAACATATCTGTCCAATCAGTTTGTTAACAGAAAATTCAGAAATGAAAATTGGGGAATTTCTTACAATAGAAAATTCAGCAGTCTATGTTGTGAATGATGGATCCTAAACAGCCCTATATGATGAAATTTAATGCAAAATAAATGCGAGTAGACTAAACCCTAAACATGCAATGCAATCCCCTATGAAAAACCTAAGCTTTAATACCAAATTTGATGTAGGACATGAAATTTAAATATGATGTGCAAGATTTTCAGGCTTTAGATCACACTAGTTCAGAAACAATTATACAAAATTCCACATCCCACACAAAAGTTCAAACATTCAATCAAGGGGAATCTTATACGGATCCAGGCCTACACATACTAGGGTCGGATCAATCAAAATTATAGACCAAACAAGAATCAAAGGAAGGTAAATTCATCCACACATACACATAAATAATTCTTCAATCCAAGGGATTCAGAAATTTCAATTCGGGGAACCCTAAGATTGAAAAAAGGGCATAAAATTAGGGATTTAAGTAATTTAGGGTTAGGTTTAAGGATATTAGGTGAAAGAGGAGTGAAAGAGAGGAAAGAGACGAACCAAAGAAGTGCTGCACGCGTGGACAACAGCAATGGCCCAAACGCACGTGCGTGTGATCCCTGCCAGACGTGTGTGGGGTCCACTATTCAGAAAAAGGCCACCTTGGCCCTGGTCGGCCAAGGATGGACTCCAAAACCCACAAATCTCAACTCGATCCAATGCACGGTTTGTGCGTGCTGCTCCGCCGAAGTTTCAGCCCTCTTGCAAGGCCAAATTCTGAAAATCTGTTGTAGAGAGAAAAATGCCTGCAAATATTAATGGATTTGCAGATGGAATGCTTGTAAGAGGAGAGAAATATGGATGGAAAAAGGTGGGGGCGAATCGGGATAGGTGTGGCTTCGCACTACGGTAGTCAGCCCTTCAAGAAATGGAGGGTTTCGCACCCAATTGAATCTCCACAACTCAGGAATTCAGAGCAGAAAAACGCAGCAATTTTATTAATCTTCATTGAGGAAAAAAGACTACAAGAGGTACCTATTTATAATAAACCCCTTTACCCCAAAACTCGCGCCATGTGCGCAACCTATTACTTGGACACGAAATAATCAAAAATAACAACTAATCAAGGCAATCTAAACTGTGCATGATATTCCTAATAACAATAATAAGCAAAACCCAAAGTAGTAGATTAATTAGAATAGTGGGCCACGATCATGAGAACCCATGATGGGATTCACATGACTATCGGGTCCACTCCAACGAACCAAAATGCAGTCCTCTAACTATAAGGCCCTCCCTGGACATCGTCATCGATCCAAATCGATGGTGGGGCCCTCCTCCTTGCCTACGTGCATAGGGGGCATGCATGTGCACGTGATGTCTGCATCATAAGAGTTGCAAGATGATCGTGGATAGTAGTAATTGTACCAATGTGGCATCAACTAGCACTGTGAGCCGTTTGGGCTTAAAGCTTGAAGCCCATCCTCAACCCTTAAAGAGTGTCTTGGGTTGATGAGACTTCCGTTCCAGTCTCGCACCGTTGTCTTGTTCCTATTCGGGTTAGATCATATAAAGACAATCTGGTGTGATGTTGTTCCCATGGATGTTGGCCACATCATTTTGGGTAGGCCCTAGCCCTATGATAGGGATGTCACCATATTTGGTCGTTCGAATGTGTGTACATTCTAGCTTGAGGGCAAGAAAGTCAAGCTAAATCCTCTCCCACCCAAGAACACGACTGGAAAGGAGTCCACCACAAAGAGTGGTGTGAGCGGCTCAAAGGAATTGAAGGAATCGAAGTTCAAGTCTAAGCCTCTCCATATTTTAAATGCCAAAGACTTTGAGCGAGAGACTGAGTCGGACTTGGTGTACACCCTTGTGGCTACAGAGTGTGCACCAGAGGCTAGTGTAGAGTTACCCACTGAGGCCATTCCGGTAGTGGATGAGTTTGTCTTTCCTGATGATCTACCGGATAAGCTTCGCCCTATGAGGGATATACAACACACCATTGATTTAATCCCTGGGGCGACTCTACCAAACCTCCCTTATTACAGAATGAACCCAAAGGAGCATACAGAGTTGAAGAGGCACGTTAATGAGCTCCTAGAAAAGGGTTTCAATCGAGAGAGCATGAGCCCGTGGGTCGTGCCCGCCCTTCTTACACCTAAGAAGGATGGCACATGGAGGATGTGTGTTGATAGTAGGGTCATCAACAAAATTACAATCAAGTATCGGTTTCCCATACCGCGTCTTGATGACATGTTGGATATAATGGCCAACGCTACTATCTTCTCGAAAATTGACCTCAAAAGTGGTTATCACCAAATCCGTGTACGCCCTGGCGACGAGTAGAAGACTGCCTTCAAGACGAAGGATGGGCTATACGAGTGGCTATTCATGCCTTTTGGGCTGACTAATGCCCCAAGTACCTTCATGCGTGTGATGACCCAAGTGTTGAGGCCCTTCATGGGGAAGTTCCTGGTCATCTACTTTGATGATATCCTGATTTATAGCATGACCAAGGAACAACACCTCAACCATTTGATGCAAGTTTGTGAGATCCTTAGAGCCGAAAAATTGTACGCCAACCTAAAGAAGTGTGCGTTTATGTCTAGCAGTGTTATCTTCTTAGGTTTTGTTATGTCAGCTGAAGGTGTGTCGACGGATCCTGAGAAGGTCAAGGCCATCATCAATTGGCCTGAACCGCACAATATTCACAAGGTGCGCAACTTTCACGACTTGGCCACCTTCTATAGACGGTTCATTCGAGGCTTCAGTTCCATTATGGCTCTCATCACGGATTGTATAAAAAAGGAGAGTTTCAATGGACGAAGGTAGCCTCAAAGGCCTTCAAGGAGATAAAGGTCAAGATGACCGACGCTCCAGTTACGCGACTTCCGAATTTTTCGAAAGTTTTTTAAGTCGCATGCGACGCGTCAGGAGTCGGCATAGGAAGAGTACTTAGTCAGGAAGGGCAGCGCATCGCTTTCTTTAGTGAGAAACTGAATGAGGCGAAGCAAAAATACTCCACCTATGACAGAATTTTATGTGGTAGTGCAATTGTTGCGCCACTGGCGTCATTATCTATTACCGCAAGAATTCGTCTTGTTCTCAAATCACGAGGCCTTGAGATATCTGAACTCTCAGAAGAAATTAAACCCTAGGCACGCCAAGTGGGTCCAATTCCTTCAAGAGTATACTTTTATGCTTAAGCACAAGGCCAGTGTAGAGAATACGTCTGCCGACGAGTTGAGTCGTCGAGTCGCGTTACTCAATTTTAAATGAGTGTCGAAGTCAGAAGGCTAGAGCATGTCAGAGAGGATTATTCTAAGTGCCCAGATTTTGGAGTTGTGTACGCATCGTTGTTAGAGAGTCCATCAAGAGCTAGTAATGAGTATTTGATCTTGTACGGATATTTGTTTAAGAGTGACCGTTTGTGCATACCTCGCACCTCCCTCCGCGATTTTCTTGTTTGAGAGTTACATTCAGGAGGGGTCGCGGGTCATTTTGATCGAGATAAGACCATTGCCCTAGTGGAGGATAGATTCTATTGGCCAAGCCTCAAGCGAGACATGGCCAAAATTATAGGGCAGTATCGTACTTGTCAAGTGGCAAAGCAGAATACGGGGCTATATACACCTTTGCCAGTTCCATTCGCCCCTTGGCAGGACATCAATATGGACTTCGTGCTTAGGCTCCCCAAGGCTATTCGGAAACACGATTCCATATTTGTTCTCCTGGACCGTTTTTCTAAAATGGCCCACCTCATCCCTTGTTCGAAGACCTTTGACGCATCTCATGTTACCAAGTTGTTTTTTAATAAGGTTGTTAAGCTTCATGGGTTACCCAAAACCATAGTGTTTGACCGTGACGTGCAATTCATGAGTAATTTTTAGAAGACACCATGGCATATGATGAGTATTAGGCTCCGATTTTCTTCTGCCTACCACCCTCAGACCGATGGTCAGACTGAGGTGGTCAATAGAAGCCTAGGAAATTTGCTCAGATGTTTAGTGGGGGAGCACACCAGGACGTGGGACACTGCACTACCTATCGCCGAATTTGCATTTAATAGTTCTGTCAATAGATTCACAGGTTTAAGTCCTTTTGAAGTCGTTACTGGTTATAAACCTAGAAAACCTATTGATCTTGTCCCTATATCCCTTCTCCCAAAGGCCATCAGAGTCTGCAGAGTCCTTTGCACATCATATTCATTCATTATATCAAGAAATCCGGCGAAAGATCAATACTAGTAATGAACATTACAAAATTTCTGCAGACCAACATAAACGATTCAAGGAATTCAATGTAGGGGACTTTTGTGATGATCCGCATCAAGCCAGAGCGGTACCCTCAGGGAGCAGTTCGTAAATTACACGCGCGTAGCGCTGGACCATTCAAAATTATAAAACGAAATGATTTTAATGCGTATGTGGTAGACTTTCCACCTTCCATGGGAATTAGTTTCACATTCAATGTGAAAGAACTAGTTGCATTTTAGAGGACCACTGATACATTGTCCAGCCTTTCACCAAACCATCCTGATTCTCTAGACCTTTCCCTTAATCCATGGCCCCTTCCCGACCCATCTTCCCAGCCTCTACCTCCCATACTTACCCTTCCCACACCTAGAGAGGAAATAGAGGATATTCTGGACCATCAGATAGTATCGCCGTTGGACGGCGGCTTTCAAAAGATCCTTGTCAAGTGGAAGTCACACCTAGCTTTAGACAGTATGTGGCTCACTGAGGAAGAGCTTCAAAGACTTGATTCTGACATCTTGGAGCGGTTCAGGAGTTTTGTTTCCCAATGGCGAAACTTTCACAGCCGGGAAGAGTTGATGGGGACATCATGTGCACGTCCCCCACCCTACGCATATAATGAAGGAGGACCCCACTATCAATCTGGATCGACGACGACATCTTTAGAGGGCCTCACAGTCAAGGGTTGTGCTATGGAGCATTGGAGTGGACCCGACCATCATATGGCTTCTACCATCGGATCTCATGATCGTGGCCCACTACCCTAGATGATCTAGGATTTTGAGTTTTGACTATTCTCATTATTAGAAACATCGTGAACGGCTTTGATTGCGTAGATTAGTTATTATTTTATTTACTTCAGCTTTAAGTATTAGTGTGCGCACATGACGCAAGGGTAAAATTGTCTTTTGGGTTTTAGGGTTTTCTTATAAATAAGCAACCCCATGTAGGTATTTTTCAATGAAGTTTATAAAATAAAAATTCTGCGTTTTTCTTCTTCTCTCTTTAGGTTGAAAAATCGAATTGGGTGCGAAACCCTCCCTTCCTCGAAGGGCTAACTACCATGGTGCGAAGCCACAACCATCTCAAATCATCCCCACTTCTTTACACCCCACATCCATCATCTTCTACATCCCTCCCATCTTCAAATTCACTCTTTCTTGTACCCAAGTTCTCTTCTACAACAGATTTTCAAATTCTGGCCCATCAGAGGGGTTGAAACTTCGGCGGAGCACCACGCATAAACCGTGCATCGGATCGACACAAAATTTGGTATGGAAGCAGTCCTACCCTGGCCGATCCTAGCCTAGGAGTCACTTTCCGACTTTGTGGGCCCCGCACACGTGCGGACGAGTGGTCACGCACGTGCGCCCAGGGCCAGTTGTTGTCAACACACATGGCTCATCTTAGGTTCCATCTTTCCTTTATTTCCCTCCTCTTTAGCCTTAAATCCAGGCCCTTAACCCTAGAGAATCCCAAGTCCCAATTATTCCCAACTTTGTAAACCCTAGATTTTCTCCCGAATTGAAACATGGTGAATCTCTTAAATTGGGGAACAATCCTTTGCAAGAATGGATGAATCTTACACTCCTTTGGGCTTATTTGGTTTATAATTTTATTTGATCCAGTCCTAAACTTGTGTAGGCTTGGACCCCCATAGATTCCCCTTTTTGAATATTTGATCATATGTAGGATGTGGAATTTTGTGATTGTTTAAAATTAATATGATCTAAAGCTTGAACTCTTGCATGTCATATACTCATATTTAATTTCATGTCCTACATCATTACTGGAGGAAATTGAGGGCCATGATGCGGTTTATATGTTGATTGAGAAAAAAGCTAGTGATATCACCCATATAAGTAAATCGATGGAAGAACTATTTAATGAATACAAAGATGTATTCTTCGATGAGCTACCTCCGAGAATACCACCAATGAGGGGTATCCAACATTGCATTGACTTGGTGCCAAGGTCAAGTTTACCCAATCGGGTAGCCTACAAAATGATCTCGAAAGAGCATGATGAATTGAAACAACAAGTCACCGAGTTAATAGAAAAAGGATACATTAGGGAGAGTATAAGCCCACGTGGAGTCCTGGTTCTACTAGTTGCTTAAAAGATGACACATGGGGATGTGCATTGATAGCAGGGCCATCAACAAGATCACCATAAGATATTGGTTTCTGATACCCCAATTAGATGACATGTTGAATGTGCTTTGGGGCATGAAAATCTTTTTTGAAGATAAGACCTGCGGAGCGGATACATTAAGTTCAGATCCGAGAAGATTGCATTCAAGACGTGAGATGGGTTGACGAATGGTTGGTGATGTCATTTGGTCCCAAGCACATTCATAAGGGTGATGAACCAGGTGCTACAGCCCTAAGTTGAAAAGTTCGTAGTGGTATATTTTGATGATATCCTAATTTACAGTCCGCATATGCGCACTCGTATGCATCATCTACGGAGTGTGCGTGACACTTTGAGATAGGAGCAATTATGCGCCAAGACCAAAAAAAAAAAAAGTTTGGAGACGGATCAGGTTGTGTTCATTGGCATGTGGCGAGTGTAGATGGCAGTAGTGTGGATCATGTAAGGTATGGGCAGTACAGGAATGGTCCATGCCCAAAACGATACATGATGTATAGAGTTTCCTTGGATTGGCTATTTTCTATTACCGATTCATTAGAAATTTTAGTACATTGGCAGTTCTCTTTAACAAAATGCTTGAAGTAAGAACATTTTGGATGGTCTACAGTGACACAAAAGAGTTTTGAAGCTAAGAAGAAAAAGTTGGCAGAAGTACATGTTTTAGGCTTGCCAAACTTTGATAAGGTGTTCTAGGTATATTGTGACAATCTTAGATTGGCATCAAGGCAATACTCAGCCAAGACAGCCGATACATAGCTTTTCAGTTAGAAGCTAAGTTGTCCCAAGGTACAGTACTCTACATATGATGTGGAGTTCTATGCGATTCTACAAGCTCTCCGTCATTGGAGGGATTACTTGGTGCAACGCAAGCTTGTATTGTTCTTCAATCACGAACCTTTGAAATATTTGAATGGCCAGCATAAATTTAAATGCCAGCAGACAAAGAACTCACCTTCACTCTGAAGCATATGCCAGGCACACACATAATTACGTAGCGGATGCATTGAGTCGCAAGAGGACTTATTAACTATCCTGCAAACCAAGGTGGTTGTTTTAATTGCTTCGTGGATATGAATATCAGCGATTGGAATTTCGGATAGATTTGGGCCAAATTGGAGAGTGGGAAGAAAGGTGAAGATACTCTAAAGGATGTTTTCTCTTTCAAGGCACAAGATTGTGAACCCCGGATTGTTCTTTTCAGGAAAAGTTGTTGGTAGAGATCCATGCAAAGTCATTGTCAGAGAATGAAGGCTAAGATCAAACTCTTGCGGTGATCAAGGACAAGTACTATTGGCCGCAATTCTAAAAAGATGTGGCTAGGTATGTAGAAGATATTGGATATGTTAGACAATTAAGGGGCATGCGCAAAATGCAGGATTATATATGCCATTACCTATTCCTTAGGAACCATGGGTGGACGTAAGCATGGATTTCGTATTGGGGTTGTCTCGTGCGTGGCATGGTAACAATTCTACTTTGTTCCGTGCAGGAAAACCGGCAATGTGTACTAATTGTGAAGTTATATTTTTAGTTAATAATGAAGCTACACATGGTACTTAAAAGTATCACTTCAAAGCGTGATAGCAAGCTCGTCAGTCATTTTTTGTGGACATTATGAAAGCAATTGGGCACTCGTTTATGCTTCAATGGCGCCTATCATCCACAAACTGATCGGCAGTTTGAGCAACTTATTCCGGTATGGGACAAGTCGAAGTAGTGGGACTTAAAATTGCCACACATATAGTTTACATACAATCGAACGAAGAATGGGACTATTCAAAAGGGCCTGTTTTGAGTGGTCTATGGCAGCTGCTAACCCTTTGAACATGAACAGTCTTATACCAATACCAGTATAACTAAGGTGCCCAACTGATGTGGACATCACGCGCACACGCACGAGACCCCTCCCCCGGCACTACGTAAGGAGGAGGGCCCCACCATCGATCTGGATCGATGACGATGTCCAGGGAGGGCCTCTTAGTTAGAGGACTGTGTTTTGGTTCGTTGGAGTGGACCCGATAGTCATGTGAATCCCACCATGGGTTCTCATGATCGTGGCTCACGATTCTAATTAAGCTAGTACTTTGAGTTTTACTTATTATTGTTATTAGGAATATCATGGACAGTTTAGATGGCTTTGATTAGTTGTTATTTTTGATTACTTCGTCTCCAAATAATAGGTTGCGCACATGACGCGAGTTCTGGGGTATAGGGTTTTATTATAAATAAGCACCCCTAGTAGTCTTTTTTTCTCATTGAAGATTAATAAAAAAATTTGCGTTTTTTCTACTCCTCTGAGTTTCTGAGTTGTGGAAATCCAATTGGGTGTGAAACCTTCCCTTCTTCGAAGGGCTGACTACCGTGGTGCGAAGCCACACCTATCCCGATTTGCCCCCACCTTCTACCATCCATATTTCTCCTCTCACATTCATCTATGCTTCAAATCACTCCTCTATTGCTACCGTTTTACTCTTTTCAGCAGATTTCCAGAATCTGGCCACGCAGGAGGGCTGAAACTTTGGCGGAGCACCACGCACAGACCGTGCATCGGATCAGGCTGAAATTTGGGAGTTTTGGGGTCCTCCCCTGGCCGACCAGACTTAAGGAGCTGTTTTCCGGATTCGTGGCCCCCACGCACGTGCAGCCAGGCCCCTGCGCACGTGCGTCAGGTCTGGCCCGCTGTCGACATGCGTGGACTGTAGTCAAGTCCCATCTTTCCTCCCCTTCCTCTCTTACTTAATTTCTCTAACCCTAACCTTAGATTGTCTTAAATTCCAATTTATTTGACCTTTTTCTAATCCTACGATTTCCCGATTTGAAACCTACGAATCCCTTGGATTGGGAAATTATTTTTGTGCATGTGTAGATGAATTTACCCTCCTCTAATTATCGTTTGGTCTATAATTGTAATTGATCCAGCCCTAGCTTGTGTAGGCCTGGGCTTGCATAGATTCCCCTTGATTGAGTGCTTGAGTTTGTGTGGGATATGGAATTTTGCGTAATTGTTTCTGAACTAGTGTGATCTAAAGTCTGAAAATCTTGCACATCATATTTAATTTCCATGTCCTGCATCAAATTTAGTATCAGAGCCCAAGGTTTTTATAGGGGAATGCATTGCATGTTTAGGGCTTAGTTTATTTGTGTCCATCATGCATCAAGTATCATCGTATAAATCTATTTAGAGGTCCATAATTCCTGATATAAGCTGCTGAATTTTCTGCTATCAGAAAATCCCCATACCCCTTTGCTAGATTTTCTGTTGACAGATTCTTTGGGCAGATACGTTGTTGGAAATTGAGTAGTATTGCGTCATTTCCCCCATATAGAGTCTTATAGGAGCATTTAGTCTCATCTAGGCACATATAGTCATATTAGAAGGTCCTTAAGTTGAGTTAGTAGTTGTATGCTCACACACACGGGTCGTGGTTTGGGCTTGCACCCTAAACTAAACATGGAACAATTGCAAGAGTCAATGAACAAGCTGACCCAACAGTTTGAGTCTTTGGGTAAGCGCTTGGAACAACGTATGGACCAACGCTTTGGGCAGTTTAATGTGCGCGTTACTCAACTAGAGACCTCCGCCGGGGCAAACCCCACCATTGAGGAAGATACTCAATCTCAGGCAGGTGATCAGGGGGTTAGACCAAGGAATGGAGGTGGCTAAGGAATTGGTCATGAGCGCGCACCCGTGCACCCACCCCGCGAGAGACATCATGATCAATATGACCAAGATACGCAACTCCTCAAGGGAGTTAGAGTTGATGCCCCTACGTTTGATGGCCACTTGGACCTTAAAGCCTTTTTATGCTGGCTAGCAGATATGGACCACTATTTTGAGTGGTATGACATGTCGGATGCTCATCGAGTCCGATTCGCCAAGATGAAGCTTGTGGGGTAAGCAAAGAGGTTTTGGGCTACTGTAGAGCGAAAGAAAGAAAGAGCGAGAGAGCTCTCAATAGTCCATTGGGGAGAAATGAAAGAAACGCTCAAGGAGAAGTACCTCCCTTTCTCTTATCGCTTACGGTTGATTGAGGAATGGTTACATGAGTGTGGCGGAATACATTGAGAAGTTCGAAAAGTACTTGACCAGGTGTGAAGTTGATGAGGATCCCGTACTCACCCTTGCTCGATTTAAAACGGGCCTCCATTTTGACATTAGGAGAGAATTACTCGCCAAAGACATAGACACTATTGAACAGTTGTATCAAGCAGTGTTAGAGGTTGAGCAATACCTCAAAGCATCTGTGGGAAGGCGGTTTGAGTTTCGTGATTCTGTTGCTAAGGCCAACCCTTCTAGGGCTAAACCTAACACTGGATACCAAAGCAAACCTTTCAGTAATTTTCAGCCCAGGCCCAAGGATGATAAGGGTAAAGAAGTTATCGGGTCTAGCTCACGTAAGAGTGGAGCAACTAGGTGTTTTAGGTGTCAAGGGTTTGGTCACTTTGCCCACCAGTGCAGCACAAGAGAGGGCACCAAGGTGCTCCTTAGTGATGGGTAAATAGAAGTAGTGCCCCCAGAGAGTGACGGTAAAGAGGAAGAATATGAGCCAGTAGAAACCCCTAGTGATGAGGAAGAGGGAGCGCATGAGTCTGCGACCCTGGCAATTGTGCGTTGCGCGTTTGCTCAAGCCAAGAACACTAATGATTGGCGCCGCAACACGATCTTCTATACTTATGCAAAATGTGGAAAAAAGAGCTATAAGATGATCGTGGATAGTGGTAGTTGTGCCAACATGGCATCAACTAGCACTATGAGCCATTTGGGCTTGAAGCTTGAAGCCCATCCTTAACCCTATAGAGTGTCCTGGGTTGATGAAACTTCCATTCTAGTCTCACACCATTATCTTGTTCCTATTCAGTTTGGATCTTATAAAGACACTTTGGTATGATGTTGTTCCCATGGATGTGAGCCATATCATTTTAGATATTGGCTCTATGACAGGGATGTCACCATATTTGGCCGTTCGAATGTGTGTACATTCTGGTTTGAGGGCAAGAAAGTCAACATAAATCC
Source organism: Magnolia sinica (assembly GCF_029962835.1). Taxonomy (NCBI): domain Eukaryota; kingdom Viridiplantae; phylum Streptophyta; class Magnoliopsida; order Magnoliales; family Magnoliaceae; genus Magnolia; species Magnolia sinica. Next base: position 32,425,571 of record NC_080582.1, on the reverse strand, counting down.
ACTTCTACCTAAGAATACTACTGGAAAGGAGTCCACCACGCAAAGTGGTGTGAGCGGCTCAAAAGAATTGAAGGAGTTGAAGTCCAAGTTCAAGTCTCTCGATATTCTAAATGCCAAAGACTTTGAGCGACAAACTAAGGCGGACTCGATGGTATACGCCCTTGTAACTAGGGAAAGTGTGCCAGAGGCTAGTGTGGAGTTACCCACTGAGGCCATTCAGGTAGTGCACGAGTTTCGTAATGTCTTTTCTAATAATCTACCGAATAAGCTTCCCCCTATGAGGGATATACAATATGTCATTGATTTAGTCCCTAGGGCGACTCTACCAAACCTCCTTCATTACAGAATGAACTCAAATGAACTCAAAGGAGCAAGCAGAGTTAAAGAGACAGATTGATGAGCTCCTAGAAAAGGGTTTCATTCGAGAGAGCATGAGCCCATGTACCGTGCCCGCCCTTCTTACACCTAAGAAGGATGGCACATGGAAGATGTGTATTGATAGTAGGGCCATCAACAAAATCACAGTCGAGTATCGGTTTTCCATACAGCGTCTTGATGACATGTTGGATATGATGGTCAATGCTACTATCTTCTCAAAAATTGACCTCAAAAGTGGTTATCACCAAATCCGTGTACGCCCTAGTGATGAATGGAAGACAGCCTTCAAGATGAAGGATGGGCTATACGAGTGGCTAGTTATGCCCTTTGGGTTAACTAATGCCCCAAGCACTTTCATGCGTGTAATGACCCAAGTGTTGAGGCCCTTCATGGGGAAGTTTCTGGTCGTATACTTTGATGATATCTTGATTTATAGCATAACCAAGGAACAACACCTCAACCATTTGAGGCAGGTTTGTGGGATCCTTAGAGCCGAGAAATTGTACACCAACCTAAAGAAGTGTGCGTTTTTGTCTAGTAGTGTTATCTTATTAGGTTTTATTGTGTCAGCTGAGGGCGTATCGGTGGATCCCGAGAAGGTCAAGGTCATCTTCAATTGGCCTGAACCCCGCAATATTCATGAGGTGCACAACTTTCACGACTTAGCCACCTTCTATAAGCGGTTCATTCAACGCTTCAGTTCCATTATGGCTCCCATCACGGATTGCATAAAAAAGGGAGAGTTTCAATGGACAAAGGCAGCCTTGAAGGCCTTCAAGGAGATAAAGCTCAAGACGACCAAGCTCCAGTCACGCGACTTCCAGATTTTTCAAAAGCTTTTGAAGTCGCATGTGACGCGTCAAGAATCGGCACAGGAGGAGTACTTAGTCAGGAAAGGCACTTTGTCACCTTTTTTAGTGAGAAACTGAATGAAGCGAAACAAAAATATTTCACCTATGACAGAGTTCTATGCAGTAGTGCAATCACTGCATCATTGGCGTCATTACCTATTGCCGCAAGAGTTCGTCTTATTCTCAGATCACGAGGCCTTGAGATATCTAAACTCTTAGAAGAAATTAAACCCTTGGCACACCGAGTGGGTTCAATTCCTTCAAGAGTACACTTTTGTACTTAAGCACAAGGCCGGTGTAGAGCATCAGCCTGCCGACGCATTGAGTCGTCGAGTCGCGTTACTCAATTCCATGAGTGTCCAAGTCACGGGCCTCGAGCACATCAAAGAAGATTATTCTGAGTGTCTAGATTTTGGAGTCGTGTACGCATCGTTGTTACAGAGTTCGTTAGGAGCTAGCAGAGAGTACTTGATTTTAGACGGATATTTGTTTAAGAGTGACCGCTTGTGCATACTTCGCACCTCCCTCCGCGATTTTCTTGTCTGGGAATTACATTCAGGAGAGGTCGCGGGTCATTTCGGTCAAGACAAGACCAATGCCCTAGTGGAGGATAGATTTCTTTGGTCAAGCCTCAAGCGAAACGTGGCCAAAATTATAGGGGCAATGTTGTACTTGTCAACTGGCAAAGCAGAAAAAGTAAAATACAGGATTATACACACCTTTGCCAATTCCATTCATCCCTTGGCAGGACATCAATATGGACTTCGTGCTTGGACTCCCCAAGACTATTCGGAAACACAATTCCATATTTGTCGTCGTGGACCGTTTTTCTAAAATGGCCCACTTCATTCATTGTTCTAAGACCTCCGACGCATCCCATGTTGCCAAGCCGTTCTTTAATGAGGTCGTCAAACTGTGGGTTACCAAAAACCATAGTGTCTGACCATGACGTGCGATTTATGAGTTACTTTTAGCACATGATGAATACTAGGCTCCAATTTTCTTCTACCTACCACCCTCAGACCGATGGTCAAGACTGAGGTAGTCAATAGGAGCCTAGGGAGTTTGCTCAGATGTTTAGTGGGGGAGCACATCAGGACGTGGGACACCGTACTACCTATAGCCGATTTTGCGTTGAATAGTTCTGTCAATAGGTCCATAGGTCTAAGTCCTTTTGAAGTCGTTACTGGTTATAAGCCTAGGAAGCCTATTGATCTTGTCCCTATATCACTGTCTCATAGGCCATCAGAGTCTGCAAAGTCCTTTGCACATCACATTCATTCATTGCATCAAGAAATCAGGCAAAAAATCACTACTAGTAATGAACATTACAAATTCTCTGCAGATCAGCATAAACGTTTCAAGGAATTCAATGTAGGGGACTCTGTGATGGTCCGCATTAGGCTCAAGCGGTAACCTCAGGGGATCGTTCGTAAATTACACACGCGTAGCGCTGGAACCTTCAAAATCATAAAACGAAACGGTCTCAATGCGTATGTGGTAGATCTTCCACCTTCCATGGGAATTAGTTTCACATTCAATGTGAAGGATCTAGTTACTTTTCAAGGGACCACTGATACTTTGTCCGGCCCTTCGCCCAACCATCCTAATTCCTCAGACCTGTCCCTTGATCCATGGCCTCTTCCCGACCCTTCTTCCCACCTTCTACCTCCCATACCGACCCTCACACATCCAAAGAGGAAATAAAAGATATTCTAGACAATCAGATAGTATCGACGTTGGACGACGGGTTTTAGAAGTATCTGGTTAAGTGGAAGTCACGCCCAGCTTCAGACAGTACGTGGCTCACTGAGGAGGAGCTTCAAAGACTTGATCCTGATATCTTGGAGCGGTTCAGGAGTTTTGTTTCGCCAGTGGCAAAATCTTCGCAGCTGAGGAGAGTTGATGGGGACATCACGCGCACACGCACGCCCCCCCTACGCACGTACACAAGGAGGGCCCCACCATCTATCTGGATCAATGACGACATCCAGGGAGGGCCTCCTAGTTAGAAGACTGCATTTTGGTTCGTTGGAGTGGACCCGATAGTCATGTGAATCCCACCATGGGTTCTCATGATCGTAGCTCACTATTCTAATTAAGCTAGTACTTTGGGTTTTACTTATTATTATTATTAGGAATATCATGGACGGTTTAGATTGCTTTGATTAGTTGTTATTTTTTATTACTTCGTCTCCAAATAATAGGTTGCGCACATGGCGTGAGTTTTAGGGTATAGGGTCTTATATAAATAGGCACCCCATGTAGTCTTTTTTTCTCATTGAAGATTAATAAAAATTTCTGCGTTTTTTCTACCCCTCTGGGTTTCTGAGTTATGGAAATCCAATTGGGTGTGAAACCCTCCCTTCTTCGAAGGGCTGACTACCGTGGTGCGAAGCCACAACTATCCCGATTCACCCTCACCTTCTATCATCCATATTTCTCCTCTCACAATCATCTACGCTTCAAATCACTCCTCCATTGCTGTCGTTTTACTCTTTTCAGCAGATTTCTAGGATCTAGCCATGCAGGAGGGCTAAAACTTCGGCGGAGCACCACGCACAGCCGTGCATCGGATCAGGCTGAAAATTGGGGGTTTTGGAGTCCTCCCCTGGCCGACAAGACTCAAGGAGCCGTTTTCCGAATTCGTGGCCCCCACGGCCAGACCCCTACGCACGTGCGTCAGGTCTGGCCCACTATCCACATGCGTGGACTACCGTCAAGTCCCATCTTTCCTCCCCTTCCTTCCTCTCTTACTTAATTTCTCTAACCCTAACCCTAAATTGTCTTAAATTCCAATTTATTTGCCCCTTTTTCTAATCCTACGGTTCCCCGATTTGAAACCTATGAATCCCTTGGATTGGAAAATTATTTTTATGCATGTGTGGATGAATTTACCCTCCTCTGATTATCGTTTGGTCTATAATTGTGATTGATTCGGCCCTAGCTTGTGTAGGCCTGAGCTCGCATAGATTCCCCTTGATTGAGTGCTTGAGCTTTTGTGTGGGATATGGAATTTTGCGTAATTGTTTCTGAACTAGTGTGATCTAAAGTCTGAAAATCTTGCACATCATATTTAATTTCCATGTCCTACATCACCAATGATATTGATGAGTTGACGGCACATATTCAACAAGTGCACAAACAAGTTGACAAGCAGATCAAAGTAATGCAAGTTACAAGCAAGCTACAAATAGACGACATCATAAGGTTGTTTTTGAAGAGGGAGATCTAGTGTGGGTACATGCAGAAAGAAAGATTTGTGACGGGCACGTACAAGTTGAAGCAAAAAATAATAATAATAATAACCCATGCAAGAACTTGAAGTGGATTAACAACAACACCTATCGCATTGAGCTACCACATGGAGTGAACACTTCTAATGTGTTCAATGTTGCTTATCTCACGCCATAAAGGGCAGCAGATCATGAATCAAATTCGAGGTCAAGTCTTTCCCGACCCGAGGGGGGATGACAAGGACGTGGACAACCAAATGTTGATGGATCAGGCTGATATGTTTGCTGAGAATTTTTGGATAGATCATAGCATGGAAAGGGGCCTAACAATCTTTCATAATGGCCCAAATCCATAGATCCATGAATGGGCCACCTATTGTGGCACCCATGGTACAATTTTGAGTTCACAAAATGGTCATGTTGTGGCATTTATCTCAAGTTACGAATTTTAACTTATTTTTAGACAAATTTTGGTTTATATTTGCATTTCATATGCCTCAGTTAAATAGATAGGGGCATTTTAGTCTTTTTCCTTTAAATTAATATTATAGGGAAGAGATTATAATATCTAGCTCATAGTTTATGCTTGGTGTAAAGCCATATTAGTGTCAGAGCTTCTCTTTGTTTTCCACCATATAAAACTCAATAAAGAGAATGTCTAGCAATTTTGGGGACATTTTTCTTCTCTACAAGCCTTGGGTATCAACCCTTCTCTAGGGTTTGTGCAAGTGCATGTTCTTCATAAGTGGAGCATGTGACCTAGGCCATCAAACTAGTGAGAGCTTTGATTATTCGCTGGTAATTACATTGATTTTCCTTTCTTTTCATATGGAAGAATCTCTATTCTTAGATTTGGTGTTTTGGTTCTAAGGTTTGATATAGTTGTGTGAGTTGACAAATCTCATTTTTAAGCTACACCATGATGGAATTCTTCTTCTTCTTCTTCTTCTTTTTGGTTTGAAAGATACACTTCAAGATGGAATTCTTCCTATCTGTATTAAACAACCATTCTACTATGCATCATGAATGAAATTTCTACCCTTGTATCTAGAGTCTTCCAATAAGTTTGGAAAGTATCTCACCTTGGCCAATTTTGCTACCACTTCTTCAGACATGAAGTTCTCACAATTGTTGCCATCGATTGTGATCTCCAAAACCCTCCCATGTCCCAAACATCAAATTATAAAAAGATCGTCTTGTGAACGGATGGTGGTTGCCAACATCAAATCTATCTAAAGTAACACACTTCAATGTCCAATTCAAAGCTTTAGATTAAAAGTCACACCAAACTTGGAACTTCTGAATGAATTCACCAACACGAGCACCAGTCCAAAAATTAATCTGACAAGAAATTAGGGAGAAAAACAACAGAAACTTTTTTTCCTGGAATTCACACTATTCAACAGTCATTCACATGAGAGCCTTTACATGTATACATACTTTTCCAAAAAGCAAAGAAACCCATCTAATCCTAATCATTCATTATTGCTAATCCCAACTATCTATTTAAATAACTAAAACATCCCTAAATCCAGTCACAACCATAACTTCTGTAAATCATTTGTAACTCACTCAATTCACTCAAGAACAGCTTGATCTTGGGCTTGTTTGAAAGCTAACCCAATATGCAACAAGGCCAAGTTCATCACACTCGGACGTTGTTTAGTAAATAGAATGTGGCCTGAAAAAGTAAAGGTACCAAGAGATTGTCGCTAAATAATCTATTTTTCTATAAAAACTACAAAATATATAAAATAGTCAAACAGTTTGGACCACATGGTACCACAAAACAATTAAACCATCACGTGAGACCCACTAAGGCACTATTTGACCCTAAACAAGCACCAGAATAACAAATTTATCATTCAAAAATAGTCCAAAAAGAAGCTCTTTAAACTCCAAGAGAATTGTGCCAACTCCTGGGCCAGGGCTGACAAGATCAACATGATAACATTAGTTGAACACGTGATTTGCAGACAAATAGCAAATCATCTACATCATTGTGTTACTTATCCGGATAGTGGCAGGCAATTAGAGTTTTTTCTAAGAAAGATTTCTGCCAAAAAAAAAAATCAAATTATTTATATACGTATGTAAATATGTCAATTTCACAAACTTAAAAATATTTGTAAATTAATTTACTCAATAAGTTGGATAAGTGCATATATAAGCTGAGAGATGAGTTTATCCAGTCTAATGTGGCTATAAGAGACTAGTGTAGGTTAGCAGAGTTGTGGGACAATGCGCAGTTGTTAAAAGGTGACCATTGTTCGAAGTATCCCCGATATTATTGAAATATCCCTGATATTACCTCTATCTCCAGCTCAGCAATACCGATAACACCGGTAGCGATACCGATAACGCTGGTAATATAAAAAATTCCAGGTATTGGTGATGTATCACTAAGCATCACCAATATTTTCAACTATGTAAATTCCAAGCGTTACTTGTATTGCCAATGTATCGATGTAAGACCTGTGACTCCGAAATCTGGTTTGTACACTGGATAGCCATTGACTATAGGTCCACTGGCCTCGAGAATGTTTTGACTTGATCATAATGTTGTTCTGTTATCAAGCAACAAGCCGTATTTCAACCCGATGTCCGAATTTAAGATATAGACTTAAAATTAAACAATTTGGAAATGACAATTATGTCCTTATTTTATCTGGCGGAGCCCCACCATCGAGTTTTCAAAATCCGTTAGGTCCGAGAGCCTAACCGTTGTAACCGTAGTTGAGTTACGGAGTTAATGGCGAAAACAGCATGTCAATAGGACATCCGGAGTGTAAGTTATGCATAGATATGTACATGTATATTTTGAGAAAATATATTCAAATGACCTCGATGTTTTTAAACTCCTTGGAATACGTTAGTTCCAACTACTTAAATAACATTGTTATATTGCTACTATACACTTAAACTTTTCAAAATCATCACAAAACATCCCATAACCCTTTAAAACCAATTTCAAGTCCACACATATGAAAACCCTCTTGCAGGAGTTTATTTTTCAACACTCTTTCTTGGTAAATGTGAAGTTGAGAAGAAGAAGAAGAAGAAAAGGAAATAGAAGCTGAGATTGCAAGTCAATCCTTTGATAGTTCCAGGTGAGTGTATAGATTAGGAGCACGTATGTGTACGTTGATGTTTTCTTCAAAACCCTATCGCTGGAATTTCTGTTTTAAAGTTAAATAATTGCTGGATTTTCTATTTTAGGGTTAGGGTTTCGCTGGATTTTCATTTAAGGTTAGAAGATTGCTGAAATTTCTGTTTTAAAGTTCAATAATTGCTGGATTTTCTGTTTTAGGGTTAGGGTTTCACTGGATTTTCATTTAGGGTTAGAAGATTGCTGAAATTTCTGTTTTAAAGTTCAATAATTGCTGGATTTTCTGTTTTAGGGTTAGGGTTTCGCTGGATTTTCATTTAGGGTTAGAAGATTGCTGAAATTTCTGTTTTAAAGTTCAATAATTGCTGGATTTTCTGTTTTAAGGTTAGGGTTTCGCTGGATTTTCATTTAGGGTTAGTAGATTGCTGGATTTTCTTTGAAAACCCTATAGAAGACTAGCTTTGCTGCTTTAAATTCGTTAGGTTATTGCTGGACTTTCTTAAGGTTATGGCTGATTAGATGAAAGTGGGAGCATGACATGAAACATGCATTTTCACAGAAAGCATGTACATTAGAGGAGCATGACATGAAACATGCGTTTTCACTGCACACACGCACTCACTGGGCTTAGTAGCTCAAGCTTTCCTTTCTATTTTTTTTTTGTTACAGGTGAGAGTAGGGAGTTGCAGGAGTAGAGGCTACAGACTCCAGTTGTCCTTTTTGTTTATACATATCAGTGTATATTTTTTTTTGTAATACCCTGAATATGTACATCAGGTATAGTAAATATGACATGGTTTATGTTTTGTTTTTGCCTTGATGTGTTCAGTTGTACACAATAATATATGCTAAATATGATGAAATTTTGAGACATACATGCTTGTTGTCTTTACTTTCAGAAATCCTCCTTGTGGAGCCCCGCTTATGGGACTTAGGATGTGATAGTTGGAAGTCCCAAAATCGGAGTTCTACGGAGGCTGTCACACTAGATTTAAGGTCGTGACAATCGATATCTCCAATATTTTTTACTATGTAAATTCCAGTTGTCGCTTGTATTATTGATGATATTTTGATAATATTGCCAACGTATCCATATCTCCAAAAATATGTTTATTAAAAAATATCCATTTCAATTTTTTTTGACGGGCATAGTTGTATGCAGTGATCAAATTGTCAACAATATTATCATTAACACAACATGGGCAATATCGAGACTACATTCTTTCATCTCATTTTCAATCGTCGACAATTTCTCAGTGAAATATCGTGTGTTGTCGATATTATGAAATACTGATGGATGTTTGGATGGAAGTTAGGATGGTTGGATGGATAGATGAGATGGTTGGACTGATTTCTTACAACAACACAAGCTTTTAAGCCCCCCATAAAATGGAAACTTATTAGTATGCATTCTTTTTGCAATTTTTTTATTCCTAAATATGCAAATGTGTATTTTAGCTCTCCTGAAGTTTCATTGAAAATTCCCACCGTTTTTACCATGTTTCCCTGCATTTCTGGTTATCAGCGATATCGATAATCTTTCCGTATCCCCGACCAACGAAATTTGTAGCAATACCAATACTTCGAACACTGATGGTGACAGTGGACGCTTGCTTGAGTATAGAGGTTGCAACATTCCAGAGACTATACGAATTAGATCTTGTATGAGAGGACTATTTGCAAGCAATGGAATAATTAGATTGGATTGTATTCTTCTTGCATTTTGCCCACTTTTGGGTGAGTCGAAGACAAATTTTCATGCATGCGAACCCATCAGTCCACACATCTGAAATGCGAACACGAGAGAGAAGTTTCACTCACCAAGAAGTTATCTCACTCTTTAAGATGGACAAGACAAGAGTTTCCCTTCCCATCCATGATCGTCCAACCACATCCTACCTATCCTTGGACCGCTCATGGCCACTGCCCTTGTCTATCCCAACCATTGGATCTAAAGGGTGAAGAAGAACCCCATCGTGGTTGGATCCCAAATACCAACATCCATCACATTTTGGGCTTTGTTTTGTATCCAATTGTTTCCATCCTTGTAGTGGCACACTTTTGGGAGATCCATCAATTGATTATGCTTCCACATGTAGGATTATTAACATAAAGGCCAAAGCATCTCCCAGTAAATAGTTGAGACTAGCAAGAAAAAATTCTGTAATTGTTGTACAAGAAATTATATCATCCCAAAATAGGCAACATGCAATGAAACTAAGCATTCATAACTTCACGTCTTAAATCAACCCTTAAATAGTAATTGAACACGACAACCATTGTAATGAATGAAACATGCGAGTAAGTAAACATCCAAGTGCTACTCATAAATCATAAAAAATTCACGTCTTTAGAAAAAAGAAACAGCCATAGCTAACCAAAAATACAAAGACTAATAAAGAATGAACAAGCATCCAATAATTGTTGACAAATCATAGAAAAGGAAAATTGGGTTTTCCAAGGTGGTAATTCCAGCCTAGAGTCTAGGCTCATCATGTAGGCCCTAGGAACCAGGCCATTGGCCAAAATACCATTAATGCCCTTGGTTTTCACCAACTTAGGGTAGCGAATTTGAAGTGAAAGTCCAGTAGCTGATTTGGAAAGTCTTCTTTTTTTTTTAGAGAGAGATAACTGAATTTTATTAAAAGAACACCAAAAGGCAAGAAAAGAATACACCCCGACTCTAAAACTCAAAAAAGAGGAGAGATTAGCAGAATTAACTTCCTTTACATAAGAAGCCCAACCCAAAACGCTATACTTGACTTTGCAAACAATTCCTCCACCGAGGAGTCCCTATTCTAAAAGCAACGGATATTCCGATCTGCCCAAATAGCCCAAATAGCCCAAAAAATTGCCATAATAACTATTCTCTATACCGATATCCCACTTTTCCCCACTCCACCCCCATGCTAGGCCCATAGAAGACCATCAATGAACTTCCGCATCACCCAAGCAATTAAATAAGGCAAAGAAATGCTTCCACACCTTCCATGGATAAGAGCAATGAATGAACAAATGATCAAATGACTTTGCATCTCCCATACACATCAAACAAATGTTTGGAAGGATAAAGGATCTCTTTTGCAAATTGTCAATAATTATCTCTCTTTCTTCCCACTAGCCAAACAAAGGCTGCAACTCTTGCGGAAGCTCCATAAGACCATAGGAGGAATGGGAATTGAAGAGCAGAAACATGAGGCAGCTCGCATATTAACCTGAAGGAGCAAACAAAAAAATGACCCAACCTATGAGCATCCACCCCCAACAAATCCTCCTCTTGAGATGAAGGAGCAACACTCTTCAACCAGCCCAACAAACCTGCCAGCTCCTCTCTCTCCTCATTCGTCAAATCTCCATGGCAAGGAAGAGGCCACACCACTAAGCTGCCATTGACGGAATAACAGTGATCCACGGTAATGATCATATCCGTAGCAAGGCAAGCCACCCTAGGAAAATCTCCCTGAAGGTGCATGTCCCCACACCAAACATCCAGCCAAAAAACAGATGTTGTTTCTGGCACCGAGTGAAAGAGACATCCCTCTATGAAACATATGCTCTATCAACGCTACTGCTTTCTACAGACTAGAAGCTTGGTATAGGGAGGAGCTCTTCACTCCCCACCCTCCCACCTAAGTATTAAATTTCCTCTCAACAAACTGCCTTCATAATCTCCCCTCTTTCGTACCAAATCTCCAAAGCCACTTCCCAAGAAGTGCCATGTTCATGATTCCCGAATCCTTAATACCAATCTCGCCTTCATTTATTGGCTTGCGGGCCTCCTCCCATTTGGGAAGGAGAAACTTTCATTTTTCCTCAACCAATTTCCACAAGAAGTCTCTTCTCATGTTTTCCAACTTGACAAGCATCGATTTAGGGCATTTAAAGAGTGACATAAAGTATACGGGCATATTAGAGAAGGTTGCTTTAATGAGAGGTAAACGACCTCCCAAAGACAAATAGCAATGTTTCCAGCTCGACAGCTTCCTCTCAATTCTCTCGATGAACTTATACCACAAGTTTTTGACAGCTTCCTTATACATAGAGGCAATCCAAGATACAACGAGGGAAAAGCCCCTCCTTTGCATCCAAAAATAAAAGCCAACCGCGCCAACCCCTCGTTAATCCAAACATATTCCCAGCATTTCTCACTTTTAGCAACATTAATGCTTAGCCCCAAGACCACTTCAAAACACCACGATTTTCCTCAAATTATCCACTGAGGTCAGTCCGCATTGTAAAACAGAAGAGTGTCATTAGCATATTGAAGGTTACTAATTTGCATCCTTGCATATGCCACTCTAAAACCATTGAGTAAACCAGTCTCCTCCCCTTTATGCATCGCCTTACTTAACGCTTCCCAAACCACTAGAGAGATGTATGGAGACAGGGGACCACCCTAACTAATAGGCTAATATCCCTGGACGCCTTAAAAAAAAAAAAAAAAAAAAAAAAAGAAGAAGAAGAAGAAGAAGAAGAAAGAAAGAAAGAAAAAAAAAAACCTCTTTTGGCGAACCATTAACCAATAGGGGAAAAAGGCAAACTGCACACAAGGTCGCATCCAATCCCTCCAATTCGGCCAACTCCCCAATCTCCCAAGCATGTAGACTAAGAACTCCCCAATCTATGTGATAATATGCCTTTTCGATGCCAAGCTTGCATGCTAGCCCATGTTTCCCTTCCCTATGTCTAGAATTAATACATTTACAAGCTATGACGACACTATCCAAAATTTGTCTCTCCACCACAAAAGCCCCCTAGTTCTCAGAAATAATCTTAGAGAGCACTCCCTGAAACCTCAAAGCAAAAAACCTTGGCTAGAATTTTATACGGTCACTCGATTAGACTAATGGGTGTAAAGTCTTTTAACACTTCTGCCCTTCAGTTTTGGGAATGAGAGCTATAAATGATGCCCCAACATCATTAGATAGACAGCTTCACTCGAAGCACTCAGATATAAATGCCATCACATCCCCCTTAACTGCTTGCCAAAATTTCTAAAAGAACATCACTGGTAATCTGTCTCGGCCCGGGGCCTTATCTTTGCACATCGAATCAAGAGAAGACTTAACTTCTTCAGATATTGGATTTTTAAGATACATTGCCTCCTCACTTAATAATTGAAGGAATTCCAAATTATGCACTCATGACCTCCTCCACTGATCGCAGGATAACAAGTTCTTGTAGAAAGAACTATTGACTCACAAATCTCCCCCTTTTACTATGTCCACCCTCCACCACCAAACTGCTAATTTTGTTGCCCTGAGCCCTTACGCTAGCTATGCAATGAAAGAATCGTGTATTCTTGTGACCTTCTTTAAGCCACAATGCTCTTGATCTTTGCCTGCACCTGATTTCCTCCTCTTATGATATAGTTAGAATATTTCAAGTCTAAGGAAGATCCCTTTTGACACTCTTCGGCCGCCAACTAAGCCGCCTTCTCTTTAACATCAAACTCATTAATCTCCTTCAACAAGATATCAAAATCTACCTCCCAAGCACTGAGGACTTCTTTCTTCCGAAAATCTTTTCTTTCAGCAATTTAAGATTTTGGCTTAAACTAAATTCGATAAAACCTTCGACCACAAAAGAAGACCACCAATCAAGATCAACTGCTCAAACCCGTCAACCTCCATCCAAGCTAGCTTGAACCTAAAAGGTTTTGGACCCCAATCCTCCTCCACCTCCAACAAAATGGGACGATGGTCAGAAATAGATCCTGACATGCAAGCAGAAATTTCTCTATACAATCAGCAAACACCAAAAATCTATCCAATTGCAATAAAATATCTTCTTCCAGCTTTCTGTGGGTTTTTTTATCATAGTTTATGGCCTTGCATTTCTGGTCAGCGAAATCAGAATTGCCGGCAGAAATGCCTTACTCTTAGATCTTCAGCCTATTATATACATCCCTTGCTTTACTTAACCAAAGGAACTCCACTCAGGCTTCTCCTCAAAACTACGAATATCGAAAATTTACCAACATCGCTGTCTTCCTTACTCCGAAACTCTAAACTCCAGGCCGCAATTATAACCCCCCACAGAGCCCACAACATCCAAAGCTAACCATTCTTTGTTTTTAACCCCCCCAAACTGAATCAAGAGTACCTATGTCCATAGATTGTAGCTTCGTTTCCTGCAGCGCAATAACGCCCGCCTCTGATTTTTTGCACATCTTTCAAAAATGGGCTCTTTTGATCTTAAGCCCAATCCTCTAGCATTCCATGAGTGAACTATCATTGATCACCCACTTTGAAACCTCTTACCCTCTTTCTCCCACTGGCCTTACCTGCAGGGTTATAATTAATTGAACATTCCAAACTAAGGAGTTCCCTCCACCCTCTGGGAGACTTCTTAGCCTTAGCCACCTGAAACTCTTGTTGCCATCGAGCTCCCATTCCTCGAACGAACTGAAGAAGAGCATATGCATCCTCGTCTCGAGTCCCGAAGATAACCCCAACAAGCCTCTAACTCTTTTCAACACATCTTTAGACCAGAATATCTTTAATTGTGCTAGATTAAATTCTCATTATTGTAACTTGGGTTTCTTTACCCTCAAATTTCAGTCATAAATTGTTATGCAGCTTTAGGGAAGTACTTTTTTGAAAAGATACTTTAGGGAAGTACTTAGGCATATACTATAAGAAAAAACCATCTTCTGTAGACTATAAAGACAAGGGGAACTGCTTTTTTACGAGTACGCAGAATTTATTGACGAACAAATAGAAGTATATAATAGAGGGAATCTCCAACCACAAGAGGATGAAGGCGAAATCCCTTTTTAGCAAGACTGCCCACTGGAATGTCATCTTCGTACACACTTGAGATAAGGATACCGAGAAGGTCCCACTATAAAGACAAGGGGAGCTGCTTTTTTTTTAAGAGTAAGCAGAATTTATTGACGAACAAATAGAAGTATATAATAGAGAGAATCTCCAACCACAAGAGGTTGAAGGCGAAATCCCTTTTTAGCTAGACTGCCCACTGCAATGTCATCTTTGTACACACTTGAGATAAGGATACCAAGAAGGTCCCATTATCTCTCCAACTTCCTCCACCTAAAGATAAAATCGTTAAGGTTAGGCCTCATCAGAACTCATGCATCTCATCACAGTAGCTGAGTCTACTTCAATAATAGTCAATGGAGCGTGAAGGCGCCTCAGCTCCCACATTCCCTGCCAAATGGCCCTATGCCTCACTAGAATCAATTATACCAACAGGACCAGCATAAGCTCTACAGATAATGAGGTAATTGTCTACAATAGTTCCTCCTATCCTAGCCATCCCGAGATTGCATTTTCCACCTTGAATGACTCCAAGCCAACCCCTTCATGGCGAATCATGGAAAGTTGGGAACACCACTGAAGTCCACAACAAGAGACATTGAATTTAGGCACCTAGTTTCTTCTTACATTGCTCATAGATTTATTCCCGAAAGCCTGCCCAATTATTCACAAGGGGAAGCATATTGTTGCAGCGGGCATTGAATTTAGGCACCTAGTTTCTTCTTACATTGCTTGGGATTAGAATGCAAACCCACCCAAACTCTTACTGCATGTAGCGAAAGTGCAGTCCTTGGGGGTAATTTGGATGCCTGTAAAGTCCTTGTAGTTGTAAAGGGTTTACAGCATGGTATGTTGTAATGGCCATTATGTAACAGTAGCAGTGGCAACCGTTGCGTATTACGGGGTCGTAACGGCCATTATGTGACAGTAACGGTGGCAATCATTACGCATTACACGGTTGTAACAGCCATAACAGAAAAAACCCATAACAATCCGTTTCAGGGCCCATACAGATTTTCTTCAAAAAAAGGTCGCAACGGCCGTAACGTAAGGGTAACTATGGTGGCTATTATGACCACCGTTACCGTTACGGAATACATTGATTTAGAGGTAATCTGTTTACAAAGGGCATTTGGATGCTTGTAATCACCTGTAGTCTCTTTGCAGGTTCTCTTCCAAAGAAAAAGGGGGTCTTAACAGCCATTATGGCCAGTATCACAACACTAACGGTGGTGGCCATAACAGCCACTGTTACCATTACGAAATACCTTAGTTTACAGGTAATCTGTTTACAAGGGGTGTTTGGATGCCGAAATCACCTGTAATCTCTTTACAGGCTTGACTTCATAGGAAAGAGGACCTTGTTTAAAGTTGAAGCCTGGAAAAGGGCTGTGTTTCACATTACCTGTAATGTCATCAGAACCCAGCGATTGAAATTTTCAAATCTCTATTTAAGGACCTGTTTGTTTAACCAATTTTCATGGTAACACAATGTAAATAAGTCATCATTACTATTTAACAGTGTTTGTTTAAACAAGTATTACGGCACATAAATTGAGGGTTAAATGCTAATGTAATAGGAGATAAGTAAAGGAAATTGTAATCATTACAATTTTACATTATAAAATTGTCATCTTTACAATTTTACCTGGATAAAACAAACATGTAAGCAATGCCATCATTGCAATCAAATGCAGCTAATGTTACCAGACAACTAAAGCAATTTGTAATCATTGCCCATTTCCTTTACTGATATAATTGGTGAAACAAACAGGCCTTAAAGAGATGTGCATCTCCTCTCTCTTACCAAAAAGGCCTTCGCCAGCCATCGGTGACTGCCATACCCACAGATCATGGTTTTTTTTTTCCTTGCTTGGAGCGGTGCTGGAAAAGGGTTCACCCCCTTTTCCGATTACAAGGAAAGAGGAAAGGGTACAGTACCCTTTGCTAGTGTAAAGAAAATGGTGCACACGCACTGTTTGCAAGGTCCATCGTGATTTGTGTAGACCTTCCAATCTGTTTATTGTCAGGCCCCTTTTTCTATCCTTAGGTCTCAAAAATCAGGCCGATCTCAAAATCAAGTGGGCCACACCAATAATCTGGACAATTTTAATGGTGGGTGTACCCGTCATAACTGTTCCTTGTGGTGTGCCATACCTGACCATTAGAATGGCCTACTTTTCTGCATCCCTAATCATCCTAGTCAGTTGCACCATCTGACTGGATTAGATGACATATACAGTTCACAGTGAGCCTACAAATAATCATATTTTTAATGGTGAGCCCATCCCAACCATTGCTTTTTGTGTGGCCCACCTAATCCTTGGAATGGCCTTTTTTTAGAGTCCAATCAGCCTAGTCATAACCCTAATCTAACTGGATTGGATGCCATATACAGTCCACAATGGGCCCACAAATAAGCAGAATTGGTGATTGTCCCCATCCCAACCATTACTTGTCTTGTGGCCCACCTCATCCTTGGAATGTTATGATGCTTGACATGCAAACACTTAGAAATTGGACACATGGCATGGATTAACTCAAATAAAACCAACTAGATTGTGCACCCCATTGTTGCTTGATCGTGGACACTTGTAAGTGGGAATAGGATTGTTGGATATTTATCATTTTTAAGCATCCAATAAATGTTCACAAATCAGATAGATAATCAAATAAGCTTAATTTCTAGTTCATGATACATCTAACTGGTTATACCATAATTTCAACAGTTTAATCTGACTTCTTGTATGCTACATTTGCAATTTCTAAGATGTCATTAGGGGCTTCTTTGTTTTTCCAATTACAAAGGTAAATTGCTAGAAATAGGTAATGATTACTTACTCCCATAATAGTGTGGTGACATCACCTACATTTGACTGCAATTATGAGTTTGCTAACATTGTTTGTTTTACCTAGACATCACTATAAAAATGGTAGTTTTATAATATAAAAAATGTAATGATTACAATTTACTTTACCTATTTCCTTTACATGTGTACTTGACTCTCAATTTATGAGCCATAATCTTTGTTCAAACAAACACCGTCATAATGATGGCTTATTTACTTTCCATTACCAAAAATTGGAAAATGAAACACACCCTAGAGGACTTTGGCACACTAAATGATGGAAATTGAGCTCACTACTCACCCAAAGTGCTCTTTTTTTCTTTCTTTTTTTGGTTGGGGGAAACCTAGAATAGGCCTACAAATTGAATGGCTCTAGTGTCCTCCATCCAAACAGTTTAATTTTTGGACTATCAACCCAACTACTATTGGAATTGCCAAAATGAATGATTTCAAACAAGTCCATGTATGCTCCCCCTATCATATAATATGGAATTATGACCATTGCAAATCGAACTGTTGGATATTTTTAATATTTAACCATTCAATAAATGCCCCCTTGTCATATAATATGGAAATATGACCATTGTATAACTTATAACTATATTTTGATTTTTAAGCATTCATTTAATTTCACTCTTCCAACATCAACAATACTATTTGTGGCATGGACTGCTCTGTTTCGAAAATATCCAACATTTCAAATGAGGACTGAGTAAAATATTGAATTTAATATTTTATCCACAATAGTCACAGCTGGTTCAGCAATGATTTCTTTTAGTATAAGGATAACTATTTGGTAGAGGAATCACAACAACAGCGAAATTTAACAGGCAGGTAGTCTGCGGATGCAATTATTAATGGTCCGAGGTCAACATGCTACGATTACACTTGTACGAATGAAACTTTCTTTCACCTGCGAGAGATTTTTGAAGAGAAATCTAACCCAGGAGGCACATTTGTGGTGTCTCTAGAAGAAGAATTAGTATTTTTCTACATATAATTAGCCATCACATGAAGAATTGTGTTTTGCAGCACCATTTCAGCCGTTCAGGTAAAACATCACTTCAACAAAGTACTTAACAGAATCATCACACTACATCATGACTATTTGAAACAATCCGGGAATGGAGTGACTCTTAAAATAATGAACAATAGAAGGTTTTCCCCATATTTTCACCAGTAGATCTTTTCTATTTTATATCTATGTTATCCAAAAAATAATAATAAAATATCTTACAGGATTTAATTCTATTTTAGGGTTGTGTTGGAGCCATAAATGGCACACAAATTCCAGTAATGGTCCCTTTAAAAGAGCTAGGCAAGTGACATAATTGAATGGTATTCATCACCCAGAATGTATTGTCAAATCACTCTTTCATTTTAAAATTCCAATACTTTCTTGTGGGGTGGGAAGGGTCTGCGGCGGATCAACAGTTACTAGCAAATGCACTAGGATGAAGAAACAAGTTTATTGCCCTAAAAGGTATGACTATTAACTCACCTACACCAATGCATAATAATTAACTAATAAACATTTAGATATCATTTGATGTATAATAATTAACTAATTAACATTTAAATATCATTTGATGACATATATTCCATACTCCTCGTAGGGAAATACTACTTAGTTGATGTTGGTTTTTCAAACATGCCTAGTTTCCTAGCACCATTTCGTGGAGTTTAGTATCAGCTCAAGGAATTTAGCAAGGTTGTTAGTCTAAAGATAGGAAGGAGTTGTTTAATCATCGGCATTCATCATTACAGAATGCTACATAACATGCCTTTGAAATGTTGAAAGCACAATTTCTTATATATTAAAGACAACCACGGCCTATCCATTAGAAAAACAAGTGAAGTTAGTCGTTGCATGTTGTATCTTAATTCTTACATAATCATCTTATGAATGAGAATTCCAAACCCTGATTTAGAAATAATAGATGAAAGTAACAAGGAGGTAGATGAAGGTGACCACGAGGAAGATATCTGTAGTGAAGAGGAGATATAAGGTGTCAAAGAAGGGTAAAGTGATCCTAGTTTAGAGAGTTGCAAGAGTTAGGAAGGAGAGACTATTCTATTTTGCGAGCCAACTATGGAAGAAGGAAGGTTGTGGAGGTAGGTTAGTGCTAGTAACCATGGCACCCAGGATAGGGGATGGTAGACTACGGAATCATCTCGGTATAAGGTTCTAAGCTAGTGGAAAGCTATTTATTTAGTGGCCCCTAAATTAATGGAAGAAATTTCCTTCTCGGTTGGAAATGTGAGACTCGTTCGGTTCTAGAGGATTATCAATGCGGTGGGAGACCTCCTTGCGAGGAGTTCCTGGTGCTAGCCCATCTCACCCCGAAGAGGAACTTTACAGTGGATCGGTTTCTCCTTAATAGGCAGAGTGGTGGTGTGATCTCCTCCTTGTTGTAGGGTTCTTAGGGACGACTAAGTGGATTTCTTAAGCCTTTTCGACAGACTGAAAAGCACAGAGCCTATGGTGGGGAAACGCAACGCTCTTGTTTGAAATGTTCATAGGTCAAGCAAGTTTTTAGTGCGTTCCTTCTACAAGATGGTCAGGAAACATAGCCGGAGTGCTTATGAGTCGTAATTACTTCTTTTAGCACTATAGTGCTCCCCCTAAGGTGGTCGTATTTGTTTGGTTCGTTGATAGGAAGAAGGTGCTTACTGTCAACAATCTCATTAAAAGAGCTATGATCATCCCCAACATATGCATCATGTGCATGTGTGATGCCGAGTCGGTCAATCATCCATTCATTCATTGTTAGTTTGCTAGGAAGGTTTCGGAAAGCTTCTTCTAATGAGGACATCGGACCATCATATAGGGTCTATCAGAGGAGGGCTCGGATAGCAGTCCCAATTTCATTATGGCCGGATGACAACTATATGGGGCCCAGCGGGCCACTTTGAAGACCCCATATGTATGGATCATTCATCTAGATGCCCCCATATTGGAAAGATGCATGTGGGTTGATATTATAGGAGCATTCGACCGTTAGATTGCGACTGTAGGCCCATCTGACTATCAGATCACCATTCATGGGCCATCGAACTGCCGGTCCACTCAGATTGTGGACCATGTGGCTCCCAAGTTGTAGGCGTTTTTTTTTTTTTTTTACATTATTTTGGACATGATTGATGGATTAGATTAGGATTTGGTGATTTAGATTCATTAATTTTGAGTTTACACATTTTTTAGTACTAAGGGCATTATTATAAATTTTACGGGCGGGGGGGGGTCCACATCCTAGCCCATTGATTTGAAGAAAAAAAAAAAAACTCTTTCTTTTCTCTCTTCCTCCTTGCACGAGCTTTGCAGGTGAAGATCTAGACTCTCCAGGGATTGGAGAGGATGTGCGAAGCCTCGAGGGTTGTCCTCATCTATCCCTTCTTTTTCTTCAAAGGTAAGTCCCAATCTCTCTCTTTTTCATTCTCTTCCTATTCAAACCCTAAACCCCATACCCTTTCTCTATTTCTTCATATTTTCTTCTCCTTAATCATCCAAATACCCAACCTATCCAAAACCCTAAGCCATGCACCCTCTCCCGTGGTTGTACACACGTGCACACGCACGCACGCATGGGCGTGCAGACAGCCACTTCCCCGTTTCTTTTTGCTTTGTTTCTTCTATAAAACCCTAACTCTAACACACTATTCTATCACTCTTGAAACTCTGACCCTAATCTTCCCCTAAACCCTAACCCCAGGTTTCTAGCCCCAAATTGTGTCTAACACGTGAAATCAAAAATCTAGTTGAGCGTTGGGACCATCCTATGCTAGAACGGGATTCCCACATCTCGTAAGGACCATTCTTTCATAGTTTTATATTGATTATACATGGGATGATAATTTTGGTTAGAACCCGATGTAGAGCGGGTCGCGAACACTTTCATGTCCAAGATGGACCAAAGAAGGCCTGATCGAAGGCGGAAGTGATCAGGACCGTCAAAACCCTAAAGCAGGCGTATCTCGCAAACCAAAATGAGTTATTCGACATATCATATATGATTTTGGGGTAGGAGAAGCTACTTTACCCACCGAACCCCACTACGCCAAATTGCCCATGGGATTGATAGTCGAAACTCCATTTTAATTTCGTTTTTACTATTTATAGTAAGTTTTAGTTCGATCATAACTCTTGATCCTTTGAGCTTTAGGAGTCGTGCCCAACATGAAAAGGGCTTAGAAATGTTAGGAGAATAACAAGGTTAGGCCAAATTGGACACTTACTATTTTTGGACGAAGACCAAGAATTCTAGTAGAAATCATGACCGTCTACAAATAATAAGTTTACTATTTATAGTAAGTCATGTTTTTTAGGGAGTTTGAGTTGGAGTTTGATTCTCAAACTTCTTCATAGGTTTGATATAACTATTTAAAGGATTGTAAATTCGTTTTTTTATCATCAATCAATTTATTTCTATTTTTCTATCTCTTCTCATGGATTCGTGGAATCTTTGTGAGGAGTCCAGAGAAGCTTCGTGGATTCAAAGTAATTATCCCCTTGAGGAAGATGGTGATCGACCACATCACCTCCATCCCTGTGTTAGTTGGTATCAGAACGAGGACTCCCCTCGGGCCGATGGCAAATAACGAAGGAATTGACCAAAATCTCGTGGACAGCAATCCAGAGATTCGTTATCTTTTGGAAAGAATGGAAGCTTTCCACCGGGAGAGTCAGTTGACCATGGCGGGTTGCAGGCAACACTCAACCGACTTGCGAATACGCTAATTCCGCCCCGAGCCCAAAGCGATGCTTAGCTGCACGTGGTTACTGTATGGCACAACCTAGATTTCCGTAGGGCACTACCAGTGGTGAATTGTAGGGCTACCCCAGATGAGTCAAGTAACAGCAACGAGGACATCGATGACGGTTTTGCCAGACGACCAGTCCATAGAGGCGATCGACTAGATCTTGCTGAAAGAGACTATCGAGGTAAGGCCAAACTTCCCTGTTTTGAAGGTTTATTATGTATAGAAGATTTCCTCGACTGGTTAGCCTAAGTAGAACGATATTTTGATTACATGGACGTACTGGAACATAAAAATGTGAAATCGATAGCGTTCAAATTAAAATCCAATGCCTCTGCATGGTAGGAGCAATTACAACTCTCACGTGCCCGACAAAACAAGGTGTCCATCCGATCATGGCCACGAATGAAATGCCTTCTTCGATCACGATTCCTCCCTAGTGATTGCGAGCAAATATTGTTCCAAAAATATCAAAATTGCCGACAGGGTAATTGAACCGTCACAGTTACACTGAAGAATTCCAGCAGTTAGCAACATGGAATGACCTGTCAGAAACCGAATCGCAGAAGGTAGCACGATTTATAGGTGGGTTACGATCGACGATTCAGGACCGAGTTTAGATGCACCCGGTCAGGACCGTGGATGAAGTGGTTCAGTTGGCAGGTAGAGCAGAAACGCAACTTGCAAGAGTCCCTACTCGGCCTTATCCTCAACTCGACCCCCCATGACGAGTCCCATGCAGGATTCAGTGCTGGCATGAGGAAAAGAACTAGCAGGAGGACATTCTCAACCTCCTGCAACCGCAAACCGTGACACAGGGAGCGACCCGTCTAAGCCTCAATGTGTAGCACCCACAACAGCGGGCCCAAGTAAGATTCCAAATCCTTATGGTCAGCCAAGGCCGGATACTTGTTACCATCGTGGCCAACCGAGCCACTTATCAAACACCTAACATGAACGCCCCGCAGCCCACTTGATCATTAACGAAGGGGGCACTGAAGGTGATGCAGCGGAAGAAGACCCTGGATTTTATGAAGATGAACAAGCCACTGAGGAATGAGCTGGTGACGAATAATGGTTAGCCAAGGATCATGGTAAATCCTTAGTCGTGAGGCGATTATTGTACACCCCGCGGAAGGAGATGCATCCACAGTGGCACAATATATTCCGTACGCGGTGTACCGTCAACAACAAGGTCTGTGATGTAATCATAGACAGTGGTAATAGCGAGAACATCATCTCGAAGGTGATGGTGGACAAGTTATGGCTACCTACGACAAAGCATCATTCGCCTCACTCGATTGGCTGGATAAAAAGCTAAACGAGACCAAGGTAATCGAACAATGTACTATCTCATTTTCAATTGGTAAAAATTATAAGGATCAAGTACTATTTAACGTGGTCGACATGGAAGCATGCCATATGTTACTCGGTCGACCATGGCAATCGGATCGTGATGCGACCCACCAGGGGCAAAACAATGTGTACGTCTTCGTCAAGGACGCTCGAAAAATGGTCATTAGCCCTATGGTACTAGAGAACTACCCTGAAGCTTCCAAAGTAGAGAGGAGTTCCCTCCTGACCATTCGGGATTTCATGGAGGAACAAAGGAAACCGGCGAGGTATATGTTGTGTTAGTAAAGGGCGGGGAATTAGTCCTTAAACATTCCTCCAAGTTTAAAGTCGTTGCTGAATGAATTCAAACAAATTTGGCCCAATGACCTCCCCAATGGATTGCCTCCCATGCTAGATATTCAGCACTATATCGACTTTGTCCCTGTGTTCAGTTTACCCAAAAATCATCACTATCGGATGAGTCCGAAGGAGTGCGATACTCTGCAAGAGCAAGTGGAGGAATTGATCCGTAAGGGTCTAATCCAAGAAAGCATGGGCCCATGCACCATACCGGCCCTATTAACTCTAAAGAAAGATGGGAGTTGTCGCATATATGTCGATAGCCGGGCGATCAATAAGATTACCATAAAATACAGATTTCCTATACCACGGCTAGACGATATATTGGATATGCTTGAGGGTGAGAAATTATTTTCTAAATTGGATTTAAAGAACAGCTACCATCATATTCGAATACGGCAGGGTGATGAGTGGAAGACAGCTTTTAAGACTAAGGGTTATATGAATGGTTGGTCATGCCCTTCGGTCTTTCGAACACGCCTGATACATTCATGAGGTTGATGAACCAAATTTTAAAACCATTCATTAGGCATTTCGTAGTAGTCTACTTCGATGACATTCTGATATACAATCAAGACAAAGCAAAGCCATATGGAACATCCCAAGCAGGTCCTTCAAGTGCTCACCGAAAACAAATTGTATCTCAATCTTAAAAAATGTAGCTTTTTGATCGATAGCCTGTTATTTTTAGGCTTTGTCGTGACATCCGCAAGCATCCAGGTGGACGACGAAAAGGTGAAAGCCATTAGGGAATGGCGAGTTCCAACAAATATCTACGAAGTACAGAGTTTTCACGTATTAGCGACATTCTATCGTCGGTTCATGAAAATTTTTAGCACCATTATGTCACCAATAACGGATTGCATGAAGGGGTCGTTTCAGTGGACTGACGAAGCTGACAGGAGATTTGCTGAAATCAAGCACAGATTGTCCACAACCTCGGTTCTTGTACTTCCCAGCTTCGACAAACTGTTTGAGGTCGAATGTGATGCTTCATATGTCGGAATTGGGAGAGTTTTATCTCAAAAAATAGGCCGGTAGCCTTCTATAGTGAAAAGCTTAGCAATGCACGCAAAAAGTGGTCAACCTACAACCTTAATTTGTACGCAGTGGTCCAGGCACTGCGGTATTGGCGACATTACTTAATTCAGAGGGAGTTCATCCTTTACACAGACCATCAAGCTCTCAAATTCATGTATAGTAAGGCTAACGTGAACCGTGTGCATGATACATGGGTTGCGTTTTTGCAGAAATTCACATTCTTTCTGAAGCACAAGTCAAGGCAGCAAAACAAGGTGGTTGATGCACTTAGCTCTCGTGCTTCACTACTTGTTACAATGAGCAATGAGGTAGTTGGCTTCGACTGTCTCAAGGAGCTGTATGCCAAGGACGAGGACTTCAAAGATGCATGGATGAGGTGTCAAGAGGGTCATCTCAGTGACTTACATATGCAAAACGGTTTCTTCTTCAAATGGAATCGACTGTGCGTCCCCAAAGTTCTCTAAGGGAGAAGATTATTCAAGAGCTACATGGCCTTAGTGGACACCTTAGGCGACACAAGTCGCGAGCTCTTGTCGAGCGATATTACCAACCGCAATTGGTACGTGACGTGGGTAAAGTAGAGCAAAGCTATCATGTTTGTCAGACCTCCAAGGGACAGTCTCAGAATACGGGCCCTTACACCCTGTTACATGTGCCTAATGGCCCTTGGGAGGATTTATCTATGGACTTCGTGCTTAGTCTCCCATGAACACAACGCAGCATGGATTCAGTATTCGTGGTGGTAGATTGTTTCTCGAAGATGGTGCACTTTATCCCATGCAAGAAGACCATCGATGCAACACACGTGGCGAATCTATTCTTCAAAGAGGTCGTGCGGCTACACAGGGTTCTCAAGACCATTACTTCAAACTGTGATACGAAGTTCATTAGCCACTTCTGGCAAACTTTATGGAATCGGTACACAACTTCAGTTCAGCAATGCCTACCACCCACAGACCGATGGGCAAACCGAAGTTGTGAATCGCACGTTGGGAAACCTTTTTCGATGTATTTCAGGTGAAAAACCAAAGCAGTGGGATTTAGCTTTGTCTTAAGTGGAGTTTGCATTCAACAAAATGGTAAACCACTCGACAGGGAAGTCCCCATTTCAGATTGTTTATGGTTGAGTGACCCGCCACACACTTGACTTAGTCTCTTTGCCCAAGCTCTCGGGCATGAGTATTGCAGCAGAAGATATCGCGGACCGAATCGTGGGCATTCATGCAGATGTGCAAGCCAAGTTGCATGCCTCGAACGACAAGTACAAGGAGCAAGCTGACAAGCATCGACGACAAAAGGTGTTTGAGGTGGGCGACCATGTTATGGTCCATTTACGCAAGGAGAGATTTTCAACCGAGACCTACAACAAGTTGAAGAATAAGAAGATTGGACCGGTACCGATCCTCCAAAAGATCAATGACAACACTTACGTCGTTAATCTTCCAGATGAAATAGAGATCTCGCGCACTTTCAACATCGCAGACCTAACCGGGTATCATGAACCGAAGCGGGATGAGAACTCGAAGACGAGTTCTTTTAGATTGGAGGGGACTGATGTAGAGCGGGTCGCGGACACTTTCATGTCCAAAATGGACCAGAGAAGGACCGATCAAAGGTGAAAGTGATCAGGACCGTCAGAACTCTAAAGCAGACGTATCTCGCAAACCAGAATGAGTTATTCGACACACCATATATGATTTTGGGGTAAGAGAAGCTACTGTAGCCACCCAACCCCACTACGTCAGGTTACCCACGCCGAATTTGCGAGATTCCATCAAATCGACGGTCGAAACTCCATTTTAATTTCGTTTTGACTATTTATAGTAAGTTTTAGTTCGATCATAACTCTTGATCCTTTAAGCTTTAGGAGTCGTGCCCAACATGAAAAGGGCTTTAAAAAATTAGGAGAATAACATGGTTAGGACAAATTGGACACTTACACTTTTTGGCCGAAAACCAGGAAGTCTAGTAGAAATCACAACCGTCTATAAATAGTAAGTTTACTATTTATAGTAAGTCACGTTTTTTAGGGAGTTTGAGTTGGAGTTTGATTCTGAAACTTGTTCCTAGGTTTGATATCACTATTTAAAGGATTGTAAATTCATTTTTTTATCATCAATCAATTTATTTCGAATTTATTAGAATTTATTTCTATTTTTCTATCTCTCCTCGTGGATTCAAGGAATCTCTGTGAGAAGTCCAGAGAAGCTCCGTGGATTTGGAGTAATTATCCCCTTGAGGAAGACGATGATTGAACTCATCACGTCCATCCCTGCGTCAGAACCTTACTAGTTAAACTTGAATTTTCCAATTTGTGGTAGAGTACATGTTCTTTAATGCTTAATTTAATTGTATTAATCTGGAAATTGATCTCATTTATCACTTTAGCTTAGACAACCTTCATCCTGCATCATCTTCTCTCTTCTCCATATGCTTTAGGTTGTGCCAGAATCTTTTAAGGCATTCATTGTTACGTGGCATAGGGGGGTCAGAAAGGAAGGAAAGGCAGTTTGGAGAATGGTTTTGATGGCGGTTCTTTGGGCCATTTGGGGAGAGTGGAATAGCCAATGCTTTGATATTAGGAGCAATTCCATGGATGGGGTTGTTAGAAAGGCTATCGTCTCGATAGCTTTTTAGACTTTCGACCTTAAGGAGTAAATGGTTGTAATGTCTTGCCTTCTTTGGGGTTATAATCTCCCGTCTTAGTTTTGCGAAGTCGGGTTTTCTCAATAAAATTTTGTTAATTCTCAAAAAGGCTGGGAAGGAGAGACAAAGATGGATAGCATTTAGATTAAACATCGCAAAAGCAATAGGGGATCATCGAAAATCTAGATAATGTGCCGATTGATTATATTCCCAAAACTTTTTCATTATGCATGTGAACATTAACTGCATTATACAGAATGATTGTATTTAGAATATTAATACATTGTTCTCTTTAGGAATGTCTCAATATTTGAAAACAAATGTTATCTTATCTTGCTTGGAAATGATTCTTTTCTCATACCTTATCTTGCTTGCAAACATTAAAATCTCTAGGAATGTCTCAACATTCAAGGCAAGCATAGTCAAAAGTAGTCATAACATAAACTCCATTTATGGAAAAATGCATACCTAACCTACCAATCGAGCAAGTGCTTTGCGGGAAAAGGTCCGACCATGGCTTTAAGGACCTTATGATGAATGTAATAGCAAAGGTAGTCAAAGAGACGTTTCGTGTCCTTGTGGATGCAGACACTGCCTAGGTATGCCAAAAGGGTTATGTAATGGTGGCCACTATTAATGCATTATGAGGTCGTAACAACCGTGATCTCCCGCTTGTGAATGATCCAAGGTTCAATACCTGGTTGTGTTACCTTCCAAAAAAAACAGTCGTTATGAAAAAAAACAACAGCCCGTAATGGACCCATAATGAGCGTAACAGCCCTGTAATGGTCCATTATTGGGCTGAAACAGTATTTATTTTTCAAAAAGAAAAAAAAAAGCCGTGATGGTCATTACATCCTATATCGTAATGGTAACAGTGGCAACTATTACAGCCATTGTTACCATTACGAAATACAATAGACACTGCAAAAACCACTCACACACTTTGTGGAAAAAAATCAACCTCAATAGGACTACATTAAATAAAAGTGGTTTTGGTTAGGATGATGAACACAAATGCATGAATGTATAAGCAGCGGTTTGTGATGAATTTATCGAGGTTAGTTAAACTCTTTTTTAGCATTAAACTTCTTTCATAGAAAGCCTATGAAAAGTATATAATATCTAAACTCTTTTTCACAATCAAACCATGAGACCTAAAATATAAATAACAAGTCATTCCCTCTACAAGGAGATGGAGACTATATGTGGAGATGACGGTGCCACAGGAAACACATCAGGCGATGCTGGAAAAACTATAGAAGATGAGACCCAACCACATCGCAGGATGTCAAATGCAGGTGTGATGCAAAGATTGGATTGCCTTTGTGATACAATTAACATATACACCGACAGAGAATCAGACTAGCAAAAATGTGTGGGAGTGTAAAATCTCACAACAATCACTGACCATCATGCAAGATAGCCAAATTTATCCAGTCTCTTTCTTAAAATTCATCCTAAGCTTAAAGATATGTGACCAAACAAGAACATTTCATTATGTACACTTATTTGATTAATTTAAAATGTTTTTATTTGAAAAATTATATTTAAACATTTTTTTATTATTAATTTTCTAGTATTTTATGTCCAATTGTTTATACTCAGTCGTTTCTACACATAAAGGGACATTTGGAATAGCTGGCCCACCGTCCACCTGATACTTTGTTTAGCCTAAGGATCAACCCAAGGCTTTATCACGATGTGTTCAACACAATGGTCCGTCTTACATCAAACTCTTTTATGTTATTTGAAAATTTTCTGAGAGTTTTACCTCTCCAAGCTCTATTTGGTATGAATATCCACTTCCTAACCAATAAACACTTACACAGGTTACCCAAACGTAGAAAACTATTTCCCTATAAACACTTTATAGCTTAAAGCTATGATAGGCTGTAAACACTTTACACCTAAAGAGAGTTTCAGGTGTACAGTGAGAAGAACTTAAAACTTTACAGGCATCCAACCAAACCCTCAGGAAATTATAATGTAATTCCATTGCCTTCTCTTAAACATTTGTGATCCCTCAATTGACAAATTAGGAGACATAATAATTCTACTTACAAAATCAAAGTGATCCTTTCATATTTCCTAAAGATTAAGGGTGTGTTTGGCTGCACTATTTGCTAGGATCACAATTACTATTACAGTAAACTGGAAAAGGCCAACTTGTTTTTCCCTTCCTGAACATCTGTGTTGAGGGTCTCGGCTCCAAATTGCAACTGTGTCAATCAAAACTTGGAGTTGAAACAAACGCAGCCCTCATTATGAATACTACGAAAAATCATTCACTCTTGTCATCTCCTCTTAATTCTACTCAAATGTTCGCAATTCAATCTACTTGTGTATCCAAACAGAATCTTTATTTAAAATGAAAAAAAAATAAAAAGATTCAAATCAGGATCAAATGCTTACGTCTTAGACAATGCATCAAAAATGTTCTGGGCTTCACTCGTTACTCCTACGCCAATCCTCTCAGCCTCCATCTCTGCTTGCCTACAATCAATCAAACCAACAACTGTCAAAAATGGTAAAAACTACACACATTTCTAAAATATAATAATAAAAAGAAGAAGAAGAAAAAGAAAAAATTGGGATTATACGCAATACTACCGTATGGCCGACTCCTCTCTCGACTGGAGAGTGGTGAGGTCGAGGAAGCATCTCTTGAAATCGAGGGGATCTTCTTCTGCTTGGCCCAAGAAAGAGACCTCCTTGATGTATGTCGCCTTCAGGAGACGGACGTTCCGGCGGGGTCCGGTCGTTTTCGTGCCCTCTTGTGGCCTCTCTCCATCCATCCGATTGTTATGGAAATCTCTATTTTTTCTTCCTCTCTTTTCATTTTTTTCATCAATGAAAGAAATCGCAAAAGAAAATGCATGAAAGAAAGCTTCTGAAAAGGATATGAATAACCAGAATGTTGGAAGGCCTGTCGAAGGTGATGATATGCCCTTCGATCTCGTCTCCTAAGCTCGTTTTTACGTTGATGTGGCAGCCCACTGCGAATTCGTCGCCAATGGCTTCCATTGAAGTCAGCTGTCTGCTGCTGCTACAGATTCAACGAAGACGAAGGGCTACAGAACCAGCTTTTGTTACTAGAGGCAGGCTCTCAGCTCTTAAACGGCCTCGGAAAAAGATCTGTGCGACCCATGATGTATGTGTTTTATCCAGGCCGTCCGTTCATTTTATTAGAGTATGATCACGAAAATGAGGCAGATCCAAATCTCGGATGGATCTCACCATACGAAATAGTGGTGATTGAACGCCCACCGTTAAAATTTTCTTGGGGGCTACAAAAGTTTTAGAAGAAGCTGATGCTTGTGTTTTCCCTGCATCTAAGTGTGTGTGACCTGTCACAAGGTTTGGATGGCCAATAAACATTACAGTCGATCACCACTTCTTCCTGTAGTGTGGTCCACCTGAGATTTGGATCTGCCTCATTTTTGGGCTCATGCTCTAAAGTGATCTGAAAAAATGGATGTACGGCGTGGATAAAATACGTACATTATGGTGGCTCACAAAACCTTTCTAGCACCAAACCGTACCGAGGTGTGTGCTACGGTATCCAATCCCTGTCCGCAGGGTTGTCAGTGGGCCGGACTCAGGCCTAAAAAATCAGAACTTTAAAAGTGAGGCCCGAAGGCCCGGCCCGAAATAGTTCAAAACCGGGCTGACCACTCAGGCCCGGCCTATTGACTGCCCTATGAGTCCGTTTTCGGCGGCGCGTGAACACCGAACCTACCTACCATTCTGTTCGATAATTTCAATTTTTTTTCCTATTTTTTATTTTCAAATAGCCTTAATTAATCTGGGTGGATGAGGCAGGTGAGGGGGGATAATAGCTCAGTGGGTGAGGCCTGACTGTGGGACCTACCTTTTGTATGTGTTGTATATCCATGCCATCTATCCATTTTGCCGGATCATTTTAGGGCATAATCCAAACAATGAGGTAAATTCAAGTCTCAAGTGGACCACACAGTATAAATCGAATTCCCGCCATTAATAACTTCTAGGGAACCAAAAGAGTTTGAATCAAGCTGTTATTTGCATTTTACCTTCATCCAAGTCTATATGACATTATCAATAGGTTGGATGGCAAATAAGCATTGCAGTGGGCCTTATAAAGTTTTTAACGATAGCCATCAAATTACCATTATTTTCCTTTAAAGTGGTCCATTTTAGATCTACTTCATTTTTTTGAACATGCCTTAAATGAGCTAATAAAACAAATAAACAACCTAGATATACAATACATGCATCGAGGTGGATCATGGTCCCCACCTCACTTACAAAGCAATTAACCTGCCTCACCAAATTTGTCAACCCCCAAGCCACACCACATGGTTCATGGGTATTTTTATTTGGTGATGCATTATTTCTTTAAAGTTGAATACTAGGGTTTCTACATGAGGGATGGAAGTGGATTTCACATGCACATCTGCCCTAACATCTGAGCTATCACTTTTGGATTCTCATTGATGAGATTCGAATACCATAGCAAGCAAGGTGACCACCTCCGAAGTGGACTTTTTTCTCCGGCTTCCCATTTTCACAATTAGGTGACCTTGATGGACGGATAGGATTGCGTATAGGCACCATTGTCTACTTTTTATTTCCCATGTTGTACCGCTTACAATAAGCCTCGGCATTGATGGGTGATTCCCAACAAATGTTTAAGATTGAAAGATCTTATTAATGGCTTGAAATATAGCACTTAAAAAACAGAGGATGACATGTGTAACTTAGTTGATAAAGGGGCCAGAAATTATGGTCAGAGAACTTTCTTCTGGGTATCATCCACCATTATGGTGTGGGCCATCGTATAAATGGTTTTGATTATCACAAACTTGATCCCAAATCCAACGGTCAGTGTACTTTGAATGGGAACCTAATTGCCATCAGCATCTTAACTAAGCAAATGGTTACCGAATCACTCTCACTACGTCTTCACCTAGGACCTATTTGGTGGACAGATAAAAGCAAGTTCTTCTCATCTCGTTTAATTATAATACACCATCTCATTTCATTTTTTCATAATAAACTATTTATAATTGTTGGTTATTCAAGTTAATTTAGTTCTTTCTAAAAATAATTACAACATATAATACACAATTATGATTAACTAAAATAAGATAAATTAATTTTAAACGTATGCCAAATACACGATGTCATTTTATTTTATCATAATAAACTATTCGTAATTGTTGGTTATTCAAGTTATTTTAATTATTGTTAAAAATAAATATTGTTAATTGATGTCTTAAATTTATACACCAACAAGTCTGTCGATGACAGCTTAATGCCATCGAAGGCTGATCGACACCATCGGAAATATCTGAAAATTTTACAATTGGTTGCTAGACATTTTAGGTGTCATGCTCAATGTCATTGAAAGGAATTCAATACAATGGACGAGCCATCGATGACATCAAAGTGCCATCAAGAAAATCCAGAAAATACATGTTTAGCTGCTGGAACGTTTTGTCTTTAGTTTGATGCCATTGAAGTAACATCGAAGGTGCCATCGAACGATCATACAGAGTTAAGTAGAATTGCATAAATGCAGAATTTGTTTCCTATTTCGATAGTGATTGGCATAGAGGCTATATGTGTGTGTGTACACGCACGCGCGTGTGTGTGTAATTGGGAATAGGGGGTATCCAAGAGTTTTCTAATTCATTCATAGGGTTTCAATGGTGCAGCTTTAGTGATTTGAGGCTTGTTCGAATCGGGTAATCTCTCTCTTGTAACTTTTTGCTCTCATAATTTATACCTATCTCTTTTTGCCATGGTTTTTTTCTAAAAGGATTTTTCCACGTTATATTCAAAGTCTTTGTGATTGGGCTTGATTGTGCTATTGGAATACTTTACTTGATTCATCTCTATATGCTTCCACAGTCCCTCAACAAGTGATATCAGAGAAAAATGTTGGGGTGCAAATTGAATCTGAGAGCATAGTATCAATGTCTTCTACTCTTAAGTTCGATGTTGAGAAATATTTCGAGAAAAATAATTTCGAATTATAGAATGTCAAGATAACTGGTCTCCTAATTCAACAAGGATTGAATGATGCACTCCTTGAAAAGCGGCTGGAATCTATGACTGGTGATGAATAGAACAAGATGGATAAGAAAATGAGAACCTCTATCCAATTGTGCCTAACGGATGAGGTTATCTACACTGTTATGAGAGAAAAAATTACAACAAGGACGTGTGCAAAATTGAAGGACATATACACGAAGAAATCTCTTGAGAATCACATGTACTTGAAACTTCAATTGTTCAATCTGAAGATGGCAGAGGAAGCTGATGTTAAGGCCCACATTAGTAATTTTAAAAAGATTATTTGCAAATTGTTGGATGTAGGGGAAACGATGAAAGATGAAGATCAGGCATGCATCTGTTGAACTCTCTCCCGACTTTGTGCGAGTCATTCAAGGACTCGTTGTATACCGATAGATCAACCATTAACGTCAATACTATTATCTCAGCCCTTTAAGGAAAGGCGATGAGAAAGAAAAGCGGTGACGTAGGGTACTTTTACGAATGCATTGTGACGCAGGGATGAACGTGATAAGGATAACTACTCCGAATCCACGGAGCTTCTCTGGACTCCTCATAAAGACTTCTTGAATCCACGAGGAAAGAAAGCAAAAAATAGAAAATAAATTCTAAGAAATTCGAAATTGATTAATTAATGTCTAAAAATGAGTTCACAACCCTTTAAATAGGGGTACCAAGCAATGGGAAAGAAATTAGAATCAAACTACAACTAAAACTCCTAGAATCCGCGACTTACTATAAATAGTAAACTTACTATTTATAGACGGTCGTGATGTCTACTAGTGCGCAAGGTTTTCAGCTAAAAATAATAAGTGTCCTATTTGGCTTCACCAAACCGTTCCCTAATTATTCTAAGCTCTTTTCACGTTGGACGCAACTCCTAAAGCCCGACGGATGAAGAGTTATAATCAAACTAAAACTTACTATTTATAGTAAAAATGAAATTAAAGCAAGGAAATGACCGTCGATCCAGAGATTTTTCGCAATTCCGGGCTGCGTAACCCGGCGTAGCGGGGTTGGTTGGCTAAAGTAGCTCGTTCTACCCCAAAATCATATATTTTACATCAGGTAACTCATTCCGAATTGCGAGATATGCCCGATCTAAGGTCCGACGGTCCGGATCACTTCTGTCGTCGACCGAGCCTTTTCTGATCCATCTTGGCTATGAAACTGTCCGCGACCCACTCTACATTAGTCCCCTCTACTTCAAAAGAACTCGTCCTTGAGTTCTCATCCTGCGCTGGTTCATGATACTCAGTCAGGTCCGCAACGTTGAAAGTCCGTGAGATCGCCATGTCATCTAGAAGATCAACAACATAAGCATTGTTATTAATCTTTCGAATGATTGGGACGGGTTCAATCTTCTTATTTTTCAACTTGTTGTACGTCCCGGTCAGAAATCTCTCTTTACGCAGATGGACCATAATGCGGTCGCCCGCCTCGAACACTTTTTGTCGCCGATGCTTGTCCGCTTGTTCCTTATACTTCTCGTTCGAAACATGTAGCTTGGTCTGCACTTTCGCATGGATGCCCATGATCCTGTCTGTCATATTTCTGCTGTAATGCTCGTGCTTGGGTGCTTGGGCAGAGGGACCAAGTCAAGCGTGTAGCGAGGCACTCATCCATAGATAATCTAGAACGGTGATTTCTCTGTCGAGCGGTTCACCATATTGTTGAATGCAAACTCTGCTTGAGATAAGGCCAAATCTCATTACTTTGGTTTTTCTCCTGAAATACAGCGAAGAAGGTTTCTCAACGTTCGATTCACAACTTCGGTCTGCCCATCAGTTTGTGAGTGATAAGCACAGCTGAATTGAAGTCGTGCATCGAATCGAGTCCACAAAGTCCGTCAAAAGTGGCTAATGAGCTTCGTGTCACGATCAGAAGTAATGGTCATGGGGACCCCGTGTAGCCGTATGACCTCCCTGAAGAATAAATTCGCCACGTGTGTTGTATCGAGGGTTTTCTTACATGGGATAAAGTGTGTCATCTTATAAAAATGATCTACCACCACGAACACCAAATCCATACCACGTTGTGTTTGTGGGAGACCAAACACGAAATCCATTGATAAATCCTCCCAAGGACTGTCAAGCACAGGTAACAGGGTATAGAGGCCCGTATTCTGAGATTGCCCCTTGGAGGTTTTACAAACATGACAATGTTGTACGGCTTTTCCCACATCACGTACTAATTGCGGCTAATAATACCGATCTTCCACAAGAGCTCGAGTCTTGTCTCGCCCAAGGTGTTCATCGAGGCCACCTCCATGTAGCTCCTGAATAATCTGCTCCCTCAAAGAACTTTAGGGATGCACAATCGATTCCCTTTGAAGAGAAAATTGTCCTGTATATGAAGGTCACTGGGGTGACCTTCTTGACACTTCACTCAAGAATCTTTGAAGTTCTCATCCTTGGCATACAACTCCTTGAAACAGTCGAAGCCGACCACCTTGTTGCTCATCGTAACAAGTAGTGATGCACAACAGCTAAGTGCATCAGCTACCTTGTTCTGCTACCCTGACTTATGCTTCAGAACAATCGTAAATGCCTGTAAAAACGCAACCCATCTAGCATGCATACGATTTATGTTAGTCTGACTATTAATAAACTTTAATGCTTGATGGTTAGCGTACAGAACAAATTCTCTTTGAATCAGATAATGCCGCCAATGTCGCAGCGCCTGAACAAATGCGTACAACTCAAGCTCATAAGTCGATCACTTCTTTCGAGCTTCGTTGAGCTTCTAACTGTAGAAGGCTACCGGCCTGCCTTGCTGTGATAATACTCCACCAATTCCGACGTATGAAGCGTCACACTCAACCTTAAACAAATTGTCGAAATTAGGAAGTACCAAGACCGGTGTTGTAGACAAACGATGCTTGATCTCATGAAAGCTCTTGTCAGCTTTATCGGTCCACTGGAACGGTCCTTTTTTCATGCAATCTGTTATAGGTGCGACTATGGTACTAAAATCTCACACAAATCGACAATAGAAGGTCGTCAACCCATGAAAACTCCTCATCTTATGAATGTTTGTCGGGATCGGCCATTCCCTAATAGTTCGCACCTTTTCATCGTCCACACGAATGCCTGTGGACGTTACAAGAAGCAACAGGCTGTCAGTTAAAAAACTACACTTCTTCAAATTGAGGTACAACTTGTTAATTTGTGGGACCTACAGCACTTACCTGAGATGTTTTCTATGCTCTGCCTCATCCTGGCTATATATCAATATATATCAAAATATACTGCCACAAATCGGCCAATGAACGGTTTTAGAACTTGATTCATTAGACGCATAAAAGTACTTGGTACGTTCGATAGGCCGAAGGGCATGACCAGCCACTCATACAACCCTTCCTTGGTCTTGAATGCCATTTTTCACTCATCACCGGGTCGGATACAAATCTGATGATACTCGCTCCTTAGATCTAGTTTAGATAACACCTTGGCCCCTTCTAGCATATCGAGCATGTCATCCAACCATGGTGTTGGGAACTGATACTTGATAGTAATTTTGTTGATTGCCCGATAATCAACACACATGCGTCAGCTTCCATCTTTTTTTTAGCATTAATAATGCTGGTATGGCACATGGGCTCATGCTCTCTCTCAAGAGACCCTTACGAATCAATTCCTCCACTTGCCCCTGAAGTATCTCACACTCATTTAGACTCATCTGATAATGAGGGCGGTTGGGCAGGCTAGCCCTAGGGACAAGGTCTATGTGATGTTGGATGTCCCTTATGGAGGACAATCCATCAGGTAGATCCTCAGGTCAGACTTCTTTGAATTCGTTTAGCAATAGTCTTAAACTTGGAGGGATGTTTGAGGGTTCCTCTTTCTCGCACTTCACCACTACGGCGTATACCTCGCCGGTTTCCTTAGATTCCTCCATAAATTCTCAAATGGTCAGGAGGGAACTCCCCTCTACTTTAGAAGCTTCAGTGTGGTTCTCTGGTGTCATAGGGGCAAGGATTATTTTTTGACTATCTTTGACGAATATGTAGACATTATCTCGTCCCCGATGGGTCGTATCACAGTCCGACTGCCAGGGTCAACCGAGTAGCATATGACAAGCTTCTATGTCGACCACGTCACAAAGTATTTGATCCTTATAATTTTTGTCAATTGAAAATGAGATAGTGCATTGTTTAGTTACCTTGGTCTCATTCACCTTTTTTATCCAGCCAATTGAATATAGGAAAGGATGCTTCGTCGTTGGTAACTGTAACTTGTCCACCATCACTCTTGAGACGATGTTCTCGCTATTACCATTGTCAATGATTACATCACAGACCTTTCCGTTGACAGTGCACCGAGTACGAAATATATTGTGTCGCTATGTATGTAATTCCTTTTGTGGGGCATACAGTAATCGCCTTACAACTAGAAATTCCCCATGATCCTCGCCCATCACTTCATCGCCACCTGTTATTTTTTCAGAGATTTGTTCACGTTCATCAAAGTCATGGTCTTCTTTTGTGGCTTCATCTTTTGCAGCTTCATCTTCAGTGCCCTTTTCATTTATAGTCAAGTGTGCCGCGGGACGTTGATGACAAGTGTTTGATAAGGTTGGCCACAGCGGTAACAATTGTTCGACCTTAGCTGAGCATAAGGATTTGGAATCCTACTCGGACCCGCTGTTGTGGGTGCTGCACATTGAGGTCTGAATGAGCCGCTCCCCGTATCACGGTTTGCAATTGTAGGAGGTTAAGGACGTTCTCCTACTGGATCTTTTCCTCGTGTCAGCACTGGATCCTGCGTGGGACCTGTCATGGGGGGTCGAG
Organism: Magnolia sinica; assembly: GCF_029962835.1. Lineage (NCBI taxonomy): Eukaryota > Viridiplantae > Streptophyta > Magnoliopsida > Magnoliales > Magnoliaceae > Magnolia > Magnolia sinica. The sequence continues at coordinate 32,387,371 of NC_080582.1, read as the reverse complement.
TTGAAGGATATGGACGAGCAGGAGCTCTTGCAAGTTGTGTTTCTGCCCTACCCACCAATTGAACTACTTCATCTACGGTCTTGACTGGGTACATCTGAACTCGGTCCTGAATTGTCGGCCACAACCCACCTATAAATCGTGACACCTTCTTTGACTCAGATTCTGACAGATCGTTTCCTGTAGCCAACCGTTAAAATTCTCAAGTGTAATTTGTGACGATTCGATTTCCTTGTCGGCAATTTTGATATTGCTGGAATAATATCTGCTCATAGTCACTGGGGAGAAATTGTAATCGAAGAAGACGTCTCATCCGTGGCCATGATGAGATGGCCGCCTTGTTCGGCTGGACTCGTGAGAGTTGTAATTGTTCCCACAATGCAGAAGCACCAAATTTTAATTTAAACGCTACCAATTTTACCCTTTTATGATCTGACACGTCCATATAATCAAAATATCTCTCTACTTCGGCTAGCCAATCAAGAAAATCTTCTATACGTAATAAATCGTTAAAACTAAGAAGTTCAGCCTTACCTCGATAGTCTCTTTTAGCACGATCTAGATGATCACCTCCATGGATTGGTTGTCGGGCAAAACCCTTATTAAGGTCCCCGTCGCTAGAACTTGAATCATCTGGTGTAGCCCTACGGTTTGCCACTGGTAGTGCTCTACAAAAATTGGGGTTACATCGTACAGCAACCATGGGTGGTGGAGCCACTATGGGTGGTGGAGCAACCAAAGGTGGTAGAGTACCACCTAGGGCTCGGGGCGGAAGTAGTGCATCCGCAAGATGGTCGAAAGTTGCCTGCAGCCCTTGCATGGTCGACTGACTCTCCCGATGGAAAGCTTTCATTCTTTCCGAAAGATAACGAATCCTTGGATCACCGTCCACAAGATTTTGATTCATACCTTCGTTATTTGCCATCGGCCCGAGGGGAATTCTCTCTTTGATACCAATTGATGCAGGGATAAACGTGATGAGGATAACTACTCCGAATCTACGGAGCTTCTCTGGACTCCTCACAGAGACTTCTCGAATCCACGAGGAAAGAAAGCAGAAAATAGAAAATAAATTCTAAGAAATTTGAAATTGATTAATTGATGTCTAAAAACTAGTTCACAACCCTTTAAATAGGGGTACCAAGCAATGGGAAATAAATCAGAATCAAACTACAACTAAAACTCCTAGAATCCGCGACTTACTATAAATAGTAAACTTACTATTTATAGACGGTCGTGATGTCTATTAGTGTGCAAGGTTTTCGGCCAAAAATAGTAAGTGTCCTATTTGGCTTCACCAAACCGTTCCCTAATTATTCTAGGCTCTTTTCATGTTGGACGCAATTCCTAAAGCCCGACGGATGAAGAGTTATAATCAAACTAAAACTTACTATTTATAGTAAAAATAAAATTAAAGCAGGGAAACGACCATCGATCCAGAGGTTTTTCGCAATTTCGGGTTACGTAACCCAGCATAGCAGGGTTGGCTGGCTAAAGTAGCTCGTTCTACCCCAAAATCATATATTTTACGTCAGGTAACTCATTCCGGATTGCGAGATACGCCCGATCTAAGGTCCGACGGTCCGAATCACTTCTGTCGTCGACCGGGCCTTTTTCTGATCCATCTTGGCCATGAAACTATTTGCGACCTACTCTACATCACATTGGTTACGAGAGGATGAAATTATGAGCAAGACAGTGGATCTTTTCAATCGATGTTCAAATCTAAGGGCAAAGGAAAGTTGAAGTGCTGGAACTATGGGATGTCTGGGCACATGAAGAATGATTATACAAATCCTAAGGTAATGAAAGAGAACTCAGAGGCTTCTTCTAGAGAGGCCAATACTACGGAATATGATGAAGGCATGAGTGGTTATGATAGGTTGTCAGTATCCATGGTTGGACACTTATATGATATCATAAGGACGAGTGGATTTTGGATAATAGGGCATTATATCACATGACTCATCATTAGAGTTAATTCATCAGTTACAGAGAGTGTGATGGTGGCCAGGTATTTATGGATAATAATAATGCTTGTAATGTGATAGGTGTTGAATCGGTGCGCATTAAGATGTTTGATGGCGTGAAACGTACCTTGATCGAGGTAAGACACATTCATGATATGTGAAAGAGCTTGATATCTCTTGGAGCACTCGTGTAACGCCCCAGATTTTAAAACACAAGTGTACAACTCGTTTTCCAAAGAACCCGAGTATTAACTAAACATGTATGTAACAATTTTTAATAATCAGAGTGCGAGTAAAATAAACCAAGCATGGTGAACCGTCTCATAGCAAAATGTGTCAAGATCCTAATCCACTCAACTGGGGACTTTTAGTACAAAATCAAAGATTCAAATGTTCCAATGATAAAACAAGAAAAGAAGTAGACTAGCAAACTACTGGTTGAACCCATAATATTCCGCCACCTCCTGGTGGGGCTCCTCTTCATAGAAGTCTTCTCCCAATCATGCATGGTCCGCCTCCGAGTCCACCCCACAAGTGCCCTCATCTAGGCCTGCATTATCTGTACAGTTATATATTCAAATGATGAGTGGCCAGCTCAGTGGGAACTCTCCTCAAGATTACACACTATTGCATTAGTTAAGCATAGTTTTGAATAATAAAACATACAAAACAGTTCTTGATGCAATCTTGTTTAAGTGCATTGATGCGTGAATGCGCATCAACTAGGGATGCACATCCAGTTGGCCAAGTGAATGGATCTTTCAAACAGTCAGTCCATTCATACAAGAGAATGGGCCTTTCAAACAGTCAGCTCATTCAATTTATAAGGTAGTAGGTCTTTCAAGCAGTCGGCTCACTTAAGCAATGAATGGACCTTTCAAACAGTCAGCTCATTCATGCCTGGGCTGGGCCTTTCAAACAGTCAGTTCATCCTTGGTAAGAGAATGGACCTTTCAAACAGTCAGTCCATTCAAAATGTAAGTGTCATGGATGCATGATTAATCCCAGTCATTATTATTCTAATTTGCAAACAACTAATTTAGGAAAGCTTAAATGTCACAATGGGGGGGGGGGGGGCTTGTCATCACATGGTCATTCCAATTAAACTCACCAATGCAAGTAACCAACAGGTTGGGGGTCCATTATGATCACCACCAGTCAAGTTACATCCCAAGTCTGGATGTACGTGTATAAGTGGGGTTTTCCCACAAATAAATGTAATGGTTCAAATTTCACAAGCATGTAATTCATAACCATTCCTTAATCATGAATTGATATACCACATATAGATGTTTACACAAAATACGTATTGGGCATGAAATTAAATTCAATAACCAACGCAAATAATTTAAAAACAAGGTTATAATTTAGAGTTGAACAAACACTTAAGCTAGCATGGAAGAGGAAAGCTTAAGGGGAAGAATCCTCACCTCTCAAGTCAGATTCCCTTGTATAGTTTTTCTTTTAGAGTAATGGAAGTTCCCTCGAATGGTTGAGACAGTCCCCTATTCAATGTCACTTGATTGAACACCTAGTATCATTCTTAATATGAGGGACTAAGAATTTGAGATCAATAACTCAGTTGATAGGAATTGCAACAACTCATTTACTTACAAGTTTGGTTCAGCTTGTTTTATCTTGACTCATGGATCCAACCCGATGGACTTGATCTCCTAGCTATCTAGGCCTGGTTCAACTTGGATTTTTCTTTCATCCAGTGACAAGGAGGCCCAGGACAGGTCTAACTTGAGTTCATTAGGCCAACACTTTATCAGTGTTCATCTCAAGAGTAGGGAAAAACTTTGAGTTACCGACTCAGTGGCTGGATGGCCTGCTAGATCCAAAAATAGCTAAATAACTCAGTTCTACACCGAGTCACCAAGCCATCTATTTTGAGTAATAGTTGAGATGATAATTTTTTATTTTTTTTAAAGAGAGAGAATGGGTTTACCTAACTAGTTGTGGTCGTGGATAACTCGCCACTGGTTCATGCAACCCAAGTCATTTCAGACTTGGTCCGTGCTCAGCCCGAGAGTCTCGCAATCTACCCTTTTGATCAGGGACATGAGTAGTAGGACGGTGAGACTGCACACTTTGAACTGGGTCTAAAATTAGGGACTTAACTTCTTTCCTTAACCACTAGTTTGACAACACTTGCCATCACCAACCTTATCGGAACTTGCTCCCAGGATGACCTCACAGAGTCAGAACTCAGTCCGAACTCGAGCAGCCACGACCTGATCCGACTCACATAGCTGGATTCGACAGCGAGTCAAGCAATGACTTAGTGCAAGTCAGTGTGGTGCGGCAACCACTACAAGTAGCAGCTATCTCTTCTTTTTGCTAGAACCCAGCATAACATGAGCAAAGCCCAACTCGGACCATGACACAGTTTAGCTTCAAACAAGGAAGATGATGATGTGGGTGGCAATGGTGGATCCTTACTCCACACGTTTTCCTTCAAACCAAACTTGTCGGATGTTGTGTATAGATATAAAGCTTGGAGAAGAGGAAAATCAGGGGTTGCTTGGCATTTTCCTGGTGGGTTCGAGGGGCAAAGGAAACGACACTTTCTTCCTTTCGGCTGCAGAAATGGCGGTGAGAATGGGATGTTGCTCGACCCCCCCTTCTTTATAGCTCACCCTACTTCTCGAGAGTCGTCAGATGGAAACCCAACGGTTAGGATTTGATCCTTTTTGAAACCACCTTCATACATAGTCGGTAGGGTTGAAACCGGCCGTGGTTTTCCTGCCTTGTTTTAGAAGAAAACTCTAGGTCGAAGGGTTAGGATTGCTCCACATCCTACGACTGAGATGGAGGGAGAGAGATGCACAAGGATCTCCAGCGTGGGGGCAGCAAAGCGGAATTTCCGTTTTTGGAAAGACCCACTACACGCCACCCCCTTGCACTATGTGCATGCACATGTGCATGGATGCGTACGGACAACGTGGGGTTGGTTGGACGAGGGTGCCCTACCTGATGGATGGTTCGAATCAGCTCAAGGTGGCCCTCCTTGATCATGGTGGTTTAGTTTTGGAGAGGTTGAAAGCACACCTCCATTCGCACTTCAGATTACTTGTGGACGATGTTAGTGTAAACATGGGCACACCACTGTGCGGAACTTATCATGGTTGGGTCGAAGACAACCCCCCTGAACGATGGATGATCTGGATTGCCAATCGGACCTTTGATGGTGGGCTATGACCGTTGCATCGGTCGGTTTTGTTTCAACTGTCATGGCGGGAGAATGGGAGAAAATCCTCATTTATCGGGTAGTTGTCGGGTCAGCACTGTTTAACCATGCTGGCGGGTCTGGTGCACTCCACCTTGGTGTACACACATGGCGAGTGCGGGGCCCATGTGGATGATTTGTGAAATCCACTCTGTCCATGATGCTCCGTGGGCTCAACTAGTTCATCCCACCGGAGATGAGGCATATCCGAAGCTTAGGTGGGCCATTCTCCTATATTTTAGATTTTTACGTATGGAATTCCATCGATCTGATAGTCATATCTCTCCACCTTTGAACATCAATGGTTAAAAGGGTCCTAAGGCTATTTAAGTGGGTTTTAACAGTATATTCAGTTACCAGAAGCTGGGATAAGGGTGTTCAATTAGTGAGCTATGAACTTGAGTGTTGTAGGCCCGATAACGGTGGATCTAGCAAATTGGTATTTTGAGATGATTTAAGGTCATGACCTTCCATAGTTGTTGAGTGTCAAATATTTCATATTCTCCCTTATTTATATCTTAGTTTTATGAACATGATACTACTTAATGCTATGCATGTTTATGTTGCAAGGTGAATCCAAGAGCTTGGATTGAAAAAAATGCTAAAAGCATGTATTTAGTGTTCAAGAATCACCAAGACAAATGATGGATCTTAGGAGACCAAGTATAAAGAATTCACATGTTAAAGATCCAAGGAAACCAAGTACAAAGGATGGAGAAAGGACTTGAAAGATTTCAAGATCCATAGCAGAAAAACAGACAGGTTCAATCCAACCAAACCCCAGTTCGGTTCGACCGAAATCACACAAGACAGTCCAACAACTAACGATGAATTTTGGAGTTAATTTGGTTCAACCAAAAGTTAATTCGGTACGACCAAACTGTAAGTGCTATAGTTTATATCCCTGTCTGTTGTCAAATTTGTGGTGCCAAAATCACTGTTATATATAACTTGCATAAGTGAAGCTCTCTCAAGGATCAACATTCATGAACAAGCTAAGCTCACAACAAGCAAAGCTCACAAGTACAAGGATCAATCTTGAATGCAAGAACTGCTCACAAGACAAGACTCAAGCTGCAAGACTGCAAGAAGAGTACAAGGCAGTTTGTAAAGAACTCAAGACACTTTCAAGATTGAGCTACATCAAGATTTCAAGATTGAGCTACATCGAGATTTCAAGATTGAACTACATCAAGACTTCAAGGCTCATACTTCAAGGTCACTAGTTCCTAATGTTTCAATGTCCTTTCTTCATGGTTGAGGTTTGACTGACCTTAGGTTGACCTTAGAAGTAGGTCACTTTGGATACATAAATCGAATGTTTATTTTACATAAGTTTGGTCTGTTCTTCGACTAGTCCTAGAGTTGCTTCGACCTGTTTAAGAAATTCCTCAATCAGTCGTGAGTTTGTTACAAATTTCGGATAAAATCTATTAGGCTTCGACTAGTCCAGGAATCTGTTCGACCAGTCGAAGGAACAGTGTCGACTGCATCTTCGACCAGTCGAAAATCTTCGACTCAAAATCCAGCGATGTTTTTCAGGTTCTTCGACCAGTCAAAGGAGACCTTCGACCAGTCGAAGGTGACCTACGACCAGTTGAAGGAGACCTTCGACCAGTCGTATAACGGTCAAAGCTTATCGCGTCTAATTTTTCAAATATCTGTTATTGCTTCGACTAGTCGAAGAGCTCCCTAGACCAGTCGAAGACGCGATCTGCTCACCTATAAATAGTGCACGAATCTCAGAAGAAATGATAGAATTAATTAATCCATTCAAGCCAATCTTCGTCGAACTTCTGAGAGATAATTCTGTGCTCCATCTAAGCTAAGTGTGCTTATTTAATATTCTCTTTCCTTAGCTTTATTTAATTGATTTTTTTCTGCTATTCCAATCTAATTTGATAAGAGGAATTGCTATGCCCTTTCTTTGGAATCAAAATCAATTAAGACAAGCCCTATTTGGTTTAATTTAAAATCTATTAGAATTAGAACCATTGTAATTGAGTATTGGACATTGAACTTGGGCATTCAATCATCTACTCTGATTTGGTTCTACCGGGCTGCTACAACGAAGGAGATAATCAGGTATTTTACATTTAATTGTAAATTCCTTTCTGTTTTGGTTTCTTTCAAGATTTGCCAGAAAAATCTTGTTGTATTGGTTATCTGAGGAGAGCCAGGAAAACTCAGAAGTGGGGTTTTTTAATTGTATAAGCCCACAAACAAAGACACAATTGTAAAGGTTTTGGGTGAACCTGGGAAAACCTATTTTGTTAGTGAATGCTAATATCCCCTGTGTGAGGATATTAGGAGTGGAGTAGCATTCTGTGTGGCTGTTGTTTAACAGTTGGTGAACACACAGGCGAACTACTATAATCCCTTGTGTTGTGGTTGAATGATTTATACTTCTGATCTTTAATTATTCTTTTGTGGGATGTATGTATGGTGGTGAATGTTATAATCATTTAATTCAAGCATTGTGAGAATTTTGTAATAGTTTAGAATTTATTTTCTGTTATTCCTTTATCAGCTTGATATTCAATTTTCTTTAAAAGTTGTTCCAGCAAGGTTGCCCTGCCATTTTTATGGTGTATGGCTGTCCCTAGAACAACACATTTGTGATTATAATTTATTTTAATTCAGTTTGTATTTATTTCTGTATTCCTCTTTGGTTTGAGATTTAATACAAAGATCTTTCTAGAAATAAGGTTGTCCTACCATAAACTCTGGTTTTTGGTGTAAGGTTGTCCTTATAACAACATTTGTATCAACCTCTCAAGATCTGAATTTTGAGATTATTTTACTTTCTTGCATTGTGATTTATTTTGGCTATCATATTCTTTTTAATTCCGCTGTTATAAGTTTTATTTGGCATTGCCCTATTCACCCCCCCCCCCCCCCTCTAGGACATATAGCTAGGCCTTTTCACAAACCCAATTTCATTTCGACCGAATCCAAGCTCGGTAGGACCGATATCGGGTAACTGAAGAGTGACCTGAAGCCGACGTGGAGTGCGTAACTTGAGGTGGTTTGTAGAAATTTCAAGTTGGTGTGTAAGATGAGAGCTTTACAACTATAAATAGGAGTCCCTAAGATGTTCCTAGGCATCTTCTAGGGTTCAAGGAGTGGACCCGCCTCTCGGGAGTTTTCTTTTTCTTCCTTAGTTGGTCCTTTTATTTTGTTTAAGAGTTCTTAGTTCAATTATGTCTATGGTTGGCTAAACCTCTTAGCTAGGGCTAAGAGGTAAAGCTTGTAGTATGATTGGGATGTTTACTTTGCTTTAATTCACATTTATGTTGAACTTCGTTGATTTCTAGTTAATTTTAAGGAATATTTTCAGTGTTCAATGATTTTTTATTACTCAAATTATAGTAGATTTGTGATAGCTTTAGATATCTTATTTTCTTAATTGAGATTGTGGGATTTGTAAATCCTATTGTTTGTCATCGTCTTCGAGGCATGGTTGGGTGACAGAATCCCTTCCAAATCCTCACAATTATCCTCCTTTGAGACTGGATCAATGAGAAGTTCAGAGATTCGATCATCTCTTTCTCCAATTGGATAAGATAGGACTCTGATTTGAGTTGGATCTCTTGAATCAAGCAAGGTGGCATCTCAATTGCTACAAGTGGATCATTGGTACCCTAGCCCCCACTTTCAATTGATAGTTTAAAACTTATTCACAATTACTCCTTTAAATTCAGATTTCTACTGTAGATCTTCTCCTAGTTCTAGTTCTAATTACTTTTAGGAAATGTACAAGATTAGTCCCCGAGGATTCGACCTCGGTCTTACCAAGATTATTACTACATCGTGACCCTACACTTGGGGTTGTGAACAATAGTCTACACTAAACAATTTTAATGGTTTCTAGGATTGTCTGGGTGCAACCTAAGGGTTGATTTTATAACTCAGTGGTTGGATTACGGAAAGTCAAGTGTTAGAGTGATTGACACAATGTTATGGATCCGATAAACGGTGGATCTCGTGGTTTAAACTTCTAAATCTAAGATGAATTATTAGATTTATCTAACAAGAGATGGAAATATGAAATTAGGCTTCTCTGTTAATGTGGGGTCCATCTTGAAAAATCAATCGGATGGATGGCTTACTATATACAAATGAAGGTTGTACTAGACGATTGAGATGGTCAAATTGAGAGTCATTGTATGATGACATGTAAGGTAAGTTACATGTGTTCCCACACATGTATAAACTAATTTAGATCTCCATGGTTACACCCGAGTACTGAAAAGTACGAGGTATTACAACTCGAGGCGCTTGAGTATAGATTCACTGATTTTGATCATGTCCTTAAAGTTTCAAAATGGGCATTCGTTGTCATGAAAGTACGGAGGAGCGAAAGCTTTTACAAGTTGATCAAGAGCACTACATCGGGTGGAGCTGTAGCATTTGTAGCAGATTCCACGTACGCACGTATGTGACATGCACGCTTGGGCCACATGAGCGAGCACGTCATGAATGTACTTTTTTACCATTGTTTAATTCCAGCTTTTAAAAGTTTTAATTTAAGTATACGAGACATTGTATATATGGTGAACATTCAATGTTATCTTTTAAATATGAAAAACATGTATGTAAGAGTGTTATTAATTATGTGCATTTTGATGTATGGGGTCATCGCCCATGGTTTCCGCTCGAGGTTTGTCATGATTTGTCACGTTCATTAATAACTACTTCAGGAAAGTGTAGGTTTATTTTATGAAAAATAAATTTGATGTTTTCATCAACTTCAAGTAACGGAATGCGATGGTGAAAAATAATCAGGGCGAAAGGTGAATGTACTAAAGACATTTAACCGTGGAGAATTTACTTCAGGTGAATTTAATCAATATTGTAAGGATAAAGGGATTGTGAGGCACAACACAATGCGCCACATAACAAAGCATATCAGTGTGGTAGAGCAGATGAATCAAACTCTCTTGAAGAGGGTCCATGAATTATTAATAAGGCTGGATTGGGTAAGGAATTGTGGAGTGAGGCCGTTAATATGGCTTGTTACTAGGTGAATCGGTCTCCCTATATGACCATTGATTGTAAAATTCCAAAGGAAGTATGGAGTGGTCAGCAGGTAAACTACTCGGGATTGCATGTGTTCAATTAGGGGCGCACATGGAACTGGTAAACTAGATTGGAACCGACGGTTTGGTCCAATTCTAAAGTGCAACGATTCTGGTTAGGGTTCCGATTCGAAAAATCAAAGAACCGATTAGTTCGATATAGTTCTTGGTTTGGGGTTATGTAGAACCGAACCGAACCGTGAATCAAACTGTAGAACCGAACCATGGAACCAAAGCTGGAACCGAACCATATATTTTTTTAAAAAAACTAACTCTTCATTCTCTTCACGCAGCCCCTGCTGCAGTGCTGCCTCCATTCAATTCTTCTTCTTCTTCTTCTTCTTACTCTCTCTCTCTCTCTCCCTCCCTCTCTCTCTCTTAGGATAGCCACCTTCCACCCACCGCCCAACACACATCTCTCTCGCTCGTTGATCACAACACGAATGGGCATGGGCTAGATTATTAAAAAACATGTAATTGGGCTGGATTATAAAAAGCCCAAAACCGTAGAACCGATCCAGAACCAAACTGGTTTCTACGGTCTGGTTCCGGTTTGGTTTTAGGGTGCAAATGGTCTGGTTCCGGTTTTCCTGGAACCGTTAGGAATGGTTCGGTTCCGGTTTCACCCCATAACCGAACTGAACTGACCCGTGTGCACCCCTATGTTTGGTTATGATGTTTACTCTTATATACCATCAGTTGAGAGAGATAAGTTAGATAAAATAGTTAAAAAGTATATCTTTGTTTGCTAGGGTGGTGATGTAAAAAGGTACAGGCTGTATGACTGGGTCACACAGAAAATCATTAATAGTCGTGACATCAAATTTGATGAAGGATCCTTGTTCCGTAAGTATCAGCATGAGGAACCATAAAAGTTGGTTGTGGACGTTCAGATAGATAGATGACACTCAGGTTGATACTGATACATAGACAAAGGTACAGAAGCAAGTGGAGCAGCCACCTGTGAGAAGGAATCTGCCGCAAGATCGCGGGTTACCGGCAAGATATAGGGATGACTCAAATGTCACATATTCCCTCATTACGAATGAGGAGGATCTGTCTACTCTTCAGGGGGCTCTTAATGAGCCCGATGCTGAAAAGTAGAAAGCAGCGATAGATGATGAGATAGACTCATTGTATAAGAACTAGACGTGAGAGTTGGTGGAGCTTCTCGTTGGCTGTAAAGCGATCGGGTGTAAGTGGATCTTTGAGAAGAAACAATATAGGTACAAGGCAAGATTGGTAGTGAAGGGATATGTTTAGAGATAATGTGTCGACTTCACTAAGATATTCACACCGGTTGTAAAGCAACTATCTATTAGATTCGTATTAGCACCGATTGCCCAATACGATCTTGCGATGGAGCGAATGGATATAAAGACTGCTTTCCTGCATGGAGAATTAGAATAGAAGACCTACATGAAGCAACTAGAAGACTTCGAAATAAAAAGGGTAGATAACAAGGTTTACATGTTGAAGATGTCATTGTACGGCCTGAAACAGTTGCCTAAGCAATGGTACAAAAAGTTTGATTCTTTCATAATGAGTCAGAAGTTTACCAGAAATGAATGTGATTATTGTGTCTATTATAAGACACTGAGTGATGAAAAATTCATCATCATGGTGTTGTATGTTGATGACATGCTGATTTCCAATCATAGCATGTCTGAGATCGAGTTACTGAAGACTCGCCTATTAGGGATGTTTGAGATAAAAGATTTGGGAGCTATAAAGAGGGTTATCGACATTGATATATAGAGAGACAGGAAAAGGAGCAAGCTTAGGTTATCTCAAAAGAAATACCTTGAGAAGGTATCGATGAAGTATGGGATGGATAGGGCAAAGCCATTCAGCGTTCCTCACGCAACTCGTTTTAAGCTTTCTTCTGAACAGTGTCCTAAAACCGATGAAGAAAAGTAGGAGATGTCTCATGTGCCTTATTCGAGTGTGGTTGACAACTTGATGTATGTCATGGTCCATACTAGACCAGACTAGACATTTTATATGCGATTGGTGATGTTAGCAGATATGTCTTACCTCAGAAAGCAGCAGTGGAAGGCAGTGAAATAGCTACTTCGATACATTAAAGGTACGTAGGATTACGCCTTATCTTTTGAGAAACCAAGGGCCAAGTTAGTAGGGTTTGTGGATTATGATTACATGGGCAGTGTGGACAGTAGAATGTTGACTTTTGGTTACTCATTTGTGTTAGTGGTGGAGAGATTAGTTGAATGTCGAAGCTTCATTATGTGGTAGCTCTTTTTAAGACAAAAGTTAAGTAAATAGCAGTGAAGGAGACATTCAATGAAGGTATTTAGTTGAGAGGGTGATAAATCAGTCAGGGCTTCAGCAGGAGGTTGTGCCGGTTAATCGTGACCGCAAAAGCACAATCAATTTTGCTAAAAATTATGTTTTATCACTCACGTACTAAACACATTAAGGTTTGTCATCCATTTATCTGATTGGTGCTTAAGAAAGGATATGTGACTTTGGAGAAGATTCACATGAGTGTGAATCAGGCGAACATGCTCGCTAAGGTGGTTCCCACGGAAACGTTTAAGTTTAGTGTAACTTCTTTGGGTACGGTGAAGGCATAAAAGAAAAACGGAGTGTGCACGAGAAGTGATGGTGGAGCCATGATGCAACGCAAAATTAAGAATGAGAAAAAAAAAGCTATGAATATATGGTGAAGATTGTTGATTAATGTCTTAAATCTGTAAATGAACAGATTTATTGACGACAGCTCGATGCCATCGGAAAAATCCAAAATTTTCACAATTGGTTATTGGACACTTTAAGTGTCCTGCTCGATGCCATCGAAACGGGTTCGATGCCATCAACGGGCCATCGATGACATTAAAGTGCCATCGAGAAAATTCTAAAAATACACGTTTAGTTGCTGAAACGTTTTGGTGTTTAGTTCAATGACATCAAAGAGATTCGATGTCATCGAAGTGACATTGAAGGTGTCATCGAACGATCGCGCAAAGTTACACAAAATTGCGTAAGTGCGGGATTTATTTCCTATTTCAATTGTGATTCTTATATAGGTTATATATATGTGTGTAATCGGGAATAGGGGGTATCCAAGTGATTTTTAATTCATTCATAGGGTTTCAAGGGTGTAGCTTGGTGATTCGAGGCTTATTCGAACTAAGCAATTTCTATCTCTTGTAATTTTCTGCTCTCTGAAAAGGGCGAGCTCTAAGTCCTTGGGGGGGGGGGGGGTGTGAATAGGACTATGCCAAATAAAAAATAAATGCTGTAAGTAAAGGCAAATAGCACAAATAAATAATAAGATAACATAAGTAATTTGCAACCTCAAATGCACAAGTCTTGAGAGGTTAATGCAAAGTTGGTTCTAAGGGCAACCTAACACCAAAAACCAAAGGCTTATGGCAGGACAACCTTACTAAAATGTTGGTAAGTATCAAAAACTCAAACCAATAAAGAGATAAAGGAAATAAACTGAGTTCTTACAACATTCACCATAAGTGCATAGAGTAAATTACAACATTCACCACAACACATGTACCATCATTATCATCCAAACTCCAAGAATTATAGTGGTTCGTGTGTGTACACCAACTGTTCACAAATAGCCACATAACTACTCCACTCCTAATATCCACACCCACGGGATACTGGCATTCACTATGAAATAAGGTTTTCCAAGGTTCACCTTAAAACCTTCACAATTGTGTTTTTCAAATAAGCTTACACAATTACAAAAACCCCGCTCTAAGATTTTCCTGGCAGATCTCAGACAAAACCAAAAGATGAGATTTTCCTGGCTGAACCTCACGGACCAAAAATAAAGAAAATTGAAATAATACTTATCTGAATATTCTTCTTCAATGTAGCCTGGTAGAACCGATTCCTTGTAGATGTAGATGTTCAACGTTCAATCTCATAAGTGGAAGGGTTCTAAGTCTAAATAAAATTTAAATTAAATCAACCTAAGGCTAGCTTGGATTTGATTTTAGATCTCAAAGGGTAAAATAATGTTCCCTTTTAATAGAATATATTTGAATAAGGAGATCAATGAAATCAAATAAAAAAGCTATAAAAGAATATAAAATTACTAACCAATAGCTTCACAATGGTGGAGACATATCTCTTAGAGTGATTGCTTGAATTGGAATGGAATGAATTGAAATCTCTGAGCAATGTCTTCAATTTATAGGCTGCAAATCAGTTCCCTCGACTGGCCCTAGCCGAACAACATTTTAAATTTTCTGGCGTGATCTAATAAAACAGACCCTCGACTGGTCGAGTAGCCAGCTCGACTGGTTGAGTGAATAAAAATCGCATTGCTGGAGTTCGAGTCAAGTCACACTCGACTAGTCGAACCAGTCTCCATGACCGGTCGAGCAGGGTACTCAACTAGTAGAGGACCTAACAGAAAATTCTAAAATTTTGAATTTAAATTTGGACTAGTCGAGAAAAATCCTGGACTGGTCGAGCCAGTGCCTGGACTAGTCGAACAAAGACTAGGACTAGTCGAAGCAAAGCCTAAATTAAGTACAATGACCCAAAATAAATATGCAATGTTAATAACCTAACCCTAAAGTCTTTTTAGGGTCATGTATACCTTAAATTTGAGTATTGAAATTGAACCATCGGTTGTTTCGGTAGATAGGACACTTTGAAGCACATGAAGCTTAACCTTGAATTCTTGAACTTGTCTCAAACTTGTGTCGTAAGACTTGAACAAAAGTACTTGAGCTAGTTCTTGTGACTTGAGCTTGACTTGATGAACTTCAACTTGTTGTTGTAGTTGAACATGCGTACTTGTAGCACATAATGTCGATGAAGATAACACCACGCTCACTTACACTCTCATAGTGCATATATGTCGTTGTGCCATGGTTTCTTCCCGAAAGGGTTTTTCCATATTAAATTCGAAGTCTCTGTGATTGGGCTTGATTATGCTAGGAATAATTTACTTGATTCATCTTTGTGTGCTTCCGCAGTCTCCCAATGAATACGATATATAATACACAATTGTGATTAAATAAAATAAGATAAATTAATTTTAAACGTCTACCAAATAAACTTGAACATCATTTTGATGCAGGTTAGTAATCTTTTCAAATGATTACTAAGACAACATGCATGTATAAGACATGATCCACATACCACCGCATGTATCAAAAGTGATAACAGGGAATAATATTTATGGCATCGAGTGTGTTTAATAATAATAATATATATATATATATATATATATATATATATATATAAATCAAACTTATCTAATTATTATGCAACCATGATGTTAAAAATAAGTGAAAAACTTTTTTTTAAAAAATCAACCTTATGACTTTCATAGATGATGGTATGCATAATTGGTTGATTGACCTTATTTTTGTGATAAATTCCTAAAAATTACGCTGTGAAAATTATAATTGGTTTATTTTATTAATAACAACAAAAATATATGGTAGAGATGAGAGATTTGTAAATATCTTGATACATGCATATAATTAAACTTAAATAACTATCTATAAGAATTATCATATACTCGAACATCTCCCCTCAAACTCAGGGTACTCTTAAAGAAGTAGCTGAAGTTTGAAAGTATGATGAATATTTAGTTAAAAGCAAAATAATAATAATAATAATAAATAAATAAATAAAATAAAATTAACAATAACATAGTGATGAAACACCCAATAACTTCAATGAATATTAGCGACGAGACGACAAGTAGCGATGACATATTGATGAAACGACAAGTAGCGTGGGGGAACATGTAATTTTATGACCCATGGGATGTTAACCATTGGCATTTCCAATAACTGACAAATGATCTAGTGACACTTTCGATGGCTATAATTTCAACAATTTCTCTACTAGTGGATATACACTTTTAGTCACCAGAAGTTCAATCACCGCTTTCCAAAGGTACTATATGTTCTAATAACAAAGACAAGTCATAAATCCAATATGGTGGTGTAGTCTAGTCCAAAAAATTGACATAATAATGAGTTTGTTCTAAAAGCCCGGTGTAATAACAGGTATAGTAAAAAATCATTAAAACAAAAAATACATTGTAAACGAACCACTATAGAAAAGATATATCATCGAAGGTGTACAGAGAAACTTGATTAATTGAGGCCCATGAGGCTATGTAGAAGAGGCCAATGCACTACTGAAAATGTTCATGCAAAGCACCAAGACTAATGCACCAAATACAACTAACACAAAATTTTGGCATTAATAAAAGTGATAAATCAATTTTATATAGTGCTTGTTGCAGTCGATGAGCAGCAGGGAAGATGTGAGATTCCTATTGGGGATTGATTTTCTTAATGTTGAAGATGACTACAGATAGGGTAGTTAGTTTTAAAGATGTGGATTATGGTGGTAGTCATATCTAAGAGTGGTCAAGGTTCGAGATGGGTTTTCACCGATGTTTCCTTTGCGCTTAGTTAGGTTGTAGTTGTGACGCAAAGTGGGATACAAAAATCAATGGCAAATGCGACTATGCCCAATAAGAGCAGGAGATGACATGTGCATATGGGACGATGTGCGTAGACAACAACAATGGTGTGCCATATATGGACAGTGGGCAATGGTGCAAGCCAGCAGTAATGGTTAGACACAGTGGTGCTATCTGAAAGGGGTGTGTTAAGGTGTGCTAAGGTCGTGGTGGCCAAAAGGATTTAGGTTGGGCGAAGATTTCAATTTTGATATGAGATAGATTTTTAATGTGGGGATCAACACTTCTGAAGGTGTCAGTTGTCAGAGATGTTCCTACCAATTCAATCAAACAAGGCAACACATGTGAATGCTGGCCTATATTCAGTTTTCGAGTGTGGGTATGATGCATAGGCATGCCAGAGTTTACTCGACTCAAAGCTTGATTGAAGTACCAGTGTTCCCCCTACATTGAAACAGACAAATTTAAGACTTGACAAAGTATTCAGTTATCCTCTCAACCATTGGTTACGCCGATTTGTGAAATGGTAAGGATTAGCCCTTCTGAATAGATTCTTTTTGCCTTGTGACTCACGTAAGTCTAGGGACTTAAAGAGTTTTCTTTCACCAATGATTTTAACTCAATATTTATCAAGGGAACAAGAATGTAAAATACATAAATAAGGCTAGACAATGCTGATTTTATTAATATTTGAATATATGCCCCATTACAATTAATAGAGTATTACACAACTAAAGAAATAAATGAAAATGAGAGAAATACTCAATTCGTCTATCAAAACAGATGATTGAGCGAGAAGGTCAGTGGGACGTGACTGGATGGATATGATCAGCTAAATCGGAACTTACTTTATCGTAATCCTACAACTTAAGGTTGGAAATTTTTAATATACTCTTAAGGTATTGTAGAGAAAGCCACTAAGCAGTAGTGATCTATATTAAAACTAGGCTAGGCTATATTAAGATAAATGGAAAAGATACATGTAAAGTAGATAGATGTGTTTACTATAGGGCCCTGAGTTCTTTGGGTGCTCATTTTATAGCTCGTCGATATGGCAAAACCTTCAATGGGTTTCCTTGCTCATCCTAGATCTTCCATGCTTTCAGGATAGGTGTAGACGCTAAATCCTGGGCGGATCATGATCACGTGAGGTGGGTTGAGTGTTCAAGTGCGATTGTAACATTATATTTGACTGAATTCACCATTAGCCAATTAATCCGATTCGACAATCGGCTAGACCTCGTAGAAACGTTATGATAGAGAATCTGAGGATTCCTTATCCTAAGATGACTCATTAATCCGCGGGTGAGGATTTTGACTAAAGAACCACAATTATAATGAGAGGTGTTAGTCACTTACTCTACCCATACAAACATACGGTCTCTACTTCAGAAGACCTTACAAACTTTTGATGGTTAAGATTAGTTATTACGCACTAATGAAGGTGTGTGTAATATTGTGTCAAATGGAATGCTTATGACAAAATTGTAGTTTTGGCTAGATAAATCTACCTTGATTACCCACTTGTTGAAGTAATAAACCAACCAATCTAATTTTTTAATGGATAAGATTTAATTAACTCGACAAGTCACAGGGCTTACATTTGAACTGATTGGGTATTGAGTGCTCTATATGAAAGCCTATATATGTAATGTTGTGTGTGTACAATGTTGTGTTAAATGCAATGCCAATGATAGGTTCTAGTTTCTTCTGGATAAATTCATCTTGACTGCCCACTTGTCGTGCGTATATTAATTGATCATAGTTTCTGATGGGTAAGATCTAACTATATTGGCGAGACAAAGCATACGTTCAAATCGTTTAGGTGCTTAGTGTTATACAGTGCAATGCCGATGGATGAGATAAGTAGGGGGTTTTAAAAGGGAATAAATGTTGCACATTGTTGATGTAAGTGTTGACAAAGCTTATCTCAGGAGTTGGACGATTTGATGGATGGTAATATCTCAGTGATTGGACGAAGTGTATTGGATATGGGCTTCGAAAGCTAAGGATCTAACTTGATTAGGCTATACCTGGGCTAGGATCTATGTTGTTGTTCTTTCCTCTCCTTGGTGGAGGGATGGAAGAGGCTTAAGGACTTCGGAGATTATTGGATAATTGGATTCGATGCCTAAAATGAAAAGAGGAGGGGGCTACTTATAGCCACCGAACTCCAAACCCAATTTTTTAATAATTTTTAGTAAGCCTGGGGGTGAAAAGGCCTTGGATGGCTTGGATTTAAAATTGCCATATTGTATGATCTTGATGATTGGATTGGATGGTATGGGCAATAATTTTGAGTACAAGGGAGGGTAATTGGAGTCAATTCACATTACCACACATTCAACGGTTACAAAAATATGGAAACCGCACATATAGAACCACTACCAAGATAGGAGATCTGTCACATGGCCGGCAACTCCCTAGGGGCTGCTAGTTAGAAAAGGGGTCTCTTGCATTGGAAGGTGAGCTCCCCTACACATTTGTTAGCTCTGCGTATAGGGGTGTGGGATTCCAGTTTGCTATAGATTTCAAATGGGCTTGGTTCATGGTGAATTTTAGGCTTGATAAGATGAGTTGGCTAGGTGGATTGATTATGTAGGCTAACTGGGTGAGTTGACTCGGTGGGTTGACTTGGTGACTTGACTGGGATGGACTAGGCTTTTCCTAGGGGTAAGCTTTGGTTTTAAGGTTAGGGTTTAGTTGGGTATAATTGACTAGGTTGACTGGGTTTTGGATTTGGGTTAGGATTAGGGTTTGGATTCCAATGGTATAGGCTTATAGGGTTTGGGGTTTAGGGGTTATGTGTAAGTTTTGGATTAGGAGTTGGTTTTAAGTTTATGGTTCGGTCCAATCTTAATCAGTTTGTCAGCCTTGGGGGGGTGTCTACAGATGCGCTTCTTTGGTAAAGGTTACATGCAACCGAATGCTAAAGCGAGTGAACACCCCACCATCCTTAATAAGGTTTGAATGTGGTTTGAATTCATTGCATGCCTTTGTATCTAAGTCAATTGATTGTTCGAAAGTAGATAACTTGCACATATCATGAGGGTTTGGGGAAAACGTTACAGTTGTCCTTATGCTTTCCGCGACATTAGAGTATTTAATCACAACCCTTTTACTCCCGATCGGTATCAACATTCGTTGTTTCTCAGATCGCCCCAAGAGTACTAATTTTTGTTTGACCGTTAAAGTGGTTAGCTATTACGCTCTTTTTGCAGCCTCACGGGGAACTTACTATATTGACTTAGACTCGACCAGGTTCCGCAAGTATCCAAGACTAGGTATGTGCGAGTGACCTTTTTTCGAAAAATATGTTGGTTTCGATACTTCGGTTACAATTTGTCTTTTCCATAATTTTGGATGGTTTCTTCTAACTAAGACTTGGCATATCATCTATCCTTACCTTAATATTTCATACAACTATTTTGTCACTAGAGTTCAAAACATCAGTACTTTGTGCACATGCGGGTCTAACGGTTCAAGGGAAACCGAGAGTCGTCAAATCTTATTTGATTTTGCGCTGGCTCCTACTTAGAGATACGGAATATCTCTTAGTGCCTCAGAAGCCCAGCACTTTATTTTTTAAAAATGATTTTTGGAATTTTCGTAAAATTTACCCCACCCTAGGGAGTGATACTCGGGGGATTTTTATCGCATATGATTTTGTAAAAAGGTCCAACTCGCCCAATCGACTCCATTGGCGATGCATGTGGGTTCCTCGTGTGACTTGGTTTTTATTGAAGAGATACAAGGGGTTGATCCATCTTTCTGCAGCAAGGTGGCTTCGATTGGGATCAGTCTTTACTAGAAGTGCTATATTTTTAGATCTGATGGATGGATTCGGTATTTCGTCTTGTAATCTTACAGCTACAATTAAGATTGTCTCTCTGGGGATACGAAAATTTTGGCTTTAAGATAGTTTTTCAGTTTTATTGCTTTAGTATTTTGATGGTAATGATTGAATTGGACTTTACTGAAAATTCTTGTTTTATTACTTTAATAATGATGACTGAGTTTCTCCGGCGAGGGTTTTTTACAATCCTCCTTGGTTGAAATTAACACGGGTCTAATTGGTGGTCATGATCAAGATTCTGATCTATCAGAGATGGTTAATCAGTTCATCATCTCAGGGTGTACTCAGACTTACAGGGGATGGTCGTGCTTTTCTGATGGTTAATGCTCTGCCGGGGTTTATTTTTAAGGTACTTTGGACCTTCGATGGTAATCTGGTCCATTTATATTAGAAACAATGTGGATCTGACCGGTGACTATGATAAAGATCTTGATCTGTGATTGAATGGGTCCATCATCCCACTATTGGTCAAGCTCCTTAGGATCGTTTTAATATTCACAATTGGGATCCCACTAGGGATGAGAAGGTTTCGAAGTGTGCTTTTGATATTTTAGAGGATTTGGACCGCAGGATCAACTGTCAGTCCTTTATTTAAGTTTTTTGGAACTTCTTGAAGTATAATCCGGTCCATTGGACTGCGAATCGATGGTTACGACTGACGTCAACTTTTTTAAAGCATTTTTTTAGAAATTAAAAGGTGATCTGATCCATCAGGTCGTGAATCAACGGTCGCGATTGATGCCGATTTTTATTAAAATATAACTTAAAAAATTGAAAAGCGATTTGGTCCATCAGATCGTGAATCAACGGTCGCAATCAATGTCAATTTTTATTAAAATATATCTTAAAAATTTGAAAGGTGAATTTGTCCATTGGATCACAAATCAATGGTCGCGATCGATGTCAATTTTTTTAAAAATATATTTTGAAATTTTGAAAGATGATTCGGTCCATCAGATCGTAAATCAACAATCGTGATCAATGCTGATTTTTATTAAAATATTTTTTGGAAATTTGAGAGATGATTCGGTCCATCGGATCGCGAATAGACGGTTATAATCGATGCCAATTTTTATTAAAATATTTTAAAAGTTTGAAAAATGATTTAGTTCATTGGATCGAGAATCGACAGTCGCGATCGATACTGATTTTTATTAAAATATTTTTGAAAGTTTGACAGATGATCCGTTTCATTGAATTGCGAATCGACGATTGCAATCAATCATGATTAATGCATTCTTTATTAAAATATTTTGTGTAAATTTTAAATTTTCTCTTTCCTCCAAGATTCTTTTCTCAAAATTTTTCTTAACTTCTTTTGAAGTCCTATTTTTTAAAAAAATTCTTTGAATTTTCCTCTCATTTCCATCATTTCTCTCATTACCTCTTCTATCACCACATGCCTTACACCCATGTAAAATTCTCTTGCAAATACTCTTCCTAAGGCCCCTCCCTTCCCAAGGGGAGAACGCTAGTCCAAGTTCCCTCACTCAAAAAGCAATTGGTGGCCCGTCCTTTAATTGCACAATGGTTTTTTCAGGGTGTTGGATAATGGGGTGTCCTCACCCACTCTTGAAAGTGTGGCCCCAATTGGAGCTTCATTTCATAGTGTCTAAGCTTTATGTAAAAGACTCCTAAACACTAATCTACTCATATGAGTATAAGAATTAATTTTATCATTGTACATTTGTTAAAAAATGATAAAATTCTTAGTGGCATGTGATCGGATTAGATAAATATGAATTCTCGATATGAGCCAAAGTGAACATAATCCTATACCTTGAAAAATAAAATCATCATTACTTCTTATTACATCATAACCGTATACTTTGATAAATGAGAGCATGATTACTTATTGTCACATCAATGATGATCTAGAATTTAAGGTTTAAATATTGATGTAGTAGTCACTTGAGTGATTCGATTAATATAAAATGAAGCATTTTATTAATCACATTAGAGTCTTCCTGGAAAAATTATTTTGCAAAATAATGATGATAATAAGATACTTTTAATACCCACCTTATAAAACAAGAATCAAGTCAAATATGCAATCATTTGATTCCGAATAAGGTGACTAGCATATGATGTTTTGGTATGAACTTTAATGTACACTAGCTTATATATCCAAATATTCATAATTTACTAACTTTGAGGTGTACTATTAAGGTAGCCTTGTGGGGTAATATGGCTCATCGTCAAATTCAGTTCCACGTCAATTTCAATGCAAATGAGTTGTGATGATAGATCACATCGCTCTTTGGACGCGTTATGAAAAAATTCTAGTTAATTACTCTAATTTTTTAAATACTAAATAATATAAGTTCCTTATTTCAGTTTTTGTACCTGCTTCAATTTATGTATATACATTAAATGTTATGATCTTTAGTGCTTCAAATTTTCTTGACTGGTTCAAGCAAGTCTAATTTAACTTAAGATTTGTAAAAATAAATTTTACACTTTAAATCGACTCATTCTTGTATCGCCTAACTTGACATATACATAAGACATGATATTGCATAATCAGTGGTTTCAGTCAAATTATTTGTTTTTAATGATTTGAAAATAACTATTGGAAAAAAAATCTTTGTAGATAATTTTTCAAATATAAAGATATAACAGAAAAATATATGGGATTGCTTGCTTTAAAAATTTTAAAGAAATTATTGACAAACATTTTGATGGCTAAATTTATTACCATGAAGTATGATGGGACGAATGATATTCATTATTATATTTAAGAGGTGTCAAATTTATTATCAAATAAAATGCATCGGATATGAATGTGTAACAAATTCATGGTCTAATTCATCATAACATTCTTGTCCTTATAATTTGGTCAAATTAAGATTCATTATAAGACACATAAGGATAAGTGAAATCTTAATAAGTTGACCAGTATGCACGTGTCAGAAAATGTGAGATTAAAATAGAGAGGGCAATTGTTAGTACATATGGTGACTATAGAGCCTACAAAGACTGATAAAATAAGCGAGTAACCACTGTACGAAACATCTTCCTCTGCTCACCGTTTTCAAGTTAGAAAAAATTCAAAAAATAAGGCATACAAATAAACCCGATGAGGTACTTTTATATATTAAAAAAAAAGTGACACATAAATATGTGTAAAAAATATAAGAAGCCATTAAAAATGAAAGATAAAAAAATTATTTTCACATTTTTGAAATCCATATTCTTAGTGTACATTGCAATACTTGGTAAGTTAATGTAATCGATATTTTTAAGTCCGTGTAAACATTTCATTCAATTCAAAGTCGAAAAAAAGCTAACCAAACTATCCAAATGAAAAGTTAGATTAAAATAAAAGTAAAAGTAATAAGAATCTACTTATTAGTTTTAAGCACCGATCATCATTTCAATTTAATTAATACATTTTTTATTTTGACCACAGCATGCAATTTAGTATGTATTTTATAAATTTGATGTATAAGATTGCTCTTGAATTTTGTGATTATATATTCGATCATTTTTTAAGTGTTCATTTTTTAAGTGTTCATTATGTATTGATTTTGGCAATTTGTATGATGCATTATATAAATTGAATTGAGATGCTTAATTTTTCAAACCATATTCTTCATGCACGTGAATTATGGAGTCAAACGTAATATAATAAAAGAGAACTCTTCGATATTATGGCGCTGACACTTAAGGCATACTTTCTGTCACCCCCAAACTCGAAAACCGGGCTCACAAAATTCTCGATCGCCGAATCCGACGCTGACAACCTCCGTAGTACCCCATTCTCGGCTCCCAGCACCCATATACCAGGTTTCAATCCTGGGATCCTATAAGGAGGATTTTCAACATGAATTTGATCCATAACAAGCATAACCAAAAGCATAACCCACGAACAATAACCAGAACGCCATCACGAAATTTACTATGATAGAAAAATTTTAGATACAATGTGCATAAAGGGAAATACAATAAATAACAAAAGTCTTCGAAAGCTCAACTGCACACTCCTGCTCCTACTCAGCTACGACTCTGTCCTGGCGTCACCTGCATGCATCTATCATGCATAAGCTTATAGAAAGCTTAGAGGGTGGTGAAAGTGTGTGCGCAAGGTAGTAATGCAAGAATACAATATCATAATAATGTGGAAACATGCTAATAAGTTCATGAATGCGATCAGCCATACTAAGGTTATGCGATGCAAGGGATGAATGTTATCAGCCACACCAAGGCCATACAATGTAATGCAAGGCCTACATAGCCAATGTAATATGCAAGATGCAGCTCAAGCATACCAATTAACATATCAATCCAGCTCATCTCTGGAGATCATATATCAGGACAGTTCTCTCTCTCTGGATAATCACCGGGGTCTAATATACTACACACCAGATTATCGCCCCATACTGGATGCACAACCATGCAAGTGGAGACCTCACTACCCGCCTGACCAACAGTCTGCCAATATCTACCCGGCACGTTGGTAGCAGACCCATTTACGAGCTAGACATACTCAACCTAGCAATTGCCCCCTACCCTCGGGCAGGTAAAGCCACACACCCTTCGAATCGACCACGACACAGATGGACGGTGTAAATAAAATACATGCATCACATGTGGGTCCCACGCGCACGTGGCCCACCTGGTTTAAATCAATCTGATATTGGTGTTTTCCTATCAAACAGTCTAGCAGTTATTGTTGCTGGACGTCTCATAGCTGGACAGTCTGGATGTAATTTATCCATCAAGTGGGGCCCACGTATACGTGGCCCACTAGCCACATACATCATCATCATCACCATAATAAAAAGAGAGAGAGAGAGAGGCCATTAGAGGAGGGACTTCGTCACTATGAGTCCCTCACATGATCTACACCATACAATCATACATGGGTCCCATGCATGCATGAACCTATCATAACAAAATAAAAATCTGAGGTGGGGATGTCATCCCCACCATGTAAATGAGAGGTCTAAATGACCCTTAGAAGGTATGGATTAGAGTAGAAATCATCATGGTGGGGTCCATGGAGAATGGACCCATCATGGGTCATACATGCAAGAAGATGGGCCAAAGGCCACATCAAGGGGATCATGGAGGATCTCCACCATGGATTGATGGGTCCTTCTAAGTCCCCAAGTAAATGAAAGAAAGAAATCGAAGGGAGAATATGAAATCTAGCTCTAGAGAGCACCCACCTTGGATCTTGATCTCCTACTTCAATCGCTATGTTCTATAGCTACAAGGGATGAGATTTAATGGTTAAGATGGGGTCTTGATGGTTGAATTGAGGGGGATAAGCTTAGAAGAGGGTTGAAATTTTTTTGGAGATGGGTCTCTCTCTTGCTAACATGGAGGAAAATGAGAATGAAAGAGGGAATGAGAGAAAGATGAAGGAGAGAGAGAGAGGTAATGATAAGGGCTAACCTCTCTCTCCTAGCTAGAGATGATTATTGTAAGAGAAGCATGGTTAAGGGAAGCATGCTTGTAATGATTGCCTAGCAAGCATGAGGCTATGAAGGGGTAGTAGGGTGGCTATAGGGTGATGTCACCCATATGATGGCCTAGGGAAGCCGGTGTGGACACCATGATCAATGGTTGGGGTAATGCGAGGGTCGGATCTCCCTATCTAAACGTCGGATTGACGCACAAGATGCGGCGTTGGAACCACGGCGACGGCGCGATCGCACTAGCAATCTCGAGTTGAGTCGACTCGGGTTTACAAGATATGACTTAGGGTCGCGCACAAATGCAATCTACAGGTCGCGGGTCACCGGAATTTGACCGGGAGGACTGCGGAATCCTATGGAATGGAATGGACACTGGGACACAGTGTTTCGACAAGAAAACAAATGCATTTAATTAGAGAGAATTATTCAATGATTAAAAAGAAAAAGTGAGAGAACAATGATCACAAGATATATATTCTGAATTCATTTACATCCTCAGATTCCCTTGATTCTGAAAAATAAAGTACAATCAATCAAAGCAATGAATGAAATAGAAGACAGTTCGATGGCAATTTTGACAGCATTTCGACGCTTTTGATGTTCCTCGCCAAGGTGAAAAGGTTGTGCGGACTTGAAACCCTTGATCCGACCATTGAGATCAGTTCTGATAATCATTCCGTTCATTCTTCCTTGATTTGACCATTGAAATCAATTCTGATCATCCTTCCGTTCATTTTTCCAATGAAACCCTCGAAATGTGGAGCAAACATCCCTTGAAATGTAGAGCGAACATCGCTTGAAATGTAGAGCGAACATCATCCCTTGAAATGTGGAGCGATGATCCCTTGAAATGTGGAGCGGCGATCATCCCTTGAATTGTGGAGCGGTCATCCCTTGAATTGTGAAGGGTCATCCCTTGAAATGTGGAGCGGTGATCATCCCTTGAAGTGTGGAGCGATGATCCCTTGAAATGTGGAGCGGCGATCATCCCTTGAAATGTGGAGTGATGATCCTTCGGGACAAAAATCATGCATCAGGGCAAGTCTCCTCATAAGGTGGTGCATGGAGTTTCCTTTAAGACAACATAAGGCTTGTCTCAGGACAAGTTCCATAGCAAGTGGCGCATGGACTTTCCTGGACAAGCTCCTCTTGATGTGGCGCATGGAGCATCCGTTAAGACAACATAAGGCTTCCCTTAGAACAAGCTCCTCTTGATGTGGCGCATGGAGCATCCGTTAAGACAACATAAGGCTTATCTTAGGACAACTTTCCATAGGAAGTGGCATTGGAAGCCATGGTGCAGAGAGCCCTCCTTTAAGACAAACCTCCAATCAAAGTGGCGCACAACCATTGTCTTAGGACAAGTATCTAACCAAAGTGGCGCACAACCTTGGTATTAGGATAAAGTCTCATATGAAATGGCGTTGGAGAAGATTGTGCACTAGGCTTCTCCTTGAAAAGTGGCGTTGTGCGCTTGTGTTAGGACAAAGGTCCAAGAGAAGTGGCGCACAACGTTTAGAATGTGGACAAAATTTCACAAGAAGTGGCGCACAACACTTTGAATATGGAAATGGGCATTGTGCGCTAGGACAAGGGAGAGAAGGAGCGTTGTGCGCTAGCTTTAGGACAAGGGAGAAAAAGGAGCGTTGTACGCTCAAGAGGATTTGGCACATAATGGGATTGTGCGAAACTTCCTTTAAGAAAGTGGTGTGCGGAATTCTTTTTAGGTGGTGTGCGGAACTCCCTTTTGGAGAGTGGTGTGCAGAACATGCATTGTGTACTATACACCCCATTAACGCACAATAAAAGGGGGCACATAATGAGGAGCTCTTCTCCCCATTTCTCTCCAACTTCTCTCTCTTATGTCTCCCCCTCTCTTGTCTCCTTCTTCTCCTGTCCATATGAGGCATGGGAGGGAGTATTTATAGGTATTCCTCTCTTACACAGTAGTGTTCACCACCACTTCTTTCCTCATATAACTTCCATCTCTTTCCTTTTATAGTGAACAGTTCACCAACCTCTCTCTTAAATAATGGTGTACATCCCTTCTGCATTAAAATGACACCCATGCACCCTTTTTTACCAAAATACCCTCTTCACTGCCTTTTACCAAAATACCCTAACTCACTGATTTTTATCAAAATACCCCAACTCACTGATTTTTACCAAAATACCCCAACTCAATGATTTTTTTACCAAAATACCCAAACTCACTGATTTTTACCAAAATATCCCAACTCACTGATTTTTTACCAAAATAACCAAAATACCCTCGGATGCTAATTTTTACCAAAACACCCAAAACCCCATGGATGCTGATTTTTACCAAAATACCCCCGGATGCTGATTTTTACTAAAATAAGGAGTGAATGACCCTGGGAAAGATCTACACCATGGATTTCTCTGATCACTGCAATGGAATATTTTTGTGCCTCAACACACTGGCCTGACACTTTCATTGATAAGTTTGTGGAAAATAAATCATTAAATATTTAAACTTAAGTAACTTTGAATTGTGTTGATTATATTAAATAGGTCAAACTAAACACACACAAAATCCTCATACGGAGTGATAAACTTTCCAAAATAATATACATAGATATGTGTGGTATTTTTCCTATCTCATGTTATGCTGGTGATGAAATATATTATATAATTTTCGTTAATGATTATTTTATATATTGGTATGCTTATTCTTAAAGTATTCAAAATATTGATAATTAAAATTAAAAATCAACTTAATCAAAATATTAAAATTGTAAAATTGAATAAAGGTAGGGACCTTTATGGTAGATGTAATGAAACTGATTATTATTTAAAGCTTTTGCTATACTTAAAGTTGGACACGAACCAAGTCGCCTTGAAAGCTCGGCTTGGATTGGTTTCAATAGAAGTTCAAACGAAACCGCGCCTCGAAGTCAAGCTCATTTTAATAATAATAATAATAATAATAATAATAAAGGAAGCTCAAACTAGAGCAGTACAGGATTGGGTCGGCTTAATTCAACTTGGTTTAATTTGGCTTGATTCGGCTCGTAAATTTTATGCACATTTTTTTTGTGGTATGATCCACTTGAGCTTTAGATATAATTCAATTTTGAAATAATATACTAAAATAATATGTACAAACAGATAGATGACATAGAAAATACATATACGTGATGACGTGGATAATATATAAGGAAGATCCAAACCTCCAGTAAACCACAACACATGATTCAAACTTGTTAGGTGACAGAAGTTTTGGATTAATATTGTTTTCCTATAATGGGGCTCACTTCAATGTATCTGATGCATATATTTTTTAGTGTTTTTACTTTGTATTAGTATTTTTTAACATTATTTTGTAGTATTATCTTTGTATAAAAAAATATCATATTATGTATATTATTTATTTAACAAAAAAAATGAGTTAACCCCTACTGAAACTTGACTCGGATCTGCTTGGCTTAGCTTGAATATTTGAACTGAACCAAACCAACATCAAGCTCGTATAATCTGGACCAAACCAAGCAGCTCAAATTTAGGGTGTCACATAAAGAAGCCAAACTAAACTTGGGTCAAAATCGATTTGGCTCGACTCGTGTACAACTCATATGTTCAAAGAAGAACATGAAATTGTTGTTCAATACATGATATCTAAAACACCTCAGCAAAATGGTGTAGTAAAAAATAATAATTATACATTACTAAATATGACTAGAACCATGTTTAGCAACTTTACCTTATTCGAATTGATGTGTGTGAAATGTTTTTGATAATTGTGTAAATCTTAAACTAGGTTTTTAATAAGGTTGTTTTTAATACTCATATATAATTGTCAATTGATAAAGAACTTAGCTTAACACATTTGAATTTTTAGCTTGACACATTTTCTAGTTGTCTTATTTTGATATTAAGTTATATCATATGTATATGAAAATGATATTATTAAATAAGAATTTAAAATAATAAATTTTAATTAAATAATCCAAATGTTTATTAAGTGAGGAGTAAAAAATTCATTTATAGAATTGTACAAGTTTTCCAACAAAGGTATTTTAAGTTCAATAATATCATTGCTTTATTCAAATTTTAGGAAAATACTACTTATCAATGGATATATTTGAAGGTTGGTACAAGCAAGTTTATATTATTAAGCTTATGTATGGATGATATATTGCCAACAATCAGCGACTTTGAATTATTTTATAAAACTAATTTATGAACTTTGAAACTTAGTTTATGGGTTGGTAACCTTTGTGATTGGCATTGATATATCATACGATAATTCTCGAAGCATGATTGGGCTATCTCAAAAGACTTATAACAAACTATTTAAATATATATATATATATACAATATACAAATTTATTTATCTACCGATGTATTAATCATGAAAGGTTATAAATTTGGCCTATTGTAATATCCTGAAATTACCTAGAATATAAAAGAATGGAAGTAATTCAATATATTTTCACATTTGGTAGTATGAAGTATATTCAAACATGTCTTCATCATGATATTAACTTCGTATACGATATATTGAAAAGATATCAAAGTGATTCATGTATAGATCATTAGAAATTTATTTTAAAAAAAAGTAATATGATACCTACGATGAATAAAAGATTACAAACTCACACACAAAATAACTAATTAATTAAAGGTAATCAGATATTTGAATTTGAATTCTACCGAATATTAAAATGATATAAAGTCAATCATTTGATATATATTTCGAATAGTTAATAGAGCGATTTTATTAACAGTGTAAAGTAATCAATTACTATGGCTTTCACAATGGATATTAAGTCCATGACATGTTTCGAGACTATGAAATCAACTGTATAACTTTATCTCGGGACTTATAGTCGTTGAAACTGTTAATAAACTATCAAAAATTTATTATAGTAACATTTCAACATTCTTCTTCTATACAAAAAAATGATAAATACTTAAGTGGTACAAAGCATATGAAAGTCAAATAACATTAAAAAAGAATGTAAATTATCGTAATATATCCATTGAACATATAAGTACGAAACTCATAATTACAGATCCTCTGGCAAAAATATTAGCGACAAAGTCTTATAAGGAACATGTATAGAAAATGTGACTTATGAGATTTTTTTTTTCCATTATAGTGATTATAAAATATAATTAATGAATTAATTATTTCTTATATTTTTTCTATATGCACACATAATTTTGTATGAATAAAAAATATTAAGAATAGTCTCTCACAAAGGCATTGTAATGAATAATATATGTAATTATGTATAATTATCTTATGATCTTTCGTAATAATTGTGTTGTGTCGGATAGAATTGCTAGTGTTATAATATATGCATAGAAGGGAGCATGTCGATGTTAGTGTATAATCACTATAATTCATGCTAGTGGTTTTCTTTGATAAATATTTATGATTGTTAGTAAAATTAAATTATAATTAGGATATTTTTTTAATTTGTGCATATATAAAAGTTTCTTTGAGCGTAAATTTTATGATAGTTATTTTTAAAGTTAAAGGTTTTTAAAATAAAGTAAGTTATTTCTTAAGGCCTACTTGTTTTAATAATTACATTAGTAATGTGTTGTAATGTTATGCAAATGGATAATGATTATTACTACCATAATAGTCCAAAATAAAACCGTATGTAATGCTATTCTCGCAACTTTGATTGGAACATACATATGCATGTAAAGCACTGACCGTAATTAAATACATATGTATATAACTCGTCGAATATGTGTTATATCCACATCATCCATCCATTTTACAATATCATTTTAGGGCATGACCCCAAAAATAAAAAAGATCTAAAGTTTAAGTGGACCACGACATAGAAAGTAGTGGGACGATGAGGCTCACCTTAGAAACCTTCTTATGACATACTAGTATGTCTATTTGCCATCCAACCGGTTTAAGAGATCACAAAAACCTAAATGAAGGAAAAACTTGAATATCAACAGCATCCAACACTTTTGTGGACTGCAACAAAATTTTAATGGCAAGCTTCAATCCCCACTACTTTATATGGTGTGGTCATTTTTTACTTTAAGTATGCCTCTTTTTTTATCTATTTTCATAAAATGATCTCACAAGATGGATGGACGGTATGGATATAACACATACGTCATGGTGTGGCCCACGGAACTTGCCACACCAACCCACCTCCGCCCATATAGGTTTATGGTAATTCTCACAGACTACTATGATTTGATAGATGGTTTTATCGAATTAGCAACAATAAGTAATGATGTGAGTTTTACACCACGTTACCATAGTATTTCGAAGAACCAAACAAACTCTTAAAAGTTACTTAGCATGTAGACCAAGTAAGAGAATATTAGCATACATTTCATATAGTGGCCTACAAGCATGCACATGTATATACATATGCATATAGTTAACTTGACATTTACATTTTCTGAAACTCTGGCTCTAAGTTTTAAAGTCCGATCATGAAAGAAACCTTGACATGTGTAAAGAAGAAGAATCCATATAAGACTTAGTTTTTATAACATGATAGGGGATTCAAGTCTATAAATAAGAAAGACTCTTAGCATCTCCATCAAAGCTCAAAACATATGAGGTTTTCCTTCTTTAGGCACACATTTGGAGAAAAATCGGGTAGTGATGGAGTTGTCCTATAAAACATGTCTTGATCCATTGAGTATGTGGATGTGATATGACTAATTTTAGCTACGGGTCCTTTTAGATAGCGTAATATGCATTGACTTATATTGAATGTTGCTTAAATTTATACAATATATGTTGTGTAAGGAGTGAATCATGTGATCTTTATGAACTTAAGATTGGACTGATCTTTGGGAACTTAAGATTGGACACGATCGTCATTAACCGTGGAGAGTTATAGTCCACGGATTTCAACACACTGTTGAGCCATGATAGAAATAAATACTTATAACGCGTTTGTATACATTATTCTTTGAGATAAATGGTTATCTTGTTCCGGGGAATTAACTTAGGTGATGATAAAAGGTCTTCATTATGGAACCCAACTTGGTATCAGTTGTGTCTTTAGCCCTACCTTACATAAGAACATAAGTATACCATGTATATAGGATCACAGTATGGACCTTTTGATACTTACATTGGATGATCAAAATTCAAGATAATAATCTTCGGGCTCATCAGCCTGGATTATGATCATAAAATCAAAGACTTCATAGTGTACGAAAGATTATCAATCCTTAACTCAAGGGTATGTAAGGGTCAAGAATATTAACTGGACAACTTTGACTCATTCTATTAAGTTTTGCAGAGGCCACTGAAAGTGGGTGATGATGGGTACATCAATCGAAATTCATTAATTATTACACGAGCCAATATGAGATCCACCGAGTTTACCTATAAATTTATATTTTGTTGTATTTAACAGGATTATAAGCTCATCAAGTAGTTAAACAGCATGACTATGTACTTGAAAGTTTTTAATTGACTTTATAAAGATCTTTAATTGTTAAAATATTATTTTTAAGATATTTTTCATAGAACCACCCATGTTTAGGGCAATAGATAAAATTTGTTTTCGTTTAGAATATTTAAAGCAAACCGCTTAAGTCTTTTTTCGTCAGATATTCCAACACTTGAGATCATATAGTGTTACTATCATATATAATGTAAAAACTTAAATTTGAAATACCATTTAGTCTAAGCAACACCGGCATATTTATTTGGTAAAAGTCATTTAAAATAATAAAAGAAGTCCCTCCTCTTTCATCCACTGGTTAATAAACTCATTTGAAATTCCAATTATGAATTAGTCTCTATTTTTTTTATACTGAGAAAGATAGGCATACATACTCACTAAAGGGGCATACAAAAGATGTGCATTCCATATGTTGGGATGTGAGTATCAATCAGTTAAGACACTTTCGAGTTGTGGAGCATAACAGATAATAAAAGCATGATAATTCCCACGTATGATGGCTTGATCACTACATTGGTATAATCATGAGTTAATAGGATGGTTGCCTCTATTGCCCACGACAAATATGTTAAACCGTGGAAATAGATGAAACGGTTGTGGGGATTGTGTCCTGTCTCTTAGAGCATTTGGCATCGTCGGTTTTCGAACATAGTCACGTATTGAAATGAGTGAATTGGATTTTATTTTGATTTGGTTTTTTTTTTTAATGAAATAAACTGGGATTAGTTATTTTTCTTCTCACTATTTTTTATTAGGAGTGGCCTAAAATGCGTTACACAGGGACTACCATCTGTAGTGAGGATATTGACGCTAATGGCTGAAATTTTTCTAGGACCCGCCGTGATACATGAGTCTGATCGAACCCCTCCATTGAATAGGCCAACTCATTTTAGGCCACGAGCCAAGACTTTAGGTAAATCCAAGACTCAAGTGGACTGCACCAGATGAAATAGTGGGGATATTAAGGCCAACCATTGAAATTTCCCTAGGGCACACCATGAAGTATGAATCCAATCGAACCTATCTAGTGAATAGGTCAACTCATTGTATGTCATAAGCCAATAAATGGAGCAGATCCAACGTGTGGGTGGACTGCACTAAACAAAATAATGGGGATATTAACAACCACCATTAAAAACTTCCTAAGGCCCACCTTGATACTTATTAGGGCCATCCAACCTGTTTATAAGGTCACACCGACTTGAATGAATGGAAAACACAAATATCAGCTTGATCCAAAACTTCTATGGCTCCAACATATTTTCAATGGTAGTCGTTCAATCACCATTATTTTCTCTGGTGTGGTCCACCTATGTTTCGAATTTGTCTAGTTTTTTTACTCGTGACCTAAAATAAGATGGTAAAATAGATGGATTGTCAATTACTTTGACAGTATCAGTGGACCCCATCGAATCTTATATGCGCGACCATTTCCAATGGGGTATAACTACGAAAACGAAATGGTAAAGTGACATTTTAGACTTTTTAACCTACCAATGATAATTTTCTATCCTTAATCGTCAATCAAAGTCGACGGAGAAGGTTTTATTTATATTTTTAAAAGTTAGATGTTTAGCCCTAAATATTTTAAAATGGTTTTTTATTGATAACCCTAAACATAAGCGGTTGTATGGAAAAATTTCTTATTTTTACTATTATAACTATTCGAATTGCACTTAATGATATCCCAATAGCTCATATATGATGGTTTACTATTTTATCAGCATGGGATTTAGATTTATAAGGGATGACTTAAACAATTGGAGGATTAAATTTGTGAATATATACATGTATGAGGTAGATAAAGGAACTCTCTTCATAGTAAGATACACCAAAGTTCATAGGGTGGTAGAATATCATATTAATGTATATGTCGATAACCATAATCCCTCATTATTCATAAAACATATTGCAATAGTAGATATACCAGAGAGAGAGAGCTTATACCCTATAAGTGTCACCTCATAAATAGAGAAATGCTAAGGAGAGAGCCTGGACGCTCCTCCTATGCATCACCCTATAG
Source organism: Magnolia sinica (assembly GCF_029962835.1). Taxonomy (NCBI): domain Eukaryota; kingdom Viridiplantae; phylum Streptophyta; class Magnoliopsida; order Magnoliales; family Magnoliaceae; genus Magnolia; species Magnolia sinica. The sequence goes on along the minus strand of NC_080582.1, from coordinate 32,351,899 downwards.
CGAGAGAGAAAGTATTACCCTTCTTCCATTCTTCTTCTCTCATTTTCATTATACTTTTGAGAGCATGGTCTACCTGATAGATATTTCATGTCTCATTAGCTCCCACCAGCAGTGTGGATGACAACATTTCTTAATTTCTTTCATCTACAATAGGTCAAGGAGAGAAATCTTCGATTAAAAGAATGACATTGATAACTTTATTACGATAAATCGTTAGTGTGATTTATCGATTTAAGTAAAGATATAAACCACTCTTTTGAGTTCCAATCATTGTGAAATATGAGGTTATCGCTAGAGTTAGGCAGAATCAGACCTGAACCGATCCGAACCAAAGGCCAGGATTGGATCGGATTAAGTAGGCCTACTCAAATCTAACCGTATATCGAATCGAGTTCGAATCCGTGGCCAATCCGAACCGATCCAATCCGGGATTCGATGTGGTTTGATCCGCACAATGTTCATTCAACATTATTTCCTGTAATGTTGTTTACTTGAGATTGGGATATACCTCATTTTTGGTTTAATACCATAAAATGATATTTAAAAAAATATGGACAGCATGGATGAAATAAATACATCATGGTGGAGTCCACAAAGCACCAACCACCAGCCATTGGATGGTGTCAGGGGGAGTAACCAATCCGTCCTCTCAGCTCATGGTTCAAGGTGCATCGAGCACCGAGCTCTGACACGAGATAAGAAAGAGGATAGGGAAATGGTTCTATGCAGTCGAGCTCATGGAACTTCCCATGAGGTCGAGCTATGTGGGCCCCATCGTGATGCGCGTCAAACATCAACACTGTGCATCTGATGGGTCCCCTTTAAATTATGGAATATCCCAAAAATCAGTCGTATATGGAACTCAGGTGGGTCATACCATCTAAAATCGCGTGAAGACATTCTTAAAACATATAAAAGCACTTGGTGGGTCCCATCTAAAATTTAGATGCATATGAAACTTGGTCTGACCCCTCATCCAAGTGGAACACACATAATGGATGGTTTGGATTTGTGAACCACACCTCGGTGGGCCAAAAAATAATTATGATTTTTTTTATGAGAGGGTAACCTATCTTTTGTATGTGAAGCAGATTGACAGTGTACCACGCACCCGGCCAGCTGGTGTATTAACGTCAGCAAGTTCTGTGAGTCCCACCACGAGGTATGTGTTATATCCAAATCGTCCATCGATTTGGTGGGCTCGTCTTAAGGCTTGAGCCGAAAAATAAGACAGATCTAAAGATCAAGTGGACCACATTACAAAAAGCAGTGGGGGGTTAAACATCTACAATTGAAACTCTTTTAGAGGTCGCAGAAGTTTCATATTGTAACGCCCTGAAATTCGGGAGTCGAGCATAACTCAGCTCCTAAGTTTCAAAACATCACTTATGCAACATATTTAATGATGAATGTATGTTGTCTGTAAGAGTACATAAAACATGGAATAGATTACGCCAAACTACAAACATAATTCAGGCATAAGTGAAAGAACGCAAGCGGAAGACTTAAAAAAACATAAGTGTATAGGTGAAAATCCCTAAAATACGTATACATGCCAGGTCATACTTGCAAGTGTTGCTATCAGAAGTACAAGCATCAAAATGAAATTCATCTATTCCCAAAAGAAAATCCAGAACTCCCGCGCATTAGGACATGGCTCACATGAACCCGCCTGAGAACTGCATAAAAGAAAAAGCAGTCTCATCATCCTCGAACTCCTGCTCTGCCTCATGAGTCGCATCAACATCTGCATCTAAGACAGAGTTTGGTTGGTGTTTAAACACCGTCCCAGAACGTGGGAGTGAGTGATCAACTCAGTGGAACAATAAAGCAAAGGTTAACATGTTATCAATTCAATCAAGCAGTAATGATAAAGCAGAAAATCAAACATGTCCTAATTACTCTTGTTAGTGCAAGGATGTATGTAGAATGATGCATGCCCTCTCCTGTACACCCCCAGCGTCTTCATCTTACGTTACGCATGACAACCGCCCTCAAGTGCTCCACCTCTTCCAGGCACATGCAATGCGGTGCATGAACATGATTACCAAGTTGTTATTAGTCCTTTTCATACAGCAGGATTGGGAAGCTAAGGTACCTTCCTTATATCATTTTCCATACAGTGATCCATTCTAGGGTCGTCAGTCCTAGATCATCTCATATGATCATATGGTTTTAGGTCGCTGCAAAGGGCTCGTCACCAATCAATGCACGCCTATTATACCTTCGTTACTACTTCAAGACTCGTCGCTCTAATGCAGTATCCGGGTATGCTCGAGGTCACTACAAAGGGCTCGTCACCAATCAATGTAGGTCGACAGCACGAATATAGTGTCCCATACCACCATAATCAGCTCACGAGTTTGGTTGCTCACTGGTCTCTACGGAGGCTCGTCACCTCAGCGTAGGCTGACAGCTCGACCACGATGTCTCATACCACCATGTCCGGCTCATGAGTCTTAGCTGATCAAGGTACCATGGTTAACAGGATTTCATTAGTAAGTTTAGTACCCTAGATTCATACAATAGCGTCCATACATGGTGAACATACATCGGACAATCGGGTTACTTGACGAACTCGACTAACATGAGCACACATTGGGTTGAACGACATAGAGTGCGCAAACACTCCGCGTGACCAAACCACTGCCGACAACTCTAATACGACTCGGGTTCGTCAAATCATGTCCTTTGTGGTGAAAGCAACCTCAGCCACGAACTCAAGGCCGATTACCGATTTCCTGGCCTATTTCATAGTGCCAAACACATTCCATTATAATAGATATGCATATAGAATTTAGAACAGTAATGGAACAACAATTCAAATCATGTAGTATGTGAGCATTTGCAGAATATCAACTTAACATGGATTTAACATAAGTAATACTAGAAGTTAAACAACAAAGAATGTGACTTGCATGTAGGAAATCATACCCATCAATAGGAGAGTTGAGAATCGCTTCTCAACGCCTACATGTTCATAGTTTATACGTATACGATACTTCCTATATATACATAGAATACACAAATGTCAATCTAACACATACATAACAGAAACGCAAGATAAACATAGCATTTGGCATGTGAAATTTCATCCATAACAAAAATAAACCATTAACCGGCATTGAAAGCCTTGAAAACCATAACCTATACGAATATAGTCCGCACCTTAAACCAGAAATAACGCACCGAACTGATTCAGACCATATGTCTTTATCAACGGCGACTAGATAACCTAAAGCAAGAATAGAAATGAGCTACAACAATACATATACTATTCTAAGCTCTAAAACAGATTAGGGTTATATTAACTTACTCAAGGATGAACTTAGAATCGCCGGAATAACAATTCAATAGTGATGGTTTAAGGATGTAGAGTGACAGGAAAGGATCTTAAGATGATTCACCAACTTCTCTCTCACTTTCTCTCTCTTTTCCCCTCTCTTTCTTAGATAGGGTTAGGAAATTCGTATGGAAAAGAGAGTGAGGGTTTTAAGGTCTTTATATAGGCCTAACATTGATGAAAATAGCCCCAGGGCCAAGGTATACTTAGGTTATAACCAATCAGGCCTCTCTCGATCCAACGGAGCACTTCTGGTAGTCCTTTTTCCATGTATGGTCGGACTTAAGCTCACTGACCATGGATCTAGGTCAGGCTGAGTTTTCATACCGACTGGCTTTACAAATCAGCCGTGGCGGACCACACTCAATTCAACGATCACCGAAACTCGATCAGGTTTACAAGCACTATGACATGCCTGGGCCATCTTCCCTGATCCGAGAGTGAAATTGGGTCAGAATCCGACGGTCAGATTGCTTAAAATCGTCGCGCAAGCGACACGACCCAGATTTCATAAAGTCACATTTAATTTCTCACCATTCTCACACTCTTCACTCTGAACTCAATCAAATCGACCCAGGACATCATCTGGACTTGATTTTTTGAGGTGATGGCCAAGTCCAACATGGTGACCATAACTGTCTAAGATAATCGCTATCGGACTTTCGACGCGCAGTCCAGGTCCGATCCAAAGTTTCTAAAATTTTTCGAGAGCAACTGGATTTAGCGTTGAATCCCAGATTTCAGAGTAACATAGCGCTAACTATTCTACAGGTTTTGAGTCCTGCAGATCAAATTTAAAGTGATTGATGCTAATTTCACAAGCAATCGAGTTAAACGCTAATTAACCCACAAATAGCTTCTAAGGAAAATAGAGGTAGTACTTGGGTCTTGGCACCAAATTTTTCGAGTCATTACAATCTACCCCCCTTAAAGAAAAATTTCGTCCTCGAAATTCGTACCTTCTCATATTCCTTAAAGATCTGAGGGTAGCTCTTTCTGACCTCAGCTTCAGTCTCCCAAGTAGTCTCTTCCTCACTATGATGCGTCTATAGTACTTTCACAAGAGGGATGACCTTGCTACGCAATACCTGCTCCTTCCTGTCTAGAATACGCATCGGTCGCAGTACATATGTGGCATCCTCGCTCAATTGCACCTGCTCCCAACTGATAATATGCGAAGGATCAGGAACGTACTTCTTCAGCATAAAAACATGAAATACGTTATGCACGCCCACAAGTGGTGTGGGCAAAGCAAGGCGGTATGCTACCGCTTCCACTCGATCCAGAATTTGAAATGGACCAATAAATCTCGGCGTGAGCTTTCCCTTCTTACCGAACCACAGAACTCCCTTCATAGGAGAAACCTTAAGAAATACATGGTCTCCAACCTCAAACTCAAGCGGTCGCCGCCTCGTATCAGCGTAACTCTTCTGCCTGCTCTGGGCTGTCGGAAGTCGACGTCGAATAATGTCAACTTTCTCTGAAGTCGCCTGCACCAACTCCGGGCCAATCAAACTACGTTCGCCAACTTCTGCCCAGCAATGCGATGCTCTGCACGGGCGACCATACAATGCCTCGTAGGGAGCCATGCCGATACTTGCCTGGAAACTGTTATTATACGCGAACTCTGCATAAGGGAGACAATCATCTCAACTTCCTTGAAATCCAAAACACAAGCTCGCAACATGTCTTCCAGAATCTGATTCACACGTTCCGTCTGCCCATCTGTCTGCGGATGAAGTACTGAACTTCAATTTCACGCCCATCGCTTCCTGGATACGAGTCCAGAAGATAGATGTGAAACGCGTGTCTCTATCAGACAATCTCCAAGGGAACTCCATGCAGACGTACAATCTCCTTAATGTACAATCTAGCCAACTCGTCTGCAGAGTTTGTGACTCTGATCGGTCAGAAATGAGCCGACTTCGTCAATCGGTCGACGATCACCCAAATAGAGTCATATCCCTTCCTCGTTCTCGGCAACCCTAAAATAAAATTCATAGAGATGAATTCCCACTTCCATTCTGCTATGGGCATGGGCTGAAGCAGCCCAGGAGTTCGGCAATGCTCTACCTTGACCTGCTGGCACGTGAGACAACGAGACACAAACTCAGCAATATGAACCTTCATGTTGTCCCACCAATAAGATCTTCTCATATCTTGATACATCTTCGTGCTACCTGGATGCATCGCAAGCTTGGAATTATGGGCTAACTTAAGAACCTCCCATCTCAAGTCAGGAATATCTGAGACACATAACCGGCCACGAAATCGTAGGCCCCCATCTGAACTAACACTTCACTTGGAGTTCTCACATGTACCAACCCGCTTTCTCATCTTCGCGAAAAGCTCATCATCTGTCTGCGCTGCAACGATCCTTTTATCAATAAGGGGTTGTACACGAATGTATGCGATAACCTCATATGGCTCTTCCACCGTAAGTTTCTGCTCAAAGTCTCGCACACATTCCAACATGTCCCATTCTGCTATCATTAGCGAAGCCGCAAACTCTATAGTATTCTTGCAACTCAATGCGTCTGCCACAAGGTTCACCTTGCCCGGATGGTAAGAAACATCGAACTTAAAGTCTTTCAATGTTTCCATCCATCGACGCTGCCTCATATTCAAGTCACGCTGTGTGAAGATATACTTAAGGCTCTTGTGGTCGTAAAAGAGCTTGAACTCCTCTCCGTAGAGGTAATGTCTTCAGAGCTTTAATGCAAAAATGACAGCTGCCAACTCCAGGTCGTGGGTCGGGTAATTTTTTTCGTGTTTCCTCAACTGTCTCGAAGCATATGCAATCACCATATCCTTCTGCATAAGGACACAACCCAGACCAATGCGAGAGGCGTCAGTATATATCGTATATTTAACCCCTTGCTCTAGCAATACTAGCACAGGAGCGGACATCAACTTGTCCTTCAGCTCTAGAAAAGCTATCTCCGCCCTCTCATTCCAAGCAAACTTCAAATCTTTCCGTGTCAACTAAGACAACGGTCTGGCTATTTTCGAGCAGTCTCGTATGAAGCGCGATAATAGCCTGCTAGACCCAAAAAGCTCCTCACCTCAGTAACTGAACCAGGCTGCTTCCAGTCCTGAATTACAGCTACCTTAGCAAGATCGACAATTATCCCTTCCTTGGACACCACATGTCCTAGGAACTTGACCTCCTCTTTCCAGAAATCGCATTTCTTGAACTGCACAAAAAGTTGATTCTTCCTAAGAGTATCCAAGACCGCTCTTAAGTGCTCCTCGTGCTCTTCCCGACTCGCAGAATATATCAAGATGTCATCGATAAAAACAATAACGAAACAGAACAAGAATGACTGAAATACCCTGTTCATCAGATCCATGAACACGGCCGGTGCATTCGTAAGACCGAACGATATCACAAGGAACTCGTAGTGGCCAAAGCTAGTCCTGACAGTGGTCTTCTGCACGTCCTCATTCTTGACGCGCAACTGGTGATACCTTGACTGCAGATCAACCTTCGAGAAGTACCGTGCCCCCTTCAACTGATCAAATAAATCATCGATCCTAGGCAAAGGGTACTTATTCTTCACAGTCACCTGATTCAACCTGTGATAATCAATATATAATCGCAAGGAACCATCTTTCTTCTTCACAAAGAGGACAGGTGCTCCCCAAGGAGATACACTAGGCCGAATAAAACCCAAATCTAGCAAGCCATCTATCTGCCTTCTCAATTCCTTCATTTTACTTGGAGGCATACGATAGGTGGACAAAGAAATGTGTACCGCACCAGGCATGAGATCGATAGTAAAATCAATCTCACGCTGAGGGGGTAATCCAGGAATCGATTCGAACACATCTTCAAACTCCCGAACTACAGGCGTGCTTTCAAACGCCAATTCAGCAATACTCTCCAACAGAGAAGTATAATAACCAAGACGAAAAGGGTAACTGACCTGAACTGGGAAAGTAACTGTCTCGCCCTCAGGTCCATGGATTGTCACCGACCTAGTTTCACAATCAATTTCTGCCCGCATCCTCGTGAGCCAATCCATACCTATAATGACATCGTAATGGTAAAGAGGTGCGACAAAAAGGTCAACAAGAATCGATCCACTCCCTAGATCAATCAAACAATCCATACAACGCTTGTTCAAAGCAGATGAGATCCCTGTAGCGGTAGTGAGCGTCACTCCCTTCATAGTGATCGTGCCCAAACTCAAATGCCTAACCGCCGCATACGATATAAGAGAGGTAGTGGACCCTGTATCCACCAACATAGAAATGAGAATACCTTCAATGTGAGCTGTAACCTCGAAGGATCTCGGCACAAAGTCAGCCACAGACGCTTCAGCTGAGAGCGCATGAACTCGAGCCTGCTGCTGGCGATTCGACAGAGGAACTATGGGCCGCTAAGGTGGCCTGAAGCTAGGTACAGAAGGTCTGAAGGATGGATGAGCTGGCGCTGAACGAAGAGGTGGAGGTGATATAATCTGAGGCATCGGACGGTTGATCCTCTGCGGTGGAGTAAATCCATTATCCCGCATACGCGAAAAGCAAGTACGATCCAAATGCCCCATCTTCCCACAGTACGAACAGTGAAAATCAGCTCGCACCTGCTGAGCGGGCGGCGCTGATCGCCTCGGAGGAGAATCTGCCCGCGGCCTCTTGCCGAGAAATAGTGCACTCTGAAAGTCAGGTCGTGGTCTGGGAACCATAGGTGCTCGCATACGGGACGACCTGTCCCTGTCTTGCTCAGCTCGCAAAGACATGCTCACTAACTCCGCATAGGAAGATATGCTAACACAACACATCTTCAATCAGATCTCAGGCCTCAACCCCTCAGAGCAACGCCGCATCCTCATCGGCTAATCGTTCAGAATCAAAGGAGCATAGCGGCCCAACTCAGTGAACCGGTTTTCATACTCCGTCACCGACATCCCTCCCTGACGGAGGCGAAGGAACTCACTCTCCTTCTCGTGTCGGTACGTAACCGGAAAATACTTCTCGTGGAAGCGTGCCTCAAACGCCTGCCACGACCACTTATACCCTTCCGCAACAGTGCGAAGAACACTGTCCCACCATAAACTGGCCTCCTTCTCAAACATGAAGGAGGCAAGCTCGACCTGCTCAACCTCAAAGCAGTGCAGCGGTCTTAGCATCTTAGAGATGCGATCAATCCAGTACTCGGCCTCCTCGGGTCTCTGAGAACCCGCCAATGTCAGAGGTTGTAAGCGCTAGAATCGCTTAAAGGTGCCGCTCGCACTAGCGCTCCCAGATGGGTGCATAGGTGAAGCAGGTGGAGTCGCCCCCACCGACTGAGCAAAGATGCCAGCCATGGAAGACAGAAACTGCTGCTGCTGCTGCTGCAGCATCAACAGCATCATCTGCTCAAACCTATCAGAAGGCGGAGCAGATGAAGATGCATACGGCATCGACGCAGATGCACAGTTCGGCTCAGGAGCCGAAGGCGTGACTGGAGGAACCATAGGTGGAATCACAGGTGTCGGCCCAGCACCAGTATGAGACAGGCCTGACTGTGGATTCGTCTGGCTATCGCTTAGGGGAGAAACCCCGACAAGCGACTCAACCAAAGAGAGACGGGCCGAAGTCTTCGAACCCTTAGGAAGTATACCCTACATTCAACAGAAGATGCAACCTATAAGATTCAACATCCACATAATCCACCCACACAGCAATCATAGCACAACTTCAACGATAAACAACATGCATTCCATTTAACAAAATTTTCGCAATACAAGAAGTGCAACATTACATGAATCGCGACAGAAAAAGCATGTGAACTAAAACATCTAAAACAGCAAACAACAAACAACTTCCAACAACTATGCCAACGACGGCAAACACAAAACAAAGCAAAGGACGACTACAACTGCAGCTACTCGTCAGAATCAGGAGATAGATGCGGGGCACCCTTATCCTGCAAACAACACAGGATAGACTTCAGAGTTCGAGTCACCTTCTTAAACTTATGCTTCACAAGGCCTCGAAGATCCATGATATCCTAGCATAGAACAGCCTGACCTTTCTCAAGCCATGCGATACGGGCATCTCTGGCAGCCTGATCTGCGCTCTAGTCTGGTGCCACAGGAGGAGAACTCTCACTTGTATCCTGTGCCTCAACCTCTTCCTCGTCCTGCTCTGTTTCTTCTTCCATCTCAGCTCCACCTTCGCCATACCTCTCTTCCTCATCGCTCTGTCTCATCCTCACTTTCTGAGGCTTATCGACGATGAGGCCCAATTTGCATCTGATTTAGGGTCGTCTCATTAATGTAGCGAACAGGTACCGGCTTTTCTGCCCCAAGCCTGAAGCCAAACTCATGTGCAAGCTTACAGATAAGTCGGCCAAATGAGAGCGATTCGGTCCTCCTGTTCGAACGAGCGATAAGGATAATCTGGTGCAAGATGTACGACGGCACACATAGCTTCGCTCCTTGCCCCACCTGATACAGAAAATCTACCATCAGGCGTGTACACTCGTTGCGGTTGCTCCACCTTAGATATACATTGAATGTACACATGTGGTGAAGCAAGCGAAAGTCGTCCGTCATATTGGTAGCTAGAAGGCTTCTATTAGGCTGTCATTCGACCAGACGACCACACAGGAGCCGCGTGCGGCGATCCCTCTCACGCATACTGCTCAAATTCTTCTCACTGGCATGCACCTCACCAAGCGGCACATTCAAGAGTCAGGATATCAAAGCGACGTCGACCGTGGCCTCCCAACCGATTCCACAAGGAATCTTGAACTGCAGAGGCTCCAGCGATGGATCACGAATGTTGGCATAAAAAGCTCGAACAGTGCTTGCATTGGCGCGATATTCGCCCTCAAACAAAGGACACCAACCGGCCCCTTCCAGGCGCTCCAACAACAGAAACTTGTCGAATAGCCGCAGATCAACATGAGCCTAAAAAAGGACCCTACGGCCTTCATAGACTCCATGAGATAGCTCCGCCAACAAGGTTCTTCCAATGGGAGCTTGAGGATCAAGGTCCCGCTTGGTCTGAAACTCACGGGTGGCGGTCATGCTCGCCGCGGCACCTCTCGGCCTCCGTGCACAGGTTGGGCAGCCAGGCCCAGCTTCGTCCACGGGCGCTCTCTTCTTCCCCATCAAAGAGAGGAAGGTGGAGATGGAAAAGATAGCCGTGATAAACTCAAATAAGGCCATGAAAAATGAGAGAAAGGGAGAAATAGGAAGAATGGTGAAGCTTTCACACATTTGAGATCCTAAAGAAGGATTTAAGAGCTCAAATGAGGAGAAAAGGGAGTGAAGACAGCAATGGGAATGGGTTTTTGAGATGGTTGAATGGGTGTACACGAAAATGGAAGAAGAAGGAGATTGAGGAGAGATTTTGGTGGAGTTTTAAGAGAAACTTGAAGAAAAGGAGAGGTTGGGAGGGTAGTTTATGAAGGAAAGGGATTTTAGAAAGACCTAATATCGTGGAACCATGGAGGAGTGGGCCACACTAGGCCCCAAAGGCGTCGGCCCGAGCCGGTCCGCCCGGCCTGGCCCGCTGGGCGACGAGGGCTCGCCGAACCGGCGAGGTCCTCCTGGCCCCCTAAGTGTAAAATGATGTGGGCCCCCCTAGGTCCCCCTAGAAATGCCTCGATCGGCCCCTTAGTCCGATTCAACACATATCGGGCTACTCGAGTTAAAATTTGATACAAACAGAGGTTTACAGAAATTTTAAGGGCTGAGATGGGAAGATAAACCATCTAAACTCATCAAGGGACGGTCTAGAAGAGATTTTGAGTCGCTGTGTATGATCAGGAGTGCGCACAGACTCGATCTCGGTGATCGTTTTCAGTAAACTTTCGCCGATAGAAGCAACGGGACACATACACACATTTTACAATAAACTCGCACCCAAATACACTAAGGTGGCGACAGCGTGCGGTGTGTGACCATAACCCAGGTCCGGTTTAATCCAATTCATACTCTGATACCAACTTGTAACGCCCTGAAATTTGGGGGTCGAGCATAACTCAGCTCCCGAGTTTCAAAACACCACTTATGCAACATATTTAATGATGGATGTATGTTGTCTGTAAGAGTACATAAAACATGGAATAGATTACGCCAAACTGCAAACATAATTCAGGTATAAGTGAAAGAACGCAAGCGGAAGACTAAAAAAACATAAGTGTATAGGTGAAAATCCCTGAAATACGTATACATGCCAGGTCATACTTACAAGTGTTGCTATCAAAAGTACAAGCATCAAAATGAAATTCATCTATTCCCAAAAGAAAACCCAGAACTCCCGCGCATTAGGACATAGCTCACATGAACCCGCTTGAGAACTGCATAAAACAAAAAGCGGCCTCATCATCCTCGAACTCCTGCTATGCCTCAGGGGTCACATCAACATCTGCATCTAAGACAGAGTCTGGTTGGTGTTTAAACACCGTCCCAGAACGTAGGAGTGAGTGATCAACTTAGTGGAACAATGAAGAAAAGGTTAACATGTTATCAATTCAATTAAGCAGTAATGATAAAGCAGAAAATCAAACATGTCCTAATTACTCTTGTTAGTGCAAGGATGAATGTAGAATGATGCATGCCCTCGCCTGTACACCCTCAGCGTCTTCATCTTACGTTACGCATGACAACCGTCCTCAAGTGCTCCACCTCTTCCAGGCACATGCAATGCGGTGCATGAACATGATTACCAAGTTGTTATTAGTCCTTTTCATACAGTAGGATTGGGAAGCTAAGGTACCTTCCTTATATCAATTTCCACACAGTGATCCATTCTAGGGTCGTCAGTCCTAGATCATCTCATACGATCATATGGTTTTAGGTCACTGAAAAGGGCTCGTCACCAATCAATACACGCCTATCATACCTTCGTTACTACTCCAAGACTCGTCGCCCTAATGCAGTATCCAGGTATGCTCAAGGTCACTACAAAGGGCTCGTTACCAATCAATGTAGGCCGATAGCACGAATATAGTGTCCCATACCACCATAATCGGCTCACAAGTTTGGTTGCTCACTGGTCATTACGGGGAGGCTCATCACCCCATCGTAGGCCGACAGCTCAACCACGGTGTCCCATACCACCATGTCCGGCTCATGAGTCTTAGCGGATCAAGGTACCATGATTAACAGGATTTCATTGGTAAGTTTGGTACTCTAGATTCATACAATAGCGTCCATACATGGTGAACATACATCAGATAATCGGGTTACTTGACGAACTCGACTAGCACGAGCGCACGTTGGGTTGAACGACATAGAGTGCGCAAACACTCCGTGTGGCCAAACCACTGCCGACAACTCTAATACGACTCGGAATCACGTCCTTTGTGGCGAAAGCAACCTCAGCTACGAACTTAAGGCTGATTACCGATTTCCTGGACTATTTCATAGTGCCAAACACATTCCATTATAACAGATATGCATATAGAATTTAGAACAGTAATGGAACAACAATTCAAATCATGTAGTATGTGAGCATTTGCAGAATATCAACTTAACATGGATTTAACATAAGTAATACTGGAAGTTAAACAACAAAGAATGTGACTTGCATGTAGGAAATCATACCCATCAATAGGAGAGTTGAGAATCGCTTCTCAACGCTTGCAAATAGGATAATATATTACACTTTAAATCATTCAGACATTTCTACAAACACTTAGACTACTAAGTTCAACATACATGACGTATGTTGAAACACACGCATTGGGACAATTCCTTTTGCCAAGGAGTTGACACACATACAATTAGCACAAATACACGACAATTAATCATGGCAAGTACATGTTCATATTTTACACGTATACGATACTTCCTATATATACATAGAATATAAAAATCTCAATCTAATACATACATAACAGAAAAGCAAGATAAACATAGCATTTGACATGTGAAATTTCATCCATAACAAGAATAAACCATTAACCGGCATTAAAAGCCTTGAAAACCATAACCTATACGAATATAGTCCGCACCTTAAACCAGAAATAGCGCACCGAACTGATTCAGACGATATGTCTTCGTCAACGGCGACTAGATAACCTAAAGTAAGAATAAAAATGAGCTACAACAACACATATACTATTCTAAGCTCTAAAACAGATTAGGGTTATATTAACTTACCCAAAGATGAACTTAGAATCGCTGGAATAATGATTCAAAAGTGATGGCTTAAGGATGTAGAGCGACAAGAAAGGATCTTAAAATGATTCACCAACTTCTCTCTCACTTTCTGTCTCTTTTCCCCTCTCTTTCTTAGATAGGGTTAGGAAATTCGTATGGAAAAGAGAGTGAGGGTTTTAAGGTCTTTATATAGGCCTAACATTGATGAAAATAGCCCCAAGGCCAAGGTATACTTAGGTTATAACCAAATCAGGCCTCTCTCGATCCAACAGAGCACTTTTGGTGGTCCTTTTTCCATGTACGGTTGGACTTAAGCTCACTGACCATGGATCTAGGTCAGGCTGAGTTTTCGTACCGACCGGCTTTACAGATCAGCCGTGGCGGACCACACTCAATTCAACGATCACCCAAACTCGATCAGGTCTACAAGCACTATGACATGCCTGGGCCATCTTCCCTGATCCAAGGGTGAAATTGGGTCAGAATCCGACGGTCAGATTGCTTAAAATCGTCGCGCAAGCGAGACGACTCAAATTTCATAAAGTCATATTTAATTTCTCACCGTTCTCACACTCTTCACTCTAGACTCAATCAAATCGACACAGGACATCATCTGGACTTTATTTTTTGAGGTGATGGCCAAGTCCAACATGGTGACCATAACTGTCTAAGATCATCGCTATCGGACTTTTGACGCGCGATCCAGGTCCGATCCAAAGTTTCTAAAAATTTCCGAGAGCAACTAGATTTAGCGTTGAATCCCAGATTTCAGAGTAACATAGCGCTAACTATTCTACAGGTTTTGAGTCCTGTAGATCAAATTTAAAGTGATTGATGCTAATTTCACAAGCAATCGAGTTAAACGCTAATTAACCCACAAATAGCTTATAAGGAAAATAGAAGTAGTACTCGGGTCTTGGCACGAAATTTTTCGGGTCATTACACATATCAATATGAAAATTGTTTTTCCTCTTCATCCATGTAGTTGTGACCTTATTAACAGATTAGATGGAAAATAAATATTATGGTGGGCCTTACAAATTTTTAACAATGAAAATCATATAATTTAAAAAAATTAAAATTAAAATAGAAGATTCGATCCGAACGGTACCCAACCTAATCCAACTTCGCCTGCGTCTTTATGAATTAACTTAACATTAGAATTAGTGTAGGATTATGTTTAGTTTTCAATGTGTTTTCAGATTAGATTTTTATGAGATTTCTAGATACTAATATTGTTATTGTTTCTTTTATTTTCTAGAATCTAATCTAGAATCACTAATTGAGTACTATCCTTCAAACTCTCTTACCTTAGTTATTTCATAAATTCTTATTTTGTAATAGTTTTTATTTCAGTAGAAGTAGTTTTTAAAATTGTGGTTGAGAGTGGTTCGTGCCCAAGTGGGTTTGAGATAACACTCTTCATCCCTTAAGTAAATAAGGATTAGTTAAAGGATTGCCTATCCATCACCAGATTAGACAATACATATGATCATCTGATTTTGCTGAGAATATGGTTGAGAATCGACCTAATATCGTGCAGTTGAGTAACGAGATGAAAACAAAGTGCAAAATGTCTCACCAGCTAAAACTCTACGTAATTATTTACAACCATCTACGGTAAGAACGCCTTCCTACATGATCTTTCCACATAATGCAGGAAATGTGGATTTTAAGTTAGGAGTAATCCAATTACTTCTGGAATTCCATAGACTAGATTCTGAGAGTCCATATTTACATCTCAAATAGTTTGACGAGATTGTAATGACCTTATACTTCAACAATATGTCAAATGATACCTTAAGATTAAAATTGTTCCATTTCTCGACCAAGTCTTGGCTTCACTCATTGAGACCAAGATCAATTGGGAAATGGGCTAAGATGACCAAGAAATTCCTTAGAAAGTTATTCCTATTCCGTAAGACCGATATCTTTAGAAGGGTCATTATGAATTTATCACAGAAATATGAAGAAACCTTCTTCCAATGCTGGAAGAGGTTCAAGAACCTCTCAAGTGCTTGCCCACATCATGGCTACGAATTTTAGTGGATCAGAAGCTTTTTTTTTATCATGGGTTGACTTCATCCATGCCTCAATTCATAGAGATGATGTGCAATGGGAATTTCATGAACAAAGATCCTGATGACGCATGAGACTATTTTGACATGCTAGCTTAAAACGCGCAATCAAGGGATACTTCAACTAAGCCAACAATAATCCCAAGTTGACTCGGTCCAAAGAGAATGGAGGAATATACGTCTTAAGGGAATAAGACGACGTCAATGCTAGGGTGGCTAACCTTACGAGAAATGTCGAGGCTGTGGGATTGAAGAAAGTAGAAACAGTCAAACCAAAGGAGATCATTGAAACTATTTGTAGTATTTGCGGTAGTAATATATACTTGATGCAAGAGTGTCCTACAATTCCTACATTCCAAGAGTTGTTATGTGAACAATCTAATGTTATAAAGAATTATCAAAGGTCATTCAATACTCCTATCTCAAACATGTATAATTCTAGTTAGAGAAACCACCGAAACCTTAGTTGGATGAATGGGCCAAGGGCTAATGCAGACAAAAGAACCCAAGAGTCTGCTTTTCAAAAATTCATATATGATCAAGAGCAGTTCAATTAGAATAACTTACAAGTATTCCAGAATATTAAAACATCATTAAGAGTGTTTCCATCGCCTATTCAAATATTGGTGTAACAATTTACTGTTGGGGAGAAGGGGACTCTTCCAACTGAACCGCTATCAAACCCAAAACCACAATATGAGATAAGTGACCCTGACTTTTCAACTCAACATGTGGAGCAAGCAAAGTCTAACACCACTCTTATAAGTGAAAAAATAATTGACAAAAACATCCTGATGAGGGCTAAGAATCCTAAGGACTTGGAAGAATCTATGGGAGATGATAGGCCTAGCGATATTACACATAAGGAAGAACCAAAAAAACAATATAAGCCGGTTGCACTATTCCCACGAAGGTTGATCTCACCAAAACATCTATTCAACACCAGAGATATGTTAAAGGTTCTAAAGTATGTGAAAATTAACGTTCCTCCATTGGATGTCATAAAACAAATTCCGTCATATGCCACTAAAAGATCTTTGTACAGCTAAGAGATGACACAATATCCAAAAATAAATATTTTTCACATAAAAAAGTGAGTGCCGTCATCAAACAAGATATGCCTCAAAAACACAAAGATCTTGGTAGCCCAAACATATCATATGTGATTGGGGACCACAGGATTGAGTACGCATTACTTGATTTGGGGGTAAGTGTGAATTTGATCTCATAATAGGTCTACGAATAGTTGGGCCTAGGTGAGCTAAAACCCACCAAGATCATACTCCAACTCATTGATCGTTCAATTTGTATATCAAGAGAGACAATGGAGGACATTCTTGTCCAAGATGATAAATTTTACTACCCAATAGATTTTATCGTTTTTGATACGCAGACTATCATTGATGCTAACACTCAGATTCCTATCATCATTGATCGACCATTCCTAGTCACATAAAATGCCATAACCAATTGTAGGAATGAGATTGTGAAACTATCCTTTGTGAATATGACACTTGAGTTGAACGTGTTCAACGTGTGCAAACAATAGGAAGATAGTGATGATGTCCACGAGATTAACTTGATATGTTCATTTGTGGAGGATAAGTCATCTTTTACTTTATGGTCCGACACCTTAGAGATGTTCTTGGACCACCCTACTGATTTAGATGATGACATAATTAGGGAGATGGATGTCTTTTTTTATGCTACGTTGGTACTTGAAACTAACTTGTTGATGCTTGAATTTGAAAGATTACATTTGACTGACTCAAAGCCTCTATTATCTAGTATCAAGACACCAAAGCTTGAGCTAAAACCGTTGCCCATTAATCTTAAATATGCTTATTTGGGTTAAGATGAGACATATATAGTGGTGATTTATTTTCACTTTGATGAGGAACAAGAGAGTATATTGATATTTTTTCTTTCAAATAACATAAAAGAACCCTTAGATGGGCGATTGTAGACCTCCAGGGAATTGACCATCTGATTTCTACTCACCACATTCACCTCGAAGATAATGCGAAAATATCTAGACAACCACAACGCTGTCTAAACCCAAATATGAAGGAAGTGGTTAAGACCAATGTATTAAAGTTATTGGATATTGATATTATATACCCCATTTATGACAGCCGATGCGTGAGCTCAACTCAGGAGGTACTTAAGAAGTTTAAGATTACCATCGTAGCCAGTTCGGATAATAAACTCGTATTAATCAAAGTTACTACTGATTGGAGAATGTGCATTAACTACAGAAAATTAAAAACCGTCACAAAAAATGACTTTTTTTTTTTGCCTTTTGTTGATCAAATTTTAAAAAGATTAGCAGTTCATTCTTATTATTGCTTTCTTGTGAGTATTTGGGCTACAACCAGATAGAGATAGCCATAAAGGATTCGAAAAGGACCACGTTCACATGTTATTTTAGCACTTTCGCCTACCGAAAGATGCCATTCGGATTATGTAATGCCCTCACTACATTTCAACGATGCGAGTTAAATATTTTTTTAACATGGTGGGCTGATTTTTAGAGATCTCTGTGGATGACTTTTATGTCTTTGGTTCATCATTCATCGAGTGCCTTGAGCACTTTAAATTGGTGTTGAAGAGATGCGAACAAAAGAACCTTGTGCTAAATTGGGAGAAATGTCATTTTATGGTTTAGAAGGAAATAGTTATTGGACACATTATATCGTCTAATGAAATTGAGGTGGATAAAGCTAAAATCGATTTTATCTCTAACTTGTCACCACCTAAAAGCATATGCGACATGCGATCCCTCCTATGACATGTTAAATTCTACCAAAGGTTCATAAATAACTTTAGTCTAATCTCTCATCCTTTAAACAACATTTTTCAAAAGGAAACTCCTTTCAAGTGGAGCAAGGAATGTCAAAAAGCTTCCGTCAAGTTCAAAGGTATGTTCACTAGCGCTCCTATCATGCAACCACCCAATTAGAGTATGCGTTTTAAAATTATGTGTGATATGAACAATTACGTAATTGGGACGGTGATAGGCCAAAGAAAAGAGAAGAAGCCTCATGTTATATACCATACGAGTGGAACTTTAAACTCTTCTTAAGTGAACTACTATGTTAAGAAAAATGAACTCCTAGTCGTAGTGTTCGCTTTGGATAAGTTCAGGTCTTACTTCGTAGGATCTAAGATCATTATCTTTATCGATTATGCGGAACTGTAATATATTATTTTTATGAATGATACTAAGCCTCATTTGCTGAGATTGATTATTTTACTCAAAGAGTTCGACCTTAAAATCTAAAATAAGAAATGAGTAGAAAATGTAGTGGCTAACTATCTCTCTCGGCTTGTCCTATCCAATTCCATGGAGATGACGCCTATCAATGATATGTTCCTTAATGAACAATTATTTAAAGTCTCTCAGTTACCTTGGTACACTGACATTACCAATTATCTTGCCACACATACAATTCTTATTCATTGGATTGCACAAAATAAGAAGAAATTCCTTACTAAGGTATATAAGTTCTTTTGGGATAATCTGTATCTTTTCAGATATTGTCCAAATCAAATCGTAAGGAGATACTTGCTTAATCATAAACAACAGAGTATCATCTCATTTTTATCATTCATATCCATGTGGTGGCCACCTTTTTACTAAGAAGACCATTATGAAAATTTTGTAGTGCAGTTTTTATTAGCCCACTATGTTCAAAGATACGAACGAACTCTGTAAAATGTACGAGAGATGTTTTAAATTATGAGAATTATCTTATCGAAATATGATGCCGCTGAACCCCATTATAATCATTGAAACATTCAATTGTTGGGGCATCGATTTCATGAGACCATTCCCCCCATCTTTTGGAAATCTCTATATTCTTCTCGCCGTATATTATGTCTCCAAATGAGCTGAGGCAATTCTGTATCAAAATAATAACTATCTCACGGTCATTAAATTTTTTAAAGAAAATATTTAATCTAGATTCAGAACACCTTGAGCCATAAGAAGTGATGAATGATCTCACTTTTGTAATAAATTATTTGAAACGTTAATAAATAAATATAGTATTCACATAAAATGAGCACCCCCTATCATCCTTAGATAAGCGACCAAGTTAAAATATCAAATAGGGAGACTAAACGGATTCTTAAGAAAATGGTTAATTCGGATTCCAAGGATTTGTTACTTTGACTAACCGATGCGTTGTAGGGTTGTCATAAGGCATATAAAACCCTTATTGGTATGTCATCTTATAAACTTGTATATGGGAAGACTTGTCACTTGCTTGCATAGTTGGAACATAAGGTGTAATGGTCTATAAAGAATTTCAACTTCAATATCGACAAAGCCGGCTTGTTACATATGTTACAATTTAATGAAGTTGAAGAAATCCAGAATGAGGCTTACTAGAACTCTCAAATATACAAGGACATAATGAAGGTGTTCTATTATAGGAACATTTTTAAAAAAACTTTTGAAGTAAACCAGGAAGTCATTTTTGTATAACTCGAGAATTTATCTTCTTTTTTTTCGATAAATTGATATCTTGTTTCACTGACTCCTTTAAAGTTAAAACGATTTATCCTCATGAGATCGTTCAGAAAAAAAATCCAGCGAATGGTAACATTTTCAATTTCAGTCATCACCTTAAATCATTTGTTGAGAAATTCTCTTTAGAGGATATGTTTATCCATCTAAATGATTCCGTCTATCAAGACTGACCTTCTAGTTTGATGGGGGTCCATTTATTTATTTACCATTTTTTTTAAGGATTATGTTATAATAATATAGTTGTTTTGTCTAGTGGAAACCCTTTAAATGATGGAAACATCATGCTATCTTAACGATCTTCTTCAGGTACTCTCTCTATTACTCATTCCTCTTTTATTTTCGTTATCTTATGTTATGATGCATTACATATCTTTTACATTGAAGACAATGTATATTTTAGGTTGTGAGAGATTAAATTATATTTTTTTAGTTTTTGAACAATTTTTTTTTAAATTTTTTAATGTCAAAACTATTTTTTTAAGATTGATATTCCGTGTATTTGAATGCATTTAAATGTAATATCATAAGATATAAAGTAATTCTGAAAGCCTATAATTTAGCTGATTAGTAGATTTTTAAACAAGTTCTTTTTAATGAATTAATTAATAAAAAAATTTAAACATTAATTGAGCGTAGTTCACAATTCACATCCGATTCATATTTTTTAAAAAGTTAAATTAAACTCTTAATATTTAACTTGATGATTACTTAAAAGTGTTACGAACCAAGTATGGATAGCCTTATTTACCTCGCTATGAAAAGAAGAAAAATGACTAGTTATAAAAATATTTGGAATCGAAAATGACTACCCATTGTATATGCTTAAATGAGAAAACAATGGAGAGATGAAAAAAAGAAAAGAAAAGACGATAGTGTGAAAGTTATCGATGAAAAAAATTAAAAAGTTGAAAAAATAAGTTAAAATGAGATGGGTTTGGAATTAGTAAGTTGTGTTGATCTGTCCATTTTAAGGTAATTGTTATGATTAATATCATGAAGAGAAGGTTGACTCTTTTAAATTATAAGTTGGAATTCACTAAGCATACTAGGAATTTAATGTTTAATTGCATTATATTAATTAATTGATGAATGTAAAATTAGTTTCATAGTTTATTAATGATATTAGGTTCTAGATTAAAGATATTTTGTCCTTGTATCTTTAAATTTTACTTAAATATAACATTGCATAGAGTGTTGTTGGATGGGGGATGTATTGAGTGTAAAATATTATATATTTTTCACTTTTTATGCATTAATTTTATAATTACATATGTGCTTAATTGATATAATTGTGGGGGAGTGACACAATGCCTAGCTCTACTGCTCTTGCCCACACCCAAGTGGGGGTGCACACTGGAACACATAGATTGAGCATCTCTACATCTATTTCTCTAACTAAGAATACTTCACACTCAAAGGCTTATAAAGAAAAAGTTTTCTCCCACTCTATCCAATGTGGGATTAAACAAAAAATACTTTTCCTTTGTTTCAAATTCGTTTTGGCAGGAAACAAAATTTTAAAATTTTATATTATTATTATTATTTAAAATATCAAAATCTCAAGAAAACCTCCTCTCATTTATCCCTGCCATGTCTGGTATTTAGTTGGTGAGTTAGAATCTAATTGCTCAAGGTGAATTACAAAATGAACCACATCTTTAACAAAGAAGCCAACTCTTATGCAGCCACTGTGACCACAATCGAAAGCTTGGGCAGAGAAGTTGCCCTATACCAATGTAGGCCTGATCTTCCAAGAGAGACGAGGCACCTTGGCTATGGAGGCATGTGTGAGATCTCTCTCAGTAGACATCTATGGTCGTTTGCAATTGCCGCAACTTTGGTCCAGTCAGTGCTTTTGCTCTTAGCTGTGAGCTCAACATGGTGCCATCCCTCAAAGCGGGGACTCTGTAGAAGTGCCTTCTCCAAGTTTTGTAGAAACAATCAGATGAAATGCAACCCTGTGCAATTTGATAGATAAAATCCTTATGCTCTTTGGAGTGTTGGGGCAGCGGCTAGATCTTTGGATGCGCCTCGTAGGGAGAACCCTCTACTTGCAGTTGAGCTATGTTGAGGAGGCCTATTGGATGGTAGCTCTACGCTCTTTTTATGCCGGTGAAGTGGCTCATATATCTCTGCAAACGAACTTTATTATGGATGGCTGGAAGTACGGGGAGTCTCCCAAGAAATATAGCGGGTCAGAGATGGGTGTCTTTTGAATCTCTATTTTGTTTTATTTATTTATTTGCTTTTCTTCCTTCTTGCATCTGTATAGATCTCTAGATGATAGGTGGGTGGCTTTGGTTGTTGGCTTTAGTCCAAACAATTTTATGGAGTCCTTTTCCCATCATTAAATTTACGTGGTGTGATCCCACATCAAAGGTTATTCTTTATTTTTTTATAATAAAGAATAATTAGGCCAATCCATGTTCCTTCTCAGCTATTTATCAACGGCTATGGTTGCGTGGTCCACTGATGAATTAGTTGGATTTGTCTTACAAGTTCACCACATCATATGTTCCACTTGATGAATTATTTGGAATTCTTACATAAGATTGTCCACCAATACGAATAAGGACACGTCTTCAAAACAGATCCAAACCACTCACAAGACAGCTCCGGCGCCCCAGTGCGAATCAGACATTTTTAGGCTTTCTCATTCAAACAAAATGTAACTCATCTACTAAAACAATTACCTCCTGATAAATTCCCCAAATGGGCAAATGAAGTAGAACATAAACACTAGAGAACAGAATTCTCCCACGGCCAAACAAGCCATGTGGTTTTAAGGTGGCTCAGACACGTTGGTCTGACTTGGAGAGCATTGTCGATCTTTGGTAATACATGAACGGCACTTAACACACCACCCGTGATTGTGCTGAACCTACGCCTATCGGACATAGTCACGCGGCTCGTTAATGAGCACAGGGTTAAGGAAATGGGTGGGGCCCACTTGACACTGGGTTGCGGTGGGATGGTGTGGGCTCACCTAAGTAGGTTGACTCAAATGAGAAAGATCGTCGAGAAAGGCAAACAAACACAAAAGACTTTTAAGATGCTTCCACCTTCTCTGTCGTTGGTGGAGCCCACGATCTCAACAGCTCGGATCACAAAGGTGGGGCCCACATGTACTAAGGGCACATGATATTATATAGTCCCGCGAACTACTGAACGGGCTCGCAAAAAGGTCAGCCTCAGCGGCTTAGAGAGAGACTAAAGAGGGATTAAGGATCCTCTGCTGCCCGAACGAGCGTAAACCCCTTTGCCCGACCTGCCCGACCTGCCCGTCTTGCGCTACCAAGTACCCCTTTTCTTTGCCGTCTGGCGTTGTCTAAAAAAAACCCCATTTCGTCCCCTCTCTCTCAGATCGCGAAATCCTGTCGATTCTCTCTTCTCTCTCATGATCTGACATCCAATTCCATCAATCTCCGGCCAATCGATCTCCTCTCCACCCTCTCTGCGAAGGAATTAGGGTTTCGGACCTGAGGGTTTTCGATTGGATCTAGGGTTTCTGCTGGGCGGATTACCGTCGTGCAAAGGCCTCGTTTATGTAGCGGATTGGAATAAATCACGTCGGGATTGATGTTTCTCATGCGAAGCGAAGGCGATGGGATCAGAATCGGTGGCGAAGATGCAAGGCTATTATTATGCATGGGCGGGAAGTTGAGGAGAGCAAACGTAGGTGGCACATGCGGCCGGGGCCCGCTACCGCGTCGACGCCAGTAGCTTCTCCTGCCGATTCTCCTTCTGTTTCGTCCGCCACTGTCACCGCTGATTCGTTCTGCAAGGTGCTCCCTCCCTCTCTGTCTCTAGTTTCTCATAATCGCCAGTTCATTCTGTGGATATATGTATGTTGTATTGATTTCCGTTTCTTCGTGTTTCGTTTGGTACTTTTGGCTTGCAGTCTCATGAATTAGTGACGATGGGTTGAATTCATCCTTCAAGATTCAATTCCTTTGGTTATCTGTGTTTCATTTCTTTATCTTACATTTGGGCAGAAAACGGAAACTTGATATACAAATGATTAGTTTTTAAATATATTTGCTATTTTTTAAAATTTTGGGTTTTTGTTTTTTGGTTAGATTGGATGCAAATTATGAGCGCAGGTTAGCAATGTGCAGTTTTTAACGTCTCGTGCGAGCTATGTAGTTTGAATTTCAGAATTTCAGAAAGTCCATATGCACCTCTATGCGATTGTAAAGTGTCAGCCTAGCATGTATGTGGGATGCCCAAACTGTGCATCCAGTGGGCCACACTATTCGATGACCTGGAACGACAATTACATGTTGTATGCGTAACTGTTGGAATTTTTTTTAAATTGTCCATTTTTTGTACATGTCTGGCCCGCCTGATGATTTGACCAGTATGACTTTAAAGTTAGATCATCTGTACAGTGGATCCACATGATGTGCAGCTCAGATGTCTGCACACATATCGGTGCATGTGGGCTTAGCAGAATTCGAGATTTCTTCCTCTTCTTTTGTTAATCTGATTTTTTTTGGTGGATCCAAAGGTTGGATATGAGCGCAGTTCATCAATAACGGGTTCTTCAAAATATGAGGTGAATTGCTGTTTGGGAATTTTCACTCTTTATGCGGTGTTTCTATGTGCAGGATTTGTTGGGTTTTCTCTGGCTCATTTTGTGGTTGTTATATTTGTAGTTTAGTAATTTGGGCATTGGCAGCTCCCGCTGTACATCCTTAATGATTTGTTGAGAGGTTGTGAGGGATTGTACCCAGTATCAAACTAGAACTTTGTGTCTTGTCATGGCGAAATGGAAAATGGGAAGTCTGTTAAATTGTATATTATCATGGGTGGCAATTGAAATGTAGTGGGTACTTATTTGGTTCAAGAGATAAATTTCCGTAGATCTCCTTTGGTAATAGATTTCCACCTGGTCTTACCCTGATATTCATGCAATGTACTGATCTCTGTTGAAACGATTTTTTTTTTTTTTTTTCCTTATAAAGATTCTAAAGGATGGATCCCTATAATTTTGGTGTTTGCATCTGTTTGCCTAATGGTGAATGTCAAGGTGCATCCTTTTTCCATAATAAAAATCAAACAATACTTTGATTGGCTGCTATACAACTCTTGAGTTTTTGTCTTGGCAGCATTATGCGATTGCTAGAAGATGAAAGCTTTAACGTTTTGGCAGAGTGTGATAGATGGTACACATATTCTTAGAAATTACTTAGAATTGCATACATGGAAATCAGAATACAAGTAATTTAAATGAAACCATCCAAATTCTGGATATCTGGTTCTATATATCATGAGCCAAAAGATTACTTATTTGATTACCTTACTGCTGACCCCAATTATTAGGGATAAGACCTAGATGATGATGATGATGATTTGATTACTTGATCATCAGATTGGTGGATGTTTACCTAAAATTGGAAAAAAATACAATGGTTGGATTTGAGAAAATAAGTGTCCGTGAATAAGTGGTTAACATTATTCAACCAATCTGATTTTCGGATGGTAACTTCACGATGTTGAGTTTCAAAATCTAGTTGGTTTAATTTGGGTTAATGTGTCCCACTTGTACCATGTCTAAGGGCCTGTGTATCAAGTGCCATACACAGCCAGCGTATTGAATAACACTCCTGCTTGAACTGTGTTTGTTAGTTTTGGTTGTGGAGTCCTGGTGCAACATAGGATTTACAAAATTTCAGGGCCCAAACAGTTAAATGTAAGTTGAATAAAATCTTCAGAGGGAGACTACTGAATGATATTAAAGAAGAGCTCCTATCGAGTAATATTAAAGAATGTAGTAATGCAAAGAGCTGTTTGCGAAGTTACATAAAACAATTCAAGGCCTCTGAGGAACCAACACAACATAATAATATTCTTCCATGGTAGGTCTGTCGAGGTAAATGTAGGTCCAAGCCCAGCCCAGGTGGTGACTGGCCAAAATAGATGGCGCGCCCGCTGTGCATGTACCATGGCCCATCCAATCGTAAACTGGGTTATGGAATTGCAAAAGAAAAATCATCCGATACCTACACACATGTAATATATGATATATTACAAAATGTTCTTGGAAGCACCAAACAGGCTTGGCTTTTAGATGCAACCAAAGCTTGGCTTAATCAATAAACCGGCTTGAATTTTAGGCCCAGGACCAGTCCGCCCTGGTCCTGGTTCTCAAGCTTGATAGCCAGCCCTAGTCCATCCCAAAGCGGGCAAGGCTTCAAAGTGTAATGGGCCAGCCCAGCTCATTGACAGCTTTAACCTCAGGGTCATTAGAAGAGTAGCCAAGCATCTCTACCTCAATAACTTGGAATCCAAACTATATGGAAGTCAAGAACAACTTTGACAATTGTACATTGTAACTTTTAAATGTGGTTAGCGGGTGCATTAAATTAATGTGTCGTTAATGTTGATTCTTTATCAGTTAACTGTGGTACTGTGAATTTTATGTTGATTCAACATTATGATGAGGAATTATATGATATGTGGGCGCATCTTTATGCAATATCATGATCTATCAATTATGAGAAGTGGGGCCTGTGGTTTGATAATCCAAACTGCTGGTCTGTTGAGTCACACCATGGATGCAGCATACTCCAGAAGTCCCCCAGATAGAAGATCTGATGACCCATATTAGGACCTTCAAATGAATGCGGATTGCCTGTTGTATTTATCTTTGTAACGTTCTGTATGCAGGCCACAAATCAAAATGTTAAGACTGCTATATCGATGAGGTTTTTCAGGGATGGCTCGTCAATGGTTGACACAACAGACCACGGGCCCCACTTACGCAGAATTGAGAACCTGAGCATGCTGTGCAAAAATGCACAGTATCGTGTTATTTCTTCTGTAATAGGACCTGATAATGAAGAGGCTGTTTATGTTAGCGTATGAAACTATACAAGTTCATATGCTGCATATCCCGGTTAGTGTAGTAGATAGTTAAACAACGGGGACTGCAACTGTATGTGGTGGTTTGAGCTTGACCTCTATGTAATGGGCCAGGCATCTTGAGCATGAAAGTTCCACTCATGACGACATCGCTCTTCACCTTGTGTGTATATAATTTAAGATAACTGATCACATAAAGCCAGAAGTATGCTAGCTTGTTGTCCAGCCTCATCTTTCCCACTAACGTGCCACTTGCGTAGTAGATCAGGTCCATGCAATTGGCAGGACCAACCATGAAGATCACCTGAAACCAAAATTAGTCTGGTCCTTCCATCAGGTGGTCACAACTTTATCTTGAGTAAGACCATCAGTTGTCCATTGATTCAAATGCTGTGGCGCGCGTGATGAGAGGACGACTGATTTTTCTGCCAGATGATCTTCATGGTGGGGCCTACTATTTTCATGGTACGCGTTTCCTCCACAAGTGGTATATTGACAGGACAAATGTTGCTAGATGACAAGTTAGCATATTTCCAGGTGTATGTGGTCAGTTCCCATTATTTAAACACCGTGTTTAAATTATCTTATAAAGTTGTTCCATGGTATTTTAGTTAGCAGATAGCCTGTTTCACCTTTTGTCATTATGATCGAGTAAAAATAAAGAGATTTAAAAAAAAAAAAATAAAAAATTTTCCGGTTGCAATTCCCTTTTTTGTAGGTGAAATTGCTGGTTTTCTCGTTGAGGCATCAAGCTGATGCTGGTTTTTTTTTTGGTTGATATTTACTCTTTTTTCCCCCTTTTGACACTGTTAAGAGGCAGTTTCAACATTGAGTAGTTGAGAAATGCTGTTTTTACTGAGAATTGGCTCTCTTTTCTAAATTGCACTTGAGCTGGTTCCCATCTACTTCAAGCTACCTTCCGCCATGAGTCTCTATCATTGCCATGCCTCCAACCCATATAGCATCATAAGGACTTATATTTTCAAAAATCTTCTTCTTGGTTCCTGTATTGCTAATAAGTTACATGATTTAACTCCGATTGATGAGTTAATTTGTGTGAATTGATTCGGTTTCCATCGCTAGAGAATCCTTAATCGTCCTTGAAAATTTTAACATTCTGGAGTGACTATCACTAACCTTATAATCTGCAATAGGAAATACTCTCTCTCTCTCTCTCTCTCTCTCTCTCTCTCTCTCCCCTCTTTTATTTCTTTTCCTTTTTGTTGATTGTGTTGTTTGTAGTGATGTTTTAGGATTATATGTTTTTCTTGTCGCTCTTTTTCTTCTCTCTTCTTTTGTCCTTTTTCTTCCCCGGGGCCTATTAGGGTTCTGTTTGCTCTTGGTTTTGTAAGTCTCTGTTTTGTTTTACCTTTATAGATATCTTAAAAGTCTCATAATCTTGTGTAGATTCATGAGAGAATTTTCTTGTTAGTTCATCTCCAGGAAAAAAAGGCACAGGGTAGCTAAAAAGAAACGAATTTATGCAACATATTTATTGTATTTTATCAAGAGAAATGTAGAATCCTTATGGTATCACAACCAAGGTGTGCCAAATTGGTTACGTAACGGCTTGGTGTGTTACTGGATCAAAATGACCCCTCTTGAAAAGACGAACTGTATCGGCCATACCAAAGGGGTTGATTGCTTATGCAATTGCATAATTGCATAAGTGATTGCTCAACCCCCTTTGCTTTTTTTATTTTTATTTTTTGAAAAAGGGAAAAAATCCTAAAAAATTATGGAAAACTGTCTAATTATTACCAAGGGGGTTGATCACTTATGCAATTGCATAATTGCATAAGTGATTGCTCAACCCCTTTTGCTTCTTCTTCTTCTTCTTTTGAAAAAAAGGGGAAAAATCCTAAAAAATTATGAAAAACTGTCTAATTATTACCAAGGGGGTTGATCCATAAGTGATCGCTCAACCCCCTTTCCTTTTTTTTTTTTCTTTTTTTTTTTCTTTGTTTTTTCTTGTTTTCGAAAAAGGGAAAAAAATCCTTAAAAAAATGAAAAACTGTCTAATTATTACACAAGTGATTTGATTTGATTATTTTTAATTTATTTTTTATTTACCTTTTTCATTATAGTTTGTTACAATACATGATTATATTTTAATCTAAATGACTATTAAACCATCTATAACAATCAACAAGTTAACTAACAACTTATTAAAAACTACAACCATAGAAATTTTATTGATGAGTTGATGTATAAATACATGATTATATTTACATCTAAATGACTATTGCACCATCTATAACAATCAACTAACAACTTGTTAAAAACTACAAAAAGAGAAAATTTATTGATTAGTTGATGTAGAAATACATTGTACAAGGTACAAACTACAAACTAAAACAATAAAAAAAACTATAAAGTTACAAATACAATTACAATTTACAAACTACAAATTAGTTAACTTATAAATTCAAAATAGGTTATAATAATATTAACATATTGATCCCTAATCTATTGTGGCGCATGATCACCAACACCATCATTGTCATCATCGTTGTCATCAGAGCCATCTCATCTCCTTCTTCGACATACACTTGATCTTTTTCTATTTCTTTGTCATTGGTTCACTCTAGTTGTTTATCTACATCTAATGGTTGATCTTGATCATCTTCTTCTTTATCTCCTCATTCTTGCCTACCTCTTCGCCTTGATTGCTATTAGGCCTTGTGCTCATTCCTCTTTGTTGCCTTTGTCTTGAATAACCTTATCTAGGTGCCAATCCATATGTGACATCTTTTGCTTGGGCTCATGTTAGGTCACTACTTGCAAAGGTTGGGTCCTTTGTCTTTACAAGCCACTTTGTTGGCCTCCAAATCATTTAGACAGATGGGATCATATAAACTGGGCTTTTCTTACCTAGCTTTGAATTGTTCTTGCAACTTTCGGTTGTATTTGATGAAGACCAGGTCATTTAGCTTCTTTTGTTTAAGACGATTCCCTTTTTGGGTGTGAATCTATCTAACATTTCAATTGAAAGTGATCTCTTCAAAAAGTTTCAATTGAAAGTGAATTAGTGATTCCTATCATATACATATAAGTTTTAATATTCACTCCAAGGCCCCGTTTGTTAAATCTGAAGTCTAAAGACCGAATCTGAAATCTGAAGCCAGAATTTGAAATCTTATGCCTGAATCTGAAATTTGAAGTAAAAAAACTTGTTTGGTAATTATGGCTGAAGTCTGAAAATTAAATACTGGATTTGAAACAACTTGTTTGTTAAAAAACATCTTAAATGTTTGAAATATGTTAATTTGACACATTTATCCCTTTCTCCAGTTTGAAAATGTTTTACATTATAAAGAAGTTATTTTTTATTAAATGAAAATAAAATCATTATATTTAATTCAAATAAATTAAAATACTTAATAGAAAACTAAAATATTATTATTCATAAGGCCCTCAATTCCTCTTAGCAGGAAGATTGTCACTATGTGTCGTGGAGCGTTGAGCACCAGTAGCAACAAAACCTTCAAATAAGGCCCACCTTGATGTATGTGACCCCAAAAAGGGTTTCAATGGTAGATGTTCAATTCCTCGCTGCCTTTTGCAGTGTGGTCCACTTGATAGTTCGATGTCTTATTTTTCGTCTCAAGCCTTAATATGAGCTCGCCAAATGGATGGACAGTTTAGATATAGCACATACCTCATGATAGGACCCACAGAACTTGCTGACGTCAATGCAACAACTATATAGCTGGTTTGAGGTACCCCAGCCAATCTGCATTCCTGTTTTTTGTGGTGGGGTCAACCACATATTTCGATCTGCCTCATTCTTTAACTCATGCCCCAAAATTAAATCTCCAAATAAATGGATGGTGTAGATAAAGCACATACATCATAGTGAGGGCCACATACATCACAGTGGGCCCACATAACTTGGTGACGTCACTTCGGTAGCGAATCTCGCTATTCAACCTGTCAGTAGCTAATCCGCGTCCAAAAAACAGTGGGGAGATTGATGCCTACCGTTGAAACCTTCCTAATGCTCACCGTGATTTTTATTTGAAATCCAACCTGTTCACAAGTTAACATAGACATGAAAGAGGGGAAAAAAAAAAAAAAAACAAATATCAGCATGATCAAAAACTTTTATAGCTTTGGATTTGACTCATTCCTTCAATATTTACCTAAAATTATATTTCTAAATAAAATCCGAAGCCTGAATCTGAAATCTAAAGATAGTTCACCCTCACTATAATCCCACTAAAAAACTAAAATATCATCATAAGGCCCTCAATTCCTTGTAGCGGGAAGATTGTCACTGTGTTGTATAGGATTGAACACCAGTAGCAACAAAACCTTCAAATAAGGCCCACCTTATATTTATATGCTATTCGAACCGTTTATAAGGTCATTCCCAATTGGATGAAGTGAAAACATATTGATCCAAAACTTCTGTGGCCTATTTAAATTTATTTTCCATCCAATATGTTCATAAGGTCACAAATACTTGTATGAAGAGGAAAAAAAAATC
Source organism: Magnolia sinica (assembly GCF_029962835.1). Taxonomy (NCBI): domain Eukaryota; kingdom Viridiplantae; phylum Streptophyta; class Magnoliopsida; order Magnoliales; family Magnoliaceae; genus Magnolia; species Magnolia sinica. The sequence goes on along the minus strand of NC_080582.1, from coordinate 32,320,476 downwards.
ATATTGATCCAAAACTTCTGTGACCCCAAAAAGGGTTTCAATGGTAGAGGTTCAATCCCCCGCTGCTTTTTGCAGCTTATCTTTCATCTCAAGCTTTAATACGAGCTCACCAAATGGATGGATGGTTTGGATATAACACATACCTCATGATGGGACCCACAGAACTTGCTGACGTCAATACAACAACTATATGGCTGGTGTGAGGTACATCAACCAATCCGCATCCTACTTGGACGCGGATTAGCTACTGACAGGTTGAATAGCGAGATTGGCTAATGAAGTGACGTCATCAAGTTCCATGGGCCCACTATGATGTATGTGCTTTATCTACACCGTCCATCTATTTGGAGATTTAATTTTAGAGCATGAGTTAAAGAATGAGGCAGATCCAAATATGTAGTTGACCCCACCACAAAAAACAGTGGCGAGATTGATGCCTACCATTGAAACCTTCCTAAGGCTCACCGTGATTTTTATTTGAAATCCAACTTGTTCACAAGTTAACACAGACATGAAAGAATGGAAAAAACAAATATCAGCTTGATCAAAAACTTTGGTGGCCTATTTAAGTTTTTAATGATGGGCGTCACTCTCCTCACTGTTTTCTGTGGTGAAGTCCACTGGAGCTTGGGATTTGACTCATTCTTTGATCTTTACCTAAAATTATATTTCCAAATGGATGGACAACGCGGATACAAAAAATACATCATGATGGGCCCACATAACTTGGTGACGTAACTTCACTAAGTGAGTCTCGCTACTCAACCCGTCAGTATCCAATCCGCGTTTGCGGAAACAGATTGGCTACTCCCCTGCCACCAGTTGATGGCTGATGGTCGGTGCTATGTGGGCCCCACCATGATGTATGTGTTTCATCCATGCCGTCCATCTATGTTTCTAGATCTACCAAAAATGAGGTATATCCCTATCTCAAGTGGACTACAATACAGGAAAACATTGAATGAACGTCGACCAATAAAAACTTTTTGGGGGCCATAAAAATTTTGGATCAAGCTGATCTTTGGTTTTTTCCATTCATCTAGGTCTATATGACCTAATCAATAGATTGGATGTCAAATAAACAGTACATTGGGCCTTAAGAGAATTTTAATGGTGGATATCCAATCACTATTGTTTTCCCGTGGTATGGCCCACCTGAGATTTATATTCCTCTCATTTTTGGTATCAAACTCTAAAATGATCTTTAAAAATGGATGAAACACATACATCATGGTGGGGCATAAAGAAGTTTCATAGTTAACAGTTGATTTTGCATTGCACAAATAATTTAAAGATAAGAAATTGCCATAGCAACTTGAATAGGGGTAATTTTGGAAGCAAAAATTTTTGTTTAATGAAAAATTCACCAAGCGCATTCCGCATTCACCATTAAGCCAGACTCATATCATGGAAAGAATTCAGTGAAAAACCACTTACGCTTTCCTTCTTCCGCGTTAACGGCGCATTAACAAACACCACTAAACACGGAACATTTTCCCAATTCCACATTAAGTGCAAAAATTCAGCATTAACAAACAGGCCCTAAGTATGAATACAACTTTTAAGGAGTGAATTGAAAAAATTTCTGACTCAAATGTAATCCAGTTGCGTTCGCAACCGCTTGTAGAACATGTAAGTCTAAGCATTTTCATGGCCAACTTCTTAATGCTGGATCCTACCTGTTCGGCTCTACTCTGTACATTGACCACCAGTTAGCTGTGCAAACAATAGTTAAATTAAGTTAGACTTGGTAGATTGTAAGAAATTATTTCTAAGTTAGCGTAACTCGCTAAGACGTTCATACTTTGAAATTTCATATTTTATACCTAATTACTATAACTCGTGAGAAAATCCCCACACCCTTCACGTGGAAGTCCAATAAGGGCTTGTTTGATTGGTTATAATTCCTTGTAGTCAATTGTAAATAGGTAATAATTATTTACATTTGTATTTTTTGGAAATGTATGATGTGTGAAAGAAATTTCGAATTACATAACGTTAGGTGCCATCAATGTTGTCATATCGCATATGCGATCGCACAATCACATATGAGGTCGCATATAAATAATTTTTAATTTTTTTTCGAAAAAGTTAAAAATCAGAAAATAGGGGAAAAATAAGAAAAAATGAAAAATAATATAAGAAAGTAGGGGGAACTTTCATAACTAATTTTATATGTTTAAAATACATTTGAGTGAAATAAAGCCAATTAAACAATGAATTAAACATCAAGTCATCAATATTCGACAATATAGTTAACAAATATCAATTCACAGTTAGTAAGTAAACAAAATAAAGAAGCTATTTATTTATTATTGATTGTAGAAAATGGAAATATAATTTACAAGTCAATAAGTCATACACTAATATTCCAATGGTTTTATTAATGCCTTTATTCTAATCGGTCTTCTTTCACCAAGGCTCATTATTCCAACTGGTTGACACTATAAAGCTTCTAAGCTCAGTTTATTTATTTATTTATTTTTTACATACAATCTTTGCAGTGTTAAAAAGGCTGTTGCAAATAATGTAATGGCGGGACGAAGCAAATTACAGCCAATGTCTTTTCTCATGTGAGAGAGTAGAAGGCCATGCTTATACATAAACACAATTATTCTTCTAGCCCTAGCAAGCACTTCAATGTATCACTTAACTTTTTTTTGAGAATTTTTTGTTTAATGTATCACTTAATTTCATCTTCTAACATTAAATCTATACAATGTGCTGCACATGCAGTCCAAAATAAATTTTGTATTTTCCTCATAAGAAGGTGATGGATGGCTATAGAGGAGGCTGCGATGTCAGTGATAATTTGGATAACATATTCATCTCTTATCTCCTCAGCTACACTATTTAATAATTTAAATAAATATTCGGTTGTGTGGGAATGGGTTGATGCATACATGGAGTTCAAAAACAGTCCCAGTTGGACAATTAGCGAGAAAATTAATGATTATCCGACTGGATCTATTGGTTCATCAATCGGCCTTTAATGTACATCCATATATTTTCTATGCCTCTTTGTATTTAGCGATAAAGTTTACAGTAAATGCAACCTCAATTTTGAGGCAAGTATCCTGCTCTTCATGATATGAAGGTGGTGTAAGTTCAGGTCTAAATTGACTTATTGCGTTAACCATAATTTTGAAGCTTTTCAATATAATGGTGTTGAATGCAACACCGTCTTGGTATAACTATTTAGCAATGTTAAAAAAGTGCACCAAACTGTTGTTTTTGTATTTTTATTGTTATATCAGTTTTCAAGTGTTATTTGAGCAGATCCTTCTTTACCCAATTGGTCAACCACATCCTTGGGATGTGGTCTACATCACCTATGCATTGGCCCATGCCCATGAGATCTTTTGTGTGTTGGTGGTTTATATCGTCTTGTGAACTTAGTTGTGGCATCATCAACTTCAACAACATCAACATCTATACCAATATTCTTATAAGCTTCACGTTCCATGAATTCTTCTCTAAGTATCGAACTATTGTGCTTTTTTCAAGCATGTTTGTTCATGTACTCCGTGATTTTCTTGATGATTGATCTTTTGCTTGATGTTTGTTCATGGGGGGATCTTTTGCTTGATGATTGATCTCCTCTTATTGATCTTTTGCTTCTTCAACTTGTAGTGAGGGTGAAACGTAGTAGTGAAACTTTTTTCTAGTGGGATGATTGCCACCTAAATTGGCAACATTATTCATCCGAATTTAATTGTCAAATGCTTAGGGATGTGCATTAGTGGGATGAGTGCCAAATGCTTGGGGGGAAATGCTTTGGGATATTTTGGTGGAAAAAATTTGACATGTAAAATATTGATTTTGCATGTCCCTGGCCTTGCTTGTTGCCAGCCTGCTGGTGATATATACATCATATTTCCTGATATGTACTTTTTACCTAGGTTGAAATGTTTATGAGACAAGTTACCTTGTTTGAAATGCATACATGTGTTTATGAGACAAAAAATGCATAGTACGGGAGCAACATGTAACAACAGCCTTCAGGATTATTTGCACACTAAGTTTCCTTCAAGGCGTTGCTGTTATGTTATTCACATGAACTAGTCTCTGCCACCACATGAAATGTCCAAGTTAAATCTTGAGGTCAGTTCCAAGGGTATTCCAGGTCTGGCTAGGATCAGGGATGTCACTAGATAGGTCCGAGGAAGAATCTGTTGTGTTTATGCTAGCCCAATTGGAATGGTTGACTCAATGAGGGAGGTCGGGCCTCTTGGAAGGGCATGCGTGAGCTTATCCGTTTGCATTCCCCCCCTTTAATAATTGAAGGGGATTTGGGTAATGTAATTGGATGGGCAGCATCTTCAGTTGAATACCCATGGCGCTTAATCCGTTGATGGGGCAAACTAGGGAGGTGAAGGGGGACTGTGTTGGTACATCATTTGCTCATGCAAGTAGGTATGTAAATTATGTAGTGGATGATTTAGTCCGATTTTCGAAGTATCGATATCACTACAAGTTTTGATGGCTGGGGAGAAACAATATTGATATCTCTGATAATTGGAAATGCGGGGAAACATGTGGAAAACTGTGGAATTTTTCAGTGAAACTTCAGGAGTTGTTAAAATACACTTATTTACATATTTAGGAATAAAAAATTGCAAAAAGAATGTATACATAATAAGTCTCCATTTAACTGGTGCCTAAAAGCATGTGTTGTTGTAAGAAATTGGTCCAACCATCCCATCTATCGATCTAAACATCCATCCAACCATCCAACCATTCATACAAATATCCATCAATATTTTAGAATATCGACAACACGATATTTTGTCGAGAAATCGTCGACAATTGGAAAGGAAACGAAAGACTACGGTCTCAATATTGCTCATGTTGCAATGACGATAATATTGTGATATTATTGTTGACAATTTGAATATTGCATGCAACCATGTGCTCATAAAAAAATTGAAATGATTTTTATTTTTTTTTATTTTTTTATAAACGAATTTTTGGCGATATCAATGCATTTGTGATATTATCAAAATATCGCCAATACACTAGCGATACAAGTGACTCCTGGAATCTACATAGTCGAAAATATTGACAATATCGATACATTGGCTATACATCATTGGAATTTCTAATACCAGTGTTATCGGTATCACTACTAATGTTATTAATATCAACGAGCTGGAGATACATATAATATTGGAGAAATTTCGATAATATCGGGGATACTCCGAACAATGATTTGGTCATAGAGTGGCCATTTCTCCTAAGTTTGATGTAAATTTTCTTTTGTTCTTTTAGTGATATTTAATCTTATAAGAACTATTGCCTCTATTATAACATTTCACTTTCTAGTACAAAATGATGCAAACAATTTTTCCATCATTTCCAAGGAGGATCTAATGTGTGCAAATATGTCATGTTATGTTAATCGCCTAATCATGTGTCTCACAATCTATTATCAAAATTTCTGATCTTTTTTATTTCATTTTTTCCCCCCTGATTTGTTAAAGGATTTTTCTTAATGTGAACTCTTTTTCTTCTATTTGCAGCATACTGCGTTTGTGTTCTCAATTCATAATAAAAATCATTTTGGAGCACTAAAGCTCCAATGTACATGCTCTGACATTCATATTGAAAACCTCACTGACAATTGATGTGAGAGATGTCTAACACTAAGGGGCCTTTTGGATTGACATCTACTTCGTGAAGTTCAATTGCTTAATTCATGAAGTGATGGGGACATCCCGCGCACGCCGTCCACACGTGCACGCACACACCCCCCCTACACTCGTACGCTAGAAGGAGGAGAGCCCCACCGTCGATCTGGATGACGATGGTGGGGCCCTTCTAGCGAAAAGACGATGTCCAAGGAGGGCCTCCTAGCTAGAAGACGAAGTTTTGATTCAAAAGAGTGGGCCCGTTAGTCAAGAAAAGCCCATCACGGGATCTCATGATCGTGGCCCACTAGTCAGATTGATTTCATATTTTAGGTTTTGCTTATTGTTCTTATTTAGAACATCATGAACGCTTTAGATTTCTTTGTTTGGTTTTAATTTTAGTTTACTTCATTGCCAAGTAATAGGTTGCGCACATGGCACGAGTTTTGGGGTATAGGGTTTTCTTATAAGTAGGCAGCCTTTATAGTTCTTTTGAGTCATTGAAGATTAATAAAAATTCTGCATTTTCTTACTCTCTGAATTGTGAAACCTAATTGGGTGCGAAGCCCTCCCTTCATCGAATGGTTAACTACCGTGGTGCGAAGCCACATCTATCCCGATTCGCCTCCATTTATCGCCATCTCTACTACCCATCTTCTACTATCCCTTTTTCTCATCTCACCCCATCACCTACACTTCGAATCAATCATCTATTACAACAATTCTCCTCCCCACGGCAGAATTTCAGAATCTGGCCCTACAGGATGGCTGAAACTTAGGCAGAGCACCATGCACAAACCGTACGTGCGTCTGGGTCATTGTTGTTGTCCACGCGTGCGGTACTTTTTTGATTCATCTCTCTCCTCTCTTTCACTCCGCTTTCACCCCATATCCCTAAACCTAACCCTAAGTTACTCAAATCTCCAATTTTATGCCCCTTTTCTTACCTTAGGGTGAATTAGAATTTCTAAATCCCTTGGATTAGGGATTGATTACTATGCATGTGTGGATGATTATTTCTTATCTTTGAATATCGTTTGGTTCATAATTTTTATTGATCCAGCCCTATCATGTGTAGGCCTGGACCCGCATAGATTCCCCTTAATTGGACGTTTGGACTTTCATGTGGGATATGGAATTTGTGTAATTGTTTCTGAACTAACGTGATCTTAAGCCTGAATTTTGCATATCATATTTAATTTTCATGTCCTACATTAAATTTGGTATCAAAGCCTAGGGTTCTTGTAGGGGAATTTATTACATGTTTAGGGTTTGGTTGTTTATGTCCATTACACATCAATTCTCATCATTTATGGCTGTTTAGAGGTCCATAAACCCTGATATAAGCTACTGAAATTTTCTGTTATCCCCTTATTTGAATTATTTTAGAACTTAGTTTTCTATTTTTAGGTTTAGAAACTTTCCTTTTATGTTTTTTTTAGAAACTAATTTTTTAGAAACTTTCTTAATATATTTTTAGAAACTAATTTCCTTTCCTTTTTCTTTTTTAGAAACTAGTTTACTTTCCTTTTTCTTTTTTAGAAACTAACTTACTTTCTATTTTTAGAAACTTTCCTTTTTCGGTTTTAGAAACTAGGTTGCTTTTCTTTAGAAACTTTCCTAATTTGTTTTTTTTTTTTTTAGAAACTTTCCTAACCCGTTTTAAAAACTTTCCTTTTTCGTTTTTAGAAACTACGTTGTTTCTTAAACACCCCCCCCCCCTCTTATATTTTGACAACTATATTGTTGAATTTTGGTTGGCGCCCTACACTAAACATGGAACAATTGCAAGAGTCACTAAACAAGCTGTCCCAGAGAGTTGGAGTTTATGATTAAGCGCTTAGAAATGGACCAATGCTTCGAACAACTTGATGTACGCATTACCTGACTAAAAACCATCGCCAGGACAAACCCCACCATTGGGGTAGATGTCCAATCTCAGGCAGGTGGCCTGGAGGATAGACCAATGAATGGAGTTGGTCAAGGAATCAATTGTGGGTGTGCACCCGTGTACCCACCCCATGAGAGACATCAAGACCACTATTTTGAGGGGTATAACATGTGCGGCCTTGTGGCTGGAGAGAGTGCACCAGAGGCTAGTGTAGAGTTACCCACTGAGGCCATTCCGGTAATGGATGAGTTACATAATATCTTTCCTGATGATTTACTGGATGAGTCTCCCCCAGGAGGGATATAGAACACACCAAAACATGGGACACCGTAATACCTACAGCCGAGTTTACGTTGAAAAGTTCTGCTGATAGGTCCACAGGTCTAAGTCCTCGTGAAGTCGTTACTGGTTATAAACCTAGGAAACCTATTGATCTTGTCCCTATGTCACTGTCCCATAGGCTGTCAAAGTCCGCAGAGTCTTTTGCGCATCACATTCATTTATGGCATCAAGAAATTAGGCAGAAGATCATGACTAGTAATGAACATTGCACATTTTTTGCAGACCAGCATAAACGTTTCAAAGGATTCGATATTGGGGATTCTGTGATGGTCCGCATCAGCCTCGAGCGGTACCCTCCGAGGGCCGTTCGTAAGTTACACGCGCGTAGCGCTGGACCCTTTAAAATTATAAAATGAAACGGTCTTAATGTGTACGAGATAGATCTTCTACCTTCCATAGGAATTAGTTTCACATTCGATGTAGAGGATTTAGTTACTTTTCAGGGGATTACTGATACTTTGTCGGGCCCTTCGCCCACCCATTCTGATTCCCCATATTTATCCCTTGAACCATGGCCCATTCCCGACCCATTTTTCCAGCCTTTACCTCCCATACCTACACTTCCCGACCCATTTTTTCAGCCTTTACGTCCCATACCTACCCATCCCGACCCATTTTCCCAGCCTCTACCTCCCATACCTACGCTTCCCAACCCATTTTTTCAGCCTCTACGTCCCATAACTACCCGTCCTGACCCATTTTCCCAGCCACTACCTCCCATACCTACCCGTCCTGACCCATCTTCCCAGCCTCTACATACCATACCTATCCTTCCCGACTCATTTTCTCAGCCTCTACCTCCCATGCCTAACCTTTACACACCCAAAAAAGGAAATCGAGGATATCTTGGACTATTAGATAGTTTCAACGTCGGACGGTGGGTTTTAGAAGTACCTGGTCAAGTGGAAGTCACGTCCAACTTCAACCAATACGTGGCTCGCTGAGGAGCTTCAGAGACTTGATCCTTACATCTCGGAGCAGTTCAGGAGTTTTATTTCACTAGTGGCGAAATCTTCGTAGCTGGAGAGAATTGATGGGGACATCCCGCGCACGCCGTCCACACGTGCACACCCCCCCTACGCTTGTACGCCAGAAGAAGGAGGGCCCCACCGTCGATCTGGATCGATGACGACGTCCAGGGAGGGCCTCCTAACTAGAAGACGAAGTTTTGATTCAAAAGAGCGGGCCCGTTAGTCAAGAAAAGCTCATCATGGGATTTCATGATCGTGGCCCACTAGTCAGATTGATTTCATATTTTAGGTTTTGCTTATTGTTATTATTTAGAACATCATGAACGCTTTAGATTTTTTGGTTTGATTTTTATTTTAGTTTACTTCATCGCAAGTAATAGGTTGCGCACATGGCGCGAGTTTTGGGGTATAGGGTTTTCCTATAAATAGGCACCCCTTGTAGTTCTTTTGATTCATTGAAGATTAATAAAAATTCTGCATTTTCTTACTCTTTGAGTTGTGAAGCCTAATTGGGTGCGAAGCCCTTCCTTTATCGAAGGATTAACTACCGTAGTGCGAAGCCACATCTATCTCGATTCGCCTCCATCCATCGCCATCTCTACTACTCATCTTCTACTATCTCTTCTTCTTATCTCACCCCATCACCTACACTTCGAATCAATCATCTATTGCAGCAATTCTTCTTCCCACAGCAAAATTTCAGAATCTGGCCTTCAGGAAGTCTGAAACTTCGGCGGAGCACCATGCACAAACCGTATATCGGATTGAGCTGAGATTTAGAAGTTTTGGAGTCCATTCCTGGTCGACCAGGGTCAAGGTGGCCTTTTTCTAACTAGTGGGCCCCACACATGTGCGGCCGGGATCACATGCACGTGCGTCTGGGTCATTGTTGTTGTCCACGCGTGCGGTACTTCTCTGATTCATCTCTCTCCTCTCTTTCACTCCGCTTTCACCCAAAATCCCTAAACCTAACCCTAAATTACTCAAATCTCCAATTTTATGCCCCTTTTCTTACCTTAGGGTTCCCCGAATTGGAATTTCTAAATCTCTTGGATTAGGGACTGATTACTATGCATGTATGGATGATTATTTTTTATCTTTGAGTATCGTTTGGTTCATAATTTTTATTGATCCAGCCCTATCATGTGTAGGCCTGGACTCGCATAGATTCCCCTTAATTGAATGTTTGGACTTTCATGTGGGATATGGAATTTGTGTAATTGTTTCTGAACTAACGTGATCTTAAGCCTGAAATCTCACATATCATATTTGATTTTCATGTCCTGCATCATGAAGTTTGCCAAAGATCTGTTCGGGCAACTATTGTTATCTAGTGCCTGAATTAGCCAATTAGCAAGAGGACCCATATTCATGAAGTGAGAGAACGTAAATAACAGATGAAATTTCTCAATTCATGAAATGGCCAATTGCATCAGGGAAGGGATCTTGAGCTCAACCATCTGTTTTACTGAGAATTGATTGGATTGGGATTGAAGTGATTCTTGAGAAGCAATGAGTAATCAAATGTAAGGTTGATAGGATGGGCCTCTATTATTATTATTTATTGGTAATCTGAAATTTATTAAGAAGAGAAAATAAGGAAAAAAAAGGAGGAACAGGGCACGCAATGGGAATGCACAAAAGCGAAGAAAAGAATGAAACAAAAGCAAAACAAAAATGGAGGCGCACATATAAGAGAGGAAGAAACAAATCCTACCTTGGGTGTTGAATGAGGAGGCTGCATCTTTCAAAAAAAGAACAAAAGAAAAGAAGAGGAAACTGGTTTTTGTAGCTCCCAATTTAGCTAGCCCTTCAGTTTCATCATTGCTTTCTCTAGGGACATACAAGAAAGTCACTAAATGCCTCTGATTACACAGGTTCAAAGCTTCCTCTATCTCCATGGATAGTGATCTGATCGGGGCTAGGTGATTGCATTGTGGCTATCCCCTTCAATAATAACCAGGACGAAATTAAAATCACCAAAAACCTTTATTGCTTGTAGCAACACTGCAGCTTCAGTAAAATTGGAACATATGATTCCAGGGGGACCTGAGAAATCAACAGTACTGTAGCATTGCTGGTGCGGACCATGCCTCACGCCAAATCCAGGATTGAGTTGGACTGTTGGACTGTCAATTTGGACAACCACTGAGTGGATGGTTTAGATCACCCAATCAAAGAGATTCTTAAAGGAAATGAGAAATTGAATGGAAGTGGTGAGTTAATTGAATGTGAATGGTGAGTAAATGTAAATATGTTTTTTCTGATTGTGAACCACTAGATTGTTCGTGATATGGACAATGCTTTGTTCGTTATATCACACCCTAGGTTTTCTAAAGGCATCATATCAATGAAAAAATGATTCCAATCACAGGAACAAGAGAGAACTGTTTTTATTCAAAATAACTATTATAACTACTCATAAAAGAGCCTGTACATGTTTACATGATGCTTTAAATTATTTCTAATCCAAACCATTTATTTAATAAAAAAAAATATGAAGGCAAATAATTTGAATACTGTCACAACCATACATGCTTTCTTTAAGTTGTCCATACTCAAAATGACATTGACGTTGCATGATCATGGGCTCGTTTGAAAGCTAAGTTAATACTATCAAAAGGACCAATTTTGTGTCATTGTTTGATACCCTGAAAGCTAGCTCACCAAATAGGTGACAAATATTAAAGTGAAACTTGTTCAACTGACTCAGCTTACTCCTAATGTAACAACTAACTTCTGCCCTCTAATTTGGTTGCACAGTAGAACTGCTGATCTCCATGAGATCATTTTTGATCCTCGAAACTGTTCAAATCTTCAATAATGATGGTTGGATGGTCAAGATCCTTGACTAGGACACTGTCCTAGGATGGTCTTGATCTTTGATCGGCCAGCTTGTTTGGCTTGCATCAAGTCTGCTATTGTTGTCATCATCATCATCTAAGCTTTATCCCAATTAATTGTGGTTGGCTAGAGCATTCACCAAAAAAAATAAATTGTGGTAATGTGATTGGCTAGAGGATTCCTCTTCCCACTATTCCACTATCTCAAGGGCCATATTCTCAATTAAACCACTGGTCATAAAATCTCCAGCAGTATTCAATGTTTACCGGGTGATACTGTCGACATTGCACATCACTGATGGGATATAGGGGAAATAGAAAATACCCTGTTATCCCTCAATGTATTGCACACATAATGTGGTGTTTAGCGGCATATATTGCAGCATATTGCGCAGTCACCTTTATAATACTCCCTTGTATCAGTGACATGGTCGATATGTTTCATCGATACACTGTGTGCATGAGTGACCTTTTGAGGAAAAAGATCCCATTTCTCCCAATTTTTTTTGGGGTAATTGTTCGTAGCTGCATTTAGGCAACTTCGACAAATCTTGTTTTGGGTGGGAAAGTCACAATCTGATAGTGGAAATGGGTTGGAAGTTCGAACCCATTTGTCCATGCAAATTTTTTTTTTTTAATTTCATCTTTTTTTTTTTCCCTGGCCTAAATTCATGCCTCATCTGTAAATTATGAAGGAACAAGTTGCAAATCCATATCTAAGCAAGACTTTTAATGCACTGACATGGATTTGAGGTTAAGTTTGTTCGAGTTTAAATGTGGAAAACAGAACATATTGGGCTAAAAAATGTTTCATTTTCACCTATTTAAAATGCAAGTAGAGTGTGTAAAAATTATACTTATAGTTCAATCTACAGATTATCCACACTTCTTTTATTTTTGGGAAAGATTAAAAATACATTTTAAAATGAAAATCAACCAAAATTGACTGAAATATATTTGTGTGTGTGTGTGTGTTGACGAGGTAGGTTGATCTATAAATTGGCGAGTCTTTTATGTTTTTTCGATGTATCATGTATTCTGTGTTTTATTGCTAGTATTGTCTGATATTTGAATGATATGAACTCTCTTTCGATATAATAGTTGCATGACTTTTGTTCAACAACGCATAGTTTTGGCCCTATACAATGGAAATCTAATATGCTTGTTTTTGTGTGTGTTGTGTGTGTGTGTGTGTGTGTGTGTGTGTGTGTGTGTGATGTTGATCTGCAATATATTGGTTATCAATGTCATCCCCAATCTAGTCTGGCGTTAACAAAGGCATGTAATTGGGGCTGGAACAACGTAGATATGGAGGGCAAGGGACAGCACCCCTTACATATGATAATTTGAAGAGCAATGGCATAATGAATGAAGTACAGTGAGGAAGCAAACTGTTTCGAGAGGGGGGAGACCAATTCCCAACAAACTTCTATATTGTGGGACCAACTTGAGTTTAAATCAACAACCATACAGTGGAGTCCTTCACCTCAAACTGCTGTCGGAGATGTTGTCTAAGGATTGAATCTGAACTGTATCATAATTTCGTGATGATCATGTAATTTAAATGATAACAATGCAACTACCATTGTCTGAAGCGCAGAAAAATAATGTGCAGTCATGTTCAATTCAATTAGAGGCTTGACTAGAGGTGATTGCAGCAATATCTGAGCTAACTTCTCAAACTATGCTAAATGGGATTGTTTGAGACGAAAGCCTGATATGGAGGATGAAGCATGGCAGGAGGTTGCTTGAGTGCATGTACATCTCTTGAGTCAAATAACCATGAAGGAACACTTTTTTTTTTTTTTTAAAAGAAGGTAATGACAAATTTATTAAAAGGGCATAGATATGCTATTTTTGCAGAAACTGAAAAAGGAAAGACCTAGACGAAGAGACAAAGGGAAAATCAGCAAGTGCCTTTATACTACAGGTCCATCCCATTACATCCAATTTTGCCGTCATGTAAATTTCCTCCTGATGACACCTTTGATCTTGTGAGCATCGATTGTTCCTCTCTCCCCATAATTCCCAAAGACCTGCTTGAAGTGAAAGTTGCCAAATCAGCTTACCTTTTTGACTGCCACCACCTATGTCAAGCTAAAAGGAAGCTATTAATAAACCCTGGCATAACACCTAACAGATTTGAGTATATTATAAACCGTTCCAAAACCTTTCTTTCATAGTGAAGAAAGAGGTGGTCAATTGACTCTGCATTTTGCTTTCTATCACACAAATATTGGTAATCACCATATTTCTTTTTTGAAGATTGTTGACAGTTAGCACTTTTTTACTTTCGTCCGACCACACAAAATCTGCTGCCTTGGGAGGGGCTTCATAAGACAACACAAAAGTAGTCTGGGCATTGAGATCTCCCTGACCTTGCAATTATATCTATCTATAGAATAAGTTGATAGAGAACTCATCTGATTTATCCTAATTCCATACCAATGTATCTGAATTACCCAAAGTGATCTGAAAGCTTTGGAGCGTAGACAGTAGTTGAATGAACTCTTCGCTTCCTCATTCGTGAGATTCCTGCAGCATGGAGGGGACCATTCCACTATGCTACCTGACTCTTGAGTGGCACCAGAAAATGGGAATATATTCCCTTCTAGGGAGAGAGTTACGCAGAGCCCTATCACCACACCTTACATCCTCCCAGAAATGGATCCGTGATCCATCACCCATTGAAAAGCCCACCACATTCTTGAATTTGTTGGCTAACCTGGCCACTGCCTTCCACAGTGCTAATGTCTTGTGTGATGATGGACCTAACTCTATGCTTTCTAGTGATCACCTCTCTATAAACTTCCCTGCTCCGTCCCAAATATCCAGAACCATTTTCCCAACAAAGCTGGATTCGTAGATTTTAGCTCCCTAATACCTCCTCTTCCGTTGTGTGGCTTGCATACCTCTTCCCACTTTATTAGATGGAATTTATGCTTTTCGTTCGCCCCTTTACACAGGAAATCATGCCTTAATTTGTTAAAACTTTCTTCATATCTAGCTGAAAAAATTATCACTGTTTGCTAGTTGCAACAACTATGAGATCAGAGCACAAACTGAAGTCATCTTTGCTAAGAAGGGCAAATATCCCTTTAAAATTGACCGACTAGCCCATCCTTTCGAAGCCCCTAGTAACCAAATGGGCTACTGCCCAATGATATATCAGGGTGATCCTTCACCTTGTAAGTCACCTACAACCGATAATTGTCTTCTCCTTCAAAAAGGGTAACCACATGCCAGATATGCATTGGCCCAAGGTCTGGATCTCTTCATCCATAACTTGTTGCCAGTGTGGGATATCAAAAGCCTCTTTATAACTGCTTTTCTCATGAAATTAATGTAATAATGTGGAAACTAAGTATCTTGTGGAGGGAAATAGGAAGGATGGTATATGGTTATACTGGATAATCGATTAGGATAGGAAACATGAAAATGATCAAGGAAGACAAAAAGTGAATGTGGGATTGGGTAGAGATTTAGGCAAATAAGGAAAAAATGGATAATGTATGGAATCAAAAGATGAAAAAATAATTATAGACGTGAATATTATGGGAACGATGGGCATGTAAGGAAAATAATGAAACACCGTTATGGAGGGAGACATGTCATAGATTTGTAGTTGGTAGAGCAGGGATCATCATAATGACAATATCGTTTTATGCTCCGTCTTGTGGGCCCAAAAAGTTAGTTTGATGAGCTAAAAGCTTGGTATGTTCATACGTTGGCAAGAGAAGAAACATGTGTAGTTAAACACATGGAGCTCAAAATTGAGGTCAACATAGTGCAAAAAGCTCAAAGGGGAGCTGGGGCGATGTGGAAAAGTAGTCGGTAGTGATGGCAGTCGGGGAGCACAGGTTTGTTATGAATTTGTAATTTTGAAGAAACATGGAGTGGTGGGCAGATCTGATCACCATGTTTCGATGGCAAGAGGGATGCGGTGGATTTGGGAAGCCCTAGTACATCTTGGTAGGCTCGTTGGAGTGACCTTTCGTGATTGTGATGAGGACTGTAGTAACTCTATTTTAGTTTGTTGAAGAGAGAGGCTTAGAAGGGAAATCTCCGAAGTGCCCGAGGGGGACCATAGAGCTGGTTAGCTTAGGAGTAGTGTAAGTCTCAAAAGAAGGGAGTTCTAAGAGAGGTGATAGAACATGAAGAAGGGCTAGATCAACGAACCAATGAAGTTGATAAGCTAGAATGTCTACAGTTTGGGTTGTAAAAGGGAGCTCATATTCGGAAAATGAGAAGGCTTCGTAAGGCTCAGTTATTGGTGCTGCAAGAAAGTAAGCTCTAAACCTCGTAATGAGAAGACTTTTTGTCGTGCGATTGAAAGAGGCTTCTTCATGCTTCATGAGGGTTTTTATAGCAGTTTATTGTCCATTCCTTTCGAAGAGACCGGTCGAAGCTATGCCGTGTTGGAGGTGACTTTAATGTGGTGCTGCAAGAAAGTAAGCTCTAAACCTCGTAATGAGAAGACTATTTGTCGGTGTGATTGAAAGAGGCTTCTTCATGCTTCATGAGGGTTTTTATAGTAGTTTATTGTCCATTCCTTTCGAAGAGACCGGTTGGAGCTATGCCGCGTTGGAGGTGACTTTAATGTGGTGTATTGGTTGTTTGGAAAGTATGGAGGGGGAAAGATTACAAAGAATATGATAGATTTTTCGGGATGGCTCTACCAGAACGAGGACTTACCAATGGGCTTAATACGTGGTTTAATGGTTAAGAGAAGGCAATGATGTCAAAATTAGACAAATTTTTGGTCTCTCTGGATTGGTTTGAGCATTTTCCTACGATAATGCAAAGGGGTCTTCTAAGGTTGATGTTCAAATGGTTAGATATTATTAGAGACGGATGAGGAGAATTGGGGGTTGCACCCTTTTCATTTTGAGTTGATGTGGCTAGAAATGGAGGGATTTAGGGAACTAGTTAAAAAGTGGTGGGAATCTTTCGAAGTGGAAGGGCTTTGTAGCATTTAAATTATTAAAAAAAAGAAAAAAGATATTTTGGTCTCTCTGGATTGGCTTGAGCATTTTCCTACGATAATGCAAAGGGGTCTTCTAAGGCCGATGTTCAAATGGTTAGATATTATTAGAGACGGATGAGGAGAATTGGGGGTTGCACCCTTTTCATTTTGAGTTGATGTGGCTAGAAATGGAGGGATTTAGGGAACTAGTTAAAAAGTGGTGGGAATCTTTCGAAGTGGAAGGGCTTTGTAGGGTTTAAATTATTAAAAAAAAGAAAAAAGAAAAAAAGAGATTGCTTAAGAAAAAAAAAAGGAATGAAGGGTTGAGGTGTGGAAAAAATGGAAACAGGACGCTGATGCGATTTGCATTAGGTTCAATGGCTTGACATAAAGGAGGGAGGGGAATTAACTAAGGAAGATAGGGTGGCTAGGGAATCTCTTATGAGGGAGTATAACAAGCGGCTCAATGCAGAGGAAATAAAATGGTATTAGAGGTCAAGAGCGATGTGGCTAAAAGAAGGTGATAAGAATACCAAGTTCTTTCATGGGATTGCCAGTGCGCGAGCTAGGTCGAATAGGATCAAAAGTGTGAAGGTGAATGATAATCGAATAGAAAGAAAAGGAGTGAGTCTGTGAGGTCATAGGTAACTACTACAAGGACTTGTTATCATGTGAGGGGCGAGCAAGACCGCATTTAGATAATTTACCATTCAATCGTGTATTAAGGGCAAGTAGAGAAGCTAGAAAGATCAGTTTTAAAAAGCGAAATCAAGGCAACAGTTGATGATCTTTGCTATGAAGCACCGGGGCTGGATGGTTTCCCCTGGCTTTCTTTCAGGAATTTTGGGAAGTGTTAGGAGGGGACATGAATGATTTTATCATGGAATTCTTTGAAGTGGGCTGTTTAACTTCATAATTGTACTCTTTTATTGCCATTATCCATAGGAAGGTGTAGAGGGTCTGTAGCACTTCAGGCCAATAAGTTTGATAGGGAGCCCCTTTAAGATTCCTTCAAAGATCTTGGCTACGAGATTTAGGGGGGTTCCTTCTAGTATTATTTGGAAAGCGCAAAATGCCTTTATCGAAGGAAGAGAGATTGTGGACCGTGCCTCGGTGGCATATGAGTGCATTGATGGTTGCCATAGGAAAGGGAAAAAGGGGTTGTTTGTAAGTTGGACATCGAAAAGGCTTATGATCGAGTGGATTGGGATTTCTTGGATTGTATGTTGGAAAGGGTGGGGTGTAGGGTTCGATTGTGAAGAGTGGGGTTATTTTTTATTTGTAATGCGGAGGAAGAAAAAGTGGATAACTTACGGAAAATTGTTAAATGTTATGATGTGGTGTTAGGATTGAGAGGTAACGCCTCAAAAAGTGAATTGTTGGGAATTCAAATATCTAAGGAGCTGGATCACCTCACTGGGGTTTTTTTTTTTTTTTTTTTTGTGAAATAGGCTTATTTCCTTCAACTTACCTTGGTATTTCCCTTTGTATTGGTAAGCCATCAAAGCACCTTTGGGGCAAGGTAATAGAGAAAGCCGAAATGAAGTTGTCAACCAAGAAGAGCCGCTACATGCTTCTCGGTGGGAGATTAACCTTGATTAAAGCTGCTATGTGAAACATGCCAATTTACTTCATGTGTTTTTTCAAGTGCTCCAAAGTGGTGGAGTGCGTGGACTAGTTAAGGAGAGATTTCTTATGGCAAGGAGCTATTGAAAATAGAACCTCTCATTTGTTAAAATGGGAAGTATGTAAGCCGATTGGAGGAGGGTAGTTTGTGGAGGAAAATGGTAGTCTCAAAATATGGTGTTAGGGCAGGGGTTGGGGAATGAAAGGCTCATTCCTTTATAGGGTTTTGGGATTTGGAAGGCAGTTGAAGAGGTGGGGACCAAATTCATGGAGGGAGCGAGATTTGCAGTTGGCAACGAGGAGAGGGTTTGCATTTGGGATGACATCTGGATGGGCGAGAGTTTTCTCCGTGCTGAGTTTCCTAGGCCAGCAGGTCTTGCAACAGAGGGCGAAATCAGTGGGGCTAGAAGCTTCTTCAAAATCGACATGGAAACCGTGGTCCCCCATTTGTGGAAGAGAGATGGTTGAGTTCCTGAGGTTATCGGAAAGGCTTTATGGTGTCTTATTCTTTCTTGGGGAGAATTACGTTTTGGTGTGGAGTCTCGATAAGTTGAGCAGATTCTCTGTTCGGTCTTTTTACAAGCTCCTCACTTAAAAGGGTTTGGTCTCGGCTAAGGTTCCTTTAGCGTTTGTTTGGAGTTATGTGAGTGCCCCCAAAGGCTGCGATGTTCACTTGGTTGGTGAATATGAATCGTGTACTCACTATTGACAATCTCCAAAAGAGGGAATGCACATTCCCAATATGTGCTCCATGTGCCTTAGTCATGCGGAGTCGGTAACAATGTTTATTCACTACCTGCTTGCAAGATCCTTTTGGATGTACTTGTTGGGGTTTTCGAGGTGTCGTGGGTAATGCCGGGGTTCATTGAAGACTTGTTCCTAGCTTTGCATGTGGTGGTATTGGGAGAGAGAGATTGGAAGAAGCTGTGGAGGCTTTCCTTGCTTGCCAGCATTTGGACCATATAGGGAGAGTGGAATAATTGTTGTTTCATGGTAAGAGTGGGATGCTTGTGAAGATTATTGGGCAGGCTAAGGCAAATGTCAAAGATAGGGTTGATAATTCCAATATCTTTGTAGAGAGTTTTTGCTTTTTATAGATGTTGAGGCTTTTCTCCTAATCTGGGTTGTGCACATTTGGCGCTTTTGGCGCCTTTCTTGTTGTTCCTTGTTTGCTTTTGGCACCTTTTAATAAACTGTCATAATCTTTAAAAAAAAGCTTAAAGGCAGACCATAAGTGGCATACGCTGGAATCCAGTTAATTAGATATACATATGGAAGAACTGCATTTCTTTCAACTAGTCTATTGAGGGGTGTAGGCCCATAGGGATGAGGGAGACAAGAAATAGTGCCATTACGGACAAGCAACTCCCTAAACATGAAAACATAATCTCTAGTCGAATCCGATAAGAAAATGTTGGTTTTGGCCTAGTTTACTCTAGTACGAATACTAGGTTTGGCTCATGTTTGGGAGGGGACTCGTTTGACTTCAAATCTCAGCATATGAGGAAATAACTTTATATTGAATATTTCAGTGTTTCTTAACAGAATATTACCAAAACATTATTTATTTATTAAGTTTTAGAAATTTAAATTAGTTTTTACTGTAAGATATTTGGGTACGGTTGAGCCATGTCGGACATGGATCCAATAACCATGCCCATCATATCATATTTGGCACGCATATACTGAGGGATATGAAGGATCTGAGTATCATAAAAATTTGTGGAGAACTATGGATCGAGTGAAAAAAAAATCATGATAGGAAATCATGTTGTATTTGCCACATGTTGGAACTATCATGCAGAAGATGTCCAAGTTTATGGAGAGCTCTTATTGACAAAAGAAGAAGAAGAAGAAGAAGATCTGATAATATCATCTTTTAGACAGGAGGGTAGGACCCTAAATATCTTTATGGATGAGATTGGATGGGGAATGGCAGAAACTGATTCATGTGTTAACCCAATTAGTTGGGATGAGGCTTTGATGATGATGATGATGATTAGGTGGGGCAATAGGGGAATTTTTTTCTGTTCTGTTCTGTTCTGTTCTGTTCTTTCTTCTTCTTCTTCTTCTTCTTCTTTTTTTTTTTTACTTTTTTTTTTTTTTTTTTTTTTTTTTTTTTTTTTTTGTGGATATTCAAAACGAGGTTAGCTTAGGTGGTGTGAGGTTGAAAGGGTGTTTTTTTTTTTCCTTTTATTTTTCTTCCTTTTCAAGAGATATATGTAAGGGTGCCCTTGGCTATTATGTGGAGTATTTGGAAGGAAAGTAACAATGCGATTTTTGCAAATAAGGTCATTTTTTTGTACGAGGAAAGGATGTGCAAAGATCATTGAATGTTTGATGCTTGAGAATGAATTTCTAGGTTTGATGACATCCGGCATGAGGAGGGATTCGAGATAGGTTATTGAAATTTTAGGAAGAAAAGATGTAGCACAATTGAAAGCACTTCTCAGTGACTTCTGGAAGATTCATTCTAATAGTTCTTTGGGGGATAAGTAATTGTCTGGCATGTGAGTGATTAACATGAAAATGGTGTAAACTTGTGTTTTTTGGATAGCTGGTTTTGGGCTAGGAAGAAATGGAGGCAAGGGCATTGTGTGGAGTATGTTTGTTTAATGATTCTTCATTGGGCTCATATGTTAGTGGAGGTGACTTGTCACATGTCACAAATTAGGCTTTGCATGTTGGTCCAAAATCATGGTAGTTATTGTTTCTTTTTGATGAGATTTGGGAGCTTCTTTAAATTTTTTGTTTATCCATGTCACTAGGGAAGTGAGCAGAAGGAAGGAGTCTCTACACCAGATCATTGCATAGAGCATGCACTTCAACTTCAACGTATATTTTTTTTTCTTCTGGCCCAACCCCTCTCAGATTTGAGAAATGGTTGCTAGAGGGGAATGATTGTATTTGACTTATCGCCACATGGTGGGTGGAGTATCAGGTTGGGGGCTGGGCTGAGTATCGGTGTCTAAAAAAGCTTTGTAAGATAAAAGGCAAATCTTGGAGAGCAACAAAATCAGATCTGGTATCGGCAAGGCATATGAAGATACATATTTGAAGCACATTGAGCTCATTGACAAGGAAGAGGATGAAGGTATTCTGGGTGAGGGAAAATTTGTTGAAAGAGAGAATCATGAAGCGGAATATATGGTGATCTATAGAAGAGAAGAATCTCCATGGAGGCCAAAGTCAAAGGCAACGTGGTTGAAGGCGACCGAAATATGACATTTTTCACAACATGCACTACAACTGCTACTAACAACAATGATAAACAGAGATCAAATGTCATCCATAAGCTAAAAGTGAGCAACTCCTTGGTTGAGGATCATTCATGAATAAGAAATTTTTTTTTTTTTTTCCAAAATTGTAATATAAAAGAGATCTTTCGGAAAAAAAATTGTAATATAAAAGAGTATTATTAGAGAACTTTGATGGCTTCTTTCAAGTCTCTGCAGAAAGGTATGGTAGAGCGGCTTGAGCAGAAACATGGTCTTTGAGATGAATAAAGACAAATTATTGAGGTCAGATGATTTCTCCATGGTTGTCTTTCAAGCTTTTGGGATTTTATAAAAAAGACATTTTTGAATTATTCTTTGGAATATCATAGGAGATCTGAATTGAGCAAGAGTTTAAGTGCCATATTCATTACCCTTATTCCGAAGTATGAGGGCACAGCTGAGTTTAGAGATGTTAGACCAATTAGCTTGGTGGAGGCATGTAAAAGATATTGTTGAAGGTGCTATTGATAAAATTGACGGAGGCTTTGAGATTTGTCATTTCCTGCAATAGTGGCATACAAATTTGAATGTATTTGAAGGGACTTCTTGTGGGAAGGGAATGAGATGGGGCATAAGTATTGTCTCATCAATTGGAAGGAGGTGCAAAAGCCATTGTGATATGAAAGCTTGGGTGTTGGAAGTGTGAGAGAATGAAATTGGGCCTTCCTAAGCTAATGGCGGCAGAGATTATGGGGGGAACCTGATGGTCTTTGGATAGCTGTGATTTGTGGTAAATATGGTGAGTTGGAGAGTGGGTGGTTTTCAGGAGCCTATGCTATGCCTACAGGCTTCAAGATATGGAAAGCCATTAGCATGGTGGGCTAAAGTAATGAGGGAGGCATGGGAACTTATCCGATGGGTTTGGCGCTGAATTTGGGTAGGGCATCAGTTTTGTAGTCGGCGATGGAGCCAATGTGCTATTTTGGAGGGATACTTGGTTAGATGGGAACCCTTGGTCATCTCATTCCAACATTTGCTAGCACTTCCCATCACTATGGATGAAGAAGCCAGTGTTTGGAAACCATCGCATCAGATTGCCTAGAACTCTATCAGATGAGGAAGCAATCCTGTTTGCTTGTCTGCTTGATAGGCTGAGGCTGCTGCAGATTGATAGCTTGGCTGAATACTCGAAAATATGGAGATGGGCGGCAACTGACTCCTGTTTTACTAGGTCTTTCTTCTACTCGAGTTTTATGGCTAGGGATGGTGCTTGTCGTCCTTGGGCTGTAGTTTGGAGAAGCTTTGATGCCTTGTAGACTTAAGGCTTTGGCTTGGGTGGCAACATCAAACAAATTGTGTGGGTTGTAAAGCATAAAAAAGAAGAATATGGCCTTTCCAAATTTGTGCCTCCTACACAGGAAAGAGGAAGAATCTGTTAACCACCTTTTCATTCATTGCATGGTGGCAAAAAGAAGTGTGGAACTTCTTCCTGGAGCGTTTCAGGGCTTCTTTGGTTTTTAAATAATTCTATTGAGCTGGAATGGTGTTGTGAGCTGTTCAGAGGCAGAAAGGTGACCCCGCAGAAGATGGTGTGTTTTGTGGTGATTTGAGGTCTTTGGAAGGAAAGAAATAGCAGAACCTTTGCAAGTGTGGCCTTGCTGATGGGTCAGTTCAGGTGAAGACTCCCGGGTATGGCTATATGTGGGTACTCGCCAAGATTAGAATTCTGAGGGTTTTCAATGGAGGCTCCATTTAGTGCATGGGGGTGGGTTTTAATCGTTTTCGGGTTCCCAGGCTGTTGTGTAGTTGAGGCCTTGAGGGGTTTCTTTTGTTATTTCTTTTGTGTTTGTGGTTGGCTGGCTTTTTTGAGTGACGAGCGGGGCACTTGTCGCTAGCCGCTGTTGTTTTCCTGTTTCATCTTCAGCACTATAATCGTCGTCTTTTGAAAAAATAAATAAAATGTTCTCATTGTTTTTTTGGCTGAACTTCAATTGGTATCTTTAATTTTATTTGGACAGCATTCTTACTAAAATTCATCTTTTCTATACATTTTTAAAGCCCAAATTCTATTGCTGCTGGGAGTCTCAATGAACATCTTTATGAGATTGCTACCATGAAGAGAACTATCCCTCAGGTACTAAGAATTCTCTGAGGTTCTAATTTTCACTTATTCAGCCCTGGGTGTCAGCAATCCTTTAGGTTCCTAGTTTAAGTTCAAATGTAGCATGTGGATCACATGAATAGTCAGCTCCTTTCAATTAACTTGGGATATTGGGCATGCTTAGCAATCTAAACTGAATCTATATCATCGTCATTCATCTGTGTATATTCAAGCTTTATGTATCTCTCTTGTTTTCCAATTTTCAGATATTCTTTCTGAATCATCTGCTTGAATGAGCAAAGTGTGAGTGGAGGTGTTATCAGATTTTTGTGCAAGACAGGGAAGGTGTCTATTTCAAATTGTAGCAACTATAAATGCTTAGAAGGTGGAATTCAAAGTGAGAATTTGAAGCAGGAGTTACAGTTACAGCTAGTTAGCAGGTTCTATAGTTGCATGTTGCCTGAAGTGAAGTGGCAATGGAATCGGTTGCAGGGTTTTAGTGTCTGTTTCAAAATGCTTTCAACTATAAACAGGTAGGAAGCGGGAGTGCAAGTGGGAGTTAGACGTAGGAGTGACACCTCATTGGTAGGATCATGCAACTACGGTTCCTGCAATTAATTGAACAAATAGTTACACTGTAAGAGGAATTAAATTCGATGAGCAGTGTATGGCAGGTTGTCAATGGTCACTGCCCGTTAATGAGCCATCAGACAACAGCCTAATTATCCACCATGCATGAGCCTGTCGAAATCTTAGCATTTTGTTCATGATGAAAAGATACTTAACATGGCATTCTAGCTATTGATTATATTGTAGTCAGGAGCTTCACATATGCTCATTCTGCCATCCACATGCGTTCCAAATTTCTGGCACTTTTAGCTTGGGGGGCTAGTTCGGTATGATGATAGGCAAGTAAAACCACCTTCCAAAAACTGTAATGGAAAGTAATGGTCAAAGAATAAAATAAATTTGTGCCTGCGTATTACTTGTATCTGATTGAATGGAAGAGTGAAGAAGAGACAACTGGGAAGTTTAAATGAAAACAGACACAGGAGGCAGAAGAATGAGCTATTTACAATGCCAATAATCAGAACATGCAGATCTATCTGAAAATGCAGGCACATAGTAGAATAATAATTCACAGATATCGCATACTAATCAGGTGGAAAGACGGACCGATTAATTTGGTTGGTTCTTGGATCCCATTATGACTAATATATCAGGTCTGTGGTTCACTTGGAGAATGTCATGATAAATAAGGGATGAGTTTATAGAAAAGGATTATGACACTTCTACTCCGATCAGCAACTTTGATATCTTTTCAATGAGGATGGGAAAAGTGCATGATCTCTTGTCAAGGGACTGCGATAGGGAGTGCAAAGCAAATACCCACGTCTAGAAGCTCTAGAACCAGTTTATGACCACTTCTAATTTTATTTTAATTTCTGTTAGGGTACTCGATGCAGTCCATCTTGCCTTTCGGTGTGGTTGATCATATTAACTACCTAGTTTGATGCTCTAACCAGGTCTCTCAGAGCATGCATGAATCCACCACTATCATCCATCCTCAGAAAGTGCTTTGCTTGCATCGATGGCCTTTTGGCTGGAATCCATGAGGCTTGTTCCCCGATCAGCATATCAGTATCTCTTGTACTGCGTATCCGCTTTATTCTAAACTTTTCTTTTATGAACCTTTTATTCTTTTTGGATTTAACTAATTGTTTAGGGAAACTTTGTTGAAAATTACTGTAAGAATGTGCCTAACAACTGCTGGAACAGGTTATAGTTTTTGCACTTGTTCAATTGATGTTTCACTGTCTGTTATCCTGATTTTTGGACTTCCCAATTCGTGCATGCCATGTTTGTTGTTGTACCTAAATGCATGACAAGATCCAACTAAGTTCAGAATTAGAGGCCGTATGTTCATACATAAATACAGGGTGGGGGAGGGAGGGAAAGAGGGGGGGAGGGAGCTCTTTCCCTTCCAATCAACCACCCGATGGCCGCAACTTTTGGGGGAGGGAGCTGTTTCCCTTCCAATCAACCACCCGATGTCTGCAACTTTCGGGGGAGGGAGCTCTTTCCCTTTCAATCAACCACCCGATGACCGCAACTTTCGGGGGAGCTCCATAAGAGAGAATAATAGAAGGGCTTTACCGAAGAGCTACCTGAATTGTGGCTGTCTGTTCATTTTAGCTTGAAATTGGATGGGTGTAGGAGCATCTTATTTATGCAACTTGTCGGGGCTTTCTGTGATACAGATCAAGGGAGTTGTTTTATGGAGATAATTGTATGCGATCAGTATGTGCCGGATGTGCAAATAGTTGTATTGGACACTTGGACAGTTTGACCATTTATTGGATTGTCCATTTGGTCCAATACTCCCTTCTTTTGAAATGGGCCATTGAGCCAACATCACATTGACTCCTAACCATTTGATGAATGACTTCCAAAATGGATGATGCAGATAAAATGAAATATAAATTATAAAAGATCCAGTAATCAAACCTGGAAGTCTGTAGGTGGACCCCACCCTATTAGAAATCCCAACTGTCCAATTGGTACATTGGAAAATGAATTTTAATGACAAAAAAAAAGCATCTGTCGGATGGTCAGATTAATCAGTGTGATTTTGGCATGGTGTGGCCCATGAAAGGTGGATGGATTGGATGAATCATCCATTTCATCCAACATACTCATAATGGGCTACAAAGCTAACATTGGATTGATTTCCATGATCATAAACATGCAATTGGCTTGCAGAATGGATGATACAAATAAGTTTGAATAAAAAGGTCCAGTAGTCAGAACCGTCAGTTCTCCAGGAGGATCCTACACTCAATGGGAAAGCCTATCCATAAGCTATCCAATAGGTGGTTTCAAAATGGACAGTTACAACAGAAAGAGGCCATCTGTTGGATGGTTGGTTGATCAATGCAATATGGCAAGGTGGGACATGAAGAGTGGGTTGGACTGGATTTATGGTCCAGATGATTGTTTTGGAAATATCTTATTCATCTGAATGTTCTGAAAAATCTATGCTATACATCTCTGACAAGGAAGGGACCCTTTTTTTTTAAAAAAAAAAAAAAAAAATTTTAAAATTTTAATTTTTAGATGCAATCCTATGTTATTAGTTTGCACCCGATTATGGTGAAGATGAGTTTCATTGTACATGTGGGCAGTTCGACCTCTATTGGAGTTGCCCGTTTGGTCCAGTGATCTCTTAATGAGCCACCAAGCCAACAAACACCACATTGATACTGATGACCCAAACCATCCATTCAATGGCCTTGCAGAATGGATGGTCCAGATTCACTAAAATGGAAAAAAATTCCAATAATCAAACCTGTCAGTACTTTAGGTGGGCCCACTCTCTCAGGAATCTCGATAGTCCAATCAGTGTGTTGGAAAATGAATGTTTATAACAGAAAAGGCTATCAGTTAGATGGTTTTATCAATCAATGCAATTTTAACAAGGTAGTGCATGAAAGTTGTGGTGGAGTGGATGGATTATTGCAGATCATTTTTTAGTCCTTGAAAATTGCCTACAGTTCTTTGAATCAGGACATGAGATATCTATTCTTTCATTCTTAGGAGCATATGCTGAAAGTTAAGAGTTATCATCTTTCGAGTGTTACGGTGACTGTATATTTTACTGAGTTGATAAGCTATTGACAATAAAATGTTGACATTATTCATAATGAAAGAAAGAAAATGTCAATTCCTTATTTTGATATTTTGTGATTCCATGTGACTTTGGAGAAAGCAATTTGTTTGGAAGCTTGATATTTATTTATTTTGACTAAGCTTCTAACTTGATCAAATGGTGGTTAATAATATACTTGCTTTCCTGGAACATTGCCTGCGTGCTTGCTTTAGATCTTCCTTCCAAGGATTCTATTCAGCTTTTCCCCTTTGCATTTACAAATGCTTGATTTTTTCTCCCTTTCCTTTCGAATCTCATCTCCTGATTTTGTTTTTACTGAAGATATCTTGTTTTGTAGGACGGACGCAAGATTAGTGTTGGCGACTGTGCACTTTTCCAGGGCAGAGATTCCCAACCTTTCATTGGAATAATCCGTTGGTTAACATCTGGCAAGGAAGATTCTCTTAAGTTAGGTGTGAATTGGCTTTATCGTCCCGCTGATGTAACACTTGGTAAAGGCATTGTGCTGGAAGCTGCACCGAACGAAGTCTTTTACTCATTTCACAGGGATGCGATACCTGCTGCAACTCTACTCCATCCGTGTAAAGTTGCATTTCTTCGTAAAGGTGTTGAACTTCCTTCAGGGCTATCCTCATTTGTGTGTAGGAGAGTGTATGACATCGAAAACCATTGTTTATGGTGGTTAACTGATCAGGACTACATCAATGTAAGTATATCATTTTTGTTCCCCTTCCATGTTGAATAGTGCCATATTTTTTTTTCTTTATATTTGTTTATTTTTTATTTTTACATCTCATGACCTCTATTTTTTTGTTCTCTTGTTCCTTCCCCCCTCCCTTTTTAACTCAGGAGCGACAGGAGGAAGTAGATCAGCTATTAGACAAAACACGACTAGAAATGCATGCAGCAGTGCAATCAGGAGGTCGTTCTCCAAAACCATTGAATGGTCCAACATCAACAGCACAGCAGCTAAAGCCTGGTTCTGAAAGCGTACAGAACAGTGCGGCCTTGTTTCCTTCTCAGGGTAATAAGGGTAGAAAGAGGGTGGCTGATCAGGGCTCAGATCCCATTAAGCGAGAGCGTTCTTCAAAAACTGATGATGGTGATTCTAGTAATTTTAGACTTGAAAGCATGATTAAAGCTGAAATTGCCAAAATAACAGACAAAGGAGGGCTTATAAACGCTGAAGGGGTTGAGAAACTGGTGCATCTCATGCAACATGATAGAGCTGAGAAGAAGATAGATATGATGGGCCGAATAATGCTGGCAGAAGTGGTTGCAGCCACAGAAAGGTTTGATTGCCTTGACCGGTTTGTGCAGCTCAGGGGAGTGCCTGTCTTGGATGATTGGCTCCAGGAGGCACACAAAGGGAAGGTTGGTGATGGTAATAGCCCCAAGGAAGGTGACAAATCTGTTGAGGAACTTCTCCTGGCTCTCCTTCGTGCACTAGATAAATTGCCTGTAAATCTTCATGCCCTGCAGACTTGTAACGTTGGTAAGTCTGTTAATCATTTGCGCAGTCATAAAAACTTGGATATCCAGAAGAAAGCCAGGAGTTTAGTTGATACATGGAAGAAACGAGTTGAAGCAGAAATGAAGATCAATGAGGCGAAGTCTGGATCTAGCCACCAGGCTGTCTCATGGCCTGGCAAGCCAGCAGGCTATTCCGAAGTTTCTCATGGTGGAGGAAACCGGCGTGCAGGGCCCTATGAGGTTGCCTTGAAAGGCTACATCATGCAGACTTCTGCATCCAAAACGACAGGATCTATTAAGCTTGGCCAAGGAGATGCTGTTGCCAAGCCCACATCAGCATCCACTGCCGGGTCTGTGAAATTGACACCGACATTGCCTGCATCGGCGCCGCTCAGCTCGAAGGATTCATACTGCAAAATGGTTGGCAGCGGCAGCATCTCAGATATGCCACCGGCAACGACGTTAAAGGAGGAGAAGAGCAGCAGTTCCAGTCAGTCTCAGAACAATAGTCAGTCTTGCTCCAGTGATCATACCAGAGCTGTGGCTTCTGCATGGAAAGAGGATGCGAGGAGCTCCACTGCTGGGTCTATCAGTGCCAAGACTTCTACTACAGGTGCATCTCGCACTCGTAGATCGAGCAATGGTGTTTTGGGCTCAGGAGTTTCTGTTGTTCAAAAGGAAAGCGCTTTGGGAAAACCTAGCACTTCAAACCGCAATAGCACACCCGACAAAACATCGCAGTCTGGTGTGACATGTGAGAGAGTGCTTGATATGCCCCCTGCAGATCATGGAAACAGCCACAGACTGATTGTTAGGCTTCCGAATCCTGGCCGTAGTCCTGCGCGAAGTGCTAGTGGAGGTTCTTTCGATGAACCTCCAGTCATAGGCAGCAGAGCTTCTTCTCCTGGAGATTCTGAGAAGCAGGATCACTGTGACCGAAGAGCAAAGGGAAAGAGTGATACTTGTCAGGCTGTGGGTACTACTGCAGATGTGAATACAGAGTCATGGCAGAGCAATGATGTGAAGGATGGATTGGCTGGGTCTGACGAGGGTGACAGATCATCCGCAGCTGTTGTTGATGAAGAACGCAGCAGGAATACTGATGAAATTGTGAAACCAACGGACATGTCTAAAGCTTCCTTCCAATCATCAAGAAATGGAAAAGGGGATTTCAGCTCCATAAATGCATTGATCGAAAGCTGTGTTAAGTACTCTGAAGCCAGTACGTCTTTATCAGCTGGGGATGATCTTGGGATGAATCTACTTGCCAGTGTGGCTGCTGGGGAAATGTTAAAATCCGAACTGGTTTCTCCTGGTGGTTCTCCTGACAGAAATCCACCTGCACCTGACGACTCAGTCACAGGTAACAACACCAAATCAGGACGTGAAGAAGTCGGGGCTCAAGCTCATGGCCAGCCTGATGGTGATCCTTTGAAGCAGGGTAGCAATGTTGAACCTTTTCAGGTAAAGGACGAATTACTACAGATCAGCAGCACGCATGTAACGGTCAATACATCAGGGGATAGTAAAAGTATTTCATCCCTCTCTGAGCATAAACCAACAAACGAACAAAGCGAACTTCCTCCTCCCAGTGTGGATTTGCACCAAACTGCAGAGCCTTGTGTAAAGTCTGATACAAAACCAGATGAAACAGCACCCAGTGGATGTGTGTCTGAATCTACTGGCTTGACGTGTAGTGAAGCTCCTCCAGTAGTTGCTAGAGAGGGTCAGGAGGTTGAAAGGCCCAATCAACGTCCTAAAAGAAGGAAGGCAAGTGTTGGCAGGAATGCAGATTATAAACCAAGGCTAAGGAGTGCATCATTAGAACAAAATAAGATGGTTGATCATGCATCCGACAAGGTTGCACACAATAGTTCGACGGCACCATCCAAGTCTGTACGTGGGGATGTACGTGCTATTGATCAGACTGCTCCAAGTATAAAAGAATCCAAGCAAGAAGCAGTTGAAGAATCTCCGTCATGTCCAGCTTTGAAAACGGGTAGTGAGAATGTGGATCGAGTACACGAAGGCCTGGCTGCTTCTGTCCCGACTGAGCAGCAGCCGCCAACTGTTGTTGCAAATCATACTGAGGCTTCTGACAGAAGTGGTGAGCATGCTTCCGCCCCTTCTGGTTCTGGCAGTGCCCCTTGTCCTGAAAGTTTTGATGAATCTACTATGGCTGAGAAGGCTGAAGGCATGGAAAAGAAGAGTCTCTTGGGGCCAGGTGCCAGTGAATCAATAGAGCAGACAGCTATTGCCCCTCCAACTGTTGACGAGCGGGCTGCAGGAAATGTAGATCCAGTTGTTTTAGATCACAGCAGCAGTGACAGGGTTGAGGAAAATACAGAAAGGAAGGAGGTCGTGGAGCACCGCCCTACTGGTTCTGCTCCACAGCAGGAGTCAGCTGCTATTCCTGCTGAGCAATGCATGAAGTCTACAGGACCTAAGTTATCCAGTATTGAAGCAGACGAAAGAGAGGAAAGCATGTCGGCTAATGCTGCTGGATCTGATATAGCTTCAAAGCTTGACTTTGATTTGAATGAAGGGTTTCCAGTGGACGAAGGGAACCAGAGCGAGCTGGGTGCCTCTTCTGCTGCACCTGGATGCTCTTCTGCAGTTCATTTGCCGAGTCCAGTTTCTTTTTCTGTCTCTCCCATGTCTAGCGGCTTGCCTGCATCAATAACAGTGGCAGCTGCTGCGAGAGGGCCTTTTGTTCATGATAACCTATTGAGGAATAAAGGGGAGGTTGGATGGAAAGGATCAGCTTCTACCAGTGCATTCCGACCAGCAGAACCTAGAAGGGTTCTAGAGATGCCACTTAACACTATTGATGTTCCACCACCTGATACCACTGCTTGTAAA
Organism: Magnolia sinica; assembly: GCF_029962835.1. Taxonomy (NCBI): domain Eukaryota; kingdom Viridiplantae; phylum Streptophyta; class Magnoliopsida; order Magnoliales; family Magnoliaceae; genus Magnolia; species Magnolia sinica. Next base: position 32,288,883 of record NC_080582.1, on the reverse strand, counting down.
CAAAGCAGACCTGCTTTGGATATCGATCTGAATGTCCCTGATGATAGAGTTAATGAAGACATGGCTTCTCAGAGCTCTGTCCGGGAGACAGGTTCTGAGTCAAGGGGGCCAATTAGCAACCGTGACATGGCGCGCAGTGACATGTTCAGTTCTTCTCCTGCGCCCTTTCGCAGTACTGGACTGGATCTTGATTTGAATAGAGTCGATGAAAGTGCAGATAATGGGCAGTTTTTAGCAAGCACCAGTCGGAGGTTGGAAGCACCTCTGTTGCCAGCAAGGTCGTCATCATCCAGTGGATTCCCTAACGGCGAGATGAATGCCCTGAGGGATTTCGATTTGAACAATGGACCCAGCCTTGATGAAGGGGGTGCTGAAGCTGCACCACGCAATCAGCATGCCAAGAGCAGTGGGCTGTTCCTGCCACCGCATGTTGGTAGCATTAGAATGAATAGCACAGAATTGGGGAGCCTCTCACAGTGGTTCCCTCCAGGTACCTCATATACCATCCCATCGTTCTTGTCGGACAGAGGAGGAGATCAGCCTTATCCTACTATGGTTGCGACTGGTGCGGGTCAGAGGATTCTGGGATCAGCTACTGGTGGCACCTTTGGAGGTGATCTCTACCGAGGTCCAGTGCTCTCCTCCTCCCCTGCCATGACTTTCTCCCCTGCTAATGCTTTCCCATATGCTGGGTTCCCATTCTCCTCTGCTAATCCCTTTCCACTGGCCTCAACCTCCTTCTCTGGCGGGCCTACTCCATACATGGATTCTTCATCAGGAGGGGGTCAGTGCTTTCCAACCATTCCATCCCAGCTTATAGGACCCACCGGTGCTGTTTCATCCCATTATCAAAGGCCCTACATGATGAGTATTCCAGAGGGTACTGCTACCACTAGTAGTAGTGGCGGAGGAGCCGAAAGCAGTCGGAAGTGGGGCAGACAAGGTCTGGATCTCAATGCGGGTCCAGGAAATGCAGACGTGGAAGGGAGAGATGAAAGATTGTTGCCTTCAGCATCCAGGCAACTCTCAGTTGCCAATCCTCAGGCATTGGCAGAAGAACAGGCAAGGATATACCAACAACAGGCAGCAGCCGCAGCAGCAGCAGCGGGAGGTGGGGTATTGAAGAGGAAGGAACCTGACGGAGGAGGGTGGGATGGCGATAGATTTAGTAGTTACAAACAACCCTCGTGGCACCAGTAGGAGAGCTAGCTTCAAAGGAAACAACTCGGGATGTTGCATGAGGGCGTGGTGAGCCACCAGCCCCTTTCTTTCTTTCCTTTCTGTTGTAGCTGTGAGAATGTTTATGGTGTTTATAATATGTATTTTCTACTCTGGCACACAAGGATGAGTTTATTCCTTGAATCGCAGGTGCACATGCATATGTGGGAGTCTCTCTTTCTTTTTTTTTTTTTTTCTCTCCTCCCTTCCCCCCCCCCTTTCCAAGTGATACACAGACCAGCCCACATGCTTCCTGCAGTTTGACTGGAGGATTTGTGGGGAGCTCTCAGAAAAATTCTTTCCTGCCTTGCTGTAAATGTTGACTTTTCATGCTTTCTATGAATGTCATCTGTATTTCTTGTTCTCTCTTCCCCCAGCATTTTCAGGACACAAATACCGGCGACTCCAAGGAGGGTGTTGATTGGTGGGGTTTCTCTCAGGGGCCTGGTGGTGAGTTTTTTCCCCATTTAATCTTCTGATTGGCACACCTTTCCTGCTATAGTTTTACTGTGTAATTAAAGATAATGGAATTTTATAAGCTCTGTTGAATCGTTTTTCTTCTTTACATGGAATTGACTTTTCATGATCAATTTCCTTTTGTAAATGTTAACTACTGAAATGGTTTATTGCTCATGCTCGAGATGAGGTTCCACACCTGTTCGTGATGTTAACATGTGGGGCTCATATCCCTGCTGTCGGATCCTGCTTTTATATGAGAGGATTGGGTATTTGAAGTGCCCCCAATAGAATACATCTTCCTCAGTGTTGTATTTATCTTAGTATCCATGTTTGCAGAATTTCACATGCGTGGTTGATGATCTGCCTCATCTTTTTTTCTTTTTGCCTTTTTCTTTGTAAAGCATATTTAAGTCTGCAAAACTCCAGCTGAGATTTTCTTTGGTAGCCAGATAGCTAAAAAGCTCAAGTTTGCTTTCAGGAGTTTATCATATTACATTTGCGGAGGCATACATTTGGTGTGAGACCCCATACCCGACTTCAAGGCCCAAAAATCTTGCTAGGGAATGGATTGTGCAAGAACTGTTGGCTAGCTGTGATGATGTGGTTTGCTAGCTCGTATGCTTCCCTCCACAAGTACCTCTACATGCATCTGCATGGCCGACCTGGCACGTGTGAAATACATCTGAGCCATGCATCAGGTAGGACCCCAGGTAGATTTGTAATATATGCTAGGTTTGTTTTCACGTGTGGTGGGCAAACAGCAACCTTGAGTTTTAGGCCAGATCATCTACATGGTGGTCCCTAACTGACTGACGGCTTAGATCTTTTGCACATGCTTGTTGGTGGGGCTAGCAAACTTGGTGATACTCGCAGCGTGTGGAAGGGTTCTTTAGAAATCCTTGGAAAATCTCTCAGCTGTGAACCTGATTCTTCATATTGAAGGGACTTTATGCTTCATGGAACAGTGGATTTTTATTGTAACTATGGGCATGAGTATGAAGATTGTAGTGTTCCGGATTTAAGAGCCACTCGCTGCAAACATGCATGCTGGTATGGTTGTCCATGCTGAACCAGAAACGATCCCTCATCATCAGTCTCAAACTGCTTCCTTTCCAGGCTGGAATTTATGTGTGAGCGGGTTGTGGAGTTAAAAGAGGGTCAACTTATTCACCATTCTTGTGCTGCACTACCCAATCTCCGTCGCCATCTAGACTACTTTTGTGATGATTGCCCCAAGCGTGGGCAGATGGAAACAACACACCAGGATAGCATGCCGTCAAAAGGCTGTGTATGGTAGGTAGTCTTTTGTTTGGTGAGAGTGGGAGGGCAGTTAGTTGGCTGCAATGTTTCGCCTGGGGCTACTTGAAGGCCAGATAAGGACATTGCCTTGTTAGGTTTAAGGCCTTAGAAGAATTCATCAAGTCACCAAATTGTAGGGCTGATGGTGGCTATTGGGCATATAACCTGGAAATTGAACTGATCATGCAATCCAGAGTGCTCAATTTGTGGCCATCAAATGGGTGGTAAAAAAGAAGCTAAAAAGTTAAAAAACTGGCTCACTAAATCCTGTCAGATCAGTGGCTTTGCTCCTACAACGATCGGTCGATTTGGGCTGGGCCAGTTCCCCGCTTAATAGTGTTGGTGAAGTGGATTGGATAAAGCGGTTGGTTTTGTCAAAATTTATTGAATTGTGTAAAACCAGTTCAAGATTTCCAGGGCTTATATTTTGAGATGTTAGTAATTTTAATTGGTTATCATCAAATGGACTAGTGAACACACTGCCGCTTGTTTCTCCATATTCAACAGCAACATCAGCTGTTTCGGTTTGGAGGTCGACGGTCATTAGTGAAAGAAATACTCAAGATTGTATGATGCCTTTGGGCAATGGGCCTACTGCTGTTTGGAAGGTCCTTGCATGCTGGATGGATTGCCACTGTTCAATAAAAAACAGCACGCAAATTCACCATTGAACTGTCCTTGAAGGAAAATCAATTTTCTAGACCTGTTGCCTTAATGTACTTAACATGTGGCGAACTCAGAAAACCATCTGACTAACATGGCGTGGAGTTTGTAGAGAACGAAATGGAGGGAACGATTGGTTGGCGTGTTAGAACTCTTCCCCATCTCCAAGAGATCTTGTTCGCCAATTCTTCTCGATCTTTTGCATCTTATTGGGCAGAAAGAATCCAAAACTTGGACATGGAAAGCGCTTATGGAATCCTTAGCAAATGGAAAACTATGGAAATCAACAAGAATTTTGTTGTTTGGCTTGGAGTGCTGTTTTTTAATGCTCAATGGGTAAGAGATGTCTCTCATGACTTTGGACGTCGACTCTTAAAATGTATGAGAAATCGATATCCATGTTTTTAAGTAAAACCTTGGAAATGAAAATCAAATCCCATAGTTACCATTTTACATAAACAACAACAAACTCGATTATCAGGGAAATCTAATTCATCTCTGGAGTATTCTCTTAATCCAAACATTATCCCATTCTTGTGGGTAGCAGCTTAAGGGAGAATGGAGAAGGAAGAAATGGAAGGCTTTTATCTTATGCGATGGTGATCAATCAATGACAATGGTGGCATAATCAGGGATGCACATAATTAGAAATTTTCTTCTTATTTCAATGCGTCGGAAATTCCTGGAAATCTGTAAAGATGAATTAACAGCAAATGCTGAAGAAACAAGCTAGAAAAATAAATGAGGCATCGGAGCTACAAATAAAGACAACAAAGGAACAAGGCAGCCACAGCCCACAAGGAATTATGATCAAATATCTTAAGGGGTCGTTTGGCACCATGGATTTGGGGGGATTTCAAATTCTCTGGTTGTTTGGCACCATAAAGTAAGCGGGGGTTTCAAATCCTCTCAAATAGGGGGTTTGAAATCCACGGTGAGAGCTTGGATTACATCTAAAATCATTTCAATAGTTGTATGTGTAACATGTGTCACTAGATTATTATTCTATTGGGCACATGACCCACTAATGATATCCCAAAATAATTAGATTATCAATTGCATCACTATAATTACTTGAACATGATGATCAACACTGTCCAAACATTATTCACGTACATCAATAGTTAAAAATCGTTGGTTAGTCACTCAGACATGATCTTGTGCTTGTGGCCCATTTGAGACTTGGAATTTCATCATTTTCAGGTAAAGCATATACAAGCATTGTGTCAAACATTACATACGTCACTAATTAGATATATTAAAGTTGATTTAGTAATTAAATTCAAACCCCCATGAATATACCATGCTAATTAGATATATTAAAGTTGATTTAGTAATTAAATTCAAACCCCCATGAATATACCATGCATAGCTACTTTTGGATTAAAGTTGATTTCCAATCCAGGGTGCCAAACACAATAGGAGGATTTCAAATCTAGGGGGTTTCAAATCCACGCTCCCAAACAGGCCCTAAATTTACTTTCATCTTTTTTGTTGGCTAGCTTGTTAGTACACCCACTGTCAAATCACACTTCACCGTTAGCCACCCCCACTAGGGAATCGATGCCAAGACCTTGGTGTTGAAACGAGGTATCTTTCACTCAATCTATCACTTGAGCCATGGATCTAGGTGTAAATTTACTTTCATCTAAGAATAGGAAAGATGGTATGGAATCTTGTTTAGCCTCAGAGTGTCACGTAGCTGAGGGAAAAACGATGGCTTGGATTCTTAAAGCATAAAAGAGTGTTGCAAACAGATTTGGAGTGTTTGGTCATACTCCAAAAATTGTAATAAATCCATAATGACAAGACAATGATTTAATGGCATTGTAATCATTTATGTGGATCTTAATGGAGTCATGAACCATAATATCAGAAGTAGACCAATTAGTTGAGTGTTAGTATCTACCCCATTCATGGTAGAGATGATTTTAAATATAAACAATGTTGGCAAAATATTGAAAATATTGTCTACTTGTGTCGATATTACCACAATATAGAAGTTTTAAGATATACTGGCACGTGCCCATTTAAAATGTTACAAAGTAACCCAAACATAATTAGAAGAAAATCCAGAAAAGAAAATTTGGCTTTTTTTTTTTTGGTCAAATTCTTCATAGTTATATTTTAATAACTCTAATTAATTATTTCACATAAAAATCCTGATTTAGAGGAGAATCACAATTGAAGAGAGCTTTTGGGATGGAATGCATGAATGTGAGAAAAAGTCTCTCTCTCTCTCTCTCTCTCTCTCTCTCTCTCTCTCTTCAATAGATTAGCAATGAAGTGAAGTTGGAATTCCTTTAATGCAATGAAATAGAATTCAACCGATAAAATTGAAATTCCTAAGTGAGAAGAAATTTGAAAATTCAATTTAATTGATTTTTATCCAAAAAAATTGCTATCCAAGAGTAAAATGTATGTGTTGATGAGTGTTGCTTGATCTATAGATTGCCCAAACCTTTTTTTTTTTTTTTTAAATAATAAGAAATAACTAAAAATATATATTATATAATTTATGGTTAACATGGCATACATTTGTCTACCAAACAATTGGAAAATTATTATGGAGAGTTTTCTTTTTTAATTTTTTGGATTCTAAGTGCATAATCATGTGTCTTAATATGCCCTGAAGTTTATTTGAAAGCCTTTACTATTTGTGCATATTTGTGTGCCTTAATTTTTTACGTTCTAAGTGCATAATCGTGTCTTTATAATTTTAATAATCTTAATGTAATATATAGCCAGACAGGTGCGATTAACGATTTGGATTAGTTCTCCGGCCATCGTACACACTTGAATGGAGATGATCAATTCTTTGCATAAATAGTTTAGTTTTGACACAATGAATTGCTCTCTACGAATAATGATAGATTTATATTTGTAAGATAAATTAATTAATATCAATTTTGGTAAATTTAAAATTTAATTATTTGGACAACGCAATGAACGTGCCAGATGGACTTTACGATTATTGTGTTGTTAGATCTGGAAGTGATTAATAATGAAAGCTCATATTTTCTATGCAACTGTTGGTATTACTTAACATATAAGGTTGAGATGGCTCATCAATGAATATGTGGTTAGATTTACACTATTCATCCAATGTGTAAAGTCAAAATATAAGCATGAACCATGTTAGGTTTTCTCACTAAGCCTGGCCAGTTTACATTTTTTTTTTAAAATAAAAAATCATACAGATGAGCAATTAGCTGATGAGTTGGTGAAGGAACAAGAAGTTGTAATTGAATTGGTGCACGACCCATGTGTAAAATGAATATTATTTCTACCTTTAAATAATCGTATAATGGAATGAGTTAAGTACACATAGTGTATGAGTTGTGACTCGAAACTTGTCTGCACACTCTGTACTTGAATTTCGGGTGTGACAATTTAGCCATCCATTCAGTAGTACATACTATGTGAGATAGAGGAGAGATATCACTCATGCTCTTCAACAGAGAAGAAAGACTAGTGCTCACTTTTTTCCTCCGTTCATGGAATAATCAGGTATGATAATTTATAGCGAAATTTTACATAGATTTGATGGGTGAATCCTTAGGACAAAATTAGATTAATGCTTATAATTAGTATCATAACAACATGTATCGGATTAGAAAGAATTTATCCCATCCTAATTATTTTGATGCAACAAATTAATCAGATTTCTTTTGACTGATTGTGTTATGCCCCGAAATTCGATATCCGATTTGGCCAGGCCCGAACTTGAATTCCAAGACTATGAGTTATATTTAACCAAAATATACATCGCAACCCACCACATTTTCATACATCTTCAAGGCAATTAGAGCAACTACAAGGAAAAAAATAATTCTTCTTTATCGAAAGTTTGACTAAACCATCAACAAGTCTTCCTTACATTAGAAATTAAATAAACTAAATAATAAATTAACATTCACAATGCAACATAATCTTAAAACAAAAATAAAACTAAAGTCTTGTCTAGTTTGCTTGCATTATTCCATCTTTGCACCTGTAAAACAATCTACAAGGGTGTGAGCGTGACGACTCGTAGGGTCAAATCATTCTCAAAATTGAAAATTCTACGTTAGCATGTAACAAAGAATACATAATGAAAGGTCAAGTCATAGTACGTAGTATTGTAGGCCGGTAGGACCTCACACCAAGGGTCACAACTCACGTTAGTCCCATACCTAAAATGCGAAGTAATTCCAAGATGATAGACTCTTAATCTCAAATAGTCCATACCTATTGGGAATCGTGGCCTATGAATATGTGCATCGAATTGTATTTACGCATCAACAACCCGAATCTAGGAGAAAATAAACAATCTAATAATAGCAATTGAAATTTTGACAATGAAGTCAAATAAAACTAAATAGCTTCTAATCTGTTTTTGGCACCTATGTAGAGATTTACTTAATGTTGCATAAAGAAAATAGAACTTGTATCCTAGAACACAAGCCAATAATTGAATATTCAAAAATGACACATCCTATAACATGGGTTAGGATTCAAATGTTCATAAATGCTAATATCGACAAGAGGGATAGAAAATAAACATCATTTCGAGAATGAACCTGGGCAAAATACCCGCAACAAAATAACACAATGATCCTCTTAGGGCAGAGCACCCATAACAAAATAACAAGTGAAAATAATAAAATAAATTCACCTTGCAACACATAATTATAATAAAGGAAACTGGTCTACGATACACAAACAAATAAATAAATTCCATCCACAATAAGTAATAATAATCAAGTTGATTTGATCTACAACACATAATACTTAAATAATTTAAATCCATAATATACAATGCATAATCAATTAAAATCAAACTACACTAACGTAGGGTTTTCAACTAGGAAGATTACTTAACTGATTTATGAGTAAAAATCTGAAGAAGATTTGTTTATCTGATGAGGCTACACTATGAATCGGGCAACATTAGTTAAACCCGATTTGACAAATAGATCTTGAATTTGGTTGCGACATGGCTCTAGTTGGTGAGATTCTCTTAGGAATTAGATAAAGGTGATACATATTACTTTTAAGAGTTATTTGAATATAAAAATTGGGTTGATCTAAAATATATGCTAACTAGCTATATTTTGGTGTAACAATTACATATAACATGGATGCTATTGTTGTTAATTAAGTGTAACTTGATCTAACATCTAGCATGGAGAAATTACTTGGGATAATATAGATGACCCTCATTGCAATGGGATTATGATCTCCTCCGTCTAGCGATGGTGTTAAACCGTCGGTCCTTCTACATGACTCAATGAGTCACCCGACTCGCCAGTAGCTATCACATAATCTCTCTCTTTATCTTTCTCTGCTCCATCATTCTCTTGGTTTATATTCTCTCTCTGTTTCTCTATATTCTCTGATATCCTTTCTTCCTGACATCCGACAATAAATGTTGCAACTTAAACTTAGATGGTAGGAAGTTCGTGAGTCATCAACTGGATCTCATCCTCTTGTAGTTTCTTGTCTTTAGCTGAACTCACTCAATCTGTCTCTCCCTCTCTAAGATTCTCTCATTCCTCAGGTCTTTGGGAGTTTCAACAAGTATAAAAGGGTTTCAGAGTCATGCTTGTACAAAGAAGAGTAGCAACGAGTTTTGTGCAGCAACGTAATTGCACTCGGGTCATCTCATCTCCAAATATCGCATTGACCTGGTCAATCTAATGATCGTATATTGATTTGCTGGGCCTCATGTGATGGCTTAAGCCATGAAACAAGGAGTCATGTAAGTTAGGTCACAGTGGATTTATGTGGGGAAGATGATGAGGGCGATCATGATGAATCTTGATCTAAAGTTTCTTTTTTTAAATGGACAATTACGGAGGGTTATGATTGGTCCTAGAGAGATTTTGGATTCATAAAATCAGAGGATGTGATTAATTTTCTTAATGGGTTCAATAATGGAATGTTGTGGCTGTGAAAATGCTACTTGCGCAGAAAGAGACTAGAGAATGACTCTTTTAGTGATGTTGATTGGTTGGTGATGGAAAATGATGCTTAATGATTAAGAACCATTGGTTTGAGAAGCTTCAAATGGTTGAGATTGGCAAGAAGGATTTCATGAGGATCGTTGCAAGAGTGAGGAATAAGTTCCATTTTGAACAGGACTGGTTGCTGTAAAAATGCAGGTTCCTGACAATTGGCAACGCTAAGAGAGGTCCATTGTTTCATCTATGAGAGATCTATATTGTCCATCAGTTTCATCAGATCAAGTTTGGCTAGTGGTTCAAAAACAAAGGAGTTCAAAGGTTGGAGGTGGGTTGCACATCAGAAAAGTCATACAAGGGTATAAGTGGCTAAGGTTTTATAGTGGTGTGGTTTTAATGAACAACTCCGATTACACAGTGGGTCCCACCATGATAGATGATGCACAACTAAGATGGGTTCGGGTGAAACTATATTGCAGATAAGAAGGAGAGGGGAGAGAATTAGCAGGGAAGTTGGTTCGTGGGGTGACGTGCTGATGCACATCACTGTTTATTTGTTTTTTTTTTACACAGTGGGCCCCACAAATATGATGTGATAAATCCACTCCGTTCATCAATTTTGTCCAGTCAATTTAGGGCATGAGCCCAAAATGAGGCTGATCTAAAGCTAAAGTGGGCCATGCCAAAGGAAATAGTGGAACCCATTGTTGAAAAAAAATGGAGTGTTACAGATTAAGCCATCTAATTTCTCTTCCATTAGTGGTTTGATTCAACATAATCAATTTGAACCTTTGGATGCTATGACTAAGTTTTAAAATTGGGGCCGTGCTTGAACAAGGGTGTTAGTTTTGTTGGGTCATATAATTGATTTTAGGTTAACAATTGGTAATGATGTCGATAATGGTTGCCAAACACCAAGAACAATAGAGATTCTATATGGAGAATTGCTATAGTGTTTGAGGACTCTCGATAGTGAAATCCCATTTTAGCCAATTTTGCACCCATTGACATTATTTAATCACATGTGCGACTTAATCATCTCATCACAGTTGTGTTCAGGTGATGTAAAACTTATTTTGTTGTGGATGAATTTTGCGCTATGATCTTCAAAAGATCTATGACTAGGGAGTGAATAATTTAATCACTGAATATTCGATTCTTCTTTTAACTTGAAATCAATTCACAATAACTCTTAAAGTTTTCATATAAAAAAATGGATTCGAGTTGTGATTAATCATTTGATATTTTAGTATGTATATGTACGTATACAGGGTCATCATTTTTGTGAAAAAACTCACCACTAATGAGGGGGTTGGGTTATACAACTGGCCATATATCACTCAACGGGTCTTAATGTTGGTTGATCGAATTATATGTATGATCCGATCATGTGAAGAATATTAATAAAGTTTATCATCATTCGTAATTTAGTTGCTTCATAGCCAGTTTGATCCAATAACATAGTTGTTGTTTTGGATGTCATTATATATATATATATATATATATATATATATATATAAGTTTAGCCTTTCTTGTTAAGTGTATAGATTGGGTGTATTTTATGCTTGATTTGATTCATGTAAAGGTAGCATATTTGTTAATTTTGATCAGTTCAAGAGTGCATAGGTCAACGGTGGTGTCCAATGGCTTAGTTTTGGGTCATCAAAATGGGACGATTCATTTTGTGCACATGAGATGTTTGATTAGGTTGTATTTTATCTAATATTTTGATGTTTAAGTGGTATGATATAGGGATAATCATTTCATAGATGTATGGTGTCACGCCCCAAACCCAGAAATCGGATTCACAGGAATCCTGATCGTCGAATCCGATGTTGACAGCCTCCTTAATGCCCCATTCTCGGTTCACAACGCCCATATGACAGGTTTCGATCCTGGGATCTTACAAGGAGGATTTTTCAACGTACATTTATCTTATAAGAAGCATAACCACAAGTTTACCCAAATCACAATGGCAACATCATCATCACATATCCACTAATATAAACATTTGAATACAATGCTGAAAGGGAAATACATATGTCAAAATCAAGCTCCAGAAGTCAGCTACAAGCTCCATGCTCCACGCTGCTACAACCTAACATTACCTGCACGCATTTATCGTGCATAAGCTTATAGAAAACTTAGAGGGTGGTGTAAGTGGGTGCACAAGGTAAGTGTCAAGTATTTAATATAATGCCATAATCATACAATATCGAAAATATTCGTAAGATCATGAATCATACGATATCAGAATAAGCAGAAATACTGACAATTTCATAAAGATATCATCAACCTCATTCAGGATATACGATGAAAAGGCATAGCAAGCCAATGTCATATATTGAGAAAGTAATGTAAATCGACTATGTAATGCGAAAACATAATGAACCAAATATCAAATATCGAGGATACAATATGCAATTCGGAAAAGCTACGAATACTATCGACCTCATCTAGGTCATATAAATGCAGAAACATAGCAACCCAGAATGCCATATGCCGAGGATGTAATGGCAATATGCAATATGTGGTGTGAATGAAATGACCAAGCTGCAGTGTGAATTTGGGATGATAGTACGTGGTATCACAAGCTATGGGGCCTATCACAAAGGACTTTTATCCAAACAAGTCCCATACCTAAATTTGGATAGATAGACTCAATGTGTAACCTCCTTATCTTAGGTTAGTCGCGTGCCCCAACTGAAATCCTGGTCATTGTGAAAGTACACATAATAATTAGTTGCGCACCACCAGCTCGAGTGGATAGTGAATGAATGAATAAATGAATATAATGCCGAGTATGCAACTCCTGCTCCATAAATCAGTACTGTACATCTCTGGGATCATCACCAGGGTCTAGTACACTCTAGATGCAATAGTCGGCTACTGACATGCGACCATGTAAGTGGAAAAGACCTCACTATTTGCCTAGCCAGTAGTCAGCCAATATTTACCTGGCATGTCGATAGTGGACCCATTTACGAGTTAGTCAAACTCAGCCTAGCCATGCCCCCTACCCTCGGGTGGGTAAGGCAACACCCCCTCCTAACCGACCACGACACAGTGGGAGATGCGACCTCCTGGTATTCGGCACTCTGGCGCTCATGTATCCACTCGGTCTCGACGTTGGGGCGTCCTCTGGTACCAAGAAGGTTTAAAAATTTTCACCCAGGGCCATCTATGGCAGCTCGATGCTAATAATAGATTTTTGGTGTCCCATCTGGCCATCCATAATATGCCTGTGTAGGCTATGACCCTGATGTCACTAGGGCGTACAGTAATCATAACACATAATGCAAGGTGCATGAGTCATATAATTCAGTCATGCATCAATCCTGCGCATACCGTGCGCTCATGTGAAATAACCTCCACCTATCTGAGAATCTCATAACAACCTGCCCAATAACATATGCAATGGTCAACCACATCTCATAACAAATATGCAGATGATGCGTATGGGTATGTATCATGATGCTATGTTGTCACATACTCATAATCGGTATCAATAATCGGCATCGACAATCGACCTCGACAATGTGTGCATTTAATCAACATTGCTCTCAAGGAATGACCCACCTAGAGCCTAACATATAGTGGAACCATGACCTCACATAAGGGTAAAAAATACAACACCATGGGCCTCACTCAAGAGCTTAATACAGATCACGATGGGCCTTTCACATGGGCCTAACATACATCACAATGGGATCCATCGCCTTGCCCTCAAATGCATCATAATGGGCCTCATCACATAGGCCTCATATACATCACATTGGGCCTCGACAATCGGCGTCGATATCCGGCCTCGACAATCGGAATCAGCCTCGATAATTGACATCGACAATCTGAATCAACCTCGATAATCGGAATCGAAGTCGTCCTCAATAATCGGCCCTAACAATCGGAATCGGCCTCAACAATCAGAATCGGTATCGACAATCGACAATCGGAATTGACAATCGAAATCGGCCTCAACAATCAGAATCGGTATCGACAATCGACAATCGGAATCGACAATCGAAATCGGCCTTGATAATCAGAATCGAAATTGGCCTCAACTCCGCCTCGACGATCGGAATCGGCCTCGATAATCAGCCTTAACAATCGGAAGCCGTATCGACAATTGGAATTGGCCTCGATAATCAGAATCGGCATCGACAATTAGAATTGGTATCGGCCTTAACAATCGGAATCAGAATCAACCTCGATAATCGGAATTAAAATCGTCCTCGACAATCTGACTCGGCCTCGACAATCGGAATTGGCCTCAACAATTGAAATCGGCCTCGACAATCGGAATCGGCCTCGACAATCTGACTCGGCCTCCATAATCGGCCTAACAAAGGGCCTAAGGGAAGGTCACAATGAGGACATATAACCATCATTACCCATCAATGTGGATATTCAACCAACATTACTCCCAAGCAGTGGCTCACATAGAGCCAAACATAAAGTGGGCCCATAGCCTCACACAAAGGCCTAATATACATCACAATGGGCCGCTTATATACATCACCCTACATATTGTAATGGGTCGCATACATGGGCCGAAAACACATCATAATGGGCCGAAAATACATCATAATGGGCCTCATCATATGGGCCATAAATACATCACATCAGGCCTTGCCCATGGGCCTCGAATACATCACAATGGGAATCGCCCATAGGCCTCGCCCATGGGCCTCGAATCCATCACAATGCGCCTCGCCCATGGGCCTCGAGTACATCACAATGGGCCACAACCCATGGGCTTCAAATACACAATAGGTGGGGCTTATACATGGGCCATAAATACAACATATCGGGCTTCATTAGATGGGCCTCATCATATTTATAGTGAGCCTGATGGGGCAACCCATGGTCCAACAAAACAGATGGCTATACATCATGGTGGCCCTACACATATAGCAGGTGAGCCTGCACCTCCAAAAGGGCCCACCTGATGAATAACTTAGGTATACAACACATATCGAGTGGGCCGCACATCCAGCGGACTGGATGGCGTGGAATACAAAACATACATCGCGATGGGTTTTCAACAGATGGCTGACCTGATAGACACAAGCATCAAGGTGGGCCACTGCACAGACGGTGCAGATCCAACACTGCATCATGGTGGGGCAGTACACGGCACCGTCCAGATGGATGGTGCAGATGAAACACATACAATTAAGGTGGGTCCCACGGAATTTGGTGACGTCATTACACAGCTACATAGCTGGTGTGGGGATCCCAACCAGTCCGTCCAGCAGGTGGGTCTCACATGGGGCCCACCACATACCTATATATTATAATATATTATATATATATATATTATTTTATATACATATTTTTTTAAAAATTATTATTATATATATTTTTAAAATATACAAAGCTACTGTCCAGAAGCTTAGATGAATGGACGTTTTGGGTGTAAGGCACGTACACCAAGGTGGGGTCCTCATTGATGGACGGTGTTTGATAAAACATATACATCACGGTGTAATCCCACCGTCCAGCAATCTGGACGGTGGAGATATAACACAAACATCATGGCGTGGTCCACGATCACGTCCTTATGACTGGACGGATCGGATTAAATAGATGGATGGATTGGGTTTAACACATACATCAAGAGTAGACCCACAGGCCTGATGATGTCAATACAACAACAATACAACTGCTGTAACGTTCTCCAGGCAATCGGTTTCCATAGCTTGGTGGGTCCCATGTGTGGATGCCACACACACACACCAGCAGGCCCCACCAGCAAAACAAATGAATGGCGTGGTGTACAAACACATGCATCATGGTGGCCTGGCGCCGGCCAGCTAATCCAGCACCATCCAAAGGTCTGGACGGTGTGGATGAAAGAAATACATCACGGTGGGTCCCACCCGCACGTACAGGGGTGGGTTACGTCCTCCAGATGGATAAATGGTTAGATAAAAACACATGCATCATACGTGGTTGGCCCACAAAGCTCTGGATTAAGCTGCTAATTGTGTTTTCCTTTCTCGTCCAGGCTGCTGGACGGTACCAGCAGCGCTGGACCGTCCAACCACCTTCTGGACGTCAATAAAGTGGGCCCCACGGATGATAGGCATGGATATAAAATACATACTTCGTGGTGGAGTCCATCAGGGTGGGCCACACTCATCAAGAGAGAGAGAGAGAGAGAGAGAGAGATCGGGGTAGCGGAGGGACCCCGTCATTATAGGCCCCTCTATACAATGCATACATCATGATGGGTCCCACCATATGTGGGCCATCAAATCATTAAAATCTCACAAATCAAATCATAAAATACACCCACCTTTGATCATGGACTTCTCCTTCCATCAACGCATTCTAGAGCTCTAATGAATGAGATTCAATGGTCGAGATTGGTTTTGGAGGGTGGGGATGAGAGATAGGAAGTGAGCCACATGAAGCTCTCTCATGGAGCTTGCTTGGACGTGGGTTGATTGAGAATGAGTGAGAGAGAGAATGAGAGAGAGAGAGAGGTGATGGGAGAGAGGGTGGTGAGTGATCGGTGATGGGGAGAGTTGACTTTTGGGGATGGATAGTTGTACTTGGGGATGGGTGTCAGTGATGGGAGTGATGTATACTTGATTGATATGATTAATGGGATTCTCTTGAGATTAGTAATGCGCAACATTTTTCCTCGAGATGATCACGGGCCCACATCTCCTGGCCTGGGTATTGGATCGGTGCGAGAGTCATGGCGTTGGAATTGCGATGACGGCACGGTCGCTGGGGTACAAGTTTCGGGTTGAGCCAAATTTGGTATGTACGACTCGACTTAGGATCGTACGCAAACGTCGGATACAGGTCGAGGGTTGCTGGAATTCGACCGAGAGGACTGCGGAAGCCCACGGAACGGTACAGACTATAATACGGGCCTTACAACTCTCCCCTCCAAATAAAAATTTTATCTTCAAAATTTACACAATCATCACAACTAGACATTACTCTTAAGGAAGAGGAAATATAGCATCATCATATAAAATCGGAGATAACATAGAAGATACAACATATCATCAATCATCAAAGAGATGGGGATAGCGCTCTCTAATCTTAGCCTTGAGCTCCCAAGATGCCTTCTTAATAGAATGGTGAACCATACTAATCCTCGGATCCCGGATCATAAACGATCGAAATGGGAATACTATACAGCCTTATAATCTCAACGGTAGGGAGCTATATCAGAAAATCTCTTAATTATCTGAACTCGGGGATCTAGCCATTCTAGGTTCTCAACAAACATAGAGTGTAGGGTATCTATTAGCAGATATGTGATGTTATCTTTAGGTATTCTCAAGTTATACTCTGATACTAACTTCTGTCATGCCCCAAACCCGAAAATCGGATTCACAGGAATCCCGATCACCGAACCCAGTGCCGACAGCCTCCTTAGTGCCCCATTCTCGGCTCCTAGCGCCCATATGCTAGGTTCCGATCTCGGGATCCTAGAAGGAGGATTTTTCAATGTACATTTATCTCGTAAGAAGCATAATCACTTTACCCAAATCACAATGGCAACATCATCATCACATATCCACTAATATAAACATTTGAATACAATGCTGAAAGGGAAATACATATGTCAAAATCAAGCTCCAGAAGTCAGCTACAAGCTCCAAGCTCCACGCTGCTACAACCTAACATCACCTGCATGCATCTATCGTGCATTAGCTTATAGAAAGCTTAGAGGATGGTGTAAGTGGGTGTACAAGGTAAGTGCCAAGTATTCAATATAATGCCATAATCATACAATATCGAAAATACTCGTATGATCATGAATCATACGATATCAGAGTAAGCAGAAATACTGACAAGTCCATAAATATATCATTAACCTTATCCAGGATATACGATGAAAAGACATAGCAAACCAATGTCATATATTGAGAAAGTAATGTAAATCGGCTATGTAATGCGGAAACATAATGAACCAGATATCAGATATTGAGGATGCAATACAATATGCAATTCAGAAAAGCTACGAATACCATCGACCTCATCTAGGTCATATAAATGCAGAAACATAGCAACCCAGAATGCCATATGCCGAGGATGTAATGGCAATATGCAATTCGGAAAAGCTACGAATACCATCGACCTCATCTAGGTCATATAAATGCAGAAACATAGCAACCCAGAATGCCATA
The DNA here is from genome assembly GCF_029962835.1 of Magnolia sinica. Taxonomy (NCBI): domain Eukaryota; kingdom Viridiplantae; phylum Streptophyta; class Magnoliopsida; order Magnoliales; family Magnoliaceae; genus Magnolia; species Magnolia sinica. The sequence continues at coordinate 32,271,140 of NC_080582.1, read as the reverse complement.
TGCCGAGGATGTAATGGCAATATGCAATATGTGGTGTGAATGAAATGACCAAGCTGCAGTGTGAATTTGGGATGATAGTACGTGGTATCACAAGCTATGGGGCCTATCACAAAGGACTTTTATCCAAACAAGTCCCATACCTAAATTTGGATAGATAGACTCAATGTGTAACCTCCTGATCTCAGGTTAGTCGCGTGCCCCAACTGAAATCCTGGTCATTGTGAAAGTACACATAATAATTAGTTGCGCACCACCAGCTCGAGTGGATAGTGAATGAATGAATGAATATAATACTGAGTATGCAACTCCTACTCCACAAATCAGTACTGTACATCTCTGGGATCATCATCGAGGTCTAGTACACTCTACATGCAATAGCCGTCCACTGACGTGTGACCATGTAAGTGGAAAAGACCTCACTATTTACTTAGCTAGTAGTCAGCCAATGTCTACTTGGCATGTCGATAGCGGACCCATTCATAAGTTAGTTAAACTCAGCCTAGCTATGCCCCCTACCCTCGGGCGGGTAATGCCACACCCCCTCCCAACCGACTACGACACAGTGAGAGACACGGCATCCTGATATTCGGCACTCGGGCGCTCATATATCCACTTGGTCTCAACTTTGGGGCGTCCTCTGGTACCAAGAGGGTTTAAGGATTTTCACCCAGGGCCATCTATGGTAGCCCGATGCTAATAACAGATTTCTGGTGCCCCATCTACAATATGCCTGTGTAGGCTACAACTCTAATGTCACTAGGGCGTACAGTAATCACAACACACAATGCAAGGTGCATAAGTCATATAATCCAGTCATGCATCAATCCTGCGCTTACCGTGCGCTCATGTGAGATAACCTCCGCCTATCTGGGAGTCTCATAACAACCTGCCCAATGACATATGCAATGGTCAACAACATCTCATAATAAATATGTAGATGATGCGTATGAGTATGTATCCTGATGCTATGCTGTCACATACTCATAATCAGTATCAATAACCGGCATCGATAATCGACCTCGATAATGTGGACATTTAACCAACATTGCTCCCAAGGAATGGCCTACCTAGAGCCTAACATATAGTGGACCCATGACCTCACACAAGGGTCAAAAATACAATACCATGGGCCTCACTCAAGATTTAATACACATTATGATGAGCCTTTCACATGGGCCTAACATACATCACAATGGGCTCCATCGCCTTGCCCTCAACTGCATCATAATGGGCCTCATCACATAGGCCTTATATACATCACACTGGGCCTCGACAATTAGAATTAGCCTCGATAATTGACCTCGACAATCAGAATCAGCCTCAACAATCGGAATCGGAATCAGCTTCAATAATCGGCCCTGACAATCGGAATTGGCCTCGACAATCGGAATCGGTATCGACAATCGAAATCGACCTTGACAATCGGAATCGACCTCGACAATCGGAATCAGAATTGGCCTCAACAATCGGCCTCGACGATCGGAATCGGTCTCAATAATCAGCCTCGATAATTGGAAGTGGTATCGACAATCAAAATCAGCCTCGACAATCAAAATCGAAATCGGCCTCGATAATCGAAATTGGTATCGGCCTTAACAATCGAAATCAGTATTGGCCTCGACAATCGAAATCAGAATCGGCCTCGACAATCTGACTCGGCTTCGATAATCAGCCTCGACAATCGGAATTAGCCTTAACAATTGGAATCGCCCTCGACAATTGAAATCAGAATCGGCCCCGACAATCTGACTCGACCTCGATAATTGGCCTCGATAATCGGAATCGGCCTCAACAATTGGAATCAGCCTCGACAATCAGAATCGGCCTCGACAATCGGCTTCAATAATTGAAATCGACCTCAACAATCGGAATTGTCCTTGACAATCGGTTTCAATAATTAGAATCTGCCTTGACAATCTGACTCGGCCTCAATGATCGGCCTAACAAAGGGCCTAAGGGAAGGTTACAATGAGGACATTTAACCATCATTGCCTATCAATGTGGACATTCAACTAACATTACTCCCAAGCAGTGGCCCTCATAGAGCCAAACATAAAGTGGGCCCATAGTCTCACACAAAGGCCCAATATACATCACAATGGGCCGCTTATATACATCACCCTACATATCGTAATGGGTCGCATACATGGGCCAAAAATACATCACAATGGGCCGCATCCATGGGCCGAAAATACATCATAATGGGCCTCATCATATGGGCTATAAATACGTCACATCAGGCCTTACCCATGGGCCTCGAATACATTATAATGGGCATCGCCCATAGGCCTTGAACACATCACAATGGGCCTTTAATACATCACAATGGGCCTCGCCCATGGGCCTTGAATACATCACAATGGGCCACAACCCATGGGCTTCAAATACACAATAGATGGGCCCTATACATGGGCCATAAATACATCATACCAGGCTTCATTAGATGGGCCTCATCATATTTATAGTGAGCCTGATGGGGCAGCCCATGGTCCAATAAAACAGAAGGGTATACATCATGGTGGCCCTACACATATAGCATGTGAGCCTGCACCTCCAAATGGGCCCACCAGATGAACAACTTAGATATACAACACATATATCGAGTGGGCCCCACGTCCACCGGACTGGACGACGTGGAATACAAAACATACATTGTGGTGGGTTTTCAACAGATGGCCGGCCTGATAGACACAAGCATCAAGGTGGGGCATTGCACAGACGGTGCATATCCAACACTACATCATGGTGGGGCAGTACACGGCACCGTCCAGATGGATGGTGCAGATGAAACACATACTATTAAGGTGGGTCCCATGGAATTTGGTGACATCATTACACAGCTACATAGCTGGTGTGGGGATCCCAACCAGTCCGTCCAACAGGTGGCTCTCACATGGGGCCCATCACATACCTATCTATTATAATATATTATATATATATTATTTTATATACATATATTTATTATTATTATTATTATATTTTTTTTTTAAAATATACAAAGCTACTGTCCAGAAGCTTAGAAGAATGGACAGTGTGGGTGTAAGGCACGTACACCAAGGTGGGGTCCTCATTGATGGACGGTATTTGATAAAACACATACATCACGGTGTAATCCCACCGTCCAGCAATCTGGACGGTGGAGATACAACAGAAACATCATGGCGTGGTCCACGATCACGTCCAGATGACTGGACGGATCGGATTAAACAGATGGATGGATTGGGTTTAACACATACATTAAGAGCAGATCCACAGGCCTGATGATGTCAATACAGCAGTAATACAGTTGCTGTAACGTTCTCCAGCCAATCGGTTTCCACATCCTGGTGGGTCCCACATGTGGATGCCACACACACACCAGCAGGCCCCACCAATAAAACAGATGAACGACGTGGTGTACAAACACATGCATCACGATGGCCTAGCATCGTCCAGAGGTTTGGACAGTGTGGATGAAAGAAATACATCACGATGGGTCCCACCTGCACGTGCAGGGGTGGGCTACGTCCTCCAGATGGATGGACGGTTAGATAAAAACACATACATCATACGTGGTTGGCCCACAAAGCTCTGGATCAAGCTGTTAATTATGTTTTCCTTTCTCGTCCAGGCTGCTGGACGGTACTAGCAGCGCTGGACCGTCTAGCCACCTTTTGGACGTCAATAAAGTGGGCCTCATGGATGATAGGCATGGATATAAAATACATACTTCGTGGTGGAGTCCATCAGGGTGGGCCACACTCATTAAAAGAGAGAGAGAAAGAGAGAGAGATCGGGGTAGAGGAGGGACCCCGCCACTATGGGCCGCTCTATACAATGGATATATCATGATGGGTCTCACCATATGTGGGCCCTCAAATAATCAAAATCTCACAAATCAAATCATAAAATACACCCACCTTTGATCATGGACTTCTCCTTCAATCAACGGATTCTAGAGCTTCATTGAATGAGATTTAACGGTCGAGATTAGTTTTGGAGGGTGGGGATGAGAGATAGGAAGTGGGCCACACAAAGCTCTCTCATAGAGCTTAGACGTGGGTTGCTTGAGAATGAGTGAGAGAGAGAATGATAGAGAGAGAGAGAGGTGATGGGAGGGAAGTTATGGGAGAGAGGGATGGTGAGTGATGGGTGATGGGGAGAGTTGACTTTTGGGGATGGGTAGTTGTACTTGGGGATGGGCGTGAGTGATGGGAGTGATGTGTACTTGATTAATATGATTGATGTGATTCTCTTGGGATTAGCAACGCGCGGTGTTTTTCCTCAAGATGAACGTGGGCCCACATCTCCTGGCTTGGGTATCGGATCGGTGCGCGAGTTACGGCGTTGGAATCGAGGCGACGGAACGGTCGCTAGGGTACAAGTTTTGGGTTGAGCTGACTTCGGTATGCAGGAATCAACTTAGGATCACGTACAAACGTCAGATACAGGTCGAAGATTGCCGGAATTCGACCGAGATGACCGCGGAAGCCCACGGAATGGTACGGACTATGATACGGGCCTTACATATGGATTGAGAATTGACAATGTATTGCTTAATTATATCTTATTGTTTAAAATTTCTTAGTTTACAAAGTATAAAAATATGTAAAATTACGCTAGTGTTTGTACATTGTTTATTTGATATTTAGTAAAAATAGCTCATAGGCCCATTTAGAATCATGTATCGACATATTATCTAAACCTTATTTAAATAATGGATATGTAAGTGAACGTATTTAGACTCATGATATTTTATTTAAACCAACCTGATTTAAATGATTTTAAACTCGCAAGTATACGAATCAGATGTAGATATGGTACGTATTACTAGATCGTTCCCACGAGGACTGGTTGTCACAATTCAAAATTAAAGACTCTTCTTAACTAATCCAACAAATATTTGAGATAGTAATTGAGTAAACTAAACAAAAATCAATGGAAAAATAACCGAGAGCAATAAGGAAAATTCAATCAAGGAGAAGACTAGGACTTTCGAATCCACCTCTAATTATCATAAACCTTGTTCTACCTGTTGATTCATCCTAATTCAGATTGATATCAAAATAAATAAAGCGCACTCTATGTCGAAGATGGTGGGCCACAACCGCCCAGAAGATGGTGGGCCACAACCGCCATGGAGAGATGTAGATTCCTGTTTCTTCCTCTATAGGAACCTGTTCATGGTCAGACACAAGCACCTAAAATAATATTCCAAACAACATCCATAACTAAACTTTGGTTGAGCTCTTAGAATGGAGGAGTACGGATATTCCAGTCAAGTACACTAGAGAAAAAAACAAATCAATCAAGTGAAGATTAAATCAACAAACAAGGATCATTCAAGTTGGAAGCTTCATCTCAGCCCTAGCTAAGGAATTTAGCTATCCATGTGATCAATTAGAAAGTAAGAAAAATAACATTGATGAAAGGAAAACATCATTCTCTCTTTCTATTCTCTTTTTCTTCTCTTTTCTTCTCTTTTTCTTCTCTTTTCTTCTCTTTCTCTTCTCTGGATTTGTTCCCTGGCTCTCCTCCTCTCTTGTCTACATTTTGCATCTCTTTTTATAGCTGTTGGAGTGGCTGGAATGGAGAAAATCGGGTTTGAAAAGTTGTCGTATGCGCAGCGAAAGCCCTTTTCGCAGCAAACTTCTGTACCTGCATAAGTCCCTCATTCTTTGTACTTTATCCATAAAATCAACGTCTCCTGGGACGTTTTTGGCTGGTCTATATGATGGACGGATCAGATCTTCCATCTGATCGAAGATGGTGGGCCACAACCGCCCAGAAGTCCGCTTTTCGCGGACGTGCGTAAGCCTTCGCACGTCTGGAGCTGTGATGCTCGGTGGGCCCCACATAAGCATTTTCGGGGAAATCCAAGCCGTCCATTGGATGCACGACGAAATTTCGGTTAGATATGGATGGTTTTGAACATCCATTGACGCGACCCATAGAAGAAATTACAATAAAATCAATTTTGAACGTCACAGGACGGTCCACTTGTGGCCTCTGTATCTCACACGTGTGCACGTATGGGCACAAAATTTAAACATGGTTTTGTAGTTCTCGAATCCGTCTACACGATGAACGGTTTGGATTAGACGTACGTGCTATGGGTAGGGCCCACAGAGGTCCGTAAAAACAGACTTTTCGTTCGTCACGTGGCGCCAGAAACGGAAACTTCTGTTTTTGAGAGGAAGAAGCGGGTCAGCGCTGCTGACCGACGTGATTCGTTCGGTGCACTTCGGGTCGTGTGTATGCTATGTACACACGATGCATATATGGGGTCCACTGTGATGCTGTCGAGAAATCCAATCCGTCCACCCTATTTCTCATCTTATTTAACCCGTCTTGGTCAACTTTGAAGTATATCCGGATTGTAGGTGGGCCTAAAATTGGAGATTAATGGGACGATCTGTCCGTTGGCCCACTTCTCGAGATATCCAATGGTTAGAATTTAATATGTACGGTTTATTTATGGCCTCCAGGCCATGTATGAAGTTTCAAGTCAATCGGATGGCGGTAATCATGTGATCTTGCATTTTGGACCATTTCGGGCCGTTTTAACGTGAACGACTTGATTTCCTCGGATCTCTGGCATGTAAATTCTTCGGTCTTAGTTCTCTGGAGTGCGTCCCTTGCTCTGGTGACTTCAGAGTGTCAAATCCATGCTTGTAGTACTCTTTTTCCATCAACGCTCATGATTTCATCCTGCAACAAAAATATAATTAAAATACTCCGTTAAACATTATCATATATGTAAAATCAGGTAATAATTGGGGTCTGACATGCAATATTCGACCCTCATCAACTCATCTCAATGAATAAAAGTCTATTTAAACTCAATTCGTGAACTAAATTAAGGGAATAGGTCGTGTACTAATAAATTAAGGTAATGAATTAACTCTTTATATAGGTCACTTGGGCCTAAACAACTCATATGTTAATCGATTGTGCAATTCATGGGTATGATGCCCATTTAGTAATTAAAGGTACTTGGTTTGATTTGTAGCCCACAGTGTTTAAGGATGAATTTCATTTGAAAAAACTCATGTAACCCTTTTCTTGATATTTAAAAAATCTTAGGCATCCTTTATTTGACAACTGGGGAGTGGAATCAATTGGTGAAAGTGATTATAATTAAGGAAACTTACCAATTTTTAGACATCCAATATTTTTCATCATACATTAGGATTATTAAGATGGCATCTGTTTTCATTATGAAAGTTGATTAATAAAAAGAAAATAATTTTTTAGTAAGATCTAAATAGTGTGGGATGCTGGTGGTGTCAGCATGTGTTTAAGGGATTCGTATTGCTACAATGGTATTAAATTTTTTAGGCTTATGAAGTTAACGTTAGCCATTTTTTTTTAAAAATTTTTAAATAAGGAAAGTAAAGATATTTTTTATAGGTCTTAATATGTTTAGCTAACTATTTCTAGGATTAGGGAAGAAGTATAATGATTTTGGGAACATACATTAAAAGAAGGTAATAAGCCAAGTATGTTGTTACATCGATCATCCTCAATACACTAAACTTGGTACATTATGTTGCGCAACACGCCAACAACGCAATGAACCGAGATCCAATCTCCGGTCTCAACCACAAACGATAAACAAGAAGAAATATAAACTAGAAAAAGAATCAAAGCATTTCAAACAAACCAGAAGACAAGATATACGTGGATAAACACCAAACAAGGGTAAAAAACCATGGGTGCATACTTTCACTATGAATAAAACAAGATTACAAGCAATATACTAACCTTTTTCCTTGGATGTATTGAGAAAACCCTTTGCTCGCACTTTAGAATAACTCCCCATACCCTGGAAAAGCCCTAGGGACCCCTATTTATAGTTTAGGCAACTCCTCTTTCGCTCCTTTGCGAAAAACGACTCAAAAATCCGCAGTCCGCATCAAATCTGAAAACGAATCGGCGTAACCTCGACTGGTCAAGCAGGCTGCTCGACCGGTCGAGCAGACCCTCGATTGGTAGAGCATGGGCCTTGACCGGTCGAGTATCGCAGACCCAAAAAATATGGGTCGCTGGACTTTGTGTCGAGCCAGTCCACGACTGGTCGAGTGGGCCACTCGACCGGTCGAGCAGGGCACTCGACTGGTCGAGCGGCCTTCCAGTTGTGGCTCCACATCTTAACAATCTCCCACTTGGAGACACATCACCATAAACTTTTGTCTTCTATATCTGGAGTGCACCACCTCCCCGTGTGACTACCTTGGTAACATATCCACAGGATTCTCACTTGTATGAATCTTCTCCAGAGCAATCGATCCATCTTCTAGTAACGAACATATGAAGTGATATCTGATTTCAATATGCTTGGTCCTTAAATGAAAGGCTAAATTCTTAGCTAAGTATTGCACTTTGACTGTCACTGTACAACTTACAATCTGCATGCTTTTTACTTAACTCTTCCATGAAACCTTGCATCCACACCATCTCCTTGCATGCTTCTGTAGTTACAACATTTCTGCTTCCGTTGTACTGATAGATACTATCTTCTGTAACTGAGAGACCCAACTGACTGTAACATTACCTAAAGTAAAGACATAACCTGTAGTGCTTCTTCTGTTGTCGACGTCTCCTGTCAAATCTGAATCCACGTAGCCTTGTAGCTTGATTTCTGATCCACCATAGCACAACCCTACATCTTTAGTACCTACCAAGTATCTAAGAATCCACTTTACAGCTTTCCAATGTTCCTTCCCGGGGTTGTTCATGAACCTGCTAACAACTCCCACTGCTTGAGCAATGTCTGGCCTCGTTCTCACCATAGCATACATGAAACTCCCAATAGCTGATGCGTATAGGACTTTGGCCATGTAGTCCTGTTCCTCCTGCATCTTTGCACCTTGCTCCTTAGAAAGCTTGAAGTGATTGGCTAATAGAGTGGTAACTGGCTTAGCACCTCCCATATTGAATCGATCAAGTACCTTTACTATGTACTCTGCCTGTGATAAAACTAGTTTCTTGTTTTTCCTGTCACCCTTTATCCTCATGCCAAGGATTTATTTTGTAGCTCCTAAATCCTTCATGGAAAATTCTTTAGACAGTTGTCTTTTGATATTTGAGATGTCTTTCATGCTTGAACCAACCACACGCATATCATCAATGTATAGAAGAAGGATGATGTACTACGTATCAAACTTTTTCAAATAGCAACAGTGGTCTGCATGACATCTCCTATACCCGTTTCCCGATATGAAACTGTCGAACTTCTTGTACCACTGCTTCGGGGCCTACTTCAGGCCATATAGACTCTTCTTCAGTCTACACACCTTGTTCTCCTTTCCTAGTGCCACGTATCCTATCGGCTGATGTATATATATCTCTTCTTCAAGGTCCCCATGAAGAAAGGCTATCTTAACATCTAGCTGTTCTAGATGTAAGTCCTCTGTAGCCACTATACTCAAAACCAAGCGAATCGTAGACATTTTCACTACCGGTGAAAATATTTCAGTGAAATCAATACATGCCTTGTTGAAAACCTTTCACAACCAATCTAGCCTTATACCATTTCGAACCATCATGCTCTTCATTCAGTTTGTAAACCCACTTGTTATGAAGAGCTTTCTTACCTTTAGGTAGAGTGACTAGCTCTCATGTATGATTAGACTCAAGAGAGTCCATCTCATCATCTATGGCCGCTCCCACTTAACCCGTGTATCTGACTGTAATGCCTCTTCAAAACACTCTGGTTCACCATTATCTGTTAGCAGTAGACAATGTAAGGAGAGTGAGTATCAGACCGTGGGTCTCCTCTCCTGAGTAAACCTCCTCACAACCGGTGTCTATGGCTCTGCCTCATAATGCTCCTGTGCATGATCATCTTGTGGCGCTTTAACACCCATGTCCGGTAAGTCATCCAACTCTACGAATTCTTTCTCCTCGGTCTTGTTTCGCTGTACATTATCCTTATGCATCACCTTTTCATTGAAGAGTACATCTTTGCTTTTGATGATTTTTCTGTTTTCTGTATCCCAAAACCTGTATCCAAAATCATGCTGCCCATACCTTATAAACGTGCACCTCCTGGACTTTGCATCTAGCTTATTTTTGTGCTTTACATCAATGTAAATATATGAAGTGCAACCAAACACTTTGAGATGTGCAAGGTTCACTTATTTCCCAGACCACGTTTCTTCTGGTAGCCCACCATCCAATGGTGCCGAGGGACTTCTATTAATGAGATATGCAGCAGCAGCATTTACCCAAAACACTTAGACAATCCTGCATGTAACCTCATGCTCCTGGTGCGCTCAAGGATGGTCCTGTTAATGCGCTCAGCTACACCATTCTACTGTGGTGTTCCTGGAATTATTTTCTAATGTTTGATTCCATTTGCTACACAGTACTCCTCAAACCTCTTATCACAGTACACATTATAAGATCTAAGACATTTTATTGTTTTACCTGTCTCATTTTCTACCATTACTTTCTGCTTCTTAAATACATCAAATACATCAGATTTATGCTTTAAAAAATAAACCCACAGTTTTCTACTAGTATCATCAATGAAGGAAACAAAATAATGTGAGCCACCAAGAGATAATACTTGTGCCGGTCCCCACACGTCAGTGTGTACAAGCTCCAACAGATGTGTCTTTAGAGCGCGTCCTATCTTCTTGAAGCTCACCTTCTTCTGCTTGCCATATATGCAGTCATCGCAGAATTCTAAGTCAATAGACTTCAGCCCTAGTAGCTTATCTTTTGATAATAACACTTTTATCCCATTTTCACTCATTTGTCCCAACCTCTAATGCCATAATTTCCCATTCACTCCAGTTGATGCGACTGCGAGTGAACTATACGATCCTGAAGTCACGTACAAAGTTCCTTCCTTCTTACCTCGAGATATCACCAAGGCACCTTTTGTGATCTTTCAGGAATCACTAGCGAAGGTCATCACATATCCGGTATCGGCCAACTGTCCCACTGAGATCAAGTTCCGTTTCAAACTAAGTACATGTCTGACATCCTTCAATTTCAAAGTCGTTTCGTCTTTCTGATTTATATGGACATCTCCCTTTCTAACAATACTGCATGACTCCCGAAGTCACCTGATATATAATCACACAGAACTTCCTTACATGAAGTGACATGAAACGATGCACCTGAGTTTATGACCCAAGACTCATTCCTCACATCAAGAGACAAGATCAACGCCTCTGTGTCACTCTCCTCAGATAGATTCACTGAATCCTTCCTACCTTGAGAGCTTCCTTCTTATTTCTTAAGCGCCCTGCAATCATGTTTCATGTGCCCCTTCTTGCCGCAATGCCAACACCCATCTTTATCTTTCGGTCCCTTGGACTTCTTCCTGGACTTAGAACGTTCGTGTTTATTACTTCTTTTATTCAGCGATCTTCCTCTTCCTTCAACGTTTAGATCATTCCCTGAATCCCCTAAAATTTTTGATGTCTTTTTTCTAGATTCTTCACTAAGAATTAGACCAGCCACATCATTGAACTTCAGCTTTGTCGACCCTGAAGAATTGCTCATGGCAATCACCAAACATCCCAACTATCTGGCAAACTCGACAAGATCAATAACGCCCTAACCTTGTCCTAAAAAATAATACCAACAGATTTCAACTGGCTTGTGACTGTATTGAACTCGTTTAGATGTTCAGCCACGCTCTCACCATCTGACATCTTCATGTTGAGTAGTCGTTTCATGAGATAAACCTTGTTGGATGCTGAGGGTTTTTCATACATCGTAGTTAGGACTTCCATTAATTCTTTTGTATTTTTCACCTTGGATATATTGAAGGCGACGCTCTTAGACAAAGAGAGTTTAATCGTTCCTAAAGCCTTCAGATCCAATAAAAACCATTCATCATCTGTCATCTTTTCTGGTTTCTTCTCTTTTCCTCTTAGAAGAATATAGAGGTTCTTCTAATACAGATAATCCTCCATCCGCATCTTCCAAAAGGTAAAGTTTGAACCATCAAACTTCTCAATTCTAGTCTTTCCTTCTTCCATCATTGCTCCCTATAGAACTAAAACCAATAGCTCTGATACTAGTTGTTGCGCAGTACGCCAACAACGCAGTGAACCGAGATCCAATCTCCGGTCTCACCCACAAACGATAAACAAGAAGAAATATAAACTAGAAGAAGAATCAAAGCATTCCAAACAAACCACAAGACAAGATATACGTGGAAAAACCCCAAACAAGGGTAAAAAAACCACGGGTGCAAACTTCCACTATGAATAAAACAACATTATAAGCAATATATTAACCTTTTTCCTTGGATGTATAGAGAAAACCCTTTGCCCACACTTTAGAATAACTCTCCATACCCTAGAAAAGCCCTAGGGACCCCTATTTATAGTTTAGGCAACTCCCCTTTCGCACCTCTGCGAAAAATGACTCAAAAATTTGTAGTCCGCATCAAATCCGGAAACGAATCTGTGTAACCTTGACTAGTCAAGCAGGCTGCTCGACTGGTCGAGCGGACCCTCGATTGGTCGAGCATGGGCCTCGATCGGTCGAGTACCGTGGACCCAAAAAACATGGGTCGCTGGACTTTGAGTCGAGCCAGTCCACGAATGGTCGAGTGGGGCACTCAATTGGTCGAGTGGCCGACCAGATGTGGCTCCACATCTCAACACATTAGAGTAAAATAGTGTGGGTTGAGGGATATAACTGTACTCTTTGGGATATAATAATGACTAAATTAATAGCTCTACTTTATTAGAATCCTTGTGGTGTGATTTTTAAAGGCTATGATTTACATTCTTAATTGGGTTCTATGTAGGGATGCTAGAAGATCTTTTTTAATTACCGATTAGAAAAAAGCTTGGTAAAGGTACTTCCACGTTTGAGATTATCCTTTTAAGGTGAGAATATAGAATCCATGTGAAAAATGGGGTAAAACTTAGAACCATTAGTTACTTCTTTATAGGTTATCTTGATATCCCTGGAAGTGCCATTGTTTATCAATATACATGAGTGTTGAGTTGGTCAATCAAGTGAGCCTCAAGTGGAAGATATCGAGATTAAGACTCATCAAGATGAAGGCATACGATCATGCTTAAAAGGTAAAATAAGCCTCATCTATCCAAAACAAACCCTGACAGGTATATGCCCCTATAAGAACCTAACTTACCATAAACTTCTAATAAGATTGGGTTGCTTTTTGCACTTCAAGTATTGGAGAAAGTATGAAACAAATAGGTAAAACGTATGCCCTGTCGATTGCATCGAGATGTAATTGAGGATATCTTCGATGGAATCGAATATCGTTCGATTACATCGAATGCCAGTCCATATAGTCCAGCGACAAAATGAAAACATGCTGGGAATTATCGATTGCATCGAATGGTATTCGATGACATCAAAACTTACGTTTTGATGACATCGAATGCATTTCGATTGCATCGACCTTGGGCTTACTTCTTCCAAAATCCAAAAATACCCTAAGTGCACTTTGATGTAATCGAACCTTCTTCGATGACATTGAGAGTAAGTTAACGATAACATTGAAGGATGATCGATGAAATTGAAACTAACACCAGTTTGTCTAGCAAGCTTTCAAGGAAAATCTAATATTTTTTGAGCACATCGAAGACCTTTTGATATCATCGAAATTTGAAGCTTGATTCATCGAAGGTTTGTTCGATTACATCCAACGAGGGACAAAACTGTCCAACAACCATTGTGTATGTTTCAAAAGAATTCTGATGGCATCAAACTATCCCTCGATGGCAATGAAGTGCATGTCGATGACATCAAAGGATGCTCGATGAGATCAGACAAAATCTGTCCTACACCCAGACGAATATCTTGTGTAGGACATCGAAATTCAAATTTCGATGGAATCGAAGATTCTTTGATGACATTGACAATGTCAGATTTCTGCCCATTTTTTTTACCGTTGGGATTTCATCTTTATAAATATACATGGCCGGCCTCTTGTAAAATGAGCTAGAATTTAAGAGAGTTTGAGAGAGTTGTTGCCAGAGTTAATACGTCCTTATTCCCTCTTTTCCATTAGAGTTTATCATTCAATCCTTTGCACAAGCATTTACGCATATCTTCAATACTCGGATTGGATCATGAACTCTAGCATTCATTTAGTTTTCAGTAGCACCCTTCATAGGAAAATCATTGCACTGAAACTCTTCAATGCGTAACTTATGAGAATCTTCTCTCTGTATTTAAATCATATAATTTAATAGAGAAGAACAACCAAACCCTAAACCTCACAACCTCGGAGCATTAATCGAGGCATCAAAAGTGATTGCGGTTTAAGGGAGCTGAAGACTCTTCATCAATAAGAAGACTACCTTCAGATTGTGTGAGAAAGAGACTCACTTACTTGTAAGTATATAGAGTCCATTGAGTCTGAAGCCCTTTCCTTGTGTGCGATTGGGATTCAGTGTTTGAGTGACAAACACGCCAAGACCTTTCGTAGGTCTCCGATGGGAGAATACGTTGTCCTTATGTAGGACGTGTTGCCTTGCGTAGGCATTTGCCTTATGTAGGTAAATTTTACCTTGTATAGGCTCTTAGTTGTGTCCTCGTGTAGGACTTGTTGCCTTGTGGAGGAATCTATGGTTGCATTGTGTAGGCTCTTTATTTAACCTTGTGTAGGTTGTGAAAGTTCATGGTTAACCTGTTTAAAACCATTGGATAATGAAATATGGTACACTCTAGGAGAGAGTGCGTCAGCCGGGAGTAGAGTAGGCAAGTAGCTGAACCGCTATATATGATTGTGTTTGGGATTTCTCTTGTGCATTGATCTAATTATGCTTATGTCTATCAAATGATTATTATGATGTATGATTAAGTAAATACCTAAGCATTGATAGGAAACACATCCCACACACTCACACATACACTATCTTCATAGGCTAGTTGCTTTACAAGTAAATCTTGTGTAGCCTATGTGTTTGGACCCTCTATTGGCTTGAAGCCATAGAGTTACTTTGCCTTACTTATATTAATTGAAGTTAGGCATTGTTTGTCTGTTATAAGGAAATAATTTTTAAAAAATCCTATTCACCCCCCTCTAGGACACATGGACTAATTCCATATTTCTACTATAACGGTTCTACCGCAATTTCAATATCGAAATAATTCTAGTTCTTGCCCTTCACAAAGTGCTACAATAGTAGAAATATGGACCGTAAAATTATCATAAGATGGTGAAAATAATTGTAATATACAACCATAAACTTCATCTTTGAGGAACATAGGTTGATTGTCCCTTCACCAATTATATAGGATCAAATATCATTTCTTTCATCAGTTGGGGTAGACATTACAGGTGATTATTATGAAGCTCTTAAAAATAATCCCATTGAAGAAGAAACAATGAATAAAAAAGTACCAATAATTTTTTTTTAAAAGGGAGAGGAGATTGCATATATTAGATGATTATATCATCCATTTTCTAGTGTAAAAGTTTGATATAGATATGGAAGAAGAACTAGTATCCTTAGTACATGTGAAATATTGCTACTACGTCTTCTCCATAAATTGATGTCATGATCATAAATTATTAATTTAATTCCATAGAGGACAATGACATTAGGGATCTTGTTGAGTTATGCAAAGGACTTAAGCCCATTCTTTATAAATGAGTATTTTTATGAGGAACATTGAAAGTTTTAAGGCTCAATTTGTAGTAAAGGTTTATGAAAAAGGAATGAATTAGTTTAAAATACATTTAAAATTTTTTTTTTTCAAAAGACTCATTTATGATTATTATGAGATTGTTGTTTCTCTATGATCTTAAGTTACAATAGATGGATATAAAGACTATTTCTCAATGAAGACTCATTTATGATCATTATCAAATTGTTGTTTCACTATGATCTTAAGTTACAATAAATGGATATAGAGACTTTTTCTTAATAGGGCTCTCAATTGGTCATATTTGGATCGGATTCAGTTGGATCCGGCTCCAAGTCCGAAATCTGTAGTCGGATTCAGATCCAGAATTAGATCTGACTCAGATTGAAGAGGTGATATCCATATCTGATCCACTTATAAATAGCCAGATTAATTTCCAATCCAAAAATCCATATACCCATCGAATTCGGGTCGAATCTAGTCCGAATCCACTACATCACAAATATAAAAATATATACGATAATGTATTTAATTTAGCAATAAAATGGTGCAATTTGAATATTTTTAATTTAAATCATGCAAGAGTATTGAAATTTGAAGAGTAGAACTCGAACAACCACACTGAATTTACTATTGTGGAAGTCAAAATAGTTGACAACTTGAAGCATGTAATAGTGGGAATCCGATCGGATTTCACTACTAGATCTGGATCTGACCTAAATATGATTCAGATTTATTTTTATGAACCTGAATCTTGTCCATTTAATCAATCAAACTTATTTTAAGATCCAACTCTGCATTATCTGGGTTCAGAGTGAATTGGATCTCGGATTTGACCCGCTTCATTGAGAGCCCTATTTCTCAATGGAGACTTAGAGGAAGGCATATATATGGTGTAATTAGAAGATTTTATAACCAAATGGTTAGAACAATTGTTATATAAATTGAGAAAGTCTGTTTATGGCTTAGGATGAGCATAAGTTAGTAACACTTGAAGTTTCATGATAAGAGTTCCTCTTTTGGCCAAGGATGTTATGCCCCCAAAATTCGACACCTGATTATAGAGACCAGATCCCAAATTTGAGGGTGTTAGATAAATAATGAACGAATGTCTCATAATAACACCCATTTTTTTAATCACATGTACATTCACTTCTTCATTCAAATCTACAATTGCATTCATTCACTATTTAATTACTAAGAACTAACTTATATTAAAGATCAATTACGATAACTTCAAATCTAATTTATCAATCTCATCCATTAACTCAATAATCAAGTCTCTAATAATTAAATTTAATAAGAACTTTATTGCATTAACCCTTTTCTTTCAAATAAGAATTTAAACTATAAACATTGTCTTCTAAAATCGTGTCTCCTTTGAAAAGTTCTCAATGTCATCACCTGAAACTATTTTTTTTTTTTCAAAACAAAGGGTCGACTATAAAAGTCGATGAGATAACCTTGTATAGTTTAACACATGAAATTGAATACATAAAATCACATAGGAAGATCTTCAAAAAACACAAGACATCGATCATTCGAATTAAAATAACATTAAACCAAGTCATTTCAAACATCTACACAGTGCAAGATATGCCAGTATAAGTCAATTGTCTCAGTATAGTTATCAGTAAAATCTTCAGGGCTAATTTAAATCAATTATCCAACACTATCATCTAGAACTTGGTCCCTAGGGGCAGACACTTTCGTAGAAGCAAATCGACTTGGCTCTCAACTGCTCTATAACATCGATTCCCACTGGAACTTTAACAATTAGAACATTGGTCCCTAGTGGTATAACCCACTTGACTCTTGTATATTCCACAACCTTTGTCTAAAACACCAATCCCTAGTGGCATAATCCACTCAACTCTCATATGTTTCACAAAGTCATCTAGAACACCGCTCCCTGGTGGTAGATGTTATCCCATGGCAAATCCACTCGACTCACGTATGTCTCGCAACATTGGTCCTTAGTGATATACACTCGGCTCACTTATGTTGGACTAACTCAGTGTAGTTAAGCTATCAACCTCTGCTTAGCCTGCATAATTGGTCTATTGCATACACCTGGATGCTCACCCAATCGGCCTTGATCAACGGAGCATACAGTATGTTGCACACACTTGTGCCCTCAACTAAAATACTGGAGTTCTCAATCATTGAATACATAATTCATGTCAATCCTTTCCACAATAATTCAAAACTAATCATATAACTTTTAAGCCTTTCCCAAGGTGCCAAAATACATTTATAATCACAAAAATTTTCAATACGCAATGTAATGCATATAGTTCACGTAAATTTATGAAATCATCCTAAAATACAATCGTGAGTGTAAATTCAAAATTTGGATATAACATCTTAAAATTCTAGCAATAAATCATGACAAAAAATTACAAATCCAACAACTGTAATTTTGGGTTATGAATTTCAATTATACATCATCAAGATGAATAAAAAACACAAATCAACATGAAATAACCTTATGAAATCAAATTGAAAGCACTGTAAATTGAGATCACAATGTGAGAAAAGGTATGAGACAAATTACATATTTTATTCAAATGCAAACCAACAACTTACATATTTTATTCAAATGCAAACCCGGATTGACATAGTTTGACTCGGCGCGACTCAGCTGAACTCGGTCCTAATCGGCTTCAAACTGGTTCTCTCCTCAACTTGCTATGTGTATTATCTTCCTCATGATGTTTTTCAGTGCTGTTGGACTAAATTCTTCCAAACACAGGCTTGACTTAGCTGTTGGACTAATCCTAGGGAATCCACCTAGATAGATGTTCTAAAGGGTTTAGACAATGATTCTACCTATAAGCTTGGGTCTAATATCTAAAATAAGGTGGGGATCAAGTTCATCTTCAAGAGGAGTTTAGAATGCTCATTCAAGTGATCAATCATAAGGAAGATGATTTAGATCTCATGAGTTTAGAAGATTGTGATGAAATATATAAGTGGAGATTCACGTAGGCGTCTATTGCACCAAAAACCCATCCAAATGCCCTTTTACAAGAAACCGTATTCCAACGACTATAAAATGACTTTGTCTATTGGATTGAAGGGAAATTCGATGGGATTGAAGATCCTTTGATAGGATTAAGGTGGTCCTCGATGGGATCGAGCAATACAAAATTTCAGTAAAAATGTTGTTGGACAGTTTTTATGTTTTCTACTCGATGTCATTGAGTGGGACTTCGATCCCATTGAAGCATATTGACAGCCTATCAAAAGGATCGAGATCCACTAAAAAATTACTGTTTTGGCCATATGATTTCATAGCAGCTTAACACATCTTTTAACCTTTCTTATCATATTCCAATTTGGCTCTAAAGGTATGTGATGATCAATCAAGGTTTACCTATAAGGATAGGATCACCTATATGCTAAAGTTATTTTGAGTCTTAAGGGTTAGGGTAAGCAATGCACCTCATTTACCTGGTATTCACTCCTGAATGCTTATGTCCAATTGTGTCTTTAGTATTCAGCTTCCAAGGGTTCAACTGACCACATGACACAGACTCATGTGATTGACAAATAAGGTGTACAAATCAGTATACTAACAACCTCTCCCTTTGTCAACTATGTAATAAAAACCTAACCTAGACCTTGTCATGGTCCATACCAATGACATAACCAAAACAATTAAAAATATTACATGTCCAATATAAATATTTACAACTCGAATACAATAAGACATGTAACACAACATTGCTCCTCCATAATTTGTCTCGTTATCTTCATCAATTTCCTGCAACAACAAATAAAACCTGTAAAATAGAATTCAACTTGCTTTGGTGAGACTTGATCTTTCTCCCCCATTTTGTCAGTATTTGATGGAGAGTTAATTTCATGAATATACCAATAAAAATAAAAATATGGAGAAACTCTATGAGCCATAAATATACCAATAAGCACATACTAACTAGGGGTAGGGTGCATAGTCATTAAAACATGGAACATGCATATATAGTCATTGAAAATGATATATCATTTGAAGTAACAATGACCAATGATAATTCAACAATAAACATGTGATACTTAAAGTTAAGCATCTTTAAAGCTAAACTATCACTGACAAAGAGGCTAAATCCTTGAATTTTACTGTCAAGCATAAAATGAGGCTAATATCATCGAATTTACCTATGTGGGTTAATAAGGAGGCTCAATTCCTCAGACTTTCTTATAAGCCCACAGGGACCATCTAAGGTCATCTATTCGAGGTGTTACTCTCCCAAGTCTCTAGAGAGGGACACCGTGGTGGAGGTAGTAGAACACGTAAGTGTCCAAAGTCTTCATCAATAGAGGAGTCTACTGAATAGAATTCAGATTCCTCCGTATCATCCTATGTTGCTGTCATATCCTTGCCTTTGGATCTTACTTTGTTAGTGCATACGGATGCATCATGTCTATAACCCTCATGGCTGGAACATTGGGTTATACTTGGTTTTTTAAAAAAATTATCTATACACACAGGTTCAACCAATTTACCCTTTGTGTCACAACTCTTCCCTCAACCGAATGTGTGGAATTTCTTAAATTTTCTAGACAATTCATCTTCCTCATCCTTATCATCACCATCACTTTTAGATTAAACAATCTTTTGCCTATGTGAAATTTTAAGGATGGCTAGCGTCTTCTTTTTAGAGGGGGTCTTAAAGTGTAGTTCATATGTTTGTAGAGAACTTAAGAGTTCTTTTACATGCATCTCATCTATATTCCTACACTTTTCAATCGAGTTTATTATGAGAGTGAACCTGTCTGAAATGGATCTAAGTATTTTCCTACATATATGACCATCTGGGATCCTCTCTCCTAAACCTCATATGGAGTTGTAAATTTCATTAAGTTTAAAATAAAACTCCATGAAAGTTTCATTAAGTTTAAAATAAAACTCCATCTTTATATTTTCAAATTGGGTCATTAAGAGCTAAAGCTTTGATCTTTTTACTATACACGTGCTCTCGTGGGTGATTTCTATTGTCTCACGCTTCCTTTTCCATTTCACAAGTATAAATTCATTTAAATTAATCAGAAGAAACGACACAATAAATAACATTGAGAGCTTTGACATTATAGGTATATCGCGCTTTCTCATCGACACTCCATTTGAATTTTTCTTTGGCAGCGCTAATAATTCTACCATCAACCACGACTTGTTTCATGGGCACAATCCATCTTTTTTATACAATAGTCCAAACTATAGGGTCAATAGATCTTAAAAAGACCCCCATCATAGCCTTTCAATAGGCCCAGTTAGATAAATCAAAATAAGGTGATCGTATGACGACACATCCCTCTAGGGTAGACATATTCTAAAGCCCCTTAAACAGAGTTTACTCTAGATGGTTAAGTCCTTGAAGAGCAACCCACTCTGATACCAATTAAAATTATGTGGATTGTCTACCATGGCACGCGAAACTTAATGGAGCTAAAGAATCATGGCTAAGTCCTTTGTGGGGGGGTGATTAGGACCAAATAAAAATTTCACAATTTAAAAAAAATATATTTTTACTTAAATTAATATACTAATTTAAACTAATAAGGTAATTAACACTAAGACTTCTAAACTAAAGCGGGTCTAATCATATAAACTACAAATGATATGCCTATCATGAAACTAGTCTATAAATAAGATGGTGATCTTGTATGTGGGATGTGTTAACTATTTAACACCTAACATACATCTAATCACGCATACATAATTCAACAAATTAAATTTACTCGCATAATTGACAACGTGCTCAAATGACAATCCTAAATGCAAGCATGTAGAGTGGTTCAGTTTCCTTACTCTACTCTCGGCGAATGCATTGTCCTTGAGTGTACTGCTATTTACTATCGGATATTTTAAATCAGGTTTGCTTTTAACCTATACAAGCGTATACTCCCTTGGAGGCTTACACAAGGACTTTCAAATGCACATTCCCATTGGAGGCCTACACAAGAACTTATCAAGCATACAATCCCCTTAGGGCGTGTTTGGATTCATGGTTTCGAGTGTATAGTATCGTATTAGTGGGGTTGATGGGACATGTCCCTCGTTTGGAAACGAACGGTGGGCGACGCATTCAACGCGCGCTAATACGCTCGAGAACCACTTTGCATCATCGATGGGATTGTACCGCGCAACCGGCTAGACGTTCAGTCAGACGTAAATAGGAAGAAAGCATTTTCTTCTTTCACTGTATTGTTGGTAAAGCCCAGTATGACCATCTTTTGATAAATCCACACCGTCCATCATCTTCCTCTTAAGATTTAAACCATGAATGATGAGCTTTGATCATCTGATGATGTGGCCTACTAAGATAATCAAGATGAAACAACAGCCGAATGGTCTTCTTTTAATCATTGTAGCGATCATGAGGAAGTACATGGCCATGAAAGGTCAACATGTTTTTGATGGATTTTTCTCCCTCTACCTGTTGAACGGTTCAGATCCACCTTTCACTGCATGATGGTGGCCCACAACGAAAAGACGGAACCTCTGTTTCGCAACAGAGTCGACGTACGTCGATTCTGTGAAGTTTGGTGACCCACTTATTGAAGCTTCTTGGAAAATCCACTCCGTCCATTGGATTTAGAATGAAAAACCATCCGGAAGGGAGTGCTTTTGGAGTGAAATCAACGTGGCCCATGAGAGTGTTTACTCTGCCGTCCATTTCATGTTTAACAGTTGAGATTCTGCAATAGTTTGCATAGAAATGAAAGGACACCTAGGCAAGGGCAATGTCCACCCTTTGAAGTGAATGAATGACTCAGATCATTCAATAGAATAGTGAGTGGACCCCACTACACGCACGTATATACATCGTGTGGCCCTTATCCGATCATTTCCAAACATTGATCTGACATGAAATTATATACACGCTAGAGTAATACGTCCTATCCAAACATTGATTAGTGGCACGTCTCCGCTGGATGTATTCTGAATATCGCCCAACGTATACGTGAACAGTACCAGATACAATACAATACAACCAAAACGTGAATCCAAACACGCCCTTAAAGGCCCACACAAGAACTAACATGTACTCAACCGTATTGGTGGTGATATAGTCCTACACGATTTTGGGTTACAAAATGTATACTCAATTCTACAAAAGAAAAGAATATGTTGATTCTTATAATTTGACAATGTATTTGTTTTATTGAGCCCCTTTTATAACGCCTTTCTTAAGTTGCTTATTTAAAGCTCTTCTGTGCTTAAATCTTCTCCTCAATTGCTCTCATGTCTATTGATGATGATGGTTAAACTCCATGAATAAACACCTTTCATGTGATGCTCCATTGAGGTGACCAAGTTGATAGGAGGATGGTATAATTTTATACAACTTACGAAAATGTTGTAATACTAGGGGATTCACCTATATGGGTGTTCTAGAGGGTTTAAACAATGATTATACTTATAAGCTTGGGTCTAATCTCTAGAACAAGGTAGAGATTAAGTTCATTTTTAAGAAGAGCTTAAAAGGCTCATTCAAGTGATCAATCACAAGGAAGATGATTTAGATCCCATGAGTTTAGAGGCTTAGGATGGGGGATATAAGTGGAGATTTACCTAGACTTCTATTGCATCAAAAAATAATATAAATGCCCAAGAACTAAATGCACTTTTATAATAAATCGTGTTCCAATGACTATAAAATGGCTAGTTAACAACTTTGTTGATTGGATTGAAGGGCCATTCGATGGGATTGAAGGTCCTTCGATAGGATCAAGCAATACGAAATTCTAGTAGAAATATTGTTGGATAGTTTTTATGTTTCCTACTCGATGCCATCTGAAAAGGCCGAGTTATTAAGTCCTAGAGAGGGGGGGGGGGTGAATAGGACTATGCCAAAATAAAAATTAACAACGAAATTGAAACAAATATAAATACTGATAGAAATAAACAATCTCATAATGCTGAAATAAAATAGAACTTCAAATGTACGAGTATTGAGAGATTGATACAGATGTTATTTTAAGGACAACCTTATACCAAAAACCAAAGGTTTATGGTAGGACAACCTGATTCCTGGAAAGGTCTTTGTATTAAAAACTCAAACTGATACAGAGGAATAAAGAAATAAATAGTAAGAAAAAAAATCTAAGTTATTACAACATTCCCACACTTGCATAAAAGAAATTACAACATTCTCCACAAATGCAAAAAGGAAAATTACAAACACCCACAAAAAGAAATAAACAATCAATCCACAAGATTAGAAATTATAGTGGTTTTCTTGTGTATACACCAACTGTTTAGAAAAATAGCCATACAACTACTCCACTCCTAATATCCTCACATAGTGGATATTAGCGTTTACTATGAAAATAGGTTTTTCAAGGTTCACCTAAAACCTTCACAATTGTGTCTTTTAATAGGGCCTACACAATTCAAAAAACCCTATACTCTGAGTTTTCTGGATCACCTCAGACAAACCAAAACAGAGAGATTTTTTTGGCACAATCTCAATGAAACCAAAATAGAAATTTACAATTATGTAAAATACCTGGATATTCTCCTTTAGGTACAGCCCGGAAGAACCAAGTCGGAGTAGAAGTTCAATGTCCACACTCACTTATGAAATGGTTCTAGGTTATAGATTGATTTTAAATTAAATCACCTTGGGCTAGCTCAATTTGATTTTGATTCCAAGAAATGGGAATTTTTTAATCCCTCTTTTAAATATAATTGAAATGCAGAATGTAAAATCACATACAAAGAAAGCTAATTAAAGAGAATATAAAATGAGCATTAAATAGCTTAAGAATATCACTAACTTATCTCTTAGAGTGGCGTATTGATTTAGCTTAAATTGAATACTAAACTTTGAAATTCGTGCTCTATTTATAGTTGCAGAAATCGCACTTTCGACTAGTCCTGAGGTCTGCATGACTGGTCGTAGGACCAATAGATTTTTAAAATTTTGAACGCGATAGGATAAAGCCGTTCCATGACTGGTCGTAGGATCTGCTCAACCGGTCGAGTGGCCTCCACGACCGGTCGAGTCCTATCCACGACTGGTCGTGTGGAACCATTTTTGGTTACTGGACTTTGAGTCGAGGCTGCACGACTGGTCGAGCACAGGTCGAGCACTGTTCACACAACCGGTCGAGCAGTCTCCAGGAATGGTCTAGGCTTCAACAAATTTTTTTGAAAATTAGTAACAACCTTAGGATTGGTCGAGGAATTCTTGTACTGGTCGAGCCAGTGCTAGGACTAGTCGAACATAGTCCAAGACTAGTCGAAAAACAGTCTATGCACTTATAAAGTGACCTAATTTAAATTATGTATTTAAAATGGCCTTCCCTATGGTCAATCTGGGGTCATTCATACCTTATTCATGATGTATGAACATTGAAACTTCTTTTCTTTTGGTTGAAAGATGTTCTTTGAAGTTCTTGACGCTTGAGATCTTGTCATTCGTAGAAGCTTGAACTAGAGACTTCTGAAGCTTGAATTTGTGACATATTGAGGCTTGAGCTTGAGGATCAATTTATAGAAACTTTTTCTTAACTTATACGAAGCCTTGAAAAACTTGAACTTTTGAAGTTTGAAAGCGGAATTCACACTTGAAGTTGTACTTGAACTTGAACAAGTAATCTTGCATTTGAAGATCTTGAAGTAAAGACCATTGTCCTTACACTGTCTTGAATATATCGATGCGCTACACTAGACACAGATTCCAAGATGTTTTGGCACTACAAAATTTGACAAATATAGGAGCTAGAAACCATAGTACTTACAATCTCCCCCTTTATCAAATTTGTGACAAAACACATTTCATAATAACATATCATTTATACACACAAAAAAATCATGCACCAGTTATCAATATAAACCAGGCACCCTGGTTAAAGAATCATGCACCAGTTATCAATATAAACCAGGCACCCTGGTTAAAGAATCATGCACCAGTTATGTACATGACAAAATAAAGCATTAATAATTCGCATCAATGCTTCCAACAATTCTCCCCCTTACTTACTCCTCTCCCTTACACATAGAAGGCTACATGTCCACAATCCACATGCCATATGCCATAGATCATAAACACCATATATGCATGACAAAATTCTCCCCCTTTTGGTCACAATATGACAAAGGAAGAAACTAATATATGAAACCGAACATAGATAAAAAGGAGGAATAAGAAGAACAATGAGGAATAAAGGATCAAGATAGTCAAGATATTAATATCATAAGCAAGTAATGTTCAAGCATAATCAACCAACATTAACTGAGTTTAACCAAATTCAATCCCACAAACCGAAAGAAAGCTAAGTAGCAAAAGAGTTATTACAAGCCATATGAGAAAATATTAATCAAATCCCCAAGAAGGAGCAGGAATGGTAGGATCAAGTTTATGAAGTTCCTTGTTCAGGCGCTTAAGATATTTGCACATATATTTGAACTGCAAATCATGGGACACATTCATATTCTCTACCTTCTCCTCTAGAGAGCGCAACCGCGCATCAAAATCAGATGGCTGATAATCAGGATCATTTGCTAAGTCAGATTCGATCTTATCAAAAATATCATCCATGTTACTGTCATCTGGAGGTAAATCACCTTCTTCTTCATTCACAGCAGCAGCTCCTCCAACACCCACATTGACTTGGCCTGCGGCCGGCCTTAGATTCATTTTGTTTATATTGGAGTTGTTGAAGATTAGGTGTTGAATGGGAGCCTCTCAAACAGGCATAGCCACTAACATATAGGTGGCTAATACAGTCCAGGATGGAGACAGAATTGAATAATACAATGACAGATTAAAGAAGAAAGATATACATTGGTTCCAGAAGTAATGGAATAAAGAATCCGAACCATGAATGTAGTGAGTTCAGTTTTGTTACCAGAATGGGGATAAACATTAGAAATGAATATCGGTAACAAATACTTTATAGCAAGCGCATTTCTATTATTACTCCATTGTACATCTATATTGCACAAATCTCTAGCAAGCATTCGTTTTTCAGATTAAGATGGTTTAGCTACTAGAGCGCTAATGGGATACCTTCATCATTGATAGGTATGTCCATTAGACCAGAGATCAAATGTCGGTCTGCTTCAAATGGACCTTCTCTAGTTGCAATAATAAATGTAAGATTTTCAGCAGAAAAGTCTGAAATACATGCAAACATAGCTTGCGCAATGGACCGGTATGCCGGCCCACTCTAATGTATAATGTTAACCCATCCTACAGATTGGAGAAGAGGAAGGATTTCAAACGGAGCAAGATGTTCAACATGAACAGGTCGTTCAACTATTACATTGCGCAACCTTATATCCCACATATAAGAGGGATCATCTTCGGGTGACCGAAGGTGGTGCACTATGATAGGTGTCGATCTAGAAGATGAAGCACCATGAGAACTTTTCTACCTTCCATTTGCAACTAGAAAATCAAGGAAGCAAGTGGTTGCAAATGAAGTAGAGTGAGTTTTCTCAAGATCAGATTTTGAAGAAGAAAACCCAAAAACCTCAATAAAACAAGAAAAAAATCATGCCAAACATGAAGGAGTGATATCAACTTGAATCTACAAGGAATGTGGAAATAAAGCACTAACCTTGAAGAACTAAGAAGATGGGTTCGACCGGTCGCGCTAGGAGCCATTGGAGAAGAAGTCCAAATAGAAGAAAAAGAGATTTTCCCCCCAAATAAAGGTCAAACTCGCACTACACAACTGGTCGTGTCCATGCTCGACTGGTCATGCTACGACTAGTTATGCTACGACTGGTCGAGTATATACTCGACTGGTTGTGGATAGCCCAAAATGTGCAATTTTCGTATAATTTTGAAATTTAAACATTTAAATTAATAAATATATACATTATAATACAGAAATGCATGAATATTCAATTCAAATTGCACATACCAAGATCAAATTTCAATTTAGAAAACCTGCTTTTGTGGAGCGGTTTTGTAAATATGTCAGCAAGTTGAGTCTCGGTTGGTATATATTCCAAAGAAATTGTCTTTTCTTCCACTAATTCACGAATGTAGTAATATCTAATATCAATGTGCTTGGTTCATGAATGCTAGATTGGATTTTTAGATATATTAATTGCATTGGAATTATCACAATATAAAACCATAGAATCCTATACAATTCCATAATCGCTTAGCATCCTTTTTATCCATACAAGCTAAGTACATGCATTACCTGTTGTAATGTATTCAGCCTCAACAGTTGAAAGCGATATGGAACTTTATTTCTTACTTTGCCAAGAAACTAAATAGTTCCCAACATAGAAACAACCACCACTGGTTGATTTCCTATCATCAACGTTACCAGCCCAATCAACATCTGTGTAACCAGCTAACTGAACACTAGTATCATGTGGATACCAAAGATCCAGATTTGCTGAACTTGCGACATATCGCATAATCCGCTTAACAACAGTTAAATGTGATTCTTTAGGGTCAGATTGATATCTAGCACAGATTCCTATGCTAAATGCAATATCAGGACGACTCGTAGTTAAATACAACAAACTACCTATCATACTGCGATATAATTTAGGATCCACTCTCTTACCTGTAGAGTCCTTTGAAAGTTTTAAAGTTGTACTCATAGGAATATTAAAATTTTTACCATTCTCAAAATCAAACTTTTTAACTAAGTTCAGAACATATTTGGTTTGAGAAATAAAGAAACCATCAGGTTGCTGTTTAACTTACACCCCTAGGAAATAATTTAATTCTCCAACCATGCTCATTTTGAACTTAGATTTCATAAGATCTGCAAACTCAACAATCATGTTAGCATAGGTAAATCCATAAATAATATCATCAACATAAATTTGCATTATTAAAATGTGATCGTTATGTTTCTTAACAAACAATGTCTTATCAACACTTCCCATTACAAAATTATAACTTAGTAAAAACTTAATCAACTTTTCATACCATGCCCTGAGAGCTTGTTTCAAACCATAGAGAGCCTTTTTTAGGCGATAGACATGATCAGCATTCTTAGGGTCTTCAAAACCCGTTGGTTGTTTAACATACACTTCTTCATACAAATCACCATTCAAGAAAACACTCTTTACATCCATTTGATATATTTTGAACTTTCTAAAGTATGCAATGGATATAAATAGTCTGATTGATTCAAGACGAGCTACTGGGCTAAAGGTTTCATCATAATCGATGCATTCAATTTGAGTGTATCCTTGTACAACCAGTCTAGCCTTGTTTCTAATTATATTACCAAGTTCATCAGACTTATTTTCGAAAATCCATTTAGTTCTGATAATGTGTTTATCTTTAGGTCTTGGAACTAAGTACCAAACATCATTTCTAACAAATTGATTAAGCTCTTCTTGCATCGCAACTATCCAGTTTTCATCAGAAAGAGCTTCTTTTATGTTAGCCAGTTCTATCTGAGATGTAAAACACACGTAATTACATGTCTTCTAGTTGTCTATGAGTGCGCACACCAGTGAGAGGGTTTCCAAGAATCTGATTAGTAGGGTGATCTTTAACAGTCCTCAGTTCAAAGTTATTTTGACTTGATGAAGCATCTGGTTTATCAATTACAAGTACTTTATCATTTTTTGAACTTGAGACAGGTGTATTTAAGTGATCGTTAATAACCACATTGATAGACTCTTGAATTACATTAGTCCTCTTGTTAAGAACCTGATATGCTCGACTATTCAGAGCATACCCTAAAAATATCCCTTCATCACTTTTGGTATCAAACTTACCTAGATTTTTCCAGTCACGTAAAATGTAGCATTGCTGCCAAAAACTTAAAAGTATTTGAGAGTAGACTTCCTATCAAACCACATTTCGTACGCCGTTTTACTATTTAATTTTCTAGTATAGACGCGGTTAATTATATAACACGCAATATTTACGGCTTTGGCCCAAAGATTTTTAGGGAGCTTCATACTGTTTAACATTACATTTGCCATTTTTTGAAGCACTCTATTTTTTCTTTCTACTATACCATTTTGTTGTGGTGTTTTGGGCGCAGAGAATTCATGTGATATTCCCTGATCACTGCAAAACTTCTCAAAACCACTATTCTCAAATTCTGATCCATGATCGCTACAGATCTTACAGACTTGAGACTCTTTTTCAGTTTGGATACGTTTAAGTATCCATTTTACTTCATTGAGAGTTTCTGATTTGTCCCTTAAGAAGACTACCCATGTATATCTGGTAAAGTCATCAACAATTACCAGAATATACTTTTTGCCACCTCAACTCTCCGTTCTAGTTGGTCCAATAAGATCCATATGGAGGAGTTCGGGTGGTTTAGATGTGGCATTGGAGTCCACTTTTTTGTGAGAACTCCTAGCTTGCTTGCTAATCTGGAATTCGCCATATAATTTATCTATTTTCTGTATTTTGGGTAAGCCTCTTACTAACTCTCTTTTGCTCAATCTATATAAGTTGCAGTAGTGTACATGTCCAAGGTGTTTATGCCATAACTCGATTTCATCGGTATGGACCATGTAACATGATAGATTAGATGAGCTAGAATCACTTACTATGTAGCAGTTTTCAGAAGTTCTGCGACTAGTTAATATTACAGAACCATTTTTATTTAAAATTTCACACCCTAGGTTGGTAAATTTTACGCTATGATTCTTATCGCATATTTGAGAAATGCTTAATAAGTTGTGTTTTAACCCTTCCTTCTACATATAAAACATTCTCAAATAAAGGGAGGTTAAAAAGTTGGACCGTACCTTGGCCAACAATCCTGCAGTTGCTACCATCACCGAATGTGACTAAACCATCAGTCATGTCTTTAATATTAGTAAACAGACCTTTGTCACCTGTCATGTGTCTGGAGTAACCACTGTCTAGGTACCACTTTGAATGGCTTGAAGCTTTGAAAGCAGTGTGGGTAACCAAGCAGGTAACCTTAGGAACCCATTTCATTATAGTCTTGGGTTTAGGAGTATAGTTGGTCTTCTTCTATTTGTAGTTGTTATAAATCTGACCCATTGAGTTAGATTTTAAGAGCGCCTTAAGTAAATCAACAATTTTCTCAGCTAAAGGATTACAATTTTGATTTTTATAGTTGATATGGTTGCTTTTAGGTTTTAAGGATCAAAAAGTTTTAGCATTTTTAGGATAATTTTGATTTAGACTTTTCCCTTTTGAGTTTGAAGACTCTCCTTTCACAAACTTAGGAGGAGTATTCTTATGTTTGGAACGAATACTTTTGTCATAGCCCAATCCAGATCGCTCACCACATTTTCTGGATCCAGATAATAGTTTTTTTAACTTAGGATCACCTTGGGCATACTTCCATGTGTCCTTTAAACTCAAAAGTGAAGAGACTTCAAGTTTTAGCCTTTTGTTTTCAGATTTTAAGTTTTCAATTTGGGAGGTTTTGAAATTTAGGTTGCTCTTAGTTTTTCCAAAACAGTTTGAAATATGAGATTTTTCTAAAACAAGATTATCAAAATTTTCTTTAAGTTTTGAAAACTTTTCTTTTTGAAGTTTTAGTTTTACAACAATTTTATAACTTTCCTTGTATAGGGCATTATATACATCTTGAAGATCTTCTTCAATTTCATGATCACTATTCAAATTTTCTTCACTAGTTGAATCATCATGATTTGAAAAAGTGAACTTGACTAGAGTCATAAGAGCTTTGACTTCATTACCCGATTCAGTTTCAGAATCTTCTGATTTAGAAGAGGCTTCAGAGCCAGAAGATTCATCCCAGGTAGCCAATATACCTTTCTTTTTTAGGTTTGTCCTTTTTAGGACACTTGTTTGGTAAATGCCCATATTCATGACAGTTGTAACATTGACTGTCTTTTAAATATTTCCAAGTTTTAGATTTAGATCTTTTCTTTTCATTAGGTTTTTGAAAATCAACCCTCTTTTTACTTTTGAAAATCTTATAAAACGTTTTAGCTAAAAGGGCCATATCATCTTCAGAATTTTCTAAATCAGAATTACTATTTTCTTGAGAAATACATTTAGAAGATTTAAGGGCGATAAATTTACCTTTAGGAGCCTTAAAAGTTAACTCATAGGTTTGTAAAGAACCAACTAATTCTTCTACCCTCATATTATTCGTATCACGAAGTTCCTGGATTGCGGTCACCTGTGAATTGAACCGTTCAGGTAGTGAGTGTAGTATCCTTGCACAGACTTTGCTTTCTGGGATTTTATCACTGAGACCCCACATAGAGTTGATAATGTCATTCAATCTAGTATAAAAGTCCATGAATGTTTCACTTTCCTCCATACGTATTTCCTCAAATTTGGTTGTGAGGATTTGGACTTTAGATTTCTTGACAATTGTTATTCCTTCATGTGTCATTTCTAAAATATCCCAGGCTTTCTTTGCAGTAGCACATGATATAATTCTTTTGAATTCATCCGGTGATAGTGCGCAAGTTATGGCATTTAAAGCCTTTGCATTGGCACTACTCTCATTTTTCTGAAGAGTGGTCCAAGAAAAATAAGGTGTGACTCTCATAGATTTGGATCCATCGATACTAGTTACTTCAGTGGTAGGAGGAGTCCATTCAGTCACTGTGGCTTGCCACAGACTCTCATCCATGGATTTTAAGAAAATCCTCATTCTGGTTTTCCAATAGGCATAGTTGGAGCCATCAAATGGTGGAGGCCTAGTGACTGAAAGGCTATCAAAATTTGACATCTCAAATAGCTTAGATCGATTAGCTGAGGAAATAAATCCACAAAGAATAATTAAAGGCGAGCTATTAGGCTCTGATACCACTTGAAAAGGCTGAGCTATTAACTCCTAGAGGGGGATGAACCCTAAAATAAAAATTAACAGCGGAATTTAAACAAATATAAATACTGATAATAATAAACAATCTCACAATGCTGAAATAAAATACAACCTCAAATGTACGAGTATTGAGAGATTGATATAGATGTTGTTCTACGGACAACCTTACACCAAAAACCCAATGTTTATGGTAGGACCACCTAATTCCTAGAAAGGTCTTTGTATTAAAAACTCAAACTGATATAGAGGAATAAAAAATAAATAGCAAGAAAAGAAATTTAAATTATTACAACATTCCCACACTTGCATAAAAGAAATTACAACATTCTCCACAAATGCAAAAAGGGAAATTACAAACACCCACAAAAAGAAATAAACAATCAATCCACAAGACTAGAAATTATAGTGGTTTGCTTGTGTGTACACCAACTGTTTAGAAAAATAGCCACACAACTACTCCACTCCTAATATCCTCACATAGTGGATATTAGCGTTTACTATGAAAATAGGTTTTTCAAGGTTCACCTAAAACCTTCACAATTGTGTCTTTTAATAGGGCCTACACAATTCAAAAAACCTTACACTCTGAGTTTTTTGGATCACCTCAGACAAACCAAAACAGAGAGATTTTTCTGGCACAATCTCAATGAAACCAAAATAGAAATTTACGATAATGTAAAATACTTAGATATTTTCCTTTAAGTATAGCCCGGAAGAACCAAGTCGGAGTAGAAGTTCAACATAGAAGTTCAATGTCCACACTCATGAAATGGTTCTAGGTTCTTGATTGATTTTAAATTAAATCACCTTGGGCTAGCTTAATTTGATTTTGATTCCAAGAAATGGAAATATTTCAATCCCTCTTTCAAATATAATTGGAATATAAAACACAAAATCAAATACAAAGAGAGCTAATTAAAGAGAATATAAAATGAGAACTAAATAGCTTAAGAATATCACTAACTTATCTCTCAGAGTGGCGTATTGATTTAGCTTAAATTGAATACCAAACTCTGAAATTCATGCTCTATTTATAGTTGTAGAAATCACACTTTCAACTGGTCCTGAGGTCTGTACGACTGGTCGTAGGACCAACAGATTTTTAAAATTTTGAGCGCAATAGGATAAAGCCATTCCACGACTGGTCGTAGGCTCTGCTCGACCGATCGAGTGGCCTCCACGACCGGTCATGTGGAACTTTTTTGGTTGCTGGACTTTGAGTCGAGGCTGCACGACTGGTCTAGCACACGATTGGTCGAGCATTGTTCACACGACTGGTCGAGCAGTCTTCAGGATTGGTCGAGGCTTCAACAAAAATTTCTGAAAATCAGTAACAACCTTAGTACTGGTTGAAGAATTCTTGGACTGGTCGAGCCAGTGTTAGGACTAGTCGAACAAAGTCTAAGACTAGTCGAAAAATAGTCTATGCACTTATAAAGTGACCTAATTCAAATTATGTATTCAAAATGGCCTTCCCTATGGTCAATCTAGGGTCATTTATACCTTATACATGATGTATGAACATTAAACTTCCTTTCCTTCGGTTGAAAGATGTTCTTTGAAGTTCATGACGCTTGATATCTTGTCATTCGTTGAATCTTGAACTAGAGACTTCTAAAGCTTGAATTTGTGACATATTGAGGCTTGAGCTTGAGGATCAATTTATAGAAACTTTTTCTTAACTTGTATGAAGCCATGAAAAACTTGAACTTTTGAAGTTTGAAAGCGGAATTCACACTTGAAGTTGTACTTGAACTTGAACAAGTAATCTTGCATTTGAAGATCTTGAAGTAAAGACCATTGTCCTTGCACTGTCTTGAATATGTCGATGCACTACACAAGACACAGATTCCAAGATGTTTTGGCACTGCAATATTTGAAAATTATAGGAGCTAGAAACCATAGCACTTACACCATCAAGTGACATTTCAATCCTATCAAAGCCTATCGACAATCTGTCGATAGGATTAAGATCCACTTGAAAATTACTATTTTGGGCATATGATTTCATAGTAGATTAGCATCTTATTTAGCAATTCTTATCACTTTTCAATTTGTCTTCTAAGGATATGTGATGATCAACCAAGGTTTATTTATAGGAATATAATTGTCTAGAGGCTAAAGTTGCTTTGGGTCTAAGGGTTAGGGTCGCCAAGGAGCCTCATTTACTTGTTCTTCACTCCTTGATACTTCTTGTCCACTTGTTTCTTCGGTCTTCAACTTCCAAGGGCTCAACCGACTAAATGAGATATATACTCTCCTGATTGACAAATAAGGTGCACAAATTAGTGCACTAACAGACTTGATAAGTTGAAGTTTTTTTAACACATTGGGTTTAATGAGCTTTCTAACTTGCCAAATTGTTAAGGAGCTTATCTATAAGCTCTTCATAATATACTATTCTTAGGTTATGAAAGAGAAGTGGAAGCCTAAGATACTTAACAGGCATGTAGCATTTAGGCATTGAAAAGATATTGATAGTATCTTCTCCATTACCAATACTAATTGGAAAGAAGATGATGCTTTTATAGTAGTTAGTATTCTTCCAACAATATTAGATATATAGCGCAATGCTTTTTAGGCATTTAAGTATCTTCATATCCTATTTAGGAAAAATGATGAGATTATTAACATACCTGAGATGGGATATGGAGACTATCCAACTTGTAAAATAAAAATTTGATTAAGCCAGTGACATGGCAAGTCCTAAGCATGTGTGAGATAATTTTAGCAACAACAAATAGACAATAATTATATCATCATCCTCCTTTAACAAGTATATTCCACCCCTCTCCTTTAATTGATAAGGTTTAAATGTGGTGCTAGGTCTTGGAGAGATGTCCCATGATTGTGCGGTTTCAGCGAGTTTGTCAAAGTAATCCCACACTTCATCGACATTTTTGTTCATGAATTCCCCATTACACATCGTCTAGACGAATTGGCTCATGGCAGATGTTAGTCCATCATGAAAGAAAATTATTATGCACCACGTTTCAAAACTGTGTTGTGGGCATGAACTGTCAAGATCCTTGAACTACTCCTAAAATTGGAAGAATATTTCATCTTCTTTTTGGGTGAAGTTCATGATCGACTTCCTGATGGTGTTCATCTTATGGTATGGAAAAAATTGAGAGGAAGTGTGAAGTAAGGCCTAGAGAGAGCTCATTTCTCTTCACTAACACCATGGGTGACCCCATCTGTAGGGTCCGAAACAGCCCACAATACAAAATATTGGTATGGCCACCCCCCCGGTGTCTTGTTTGTCTTCTTTTGTTCCCTTTCATTGTAGTAATAATGTATATTCTTGATTTTGATTACTCTAGGCCGCTGAATTGGAAAATGAGATGGTAGGGGTCATTCGTGGTTTAATAAAGATCGCAACAGTAAGTGGCCCACCCAAAGATCAAGCTAAGGTTGGCTACATACTCAGCCTTAGAGTCTCACCCCTTTATCGTAGGAGAGGGATTGGTTAGAGCTTGGTACGGTGACTTGAGCAGTGGTTTGATTCCAATTATGTTGAATACGACTATATGGCCACTAAGAAGGATAACGAAGCTTCACTAAGATGTTCATTGGTAAGTTAGGGTTTATCAAGTTCCAGATGCCGATGATACTAGTAAACCCTGTCCACAAACGTCAGATCCATATATCATCCAGGATTAAGATCACGAAGATCAAGATGGAACAAGCCGAGCATCTCTACCATCGATTCATGGGCACGACCGAATTCTTCCCGCGAGATATCGATCAGATCCCAAAGAACAAGTTGAGCTTGGGTACATGGGTCACTTATCCACATGACGAGTCATGGGATGACAATGATTGTGTAGCGACCAGTTGGGCTATGTTAAGTGTGTGGAATTCAGCGGACATTTTCAAGCTAAGGGTTGGGAAACCTTCCCTCAGCTATGTTCTATACGTGAAAGCCTCAAGTTTGGTCAACCGAATCTTCCCATGGCTAAGAATACCTATTCTACCGGACATTTTCAATGAATTTGGATTCTACTTCTTATATGGAGTGCATGGTGAAGGCATGCTTGTGCATTCCTTATGCCAACTTGTACATAATCTGGCAACCATGTTTAAGGATTGTAAGATTATCATTACAGAGATTAGGCTGTGGGACACGCTGTGGCACGGCATACCTCATTGGCAATCACTATCATGTGCTGAGGATTTGTGGTGTATAAAATCACTGAGAAGTAAAGAGGAGAAGACTCTACTTGACTGGACTAAAAGACCACACCCGAGGTCTAAAATAAAAGCAAAAGATCATAAGTGGGCCTGAAATTGTTCATCATCAATCATCCATTCGCTACAAGAACTTTTGTCGCATCACTTTCCTGTCAATGATGTTACAGTGAAAATCTCCAATGATTTCCTAATTTAGGTGCCCACATTGGCGGTAGGTCAGCTTTCCTTTTAAGTTTCAGTGATGCTGTGTGGAATAGCCAATGAGTGAAGAAACATTAGAGATATGAACTCTTCTGGTGGGTATGGGCCACCATGTCCCACCTTCTCAACACCAATGTGCCCACTTCAAAGGGGATGAGAGTGAGAAATTGCAAGTCAAGGAAATAAAAGAGGGTGTAGGCCATATCCTCGTTTTCATTACACATCAAAATGCTTAGGAATTTCGCACGCTTCTTGCATAAATTTCCATGTTTCTATTTGAGGGGATTCGCATGTAAGAATAGAATGATGCCACAATTTTGGCACACGTGTGAATGTAACATGTGTTTCGTATCAAGGACACTCATCTATGAACATGCTCTAGTCCAAAAATCAAAATGATCAACTCATTGGGCAGGCTGCTAGCATACCTTGACATTATGAATCGTCCTTTTGTCAATACATGTGGCCCATCTAATGAGTGAACTGGTATGCTTTTGGACCGGATGCTGATTGCATACTAACTCAGTACCTCTAGTGTATTCAGCAAACTCCGAATCTAATCCATTCGTTTTTCCAGTTCATCTTAAGGCATGAGTCTAAAATCCTGTTGGGGATTGGTCTGCGAAATCACACAAGATGGATCTAGGATAACAATCTAATAGCACCAAGCACACACAAGAGAACGCAAAGATTTAACGTGGAAAAACTTTTTAGGAAAAAACCATGACACAAAGTGTCACGCCCCGAACTCGGAAACCGGGCTCACAAAATTCCCGATCGCCGAATCCGGCGCCCGACAGCCTCTGTAGAACCCCATTTTCGGATCCCGGCACCCATTCACCAGGTTCCGATCCTGGGATACTACAAGGAGGATTTCAAATCATCAGTCTGATTCATAATGAGCATAACAAAAGCATAACCCACAACTAATAACCACAAGAACACCACCACAAAATCCACTATGATCAAAAACTTTTGAGTACAATGCGACTGAAGGGGAAAATACAATGTAATAAAAGAAACAAAACTCCAGAAGCTTGGCTGCACGCTCCAACTACAGCGAGACTATGGCTGCGACTGCGTCCTGGCGTCACCTGCACGCATCAATCGTGCATAAGCTTATGGAAAGCTTAGAGGGTGGTGTAAGTGTGTGCGCAATATAAACGTGCTTAAAATGCAAGGTCAGAGTGATGCGGAAACATGGTAATGAGCACATGAATGCAATCAGCCGTACCAAGGCTATACGGTGCAAGATATGAATGCTATCGGCCATAACACGGCCATGCGATGCAAGATGCAACTCAAGCATGCCAATCCTCATCATGTATCAGTACAGTTCTCATTCTGGATAATCACCGGGGTTCAATACACTCCAAATGGCACTGTCGCTCTCCTAGCCACACAGTCCAAGTAAGCGTAAGAAACCTCACTATCCGCCTGGCCAATAGTCTGCCAATACCTATCCGGCATGTCGATAGCGGACCCATTCGCGAGCTGGTCAAACTCAGCCTAGTATTGCCCCCTACCCTCGGGCGAGTAAGGCCACACCCCTTTCCAACCGACCACGACACAGTGGGAGACGCGGCCTCCTGGTATTCAGCCCTCGTGCGCTCATATATCCACTCGGTCTCGACATTGGAGTCATCCTCTGGTACCATCGGGTTTAGAAATTTTCACCCAGGGACGTCTATGGCGCCCGTATGCTAGAACCAAATATTTTCAGTTTCCAATCCTGCCATCCACGATGTGTCTGTGGAGGCTATAGCCCTGATGTGGCTAGGGCATACAGTAACTACAATCACACAAATACAAGTGCATGAATCACACTATCAGTCATGCAACAGCCCTGTATAGACCATGCACTTATATGAAGCAACTCCGCCTATCAGGGAGCCCATAAACAGTCTATCCAAAGGTATATGCTATGATCGGTCACTCCTCACATCAGGCATACATATGGTGCGAATGATCATGAATCATGGATCTATACTAAACATGAATAAAGAGATGAGTTCTAGGTATAATGGAGATGGGCCTAGACGGCCTACTTACCACAAGTTTGGGCCTATCAGTGGGCCTTAGGGAGAGCTATAATGCGGACATTTAACCAACATTATCAATGTGACGTCAAACCAACATCACTCCTAAGGAATGGCCTTCCATGAATCACATATTGTAATGGACCTATTTACATCTTATTGGGCCTCGTCCCAACGGCCTTAGGTTCATTAAGTGGGCTGCCTCATATGGGCCTTATATAAGTCAAGTGGGCCGCATCAATGGCCTCATGTACATTGCAATGGGTCATACTCCATGGGCCTTTGAAAACATCACAATGGGTCTCGTAACATGGGCCTTAATATATCAGAGTGGGCCTCGACAACGGGCCACCAATACGTCGAATGGGCCTAATCTCATGGGCCTTATATATATATATCAAGGTGGGCCTTCCCAACTGCCAGAAATACATCAATATGGCTCCATCACATGGGCCTAGGGCCCACCATAATATTTATTTGAAATTCAACCTATTCATAAGGTCACGGGACCAGGGGGCCCACCAGGATGTTTATTTGCCATGCAACCCGTGGATAGGGTCACGTGGGCCTAGCCCACGGTAATATTTATTTGCCAGCCAACCTGTTTGTAAGGTCACGTGGACCTGGGGGTCCACTGTAATGTGATTTGCAAATCCAGTCCACCCATCATGTGTGTCCCACCTGGTTGACCATCCAAACCAAGTTTCAACCGCATCCAAATTTCAGGTCGGCCCCACCAAATAATTTTATATGTTTTAGGCATATATTCACATGATTTTTGGATGGTGTGGCCCACTTGAGATCAGTATACGGCCGATTTTTGGGGACAGACCGTAATCAAAGGGGACCCATCAAATGCTCGGTGTTGATGATCGAAACTCATCACCGTGGGGGCCCACAGCTGGAGCCGTGAGGCCCCTGCTTTAAAAATTTGATTATTATTATTATTATTATTTTTTTGTTTTGGGGCCCACCGAGATGTGATTCACAATCTAGCCCACCCATTATGTGTATCCCACTGTTCTACCCGTCCAGAACTAGTTTCACCTGCATCCAAACTTCAGGTGAGCCCCACCGAGTACGTTTATGATCTGGCATGTCTTTACATAGTTTTTAGATGGTATGGCCCATCTGATGATCAGATCGCCTTAAAATTTTTGGCTCAACGCCTAAAGAAGACTGGAGAATAGATTGGACGGTGTGGATCACATACATACATCAAGGTGGGGCCTGCATGAGCAGTCCACTAAAAAGTAACTTTTTCTTCTTTTTTGGTAGCCATGCCGTACGCCTACGTCCAGCGTCTCTGGACGTTGGACGATTTGGATAAACACTGCCTCACGGTGGGTCCCACGCGTGAGTGGCCCATGTTCATCAAGGTAGGTCCCACATGATCATGGCCTACCATATATATAAATATTAATAAAATATTATAATATATCATTTACTCTAAATAGGGGGGGTGGATCTCTCCTAAAATGAGTTGGCCCACCTTATTTGATGGATGGAGTAGATTTAATATATTGGTGGGGCCCACTTCATTCTAAGGAAGAGAGAAAGAGAGGGAAAGAGAGAGAAATGGAGAGAGATACACGGTGAGATAGAGGAGGGACCCCGCCACTATGGGCCCTCCATTTCATACATGCATACATCAAATGGGTCCCACCACATGTGGCCCAAAAAAAATAGGAGAAATGATGGTGGATCACCCACCTTATCTTCCTTCTCCTTGCTCCCTTAGCTTCAAATGCACCTTGCCTATGCCTTGGATGGTGGATGATGGGGGATTAATGGTGTGGATGAGAGATGGGAGGGTGTAGATGGATGATGGAAGGTGGACCACACTTGAGAGGGAGATGGGAGCTTGGACGTATGAGGCTTGGGGTTGAGTTGCTTGGAGATTTGAGAAATGAGAGAGAGAGAGGAGATATGGATGGGTGAGGTGTGATGGGTGATGGTTTGGTTTGAAAAGTTGAAAAAGGGGTATGGTGGATGTTGAAAATGGGAAAAAGAGGAGTGGTGAGTGGAAAGAGA
The DNA here is from genome assembly GCF_029962835.1 of Magnolia sinica. Taxonomy (NCBI): domain Eukaryota; kingdom Viridiplantae; phylum Streptophyta; class Magnoliopsida; order Magnoliales; family Magnoliaceae; genus Magnolia; species Magnolia sinica. The sequence goes on along the minus strand of NC_080582.1, from coordinate 32,230,335 downwards.
GTAGATTCTTTGAAAAAAAAGGGGATGGGGTGATGTACTTGATGTATGGGATGCATTAAATGTTGATTGATGGGACTTATTGCGTAGAGATTTCCTCGAAATCCGCAACGCGCGGTGTTTCTTCGGAATAAACGCTGATCGGCATCTTCTTGCCTGGGTATCGGTTCGGTGCGCAAGTCACGGTGTTGGAACCGCGGCGACAACGCGGTCGCTATGATACAACTTTTGGATCAAGCCGACGTCGGTGCGCGGGACCTGGCTTAGGATCGTGCGCAAACATCGAATACGGTGCGAAGGTTGCCAGAATTTGACCGGAAGGACCGCGGAAGCTAACAGAATGGTACGGATTAGGATACGGGTCTTACACAAAGCGATAGAAATCCACTATGAAAGCATAAATTACAAAGAGAAAAGACTTGCCCGATTCGAATAACCTCGAATCTCAACATTACTACACCCTTTGAAAGAACCCCTTCTAAAAACTGTTTGGAATAGTTTAGAAAACCTTAGCATGTTTTAGAATGACCCTAGGAGTCCTATTTATAGATTAGGAAACCCCACTTTCATACCAACTTGGAATAGTCCGGAAACCACCTCAAATTACGTAGTCCGTGCGTAGTCTGTGTAACCTTCGACTGGTCGGGCTAGTCAAAGGGCACCTTCGACTGGTCAAAGATCTCAGAAATTCTAAAACACATTGTAGCTAGATTTTGAGCCAAACTTTCTCTGGGCTAGTCAAACTTTTTAGATTTAAGACATCTGTTAATCAACAATCTCCATCATGTCTTTAATCTTCAAACGTGTAGCTTCGTGCCCTTGTCTCTTATCTCTGCGTCGTATCATATCTTCAATCAATGTTTCTCGTGCACACTCCATCTTTCTTTTACACTATCGACAAGCTCAAAGAAGTTACACAGAACTTAAACTTCTTTGTAAGAATGACCTTGGTGAGCATGTTTGCCGGATTCATGTTAGCGCGAATCTTCTCCAGTGTTACACCTCCTTCCTCAAGCATCTATCAGATAAAATGGTGATGAACATCAATGTGTTTAGTACGTGAGTGATAAACAGTATTTTTAGCTAAATTGATAGCACTCTCACTATCATAATTAATTGGCACGGCCTCCTGCTGAAGTCCCAACTGATTTATCATGCCTCTTAACCAAATAGCTTCCTTAAATGCTTTCATCACTGTCATATATTTTTCTTTGGTTGTGGATAGAGCCAACACAACTGAAGCTTCGACATCCAACTAATTGCTCCACCCGCTAGTACAAACGAGTAACTTGAAGTCGACTTTCTGGAATCCATACTGCGTGCGTAATCTGAATCCACATAGCCTACCAACTTTGTCCCTCTCTTCCAAAAAGTTAAGACGTAGTCTTTTATACCTTGAATATATCGAAGTAGCCATTTTACTATTCCTCAATGTTGCTTGCTAGGGTTTGACATGTATCTACTCACAACACCGTCTGTCTGCGAAATATCTGGTCTTGTACAGTCCCCGACATATATTAAACTGCTAATCACATTCGAATAAGTCACGTGAGACATAACATGCTTTTCCTCATTTAATTTCAGACATTGTTCTTAGGAAAGCTTAAAGTGAATTGTGTGGGGAACGCTCACTGGCTTTGCCTGGTCCATCCCATACTTGATCAGGACCTTTTTAAGGTATTCTTCCTATTATAACTAAAGCCTACTTCTCTTCCTATCTCTATGAATATCTATGCCAAGAACCCTCTTTGCAGTCCCCAGATCTATCATATCGAATGTCCCTGATAACTGAGTCTTCAATATGTCGATTTCAGACATATCATGATAGGCGATCAACATATCATCAATATACAATACTAGGATGATGAATTTGCCAACACGTAGTGTCTTGTAATAGACATAGTGATTGTATTCATTCCGAGTAAATTTTTTACTCAACATTAAATAATCAAATTTCTTATACCATGGCCTAGGCGACTGTTTCAGGCCATACAATGACCTTATTAACCTACAAACCTTTTTCTCTACTCCTTTAACTTCGTAGCCCTCTGGTTACTTCATGAAGATCTATTCTTCCAACTACCCATACAGGAATGTAGTCATGACATCCATCTGTTCTAGCTCAAAATCATATTGGGCAACTAGCGCCAACACGAATATTATGGATACTTGCTTAACCATCAGTGCAAATATCTCTGTGAAGTCAATTCCTTCTCTCTAAGCATATCTCTTCACTACCAGCCTCGCTTTGTATCTATTCTATTTTCTTTTGAATAATCATTTGTATCCGATTGCTTTTCGGTCCACTGAAAGCTCCACCAGCTCCCATATGTAGTTTTTGTGCAACAAGTCCATCTCATTATCCATAACCGCTTTTCACTTTTCTACATCAAACTCATCAAGAGCCTCCTGAATAGTTGATGGGTCCCCCTTATATGTAATGAGGGCATATGCGATATTAGAGTCGTCCTTGTATCTTGCCCGTAACCTGTGATCACGCGGTGGGTTCCTTCTCACATGTAGTTGCTCCACCTGCTCCTGTACTTCTGTCTGCGCATCTGTCTCTGCTTGAGTATCATCTGTGTCAATCTGGATGTCTATGAACAACTTTTTTGGTTCCTCTTGCTCCTCTTGATCATTCTTGTGGAATAGGAAACTTTCATTGAACCTGACGTCACGGCTAATAATGACATTGCATGTGACCTTGTCGAATAACTTATAACCTTTCACACCAATACCATAGCCAATAAAGATGTACTTTTTGGCTCTATGGTCTATCTTATCTCTCTCAACTGACGTTATATGAGAGTAAGCCTCACAACTAAATATGCACAGATCTGAGTAGTCCAGCTTATGACCACTCCATACTTCCTTTGGGATTTTACATTTAATTGTCATAGACGGGGATTGATTCACCAAGTAGCAAGCTATGTTAACGGCCTCAGTTTATAAGTCCTTGCCTAACGTAGCATTACTTAATATGCATCAGGCCGTCTCTAAGAAAGTCTGATTCATCCGCTCAGCCACACCATTTTGTTCGGGCATGTGGCACATTGTGTTGTGCCTAATGATCCCATCATCCTGTTGAGGGTCAAATATTTCATATCATACCCCAATTATTATTTGGTTTTATGAACATGATAATGCTTAACGTCCTATTTTAATCATGTTTTTATTGCAAGGTGAATTTAAGAGCTTGGACTGAAAAGGGTGCTAAAAGATGGATTTGATGCTCAAGAATCACCAAGGTAAGGGACGAATCTTAGGGGACCGAGATCGAAGAATTCACTCGCCAAAGATCCGAGAAAATAAAGTAACTGAAGACGAAAAAGCCTGAAAATCATCCCGAATGCAAAATCACAGGGTTCTCACCATCCGTCTGGCTCGAAACTTTATGTTTGGCCTAAGGATCTTAAAGTAACCATACATGTAAAATTTCAGCCATTAGATCTTTGTGGAAGTGGCCCAATGGAAAGATCAGCCATAAAATCACCAATTTGGGGACCGCTTGACCTCTGGATATGCTTCAATTTTGGACTTAACCACTTAAATTAGATGGGGGAAGTGGATGAACAGGATGGATTTCCCAAACCATCAAGGTGGGACCCACTTTACGTGATTGGGAGTGCACAGAAGCTATGCACTCGCCGTGCACCGAATCAATTAAGTCAGTCAGCATGCGCTGATCCAACTTGATTTCAAAAATTAAAATGCCCGCCCGCGTAACAGCAAACAGGGGCTGCTGACGGATGCAGATGGCTCATCATATCAGCCAAAATGGATGATCTGGACCGTCTATTCGAAGTGGAATGAGCCAACAACCAAGACCTAGGTGATAAATTTTCAAAAGACAGTGAGGATGGGTTCTCAGCCGTTCAAACGCAGGATAGACGGCAGTGAGAGAATTCTGTGGGCCACACTGAAACCAATCCAAAACCGTCCATTCACGACTGGTTTTTCAAGGGAAATTCAATGGGCGGAGTGGATTTCTCCACCAGCGTTGATCAGGGGCCCATCGATCATCACCGCGCAAGTTTTTGTGCAGGCTGTGCGTTCGAGAAAGCCGGCCACTATGGGCCGTTGTGTGATCTTGATCACGGTCGGATCAATGATCTAGACCATCCTAAAGCCAGAGAAGGGGGTGTTGACCCTATCCAAGATGTCATTTTACTTAAGAGGAGCAATCTGTCCTCCCAAACCAGATCGAATACAGCTGTTGTGGATTTTCTTACGCAGAACAGAGGTGCGCGGTTTGTGCGATTTGGCATGCGTAAAGAAGGTCAGTGACCGACCTAACATGTTATAAAAGGAGGAGATAAGAGCTGAGAAGGGGGATCTGAACGTATGAAGTGCAAAGGCAGAGAGAGAGAGCGTGGAGACGGCAGTTGTTAAAAGAGTTCTTCCCTCCCTTCTTTGTTTGTTTTGTTTATGTTGTTTTGTTTAAGAGATTTTTAGTCAATCGTGTCTATGATCAGCTAAACCTCTTAGCTAGGGCTAAGAGGTAAAGCTTGTAGCGTGATGGGTTAATTTATAGGGCTTTGATTCATGTTGATGAACCCTCATTGATTCTTGTTTGATTATAAGAAATACTTTCAGTTTTTAATGATTGGTTGTGACTTAAATTATAATGAATCTGCGATAGCTTTGAGTATGTTATTTTCATTATTTGAGATTGTGAGTTAGGAGATCCTGTTGTTCACTATTGTCTCCTGGGCATGGTTGGATGATGGAATCCTCTCTAACCTTCACAATTATTTCAGATTGGTGGTGGATAGGTAATTTTTGTTGTTTACTCTGTCTCATGGGCATAGTTTTGTAATGGAATCAATTCTAGTTCACCTACCTTTCATCCATTGAGAACTAGGTCAAATGAAGTTCAGATTTGGATTTTAATGAATTATCTTCCAATTGGATGAAGATAGGACTCTGATTCCGGTTGTTTTCTTGAATCAAGCATAGATCTCCCTGATCTATACAAGGGGATCCTTGGAAACCCTAGTTTCCCACCTTTGAATTTTGCAAGTTTTAGTTAAAGTAATTCACCATTATTCTCTTAAATTTTCCTGATTTAGATACATCTTCTTCTAGTTCTAGTTCTAGTTACTTTCAGAATATGTATAAGGTTCAGTCCCTGTGGATTTGACTTCGGTCTTACTAAGATTATTACTACATTGCAACCCTATACTTAGGGTGGTGAACAAGTTTTTGATGCCGTTGCCACTGATTGACGGTTGCGTTTTTCTGAGATTAGCTAGTTTAGAATTAGGTTAAAATTAGGGTTTTCTAATTTTAGGTTTAGGTTTTTTGTTTGATTTTTTTAGAAACTAACCTAACTTTTCTATTTTATAGGATTCTGATATATACTTTCTAAATTGGTAATCTCTCTCTAATTTTTTCTACTTTTTTTTTTTAAAATTTTTAGGATTAGGGTTTTATTTTCTATTTTTAGAAGCTTTCTATTTCTACGATTTCTCTTATTTTTAGTAACTAACATACTTTCTAATTCTAGGTTTAGAACTTTCCTAATCAGTTTTTAGAAACTTTCTATTTTTGGTTTTTAGAAAATTTCCCTTTTTTAGAAACTAGTTTACTTTCTATTTTTCGAAACTGTTGTTTTGTTTTGTTTTGCAGGTTTTTAATGTAGGAACTTCTAATTTGGTATTTCCAACTCTTTTCTCTTTATTCATAGATTTCTATTTCTTTTCTTTTTTAGGTTTAGGATAGAATCTGAGATTGAGGACTGCGAGTGTTTCATGCTCAAATGAGTCCGTGACAGCACTTGACGTCTCTTGACTGAAGGAGGATTGGTTGAGGGTAGGGCTGAAAGTCGGGCGGGTTGGGTCGGGTTGGTGCTTAACCCTAACCCAACCCAAGGTTCCTATACCTCAACCCCAACCCAACCCAACCCAATCTCAGGTTGGGAATTCTCAACCCAAGCCCTACCCAAACGGGCTTGGTCAGGTTGATCGGGTTAGTCGGGTATATACATGCTAATATTTTCGTTATTACATTAGTTTATTATATTTCAATATAGGACTTATTTTTTGTATCTATAATTTTATTAATTATATATGTGATTATTCATTACAAAGAACTTTATTTTTTCTTTTGAAAAACAAGCTAAAATATAAGACAACTACTCCTTTAAAAGTCATGTAGCATAGCACAAAGTCTATTTGGGAGAGAGAAATCTGGCAAATCTTGTTAGCTTGAATCCTTGGAAATGACACGGACAAATGAGACTCGACATCACTAGTGTGCCTTCGATACAAACGATCCACAGTCAATTATAATTTATAAGTAACTTATATATTAATTGGGTTCGGGTTGGGTCGGGCAACCTAAGACCTCAACCCGAGCCCAACCCAAGTTTTATCGGGTTGGTGTTCGTATAGCCCAAGCTTAAGATCGGACCTGAAATATCCTGCCCGAGCCCAACCTAATGTTGGGTTGGTCATGGGTCGGTTAGGTTGAACCTGCCCAACTTTCAGCCCTAGTTGAGGGGTTAACTATCCATCGTAGGACTAGACACCATTCGAAATCCTCGAAGTTAATTGAGGTTATGGCTGCAAATCAACTGGTCAATCAACCAGAAGGACAACCTCAACCTCGGGTTGGGGAAGTCCAGGATGAGAATGAGGTGCATCAAGCACCCCCGCCTCGTACTTTATGAGATTATTTACAATTGACGGGGGTGAGTACGCCCTCATGCATGGTTTTTCCAAAGAACACGGGACACATGGATATCAAGCCAGGAGTGATCCAACTCCTTGTAAAATTTCATGGGCTTGAATATGAAAATCCATATTTACACTTAAAAGAGTTTGATGAGATCATAGTCACTCTATATTTTCCTAATGTGTCTGACGACATGGTCAGGTTGAAACTCTTTCCTTTTTCTTTGAAAGAGAAAGCTAAGACGTGGTTGCATTCACTACGTCCTCAATCTATTGGTAAATGGAATGACATGACAAGGGAGTTCATAAAGAAAATTTTCTCATACCATAAAACTAACACCCTTAGAAAGTCGATTATGAACTTCACCCAAAGGGAAGATGAAACATTCTTCCAGTGTTGGGAGCAGTTCAAGGATCTTGTCAGTTCATGCCCACAACATGGTTTTGAAACGTAGTGCATCATGAACTTTTTCTATGATGGACTGACATCTCCCATGCACCAATTAGTTGAGACAATGTGTAATAGGGAATTCATGAATAAAGATGTCGATGAGGTATGGGACTACTTTGATAAGCTTGTTGAAAACACACAATCATGAGACATCTCTCCAAAACCAAGCACCATGTCTAGGCCGACTCAATCCAAGGAAAGGGGTGGAATGTATCTCCTGAAAGAGGACGATGATATCAGTACTAAAGTACCTAATCTCATTAGGAAACTTGAGGCCATGAAATTAAAGAAGGATAAGACTAAGGAAACTGTTTGCAACATTCACACAACTGAAAATTGTCCAACAATACCTGCCTTTCAAGTGGTGTTGAATGAGCAATCCAATGCCGTGAACAATTACCAAAGTCCTTTCAATGGACCTACCTCCAATACATTCAATCCTAGTTGGAGAAATCATCCAAACTTCTTGGAGGAATGGAAAGAGTGCTACCCCTCAAGGTTTCTTCAATCAAATTCCACATCAAGAGAAACCTCAAGAGGACCCGGTTCTAAAACATCTTCAAAAGTAAGAGTTTTTTAATCAGGGTATGCTATAAGCCTTTCAAGACCTTACAAAATCCATACATAGACTTAAGGTTAAAAATACGATTGGGAATAAGGGGAGCCTTCCAGCTCAACCTCTTTCCAATCCAAAGCCACAATAAGAAGTTAGCGACCCGAGCTCTTCAAATCAGATGGAGCGAGCTAAATCTATCACCACTCTTAGAAGTGGGAAAATAATTGACAAATCTATTCTGGTAAGGGCATGAAAAGCCTAAGGACCCGGAAGAGGATAAAGATGATAGACCTAGTACTGCTCCACAAGAATTAGAACCGGAACCTCAAGGGAAGCCGATTGTTCCATTTCCCCAATGGTTAGTTGCACCAAAACCTCTCTCTAACTCTCAGGACATTCTAGAGTTGTTGAAACAAGTGAAAGTCAATATTCCTCTACTTGATGCCATAAAATAAATACCTTCATATGCCAAATTTATGAAATACTTGTGTACAACTAAAAGACAGCAAATTATTCAAAAGAAAATCTTCTTAACTGAGAAGGTAAGTGCCATCCTAAAGTAAGATGTGCCACAAAAATTCAAAGATCCAGGTAGCCCAACCATACCTTGTGTAATTGGGATCTACCGAATTGAGCACGCACTTCTTGACTTAGGAGCGAGCGAAAATCTGATTCCCTACTTGGTGTACAAACAATTAGGTTTGGGTGAATTAAAACCCACCCTAACCACATTACAACTTGTTGATTGCTTGGTTCGTGTATCGAGAGGAATAATTAAGGATGTGTTGGTCTAGGTTGATAGATTCTATACCCTGTAGATTTTATCATTCTCGATATGGAACCCATCAGCAACATGAGCACTCAGATTCCCGTCATTCTTGGTCATCCATTCCTTGCCACTTCAAACGCAATTATCAATTGCAGGAATTAGAGCTGGGCATCGGATTGAGTTGGATCGGATTTGGTCCAACTCGGTTCGGTCCGAAAGCTGCCTGGACTTATCCAAACCCAATCCGATCCGGGACCAAGTTCGGAACACCTTACTTGAATCGATCCGTTACATGCTTGGCCTGAACCGAACCGAGTCCGACTCGGTCAAGGAAACCGAGTTGGATCGGATTGTCTAAGGATTGAATTTTTCAATAGTGAAAATCATTATCCTCGCTGCTATTTTCAGTGTGGTCCATTTGAGCTTTAGATATGATTCATTTTTTTTCCAAATGCTTTAAAATGATTACGAAAAATGGATAAACGGTATGGATATAATAAATACATCATTGTGGGGCCCATGTAATGTGGATCTCATTTGAGCCGTTCGTACAACTCGGAGCTCAAGAGTACAACTAACCTGTATTGACGTGCACGACATGCTAGCAGGGACGCAGATTTCCTGCGAAAGCCTTTCGCATAAAGTTCCTAGGATCGTAGGTGGGGCCCACCGTGATGTTTTTCAGGAATCTACTCCGTTCATCCGTTTTTTGAGATCATTTTAGAACATGAGACCAAAAGTGAGCAGGATCCAAGACTTAAGTGGGCCGTATTAAAGGAAAAGGTGGTTAGGTAAATTCCTACTGTTGAAACCTCCCTAGGTTCGACGGTGATGTTTACATGACATCCATATCGTTAATAACATCATTCCTACTGGGATGAATTGAAAAAATAAATATTAGCATGATTCAAAACGTTTGTGGCCCCACGAATATTTCAACTGTGGACGTTCAATTATCACTTTTTCGGCCCACTTGCGCGTTGGATACGGTTCATTTTTAGCCTCATGTACTGAAATGAACTCACAAAACATATAGACGGGGAGGATTTTGCTCAAACATCGCAGTGGGTCCCACATGGGTTCCCAGCACAGGAACTTCCTTTCGCAGGAAATTCGCGTCCGTCTTGGCACGACACGTACCTACACCTAGCTATAGCTAGCTATATAGCGTTAGGTGGTACACCAATGAATCCTCTTATTGTACTGAGTAAACTCTGTTGGGGCCCACCCTGAATGCATGTGATTTATCCACACCATCCATTCATTTTTCCATATCATTTTAGTGGTTGAACCTAAAATTGATGCATATCCAAAGCCTTAAAATGAGCTCGCCAAATGGATGGACGGTTTGGATATAAAACATACCTCATGATCAGACCCACAAAATGGACGGTCCGAATGCTGCAACTCTCTTTCTCTTTCCCTCTTTCTCTCTTCCGTATACGACTATAGATCATTTCTCAATATATCTCTCTCCAGCAGAGAAATCCAAGCTCCAAAACCTTCTTCTTGCCTTCTTCTTCAACAGAAATAGAGAGACAGATATAGAGAGATAGAGAGATAGAGTTGACAGGCTCAGGTGTACATTGAGCGGGATTTTTTGGTGCCGAACGTAAAGCCTAGGTGATAAAAGTAAAAAAATAAAATATAATAATATATACGGTCCGGATCGGGTCGGTTCGAATAAATCCAATCGGATTGGGTTCCAGATCGGGTCGGTTCGGAACAGGGCCTATCTAGATTCGACTAGAAAATAATTCGGATCTAGATTACGCTACCCGATCCTGACCGATCCTAACCATCGGTTCTGTTCGAATCAGGTTGGATCGGGTCTGATTGGGTCGGATCCACCAGTTCGGGTATGAAATGCCCAGCTGATTGCTTGCCTCCAAGTGTAAAGGTTCGTAAGTAATATCTTGTGAATACAGGGTCGATCCCACAGGGAGATGAATTGCGAGAAGGAAAAAATTAAATGCAAAACAAACTAAGTAATAAAAATTAAACTGATGATTTGATTTTGGGATTTTTGAATGGATGTAATTTAACTGAATAAAATAACACCCAAGCTTCAAAGTTCCACACATAGTTTAATGTTCCAAAATCACGATGACTTGGATAACACAACTAGAATCTGAGCACTATGGTCAGCCTAATTGGAAAATAAAACAGTTTAAATATTTTAATAAATGATATAAAAGATTAGAAAATAATGGATTTGCACCATTGACATATATTCTCAAGCGCCAGTGATTTTAAGTATTCAATATCTATAAGATAATGAATATCAAAGAAATATAATAGGTTGAGAACATCTCCTATCTAGGAAATTCGATTGATCTAGGGTAAGCCTATCCATCAATGTGGATCTCATATGATGGAAACATATGGATCTCATAAGAGGATAAAAAACAAAACCTAAATAATAGATAACATGCATACACCATTCTTCTCATCATTAAAACAATCAATCATCATAACTTAAAGAATTATTAAACCCATGTGCTTCCTTTCTAGCTTGGGCTAGAAGGAACTTAGAAAAACATAATTAAAATAAGAAAGAAAAAATAAGAAGAAAGAAATAAATGCAAATAGAAAAGATCTAAAAAAAATAACTTATAAAACTCTAATAAAACTAAAAACTCTTTAAAAACTTTAAATTTTGCTTTGGGATGCATTGAATGATGCTTAGGAATGCCCTAGGAAGCCCTATTTATAAGTAGGGAACTCCAATTTTTGTATAAAGTTGAAAAACCCTAGAAACCGCCTCAAATATACATATTTTCCTAAAATAGACTTCTCGCTGCATAGTTCATTTAAAACAGACTTCATGCTACGCAGTTTTCCAAAATAAACTTCACAGCTTCAGAGTACACTTTTCCAAGACGATTTTAGGATTCTTCACTTCAAATCTTCGATTCTCTTCATTCCTTGGTTTTCTTAGATCTTTGGTATGTGAATTCTTCAATCTTGGTCTCCTAAGATCCATCCCTTGCCTTGGTGATTTTTGAGCATCAAATTCTTACTTTTTAGCACCATTTTTCAATCCAAGCTCTTAAATCTCACCTTGCAACACATACATGAGTAAAATAAAATATTAAGATGATTTATGTTCATAAAACCAAGATATAAATGGGAAAAATTATGCAATATTTGAGTCTCAACACACCCCCCAACCAGCATTTTGCTAGTCCCGAGCAAAATAAGTGAAGAAAAATAAAAATAAGAATAAAAATTAATTCTAGAAATAAAATTAAAATGAAAACAAAATTCTAACTACACCACTTTTGTAGGTCATCTCGATTGCATTTAGCATATGAACAAGCCTTTAAACCCCTAGGTTTCTCCTAGTGGACGAGTTATAGTCTCATGAGGGTTTCCAGAAATGTTACCCACAAACATTAAAAACATGAAAAATAGTTCAACACTCAGAAATTTATACAATTATGTATCCATTCATCATATGGATTCCAAAACAAAACAATACTTACCCTAAGTCTGAAGTTAGTTAGAATCTCAATTCCCTAATCCATTACATCCTTGAGTTCAGAAACCTAATTAAAATTTAGAATAGTTATGATCCATTATGCTTAGGTGCTCCGTGACACTAGTCTAAATTTGAGAAATATGCATGTTCTCTATCCTAACTCCTTTCAATCATTCCAAGAATATGAAATCTCTAGTTATCTCATTTTCTTCATGTCATTTCTTCTTTTATCATCATATTCTCATTATTATAGACCACCCTTAGATGAAGATTCTACCAGGTTTGCTTCATAACCTAAGGTATCGTACTTATAATGGTTACAGTAATGGATACTTAGGTATCCTTACTCCGAATTACTGATACGATTATTATGGTCATTGCATTCATGCTCTATAATAAAATTTTCTTTTTCCATCATTTTTTTCTAATATTATCTCTTTTAAGCATATATCAATGGTATTAATTCATTCAACCTTGTTTGAATCAAAATTTTTTATTTTAATTCACATATCATATTCCTCACTTAGTTAGCTAGGGTGTATTGTGAATTCAGTACATCAAATTACAACTCACTTTAAACTAGTGATTAGATAATTGAACTCAAGTTTATAATTTTCAGTTATCAGAATTCTGACTACTATCGACCTATACTAAGTATTAACTTTACCTTTGGAATTCACATAATATCATGTTCACATTCTTGTATATAAAAATATTATTTTAAAAATGTTGAAATTTTTTTTCCCATAAACCTAAAAAAATAAACTTAAACCTAACTAAAACCTAACTAAAACCTAATAATAATAAAAATAATAAAAAAATAAACTAAACCCCCTTCCCCCCCTAAAAAAAAAAAACCCTTCACATGGATGACTATCCACACCCCCCAACCTAAAATCTACATTGTCCCCAATGTAATGATAATGTAATGCAAAGAACAATAAAAATAAAAGAAAGGATGGATAGTACCTACCACGTAAAACTCACTTGCTATGTGACACTAAAAAAAATTGAATATGAAACAAATCTTATACAAATGCTCCGTCAAACTAGGAGCATCAATCTGAATATTCCGGCTCATGAAGAGGGAAGGACTCTTCTCCCAAATGAAAGTTTTCCATATAAGGCTTCAATATCTGACCATTAACCTTGTACACATTGCCATTATGTGGATTCTCAATTTCAGCAGCCCCATGAGTATAAACATTCTTCACAATGAAGGGTCCTGTTCATCTTGATCTTAACTTTCCTGAAAAGAACTGGAGACAAGAATTGTATAATAGGATCTTTTGCTGAGGTTCAAAATTCTTCCTTAAGATATTTTTGTCATAAAAAGCTTTGGTCCTCTCTTTGTATGTTTTAGAATTTTCATAGGAGTCTCTCCTTAGCTCCTCTAATTCATTCAACTCTAATTTCCTTTGTCCATTGCTTAGTCCATATCAAAGTTTAATTTCTTTATTGCCCATTAGGCTCTATGTTCTAATTCCACAGGCAAGTGGCAAGCCTTCCCATACACCAATCTATATGGAGACATTCCAATCGGGGTCTTACAAGCTGTCCTATAAGCCCATAAAGCGTCGGATAGTCTGAGGGACCAATCCTTCCTATCTGGCCTTATAGTTTTCTCTAAAATGTGTTTGATTTTTCGATTAGAAATCTTAGCTTGCCCACTCGTTTGTGGGTGGTATGGGGTGCTCACTTTATATTTGATGCCATATTTCTTCATTAAAGCCTTAAATGTCCTATTACAAATGTGAGACCCACCATCACTAATGATGGCCTTTGGAGTTCCAAATCTAGCAAAAATATTTTCCTTGAGGAATCGTATGACCACTTTGTTGTCATTGGTCCTACTTAGAATTGCCTCAATCCACTTTGAAACATAGTCCACACCAACCAATATATAAAGAAATCCAAAAGAAGATGGAAATGGGCCCATAAAATCAATACCCCAACAATAAAAAATCTTCAATGGTAAAATTGGGGATAAAGGGATCATGTTGCGCCAGGTCACTCTTCCCAACCTTTAACATCTATCACAAGCAACACAGAAAGCATAGGTGTCTTTAAACATGGTGGGCCAGTAAAAACCACACTACAGGATTTTTGCAGTGGTTTTCTTAGCAGAAAAATGGCCACCACATGCTCTCATATGGTAAAAGGAAATACCACTCTGAACTTCATCCTCTGGGACACAACGTCTAAAAATTTGATCAGTCCCATATTTATATAAATACAGGTCATCTTAGAAGAAGTTCCTAACCTCGGTTTCAAAACGTTTCCTATCTTGTGAGTTCCAATGATATAACATTTTTTCCATTGCAAGATAGTTCACTATATCCGCATACTAAGGCAATTTGGAGATCGCAAATAATTGTTCATCAGGAAAAGTTTCCTGGATATTCATCTCCTCAGTGGAATCATCTAACACCAATCTAGAAAGGTGATCGGCCACTATGTTTTCTATTCCTTTCTTATCTTTTATCTTTAAGTTAAATTCTTGGCATACAAGGATCCATCTCAAAAGTCTCGGCTTTGCATCATTCTTAGATAACAAATATTTCAAAGCCGAGTGGTCCATGAAAATGACCACTTTGGATCCTAGCAAGTAGGACCTAAACTTATCTAAAGTAAAAACTATTGCAAGTAACTCTTTTTCAGTTGTTGAGTAGTTCACTTGGGCCAAGTTTAGAGTTCTACTCGCATAGTGAATAATGTAGGGCCGTTTATCTTTCCTTTGGACCAAAATAGCCCCTATGGCATAATCACTTGCATCGCACATTAGTTCAAAAGGAAGTGTCCAATCTAGTGGACGCATGATAGGTGCAGTGGTAAGGGATGATTTAATTTTATTAAAGGCACTTGCACACTCATCTGTCCATTTAAATAGAACATTCTTTTGAAAAAGATTAGTCAAGGGTCTAGTAATGGCACTAAGGTTCTTGATGAATCTTCTATAAAAAGTAGCATGCCTTATAAGTGATCTAATATCTCTAACAGTTTGGGGGATAGGTAGATTAGATATAATGTCGAGTTTTGAGCGATCTACCTGGATTCTAATTTTGGAGATAACATGACCCAAAACAATTTCCTTTTGAACCATGAAATGACATTTCTCCCAATTTAAGACAAGGTGTTTCTCTTCACACCTAGACAAGACAAAAGATAAATTGTTGAGACATTCCTTAAAACTACTCCCAAATACAGAGAAGTCGTCCATGAAAACCTCAAGAAACTTCCCAACCATATTTGAAAAAAATACTTAACATACACCGTTGGAAAGTTGTTGGGGCTTTACACAATCCAAATGACATCCGTTTGAAAGTAAACCTGCCAAATGGACAAGTGAACGAGGTTTTCTCTTAGTCTTCCAGGGCTATCTCTATTTGGTTATATCCAGAATATCCATCAAGAAGACCTGCTACCCTTTTTAAAACTTGATCAATGAATGGTTGAAGGAAATGGTCCTTCTTTGTGACTTGGTTCAATTTTTTATAGTCAATGCAAACATGCTAACCAGTGGTGACACATGTTGGTATGAGTTCATTATTAGAATTCTGCCCAATATTCATTCCAGATTTCTTTGGGACTACTAGAGTTGGACTCACCCAAACACTATCGGATATTGGATAGATGATTCCCACATCCAACAATTTGATCACCTCATTTTTTACAACTTCCATCATGTTTGGATTGAGACGCTTTTGAGGTTGTCTAATTGGTTTGGCGTCCTCATCGAGGTGGATCCGATGGGTGCATATGGAAGGGTTTATACCCTTGATGTCAGAAATGGTCCAGCCCAAGGCTCCTTTGTGGTCCCTTAGAACATTCAACAATTTAATCTCTTGATCCTTGTCTAAAAATGAGGAGATTACCACGGGATAAGTTTTATTTTCACCCAAGTATACATACTTAAGCTCATTTGGTAGTGGTTTTAAATCAAGCTTTGGAATATTGGTTGGTGATAGCAGAGATTGGGAGTCCTCGATAGATAGGATTTGAGTGCGCGGTCTCCATTGGTACATACCAATGTCCTGGGTGGTAGTGCTCTCATTATCATCACAAATTTCGGCAAGCACTTTTTCTAAATCAGAATTTTTCAAGTCCCCAATGACTTGAATCAATTCCTCAGTCAGACTAGGTTCGAATTCCTCTTCTTCTATCAAGCAGTCCATGAAATTCAACTCATGGATTTCATTATTATCAATGGGCTGCTTACATAGATTGAAAATATTTAGCTATAGAGTTATGTTACCAAAAGACAAGTTCATCATTCCATTCCTACAATTTATGATTGCATTTGAAGTTGCTAGGAATGGGCGACCTAAAATGATGGGAACTTGAGCGCTAGCATTTACACATGGTTCAGTGTTTAGTACAATAAAATCCACGGTGAAGTAGAATTTCTCCACTTGGACTAGCACGTCCTCTAAAATTCTCCTTGGTACCTTAATAAAGCGGTTAACGAGTTAGAGTATAATCATAGTTGGTTTAAGCTCGCCTAACCTCATTTATGAAAAGGCCAAGCTATATGTCTTAGAGGGGGGGTGAATAGGACTATGCCAATTTTAGACTATAACAGCAGAATAAAATAAAATGATAACCAAATAAAATAAATCAATTCACAATGCTTAAAATGAAAGGCGGCCTCAACAATCAGGTATTGAGAGATTGAAATAAATGCAGTTCTTACACCATAAAAACCAAGGGTTTATGGCAGGACAACCTTATTTCTAGAACATTCTTTGTATCAAAAACTCAAACTAAAGAGGAATAAATAAATAGCAAAGAATTAAAAATTTGTAAGAATTTAAAACAACATTCCCCACTATGCTTGAAATGTAAATATTACAACATTCACATCCACACATACATTCCACAACCTGAATGATAAAAGATAGGAAATTAAGCAAACATTCAAACTATAATACACAAGGAGTTATAGTGATTCGCCTGTGTGTTCACTAACTGTTAAACAACAGCCACACAGAATGCTACTCCACTCCTAATATCCTCACACAGGGGATATTAGCATTCACTATCAAAATAGGTTTCACAGGTTCACCGAAAACCTTCACAATTGTGTCTTTTTAACTTAGGCTTACACAATCTAAAAACCCACACTTTCTGAGTTTTCTGGCTCTCCTTAGATAACCAAACACAATGAGATTTTTTTGGCTTAATCTCAAAAGAAACCAAAAACAGAATCTAAATTACAATAATGTAAAATACCTAGATTTCTCCTTTGTAGCAGCCCGGAAGAACCAAGTCGGAGTAGAGGTTCGAATGTCAAAGTTCAATGTCCAATACTCACTTTATAATAGTTCTACGTTCTAATAGATTTTAAATTAAACCAAAATGGGCTAGCTTTAATTGATTTTGATTCCAGAAAAAGGAAAATAACACTTCCTCTTTTCAGATCAGATTGGAATACAAGAAACAAACTCAATATAAAAAGCTAAAGAAAGAGAATATTAAATATGCACACTTAGCTTAAAATGGAGCACAGACTTATCTCTTAGAAGGCCGAATTATAATTACTTCAGATGTCTCCGATATTAAGAGATTCGTGCTCTATTTATAGGTGAGCAAATCGCATCTTTGACTGGTCTAAAGATTATTACGACTGGTCTTAGAACCAACGGATATTTGAAAATTTAAGCGTGATAAGATAAGGCAGTTTCACGACTGGTCGTAAGTAGTCTACGACTGGTCGAAGGACACCTTCGACTAGTCTTAGGTTGATTACGACTAGTCAAAGCTAAGTAAAAAACATCGCTGTAGTTTGAGTCATAGGTTCACGACTGGTCGAAGGAATAATCGACACTGTTCATACGACTGATCGAACAGACCCTAGGACTGGTCGAAGCTTAACAAACAATTTTAAATTTTTGTAACAAACTTACGACTGGTCCAAAAAAATTATAGACAGGTCGAAGCAGTGCTAGGACTAGTCGAGAAAGATCCAGGACTAGTCTTAGAGCAGACCAGATTCCCAAATATAAAATATTTGCATTACGTATCCGAAATGAACTACTCTAAAGGTCAACCTAAGGTCAAACATACCTTAATAGTGAAGTAAGGACATTGAACCCTTAAGATATGTAACCTTTAAAGAAAGTAAAGCTTGAAATCTTGATGTAGCTTTTCCTTAAAAGCTTCAATTACGCAATCTTGAATCTTGACTTATAACTTGTAAATTTAGTTAAACATTCTCGAGTCTTGACTTGTAAACATGTCTTGTCTTTCGAAGTCGATCTTGCGAGACAATGTTGTGGCTTGACCTATCTTGAGTTGAACATTGTGCTTCACTAATGTAGTTAACATTCATACACTGAGACTCTCTTCATCCATACATGCCTCATCTATACTGTATCTCAAACATTTACATTTATGCACTTTCACAAAGTACAAGCAGTGTTTTTGGCACCACAAATTTGACAACATAAAGGGGCTTTCAACCATAGCACTTACAATCTCCCCCTTTGTCAAATTAGTGATAAAACACGCTTTTAAGATATATTACATAAAGCAGAATATATGGTTAAAGAGTCATGCACCAGTTATTATTAACTGGCCCACATTCATAATCAATTCAACATATAGTCCACCTTTGCACATACCTGCACATACTCCCCCTGAGTAATATACATCACATAAATCCAATACCATAGACATCCATTAGACATCCATTCTCCCCCTTTTTATCACAATAGGACAAAGGAATCAACGATCAAATGGCGGAGAAGTTAAAATGAAAGAGAGACTAAAAAAAAAAAATCCATAAACAGAGATAAATCAAAAGTAGTAACAATCTCACAAACAGAGAGAGCAAAAGAGTAATAATGTTATTACAGTCTAGTAGAATAAAAAGCATTAATCTGAGCCAGATGAAGGAGTAAGGATGGAAGGATCAAGTTGATGCATGCCCTTGTTCAAACGCCTAAGATATTTGCACATATATTTGAACTGCGTGACATTAGAAACATGCATATTCTCATCCTTCTCCCCCAATGCTCGTAAACGCGCATGAAACTCAGAAGGCTCATAATCTGGATCATTAGCAGAATCAGATTCAAGTTCTTCAAAAATATCATCCATGTTAATGTCATCATGAGGAAGATCACCAGCATATTTTACAAAATTTGAAATCTAAACGAAATATATACAATATGATATAAATAGGCATAAATAATTATTTTAAAATACACATACCAAGATCAAATTTCAATTTGTTATACCTACTTTTGTTGAGCGGTTTAGTGAAAATGTCAGCACGTTGATTCTCAGTAGGGATATATTCCAAAGATATAACCTTTTCTCCTACTAATTCACGAATATAATGAAATCTAATGTCAATGTGCTTGGTACGAGAATGCTGAATTGGATTTTTTGAAATATTTATGGCATTGAAATTATCATAATATAATAACATAGAATCCTGTTTAATTCCATAATCACTTAGCATATGTTTTATCTAAATAAGCTGCGTACATGCATTACCAGCTGCGATATATTAAGCTTCAGTAGTTGAAAGTGATATAGAACTTTGTTTCTTGCTAAACTAAGAAACTAAACAATTTTCGATATAAAAGCAACCACCACTGGTTGATTTTCTATCATCAAGATTACCAGCCCAGTCAACATCCGAGTACCTAGCTAATTGAACACTAGTCTCATGTGGATACCAGAGACCGAGATTAACAGTACTTGCGACATGTCTCATAATTTGCTTGACAGCAATCAAGTGAGATTCTTTAGGATCAGACGGATATCTAGCGTAAATACCAACACTTAGAGCGATATTAGGTCTACTAGCAGTTAAATATAGTAAACTACCAATCATACTGCGATATAATTTCGGATCCACATTTTTACTTGCAGAATCTTTTGAGAGTTTCAAAGTTGTACTCATAGGAGTATCAAAATTCTTACCATTCTCAAATCCGAACCTTTTATTTAGGTTCAAGGCATACTTGGTTTGAGAAATAAAAATACCATCAGATTGTTGTTTTACTTGCAACCCTAGGAAATAATTTAATTCCCCAACCATGCTCGTTTTAAATTTAGATTTCATTAAATCTGCAAACTCAACAGTCATGTTAGTACATGTTGATCCATAAATAATATCATCAACATAGATTTGAACCATTAAGATATCATCGCTATGTTTCTTAACAAAGAGCATCTTATCGACCATTTGAAAATTATGACTTGTAAAAACTTGGTCAATTTTTTGTACCATGCCCGGGGAGCTTATTTTAGACCATATAGAGCCTTTTTAAAACGGTATACATGATCAGTAAGCTTAGGGTCTTCAAACCCTGTAGGTTGTTCAACATATACTTCTTCATGTAAATCGCCATTCAAAAAGGCACTCTTTACATCCATTTGATAAATTTTAAATTTTTTAAAGCATGCAATGATATGAAAAGTCTGATTGATTCAAGGCGAGCAACTGGGGCAAAGGTTTCATCGTAATCAATGCCTTCTATTTGAGTGTACTCTTGAACAACCAGTCTTGCCTTGTTTTGAATAATATTACCAAGTTCGCCAGATTTATTTTTGAAAATCTACTTTGTTCCAATAATATGTTTATCTTTAGGACTAAGAACAAGATACTAGATATCATTTTGAACAAATTGATTAAGTTCTTCCTGCATAGCTACTATCCGGTTTTCATCAGAAAGCACTTCTTTTACATTTACCGGTTCAATCTGTGATGTAAAACACACGTAGTTACATATGTCTTCTAAGTGTCTACGAGTGCGCACACCAGTGAGAGGGTTTCTAAGTATCTGATTGGTTGGATGATCTTTGACAGTCCTTAGTTCAGAATTAATTTGATTTGATGAAGTATCTGGTTTCTCAATCAAAAGAACTTCATCATTATCTGAACTTGGGGCAGGTGTATTCAAGCGATCATCAATGACTACATTAATGGACTCTTGAATCACACCAGTCCAGTTGTTCAAAACACGATATGGCCGACTGTTTAAAGAGTATCCTAAGAAGATCCCTTCATCACTCTTTGTATCAAACTTTCTGAGATTTTCACGGTCACGTAAAATATAGCACTTGCTGCTAAAAACTCGAAAGTATTTGATAGTAGGCTTCTTATCAAACCAAAGTTCATAAGCAGTTTTATTATCAGACTTACATGTATACACTCGGTTGATAATATAGCATGCAGTATTTACAGCTTCAGCCCAAAGATTTCTAGGGAGCTTCATACTATTCAACAAAACGTTTTCCATTTCTTAAAGCACTCTATTTTTCCTTTCCACAATTTCATTTTGTTGTGGTATTTTCGGCGCAGAGAATTCATGTGATATTCCCTGATCATTACAGAATTTCTCAAAACTGCTATTCTCGAACTCAGATCCATGATCACTACGGATCCTACAGACTTGAGAGCCTTTTTCAGTTTGGATCCGTTTGAGAATCTTTTTTACTTCATCAAGGGTTTCTGATTTATCCCTTAAGAAGGCTACCCAAGTGAATCTGGTAAAATCATCCACGATTACTAGTATGTATTTTTTACCTCCTCGACACTCCGTCCTGGTAGGTCCTATAAGGTCCATATGGAGAAGCTCGAGTGGTCTTGATGTGGCGTTGGAGTTCACCTTTTTGTGAGAGCTCCTTGTTTGTTTGCCATACTGGCATTCACCACATATTTTGTCTACTTTTTGTAATTTTGGTAGACCTCTTATTAGTTCTCTCTTGCTCAATCTATATAAATTACGGTAGTGTATATGTTCAAGGCGTTTATGCCATAACTCAGTCTCATCAATATGGACCATGTAACACAATTGTTTAGATGAGCTACCATTGCTTATAATATAATAGTTTTCAGAAGTCCTGCGACCAATTAATATTACAGAACCCTTTTTGTTTCACAACCTTTATTAGAAAATTTCACACTATGATTGTTATCATATATTTGAGATATGCTAACAGGTTGTGTTTTAGTCCCTCAACATATAAAACATTTTTAAATAAGGGGAGGTTATAGAGTTGAACCGTACCTTGACCAATAATCTTGCAGTTGCTACCATCACCAAATGTGACTGATCCATCAGTCATATCTTTAAGATTGGTCAATAAAGCCTTGTCGCCTGTCATATGCCTAGAGCATCCACTTCAAGGTACCACTTCGAATGACTTGTAGCTTTGAAAACGGTGTGGGCAACCAAGCAAGTAACCTTAGGAACCCATTTCATAACTCTTTGGGTTTAGAAGTATAGTTGGTCTTCTTGTTTTTGTAATGACCCACTGAGTTAGATTTTAAGAGCTCCTTAAGTAAATCAACTATGTTTTCAACTAAAGGATTTCGGTTCTGATTTTTATAGTTGACATAGTTGCTTTTAGATTTTTGAAAAGATTTAACATTTTTAGAAAAACTTTGAATATTACTTTTCCCTTTTGAGTTTGAGGTTTCTCCTCTTACAAACTTGGGAGGATTATTCTTCTGTTTAGAAGATATATTCTTATCATAGCCCAACTCGGATCTGTCACCACATTTTCTAGATCTGGATAGAGTTTTTCTAACTTCGGATCACATTGAGCATACCTCCATGTATCCTTCAAACTCAGAAGAGAAGATACTTCATTTTTAAGTTTCTCATTTTCAGATTTCAGATTATTAATCAGGGAGGTTTTGAATTCTAAATCGCATTTAGTCTTTTCAAAACAGTCTGAAATATGGGATTTTTCTAAAACAAGAGACTCAAAATTTTCTTTAAGTTTTAAAACTTTTCTTTTTGAAGTTTTAGTTTTACAACAATTTCACAACCCTCCTTGTATAGGGCAATGTAAGCATCTTAAAGATATTCTTCATTTTCATGTTCACTATTTAGATTTTCTTCACTAGTTGAATCATCATGATCTGAAAAAGTGAACTTAGCTAGAGTCATAAGTGCTTTAACTTCATTGCCCGACTCGGTTTCAAAATCTTCTGATCAGATGACTCATCCCAAGTAGCCAACATTGCCTTCTTTTTGGGTTTTTCATTTTTAGGACATTTGTTTGCTAAATGCCCATATTCTTAGCAGTTGTAACATTGACTATCTTTCAAAGATTTCTAAGTTTTTGATTTAGATTTAAGTCGTTTCTTATCATTTGATTTTTGAAAATCAACTCTCTTTTTTACTTTTGAAGATCTTGTAAAACTTTTTTGCTAAAAGCGCCATATCGTCTTTAGAATTTTCTTGAGTAATACATTTAGAAGATTTAAGAGCGATAGATTTGCCTTTAGGAGCTTTAAAATTTAATTCATAGGTTTGTAAAGACCCAACTAGTTCTTCTACCCTCATATTGTCCGTATCACACAGTTCCTGGATCGCGGTTACCTTAAAGTTGAACCGTTCAGGAAGTGAGCATAGTATCTTTGCACACACTTTACTTTCTGGGATTTTATCGCTAAGACCCCACATAGAGTTTACAATGTCATTTAATCTTGTATAAAAGTCCATAAACATTTCATTTTCCTCCATATAAATTTCTTCAAATTTGGTTATGAGGAGCTGGACTTTAGATTTCTTGACAATTGAAGTACCCTCGTGTGTCATTTCTAAAATATCCCAAGCTTGCTTTGCAGTATCACAGGATATAATTCTTTTGAACTCATCCGGTGATAGTGCATAAGTGATTGCATTTAGTGTTTTTGCATTGACACTACTCTCATTTTTTTGAAGAGTGGTCCATGAGAAATACGGTGTTGCTCTCATTGATTTTGAACCATTGATCCCAGTCACTTCAGTGGTAGGTGGGTTCCATTCAGTCACCGTGGCTTGCCACACACTCTCATCCATTGATTTGAAGAAAATCCTCATCTTGACTTTCCAATAAGCATAGTTGGAGCCATCAAATGGTGGAGGCCTAATGACTGAAAGGCTATCAAAATTTGACATCTTATATATATAGCTTAGATCGTTAGCTCAGGAAATGAATCCAAGAATAAAGAATTAAAAATGAGCTATTCTTGGATTCATTTCCTGAGCTAATGATTTAAGCTATATCTATAAGATGTCAAATTTTGATAGCCTTTTAGTCACTAGGCCTTCACCATTTGATGGCTCCAACTATGCTTATTGGAAAGCCAGGATGAGGATTTTTCTCAAATCAGATGAGAGTGTGTGGCAAGCCACAGTGACCGAATGGAACCCACCTACCACTGAAGTGACTGGGATCAATGGTTCAAAATTAATGAGAGTAACACCGTATTTCTCATGGACCATTCTTCAGAAAAATGAGAGTAGTGCCAATGCAAAAGCACTAAATGCAATCATTTGTGCACTATCACTGGATGAGTTCAAAAGAATTATATCCTGTGATACTGCAAAGCAAGCTTGAGATATTTTAGAAATGACGCATGAGGGTACTTCAATTGTCAAGAAATCTAAAGTCCAGCTCCTCACAACCAAATTTGAAGAAATTCATATGGAGGAAAATGAAATGTTTATGGACTTTTATACAAGATTAAATGACATTGTAAACTCTATGTGGGGTCTTGGCGATAAAATCCCAGAAAGTAAAGTGTGTGCAAAGATACTACTCTCACTTCCTGAACGGTTCAACTCTAAAGTAATTGTGATCTAGGATGTCATGCCCCAAACCCAGAAATCGGATTCATAGGAATCCCGATCGCCGAATCTGGTGCTGACAGCCTCCGTAGTACCCCATTCTCGGCTCCTAATGTTCATACGCCAGATTTCGATCTTAGGATCCTACAAGGAGGATTTTTTTGTATATTTAACTCGTAATAAGCATAATCACAAGTATACCCAATTTCCAAAGACAACATCATCATCACATATCCACTAATATGAACATTTGAATACAATACTAAAAGGGAAATACGTAAATCGAAAGTCAAGCTTCAGAAGACTGCTCCACGCTCCAAGCTCAACACTGCTACAACCTATCATCATCTGCACGCATCTATCGTGCATAAGCTTATAGAAAGCTTAGAGGGTAGTGTAAGTGTGTGCACAAGGTATGTGGCAGGTATTCAATACAATGCCATCATCATATAATACCGAAATACTGGTAATCCATAAATCGTACACTTTCAAAATAAGTAGAAAGGCTGACAAGATCATGAATTATCAGAGTAAGCAGAAATACTGACAAGATCATAAATCATAAGATAACAGAGTAAGCAATATAGAATAGCTATATAAATAAGGAGTCATAAAAACCCAAATATCAGATGCCGAGGATGCGATGCAATATATAATTCTTGATGATTTCACGAATAGCGTCAACCGTATTTAGACCATATAAATGCAGAAACGCAGTAACCTAAAATGCCGTATGCCGCGAATGTCATGTAATATGCGGTGCAAATGGAATGACCATACTGGAGTGTGAAGTCGGGATGATAGTACGTAATATCACAGGCTATGGGGTCCATCACAAGGGACTTCTATCCAAACCAGTCCTATACCTAAATTTGGATAGTTAGACTCAATGTGGTAAACTCCTGATCTCAGGTTAGTCGCGCGCCCCAACCGAAATCCTAGCCATTGCGAAGGCACACGTAACAAATAGTTGCGCACCACCAACCCACGTGGATAGTGAATGAATGAATGCATGAATGAGTATGTAACTCCTGCTCACTAAATTCATATATCAGCACAGTTCATCTTTGAGATCATCACCGGAGTTTAGTACACTCCAAATAGCACTGCCGCTCTCCCAGCCGCACAGTCCAAGTGAGCATAAGAAACCTCACTATCTGCTTGGCCAATGTCTGTCAATACCTATCCGGCACGTTGATAGCGGACCCATTCACGAGTTGATCAAACTTAGCCTAGTATTGCCTTCTGCCCTCGGGCGGGTAAGGCCACACCCCTTCCCAACCGACCACGACATAGTAGGAGATGTGGCCTCCTGGTATTCGGCACTCGGGCGTTTATGTATCCACTCGGTCTCGACGTCAGGGCGTCTCCTGGCCATGGAGGTTTAGGAATTTTCATCCAGGGACATCTATGGCGCTCGTATACTAGAACCAAACATTTTCGGTGTCTCATTTAGCTGTCCACGATATGCCTGTGGAGGCTACGGCCCTGATGTCGCTAGGGCATACAGTAATCATAATGCGAGATGCATGAGTCATACAATCCAGTCATGTATCAATCCTACGCATACCGCGTGCTCATGTGAGGTAACCTCCGCCTATCAGGGAGTCTCATAACAACATGCTCAATGACATATGCAATGATCAACCACATCTCATAACAAACATGCAGATGATGCGTATGGGCATGTATCATGATGCTATGCTGTCACATACTCATAATCGGTATCAACAACCGGCATCGACAATCAACCTCGACAATGTGGACATTTAACCAACATTGCCCCCAAGGAATGGCCCACATAGAGCCAAACATATAATGGGCCCATGGCCTCACACAAAGGCCTGATATGCAACACAGTGGGCCTTACTCAAGGGCCACATATACACAATAGGCGGGCCCTGCTCATGAGCCTCAAATACACGACATGTGGGCCCTACACATGGGTCTCGAATACATCAAATGGGCCATGCATCATGGGCCATGAATACATCACAATGGGCCTTTCTCATGGACCTAACATACATCGTAATGGGCCTTTCTCATGGGCCTAACATACATCGTAATGGGCCTTTCTCATGGGCCTAACATACATCATAATGGGCCTTTCTCATGGGCTTAACATACATCATAATGGGCTCCATAGCCTGGTCCTCAAAGGCATCCCAATTGGCCTCATCGCATATGCCTCATATACATCATATTAGGCCTTAAACACGGCCTAAATGCACATCACAACGGTCCTCAAATACGGGCCGCATATACATCGCATTGGGCCTCAACAATTGGCCTCGATATTCGGCCTCAATAATGGGTACCGATAATCAACATTTATAATCAGTACTGATAATCGACACCGACAACTAGCATATATAAGCAAGGCGGGGTCCATAGGTAGACAACCAATCAACAATAATATAAAGATCGGCTCTCGGCTGTGGTTATATCAATCCGATAGCACGGAGCCATCTGTCTATGGCGAATGGGGCCCACTTATTTGGGTTAACCCACAAAGAGAATGGGCCTAACAAGGCCTAAGGGAAGGTTACAATGAGGACATCTAACCGTCATTGCCCATCAATGTGGATATTCAACCAACATTGCTCCCAAGCAGTGGCCCATGTAGAGTCAAACATAAGGTGGGCCCATAGGCTCACACAAAGGTTTAATGTACATCGTATTGGGCCTCATACAAAGGATATATACACAACAAGTGGGCCCTGCACATGGGCCTCAGATACATCGCATGACCACAACCCGTGGGCCAAATGCACATCATAATGGGCCTCGTTAAATGGGTTACAAAGCATCACAATGGCCATGCCATATGGGCTGAAAATACATAATAGGTGGGCCTCAAATATCCAACAAGTGGGCCTTAAGTAGCCAACAGGTGGGCCTTGAATATTCATCAGAGGTGGGCCTTGCACATGTAGCAAGTGGGCCCACACATCACAGCTGGGCCTACTAGTGGTCCAGCCAAAGAACGGCCTGTATAACATACACATCACGATGGGTTGCATCATTGGGCCACACTAATGGGCCACAAGTATATCAAAGTGGGCCTAATGGATGAGCCACAAACACATCAAAGGTGGGCCTCATGGATGGCCATACACACATCAAAGGTGGACCTCATAGATGGGCCATAAACACATCAAAGGTGAACCTCCTCAAATGGGCCTTATGTATATACCAAGGTGGGCCTCATACATTCCCAAAAAAAGATCATATTGAGGGATCTGGACCATTCCACAAATAGCAGTGGGGATAATGATTTTTACCGTTTACAATTTCAAGGCCCACCATCAAATTTATTTCCCATCTAGTCTGTTAGTAAGGTTACAAGGACTTGGTTGGGAGGAAAAATAAATATCAATTTAACCCAAGACTACTATGGTCCAAAAAAAAGACTTCAATGGTAAGCGTTCCTCTCTCCATTGTTTTTTGTGGTGTGGTCCACCAGATAAATCAGCCTCATTCTTAGTCTTAAGCCTATGATGGCTTGCCAATTAGATGGATGATTTGGATGTAACACATGCGTCAAAGAGGATCCCATACATGAGGTGCACACGTCACCAAGGTGGGCTCCACAGAACCTGCTGCTTCAACAGCAGCTATAGGCTAGTGTGTGGTACACCTGCCAATCTAATCCCATCATAGGTGGGTCCCAAGTGGGCCCCACCATATCATTTATTTTCCTTCCAGCTGTTGATAAGGTCACACAAACCCACAAAATAAATAAATAAATATTATATTTGTCCAAAACTTCAGGACTAAGAGAGTTTCAATGACAGACGTCCAACCCCACTGCTTTTGCTGTGTGGTCCTCTGATAGGCAGATTTGCCTTATTTTTGAATTCAAGCCCTTAAAATAAGCTTTCAAAATGGTTGGACAAATTGGACAAATTGGATGCAACACATGCATCATGGTTGGGGAGGGTCCACATGAACTATGGATTTGACTCATTCTTTAGCTCATGTCAAAAATTTGAGCTTTCAAGATGGATGAATGGTTTGGATGCAGCACATGCATCATGGTAGGTCCCATTATATAATATATAATATATATATATATATATATATATATATATATATACAATATATATATATATACATACATAAATATATATATATATATATATATATATATATATATATATATATATATATATATACACATGCACACACACACACACACATGAGGTGCAACCCCCACGTGTGGGGTGGTCCCATATAGATGGACGGCATGGATGAAACATAAAAATTATGATGGGGTCCCCTTGCCATCCAGCAGCCACATAAAATGGCTGGACGGCAGAGATACAACACATACATCTGGGTGAGCTCCACCGTCCACGGCAGTGGTGAACGGTGTGAATAAAACACGTACGTCACTGTGGGCTCCACGTGGGGCCCACCATAATGTTTATAAGCCATCCAACCCGTTCATATGGTCACATAGACCTGGATGAAGAGTAAAAACAAATTTCACATCGATTCAAAACCTCTGCACTGACCCAAAAGGGTCCCAATGGCAGATGTTAAATCTCCACTATTTCCTGTGATGTAGGCCACCTGAGCTTTGTATATGGACAATTCTTGGGGTGGCCCACTGCCCTGAGGGGGTCTACAAAATGGACGGTGTGGATATACAACACACATCATAGTGGGGCCCACGGTTGGGACCGTGGTCCCTGGCCCGTCCGCCTACGCAGCAGGACACCGCTGGCGTCCTCTGACGGTAAGCAGCAGCAGCAGCTGCTGCTGCTATTATATATTTTTTTAAAAGTAGTTTTTGTGTGGTTTTTTGCATGTAGGGCCCACATCAGGCAGATCCACACCACCCATTGTATTTCATGGCCCGAGACGGACCAAACAAGTCCAATATTCACTATATTTTTGGTGCATCAAAACAACAGGGTGAATTTCAGTGGTAGACACACTGTTTGCTATGCTAGGCCCCGTCTGAGAGTCAGATTAACCTCATTTTTTGGCTCAACGCTTAAAATGATCTAAGAGATAGGATGGATGGCGTAGATTAAACTTATACATCGAGGCGGGGCCTGTATGAGTGGTCCTTCCAAAGTCTTTTTTTTAAAAAAAAATCAAACTGACATTTTTTTTGTCTTGATTGCTTGTTAGTACACAACACTCTCACTTCACTCTTCACTTCTCGCCCACGTCCAGCGTCCCTGGACGCTGGACGGTTTGCATACAACACATGTATAAGGTGGGTCCCACATGTGGGGACCATGGCAATGGCTGGTGGGTCATACGTGGACGTGGCCCACTTGATTTGGACCAACTTGATATTTGTGTTTTCCCATCTCCCTAAGGTAGGACCCAAATAGTTTGAACGGTTGGATAAGACATACATCAAGTGGGGTACATCCGGGTGGGCCACACCGCCACATCGTCACACATAACAAAAGTGAAATAGAGAGACAGAAAGAAAGAGAAGAATAGAGACACCCATCTTTGGTCTTCTCTTCCTTCTTCCACCTATAGTCTCTAGAGCCCCAAGGAAACGATTCCGATGGTTGAGATGGACTTTGAATGGTGGAGATGGGAGGTAGGAAGGTGGGCCACACTAGCTCTCTCATGGGGAGCTTGGACGTGAGTTGCTTGGGATGAAAAATGAGAGAGAGAGAATGAAAGAGAGAGAAATGATGGGAGAGAGAGATGGAGTGACATGAGAGGTAAGGTTCTTATTGACTTTATGGTACTTGTGTAAGAGAGAGGTAAGCTAAGGTATGGGTTGCTTGTACTTGGCTTTGATTGATGGATTAATGTGACATTTGATGTGATTGATGAGACTTTCTCTTGAAATTTGCAACGCGCGGCATTTTTCTCGAACTGAACGCTAGCCTACATCTCCTAGCCCGGGTATCGCCTCGGCGCGTAATACGTGGTGTTGGAACCGCGGCGACGGCGCGGTCGCAATGGTACAAGTTTCGAGTCGAGCTGACTCTGATATACAAGACATGACTTAGGATCGCGCGCAAATGTCGGTAACAGATTGCAGGTCGTCGAAATTTGACCGGGAGGGCTGCGGAAGCCTAGGGAACGGTACGATCTAAGATACAGGCCTTACACAGGAACTGCGTGATACGGACAATATGAGGGTAGAAGAACTAGTTGGGTCTTTACAAACCTATGAATTAAATTTTAAAGCTCCTAAAGAAAAATCTATCGCTCTTAAATCTTCTAAATGTATTACTCAAGAAAATTCTGAAGACGATATGCGCTTTTAGCAAAAAAGTTTTACAAGATCTTGAAAAGTAAAAAGAGAGTTAATTTTCAAAAATCAAATGATAAGAAACGACTTAAATCTAAATCAAAAACTTGGAAATCTTTGAAAGATAGTCAATGTTACAACTGCCAAGAATATAGGCATTTAGCAAACAAATGTCTTAAAAAGGAAAAACCCAAAAAGAAGGGAATGTTGGCTACTTAGGATGAATCGTCTGATTCTGAAACTGAGTCAGGCAATGAAGTTAAAGCTCTAATGACTCTAGCCAAGTTCACCTTTTCAGATCATGATGATTCAACTAGTGAAGAAAATCCGAATAGTGAACATGAAAATGAAGAAGATCTTCAAGATGCTTACAATGCCCTATACAAGGAGAGTTGTAAAACTGCTGTAAAACTATAACTTAAAAAAGAAAAGTTTTTAAAACTTAAAGAAAATTTTGAGTCTCTTGTTTTAGAAAAATCCCATATTTCAGGCTATTTTGAAAAGACTAAATGCGATTTAGAATTCAAAACCTCCCTGATTAATAATCTGAAATCTGAAAATGAGAAACTTAAAAATGAAGTATCTTCTCTTCTGAGTTTGAAGGATACATGGAGGTATGCTCAATATGATCCGAAGTTAGAAAAACTTCTATCCAGATCTAGAAAATGTGGTGACAGATCCAGGTTGGGCTATGATAAGAATATACCTTCTAAACAGAAGAATACTCCTCCCAAGTTTGTAAGAGGAGAAACCTCAAACTCAAAAGGGAAAAGTACTAATCAAAGTTTTTCTAAAAATATTAAATCTTTTCAAAAATCTAAAAGTAACTATGTCAACTATAAAAATTAGAACCGAAATCCTTTAGTTGAAAAGATAGTTGATTTTCTTAAGGAGCTCTTAAAATCTAACTCAGTGGGTCATTACAAAAACAAGAAGACCAACTATACTCTAAACTCAAAACAGTTATGAAATGGGTTCCTAAGGCTACTTGCTTGGTTGCCCACACCGCTTTCAAAGCTACAAGTCATTCGAAGTGGTACCTTGATAGTGGATGCTCCAGGCATATGACAGGCGACAAGGCTTTATTCACCGATCTTAAAGATATGATGATGGATCAGTCACATTTGGTGATGGTAGCAACTGCAAGATTATTAGTCAAGGTACGGTTCAACTCTATAACCTCCCCTTTAAAAATGTTTTATATGTTGAGGGACTAAAACACAACCTATTAAGCATATCTCAAATATGTGATAACAATTATAGTGTGAAATTTTCTAATAAAGGTTGTGAAATTTTAAATAAAAAGGGTTCTGTAATATTAACTGGTCGTAGGACTTCTGAAAACTGCTATATTATAGGCGATGGTAGCTCATCTAAACAATTGTGTTACATGGTCCATATTAAAGAGACTGAATTATGGCATAAACGCCTTGGACATGTGCACTACCGTAATTTTTACAGATTGAGCAAGAGAGAACTAATAAGAGGTCTACCAAAATTATAAAAAGTAGACAAAATATGTGGTGAATGCCAGTATGGCAAGCAAACAAGGAGCTCTCACAAAAGGTGAACTCCAATGCCACATCAAGACCACTCGAGCTTCTCCATATGGACCTTATAGGACCTACCAGGACGGAGAGTTGAGGAGGTAAAAAATACATACTAGTAATCGTGAATGATTTTAGCACATTCACATGGGTAGCCTTCTCAAGGGATAAATCAGAAACCCTTGATGAAGTAAAAAAGATTCTCAAACGAATCCAAACTAAAAAAGGCTCTCAAGTCTGTAAGATCCATAGTGATCATAGATCTGAGTTCGAGAATAGAAGTTTTGAGAAATTCTGTAAGAATCAGGGAATATCGCATGAATTCTCTACGCCCAAAACACCACAACAAAATGGAATTGTGGAAAGGAAGAATAGAGTGCTTCAAGAAATGGGAAACGTAATGTTGAATAGTATGAAGCTCCCTAGAAATCTTTGAGCTGAAGCCATAAATACTGCATGCTATATTATCAACCAAGTGTATACATGTATGTTTGATAATAAAATTACTTATGAACTTTGGTTTGATAAGAAGCCTAATGTCAAATACTTTTGAGTTTTTGGCAGCAAGTTCTATATTTTATGTGACCGTGAAAATCTGGAAAAGTTTGATACAAAGAGTGATGAAGGGATCTTCTTAGGATACTCTTTAAACAGTCGGCCATATCGTGTTTTGAACAACTGGACTGGTGTGATTGTAACGCCCTGAAATTCGGGGGTCGAGCATAACTCAGCTCCCGAGTTTCAAAACATCACTTATGCAACATATGTAATGATGGATGTATATTGTCTATATGAGTGCATAAAACATGAAGTAGATTAAGCCAAAACTACAAACATAATCCAGGGATAGGTGAAATCTGCAAGCAGAAGACTTAAAGAAATATTTGTGAACATGTGCAAGTCCCTGCGATATGTATGCTCTACCAGGTCATAATTACAAGTATTTGTTTTTTAAAATATAAGTATCAAAATGAAATTATCTAATACAAAGAAAACCCAGAATCCCCGTAGATCAGGATACGGCTCACATGAACCCGCCTGAGAACTGCATAAAAGAAAGCGCGTCCTCGTCATCCTCGTACTCCTGCTCTGCCTCAAGGGTCGCGCCATCATCTGCATCTAAGATAGAGTCTGGTTGGTGTTGAAACACCGTCTCAGAACGTGGGAGTGAGTGATCAACTCAGTGGAACTATATAGTAAAAGTTAACATGTTATCAATTCAATCAAGTAGTAATGATAAAGCAGTACAATCAAACATGTCCTATTCACTCTTGTTAATGCAAGGATGTATGTAAAATGATGCATGCCCTCGCCTGCACTCCCTCAGCGTCTTCATCTTACGGTACGCATGACAACTTCCCGCAGTGCCAACGACACCAATGCACATGTAATGCGGTGCATGAACATGATTACCAAGTTTTTATTAGTCCTTTTCATACAACAGGATTGGAAAGCTAAGGTACCTTCCTTATGTCAATTCCTAAATAATGATCCATTCTAGGGTCATCAATCCTAGACAATCTCATACGATGTTATGGTTCTAGGTCGCTGCAAAGGGCTCGTCACCAATCAATGCAGGCCTAGTGTACTCTTGTTGCTACGTAAGGGCTCGTCGCCGCTACACAGTCTTAGTGTACGCTCGAGGTCACTACAAAGGGCTAGTCACCAATCAATGTAGGCTAACAGCATGAATATAGTGTCCCATACCACCATAATCGGCTTACGAGTTTGGTGTGCTCACTGGTCACTACGGGGAGGCTCGTCACCCCAGCGTAGGCCGACAGCTCGACCACGGTATCCCATACCACCATGCCCAGCTCATGAGTCTTAGTGGATCGTGGTACCAAGGTTAACAGGATTACACTGGCAAGTTTAGTACCCTAGATTCAAATAGTAGCGTCCATACACGGTGAACATACAATAGGGCTAATCGGGTTACTTGACGAGCTCGACTAGCACGAGCACACGTTGGGTTGAATGGCATGAAGTGAGGAAACACTCCGTGTGGCCAAACCACTGCCGTCAATCCTAATACGACTCGGTTTCATCAAACACGTCCTACGTGGCGAAAACGATCTCAGCCACGAACTCAAGGTTTATTACCGATTCCTTGGACTATTTCATAGTCCCAAACATCTTCACTCATCACAGATATTCCTACTAACAATTTAGAACAGTAATGGATCAATGATTCTAGTCATCCAGTATATGAGCATTTGATGAATATCAACTTAACATGGATTTACACATAAGTAGTGCTTGAAATTAAATAACAAAGAATGTAAATTACATGTAGGAAATCATACACACCAATAGGATAGTTGAGAATCTCTTCTCAACGCCCATAAACAGGATAATATATTACACACTTGATCATTCAGACAGTTCTACAAACACTTATACTACATAGTCCAACATACATGACGTATGTTGGTGATAACACACATTTGGACAACCTTTTGCCAAGGAGTTGACACACATACAACTAACACGAATGCATGACAATTAGTCATGGCAAACACATGTTCGTATTTCATACGTATACAATACTTTCTACATATACCAGGAATACACAAATCTCAATATAGCTCATACATATCAGGAACGCAATATAAACATCGCATTTAGCATGTGAAATTACACCCATAACAATAATAAACCATTAACCGACATTGAAAGCCTTGAAAACTATAACCTATACGAATATAGTCCGCACCTTAAACCAGAAAAATGTGCACAGATCTGATTCAGACGATAAGTCTTTGTCAACGGCGACTAGATAACCTAAGACATAAATAAAATGAATTACATCAACACTTAAACTATTCTAAGCTCTAAAACAGGTTAGGGTTTGATCGACTTACCCAAGAATGAACTTAGAATCGCCGGAATAATGATTCAGAAGTGAGGGTTTAGGAACGCAGAATAACAGGGAAGAATCTCGAGATGATTCACCAACTTCTCTCTCACTTTCTCTCTCCTTCTTAGCTAGGGTTAGAAAATTCGTATGGAATTGAGAGTGAGGGTTTCAAGGTCTTTATATAGGCCTAATATTGATGAAAATAGCCCTAGGGCCAAGGTATACTTAGGTTATAACCAATTCGGGTCAATTCTGATCCAACGGAGCACTTCTGGTGGTCCTTTCTCCACGTGCGGTCGGACTTAAGCTCACTGACATGGATCTAGGTCAGACTGAGTATTTGTACCGATCGAATTTTCAGATCAGCCGTGGTGGACCAATCTCATTTCAACGGTCACCAAAACTCGATCAGGGCCACAAGCACTTTAACATGTGTGGGCCATCTTCCCTGATCCGAGGGTGAATTTGGGTTAGATTCCAACGGTCAGAAAGCTTAGAATCGGCGCGCAAGCGACACGACTTAGATTTCATAAATACATAATTAATTACTCAGCTTTCTCATACTCTTTACTCCGAACTCAAGCAAATGATCTCAGGACATCATCTGGACTTAATTTTTGAAGTGATGGTCAAGCCCAACAAGGTGATTATAATGGCTTAAGATCATTGCTATCGAACTTTTGACGCGCGGTCCGGGTCCGATACAAAGGTTCCAAGTATTCTCGAGAGCAACTGGATTTAGCGTTGAATCTCAGATTTCAGGATAACCTAGCGTTAATGATTCTACAGGTTTTGAGTCCTGCAAATCAAATTTAAAGTGATTGGTGCTAATTTCACAAGCAATCGAGTTTAGCGCTAATTAACCCACATTTCTCTTTTAAAGACTTTAAGGTAATACTCGAGTCTTACACAAAATTTGTCAGGTCATTATAGTGATTCAAGAGTCCATTAATGTAGTCATTGATGATCACTTGAATACACCTGCCCCAAGTTCAGATAATGATGAAGTTCTTTTGATTGACAAACCAGATACTTCATCAAATCAAGTTAATTCTGAACTAAGGACTGTTAAAGATCATCCAACTAATCAGATACTTGGAAACCCTCTCACTGGTGTGCGTACTCGTAGACAATTAAAAGACATATGTAACTACGTGTGTTTTACATCCCAGATTGAACCGGTAAATGTAAAAGAAATGCTTTCTGATGAAAATTGGATAGTAGCTATTCAGGAAGAACTTAATCAATTTGTTCGAAATGATGTCTGGTATCTTGTTCCTAGACCTAAAGATAAACATATTATTATAACAATGTGGATTTTTAAAAATAAGTCTGACGAACTTGGTAATATTATTCGAAACAAGGCAAGACTGGTTGTTCAAGGGTACACTCAAATAGAAGGCATTGATTACGATGAAACCTTTGCCCCAGTTGCTCGCCTTGAATTAATCAGACTTTTCATATCCATTGCATGCTTTAAAAAATTTAAAATTTATCAAATGGATGTGAAGAGTGCCTTTTTGAATGGTGATTTACATGAAGAAGTGTATGTTGAACAACCTACAGGGTTTGAAGACCCTAAGCTTACTGATCATGTATACCATCTTAAAAAGGCTCTATATGGTCTAAAACAAGCTCCCAAGGCATGGTACGAAAAATTGACCAAGTTTTTACTAAGTCATAATTTTCAAATGGGTAGTGTCGATAAGACGTTCTTTGTTAAGAAACATAACGATGATATCTTAATGGTTCAAATCTATGTTGACGATATTATTTATGGATCAACGTGTACTAACATGACTATTGAGTTTGCAGATTTAAAGAAATCTAAATTTGAAATAAGCATTATTGGGGAATTAAATTATTTCCTAGGGCTGCAAGTAAAATAATAATCTGATAGTATTTTTATTTCTTAAACCAAGTATGCCTTGAACCTAATTAAAAGGTTCAGATTTGAGAATGGTAAGAATTTTGATACTCCTATGAGTACAACTTTGAAACTCTCAAAAGATTCTGCAGGAAAAAATGTGGATCCGAAATTATATCGGAGTATGATTGGTAGTTTACTGTATTTAACTGCTAGTAGACCTGATATCGCTCTAAGTGTTGGTATTTGTGCTAGATATCAATCTGATCCTAAAGAATCGCACTTGATTGCTGTCAAGTGAATTATGAGATATGTTGCAAGTACTGTTAATCTCGGTCTCTGGTATCCACATGAGACTAGTGTTCAATTAGCTGGGTACTCGGATGCTGACTGGGCTGGTAATCTTGATGATAGAAAATCAACCAGTGGCGGTTGCTTTTATATCGAAAATTGTTTAGTTTCTTAGTTTAGCAAGAAACAAAGTTCTATATCACTTTCAACTGCTGAAGCTGAATATATTGCAGTTGGTAATGCATGTACGCAGCTTGTTTGGATGAAAGGTATGCTAAGTGATAATGGAATTAAACAAGATTCTATATTATTATATTGTGATAATTCTAGTGCCATAAATATTTTAAAAAATCTAATTCAGCATTCTCATACCAAGCACATTGACGTTAGATTTCATTATATTCGAGAATTAGTAGAAGAAAAGGTTATATCTTTGGAATATATCCCTACCGAGAATCAACGTGCTGACATTTTCACTAAACCGCTCAATAAAAGTAGGTTTAACAAATTGAAATTTGATCTTGGTATGTGCATTTTAAAATGATTATTTATGCCTATTTGTATCATATTGTATATATTTCGTTTAGATTTCAAATTTTGTAAAATATGCTGGAAATAAGATTTTTAGTGGTACTCAACCAGTCGAGAATTTCCTCGACCTATCATGACACGACCGGTCGAAGAAAGCCCATGACCAATCGTAAATCACGCTGTTTGACTTAAATTGGAGAAATTTTCAATTCTTCCTTATTTCAACTTCCTTCTCCAACAAGCCGATGCCCGACCAGTGTAAGACCCGTATCCTAGTCCGTACTAATCCGTTGACTCTCGCGATCCTTCCCGTCGAATTCCAGCAACCTGCGACGTATAATCGACATTTACGCGCGACCCTGAGACATGTCCTGTATATCTGAGTCGGCTCGACCCGAGACTTGTACCAATGTGACCGCGCCATCGCCGCAGTTCCAATGCCGCATCTTGCACGTCGATGCGGTACCCTGGCTAGGAGATGTGGGCCCGCGTTCAGTTCAAGGAAAACGCCACACGTTACAAATTTCGAGAGAATCCATCACATCAATCACCTCATTTGTCAAAAGTACACCTATTACTCTCCCCATTCCTAAGTACACAAAGGCAATCCTAAAAGTCAACTTTCCCATCACCTCACCATCCTCTCTCTCATCACTTCTCTTACACCTCTCTCTCTCATCTCTCTCTCATTTTTCAAGCTCCTCTCTCCAAGCAACCCATGTCCATGGCTTCTAAGAGGAGAAGCTAGTGTGGCCCACCTTCATAACTCTCATCTCCACCATCCATGATCCATCTCGACCGTTGAAGTTTGTCCATTGAGGTTCTAGCATGCTTTGTGAAGGAGGAGGAGAAGATCATAAGTGGGTGCTTCTTTCTTTCTCTCTCTCTCTCTCTCTCTCTCTTTCATTTTGAGTTGATTTGGCCGTGTGGCCCACCCAAATGGACCCCACCATGAAGTATGCAACTTATCCATGTTGTCCATCAAGTGGGCCCACCTGACATCCCATAACCCACAGGCTGGGCGTGGGGAAAACATAAATATCTGATTGATCCAATTAGGTGGGCCACGTCCATGTGGGACCCACCATGATGTCTGTGACCACCCACACTGTCCAGCGTCCCTGGACGCTGGACGTTGGCTTGGGCTAACATGGGGTGCATGTACTGACATGGGTGTGTACTAACAAGCTAACAAAAATAAAAAAATAAAAAAAATATATATAAAGCGTCAGTTGGTTTTTTTAGATTTTTGGGTGAGCCACTTATACAGGCCCCACCTTGATGTATTAATTTAATCCACGCCATCTATTATACTCCTTAGCTTATTTTAGGCGTTGAGCTGAAAAAATGAAGTAAATCTGATTATTCGGTGGGCCATAGCATAGAAAACAGTGTTTTCTACCCTTAAAATCTCCCCTGATGTTTCTATACACCTAAAATATCTCAAACATTGGGCTCATTTAGCCTGTCATGAGCTGCAGAATCCAATGGTTGGATTGGATTTTCCAGACGTGGGCCCTACCATGGAAAATCCTCAGAAATCCTTGTTTTCAAAAAAATTAAAAAAAAATGTAGCAGCAGGCGCAGCTGCTGCACCGTGGGTGAGTGAGGCAGGGACGGTTGGGTCCCAGCCGTGGGCCCCACCATGATGTGTACCATAAATCAACACCGTGCATTTTGATGGGGCCCCTTAGGGTTGTGGTCCCTCCAAAAATCAGCATAATTTGGGATTCCGGTGGCCCACATGGTAGGAGACAGTGTGGTTAGACGTCTGCCATTGAAACCCTTTTTGGGTTGACAGAAGTTTTGGAGCATTATAAAATTTGTTTTTTTCTCTTCAATCCGGGTCTGTGGGACCCATCCACGCCATCCAGCCATTGGGTGGGCCACACCATGATGCATGTGATGCATCCATCGTCCAAGGATGGTGGGACCCATCCCTGGTGTGGGGCAACACCTTGATGTATGTACCATCCAGGCCATCCAGGGCCTGGGCGTTAATATATTTCATTTCCTATTATTATTATATATATATATATATTTGATGGTGGGCCCCACATGGGACCCACCTCTGCCCTCTTTGTGGTAGCAAAGATGCACGTGCAGCAGCTGTATAGCTACTTTATTGATGTCAACAGGTCTGTGGGACCTGCTTCAGCTATGTGGACGCCACCACTAGCCGTTGTACATACGACGGTAGTGAGATCCATGGATCCCACCTGTTTCACCTATGCCGTCTATCTATGGGACCCACCATGATATATGTGTTATATCCAAACCGTCCAACCGTTTGTGAGATCATTTTATGGCACGGGATAAATGGGTGAGTCAGATCTAAAGTTCAAGTGGACCCCACCAATTGCAATAACAGTAGGGTATAGTGACATACACCATTTAAACTTCTTAGGAGCACTGTGGTTCCCACTCAAGCTAATCTTTGGCTTTCACTTCATCTATCTCTATGTTAACTTATAAATAGGTCGGATCTCAATTACATAAGGGTGGGCTGATTTGATGTACAGAAGGTCCATCGGTGCGGTCTATTTGATATATTTGAAACCTAATTAATTCGGCCATTTGATTGGCCCACTTGATTCAACCCATTTGTATCAGCCCAGTTGATTCGGCCATTTGATCGGCCCACTTGATTCGGCCCATTGGATTGATTCGACCCATTTGATGTAACTCAGGTTCATTGATGATGTATGAGGCCCATTGATGAAGCCCACCTTATATTCCATCCAGCCTGTCTAATAGGTCCAGCGTCCTGTTGGGCTGACCGCTCACCAGATGGCCCATCTTTCTGTGAGCATTGTAAATTCACGCTGGCCATCAGTGTGGGGCCCATTGGTGTTGATGGGATATGGGCCACTTTGTAGTGTGAGCCCACACAGCTGTAGCAGGTCCAAATATCAGGTGGGCGCCCATCAGGATGTGTGTTGGGTTGGGGCTTCCCACCATGGGGTTGCCTTATGAGGCCCACTACGAGGTGTATGTTATATCCATACTATTCACCCATTTGGGGGGTAGTGGGGCACCTTGTGAGGCTCACCATATATAAGTTCTATGCTCATGCTATCCATCAATTTTCTAGATTGTGTATGGGCCGTGGATCCCATTATGAGTTGGACTCCATATTTCAAATGGGCCGCATCATATTGAATGTACCATATCCATGCTGGCCACCTTTTAGTGAGGCCCGTTTATGATGTGTAAGGGCCCCATTTATTGTATGATTGGCCGCTCATTGTACAGTTTTGAGGCCCACCTTGATGTATAGGAAGCAAAATGTTTATCGGTTCTTTGGGCCACGGGCTGCCTCATGAGGGCCTGTTATAGTGTATATGTTGCACATGCTGCCCATCTATTTTGTTGGATTTCATGGGCCACCCCATAAGGGCCCAATATGATATATGTGACCCAATCTTTGCCGCCCACTCAACTTGCCTAGTTTTGGGCTAATTTGTAAAGCACACATTGGTGGATGTTGGTTACACCTTGGCTATCTAATTGGGGCATATAGGTTGCCCATGAGGCCCAACATAATGCATGAGTAGGATGTTCTCCTTAGCCATGATGTTTTTGGGCCATGGCCTGCCCCTCATGTAACCCATTTTGATGTATTTAGGCCTTGGGGCCATTACCTGGGGCCCAACATAGTGTGTAGAATATTGTGGATAATGCCCATTTATTGTGTGGGCCATGGGCTGTTTCATGAGAACCTTGTATGAAGCCCATGGGATGTGGCCCAAGAGAGATGCATATGATATGTTTATGGCTCTTGAGTGAGGCCCGATTTAATGTAATTGAGGCCCACCGGTTGTATATAATTAAGGCCCATGTGTAGGGCCCACCTATTGTGTATTGAAGCCCATTGGTTGTGGCCCATAGTGATGCGTATTAGGACCATGTCATACAGTCCATTGTGGTGCGTATCAGGCCGTGGGACGTGGCCCATTGAGATGCACTTCCAGCCCATTTGGTAAGGCCCATTATGATATATTTCCAGCCCGTTTGATAAGGCCCATTGTGATATATTCAGGGCCCATGGGTTGCGGCCCATTATAATGTATATGAGGGCCCACATGCTGTGTATTCGAGGCCCAAGTAGTGTGGCCCACTTATTGTATATGAGGCCCACGTGTGAGGCCATTGAAATGCATTTATAGCCCGTGGGTGAGGCCCAATATGATGTATTCAAGACCTATGGGCGAGACCCATTATGATGTATTTAAGACCCATGGGCGAGGATCAATGTGAGGTATTCGAGGCCGATTATCGATCGAAGCCGATTCCGATTTGTTGAGGGCGATTTCGATTGCCAAGGCCGATTGTCGAGGCCCAATGGATGTATATGTGGCCCGAATTTGAGGCCCGTTGTGATGTGTATTCAGCCTGTGTTTAAGGCCCAATGTGATGTATATGAGGCCTATATAATGAGGTCCATTGTGATGCATTTAAGGGTCAGGCGATGGAGCCCATTGTGATATATATTAGGCCCATCATGATGTCTATTAAGCTCTTGAGTGAGGCCCATGGTGTTGTATATTAGGCCCTTGTATGAGGTCATAGGTCCATTGTATGTTTGGCTCTATGTGAGCCATTCCTTGGGGGCAGTGTTGGTTAAATGTCCACATTGTCGAGGTCGATCGTTGATACCGATTATGAGTATGTGATAG
This sequence comes from Magnolia sinica, assembly GCF_029962835.1. Lineage (NCBI taxonomy): Eukaryota > Viridiplantae > Streptophyta > Magnoliopsida > Magnoliales > Magnoliaceae > Magnolia > Magnolia sinica. The sequence continues at coordinate 32,187,801 of NC_080582.1, read as the reverse complement.
CATAGCATCATGATACATGCATATACACATCATCTGCATATTTGTTACGAGAGATGGTTGATCATTGCATATGTTATTGAACATATTGTTATGAGACTCCCTGATAGGTGGAGGTTATCTCACATGAGCGCATGGAATGCGCATGATTGATGCATGACTGGATTGTATGACTCATGCATCTTGCATTATGATTATTTTATGCCCTAGCGACATCAGGGCCGTAGCCTCCACATGCATATCGTGGATGGCCAGACGGGACACTGAAAATTTGTTCTAGCATCGGGCTGCCATAGATGACCCTGGGTGAATATCTCTAAACCCTTTTGGTACTAGAGGATGCCCCAATGTCGAGACCGAGTGGATACATGAGCGCCCGAGTGCTGAATACCAGGAGGCCACGTCTCCCACTGTGTCATGGTCGGTTGGGAGGGGGTGTGGCTTTACCCGCCCGAGGGCAGGGGGCATTGCGAGGCTGAGTTTAACTAGCTCATGAATGGGTCCACTATCGACGTGCTGAATAGGTATTGGCAGACTATTGGCCAGGCAGATAGTGAGGTTTCTTACGCTCACTTGGACTGCGGTTGGGAGAGCGGCAGTGCCATTTGGAGTGTACTAAACCCCGGTGATGATCCCAGAGAGGAACTGTACTGATATGTGGACTTATTGAGTAGGAGTTGCATACTCATTCATTCATTCATTCACTATCCACTCGGACTGGTGGTGCACAACTATTTGTTATGTGTACATTCTCAATGGCCAGGATTTCAGTTGAGGCGCACGACTAACCTGAGATCAGGAGTTTACCACATTGAGTCTGACTATCTAAATTTAGGTATGGGACTGGTTTGGATAGAAGTCCCTTGTGATGGACCCCATAGCCTGCGATATTATGTACTATCATCCCGACTTCACACTCTGGTATAGTCATTCCATTTGCACCGCATATTGCATTACATTCGCGGCATATGGCATTTTGGGTTACCTGTGTTCCTGCATTTATATGGTTTAGATATGACATCTGATATTTGACTCTTTATGACTCTCATTTATATAGTTGATCTGTATCGCGTATTCTGATATTGTTCCTCATTTATATAGTTGATCTGTATCGCGTATTTTGATATTGTTCCTCATTTGTTTAGTTGATCTGTATCGCGTATTCTGATATTGTTCCTCATTTGTATAATTGATCTGTATTACGTATTCTGATATTGTTTGACTCATGGACTTGTCAGTATTTTCGCTTACTCTGATAACGTATGATTCATGACCTTGCGCCTATTTCAACATTGTATGATTATGGCATCGCGTTGAATACTTGACACTTACCTTGTACACACACTTACACCACCCTCTAAGCTTTCTATAAGCTTATGCACGATAGATGCGTGCAGGTGATGTTAGGTTGCAGCAGTGTTGAGGTTGGAGCGTGTAACGGTCTTTTGGAGCTTGATTTTTATGTATTTTCCTTTCAGCATTGTACTCAAATGATTATATTAGTGGATATTTGATGATGATGTTGCCTTTGTGAATTGGATATTCTTATGGTTATGCTTATTATGAGTTAAATGCATAAAAAAAATCCTCCTTGTAGGATCCCAGGATCGGAATCTGGCGTATAGACGCTAGGAGTTGACAATGGGGTACTATGGAGGCTGTCGGCACCAGATTCGGCGATCGGGATTCCTGTGAATCCGATTTTCGGATTTAGGGCGTGACAACCATTCGAACCCTCCTTCCAAATCCGTTGAGGTTAGTATTCCATTTGCTTATTTCTTGTGGATTTGTGCCAAGTTTACTTCTATCTCTTACTTGAAGTTGTCTATTTCTAGTTTTGTTGAGATTTGGAGTTTTTCTTCACCCAAATCTGATTTGAGAAAATCCATTTCTCAATGCATTGCAACACTTTGTTTCCTTCATATCTTTGTTGCATATGACATCTAGAGGTAGAAAGACAACATCCCGTGGTCCATCTTCTTCCAAATCTACTCCTATTACCAAGCGTCATCTTCGGTTCTACGAAGAAGATCCATCTTATGTACGAGACATTATATTGAGGAATGTTATTATAGAACGTCCTGTTTCTGTAGATCATGTTGCACTGTATGATATCCTTCCTATTCTTCAAATTGTAGGTTGGGATAACTTATTGCATTGGGGTGGGCCAGCATACCGGTCCATTGCCCAGTCCATGTTCGCTTGCATAAATGAGTTTTCATTAGAAAATTTAACTTTTAAAATAGCCACAAGAGAAGGACTATTTGACGTTGATCGTCATTTCATTTCACCTCTTATGAAAATTCTTGTCAATGATGAGGGCACTCCCATCCATATCTTATCTGAAAACCCTCAGAAATTGAAAAACGAATGCTCACTAGAGCCTTATGCAATTTGGATGTACATTGGACGCATAAAGGGAATGCGCTCCCCTCAAAGTGTTTGTTACCCAAATACAGAGTTCTTCACAAGATCTTTGTGTCTAACTTGTATCCTCGATCGGGTAATAAATCTGAATTGACGTCCTTCATGGTTCGTGTTCTTCATTCTGTTGCCAGAGGTGTTCATGTTTGTTTACCATCCTTGATTTGTCACTCCATTATTCAATTTCAACTCCATCCAGGTCACAGTGACATCCCTTTTGCTTATTTGATGACTGTATTGGCTACACATATGTTGGTCGACATGCCTGTTGGAGAGGCCCCGATCCATCATCTGATATTTAACAATTCTAACCTTAATAAGATGAAGATGGATTTGTTTCCTGGCCAAGGTAATGAGAATGGTGGTGCTGAAGCTGGAAATGAGGAGGATGTTGGTGATCTTCCTCATGATGACATTAACAGGGATGATATTTTTTAAGAACTTGAATATGATTCCTCTAATGATCCAGATTATGAGCCTTCTGAGTTTGATGCGTGTTTACGTGCATTGGAGGAGAAGGTCGAGAATATGTATGTTTCTAATGTCATACAGTTCAAATATATGCGCAAATATCTTAGGCGTTTAAACAAGGGCATGCATCAACTTGATCCTTCCATCCCTGCTCCTTCATCTGGCTCAGATTAGTTCTTTTTATTCTACTGGACTGTAATAACATTATTACTCTTCTGCTCTCTCTGTTTGTGAGATTGTTACTACTTTTGACTTATCTCTGTTTATGGATTATTTTTTTTTACGCTCTCTTTCATTTTAACTCCTCCACCATTTGATCATTGCTTCCTTTTTCCTATTGTGACAAAATGGGGGAGAATGGATGTCTAATGGATGTCTATGGTATTGGATTTATGTGATGTATGTTACTCAGGGGGAGTATGTTCAGGTATGTGCAGAGGTGGACTATATGTTGAATTGATTATGAATGTGGGCCAGTTAATAATAACTGGTGTATGACTCTTTAACCATATATTCTGCTTTATGTAATATATCTTAAAAGTGTGTTTTGTCACTAATTTGACAAAGGGGGAATTATAAGGGCTATAGTTGAAAGCCCCTTTATGTTGTCAAATTTGTGGTGCCAAAAACACTACTTATACTTTGTGAAATTGCATAAATGTAAATGTTCGAGACACAGTATGGATGAAGCATGTATGGATGAAGCGAGTCTCAGTGTATGGATGTTGACTACATTAGTGAAGCACAATGCTCAACTCAAGATATGTCAAGCCACGACATTGTCTCGCAAGATCGACTTCGAAAGACAAGACATGTTTACAAGTCAAGACTTGAGAATGTTCAACTGAATTTACAAGTTATAAGTCAAGATTCAAGATTGCGTAATTGAAGCTTTTAAGGAAAAGCTACGTCAAGATTTTAAGCTTTACTTTCTTTAAAGGTTACATATCTTATGGGTTCAATGTCCTTATTTCACTATTAAGGTATGTTTGACCTTAGGTTGACCTTTAGAGTAGGTCATTTCGGATACATAATGTAAATGTTTTATATTTGGGAATCTGGTCTGCTCTAAGACTAGTCCTGGATCTTTCTCGACTAGTCCTAGCACTGCTTCGACCTATCTAAGATTTTCCTGGACCAGTCGTAAGTTTGTTGTAAAATTTCAAAATTGTTTGTTAAGCTTCGACTAGTCCTGGGGTCTGTTCGACCAGTCGTATGAACAGTGTCGACTATTCCTTCAACCAGTCGTGAACCTACAACTTAAACTACAACGATGTATTTTTCTTGGCTTCGACTAGTCGTGATCAACCTAAGACCAGTCGAAGGTGTCATTTGACTAGTCGTGAAGCTGCCTTATCTTATTGCGCTCAAATTTTTAAATATCCGTTGGTTCTAAGACCAGTCGTAGCAATCTCTGGATCAGTCGAAGATGCGATTTGCTCACCTATAAATAGAGCACGAATCTCTTAATATCGAGGACATTTAAAGTAATTGTAATCCGGCCTTCTGAGAGATAAGTCTGTGCTCCATTTTAAGCTAAGTGTGCATATTTAATATTCTCTTTCTTTAGCTTTTTAAATTGATTTTGTTTCTTGTATTCCAATCTGATCTGAAAAGAGGAAGTGTTATTTTCCTTTTTCTAGAATCAAAATCAATTAAAGCTAGCCCATTTTGGTTTAATTTAAAATCTATTAGAACCTAAAATCATTATAAAGTGAGTATTGGACATTGAACTTTGGCATTCGAACCTCTACTTCGACTTGGTTCTTCCGGGCTGCTACAAAGAAGAAATCCAGGTATTTTACATTATTGTAATTTACATTCTATTTTTGGTTTCTTTTGATATTAAGTCAGAAAAATCTCATTGTGTTTAGTTATCTGAGGAGAGCCAGAAAAATCAGAAAGTGTGGGTTTTTGGATTGTGTAAGCCCAAGTTAAAAAGACACAATTGTGAAGGTTTTAGGTGAACCTGTGAAACCTATTTTGATAGTGAACACTAATATCCCCTGTGTGAGGATATTAGGAGTGGAGTAGCATTGTATTGCTGTTGTTTAACAGTTGGTGAACACACAGGCGAACCACTATAACTCCTTATGTATTGTAGTTTGAATGTTTGCTTAATTTCCTATCTTTTATCATTTAAGTTGTGGAATGTATGTGTGTATGTGAATGTTGTAATATTTACATTTTAAGCACGGTGGGGAATGTTGTTTTAAATTCTTACAAATTTTTAATTCTTTGCTATTTATTTATTCCTCTTTAGTTTGAGTTTTTGATACAAAGAACATTCTAGAAATAAGGTTGTCCTTAGAACTGCATTTGTTTCAATCTCTCAATACTTGATTATTGAGGCCGCCTTTTATTTTAAGCATTGTGAATTGATTTATTTTATTTGGTTATCGTTTTATTTTATTCCGTTGTTATAGTCTAAATTTGGCATAGTCCTATTCACCCCCCCTCTAGGACATATAGCTTGGCCTTTTCAACATCCCATGTCTGCATATTCTCTACTAACATATCTAGAAAATCCCAAGCCTCATTATGATCTTTGTCAAGAAAGGTTCCACCACACATCATCTCTATGAACTGACGGATATCCATGATGAGCCCCTTTCGGAAAGCATCAATCACGTGCCATGGTTCATAACCATGATGTGGACAAGTAATTAGAATGCCTTTGAAGCGCTCCCAAGCTTGAAAAAATAGTTTGGGAAAATGACATGATTTCTTGTTTTAGTGCATTTATTTTGTGCTCGGGAAAGAACTTTTTAAAAAACTCTCTACTTAAGGCTTGCCATGAAGTGATGGTATTAGGTCTTAGAGAGTTGAGACATGCTTTGGCCCGATCCTTTAGAGAAAATGAGAATAACCTAAGCTTAAGTACATCCCTATTACCATTATTTACTTGTAATGTTGCAATTACTTCCTCAAAGTCCTTGAGGTGCAAGTAGGGGCTTTCAGAATCCAAGCCATGAAATTTAGGAATTAATTGAATCACACCTGGTTTAAAATCAATGTTCCCTATGTGCGCAGGGAACACTATGCAAGATGGTAAAGTTGATCTCTCAAGGTGTAAATGTTCACGTAAAGTCTATGGTTGGTTTAACACATTCTTATGAACTTCATTTTCATCCTCAAAAGGAGGATTATGTTGATTTTCTCTATTTTGATTTATAGTTGGATTTGGCAAATTTGGATTTGGATTATCAACTGGGTCTGCCATGGAATCCAAGTGATGTTGAGTTCCTCTTCTAAGTAAATGATCAAAGACTGGAACTAGTCCGCCTTTGGAGGAGCGTCGATTATTTTGATCCCTACTCCAACGGGACATAAACCATCCACACTACACAACAAATACCACTAATTCAAATAGCAAGTATAATACTTAAAATAAAAATAAAAACTTAACCAACAACCCAGGCGGCAAGGTCGACCATGAGGGTTCAATCCACAAAGCAAAATAAATCAACAACCTAGGCGGCAGGGCCGACCATGAGGGTTCAATCCACAAAAAAAATCAACAAAGTAAAATTAATGTAGAAATTAAACTATGTTAATCTAGAAAATAGATTCGGTAAATGATCTTTGTGATCAAACAACAACTGTAGGACAACCATAGCACTTGGGTGATAAAATCCCAAGCAGGGTAACCTTATGTCATAGTTAGTGCTTGAAAGACCTAACTGAATTTACTTTCAAAGAAAAGGAAAAAAAATCTACAGAAAATTTTGAGGGTTTAGAAGAGAACTTACCTTAGCTATCTTGCACAGATCTGATCTATCTCAGTCTCTCCTCGGCAACGACGCCAAAAACTTAATTGCTTGCCTCCAAGTGCAGAGGTTCGTAAGTAATATCCTGTGAATACAATGTCGATCCCACAGGGAGATGAATTGCGAGAAGGAAAAAATCAAATGCAAAATAAACTAAGTAATAAAAACTAAACTGATGATTTGATTTAGGGATTTTTGAATGGATGTAATTCAACTGAATAAAATAACACCCAAGCTTCAAAGTTCCACACATAGGTTAATGTTCCAAAATCATGATGACTTGGATAACACAACAAGGATCTGAGCACTATGGTCAGCCTAATCAGAAAATAAAATAGTTTAAATATTTTAATAAATGATATAAAAGATTAGAAAATAATGAATTTTCACCATTGACATATATTCTCAAGCGCCAGTGATTTTAAGTATTCAATATCTATAGGATAATGAATATCAAAGAAATATAACAGGTTGAGAGCATCTCCTATCTAGGAAATCCGATTGATCTAGGGTAAGCCTATCCATCAATATGGATCTCATATGATGGAAACATATGGATCTCACAAGAGGATAAAAAATAAAACCTAAATAATAGATAACATGCATACACCATTCTTCTCATTATTATAACAATCAATCATCATAACTTAAAGAATTATTAAACCCATGTGCTTCCCTTTTAGCTTGGGCTAGAAGGAACTTAGAAAAACATAATTATAAGAAAGAAAAAAAAGAAGAAAGAAATAAATGCAAATAGAAAATATCTAAAAAAACAACTTATAAAACTCTAATAAAACTAAAAACTCTTTAAAAACCCTAAATTTTACTTTGGGATGCCTTGAATGATGCTTAGGAATGCTCTAAGAAGTCCTATTTATAAGTAGGGAACTCCAATTTTCATACAAAGTTGGAAAACCCTAGAAACTACCTCAAATATACGTATTTTCCCAAAATAGACTTCTCGCTGCATAGTTCATTTAAAATAGACTTCCTGCTGCGTAGTTTTCCAAAATAAACTTCACAACTTTAGAGTACAATTTTTCAGGACGATTTCAGGATTCTTCACTTCAAATCTTCGATTCTCTTCATTCCTCACTTGGTTTTTTTAGATCTTTGGCATGTGAATTCTTCAATCTTAGTCTCCTAAGATCCATCCCTTGCCTTGGTGATTTTTGAGCATTAAATTCTTACTTTTTAGCACCATTTTTCAATCTAAGCTCTTAAATCTCACCTTGCAACCCAAACATGAGTAAAATAAAATATTAAGATGATTTATGTTCATAAAACCAAGATATAAATGGGGAAAATTATGCAATATTTGAGTCTCAACACCAGCTTTAGCAAGAATGGAGTCATGAGTATGTCTTTTGGGAATATGACATTGGAGTTAAATATCTTTTTTAATATAGGCAGACGGTTAGAGGATGATGACGATTTCCACGACATTAACATGATTGACTCTTTCGTGGAAGATAAAACGCCTCTGACCTTATCCTCTGACCCTCTAGAGACGTGCCTGACCCACTCCCATGATTTTGATGATGACATGATTAGGGAGATGGTTGCCATGCTTGATACTACGCCGGTCCTTGAAGTTAACCGGTGGAGGCCACAATTTGAAGAATTGCCTCAAACTAATGAAGTGCCTCTGCCGTCTAACCTCAAGGCAGCGAAGCTTGACCTAAAACGTTTGCCCTCTGATTTGAAATATGTTTATTTAAGTCAAGATGAGACATACCAGGTTGTGATTTCATCCCACGTTGAGCAAGAACAGGAGAGTATGCCCATATCTACTCTCATTGAGCATAAGGGAGCCTTTGGATGGATAATTATAGACGTCAAGGGAATTGACCCTGTGATTTGTACTCACTGCATTTATCTTAAGGATAATGTGAAGACCTCTCGGCAATCACAATGTAGAGTAAATCTAAACATGAATGAAGTGGTTAAGGCCGAGGTTCTTAAACTATTGGATATGAGTATCATATACTCTATATTTGATAGTTAATGGGCGAGTCCAACTCAGGTGGTTCCTAAGAAGTCTGGAATAACTATCGTAGCCAATGCTAATAATGAACTCGTGCCAACTAGAGTTACCACTGGTTGGAGAATGTGCATTAACTACAGGAAGTTGAATAGCGTCACAAGGAAGGACCACTTTCCTTTGTCCTTTATTGATCAAATCTTGGAAAGACTAGCTAGTCATTCCTATTACTATTTCCTTGACGGATATTCGAACTACAACCAGATAGAGATATCCCTTAAAGATCAAGAAAATACCACGTTTACATGTCCCTACGGCACCTTTGCTTACCAAAGGATGCCATTCGGACTATGTAATGCCCCCACTACTTTTTAGTGATGCATGATGTGTATTTTTTCTAATATGGTGGGGCAATATCTAGAGGTCTTCATGGATGACTTCTCTGTCTTCGGTTAATCTTTCAGTGATTGCTTAAAGAATCTTAAATATGTGCTGAAAAGATGTGAAGAAAAGAATTTGGTACTCAATTGGGAGAACTGCCATTTCATGGTTCGTAAGGGAATTGTCCTTGGATGTATCATCTTGTCCTAAGGCATCGAGGTATATAAGGTAAAAATTGATCTTATCTCTATACTTCCTCCACCCAAGAACATATGTAATGTGCGATCCTTCTTAGGACATGCCGGTTTTTACAGAAGATGAATAAAGGACTTTAGTTTCCTCTCTCATCCTTTCTGTAATCTACTTCAAAAGGATGCACCTTACGAGTGGACTGAGCAATTTTAGAAAGCTTTCACTAAGCTTAGGGCATGTTAACTACTGCACCTATCATGCAGCTACCTGACTGGAGTCTTCCTTTTGAACTTATGTGCGATGCGTCTGACTATGCTCTTGGGGCGGTTCTAGGTTAGAGAAAAGAAAAGAATCCCTATGTTATCCATTACACAAGTATTAATCTAAATCCTGCCTAAGTGAATTACTCAACCATGGAAAAGGAACTCTTGGCCGTAGTGTTCGCTTTGGACAAATCTAGGTCATACTTAATCGGATCCAAGATCGTCATTTACATAGACCATGCAGCGCTCAAGTATCTTCTTTCTAAGAACAATGCTAAGCCTCGCCTAATAAGATGGATCCTCCTACTCCAAGAATTTAATTTACAAATAAAAGATAAAAAGGGAGTAGAGAACGTAGTGGCCGACCATCTTTCCTGCCTTAATCTCCCTGATTCCCTTAAGGCGACAAATATCAATGACATGTTCCCTGATGAACAATTGTTCAGAGTCTCCCATTCACCTTGGTTCGCTGATATTGCTAATTATCTTGCCACAGGTTTCATATCGATACATTGGACTGTGCAAGATAAGAAGAAATTTTTTGCCGAGGTGCGCAAATTCTTCTGGGATGATCCTTATTTATTTAAATATTGCCTAGATCAAATCTTAAGGAGATGTATGCCAGACGAAGAGCATCAGAGTGTCATCTCCTTCTGTCACTCACAGGCCTGTGGTGGTCACTTTTCTTCTAAAAAGACCACGGCTAAAATTCTACAGCATGACTTTTACCAGCCCACTATGTTCAGGGACACTTATGAGTTTTGCAAGGCTTATGAGCGTTGTCAGAAGTTGGGAGCACTGTCCCGTCGAAATATGATGCCCTTGAACCCCATTCTTATCATAGAGGCATTTGATTGATGGGGCATCGATTTCATGGGACCATTCCCCCAATCCTTTGGAAATCTATATATTTTGCTTGTTGTATACTATGTCACTAAATGGGTTGAAACGATTCCGTGTCGGAACAATGACCATCGAACGGTCATTAAATTCTTAAAAAAGAACATCCTTTTCCAGTTCGGAATACCTTGAGCCATCATTAGTGATGAGGGCTCACATTTTTGTAATAGACCATTCAAGAATTTAATGAAGAAATATGGTATCTCTTATAAGGTGAGCACTCCATACCACCCAAAAACAAGTGGGCAAGCCAAGACTTTTAATAGGAAAATTAAACACATATTTGAAAAGATGGTTAACCCTGACCATAAGGATTAGTCAATTCGATTGATCGATGCCTTATGGGCTTACAGTACTACAATTAAGACCCCTATTGGAATGTCTCCATTTAGACTTGTCTAAGGGAAAGCTTGCCACTTGCCTGTGGAGTTGAAACATAGAGCCTACTGGGTAATCAAAAATCTGAACTTCAATCTGGACAACGCTGGCTCGCTGTGCAAACTTTAGTTGAATGAACTCGAACAAATTCGGAACGATGCATACGAGAACTCAATAATTTACAAGGACAGGATGAAAGCGTTTCATGACCAACATATTCTTCAAAAATTATTTACGCCAGGTCAAAAGGTCCTTTTGTATAATTCTCGGTTACATCTTTTTCCGGGTAAGCTCCGATTTCGTTAGATCGACCCTTTCACCGTTATCAATATTTATCCTCATGGGGCTTTCGAGATTTGAAATCTAGACAATGGCAATGAGTTTAAAGTAAATGGACATCGATTAAAGCCATTTGTTGAGAAATTTGATTCAGAGGATATGTCTATACCTCTGACAGATCCTGTGTACCAGGATTGATCTCCTAGTCTGACGGAGGTATAGGTAGGTTTATTGCTTTCATAGGAATAGGGTAGTTTGCTTTCCATCATTTTAGGGTAGTCGGCTTTATGCTGCTTAGGATAGTTTGCTTCCGCCATTTTGGGATAGTTTTTTTTGGTTGATAAACTCTTGTGCTAACCCACCTTCACGCTGAGATCTTTTGAAAAAAGCTGCAAAATCTCTTCATCAGGTACTATCTATCCATCACTCCCCTTTCAATTACGTTGTCTCTTTTTACAAATCTTACGTATTTCTTTTACATTGAGGACAATGTAGATTTTAGGTTGGGGATGGGAGATTGGGGGAGATTAGGTTACCTAATCAGTGTTTTCTCAGTCTTGAGCAAAAAATATGATTTTTTAAAGTTTTTTTTATTTTTTATTTATTTATGAATTCGAGTGATTTTGAAAGATATTCATGATTTAAGAAGTATAAGATACGTAATGTTGGTGATTTATGAGTCTTGGATACAGTTACCTGTTAAATTTCACTGTTAAGTTTGAATTATTAATCCATGATTAGAAGTGTTAAACATTGATTGAGTCATGATTTCACATGTCACATCTAGCTTACACATTAAAGTGTCAGTTTGATATTGAATTGTTAACTTGGTAATCACTAAGCATGGAAGGAACCAACCTAGGGAATTTGTCCATCATGTTTTAAAAAAAAGAGAGAGGGTACCTAGCTAAAGAACAGTTATCATCGAAAACGGCTACCTATTAAAGATCTTTAAAAAGGTTGACATAGCATGAAGCCATCAATGGAAAAATCAAAAGCTGGAAGAATGAAAAGGTTGAACTGTAAGGCAAGTTTCGGTTTAGGTTTGGTTATTCGGAATGCTCTTTTTTATTATTAATGTTATTATGAAAATTGACAATTGGACCTTTAATTGTGATAAGTCGAGGTTGCACTCTGCACAATAAAACTCAATGTTTAGAATTGTTCTAATTGATGGATTAATACTTTGAACTTGAATATGAAGTTTACTGAGTGCTCGAGTTTAGGAGAAAGTAAGACTCAACATTAATATATTTTATAATTCTATTATCTAGATTCACTTGAGCTTATAGAAATTGTCTTGTAATTCTCATTTTCGCATACTTTGCTCGGGACTAGCAAAATGCTGGTTGGGGATTGTGTTGAGGGTCAAATATTACATATCAGACCCCAATTATTATTTGGTTTTATGAACATAATAATGCTTAACGTCTTATTTTAATCATGTTTTTATTGCAAGGTGAATTTAAGAGCTTGGACTGAAAATGGTGCTAAAAGTATAGATTTGATGCTCAAGAATCACCAAGGGAAGAAACGAATCTTAAGGAACCGAGATCGAAGAATTCACACGCCAAAGATCCGAGAAAATCAAGTAACTGAAGACGAAAAAGCTTGAAAATCGTCCTAAATGCAAGATGATAGGGTTCCCAGCATCCGTTTGGCTTGAAACTTTATGTCTGGCTTGAGGATCATAAAGTAACTGTACACATAAAATTTCAGCCATTAGATCTTTGTGGAAGTGGCCCAACAGGAAGATCAGCCACAAAATAACCAATTTAGAGCCCACCTGATCTCTGGATATACTTCAATTTTAGACTCAACTACTTAAATTAGATGGGGAAGTGGATGGACGGGACGGATTTCCCAAACCGTCAAGGTGGGACCTACTTTACGTGATTGGGAGTGCATAGAAGCTGTGCACTCGCCGTGCACCAAATCAATCAAGTCGGTCAGCATGCACTGACCCGACTTGATTTCAAAAATCAAAACACCCGCCCATGTAACAGCAAACAGGGGCTACGGACGGATGCAGATGGCTCACCATATTGGCCCAGATGGATGATCTGGACCTTCCATTCGAAGTGGAATGAGCCAACAACCAAGAGCAAGGTGACATAATTTCAAAAGACAGTGAGGATGGGTTCCTAGCCGTTCAAAAGCTGGACAGATGACAGCGAGAGAATTCTGTAGGCCACACCGAAACCAATCCAATACTGTCCATATCCAACTGGTTTTTCGAGGGGAATTCAATGGACGGAGTGGATTTATCTTTCAGAGTTGATCAAGGGCCCACCGATCATTACAGCGTAAGTTTTTGCATATGCCATGCGTCTGAGAAAGCCCGCCACTGTGGGTCGTTGTGTGATCTTGATCACGGTTGGATCAATGATCTAGACCGTCCAAAATCCTAAGAAGGGGGTGTTGACCCTGTCCAAGATATGTTTTTACTTAAGAGGAGCAATTTGTCCTCCCAAAACCAGATTGGACGTAGTTGTTGTGCATTTTCTTGCGCAGAACAGAGGTGTACGGTTTGTGTGATTTGGCGTGCGTAAAGAAGGTCGGTGACTGACCTAGCATGTTATAAAAGGATTATATAAGAGTTGAGAAGGGGGATCCAAACGTGTGAAGTGCAAAGGCAGAGAGAGAGAGCGTGGAGGCGGTGTTGTTAAAAGAGTTCTTCCTTCCCTTCTTTGTTTGTTTTGTTTATATTGTTTATTTAAGAGATTTTTAGTCAATCATGTCTATGATCAGCCAAACCTCTTAGCTAGGGCTAAGAGGTGAAGCTTGTAGCGTGATGGGTTAATTTCTAGGGCTTTGATTCATGTTGATGAACCCTCATTGATTCTAGTTTGATTATAAGATATACTTTCAGTTTTTAATGATTGGTTGTGACTTAAATTACAATGAATCTGCGATAGCTTTGAGTATGTTCTTTTCGTTATTTGAGATTGTGAGTTAGGAGATCCTGTTGTTTACTATCGTCTCCTTGGCATGGTTGGATATGGAATCCTCCCTAACCTTCACAATTCTCTCAGATTAGTGGTGGATTGGTAATTTTTGTTGTTTACTCTATCTCATGGGCATAGTTTTGTGATGGAATCAATTCTAGTTCACCTACCTTTCATCCATTGAGAACTAGGTCAAACGAAGTTCGGATTTGGATTTTAATGAATTATCTTCCAATTGGATGAAGATAGGATTCTGATTCCAGTTGTGTTCTTGAATCAAGCATAGATATCCCTGATCTCTACAAGTGGATCCTTAGAAACCCTAGTTTCCCACATTTGAATTTTACAAGTTTTAGTTAAAGTAATTCACCATTATTCTCTTAAATTTTTCTGATTTAGATACATCTTCTTCTAGTTCTAATTCTAGTTACTTTCAGAATACATACAAGGTTCATCCCTATGGCTTCGACCTCGGTCTTACCGAGATTATTACTACATCGCAACTCTCTACTTGGGATGGTGAACACATCCTTGCAATATTCATTAAATACAGCGGAAGTAAATTCTCCACCATTATTAGTCCTTAAAACCTTTATTTTTCACCATGAATGTTTTTCCACCATTGTCTTCCATTGTTTGAATATGGTGAAAACTTTGAATTTACGTTTCATGAAGTAAACCCAAACTTTCTCGGAGTAGTCGTCAATGAATGAAACAAACCATGGCGAGCCCCTAATGGAAACTTCTAGTGAAGGCCCCCATACGTCAGAGTGCACATAATTAAGCACTCCTTACATACATGTTTTATATATTTAAAAGATAATCTAGATTGTTTACCATATATACAATGCTTGCATATATATAAATCAGAATTCTTAAAAACTAGAATCAAACAACGATTGATAGTACCTTCATGCCCTGCTCGCTCATATGGCACAGACGTGGAATCTGCAACAATTACTGCCACTCCACCTAGTGAAGTGCTTCCATCAACCTGTAAAGGTTTTCATGCCTTTACGCTCTCATAACCACGAGTGCCCCTTTTGAAACTTTAAGGACATCATTAAGACCAGTGAACTTGCACGCTATAGCCTCGAGTGCACTGAGAGAAATCAAAATTTTCTTCATATTAGGAACGTGCCTGACATCAGTCAAGGTACGCTCCATCCCATCAAACATCTTGATGCTCCGTACCAATTGCCACAACATTACAGGCATTGTCATTACCCATAAAGACCTGTCTACCATCGCATTCTTTGTAACTGCCAAACCAATTCCAATGAGGAATCATGTGATATGACGCTCCTATGTCAAGGATCCACTCATCTCTATAATTGTCGTGCAAGTGTCCGATCATGGACACAGACAGAACATCACCTCCACTCGTCTCTTCGTTAGATGTGATTTTCTTTCTTTGCTTTAGGATTAGTACAATCCTTTTTCATGTGTCCAGTCATCCCACAGTTATAACATTGTAGTTTTCCTTTGCCCTTGCCCTTGGATTTGGATCTGGGTCTTGAGGTCCTCTACCTCGATCACTATTTATGCCCCTCGTAATCAGTGCATCAAAAGATGTCCCTATGCGCCGTTTAACTTTCTCATGGCCTTCCCTTGAAGGGCTGAGATAACGGTGTCGACACTCAAAGTTTTATTTACGGTATACATTGAGTTCCTGAATGACTCATACGATGTCGGAAGAGAATTGAACAATATACGTGTTTGTTCCTCATCTTCGATCACTTCCTCCATATCCAGCAGTTTGCAAACTAATTTATTAAAGTTACTGTGTGGGCCTTCAAGTCTCCACCATCTGTCATCTTGAAGGCATACCACTGTATCTTCAAGTGTAGGCAATTTTCAGAGGATTTTTTCGTATAGATATCCTCTAACTTCGCCCATAAACTAGCCGCAGTTTTTTCTCTCAAAACATTATAGAGAACCTCATCCATTAGACATAAACGGATGGAAGATAAAGCATTTATATCAAGAATATTCCAGTCTTCATCATTCATAATCGATTTTCACTCGTCAAAAGCCTTAGTTTGCCTTCCTTAGTTAATAGACTAATCATCTTAATCTTCTATAACTGAAAATTATTTTTACCTGAGTACTTCTCAATATCAGACTTGGCTTCCCATTGATGCTAATCCTGCAGATCCAGATCTGTGCCTCAACGATATCTCTGAAACCACTTTTAGGGATTGATCTGTGGAATCACACAAAGATGGATCTAGGATAACAATCAAGAGCACCAAGCACACACAAGAGAACACAAAGATTTAACATGGAAAACCTTTTCGGAAAAAAACCATGGCACAAAGCGATAGAAATCCACTATGAAAGCATAAATTACAAAGAGAAAAGACTTACCCGATTCAAACTACCTCGAATCTCACCCTTGTTACACCCTTTGAAACCCTAGAACCCCTTCTAGAAACCCTTTGGATTAGTATAGAAAGCCTTAACATATTTTAAAATGGCCCTAGGAACTCCTATTTATATATTAGGAAATCCCACTTTCGCACCGACTTGGAATAGTCTGGAAACCACCTCAAATTTACGCAATTCATGCGCAGTCTGCGTAACCTTCGACTGGTCGAAGCAGGGCTTGGGCTAGTCGAAGGGCACCTTTGACTGGTTGAACCTGTCCTTCGACTGGTCAAAGATCTCGAAAATTCCAATATACATTATTGCTGGACTTTGAGCTGAACTTTCTCTGAGCTAGTTGAACTTTTCAGATTTAAGACATTTGTTAATCAATAAATTCAACATATTTAAAACTCGAGTGGACTTCACCATAGGAAATGGTGAGGATAATGGCAAAGTGATGGTTATTTGTCATCCAACTTATTTATAAGCTCCCACATACATAAATGATATATATATATATATATATATATATATATATATATATATATCTATATATATATATATATATATATATATATATATATATATATATATATATATATATATATATATATATATATTGGAAACAATACTATATATGAGTTCGACCTCATGGGAACTTCCCGTGAGGCCGAGTTGTGTGGACCCCACCATGATGTTTGTCGAACATCAACACCGTGCATTTGATGGGTCCGCTTCACTTTATGGGATATCCCAAAAATCAGCGGTATATGGAACTCAGGTGGGCAATACCATGTGAAGACATGCTTAACACAAATAAAAGCACTTGGTGGGGCTTGTAAGGCCTGTAACCTAGTCTGTACCGTTCTATAGGATCCCACGGTCCTCCCGGTCGAATTTCGATGACCCGCGATGCATAGATAGCATTTGCGCACGACCCTGAGTCGCACCCTGTCAATTCGAGTCGACTCGACTTGGGACTTATACCCTAGCGACCACA
Organism: Magnolia sinica; assembly: GCF_029962835.1. Classification (NCBI taxonomy): domain Eukaryota; kingdom Viridiplantae; phylum Streptophyta; class Magnoliopsida; order Magnoliales; family Magnoliaceae; genus Magnolia; species Magnolia sinica. The sequence goes on along the minus strand of NC_080582.1, from coordinate 32,170,444 downwards.
CCGTCGCCGCGGTTCCAACTCCGCGTCTTGCGCGCCGATGCGATACCCAGGCCAGGAGTTGTGGGCCCACATATATTTCAAAGAAACACTACATATTGTAAATCACAAGAGAATCTCTATAACCCATCACATCAATCAATCAATCACAAGTCAAGTACACAACCCATCCCTCTCTTACCAATAAAGCATGACACCCATCTCTCTCCCATTCCCAAAGTCAACTCTCATGTCCCCTCTCTTACATCACTCATCCTTTCCTTACACCCATCCCATCCCCTTTCATCCCATCACATCTTCTCTTCTTCTCATTCTCTCTTTCATTTCCAAGCAACCTAAGGGAGTGGACATCCAAGCAATTCCTAAGGAGAGAAGAACCTAGGTGTGGCCCAATCCCTACCACCCAATCTCCCATCCTAGCTATCCATACTTCATCATCCTCCATCAAAATCAAAGCTTAGGAGCCAAGGATTCTAAGGAGCTAAAGAAGAAGGCAATCAGTGGATGTTTTGTAAGAGTAGATTTTAGTTTTTGTGATGGACCAAGTAGGGCCTACCGATTGATGGTATGGATCCCATTTGGGACCCATCTTGATGTATGTATTAGAGGGGCCCATAGTGGCGGGGCCCCTCCATCACACAGTTCTCTCTCTCTCTCTCTCTCTCTCTCTCTCTCTCTCTCTCCCTTCTTCCCTCCTCATTTCATTTTTTTATGTGATGATGTGTGTGGTCCATCTGATGTGTCTAACAATCTAGATCGTCTAGATTTTCTGGACGTCTAATGAATGCGGCCCACCTTGCTGCCCATTGTTGGGCTAGCCAGGATGAAGGGAAATAAATAAATATCAGCTTGATCCAAGTCTTGGCGGGCCATGTCCCCGTGGAACCCACTAGATGCCATGATTCATCTAGGCCATTCATCCGCTGGACATCCAGCTGGCCTAAACCAGATGAAAACATAAATATCAGCTCTTTCCAAAAAGCTGGTGGGTCCCACACGTGTGGACCCTCCTGATGCATGCCTTTCATCCATGCCATCCACCGTCCAGTGAGGGATGGTGGGGCCCAGATCTGATATATGTGTTGTATCCCCACCACGTGAGGCCTGCCATGATTTATATATCCACACCGTCCACTGTCTGGACAGTGGAAATCCACCTGTTGTATGGGTTTTATCCTACCAGTCTGTCCCTTACTGGGACATGGACCCCATCCACATGGCCCACCTTGATGTTTGTGGTATACCCACACCGTCCAGCAAGGACGTGGGTTCCACCTTGATGTATGATTCCATCCACACCGTCCGTGGGATCATGGACGGTGGGACCTGCTGCATGTGTGGCAACCCGCATCGTCCAGTCCCCCGGACGCTGGAGCAGGAATGAATAAAAAAATAATAATAAGAATATAATATATATATTAATATATAATATAATATATATGATATATATATATGTATGTATGTATATGTATATGTATATTATGGTGGGACCCACCTGCATGGAACGGATTGGTTGGAGTACCTTCACCAGCTATATAGCTACATTGACTCTAGCGAGTTATGTGGGTTTGATTACGAGGTATATGTTATATCCCAATTATCCATCTGGACGATGGGGACCAGCCAGCCAGATAATTGCTAGACTAACGTCAGCAGCTCTATGGGTCCCATATGATGTATGTGTTACATCCAAACTGTCCATTTGTGGACCCCACAGGCTATATAGCTGCTATATTGATGTTAGCAGCTCTGTGGGTCCCACATGATGTGTGTTAGATCCAAACCATCCATCCACTGCACGAGCTTGTCTTAAGGGTTGAGAAGAAAAATAAGACAGATCTATCTGTCAAGTGGACCACACTGCAAAAATCAGTGGAGGATTGAACGTTTACCATTGAAACCCATTTGGGGTCACAGAAGTTCTGGATCAATATGAAATATTTATTTTAAAATAGTGAAAATCATTATCTCTATTGTTATTTGTGGTATGGTCCAGATGATTTTTCGATATGATTCATTTTTTGGGTAATGCTCTAAAATGATCTCTAAAAATAGATGAATGGTGTAGATAGTCCAACTAGGACGATGGGTCCCACTTGATGTATATGAAGCCCATTGTTGCGACCCATGTGATGCAGCCCGATTTGATGTATATGAGGCCCATGAGTGAGGCCCAGTGTGATGTATGTGAGGCCCAGATGGTGAGACCCATTGTGATGTATATGAGGCCCATGAGTGAGGCCTAATGTGATGTATGAGAGGCACATGGGACGTGGCCCAATGTGATGTATTCGAGGTCCATGGGATGTGGCCCATTTGATATATTGAGGCCCATGGGATGTGGCCCACTGCGATGTATATGAGGCCCTCGTATGAGGCCTAATGTGATGCACGTGAGGCCTATGAGTGAGGCCCAATGCGATGTATGTGAGGCCCTTGTGTGAGGCCCAAAGCGATGTATATGAGGACCGATGTGAAGTTTGATTCCATCATGATGTATGTAATAATGCTTATTATGGGTCATGCCTTGGGAGCAATGATGGTTTGATATCCACATTGTAAGAGCAATGATGGTTAAATGTCCACATTGTAACTCTCCCTAGGGCCCATTGTTAGGCCCATTCTCACCTCCCCTTAGTGGGCTAACCCAACCATTGGGCCCCTATGATCGTTAGGCCCATTCTTGATATGAGTAGGTCATCTAGGCCTATCCTTGATATGAGGAGATTACATCATCATCATATAACATGCTCAGTATAGCTTCACGATCCATGCCCATGCGCATCATATGTATGCTTGATATGAGGAGTGATTGATCATAGCACATGCCATTGGGAGGATTATTATGGGATTCCCTGATAGGAGGAGTTACCCACATGAGCGTGTGGTACGCTCAGGATTGCTGCATGACTGGATAGTACGATTCATGCATCTCGCATTTGTGTGATATGATTTTTGTACGCCGTAGCGACATCAGGGCCATAGCCTCCGCAAGCATATCGTAGATGGCAGGATTAGACACCGAAAATACCGTTACTAGCATTGGGGCACCATAGATGTCCCTAGGGTGAAAATCTCTAAACCCGATGGTACCAAATGATGACTCCAACATCGAGACAGTGGATATATGAGCACACGAGGGCCGTATACCAGTAGGCCGCGTCTCCCACTGTGTTGTGGTCGGTTGGAAGGGAGTATGGCCTTATTCACTTGAGGGTAGGGGCAATGCTAGGCTGAGTCTAATCAGCTCATAAATGGGTCCGCTATCGACGGGTCGGGCCGATATTGGTTGGCGGATAGTGAGGTCTCTTCACTTGCATGGTTGCCCGTTCAGTGGGCGGCGATCTGGTGTATCGTGTACTAGACCCTGGTGATATATATATATATATATATTCCAGAGATAAACTATATTGATATGAGGATTCAAATGAGATTTGGTATGCTTGAGTTGCACCTCGCATATGACATTGGCCCTGTAAGCCTTGCATCGCATAGCCTTAGTATGATAGATAGCATTCATGCCTCACATCGCATGACCTTAGTATGGCCGATGACATTCATGCCTTGGATTGTATAGCCTTGGTATGGCTGATGACATTCATGGACTTACCAGCATTTTCACATTACTCTGATTTGCATACTTGCATTTCTACCATGCGCACACACTTTCATCACCCTCTAAGCTTTCTATAAGCTTATGCACGACCGTTGCGTGCAGGTGATGCTAGCTGAGTAGGAGCAGGAGCAGGAGCATGCCGTAGAGCTTTTGGAGTTTTGTCATTATTATCATTGTATTTCCCTGTATGCACATTATACTCAAGTTTTGATCATAGTGGATTTTTATGATGATGTTCTAGTTATTGTTCGTGGGTTATGCTTATAGTTATGCTTATTACGAATAAATTCATGTTGAAAATTCTCCTTGTAGGATCCCAGGATTAGAACCTGATATATGGGTGTTGGGAGCCGAGAATGGGGTACTACAAAGGTTGTCGGCGCCGATTTTTTGACGATCGGGAATTTTTTGAGCTCGATTTCCGAGTTTGGGGCGTGACAGGGCCCACATGAGTTTTGGATGTAGTTGAAACTTGGTCTGACTCTTCATCCAAGTGGGACACACACAATGGATGGGCTGGATTTATGAACCACATCTCTGTGCACCCAATAAATGATTATGAATGTTTTAATGGGAGGGTAACCCCTCTCAACTGTTGTATGTGGTGTGGCCCACTCAAGTCATGGATTAACTTGATTCTTAAGCCTGTAGCCCAACATGGAATGATGCATCTAGCTGATGGGGTAGATGTTCGACACACATCACGGTGGCCCCACACAACTTGACTTCATGGGAAGTTCCCATGTGGTGTGTGTGTGTGTGGTCTGTGTGTGTATCAGATTGACCGCTTCAATTTTGGGCTTATACCCTAAAATGTTTGGACCGAATGGACACATACATCATGGTGGGCTCAAACTCTTTGAGATAAACTCTTGCGACACAGTGGACCTGCTCATAATATTCAACTGGTGGACCACACCATCAACGACTAAAATTCAACAGGCCCCATGCTTTAGCAGCCAAAGTACTGCAATTTGCTATAACTAATACTAACAAACATTTAAAAATAATATAATTATAAATAAATGTGAAACAAAAAACACTAAAAAAATAAATTTATAATCTCTTAAAAGACCTATTTACATGATGTATGTATATGAAAATAAAATAAAATATATTCAATCCAATGAAAACAGATTTCCCAAAGGGTATTTTAATCCATACAATACTCCACAGTGGTCAGGCACATACAGCTGAAAACCTCTATCCTTCAGCCACGTGAAAACATGCAATGTTAGCAGGCTATATGATGCAGCCTGGTGGCATTTCCCAACAGCTCGGTCCACCCCCAATTCATTGGCCACATGTTCCTACCCTCCATAAAAGTTGTGATAGAACCTCATGAGATATTTTATGTCATAAACCTTGTATCCAAATATATCTTTCGTCAATTTGAGAAACTCGCCAATGTCATCCGGTAGCTCCTTCTGAGTCACCACCTTTATCAGATAGCCAAAGTCGTAAGCACTATGGAAGGTGATCCAACTAAAACAATTGTTCCCAACAAGTCCGCATAGCTTCATGAGGAACCCGAAACGGGCCTCATCAATCGCATAGAATCGATTGCGCTCGAAGTCAATGCCATTCTTACGCAATAGTTTGATTGATTCGGGTGCGTGGACGTCACACCATGGATCGAAGTTGAAATTAAATTGCCAGACGTAACAGTAGTTGGTCCCCCAAATTAGGAAGGTTGCCGGCTGAGTTAGAGAAAGTGAGTCCGACTTGGATGAGTTTGAGCACGTTTACATTCGCCCGAAGGAGTGCGTATCGATCCCTGGCTACAGAGTCGGGTGTATCGAGCACGTTATGGTAGACGACACCAGGGAACTCAGTGTCCATAGAGATGAAAGGGTAGTCTTTGAGGAAGCCGCTGATTATGCGGAACTAAGACTCCACATTCAACGAATCCACATTTCTAATACGAATTGGTTTTCTGTAGACACAATTAGGTCTTGATGGTAGCATCTCTCCTTTTCGCTCTCTCAAAGAAATTTGAAACAGAGGAGAGAAGAAGTGGGTAGCTTTCGAAGAAATTTGAAAGAAATTTGAAACAGAAGAGAGAAGAAGTGGGTAGCTTTTGAAGAAATTTGAAAGAAATTTGAAATAGAAGAGAGAACAAGTAGGTAGCTTTTGGAAGAAATTTGAAAGCTAGGAGAGAAGAAGTGGAGTTTTTATAAGTAATGCGTCTCTCTCACGCGCATGCGGAAGTCTTTCGCATGAACTTTCTGTTCTGGGAACTATGCGGGGCCTACCATAATTTTTTGATAAATCCACCACGTCCATCGGCTTTTTGAGCTCATTTTTGGGCAAAATACCAAAAATAAGCCGGATCCAAGATTCAAGTGGGCCGAAAAGGTGAAAATTGAATGTCCACGGCTGAAATATTCATGGGCATAGAAGTTTTGAATCATTTTTTTTTTTTTCAGTTTATCCCAGTATTAATGACGTTATGAATGGTATGGATTGCATGTCAGAATCACTGTCGACCTAGGGAGGTTTCAACGGTGGAAATTTCCCTACAAACCTTTTCCTTTACTGAGGCCCACTTGAATCTTGGATCGCACTTATTTTTGTCCTCTTATCCTAAAATGAGTTCAAAAAATGGATGGACATAGTGGATCTGTCAAAAACATGATAGTGGGCCCCACATAGATTCCCAGCGCAGGAAGTTACTGCAAAAGCTTTAGCAGGACATCCGCGTCCCTATCAATTCGTACCGAGTTACTCATTAGGCTCTTTTCGTATTGAGTAAACTCAGTTGGGCCCACCTTGAATGTATGTGGTCTATCCACGCCGTCCATCCGTTTTTCGATCTAATTGAAGGGGTTGAGCCCCAAATTGAAGAATATCCAGAGATCAAGTGGATCATACCACTGGAAACAATGGGGATAATGATTTCCACCGTTTAAACCTTTCTAGGCCCTACAATGATTTTTATTTGTCATCCAACCTCCTCATAAGATCAAATAGACATAGATGAAGGGAAAACACAAATATAAGATTAATCCAAAACTTCCATGGTCCCCAAGAATTTTTCAACGGTACAAGTTCAATTCAACTGTTTCCATTTTTTGGCTCAAGTCATAAAATTATCTCATAAAATGTATGGACGGAGCTGATAAAATACATATATCATGGTGGACCTCAAAGACTTTACTCAATACCCTAAGGCCATGTTTGGGCTCGTGAGCTACGGTGGATTAACATGCAATACGGTGGATGGGATTCGTCAATCCATGATGTGACTAGCGAGAGCGTGTTTGGAAGGCCATTGTCTCTCCACGTAGTAAGACGGATTGAATGCATTGACTGGAGTCGGTGGGATTTCGAAATCCCTGCAGATACGCCTCTCTCATTTCCTATCCCTTGAGTCGCATCCGTTGTCTTCCCCAAAACACTGTCCGGACCCTGCGCGGCAGGAAATTAGCTTATCCTCTTACCTGACCTGTACGGACCGAAGACTGGCGTCCGTCTTCTTCCATCCTATCGGTTGTAATTGCATTAAATGGGAGGAAATGGTGGGATTGCATGGGTTTATTTAACCCCCATTTGGAAGGTTTGGTCGTAGATGGAGGGAGAAACTTACCCTTGGTAAACAGGCATCCTTGCAATCGGAAGGTTGTTTTTTGGTCCGGTGTAGTCGGGGATTCATTCCTCTAGTTGGATTCAAAGAGGTATCTCCATCTACTTTCAAACTACATCCTAGAATCGAAGGTATGGATTGTTGCATGCGTGCAAATGACGTAGTATTTCCATGCCATAGAGCGTACATGAGATCAGAAATCTTCTTCTATGAATATAAAGTGTTACTAACCAGTTGGGTTTGGGTTTTTTCTTATGGGGCACTTGGTAAGTAGGAGTTGAGAATTTCCTTTGGTTATGGATTTTCTAAATTGTTTTACCAATGTATGAAGACATGATTAATGTGAAGAAGGTTGTTATTTTTTAAATTTTTTCCACCATGATTTCCAGCTGGTGGAAATGCAGAAATATCGATTATATATGTTTTTTACAATCCCTTTTTTCAGGGCTCATTTTGGCAGGAAAGGTAATGAGAGATTGTAGTATATAGGTTTCATAAAACAAATGTAGTAAGAACCCAACAAGTTTCTGACCAAAATCCCTTTTTAGAAGAATCAATTTAGCACATATCCCACAAATTTCTGCCAATAACCACACCAAAAATACTAGAAAAGAAAAGGATGAAATCTAGGATATGCCCCACCTGTTTCTGCCCCAAAATCACCCAAAGATTCCAACTTCCACTCCACCAAATATTAAATGAAATGAAATAGAGGGAGAGAGAGAGAGAGAGAGAGAGAGAGAGAGAGAGAGAGAGAGAGAGAGAGAGAGAGAGAGAGAGAGAGAACCTTCAAAGTTTTTTTTTTTTTAATTTTTGTTTCCCTTCTGCAACTGCTCTAAATAATACCATCCAAAAAACCCATATTTCAAAATGCAAGATAAAAAACCTCCAAAGACTAGATTTGTTCCCACCCACTCTACAAATCATATATCTAACAGATTTTGCATTTTTTTTTTTCGTTTTTTCATAAAATTTCATCACCTATCAAAAGGAAAAATAATAAATGGTGTGTTAAATGGAAATAGGCTTCTTGTTCTTAGAATAAAATCTGTTATTCATAAACTATAATCATCTCAAATGGAAGCTACCCCATCTGCATATGTTGGGAAAAAGGTTTAGTGAGCCATATTAAACAATCACAACTCTTTTCATCTACCATTTCTTTTGTCAATGGAGCATTGTTTATGTTTGACGACACCATTTATGGAGTAGAATTCATCCTTAACCCCTCCCCAAATTCTTGCTATCACTTCCTATTTCCCTTCCTTGATCTAGTCACTTTATTAGACAACTTGTATTGGCTTTGTGTCATGCCCTAAACTCAGAAACTGGGCTCACAGAATTCCTGATCGTCAAATCCGGTGCCGACAGCCTCCGTAGTACCCCATTCTCGACTCCCAGCATCCATATGCCAGATTCCGATCCTGGGATCCTACAAGGAGGATTTTCTAACGTACATTTATCTCGTAAGAAGCATTACCACAAGTTTACCCAAATCACAAAGGCAACATCATCATCACATATCCACTACTATAAATAGTTGAATATAGTGCTGAAAGGAAATACATGAATATAATAAAATCTCTACAAAGCTCGACCTCCACGCTCTTACCTCAATGTTACTGCAACCTAACGACACCTGCACGCAACGGTCGTGCATAAGCTTACAAGAAGCTTAGAGGGTGGTGTATGTGTGTGCAATACATGTGCCAGACATATAAATATCAGAGTAAGCGGAAATACTGGCAAGTCCATATATACCATCAACCTTATCCAGGCTATGTGATGCGAAGACATAATAAGGAAATGTCATATATTGAGAAAAGCAATGTAAATCGACCATGCAATGCGGAGATATAGTAAGCCAAATGTCATATCTAAGCCATACAGTGCAGAATCATAGTAAACCCAATGTCATAAGCTAAGGGTGCAATGCAATATGCAAATGGAAAAGAAATGATAAAGCTAAAGTGTGTAATCGGGATGATATCATGTGGTATCACAAGCTATGGGGTTCATCACAAGGGACTTCTATCCAAACCAGTCCCATAGCTAAATTTGGATAGCTAGACATAACGTGGTAAACTCCTGATCTCAGGTTGGTCGCGTACCCAACTGAAATCATGGCCATTGCGAAGGTACACGTAATGATCTAGTTATGTACCATCGGCCCAAGTAGACAGTGAATGAATAAATGAAGTCAAATGGTGAGTACTTAATCCCATACTCAGTACGTCCACATGTCAGTCCACGACACTGTGGGCGACATTGTCTACTGGTATTCGGCACCCAGGCGCTCATGTATCCACTCAGTCTAGATGTTGGAGTCTCCTCCGGTACCACAGGATTTTAGGACCCACCCAAAGACATCCTATATGCCCACAGTGCTAGAACCAAATATTTCTGGTATCCCATCTGCCCATCCATGGTGAACCTGTGGAGACTACAGCCCTGATATTGCTAGGGAGCCAAGTGATCATGTCACACAAATGTGAGATGTATGAGTCATACCATCCAGTCATGCATCAAACCTGCGTGTACTGCGCGATCATGTGGGGTAATTCCGTCTCTTAAGAAGTCTCCTAAATAACTCAGCCCAATGGCAATGCTATGATCAACCATTCCTCACAACAAGCACACAAATGATGCGTATGGACATGTATCATGATGTAATACTAAGCATGATCTCAGTGTGTCCTACTAGACTAAGTATACTAGCATGATTATCAGATATAACATGCGACAACCGGTCTTAATCGGTATGTCACTTATGAAAAGGCCAAGCTATATGTCCTAGAGGGGGGGGGGTGAATAGGACTATGCTAAATAAAACTTTAACTGCGGAAAAATGACCAAATAAAATAAATCAATTCACAATACTTAAAATAAAAAGCAACCTCAATAATCAAGTATTGAGAGATTGAAACAAATGCAATTCTAAGGACAACCTTACACCATAAAAACTAAGGGTTTATGGCAGGACAACCTTATTTCTAGAACGTTCTTTGTATCAAAAACTCAAACTAAAGAGGAATAAATAAATAGCAAGGAATTGAAATAAATTACAGGAATTTAAATCTAAGTTATTACAACATTTCCCATTGTGCTTGAAATGTAAAAATTACAACATTCACATCCACACATACATTCCACAACTTGAATGATAAAAGATAGGAAATTAAGCAAACATTCAAACCACAATACACAAGGAGTTACAGTGGTTAGCCTGTGTGTTCACCAACTGTTAAACAACAGCCACACAGAATACTACTCCACTCCTAATATCCTCACATAGGGGATATTAGCGTTCACTATCAAAATAGGTTTCATAGGTTCACCCAAAACCTTCACAATTGTGTCTTTTTAACTTGGGCTTGCACAATCCAAAAACCCACACTTTCTGAGTTTTTTGGCTCTCCTCAGATAACCAAACACAATGAGATTTTTCTGGCTTAATTTCAAAAGAAACCAAAAATAGAATGTAAATTACAATAATGTAAAATATCTGGATTTCTCCTTTGTAGCAGCCTAGAAGAACCAAGTCAGAGTAGAGATTCGAATGTCAAAGTTCAATGTCCAATACTCACTTTATAATGGTTCTAGGTTTTAATAGATTTTAAATTAAACCAAAATGGGCTAGCTTTAATTGATTTTAATTCCAAAAAATGGAAAATAACACTTCCTCTTTTCAGGTCAGATTAGAATACAAGAAACAAAATCAATTTAAAAAGCTAAAGAAAGAGAATATTAAATATGCACACTTAGCTTAAAATGGAGCACAAACTTATCTCTCAGAAGGCCGGATTAAAATTGCTTGAGTAGTTATGAATATTCTGAGATTCATGCTCTATTTATAGGTAAGCAAATCGCATCTTCGACTGGTCTAGAAGTCGCTACAACTGGTCTTAGAACCAACGGATATTTGAAAAATTTGATCGCGATAAGATAAGCCAGTTTCACGACTGGTTGTAGGTGGTCTACGACTGGTCGAAGGACACCTTCAACTAGTCTTAGGTTGATCACGACTAGTCGAAGCCAAACAAAATACATCGTTGTAGTTTGAGTCGTAGGTTCATGACTGGTCGAAGGAATAGTTGACACTATTCATACGACTGGTCAAACAGACCCCAAGACTGGTCGAAGCTTAACAAAAAATTTTGAATTTTTACAACAAACTTACGACTGGTCCAGGAAAATCTTAGACAATTCGAAGCAGTGCTAGGACTAGTCGAGAAAGATTCAGGACTAGTCTTAAAGCAGACCAGATTCCCAAATATAAAATATTTGCATTATGTATCCGAAATGACCTACTCTAAAGGTCAACCTAAGGTCAAACATACCTTAATAGTGAAGTAAGGACATTGAACCCTTAAGATATATAACCTTTAAAGAAAGTGAAGCTTGAAATCTTGATGTAGCTTTTCCTTAAAAGCTTCAATTATGCAATCTTGAATCTTGACTTGTAACTTGTAAATTCAGTTAAACATTCACGAGTCTTGACTTGTAAACATGTCTTGTCCTTCGAAGTCGATCTTGCGAGACAATGTCGTGGCTTGACATATCTTGAGTTGAGCATTGTGCTTTACTAATGTAGTCAACATCCATACACTAAGACTCGCTTCATCCATACATGCTTCATCCATACTGTGTCTCGAACATTTGCATTTATGTAATTTCACAAAGTACAAGCAGTGTTTTTGGCACTACAAATTTGACAACATAAAGGGGCTTTCAACCATAACACTTACAACTTATGAGAGTAGGGGCTGAATGATACGCCCTACTAGACATGTAGAAGTCTATATGGAATGGTTCGTGATAAGCTATGCTAACTTATTCAAGGTACTAACATATCATATATCCTAAGGCGGGGTTCGCAGAGGGACTGTGGATCTAACACATACATCGAAATAGGCTCTACACAGTGGATATACTAAATCTGGTCTCACATATTCTTCCATCTACGGCAAGGGAAGTGATGATGATGTACTAATGTCAAAGATAGGCCTCACACCCGTCCTAAGAAGGTAAATGGATAGTGGGGATGATACATACATAACACGAGGTCCTAACAATTAATTACAAGGTAAGATACATCTCACAGGGTGAGTTAAGTGGGTATACAACAAGTGGGCTTCCTTGCTCCCTTTATCATGAACAACTGGACTTTCCTATGAGGGCCCGATACGAATACAAGGCGGGCCTTGGTAGGATCCACACATCCAGGACTATGTAACCCTACAAATGGTCCTCCTCATCATCTAAGTGGGGCCTCGGGTTTTTGTAATGACCCGAAAAATTTTGTGCCAAGACCTGAGTACTACCTCCTTTCTCTTTAGAAGTTGATTGTGAGTTAATTAGCGTTAAAACCCGATTGCTTGTGAAATTAGCATCGATCACTTTAAATTTGATCTGCATGACTCAAAACGTGTAAAATCATTAGCGCTATGTTACTCTGAAATCTGGGATCCATCGCTAAATCCAGTTGCTCTTGAAAATTTTTGAAAACTTTGGATCAGACATGGACCGCGCGTCAAATGTCCGATAGAGATGATCTTAGGCAGTATTGGTCACCATGTTGGACTTGGCCATCACCTCAAAAATCAAGTCCAGATGATGTTCTGGGTCGATTTGATTGAGTCCGGAGTGAAGAGTGTGAGAATGATGAGAAATTAAATAAATATGAGTCGTGTCGCTTACGCGATGATTTTAAGGAATATGACCGTTGGATTCTGACCCAATTTCACCCTCTGATCAGGGAAGATGGCTCAGGCATGACATGATGCTTATGGACCTGATCGAGTTTCGGTGACCGTTGAATTGAGTGTGGTTCGCCACGGCTGATCTGTAAAGCCGATCGGTACAAAAACTCAGCCTGACCTAGATCCATGGTCAGTGAGCTTAAGTCCGACCGCACGTGGAAAAAGGACCACCAGAAGTGTTCCGTTGGATCGAGAGAGGCCTGTTTTGGTTATAACCTAAGTATACCTTGGCCCTAGGGTTATTTTCATCAATGTTAGGCCTATATATAGACCTTAAAACCCTAGCTCTCTTTTCCATACGAATTTCCTAACCCTAGCTAAGAAAGAGAGAGGAAAAGAGAGAGAAAGAGAGAGAAGTTGGTGAATCATCCTCATATTCTTTCCTATTACTCTACATCCTTTAACCTTCACTTTGGAATCGTTATTCCGGCGATTCTGAGTTCATCCTTAGGTAAGTTAACCTAACCCTAATCTATTTTAGAGCTTATAATAGTCTGTGAGTTGATGTAGCTCATTTCTATTTTTGTCATAGGTGATCTAGTCGCCGTTGACAAAGACATATCGTCTGAATCAGTTCGGTGCACTATTTCTGGTTTAAGGTGCGGACTTTAATTGTATAGGTTATAGTTTTCAAGGCTTTCAATGCCAGTTAATGGTTTATTATTGTTGTGGGTGTAATTTTACATGCCAAATGCTATGTTTATTACGCGTTCCTGATATGCATGTGCTATATTGAGATTTGTGTATTCTTTGTATATGTATAAAGTACCGTATACATATAAAATATGAACATGTAATTGCCATGATTATCTGTCGTGTATTTGTGCTAGATGTATGTGTGACGACTCCTTAGCAAAAGGAATTGTCCAAATACGTGTATTTCAACATACGTCATGTATGTTGAACTATGTAGTCTAAGTGTTTGTAGAAATGTCTGAATGATCTAAAGTGTAATGTATTAACTTAATTGTGGGCGTTGAGAAGCGATTCTCAACTCTCTTCTTGATGTGTATGATTTCCTACATGCAAGTCACATTCCTTGCTGTTTAACTTCCAGTATTACTTATGTACAAATTCTTGTTAAGTTGATATTCTTCAAATGCTCATATACTTCATGATTTGAGTTGTTGTTCCATTACTGTTCTAAATTCTATATGAATATCTACTATAGTGGAATGTGTTTGGGACTATAGAATAGTCCAGGAAATCGGTAATCGGCCTTGAGTTCGTGGCTGATGTTGCTTTCGCTACGTAGGACGTAATTTGACAAACCTGAGTCATATTAGAGTTGTCAGCAGTATTTTGGCCACACGGAATGTTTGCGTACTCTATGTCGTTCAACCCAACGTGTGCACTTGCTAGTCAAATTCGTCAAGTAACCCGATTGTCCGATGTATGTTCACCATATATGGACGCTACTGTTTGAATCTAAGGTACCAAACTTACTAGTGCAAATCTTGTTAACCATTGTACCTTGATCCGCTAAGACTCATGAGCCGGACATGGTAGTATGGGACACCGTGGTCGAGCTGTCGGCCTATGCTGGGGTGACGAGCCTCCCCGTAGTGACCAGTGAGTAACTAAACTCGTGAGCCGATTATGGTGGTATGTGATACTGTATTCATGCTGTCGGCCTACATTGATTGGTGACAAGCCCTTTGTAGTGACCTCGAGCATACCTGGATACCGCATTGAGGTGACGAGCCTTATTGTAGTAACGAAGGTATGATAGGCATGCATTGATTGGTGACGAGCCCTTTGCAACGACCTAAACCATATGCTCGTATGAGATGATCTAGGATCGACGACCCTAGAATGGATCACTGTTTGGACGTTGATATGAGGAAGGTACCTTAGCTTCCTAATCCTGCTGTATGAAAAGGACTAATAACAACTTGGTAATCATGTTCATGCACCGCATTTGCATGTGCCTGGAAGAGGTGGAGCACTTTGAGACGATGTCATGCGTAACGTAAGATGAAGACGCTGAGGGTGTACGCGTGAGGGCACGCATCATTTTACATACATCCTTGCATTAACAAGAGTACTTAGGACATGTTTGATTGTTCTGCTTTATCATTACTGCTTAATTGAATTGATAACATATTAACCTTTGCTTTATTGTTCCACTTAGTTGATCACTCACTCCCACGTTCTGGGACGATGTTTAAACACCCACCAGACTCTGTCTTAGTTGCAAATTTTGATGTGGCTCCTTAGGCAGAGCAGGAGTTCGAGGATGATGAGGCTGCATTTTCTTTCATGCAGTTTTCAAGCGGGTTCTAGTGAGCCTTGTTCTGATGCGTGGGATTTTGGGATTTCTTTTTGGGATAGATGATATCATTTGATACTTGTAATTTTGATAGTAACACTTGTAACACTTGTAAGTATGACCTGGTATGTATATGTACTTCAGGGATTTGCACATATGCCCTTATGTATCTTTAAGTCTTCCGCTTGTGTCTATCACTTATCCCTGAATTATGTTTGTAGTTTGGCGTAATCTATTCCATGTTTTATGTCCTCTTACAAACAACATACATCCATCATTAAATATGTTGCATAGGTGATGTTTTGAAACTCGGGAGTTGAGTTATGCTCGACCCCCGAATTTCAGGGCGTTATAAGTTGGTATCAGAGCATGAATTGGATTAAGCCGGACCTGGGTTATGGTCACACACCGCACACTGTTACCACTTTAGTGTATTTGGGTGCAAGTTTATCGTAGGATTTCTGTATGTGTTCCGTTGCTTCTATCGGCGAAAGTTTACTGAAAATGATCGCCGAGATCGAGTCTGTTCCCACTCCTGATCACACACAGCGACCCAAAATCCCTTTTAGACCATCTATTAATGAGTCTAGACGATTTATCTTCCCATCTCAACCCTCCAAATGTCAATAAACCTCAGTTTGCATCAGATTTTAACTCGAATGGCCCGGTAGGCGTCGAATCGGACAAATGGGCCGATCTGAGCATTTTCAGAGGGACTCAGGGGGGACCCACATCATTTTGGAGCTAAGGGGCCAGGAGGACCTCGCCCAAATGGCGAGGCATCGCCGGACAGTCCAGAGACCAGCGATGTCCTCGCCAGTTCGGCGAGCCCTCGCCGATTAGCAGGCTAGGCCGGGAGGGCCGGCTCGGGCCGACGAGTTTGGGGCCTAGTGTGGCCCACCCCTCCATGGTTTACTGATCAAAACCCCTCCTAAACCCTATTCCCTTCACAAAACACCCTCCCAAGCTCTCCTTTTCTTCAAGTTTCTCTCAAAACTCCACCAAAATCCCTCCCCAATCTCCTTCTTCTTCCATTTTCATGCACACCCCATTAACCCATCTCAAAACCTCATCCCCATTTCTGATTTCATTATCTTTTCTTCTCATTTGGGCTCTCAAATCCCTCTTTGGGATCTCAAGTGTGTGGAAGCTCCACCATCCTTCCCATTTCTCCCATCTCACTCATTTCCCATGGCCCTTTTTGAGTTTATCACGGCCATATTTTTCATCTCTACCCTTCTTTCTTTGATGGGGAAGAAGAGAGCGCCCGTGGATGAAGCCGGGCCTAGCCGCCCAACCCGTGCACGGAGGCCGAGAGGTGCCGCCATGAGCACGACCGCCACCCGTGAATTTCAGACCAAGTGGGACCTTGATCCTCGAGCTCCCATTGGAAGATCCTTGTTGGCGAAATTATCTCATGGAGTCTATGAAGGCCGTAGGGTCCTTTTTGAGGCTCATGTTGATCCGCGGCTATATGGTAAATTTCTGTTGATGGAGCGTCTGGAAGGAGCTGGTTGATGTCCCTTGTTTGAGGGTGAATATCGTGCCAATGCAAGCACTGTTCGAGCTTTTAATGCCAACATTCGTGATCCTTCGCTGGAGCCTCTACAGTTCAAGATTCCTTGTGGTAGTGGTTGAGAGGCCACGGTCAGCGTCGCTTTAATATCCCGACTCCTGAATATGCCACTTGGTGAGGTGCATGCCAGTGAGAAGAATTTGAACAGTATGCGCGAGAGGGATCGTCGCACCCTGTTCCTGTGTGGTTGTCTGGTCGAATGGCAACCTAATAGAAGTCTTCTAGCTACCAACATAACGGACGACTTCCGCTTGCTTCACCACATGTGTACATTCAATGTTTATCCAAGGTGGAGCAATCGCAGCAAGTGTACAGGCCTGATGGTAGATTTTCTGTATCAGGTGGGGCAAGGAGCGAAGCTATGTGTGCCAATGTACGTCTTGCGCCAGATTATTCTCATCGCTCATTCGACTAGGAGGACCGAATCGCTCCCATCTGGCCGACTCATTTGTAAGCTTGCACATGAGTTTGGCTATCGGCTTGGGGCAGAAAAGCTGGTACCTGTTCGCCACATTAATCTGACGACCCTTAAGCAGATGGAGATTGGTCCTCGTCGACAAGCCTCAGAAAGTGAGGATGAGACAGAGAGCGATGATGAAGAGAGTTATGGCGAAGGTGGAGCTGAGATTGAAGAAGAAACAGAGCAGGACGAGGAAGAGGTTGAGGCATAGGATACGAGTGATAGTTCTCCTCTTGTGACACCAGAGCAGAGCGCAGATCAGGCTGCCAGGGATGCTCGTATTGCTCGGCTTGAGGAAGGGCAGGCTGTTCTACGCCAGGATATAGTGGATCTTCGAGGCCTTGTGAAGCATAAGTTTAAAAAGGTGACTCGAACTCTGAAGTCTATCCTGTGTTGTTTGCAGGATAAGGGTGCCCAGCCTCCATCTCCTAATTCTGATGCGTAGTTGTCGTTGTAGTCGTCCTTTGCTTTGTTTTATTGTGTTTGCCGTAGTTAGCATAGTAATTGAAAGTTGTTTGTTGTTGTTTAAAGTTTTAGATGTTTAGTTCACATGCTTTCCCTGTCGTGATTCATGTACTGCTACACTTCTTGTATTGTGACAATTTTGTTAAATAGAATGCATGTTGATTATTGTTGAAGTTGTGCTGTGATTGCTGTGTGGGTGGATTATGTGGATGTTGAATCTTACAGGTTGCATCCTCTGTTGAATGTAGGGTATGCCTCCTAAGGGTTCGAAGACTTCGGCCCGTCTTTCTTTGATCGAGTCACTTGTCGGGGTTCCTCCCCTGAGTGATAGCCAGACGGATCCACAGTCGGGCCCGTCTCATTCTGGTGTTGGGCCGACACCTGTGATTTCACCTATGGCTCCTCCAGTCACGCCTTAGGTTCCTGAGCCGAACCGTGCATCTTTGTCTGCTCCGCCTTCTGATAGGTTTGAGCAGATGATGTTGTTGATGCAGCAGCAGCAGCAGTTTCTATCTTCCATGGCTAGCATCTTTGCTCAGTCGGTGTGGGCGACTCCACTTGCTTCACCTATGCCCCCATCTGGGAGCGCTAGTGCAAGCAACACTTTTGAGCGATTTCAGTGCTTACGACCTCCCACATTTACGAGTTCTCATAGACCCGAGGAGGCCGAGTACTGGATTGATCGCATCTCTAAGATGCTGAGACCACTGCACTGTTCTGAGGTTGAGCAGGTTGAGCTTGCCTCCTTCATGTTTGAGAAGGAGGCCAGTCTATGGTGGGACAGTGTTCTTCGCACTGTCGAGGAAGGATTTGAGTGGTCGTGGCAGGCGTTTGAGGCATGCTTCCACGAGAAGTACTTCCCGGTTACGTACCGACGTGAGAAGGAGAGTGAGTTCCTTCGCCTCTGTCAGGGAGGGATGTCGGTGACAGAATATGAGAACCGGTTCACTGAGATAGGTCACTATGAGTTCCTTGTGATGTCGTTCGGTCTTACGAACGCACCGGCCGTGTTCATGGATCTGATAAACAGGGTATTTCGGCCATTCTTGTTCCGATTCGTCATTGTCTTCATAGATGACATCTTGATTTATTCTGCGAGTCGTGAAGAGCACGAGGAGCACTTAAGAACGGTCTTGGATACTCTTAGGAAGAATCAACTTTTTGTGCAGTTCAAGAAATGTGATTTCTGGAAAGAGGAAGTCAAGTTCCTGGGACATGTGGTGTCCAAGGAAGGGATAGCTGTCGATCTTGCCAAGGTAGCTGCAGTTCAGGACTGGAAGCAGCCTGGTTCAGTTACTGAGGTAAGGAGTTTTCTGGGTCTAGCAGGCTATTATCGATGCTTCATTCGAGACTTCTCAAAGATAGCCAGACCGTTGTCTCAGTTGACACGTAAAGATTTGAAGTTTGCATGGAATGAGAAGGCAGAGTTAGCTTTTCAAGAGCTGAAGGACAAGTTGACGTCTGCCCCTGTGCTAGTATTACCAGAGCAAGGGGTTAAGTATATGATATATACTGACGCCTCTCACGTTGGCCTGGGTTGTGTCCTTATGCAGAAGGACAGGGTGATTGCTTATGCTTCGAGACAGTTGAGGAAACACGAAGAGAATTACCCTACACACGACCTGGAGTTGGCAGCTGTCATTTTTACATTAAAGCTCTGGAGACATTACCTTTATGGAGAGGAGTTCGAGCTCTTTTGCTACCACAAGAGCCTTAAGTACATCTTCACGCAGCGTGATTTGAATATGAGGCAGCGCCGACGGATGAAAACATTGAAGGACTTTAAGTTCGATGTTTCTTACCATCCGGGAAAGGCTAACCTTGTAGCAGATGCGTTGAGTCGCAAGAAGGCTATAGAGTTTGTGGCTCCACTAATGATAGCAGAATGGGACATGTTGGAGTTTGTGCGAGACTTTGAGCAGAAACTTACGGTGGAAGAGCCGTATGAGGTTATTGCGCACATTCGTGTACAGCCCCTCATCGATGAGAGGATCATTGCAGCTCAAGCAGATGATGAGTTTTTGGCGAAGATGAGAAAGCGGGTTGGTACAGATGAGAACTCCGAGTGGAGTATTAGTTCAGATGGGGGCCTACGACTTCATGGCCGGTTATGTGTCCCAGACATTCCTGACTTGAGACGAGAGGTTCTCGAGTTAGCCCATACTTCTAAGCTTACGATGCATCCAAGTAGCACAAAGATGTATCAGGATATGAGAAGATCTTATTGGTGGGACAACATGAAGGTCCATATTGCGGAGTTTGTATCTCATTGTCTCACGTGCCAGCAGGTCAAGGCAGAGCATCACCGACCTCCTAGGCTGCTTCAGCCCATGCCCATAGCAGAATGGAAGTGGAACTTCATCTCTATGGATTTCATTTCTAGGTTGCCGAGAACGAGGAAGGGGCTTGACTCTATTTGGGTGATCATTGACCGATTGAGGAAGTCGGCTCATTTCTTATTGATCAGAGTCACAAACTCTGCAGACGAGTTGTCTAGGTTGTACATCAAGGAGATTATACGTCTGCATGGAGTTCCCTTGGAGATTGTATTTGATAGAGACACGCATTTCACTTCTATCTTCTGGACTCGTATATAGGAAGCGATGGGTGTGAAATTGAAGTTTAGCACCACATTTCATCCGCAGACAGATGGGCAGACGGAATGTGTGAATCAAATCCTGGAGGATATGTTGCGAGCTTGTGTCTTGGATTTTAAGGACAGTTGGGATGATTGTCTCCAGTATGCAGAGTTCGCGTATAATAACAGTTTCCAGGCGAGTATCGGCATAGCTCCCTATGAGGCATTATATGGTTGCCCGTGCAGAGCACCGCTTTGCTGGGCAGAAGTTGGCGAGTGTAGTTTGATTGGCCTGGAGTTGGTGCAGGCGACTTCAGAGAAGGTTGACATCATTCGACGTCGACTTCTGACAGCGCAGAGTAGGCAGAAGAGTTACGCTGATACGAGGCGGCGACCGCTTGAGTTTGAGGTTGGAGACCATGTATTTCTTAAGGTTTCCCCTATGAAGGGAGTTTTACGGTTCGGTAAGTAAGGAAAGCTCACGACGAGATTTATTGGTCCATTTCAAATTCTGGATTGAGTGGGAGCGGTAGCATACCGTCTTGCTTTGCCCACGCCACTTGCGGGCGTGCATAACGTATTTCATGTTTCTATGCTGAAGAAGTACGTTCCTGATCTTTCGCATATTTCAGTTGGGAGCAGGTGCAGTTGAGCGAGGATGCCACATATGTACTGCGACCGACGCGTATTCTAGACAGGAAGGAGCAGGTATTGCGTAGCAAGGTCATCCCTCTTGTGAAAGTTCTATGGACGCATCATAGTGAGGAAGAGGCTACTTGGGAAACTGAAGCGGAGGTAAAAAAGAGCTACCCTCAGATCCTTGAGGAATATGAGAAGGTACGAATTTCGAGGACAAAATTTTCTTTAAGGGGGGTAGATTGTAATGAGGCGAAAAATTTTGTGCCAAGACCCAAGTACTACCTCCTTTCTCTTTAGAAGTTGATTGTGAGTTAATTAGCATTAAAACCCGATTGCTTGTGAAATTAGAATCGATCACTTTAAATTTGAACTGCATGACTCAAAACGTGTAGAATCATTAGCGCTATGTCACTCTGAAATCTGGGATCCATCGCTAAATCCAGTTGCTCTTGGAAATTTTTGAAAACTTTGGATCGGACCTGGACCGCTCGTCGAAAGTCCGATAACGATGATCTTAGGCAGTATTGGTCACCATGTTGGACTTGGCCATCACCTCAAAAATCAAGTCCAGATGATGTTCTGGGTTGATTTGATTGAGTCCGGAGTGAAGAGTGTGAGAATGGTGAGAAATTAAATGAATCTGAGTTATGTCGCTTACGCGATGATTTTAAGCAATCTGACCGTTGGATTCTGACCCAATTTCACCCTCTGATCAGGGAAGATGGCTCAGGCATGACATGATGCTTGTGGACCTGATTGAGCTTCGGTGACCATTGAATTAAGTGTGGTCTGCCACGGCTGATCTGTAAAGTCGATCGGTACAAAAACTCAGCCTGACCTAGATCCACGGTCAGTGAGTTTAAGTCCGACCGCACGTGGAAAAAGGACCACCAGAAGTATTCCGTTGGATCGAGAGAGGCCTGTTTTGGTTATAACCTAAGTATACCTTGGCCCTAGGGTTATTTTCATCAATGTTAGGCCTATATATAGACCTTAAAACCCTAGCTCTCTTTTCCATACGAATTTCCTAACCCTAGCTAAGAAAGAGAGAGGAAAAGAGAGAGAAAGAGAGAGAGAAGTTGGTGAATCATCCTCATATTCTTTCCTATTACTCTACATCCTTTAACCTTCACTTTGGAATCGTTATTCCGGCGATTCTGAGTTCATCCCTGGGTAAGTTAACCTAACCCTAATTTGTTTTAGAGCTTAAAATAGTCTGTGAGTTGATGTAGCTCATTTCTATTCTTGTCATAGGTGATCTAGTCGCCGTTGACAAAGACATATCGTCTGAATCAGTTTGGTGCGCTATTTCTGGTTTAAGGTGCGGACTTTAATCGTATAGGTTATAGTTTTCAAGGCTTTCAATGCTAGTTAATGGTTTATTCTTGTTGTGGGTGCAATTTCACATGCCAAATGCTATGTTTATTATGCGTTCCTGATATGCATGTGCTATATTGAGATTTGTGTATTCTTTGTATATGTATAAAGTACCATATACGTATAAAATATGAACATGTGATTGCCATGATTATCTGTCGTGTATTTGTGCTAGATGTATGTGTGACGACTCCTTGGCAAAAGGAATTGTCCAAATACGTGTATTTCAACATACGTCATGTATGTTGAACTATGTAGTCTAAGTGTTTGTAGAAATGTCTGAATGATCTAAAGTGTAATGTATTAACTTAATTGCAGGCGTTGAGAAGCGATTCTCAACTCTCTTCTTGATGTGTATGATTTCCTACATGCAAGTCACATTCCTTGTTGTTTAACTTCCAGTATTACTTATGTACAAATTCATGTTAAGTTGATATTCTTCAAATGCTCATATACTTCATGATTTGAGTTGTTTTTCCATTACTGTTCTAAATTCTATATGAATATCTGCTATAGTGGAATGTGTTTGGGACTATAGAATAGTCCAGAAAATTGATAATCGACCTTGAGTTCGTGGTTGAGGTTGCTTTCGCTACGTAGGACGTAATTTGACAAACCCGAGTCGTATTAGAGTTGTCGGCAATGGTTTGGCCACAGGGAGTGTTTGCGCACTCTATGTCGTTCAACCCAACATGCGCTCGTGCTAGTCAAATTCGTCAAGTTACCCGATTGTCTGATGTATGTTCACCATGTATGGATGCTACTGCTTGAATCTAAGGTACCAAACTTACTAGTGCAAATCCTGTTTACCATTGTACCTTGATCCGCTAAGACTCATGAGCTGAACATGGTGGTATGGGAAACCGTGGTCGAGCTGTCGGCCTACGCTGGGGTAACGAGCCTCCCCGTAGTGACCAGTGAGCAACTAAACTCGTGAGCTGATTATGGTGGTATGGGACACTATATTCATGTTGTTGTCCTACATTGATTGGTTACGAGCCCTTTGTAGTGACCTCGAGCATACCTGGATACCGCATTGAGATGACGAGCCTTATTGTAGTAACGAAGGTATGATAGGCATGCATTGATTGGTGACGAGCCCTTTGCAACGACCTAAACCATATGCTCGTATGAGATGATCTAGGACTGACGACCCTAGAATGGATCACTGTTTGGATGTTGATATGAGGAAGGTACCTTAGCTTCCCAATCCTGCTATATGAAAAGGACTAATAACAACTTGGTAATCATGTTCATGCACCGCATTTGCATGTGCTTGGAAGAGGTGGAGCACTTTGAGGCGATGTCATGCGTAACGTAAGATGAAGACGCTAAGGGTGTACGCGCGAGGGCACGCATCATTTTACATACATCCTTGCATTAACAAGAGTACTTAGGACATGTTTGATTGTTCTGCTTTATCATTACTGCTTGATTGAATTGATAACATGTTAACCTTTGCTTTATTGTTCCACTGAGTTGATCACTCACTCCCACGTTCTGGGACGGTGTTTAAACACCCACCAGACTCTGTCTTAGTTGCAGATATTGATGCGGCTCTTAAGGTAGAGCAGGAGTTCGAGGATGATGAGGTTGCACTTTCTTTCATGCAGTTTTTAGGCGGGTTCTAGTGAGCCTTGTTTTGATGCGTGGGATTCTGAGATTTCTTTTTGGGATAGATGATATCATTTGATACTTGTAATTTTGATAGTAACACTTGTAAGTATGACCTGGTATGTATATGTACTTCAGGGATTTGCACATGTGCACTTATGTATCTTTAAGTCTTCCGCTTGTGTCTATCACTTATCCCTGAATTATGTTTGCAGTTTGGCGTAATCTATTCCATGTTTTATGTCCTCTTACAGACAACATACATCCATCATTAAATATGTTTCATAGGTGATGTTTTGAAACTCGGGAGCTGAGTTATGCTCGACCCCCGAATTTCAGGGCGTTACAGTTTTGGTTACTAAGCTTGGACAAACACATGCATCTAGGTGGGCCACATTCGCTATGGAAGGCCTAGTACGAACACAATATGGGCTCCAAGGCTTGGGTGGTCCTATAGGGTATGGTGGAAAGCATCAATATCTAATGGGGGCCCAACGGTTTGGGATAGCCCAACAAGGGAAGGATGGGTATCACTAGCATCAATAGGGCCTAGTGATTTCGGTTGATCCACTTAGAGAATGATGAGAGTGGGCCTAACAAAGGCCTATAGTAAGGTCACAATGTGGACATTTAACCATTATTGCCCATCAATGTGGACATTTAACCAACATTGCTCGCAAGGAGTGGCCCACAATGAGCCAAACGTACAGTGGGGCCCATGACCTCACATAAGGGTCTCACATATAACATAATGGGCCTCACATATCACAATGGGCCACATCACATGGGCTTAATACACATCACAATGGGCCACTCACACGGGCCTAATATGCATCACAATGGGCCGCTCACGAGCTTCGTATACAACACATCAGGCCTCATTCATGGGTTTTATGTACAACACGTTCGGCCTCACTAATGGGTTTCATATACAACACGTTGGACCTCATCATATGTGCCTCATATATTACAATGGGCCGCATCACATGGGCCTCATATACATCAAGTGGGCCATAGCCCATGGGCCTCGAATACATCACGATGGCTTCATACCTAGGCCTCAAATAAATCACAATAGGCCACACCAAATGGGCCACACATACATCATATTGGGCCGCATATATGGACTGTAAATACATCA
The DNA here is from genome assembly GCF_029962835.1 of Magnolia sinica. Classification (NCBI taxonomy): domain Eukaryota; kingdom Viridiplantae; phylum Streptophyta; class Magnoliopsida; order Magnoliales; family Magnoliaceae; genus Magnolia; species Magnolia sinica. The sequence continues at coordinate 32,145,361 of NC_080582.1, read as the reverse complement.
CATTGGGGTGGGCCTTGCATATTCCAAATGGGCCACAAATACACCACAATGGGCCTCGCCAAATGGGCCATGAATACACCACATGGGCCGCACCAATGGGCCTCGTGTGCCTCAAGTGGGGCACGACAATGGGCCTCATATGCATCAAGACGGGCCGCATTACGTGGGCCGCACCATCAACACCATTCATCTATTTTAAAGATCATTTTAGAGCATTTAAAAAAATGAATTATGTCGAAAGATCATCTAGACCACACCCTAATTAGCGGCGGAGATGATGATTTAAAGATCATCTGGACCATACCACAAATAACAATGGAGATAATGATTCTCACCATTAAACAATTCACCGAGCCGGGGCTCACAATCACCCTATTTCCATCCAATCTGTTCATATGGTCAACAGGACCTGAATGAAGAGAAAAAAAAACAAATTTCATATAGATCCAAAACTTCTGTGATACCAAAAGGATCTCAATGGTAGCCGTTCAACTCCCACTGGTATTTGCAGTGTGGTCCACCTGATAGGTAGATTTGCCTTATTTTTAGTCCCAAGCCTTAAGACGAGCTCACCGTCTGGATGGATAGTTTAGATGTAACCCGTACCACATGGTCAGACCCTCTGCTCATGTTGACGCCACTACAACAACTATATAGCTGGTGTAAGATACACCAGCCAATCTGATTCAAATAGGTGGGTCCCACAGCATTAGAGAGTACGCTGGACAGCATGTTGTCCGGGAATACGCCCCACCTGAGATTTGGATATACCTCATATGGATCGACAATGTGGATTCACACTAACCTCATTTGGATGGACGGTGTGGATTCACACCTGTGCAACGAGGTGGGTCCATGTCCCAAACAACTGGGCTGGACGGTCTGGATCAATATACATGAGGTGGGTCCCACCCGTCCAGAACATTGGACGGTGTGGATAAGACCCATACATCTAGTGGGACCAGATAACTTGTTGACGTCTGTACACCAGCTATATAGCTGGTGTGGTGGTAGACCATCCAATCCACTTCCATGGTCGGTGGGGCCCACCAGATATGTATGTTATATACATGAACTAATATATATATATATATATATATATATATATATATATTATATCTCTTTTCTTTTAAAAAAAATTATATTTTATTTATTATTATTATTATTTTTAAATGGACCAGCGTCCAAGCTTTGGATGGCCTGGATGCAAATGCATCCTACAAGGTAGGCCCCACCGTCCAAGGGCTGGACGGTGTGGCAAAACACATACATCAGGGTGATGCCACATGGTGGCCCACCCGACCAAGCTGATATTTGTGGTTTCTCTCCATCATGGCTGACCCAAAAGTGGGCAGCAAGGCATGCCCCATCCCTGGACGTTCAAAAAAAAAATTTAGACAGTCCAGATGGTTGATCACATCGGGCGGGCCACACACACATATCATCTTCAACATAAAAAAGAAAAAAGAAATAATGAGAGAGAGAGAGAGAGCGTGCGATGGAGGGACCCCGATACTATGGGCCCTCCCTTCCATGCATTATAATACATATATCAAGTGGGTCCCATTACATGTGGGCCCACAATAAAAAAATATCAATGGTGGAGATCCCTTTCCACCATAAAATACAAGGTCTAGATGACCATTCACAATGAAAAATAAACATCATGATAGGGTCCATGGAGAATGGCCCCATCTTGGAATGAACATATGAGTCTTGGTGGGCCATCGGCCACACCTAGGGTCCAAAGTGCGATCCATACCATCGATTGGTTGGCCCTACTTGGCCCATCATCAAAAATACAAATCTAATCCTATTGAACACCCACGAATTGCTAATCTTCTTTAGCTCCTTGGAATCCTTGGCTCCTAAGCTTTGATTTTGATGGAGGAATATGAAGATTGAAGGGTTGGATGGTGAGATGAGGGGGTAGGAAGTGGGCCTTCTATTTTCACTCCTTAGAATTTTTTTTTTCTCTCATGGAAGCTTGGAAAATGATAGAGAATGGGTGAAAGATGGGAGATGTAAGGCGAGAGGGATGGGTGTGTAAGAAGGATGGGATGAGAGGTATGGTGATGTAAGGAGAGATAACATGAGGGTTGACTTTTGGGTGAGAGAGGGATGTGTGTGATGGGATGTGTACTTGACTTTATTGATGGGATTGATTTGATAGATTGTAGAGATTCTCTTCTTGGGATTTGCAACATGCAGCATTTTCCTGAAATAAATACAGATCCACAATTCCTGGCCTGGGTATCGCATAGTGCGCAAGACGTGGCGTTGGAACCGCAGCGACGGTGTAGTCGTAAGGGTATAAGTCTCGGGTCGAGCCGAATTAGATCTAAGAGATATGACTTAGGGTCGTGTGCAAATATCGATTACAAGTTGCGGGTTGTTGAAATTCGATGGGGAGGATGGCAAGAGTCTACGGAATGGTACGAACTAGGATATGGGCCTGATACTTTGTCAGATTCCTCATCTTTGTCCTTATTGATGTATTGTATCGGTTTCTGTTCTTCATTTTCTATCCTTTATTTCAAGAACTCTTAACTACTAGACCATGACCCTAGGTGCATCATTTGTTTAGGTAGGAAACCCCAATGCACTACTCATCTTCTCAAATTCTTGATTGTCTTCTTTAGAAAATGAGAACAAGAAAAAAAAGATACGACAAAAAAACACGAGAACCCTAAGAGTACATTTGACAATGAAAAAGCTTTGACACTATTATGAATATATCTTTGCTGAAATATTCAATTTGATTGAGTACTCAATGATAACCTGATGAGATACATTGTGTGATCATTTACCTGAATTTTTATTATAAAAAATGACCAAACAGACCATGAGCACGAGAACCCTGAGACTTAAGATGAGTTGAAAGCATGTTTTTAAGACTTGGGCACAACCTGTCTAAGCCGACTTGGGCTTGGTTGTGTTCAATATGGCTCTATACAGTGTCCCAAAAGCCTGGGTGGGCTCTGGTTGACTTGTACAAGTCATTACATACTGACAGCAATATGAGAAACAGGCCAGGTAGTTCGTATTCAAACATGATGAATTTTAGATGTGTACTGTTTTTTTAATTTTGGGGTAAATTTTTTGTACTTGTTGCCGCAGAAAGTACAACAACCGAAGAAGTCATTCAATATGCAAATCCAAATAGTCAATTCTAAAAGGTGTGAATATCATGGACCCTACTACAAATAGATTGTATCTTTTATTTTAGTTCATGTTTTGATAGAATTTATTTTGAAATCATGCATATTGATGTTCTGAAATCATAATCGACACTCTAAGAATCTGAGGAATTCATCAACCAGATTAGTAACAGAGAGAACATTCAAAGGTAATTAAGGAAAAATTATCATAAGAATGTGAAAATGATTGCAATCAAGTTTAAAGCCTACTCTGGTGGATTATCTTCAATGATTGAACATAGGTCCAATCTGAATGGTACTTAATGGGAGAGAAATGCTCCAATATTAACATTTGTAAGACATCATGACCCTCATAATTGGATACATTCAAATTCATTGAACCAGATAGAGATCCAAAATGAGGCTTTGAATGAGGCACTCTACAAATAAGCAATGGGAACTGGTTCTTTCAATATCCTTCATTATCCTTAATTTGAGCCATACTTATAGCCATCCTATGCCCGAAGAGTAGTTGTTGAAATGAAAAACCATGGAATGAAAGTATCACATGACAAAGGCAGTGTTGCATATGTATTCTTTGTTTGAACAAACAATGCATAAATCAAGTCACACAAGAATGCATAACTCTATTTTCCAAAATAAACCGCTAGTTTTCCAAAAAAAAGAAAAAACATGTATTTTCCATATTCCATAGCTACATTGGCCCAAATCAAGTACCTCAACAACTGCCTTATATATGTGAATATGTCTCAGAATTCTCTCTCTCTCTCTCTCTCTCTCTCTCTCTCTCTTTAAATTTTTTTTCTTTTGTGGGTGTCTTATTGACTCCAAAGTTAAACAACATATGATAGAAAACAAAATCGAGTAAAATTCAATTTTGACAAATCTTATTCTAATAGGCATGTCACTTTAACTAATGGGACAAAATATCTTTTTATTGGTAAACATCCTATGTTAAAATCACATGTTCTCTTTCATTGTTGTTAATACTATATGTATCCAAATTTTTTATATCTTACCCTCTGTATTATTACTGAGTCTTCTAATTCATATGTCACTTTCATTCTTTCACATCGTGTTATTAATTACCTCTAAATAAAGAAGATAATTGGAGGAGATGAATGAGGGGGCTGGTGATCCATTATGTAGGGCCCAACTCAAAGTGTCAATATCTCCCAAAAAATCACAGTTGCTCAGGCAATCATACATCTTAACAATGACCTTATTAATGGATCCATGTTGTTATAATTAAAATTGCTTAATTATAAATTTTTCACCATCCATCATGTGGAGCCCACAATTTCAATGTTCCATCTATCTCAAATTCTCTTTGATAGGATGATCCTAACCATTCAGTCAATGAATTATAAATGTATGTTTCATCATTATTACACTTAAATGGTTGGCCTTTAATATAATTGTTCACTATATGAGTTCACATTACCTCTCCATTCCTCTAGTAATTGCTTTCAATAGAAGATCCTAACCATATGAGAATTGCTTACTAATGTATTAAATATACTAGAAAAGGCCTAAGAACCATGTGTATTGTCCATTGGGAGAGGCACATGTTCGATCCCATCACTATCAGATATTAATCCGATCATACTAGCTATCATATCAATGACTAAGAAATTGGTCACAAGATGGAAGAATTAACTACTCTCTGACTACTCCGTCACTTGGATGTTTCATCCCATGAGGCAGACCATTGGTTTAGTGGTGTCACATGATGGAAGAATTAACTACTCTATGACTTGCTTTAACTATCTTGTCTCCGTAAGTGTAGGTGAGGTTTATGAGATGGATAGCGACGATGAAGAAGAGATGGCCGAGACCGTGGTGGTGCTCACGGTGGCCGCATGCGTCGCTACTGTTGGGGAATATTATCGCCACTATATGTTAAGAGAACTACCACGTCAAGGGGATGACGAGCGGGCAAGATTTATCAACTCTATCATTCGTGCAAGTGACAAGGACTATATTACACATTTGAGAATGAAACGAGAAGGTTTCTTCTCATTATGTAACATATTGCGTGATAGAACGCAGCTACGCGATGCTGGTAATGATAGTCTTGAGGAGTAATTAGTTATATTTCTCCATACAATTGGACATAACGTGCACAATCGTGTGATAGGACACAGGTTTATACGCTCAGGTGAAACCGTAAGTCGTCACTTTCACCGTGTGCTTGATGCGAGAGTGTCTTTGTATCCTGAACTTGTTAAGCAGGTCGATGCTGATACCCCTGCCGAGATTCAATCAAATCCTTACTGGGCCACTTATTTCCAAGTACCATTTTTGATGTGAAGAAGGCTTTTTCGTTATTATTTTGAAGTAATTTAATATTTATCATATTATCTTATAAGTAAAATTTGATATAATGCCAGATAGGATTGTGTTGGTGCGATAGACGGGACGCATATTCCCGCTCATGTGGAAGCATCCCAACACCCAAGCTTTCGCAAAAGGAAGGGTGTTGTGTATCAAAATGTAGTTGCTGCTTGTTCATTTGACATGACATTCTTATACATGTTAGCTGGATGGGAGGGTTCCACTTTGGATGTACGGGTCCTATATAACGCTCTAACGCGAAGTGATGATCCACTAATTGTCCCACACGGTAATTGTTTTATCACAAATACTTGGCAATATTGTTCACCGTAACATCATTCTCAACACACTAACCCCCAAAACCATAACTCTTACACAATGTAGGAAAATATTTCATCATCGACGCGGGATACGCTCACTCACCTGAATTCATGGCGCCTTATCGCAGTGTTTGATATCACCTGCAAGAATATCAAACCGGGAGATCACCCATGAATAAGAAAGAGTTATTCAACTACGAACATGCGAAATTCTGAAATGCAATTGAGCGTTGTTTCGGTGTAATGAAGGGTAGATTTCCTATTTTGAAGACAACTACGTAATATCCATTTGAAATACAGGTCAAGATTGTAGTAGCATGTTGTGTACTACATAATTTCATTCATCAGGAAGACGAAACGGAACAAGATTTAGACAATGTTGGTATACCCGTGGGGGATGTAGAGAGTAATCCTACACCAAATGAGGTATCAACAATCGATAAGCGACAGTGGCTTGTTCAAGCGACACAGTGGGAGAAAGAGGCATGGATCAAAGTTCGTGATCAAATTGCGAAGCGCATGTGGATAGATATCCAAATAAATAATAGGAATAGATAGGCTCCCTTTTTATTAAATGCATTGACTTATGGGATAGGCATATATATATATATATGTATAAGTAAATTATGGTCGAGTTGAACATTATCATTTTGGACTTACATATTCACTTGATACGATTATTTAGTCTTCAAGTAATTCATATTTGCTAGTAGAACTGTGCACTTCACTCTATCTTTAGTTTATAACTGTTTGTTAATCCACACATTAGGTGAGATGTTTGACAATTGGGTAAGTGGTACACCAACACCGACGCGCGCAGTCCCCAATGAGGTCCCCAGTTCTACCGACACGTTTTTCTCCATGTGAGAAGACTGTAAAATCGCTTGCTAAGCCTCTATCGCGAGCAGTAAAAAATTAAATGGACAAAAACAATGGATCAGATATTATTCAATATGTTACTTGAGCAAATAACATTAGGCCAAAAGGCGGATAATAGATTTCAGAGAAGCATATCATGCGGCCGCTGAGGAGGTGTTTAAGAGGACTGAAATTTCAGTTAACTGGCAAAACATGCAAAATAGATTGTGGTATCATAAGCGAGAGTACAATATGTGAAGGACATGCTGGCCGCAAGTGGTTTTGGGTGAGATTGCGAGTGTATGGTTGTCATGACACCAGATGAGGTTTGGGAAGAGTACCTGAAGGTAAGGATCGCTCACAACCCCTTTCATTGAATTTCTTTCGTTACATCATATCTCTCTTAATTATGTGTATTTGACTATCATCTACTTATCTAATCCCTTCCTTGTATATAGTCGCATCCGAGAGAAGAAAGAGTACGTGGGAAGTGGATAAAACGATTGGATGATCTAACGGCGATTGTAGGTTCAGCCATGCAACAGGCTGATATGCTTAAGAAAGCAAGAACATGGCCGCGTCTTCATCTCATATTCAACAAGATCTGAGTGAAGCTTAGACTGACCTAGACGATGACACCGATGCACCTATCGATATTTCCAAGGAGAATCTCGGGGATTCGACTGGAAATTTTCAAGCTTCGAATGAAAGCCATAACATCAGAAAATCGCTCATTCTGCAGCACTCCCATTTGAGCATCTGAATCTGAGAGTAGTCATGGTGAGAGTACGACAATGAAACGGATGCGTTCTACTCGTCCCTGTGACGTCCTCAGCATATCTCTAAATGGGGTGGCAGAGGCAATGCAAAAATTTGAACTTGGTAAAGAGGTCAATCATACTAGTAAAGTCCTGGATATCCTCGAGGAGGTTCAGGGACTGACCAACCCAGTATTCATCGAGGTTGGTTAGCTTCTGACTAGGGATGAGAAGCTAGCGGAGGGTTGATTAGTTGAAAAAAACTTTGTCTAATTACAATAGTAATGTTGGTGGGGGTTCTACTTGATGGTTGAAATAACCTTATTTAGATTTCATTTTGGATAATCTCAATGAAGGATATGTAATAACTATATACTCATTTGTGTTTCTGTTGGTGACCATTTTATTTTCCAGTCTTTGGATATTTATATACTAAACCACATGCATGATATTCTATTTTGTGTGAAACTAATATGCCATTGTTAGTACTATTCACTTTACATGCTTTCATATTATGAATTATATAACATGCATTTTTTTCATATCATCTTTATGTTTTTGTGAATGCGGATGGGTTCAAGTAAATATTACGTCGTAGTCAATGGTCATCTACCTGGAATATATATGTATTGGGATGAGGCATGGTTGCATGTAGAAGGATATAGTGGTGCCAGACATTGATCCTTCAAATCATTCCAAGATGCGACTGCATGGTGGAATTCTAACCATGCAAGTGAGAGTAGTGGGTCAATGATCCAAAGTTGTGGTGAGGTTGAGTCATCTACATATGCCACTCAATCGATCCAAGAAATTCCGAGATCCAGGGTGTGCCAAAGTACCCAAACAGATGATACTCCCACAAATGACGGGGAAACTGTGGCTGCATTAATAATTGCCATCTTGGTGACGTTCTTCATCTTATATATAATCATTAAGTTGTAGTTTCAGTGTTCCGGCACTTTTTCTCACTCTGATTTTGGTAGACATCAGATATTTGAATCAAGTAGGCTTTTTCAATGGCATGTATAACTGTAGGATACGAATACATTTAAATTATCTCTAGATCTGCATGTATTTAATAGCATTGTTCGATTCCAGATGAACGTAACATTAGTTTTAATTTCCTGCATGCACTACAATTTTATAACTATCATCCCATAATCTGCATGAGTATGAAGTTAACAGCATTCCGTCCCGACACCTGAACACAAGTTCCCAAGGGCCAGGTATGATGTCTTCAAATTATGATCAGATTAATGTATAACTCTATTTCTTTTGTGAACGCATGTGTAGGCAAGATTTATCATGGAGGATAACTACCAGATTATCGGAGTTGCGAGTGTTATATTGGTATGAATTTCCATTACCAAGTTAGATTATAAGTCATCACATACTGTAACGACCTTGGAAATTTTTATGCTAATCTTTCCTTAGTAGTTGTTTTTGGGGTAATTAGCGCTATACTCGATAGCTTGTGAAATTCACATCAGTCACTTTAAATTGTATCTGCATGACTCAAAACTTGTAGATTAGTTAGCGCTATGTTGCTCTGAAATCTGGGATCCATCGCTAAATCCAGTTGTTTTGGGGAATTTTTGGAAGATCTGGATCGGACCTGGACCACGCGTCGAAAGTCCGATAGCGATGATCTTAGGCTGTTGCGATCACCGAGTTGGGCTTGACCATCACCTCGAAAATCAAGTCCATGTGATGTTTTGGGTCGATTTGATTGAGTTCAGAGTGAAGAGTGTGAGAACGGTTGGAAATTTAATAAGCTTTTATGAAATCTGAGTCGTGTCGCTTGCGTGATGATTTTAAGATATCTGACCGTTGGATTCTGACCCAATTTTACCCTCTGATCAGGGAAGGTGGCCCAGGCATATCCTAGTGCTGTGGACCTGATCGAGATTCTGTGACCGTTGAATTGAGTGTGGTCCGCCACGGCTGATCTGAAGAGCCGGTCGGTATGAAAACTCAGCCTGACCTAGATCCATGGTCAGTGAGCTTAAGTCCGACCTTTCGTGGTTATAGGCCCACCAGAAGTGCTTCGTTGGATCGTAAGAGGCTGGTTTTGGTTATACCCTAAGTATACCTTGACCCTAGGGTTATTTTCATCAATTATAGGCCTATTTATAGTCCTTAAACCCTAGCCCTCTTTTCCATACGAATTTTTCTCTAACCCTAGCTTGGAAAGAGAGTGGAAAAGAGAGAGAAAGTGAGAGAGAAGTTGGTGAATCATCTTGGATTCTTTCCTGTTCTTCTTTATCCTTGAACCTTCACTTTGAATCGTTATTCTGACGGTTCTGAGTTCATCTTGGTGTAAGTTAACCTAACCCTAATCTGTGTTAGAGCTTAGATTAGTCTTGATGTTGTTGTATCTCATTTCTATCCTTAATTTAGGGTATTCCATCGACGTTGACGAAGACAACTCGTCTAAATCAGTTCGGTGTTTCTTTCCTTGCTTAAGGTGCGGACTTTAAGTGTATAGGTTATGGTTTTCAAGGCTTTCAATGCCAGTGAATGATTTATTCTTGTTATGGATGAGATTTTGCATGCCAAATGTTGTGTTTACGTTGCTTTCCTGATGTGCATGTGTTATATTGAGATTTGTGTATTCTATGTGTATGTATAAAGTACCGTATACGTATAAAATATGCACCTGTGTTTGCCATGATTATTTGTCATGTATGTATGTTAGATGTATGTGCGACGACTCCTTGGTAAAAGGAATTGTCCAAATGCTTATTTTTCAACATACGTCATATATGTTGTATCATGTATTCTAAGTGTTTGTAGAAATGCCTAAATGATCTAAAGTGTAACTTATTACACTAATTGCGGGCGTTGAGAAGTGATTCTCAACACTCCTATTGATGCGCATGATTTCCTTTATGCAAGTTACATTCCATGTTATTTAAATTCAAGCATTACTTATGCTTACATTTATGTTAAGTTGATATTCCTCAAGTGCTTGAACCATGATTTGAGTTGTTGTTCCATTATTGTTCTACATTCAATATGAATATCTGTTGTAGTGTAAGGTGTGTGGATCTATGCATTAGTCCAGGAAATCGGTAATCTGCTTTATGATCGTGGCTGAGGTTGCTTTTGCCACGTAGGGCGTATTAGAGTTGGCGGCAGTGGTTTGGCCACGCGGAGTGTTTGCGCACTCTATGTCGTTCAATTCAACGTGCGCTCGTGCTAGTCGAGTTCGTCAAGTAACTCGATTGTCCGATGTATGTTCACCATGTATGGACGCTACTGCTTGAATCTAAGGTACCGAACTTACCAGTAAAATCCAATTAACCATGGTACCTTGATCCGCTAAGACTCATGAGCCGGACATGGTGGTGTGGGACACCGTGGTCGAGCTGTCGGCCTACGCTGGGGTGACGAGCCTCCCTGTAGTAACCAGTGAGCAACTAAACTCGTGAGCCGATTATGGTGGTATGGGACACTATATTCGTGCTGTCGACCTACATTGATTGGTGACGAGCCCTTTGTAGTGACCTCGAGCATACCTGGATACCGCAAGGAGGTGACGAGCGGAATTGTGGTAATAAAGGTATGAAAGGCGTGCATTGATTGGTGATGAGCCCTTTGCTACGACATGAAACCATATGATCGTATGAGATGACTAGGACTGACGACCCTAGAATGGATCACTGTTTGGATGGTGATATGAGGAAGGTATCTTAGCTTCCCAATCCTGCTGTATGAAATGGACTAATAACAACTTGGTAATCATATCCATGCACCGCATTTGCATGTGCTTTGTAGATGTCGCGTACTTTGAGGTGGTGTCATGCGTAACGTAAGATGAAGATGCTGAGGGTGTACGTGTGAGGGCATGCATCATTTTGCGTACATCCCTGCACTAACAAGAGTACTTAGGATTTATTTAATTGTTTTGCTTTATCATTACTGTTTGATTGAACTGATAACATGTTAACCAATGCCTTATTGTTCCACTGAGTTGATCACTCACTCCCACGTTCTGGGGCGGTGTTAAACACCCACCAGACTCTGTCTTAGGTTCTGATGTTGTAGATGTTGATGCGACTTCTGAAGCAGAGCGGGAGATGGATGATGATGAGGCTGCTTTCTCTTATATACAGTTTTCAGACGGGTTCTAGCGAGCCTTGGTCTGATGCGCGAGATGCTGGGATTATTTTTGGGAATTTAAATGATTTAATTTGATACTTATAATTTTGATAAGTAACACTTTCATACGACCCGGTTTGTATATGTACTTAAGGGATTAACACTTGTACACATATTTTTCTATAAGTCTTCTGCTTGCTTTATTCACTTATCCCTGAATTATATCTGTGTTTTGGCTTAATCTATTCCATGTTTTATGCACTAATACAGTCAACATACATCCATCATTAAATATGTTGCATAAGTAATGTTTTGGAACTCGGGAGCTGAGTTATGCTCGACCCCCGAATTTCAGGGCGTTACACATACTGACATCAATCAGACATGTATAGTTAATAGTCAATCTTAATAGAAGAATATGCATTGTGCATATCTAAATGGGTTGATGTACGATGCTTCTCCTTCTCAAGGTATGATTTGCATTCCAATAAATTTCTTTTATTTGTAGTTGGGTCGTAATTGATTTACTAAGCAGTTTAGCCATGAATGCCCTTGTTGTCAACCTCTTTCTACAGAAAGGTCATGCACCAAACAACCACGTAGGCCGTATTCCAACTCCGAGACTTGATTCTATCGGATCGTATAAGTTCTATAGAATGACTTGGAACATCTCATTTTATTTTTTTCTTACAGATGATTACAAGGTGCATGAAAATGAGTTAGGATTTCATCATATTTCGTATTTCTTTTGCAAACAAACATTCATGTCTTTGGTTCACGATCCGTAAGGTGCCTCCATCTTTCCGATCTATCACACTACATAGACATTGTGGTCGTCATGTAGAGGAGATTGGAGGAACATGACAAGAACTGAAGATATTTAGGTGATTTTTAAAAAAATGAGGTTTTCTGTTTGTTGCATGTAACTAAATCGTTGACTGTGGCTTATGTCTTTCAGTGGTAGCGTCTCTATAATGAATGTAGTATATTTAGTATTTTTGGACACATGTTAACCTATATTTCCAGGGCTGTTGTAAGACCTGTATCCTAGACCATACCGTTCCTTATGCTTCCGCAGTCCTCCCGGTCGAATTTCGGCAACCCTCGACCTAAAATCAGCATTTGCACGCAATCCTAAGTTGCAGCCCGTAGATCTAAGTCGGCTCGACTCAAAACTTGAATCCTAGCGACCGCGCCATTTCTGCAGTTCCAATGCCGCGACTAGCGCATCGATCCGATACCCAAGCCAGATGTGGGTCCACGTACATTCTGAAGAAACAACGCGCGTTGTGAATTCTGAGAGAATCTCTATGACACGTCACATCAATCCATCAATCAATGTCAAGTACACAACCTTACCTAGCCCATCCCTCTCCCATTCCCCAAGTCAACTCTCTCTTACACAACCCATACCCATCCCATTCATTTCTTACCACAAGTCAACAAGCACCATGCCCTCTCATCCCATCACTCGATCTCACCACTCCTCTCTCTCTCATTTCTCACTCCATTCCATGCTACCAAAGAGGGGAATCGTCCAAGCTTCCCATGAGAGAGCTTAGAGTGTGGCCCACCTTCCCACCCCAAGATCTTTCATCTCCACCCTTCAATCTTCATCTTCCACCATCAAAGGAAAAGCCTAGGAGCTAAGGAGTCTATGGATCCAAGAAGGAGCGAAATCGGTAGGTGATCTACCATTGATTTCCATTTGAGGGCCCACTTGTATGTGAGACCCATTTTGATGTATGTGTTGTGATCTAAGAGGGGCCCATAGTGGCGGGGTCCCTCCGCTACTCCGATCTCTCTATCTCTCTCTCTCTCTCTCTCTCCCTATCTATCTCTCTCTCTCTCTCTATCCTTTGGTGATGAATGTGGCCCACCTATGAAGTATGTATCATATCCATGCCATCCATGCATTGGACCCACCTTGCTAGACTGTTCAGTGGACGAGATTGCTGCCCGTCCGTCTGGATAGGCCCGGATGTAAGAAAACATAAATATCAGTTTGGCCTAGCTGTTAGGCCACCACGTGGGGCACACCTGATGTATGTACTATATCCACCACGTGGGGCCCACCTTGGTGATTTGCTGTATCTAGCACGTGGACCCCACCTTGATGATATCCATGTCCAGGCCGTCCATTACATTGGACGCTGGACGATGGAGTATGTGTGTGTGTATATATATATATCAGATATATTAATATAATAATATATATATTATATGGTGGGCCCTACGTGGGACCCAATGTGCTATATGTGTTTTATCCTTGCTGCCCAGCAGCGTGGGATCGACACACGTGTGGACTCCACTGTGATGTGCTGAGATGTGGGGCCCACCTCTAATGTTATATATGGGCAATCCACATCATCCATTGTTTGGGACGGTGGGGACCCACCCACCATGTGGGCCTACCTTGATAAGGAGATCAGATTGGCTGGTCCACCGCACATCAGCTATATAGTGCTGCATTGACGCCATCAAGTAATGTGGGTCCCACATGATATGTGTTTTATTTATACTGTCCATCTGTTTGGACGTTGTGTCTAGTAGCTGTGGGACACACCGTTGTATATGTATTCTCCTAGCCATCCATCCAGTGGATGTGGACCCCACCATGACAGTATGTGGGGCCACCTTGATTTGATGTGTTGGATCCCTACCATCCAAATGGCTGGATGGTGGGCCACACATGATATATGTATTGTATCCTTGCTGCATAGTAGCCGTGGGACCCACACATGTGTGGACTCCACATGATGCATGTGTTTATCAACGCCATCCACCTATTTTGCACCCCCCACCGTCCAGATGGCTGGACGGTGGTGCACACCGTGATGTATATGTTATATCCAACCGTCTATCAGGTGGACCACACTAAAAAAAAATAGTGGAGATTGAACATCCACCCTTGAAACTGTTTGGGGTCACAGAAGTTTTGGACCAATATGAAATTTGTTTTTCCTCTTAATTCAGTTCTTTGTGACCTTATGAACAGATTGGATGGGAAATAATTGTTATGGTGGGCCTTGGGAATTTTAACGATGGAAATCACTATCACCACTGTTATTTGTGGTATGGTCCAGATGATCTTTCGATATGATTTATTTGAAAATGCTCTAAAAGTAGATGAATGGTGTAGATGGTGAGGCCCATTGGTGTGACCCATTGATGCAGCTCACTTGATATATATGAAGCCCATTGGTGCGGCCCGTTGATGCGGCCCACTTGATGTTTATGAGGGTTATTGGTGCGGCCCATTGATGCATCCCACTTGATGTATATGAGGCCCATTGGTGTGGCCCGCTGATGCAGTCCACTTAATGTATGTGAGACCCATTGTTGTGGCCCAATGCGTTGTATAAGAAGCCCATATGATGAGGCCCATTGTGATATAATTAAGGCCCATGGATGTGGCCCATTGTGATGTATTTAAGGCCCATTGGTATGTATTTATGGCCCATATGGCAAGGCCTGACATGATGCATTTGAGGCCGATAGGTTGTGGCCTATTGTGATGTATTGAGGCCCATGGTTTATAGCCCATTGTGACGCATTTGAGGCCTAAGTGGTGCGGCCCATTGTGATGTATTCGAGGCCCATGGGACGTGGTCCATTGTGATATATTTTCAGTCTATATGACGAGGCCCGACTTCCGTAGAACCCCATTTTTGGATCCCGGCACCCATTCACCAGGTTCCGATCCTGGGATACTACAAGGAGGATTTCAAATCATCAGATCTGATTCATAATGAGCATAACACAAGCATAACCCACAACTAATAACCACAAGAACACCACCACAAAATCCACTATGATCAAAAACTTTTTAGTACAATGCGACAAAAGGGAAAAATACAATGTAACAAAAGAAGCAAACTCCAGAAGCTCAGCTGCACGCTCCAACTACAGCGAGACTATGGCTGCGACTGCGTCGGCGTCACCTGCACGCATCAATCGTGCATAAGCTTATGGAAAGCTTAGAGGGTGGTGTAAGTGTGTGCGCAATATAAACGTACTCAAAATGCAAGGTCAGAGTGATGCGGAATCATGGTGATGAGCACATGAATGCAATCAGCCGTACAAGGCTATGCGGTGCAAGATATGAATGCTATCGGCCATAACACGGCCATGCGATGCAAGATGCAACTCAAGCATGCCAATCCTCAACATGTATCAGTACAGTTCTCATTCTGGATAATCACCGGGGTTCAATACACTCCAAATGGCACTGTCGCTCTCCTAGCCGCACAGTCCAAATGAGCGTAAGAAACCTCACTATCCGCCTGACCAATAGTCTGCCAATACCTATCCGGCACGTCGATAGCGGACCCATTCGCGAGCTGGTCAAACTCAGCCTAGTATTGCCCCCTACCCTCGGGCGAGTAAGGCCACACTCCTTTCCAACCGACCACAACACAGTGGGAGACGCGGCCTCCTGGTATTCGGCCCTCATGCGCTCGTATATCCACTCGGTCTCGACGTTGGAGTCATCCTCTGGTACCATCGGGTTTAGGGATTTTCACCCAGGGACATCTATGGTGCCCGTATGCTAGAATCAAATATTTCCGGTCTCCAATCCTGCCATCCACGATGTATCTGTGGAGGCTATGGCCCTGATGTCGCTAGGGCACATAGTAACTATAATCACACAAATGCAAGTGCATGAGTCACATTATCAGTCATGCACCAGTCTGTATCTACCCTGCACTTATATGGGGCACCTCCGCCTATCAGGGAGCCCATAAACAGTCTGCCCAGGCATATGCTAGATCGGTCACTCCTCATGTCAGGCATACATATGATGCGAATGATCATGAACCATGGATCTATACTAAACATGCATATAGGGATGGGCTCTGCGTATCACGGAAATGGGCCTAGACGGCCTGCAGAGTATAAATATGAACCTATCAGTGGCCTTAAGGAGTATGACAATGCGGACATTTAACCAACATTGTCCTTACAATGTGGACGTCAAACCAACATTGTTCCCAAGGCTTAGCCCGCCATAAAGCACCATTACACAAACTATAGGAAATCACACATTGCAATGGACTAATATACATCTCATTGGGCCTCGACCCATAGTTCTCAGATACATTAAATGGGCCATCTCCTATGGGCCTTATATAAATCAAGTGGGCCGCATTAGTGGGCCTTATGTACATTGCAATGGGTCATACTCCATGAGCCTTTGAAAACATCACAATGGGTCTCGTAACATGGCCCTTATATATATCAGAGTGGGCCTCATCATCGGGCCACCAATACGTCGAATGGGCCTAACCTCATGGGCCTTATATATATATCAAGGTGGGCCTCAATAATGGCCACAAATACACATCCAGGTGGGCCTCAACAACGGCCATATGGTTGAACAACTTGGATGTAACACTTGCATCATGGTGGGGCCCATATAGGCCCACCATCAAATATATATATATATATATATATATATATATTATATATAATATTATTATATGTAGACATATACAATATTATATATAATAATAATATAATACAATATTATATATATATACACATATATATGTATATACATATATAGATATGTATGCCCACACACACACACTCACACACGTGCACACACACCCACATGCATACACACGTGCGAACGAACACGTGGACCCAGAAAGGGTTTCAATGGTAGAGTTCAATTCACACTGTTTCTTGTGATTAACCTGATTTTCGAGGGGGGTCCATGTCAAATAGTGGCCCACCAAATGGACGGTGTGGATACGAAATATACATCATGGTGGGGCCCACGGATGGAGCCGTGGGTCCCTGCCTCTTGGCCGTCGCCCGTACGGCAGCAGCAGCAGCGCTGCTGCTGCTGTAAAACAATTTTTTTATTTTTATTTTTTTTTTGTTTTGGGGCCCACCGAGATGTCAGCCCGTCCATTATGTGTGTCCCACTTGACTGAGGGTACAGACCAAGTTTAAGCAACATCCAAAACTCAGGTGGGCCCTGCCAAATGATTTTATATGTTTTAGTATGTCTTCACATGATTTTCAATGATGTGGCCCACCGGAGTTCCATATACAGCTGAATTTTGGGGTGGACGGCTGAACTATGGGGACCCATCAAATGCACGGTGTTGATTTCTATATTACTGATTGAACCTTCCTATCACAATAGAATATATTATTTCCAATCGATATACAATGCAGACAAGCCTCCAAGCTGCATAAATCTCAGGCTTTCTCTTCTTTTTTTGTCTTCTTAAGCTCTATCAAAGACATAGTCCCAGGTGCATGCATCTAATGTTTTCTTCTTCTTCAGCTAGATACCCAATTTGGAGTGCTCAAGGACGGAGCATCAGGGAGCAAATCAAAGGTACGGACACTGTTTCAGGTACTGCCCGCCAGAAAATGGGATCAACTTCATTTTTCGGCTCAACGCCTAAAATGAGTTGAGGAACAACATGGACGGCTCGGATCTTACATATACATCAAGGTGGGGCCTGCATGAGTGGCCCACCACTCCTTTCTTCTCTCTCTCTCTCTCTCTTTTTTTTTTTTTAATAGTCCAATGTTGCAACGTCCAGCGTCCAGGGACGCTGGACGGTTTGTATATATACTCACAAAAATGTGGTGGGTCCCACGTGAATGTGGCCCACCAATACTTATACATATAATATATATATATTATATTATATTATATATATAATACATATTATATTATATATATTATATATATTATATAAAATATAACATATATTTACATATATATAAAGTATTTGGCCCACCTAACGGTGGATGGTGTGGATCATCACCTACAATAAGATGGGCCACACCGTCTAATGTAGAGGGACGGGTAGATGTAACACATATTGGTGGGATTCACACCATCACAAAGGAAGAGAGAGAGAGATAGAAAGAGAGATATACGGTGAGATAGAGGAACCCCGCCACTATGGGCCCTCTTGATTAAATCACATACATCCAAATGGGTCCCACCAACAAGTGGGCCCTATAATTTTAGAATAATGGCAAAACACCCACCTTATCTTCCTTCTCCTAGCTCCCTTGGACTCCTTAGCTCCTTACCTTCACTTTTAATGGAGATTGATGAAGGATGAATGGTTGAGATTGGAGATGAGAGGGTGGGCCACACTTGAAGTTGAGAGAGGAGTGTTGGATGAGTGAAATTTCTCATGGGATTTGGAAAATTTGCTAGAGAATGAGAGGGAGAGATAGAAATAATGGATGGAGGGATGGGTGGAGTGGTGGTTGTAAGAAAGGAGTGATGAGAGGTATGGTTTAGTTTGAAATTGGTGGAGAAGAGGGATGGTTGAGGTTGAAAATGAGAAAAGAGGAATGGTGAGGTGGAAAGATGGTGGACTTTTGGAAAAAGAGGGAATGGGTGAGGTACTTTGAGGTATGGTTGCATTTATGGGTAATTAGTGGGACTAATTGTGTAGAGATTCCCTCGAAATCCGTAAGCGCGGTGTTTCTTCGAATAAACGCCGATCGGCATCTTCTTACAGGTATCGGTTCGGTGCGCAAGTCACGGCGTTGGAACCGCGGCGACGACGCGATCACCAAGACATAAGTTTCGGATCGAGCCGACGTCGGTGTGCGGGACCTGGCTTAAGATCGTGCGCAAACACCAAATACGGTGCAAAGGTTGCCGAAATTTGACCGGAAGGACCGCGGAAGCTAATGAAATGGTACGGATTAGGACACGGGTCTTACACACCCCTCCAAATAAAAATTTTGCCCTCAAAATTTAAACAATCATCACAAGAAAACATAAATCATAATAGAAGAGGAAGCAAGGCATCGCCATATAAATATCAGAGACAACATACAACATACAATATACCATCAATCATCAAAGAGATGGGGATAACGTTCTCGAATCTCCGCCTCGCACTCCCGAGATGCCTCATCCACACTATGATGGTCCCATTGCACCTTCACGAAGGGAATGACCTTGGTCCGGAGGACCTGCTCCTTCCGATCAAAGATACGAACTGGCTGCTCAATGTAAGAAGTGTCCTCACGAACCTCCAACGGCTGCCAATCAATAACATAAATAATGTCTGACCTACACTTCCTCAACAAAGAGCCGTGAAAAATGTTGTGGATGCCATACAACTGAGATGGAAAGGCAAGCCGATAGGCCAGGGCGCCAATGCGCCTAGTGATCTCGAAAGGTCCTATGAATCTTGAGGCAAGCTTGCCCTTCACTCCGAATCAAACCACGCCTTTCATGGGTGAGACCTTGAGATACCCTGTCCCTAACATCGAACTCCAAGGGGCGACGCCGACGAATAGCAAAACTCTTCTGCTGGCTCTGAGCTATGCGCATCCTCTGCTTGGAGATGGTAAAAACCTCTGATGTCTGCTGCACAAACTCGGGACCTAGGAAATGCCGCTCTCTCGGTGATGTGCACGGTCTGCCATACAATGCCTCAAAAGGAGCCATGCCAATGGTCACCTGATAGTTATTGTTATACGCGAATCCCAGATACTCGAGAAATCAATCACGCAAGCCTAAAGCATATCCTCAAGGATCTGGTTAACCCTTTCGGTCTGGCCATCAGTTTGCGGATGATACGCGGTACTGAGCTGCAAATCAGTGCCCATAGCTCTCTGAAAGCTCCTCCAGTGAGACGTAAACCTCGGGTCTCGGTCGAAAATGATCGAGACTGGATGCCGTGCCGTCTCACAATCTCCTCAATGAATAACCTCGCAAGCCGGTCTAAGGGCCAAGTCGCACGAATCGCAAGAAAATGTGCCGACTTCGTCGGACGATCCACAACAACCCGATGGAGTCATGACCGCGGCGAGTCCTCGGCAAACCCATAATGAAATTCAGTAGATACGTGCTCCCACTTCCACGTCGGAATGCTCAACGGCCTGCAATAGACCGGGGGTCTCGATGATCGGCCTTGACACGCGGCATGTGTCACACTCGGCCACAAAACGGCGATCTAGCACTTCTTCCTGAAGTACCGCCTCCTCATATCACGGTACATCTTCGTCGAGCCAGGGATGGATGGAAAACCGCGATCGATGTGCCTCGGTCATAAGATCTCTGCGCAACTCGGGCACGTCCGGACACACAATCGGCCTCTAAAGCGAAGTCCACCATCGCACCCATCGCTAACTGTCGACTCTCGATGCCGCATCGCTCGGTAATCCTGTAACGACTCATCTCTGCTGAGCCTCGATCACCCTTGCGACAAGAGAGGGTTGAATCGACAGCTCAATAACTACACGATAGAAAAATGGAGACCAAAATCAAAGTCGTACTCTGCTATATCCTCGAGCATCTTCCATTCCTTAATCATCATATGTGCCACCGGCCTCGTTGGCCGACGGCTAAGGGCATCCGCCACCACATTCGCCTTGCACAGGTGGTGCTGGAGGTCAAAATCATAATCCTTGAGCTCCATCCAGCGTCTCTGTCTCATGTTCAGCTGACTGAGAAAATAGGTACTTCAAGCTCTTGTGGTCGAGAAGAGCCCGAACCTAACCCCATAAAGATAGTGTCTCCACACCTTCGGTGCGAAGACGACTGCTGCCAACTCCAAATCGTGCGTGGGGTAGTTCGGCTCATGAACCTTGAGTGACGAGACGCAAATGCTACAGGTCTACCGTGTTTGCATCAGGACAGCACCCAATCCAATACGCGAAGCATCGGTAAATACCACGAATCCATCACTCCCAGAGGGAAGAGTGAGGACAGGAGCGGACGTCAGACGATCCTTCAGCTCCATAAATGCTCGCTCACAGGCGTCGCTCCAAATAAACTCTGCGCCCTTCCGAGTCAACCTAGTCAACGGGGCTGCAATACGGGAGAAGCCCTCAATGAAACGCCGATAATATCCCGCTAAACCAAGGAAACTGCGGATCTCGGACGCAGTCGTGGATTGGCCCCCTGACGCACCGCCTCAACCTTCGAGGGGTCCACTGCGACACCCTCCTCGTCACCACGTGGCCGAGGAATCTCACCTCCTCCCGCCAGAACTCATCTCCAGCTTCGCATATAGCTGGTGGGCACGGAGGGTCTGCAAGGCGATCTCTAGATGCTGCATATGGTCTTCACGGGTCCTCGAATATATCAGAATGTCATCGATGAAGACCACAACAAACTGATCGAGATATGGACGAAAGACCTCGTTCATCAACTGCATGAAGACCGCGGGTGCATTGGTCAGTCCAAAGGACATGACCTGAAACTCAAAATGACCATAACGCGTCGTAATCTCATCTTGGATGTCCTCCTCTCGGACACGAATCGATGATAACCAACGCAGTCAATCTTCGAAAAGAACCTGTGCACCCTGCAGGTGATCAAATAAATCGTCTATCCTTGGGAGCGGGTACTTGTTCTTAATCGTGACCGGTTGAGCTCGCGGTAATCTACGCGAGTCTCAACGAGCCATCCTTCTTCCTAACGAAGAGTACCGGCGCTCCCAATGGCGAACTGCTCGGACGAATAAATCCCAACTCACGCAACTCGTCCAATCGTCACTGTGGCTCACGCAACTCCATCGGTGCCATACGGTGCGGGGCCTTCGAGATAGGCGCGATCGGGCACAAGATCGATCTGAAACTCGATATGACGGCGAGGAGGCAATCAGGAATCTCCTGGAACACGTCGGGAAGTCGCAGACAACTAGACCGATTAATATAAATGGCAACAGGCTCCTCCACGGCGCAGGACATCAAGCAAGATAACGGCTCTCCTCGGGGTTCGGCGATGAACTGAAACTGCGGCAAGCCTGGTATGCAGAATGTGACTGTCCTCGCAGAACAGTCCAAGATAGCGTGGTACTCGGCAAGCCAATCCATGCCCAAGATAACGTCGAAATCTGTCATCGGCAGCACAAACAAGTCAGCAGGCAAAAAGATATCACCGACAAGAACCGGGCAAGATGGACAGAAACGGCCCAATACTGTGGTCCTCCCCAAGGGCGTCGATACGGTCAATCCCTCACTAGTAGACTCTGTCTGCAATCCAGTCGATCGGCAGAAACCCTCGGACATGAATGAGTGAGAAGCGCCAGAATCAAATAATACTCGAGCGATGCATGAAGAGACGGGAAGTATACCCTCGACGACTCCTCCGGATGACTGCGGGTCCTGCTGAGCCGCGTAGAACCTAGCCTGAGCTGGCTGGGGAGGTGCCTGTCCTCTCTGAGGTCCCTGGTGCTGCTGCTGCCTCTGCGGCGGCCTATACTGCTGCCTCTGCTGCTGCTGAGGTCTCGTGGTGAGGTGGTGTGGTCGCTTCTTGGTGAGGTCATTGTCTTTGGAGGCTTCTTGAGTCATTCTTGTCTTTGGTGGCTGTGGTGCTCTCGACGGATGTAGGTGAGGCTGTTGTGATTCGACTACTGCAGATGAGGCGAGGGCACTCAGACAAGCGGTGCACTGTCCCACCACATCCAAAACAAGTCCTAAACGAGCTGCTGGGGTGGCGGCGGAGCGTCTTCTTGGGATCTTGGTGCTCTAGCGGTGGGTGGCTCTGTACCTCTGTGGTCGTCGGCTGCTGGGAGCTCTGGAGAGTCTGCCTCTTCGACCCCTCCTCGATCTCTGTCGGCTGCGCGCCGACCCACTCGATCTCATAAATGCAGCCCTCGCACTCGCTGAAAGGTCGGAAGCTCGTGCCCAATCACACGGCCTCGAAGACCGTAACGTAGGCCGCTCTCGAAACGGCGGGCCTTCCGCCCCTCATCATCAATCATATATGGCGCAAACCTCGACAGCGCCACGAAACGAGCCGCGTACTGTGCCACGGTCATGTCTCCCTGCACCAAAGTCTCGAACTCTAGTGCTCTCTGACGTCGAATATGGTCAGGGAAGTACTGCTCCTCGAATCGATCTATAAAATCATCCCACGTCCAGACGTAGTCAGGCCCTGCGACGCGGGTAACCGAGGTCCACCAGTGCTCGGCCTCGCCCTGGAAAAGGAACACTGCCAATCGAACTCGCTGCTCGGCCGTACATGACATGGTATCGAAGATCTTCTCCACATCGGAGCGCCACCTCTCAGCTGCTGTCGGATCTGGCTCGCCCTGGAAACGCGGAGGGTCAAACTGTCGGAACTCTCGAAGTAGGGCACTCGCGCGCTCCTGCTCTGCCTGGGCCGGTGAAACAACCGGGTGTCTACTCTGCCCCTGGAGTGCGGCCGTCACAGCATGCAGCATCTGCTGCAACTGAGAAGCACTCACAGATACGGTCGGATCCGCGCTAGTATCTGGTGGAGGTGCAGCATCCTCAGGATGGGCAGTAGGAATCTCTGGTGGTGGAGCAGGGGTCGTAGGTGGTAATGCGGGAGCCGCAGGTGGTGGAGCTGAAGTCTCAGGTGGTGCGGGAGTCGATCGGGTCACTCTCCTACGCGCCATGTCCTACAGGAAAGAGCGAAGGTGCCTATCAACTTAAAGGCTCGCGAAGGCACGCATGTTAAGGGTCGCTAGGCTATCCGAACTTAGGACTTAATCATTCATAGCAGACATGTAATGTTGTTCTTGGTTATTCCCGAGTTATGCTCTGATACCAACTTCTGTCACGCCCCGAACTCGGAAACCGGGCTCACAAAATTCCCGATCGCCGAATCCGGCGCCGACAGCCTCCGTAGAACCCCATTTTTGGATCCCGGCACCCATTCACCAGGTTCCGATCCTGGGATACTACAAGGAGGATTTCAAATCATCAGTCTGATTCATAATGAGCATAACACAAGCATAACCCACAACTAATAACCACAAGAACACCACCACAAAATCCACTATGATCAAAAACTTTTTAGTACAATGCGACAAAAGGGAAAAAAATACAATGTAACAAAAGAAGCAAACTCCAGAAGCTCAGCTGCACGCTCCAACTACAGCGAGACTATGGCTGCGACTGCGTCCTGGCGTCACCTGCACGCATCAATCGTGCATAAGCTTATGGAAAGCTTAGAGGGTGGTGTAAGTGTGTGCGCAATATAAACGTACTCAAAATGCAAGGTCAGAGTGATGCGGAATCATGGTGATGAGCACATGAATGCAATCAGCCGTACAAGGCTATGCGGTGCAAGATATGAATGCTTTCTGCCATAACACGGCCATTCTATGCAATATGCTTCTAAAGCATGCCAATCCTCAACATGTATCGGTACAGTTCTCATAATCATCAGGGTTCAATACACTCCAAATGGCACTGTCGCTCTCCTAGCCGCATCCCAAATGAGCGTAAGAAACCTCACTATCCGCGTGACCAATAGTCTCAATACCTACCCGAGACGTCGATAGCGGACCCATTCGCGAGTGGTCAAACTCGGCCTAGTATTGCCCCCTACCCTCGGGCGAGTAAGGCCACACTCCTTTCCAACCGACCACAACACAGTAGTAGACGCTGCCTCCTGGTATTCGGCCCTCGTGCGCTCATATATCCACTCGGTCTCGACGTTGGAGTCATCCTCTGGTACCATCGGGTTTAGGGATTTTCACCTAGGGACGTCTATGGCTCCCGTATGCTAGAACCAAATATTTCCGGTTTCCAATCCTGCCATCCACGATGTGTCTGTGGCGGCTATGGCCCTGATGTGGCTAGGGCATACAGTAACCACAATCTCACAAATGCAAGTGCATGAATCACACTATCAGTCATGCAACAGTTTGTATGTACCATGCACTTATATGGGGCAACTCCGCCTATCAGGGAGCCCAGACACAGTCTGCCCGAAGGCATATGCTATGATCGGTCACTCCTCATGTCAGGCATACATATGATGCGAATGATCATGAACCATGGATCTATACTAAACATGCATATAGGGATGGGCTCTGCGTATCACAGAAATGGGCCTAGACGGCTGCAGAGTATAAATATGAACCTATCAGTGGCCTTAAGGAGTATGACAATGCGGACATTTAACCAACATTGTCCTTACAATGTGGACGTCAAACCAACATTGTTCCCAAGGCTTAGCCCGCCATAAAGCACCATTACACAAACTATAGGAAATCACACATTGCAATGGACTAATATACATCTCATTGGGCCTCGACCCATAGTTCTCAGATACATTAAATGGGCCATCTCCTATGGGCCTTATATAAATCAAGTGGGCCGCATTAGTGGGCCTTATGTACATTGCAATGGGTCATACTCCATGAGCCTTTGAAAACATCACAATGGGTCTCGTAACATGGCCCTTATATATATCAGAGTGGGCCTCATCATCGGGCCACCAATACGTCGAATGGGCCTAACCTCATGGGCCTTATATATATATCAAGGTGGGCCTCAATAATGGCCACAAATACACATCCAGGTGGGCCTCAACAACGGCCATATGGTTGAACAACTTGGATGTAACACTTGCATCATGGTGGGGCCCATATAGGCCCACCATCAAATATATATATATATATATATATATTATATATAATATTATTATATGTAGACATATACAATATTATATATAATAATAATATAATACAATATTATATATATATACACATATATATGTATATACATATATAGATATGTATGCCCACACACACACACTCACACACGTGCACACACACCCACATGCATACACACGTGCGAACGAACACGTGGACCCAGAAAGGGTTTCAATGGTAGAGTTCAATTCACACTGTTTCTTGTGATGTGGGCCGCCCGAGCGCTGGATTAACCTGATTTTCGAGGGGGGTCCATGTCAAATAGTGGCCCACCAAATGGACGGTGTGGATACGAAATATACATCATGGTGGGGCCCACGGATGGAGCCGTGGGTCCCTGCCTCTTGGCCGTCGCCCGTACGGCAGCAGCAGCAGCGCTGCTGCTGCTGTAAAACAATTTTTTTTTTTTTATTTTTTTTTTGTTTTGGGGCCCACCGAGATGTGATTCACAATCCAGCCCGTCCATTATGTGTGTCCCACTTGACTGAGGGTACAGACCAAGTTTAAGCAACATCCAAAACTCAGGTGGGCCCTGCCAAATGATTTTATATGTTTTAGTATGTCTTCACATGATTTTCAATGATGTGGCCCACCGGAGTTCCATATACAGCTGAATTTTGGGGTGGACGGCTGAACTATGGGGACCCATCAAATGCACGGTGTTGATGGCCGAGATGCACCAAGGTGGGACCACAGCGGGGGGCCGTGAGCCCAGGCCGTCCGTCCGTCAGACCGTCTGGCGCAGCCGCAGGCAGCGCGCCTGCGCCTTCTGACAGCGGCAGCAACGCTGCTGCTTCTTCTCTTCTTTTTTTTTTTTTTTGAAAAAGAGCGTTTTTGCAGTTTTTCCTAGGTGGGGCCCGCTTCAGTACGATCCACTCCATCCATTGGTCTCTGTGGCTTGATACCATCCCATAGAGTCCAATATTGAGCCTTTTTAGATGTACAGGAGCATCAGGGAGCAAATCAAAGATACGGACACTGTTTCCTATGGTACGGCCCGCCAGAAAATGGGATCAACTTCATTTTTCGGCTCAACGCCTAAAATGAGTTGAGGAACAACATGGACGGCTCGGATCTTACATATACATCAAGGTGGGGCCTGCATGAGTGGCCCACCACTCCTTTCTTCTCTCTCTCTCTCTTTTTTTTTTTTTTTTAATAGTCCAATGTTGCAACGTCCAGCGTCCAGGGACGCTGGACGGTTTGTATATATACTCACAAAAATGTGGTGGGTCCCACGTGAATGTGGCCCACCAATACTTATACATATAATATATATATATTATATTATATTATATATATAATACATATTATATTATATATATTATATATATTATATAAAATATAACATATATTTACATATATATAAAGTATTTGGCCCACCTAACGGTGGATGGTGTGGATCATCACCTACAATAAGATGGGCCACACCGTCTAATGTAGAGGGACGGGTAGATGTAACACATATTGGTGGGATTCACACCATCACAAAGGAAGAGAGAGAGAGATAGAAAGAGAGATATACGGTGAGATAGAGGAACCCCGCCACTATGGGCCCTCTTGATTAAATCACATACATCCAAATGGGTCCCACCAACAAGTGGGCCCTATAATTTAGAATAATGGCAAAACACCCACCTTATCTTCCTTCTCCTAGCTCCCTTGGACTCCTTAGCTCCTTACCTTCACTTTTAATGGAGATTGATGAAGGATGAATGGTTGAGATTGGAGATGAGAGGGTGGGCCACACTTGAAGTTGAGAGAGGAGTGTTGGATGAGTGAAATTTCTCATGGGATTTGGAAAATTTGCTAGAGAATGAGAGGGAGAGATAGAAATAATGGATGGAGGGATGGGTGGAGTGGTGGTTGTAAGAAAGGAGTGATGAGAGGTATGGTTTAGTTTGAAATTGGTGGAGAAGAGGGATGGTTGAGGTTGAAAATGAGAAAAGAGGAATGGTGAGGTGGAAAGATGGTGGACTTTTGGAAAAAGAGGGAATGGGTGAGGTACTTTGAGGTATGGTTGCATTTATGGGTAATTAGTGGGACTAATTGTGTAGAGATTCCCTCGAAATCCGTAGCACGCGGTGTTTCTTCGGAATAACGCTGATCGGCATCTTCTTACCGGGGTATGTTCGGGGCGCAAGTCACGATTTATGGCCCATATGGCAAGGCCTGACATGATGCATTTGAGGCCGATAGGTTGTGGCCTATTGTGATGTATTGAGGCCCATGGTTTATAGCCCATTGTGACGCATTTGAGGCCTAAGTGGTGCGGCCCATTGTGATGTATTCGAGGCCCATGGGACGTGGTCCATTGTGATATATTTTCAGTCTATATGACGAGGCCCGACTTGATGTATATTAGGCCCGTGTGAGCAGCCCATTGTGATGTATATTAGACCCGTGAGATGTGGTCCCACTTGATGTATATGTGGCCCGTGTGATGCGGCCCATTGTGATGTGTATTTGGCCCTTATATGAGGCCCAAGTGTTGTATATTAGGCCCTTGTGTGAGGTCATGGGCCCACTATATGTTTGGCATTATGTGGGCCACTCCTTGAGAGCAATGTTGGTTAAATGTCCACATTGATGGGCAATGATGGTTAAATGTCCACATTGTGACCTTCCCTTAGGCCTAACAACCTTCCCTTAGGCCCTTTGTTATACCGATTATCAAGGTCGATTCTGATTATCGATGTAAGGCCCGTATCCTAGTCCGTACTATTCTGTCAACTCCTGCGATCCTTTCTGACAAATTCCGGCAACCCGCGACCTATAATCGATGTTTGTGCGCGACCTTAAGTCGTATCCCGTAGATCTGAATTGGCTTAATCCGAGACTTGTACTATTGCGACCTCGCCGTCGTCGCAGTTCCAACGCCACGTATTACGTGCCGAAGTGATACCCTGGTTAGGAGATATGGGCCCTCGTTCAATTCGAGAAAACATCACATATTTGCAATCCTAAGAGAATCTCTACACGATCAATCAATAACTCAATCAATCAATCAATCAATCACCTTATGCCAAGTACAAGAGCAACTCCAAAGTCAACTCTCTCTCACCCTCTCTCTTACATACCCATACATGTCAAGTACACTATCACCTCACATCCATCACTTAACTCACATCAATCACCTCTCTCTTACAACCACCTCTCTCTCTCTCTCTCTCTCTCTCTCTCTCTCTCTTTCTCTTCACATTTTCCAAGCAACAAATTTCAAGCAAAGAAGTGCACGTCCAAGCTTTTCAATGGAGAGAAAAATGTGATGTGTGTGGCCCACTTCCCACCCCAAAATCCTTCATGCTAGCCCTTCATTTCTCATCATCTTCCATCAAAGAGAGGCACAAGGAGATCGACGTTCCATCGGACCAAGAAAATTAAATGGTGGGTGTTTCGATAGGCTTAGATTGCATGGTTTTAATGATGGGCCAAGTGGGGCCTACCGATTGATGGTATAAAACTCACTTTGGACCCTAGGTGTGGCTGATGGCCCACCTTGATTCTCATGATCATTTCATAATGGGGCCATTCTCCATGGACCCCATCATGATGTTTATCTTCCTTGCATAAATAGGGTCATCTAGACCTTCCATTTTAGTGGAGAAGGAATCTCCATCGTTGAATTTTTAATTTGGTGGGCCCACATGTAAAGGGACCCACTTGATATATGATTGATTGCAAGAGAGGGCTCATAGTGGCGGAGCCCTCCATCACATGTGCCCTCTCTCTTTCTCTCTCTCCCTCCCTCTCTTTTTTTCATTTTTGTATAATGATGTGGCTGTGTGGCCCAATCAGATGGACCCCACCTTGATGTATGTATTATCCCCACCATCCAACCATTTGGTGGCCCACCTATGGCCCACCTATAACACGTCTATAGGTGGGGCCCACCTTGAGAATGTGTTGCATTCAAATCGTCCAATGTCTAGGGACGCTGGACGTGGTCGTGCAATGAAGTGTGAACCGACGTGTGGTATACCTTCCAGCAACATAAAATAATAATAATATATATTTATATAAGGTATTTGGGTGGGCTGCTCATGTAGGCCCCACCATGATGTATGAATTAAATCTGCGCCGTCCATCCTATTTCTCAGCCTATTTTAGGCGTTGAGCTAGAAAATGAAGCTAATCCGATCTTCTGGCGAGCCATAGCATAGAAAACAGTGGTTTTCATTATTAAAATTCACTCGAATATTTCCATACACCGAAATATACTCAATATTGGGCTTGTTGGATCTGTTATGGGCTATAAAATCCAATGGCTAGGGTGGATTTTGCCGATGCGGGCTCCAAAATCCAATGGCTAGGGTGGATTTTGCCGATGGGCTATAAAATCCAATGACTCCAGAGGATGCAGCAGCGTCCTGCTGTTGCGTGGACGGAGCTCAGGGACGTGGGTCCCATACGTGGGCCTCACCATGATGTGTGTCATACATACACACCGTGCATTTTGTGGACCCCTTTTAGGGCAGTGGGCCCCAAAAATCAATTGTATGTGGTGCTTAGGTGGCCCACATCACAGGGAACGGTGTGATTGAACGTCAACCATTAAAACCCTTTTTGGGTTGACAGATATTTTGGATCAGATATGAAATTTGTTTTTCCTCTCATCCGGGTATGTATGACCTTATTAACAGATTGGATGGAAATAAACGTTACAGTGGGCCCCACGTGGGACCCACTATGGTGTATGTGTTTTGCCCTCACCGTCCACACCATTGGACAGTGGGGCCCACTATGATGTATGTGTTTTATCAATGCTGTCCAAGCATTTGCTGGACCGTCCATTCGCTGGATGGCCAGTAGGCCCCACCCTTGATGTCTGTGTTATATCCAAACCATCTATCTAGACGGCGTGTATGCACACCGTCTATTTAATTGGTGGGCCACGTGCGTGGACCCTACCATGGTGCATGTGTTGTATCCATACCTTCCAACCATTTTTAGATATCGTTTTATGTCATGAGAAAAATGAGACAGATCTATAGTTCAAGTAAACCCCCACCATTGAAAATAGTGGAGACAGTGACATTCGCCGTTCAAACTTCTAAGGGCCATAGTAGTTCCCAATTAAGATGATATTTGTCTTCACTTCATTTATTACTATGTTAACTTATGAATAGATTGGATCTCAAATACATAACGGTAGGCCACATCGCGATGTATCCAGCCCTTCGATCAGGTGGACCACACCATAAAGAAACAGTGGGTTTGAACGTCCACCATTAAACCCTTAAGAATTTTAATGATGGAAATTCTTATCCCCACTTATATTTGGGTGTGGCCCATTTGATAAACATATGGCCCATGTGATGTGGCCCAATTGCCATATTTATGGCCCATGTTGAGGCCCACCTTGATCTGTATGAGGCCCGTTGTTGAGGGTCACCTTGATGTGTATGAGGCCCATTGTTGTGGCCCACCTTGATATATATATATATATATATATATATATATATATATATATATATATATATATATATATATATGAGACCATGTTATGAGGCCCATTGTGATGTATGTAAGGCCCAATTGGTGCCGCCTATTTGATATATATATATATATACATATATATATATATATATATATATATATATATATATATATATATATATATATATAAGGCCCATGTGATTAGGCCCACTATAAATTTGGCCCTATGAGGGCCACTCCTTGGGAGCATTGTTGGTTGAATGTCCACATTAATAGGCAATGATGGTTAAATGTCTTCATTGTGACCTTCCCTTCGGCCCTTTGTTAGGCTGATTATCGATTCTGCTTGTCGAGGCCGATTATCAATGCCGGTTATCAATACCGAATATTGATACCGATTATGAGTATGTGACAGCATAGCATCATGATACATGCCCATACGCATCATTTGCATGTTTGTTATGATGTGTGGTTGACCATTGCATATGTCATTGGACAGATTGTTATAAGACTCCCTGATAGGAGGAGGTTATCTAACGTGAGTGCACGGTATGCACAAGATTGATGCATGACTAGATTGTATGATTCATGCATCTTGCATTGTTAGTTATGATTACTTTACGCCCTAGCGACATAAGGGTCATAGCCTCCACAGGCATATCGTGGATGGCCAGATGGGACACTAGAAATCTGTTCTAGCATTAGACTGCCATAAATGGCCTTAGGTGAAAATTTCTAAAACCCTCTTGGTACCAGAGGATGCCCCCAATGTCGAGACTGAGTGGATATACATGAGCGCTCGAGTGCCGAATAGCAAGAGGCTGTGTCGCCCACTCTGTCGTGGTCAGTTGGGAGGGGGTGTGGCCTTACCCGCCCGAAGGAGTAGGCATAACTAAGCTGAGTTTGACCAGCTTGAGGAATGGGTCCACTATCAACGAGCCGGGTAGGTATTGCCAGACTACTGGCCAGGCGAATAGTGAGGTATCTTCCACTTACCCAGTCGTGCGCTTGATGGGGCGGCATGTGGCGTGGAGTGTACTAGACCCCAGTGATGATCCCAGAGAGGAACCGTACTGATATGTGGACTTATTGAGCAGGAGTTACATACTCATTCATTTATTCATTTACTATCCACTCGGGCTAGTGGTGTGCAATGATTTGTTACGTATAACTTCGCAATGGTTAGGATTTCGGTTGGGACGCGCGACTAACTTGAGATTAGGAGTTTACCGCATTGATTCTGACTATCCAAATTTAGGTATGGGACTGGTTTGGATAGAAGTCCTTTGTGATGGACCCCATAACATGCGATACTACCTACTATCACCCCGACTTCACACACCAACATGATCATTCCATTAGCACCGCATATTGCATTACATTCGCAACATATGGTATTTTGGGTTACTATGTTTCTTTATTTATACGGCCTAGATACGACTGACGGTATTTGTAGACTCATCAGGATTTTTATATTGCATTGCATCATCGACATCTGATATTTGGCTTGTTGTCTCCGCATTGCATAACTGATCTACATTACTTCATCAGTATATGATATTATTTTTATTATATTTCTGCATCGCATGGCCTGGATAAGGCTGATGGTATTTATGGGCCTATCAATATGTTTTTGGATTGCTATGATTTTGTATGATTTTTATGAACTTGCCAGTATTTCTAATATTGTATGATTTATGAGCTTATCAGTATATTTCCA
Organism: Magnolia sinica; assembly: GCF_029962835.1. NCBI lineage: Eukaryota > Viridiplantae > Streptophyta > Magnoliopsida > Magnoliales > Magnoliaceae > Magnolia > Magnolia sinica. The sequence continues at coordinate 32,112,235 of NC_080582.1, read as the reverse complement.
CTTACTCTGATTTCTCTAATATTCCTTACGTAGCACTTACCTTGTGCATACACTTTCACCACCCTCTAAGCTTTTTATAAGTTTATGCAAGATAGATGCATACAGGTGGCGTTAGGTTGCAGCAGCGTTGAGCTTGGAGCGTGCAGCTGTCTTCTAGAGCTTTAATTTCGATATATGTATTTCCCTTTCAACATTGTATTCAAATGATTATATTAGTGGATATGTGATGATGATGTTGCCTTTATGATTTGGGTATACTTGTGGTTATGCTTCTTATGAGACAAATGTATATTGGAAAATCCTTCTTGTAGAATCCCAGGATCGGAACCTGGCGTATGGACGCTGGAAGCCGAGAATGGGGTACTATGGAGGCTGTGGCACCGGGTTCGGCGATCAGGATTCCTGTGAATCTGATTTTTCGGTTTGGGGCATGACAATCGAGGCCGATTGCTGAGGTCAATTTTGATTGTCGAGGCCAATTCCGATTGTTGAGGCCGATTGTCGAGGCCGATTATCAGGCCGATTGTATAGGCCGATTATCGATGTCGATTATCAGTACCAATTGTCGATACCGATTATGACTATGTGACAGCATAGCATCATGATACATGCCCATACGCATCATCTACATGTTTATTATGAGATGTGGTTAGTATTGCATATGTCATTGGGCAGGTTGTTATGAGACTCCCTGATAGGAGGAGATTGTCCCACATGAGCGCACGGTATGTGTAGGATTGATGCATGACTAGATTGTATGACTCATGCATCTTGCATTATGTTGTGATTACTGTACGCCCTAGCGACATCAGGGCTGTAGCCTCCACAGGCATGTCGTGGATGACTAGATGGGACACCGAAAAGTTTAGTTCGAGCATCTGGGCACTTTAGATGTCCGTGGGTGAAAGTCCCTAAACCTCTGTGGCCAAGAGACGCCCCAACATCTAGAATGAGTGGATACATGAGTGCCCGAGTGCCGAATACCAGTAGGCCGCAACTCCCACTGTGTCGTGGTCGGTTGGGAGGGGGTGTGACCTTATTCACCCAAGTGAGGGGGCTGTAAGCTATGCTGAGTTTAACCAACTCCTAAATGGGTCCGCTATCGATGAGCCAGATAGGCATTGGTATACTACTGGTAGGCAGGTAGTGAGGTCTTTTCCACTCGCTGGGCTGTGCGGCCGGCCGCTGTGGTAACCAGCTTGGAGTGTACTAGACCCCGGTGATGATCCCAGAGATGTACAATACTAATATGTGGACTTATTGAGTAGGAGTTGCATACTCAATATTTTAACCATTCATTCATTCATTCACTATCCACTCGGGCTAATGGTGCGTAACTAATTGTTATGTGTACCTTCGTAATGGCCAAGATTTCGGTTGGGGTGCATGACTAACCTAAGATCAGGAGTTTACCACATTGAGTCTAACTATCCAAATTTAGGTATGGGAGTAGTTTGGATAGAAGTCTCTTATGAGGGACCCCATAGCCTGCGATACTACGTACTATCATCCCGACTTCACACTTTAGCTTGGTTATTTCATTCACACCGCATATTGCATTACATCCGTGGCATATGACATTTTGGGTTGTTATGTTTCTGCATTTATATAGCGTAGATGAGGCTAATGGTATTCGTAGCTCTTTAAAATTGCATATCGTATTACATTTTCGATATCTGATATTTAGCTCAGTCAACCTACATTACATTCTCAGTATATGTTATTGGCTTATTATGTTTTTGCATTGCATATCCTGGATAAGGTTGATGATATTTTATGGACTTGTTAGTATTTCCACTTGCTCTGATATATTGTGTGCTTGGCACTTATCTTACACACACACTTACACCACCCTCTAAGCTTTCTATAAGCTTATGCACGATAGATGCGTGCAGGTGGCGTTAGGTCATGGTAGCATTGAACTTGGAGCATGCGGCGGACTTTTGGAGCTTCCAATATTATTATTGTATTTTCTTTTATGCATTGTACTTAAAAGTTATGATATTAGTGGATATGTGATGATGATGTTGCCTTTGTGTTTTGGGTATACTTGTGGTTGTGCTTCTTAAGAGGTAATATACATTGAAAAAAAAAATCCTCCTTGTAGGATCCCAGGATCGGAATCTGGTGTATAGGCACTGAGAGCCGAGAATGGGATACTATGAAAGCTGTTGACACCAGATTCGGTAATCGAAAATTTTGTGAGCCCGGTTTCCGACTTTGGAGCGTGACAGCTGTGATCCACCCAATGTAGCCAATGGCTACTGGTCGGTGTGGTGGACCCGACCATGATGTATAACTTCCATTCATGCCATCATTTTTTATTTTTTATTTTTATTTAGATGGTTTCATGGTATGAGACCAATCTATGAAAATTTCAGATTCTGAAGTGGACCTCGTAACAGGAAACCAACTCAAACGAGTGTTGGTGGTTACAACTCTTTAGGTGGGCCACATAAATCGGTTTTAATCTTCCTGTAGTTGATTTCTGTGAATCTTAGCCTTTGAGCTTGATCAATATGTAGGGTATCAAATTAGTGGTGATAGTGGGTCAGACGCTGAATTGACGTCCGTCTCTCCATGTATAATCTTCTTTCCTGAACTGGGGCCCACAGTGAACCTGATGGGCTTATCCACACCCTCCATCTGTTTTTCCAGCTAGTTTGAGGCATTACGTAAACTTGACGCATTTCAAAACCTCTACTGGACCTTACCAGAGGAAATGGGAATAATGATTCCCACCGTTGATTTCTTCGTAGGACTCACGCATGAGATTTATTTGTCATCCAACGTTTTCCTAAGTTCTCAAAGACATAGATGAAGGGAAAAAAACCAATATTAGATTGATAAAAAAACGTGGGTACCCTAGAAAACGTACTCCACACAGGAGTTCAATTGATACTGTATCCTGTGGTGTGGTCTACTTGATCTTTGGGTGTGCTACAAGTTTTAATTGAACACATATTTATATCTACTAAAATGGATGGACGGTGTTGATTGAACACAAATGTCACCATTAGTCCCACATATCAACCGTATAGTGGGTAAAGTAAGATGGAGAGGTGTCCGCATCCAATATGCAGTTGAATCCCATCAGGTATCCAAACAAAAGCTCTTTCGAAATCCCACGGGATGGTTGCAATCCCACAAAACCCAAACAGGGCCTGACGGCTCATGGGATACAGATTTACACCACAATCCGCCGACAATACCCTGCGCATCATAAATACATGGGATGGTCGTAATTCCATCCCATGTAATCCGTCGTAACTCACGTGCCCAAACACGACCTAAGCGTAGTGAGTTACTACTAGAGCCGAGTAGAAACCAAATAAATTTGATGGATCCGACCCGATCCGATACGAACTGAAGGCCAGAATCGGGTCGGATCGAGTTGGTCCAGTCAGATCTGACCATACATCAGATCGACTTTGAATCAATGGTCAATTCAGACTGATCCAATTCGATTGGATCTGATCCAGACTAATCTGATCCAATCCGGATCAGGTCTATATAAGTGTATATATATATATATATATATTTACTTTTTACTTTCTACCTACCCGCACCCGTTCCCGAACCCTAAATCCCTAAATCCCTCTTTCTCTTTCTCTACCCGAATGAGTGCCACACCCATCTCGATCCCTAAGCCGAGAGACAAAGACAACACATCCACCCCATCATGTATGGCATTGTCGAAAGCTTTAAGTACATCAGTGGAAGTAGTGCAATAAGAGTAAGGAGTACTCCAACACACCTTGTACATTACCGGTCGAGCCTTAGGTGCACCACCTCTGGTAGTCCCTTTGCCGAGCCCTTTGTAGCTTACATTCTCTACAAAGGAACCAGCTGCGGTGGCTGATGTGTGGATACCATGGCCAAATCCATCCCTTGGGGATAAGTAGTCAACTCCAGTAATATTGAGTTTCTTTCCCAGTTTTGCCTGCAATCCTTTAATGTACCAATGGGCTCCGATTAGCTTCCTATTGCAGTTGGTGGAATTGAAATGTTCGCTTCTCTCATAGACACCCTTCCAATGAGATGGCACTGGTCCCAGTCCTTTATCGTTGAAACTTTTCGACTCTGGCTTAGTCAGCTTAATTTGCCTTAATTTCTTTTTACATATATATATATATGGAATTTTTTTATTTTTAAAAAATTTTCCATAAAAAAAACATCAGGATTGATTCGAACTGTACCCAATCCGATCCGACTTGGTTTCCCTGATCGAGTCAGACTCGGATCGGATCAGGCCAGTAGGGCACCGGATCAAATCGAGTCAGATGACCTGGACACGGTCCCGGATCGGATTGAGTTCGGGCCAGGCCATGGAAATTTCAGACCAAGTCGAGTTGGACCTAGTCTGGTCCGACTCGACTCGATGCCCAGCTCTAGTTACTATGTAATCAGCTTCCCAACTTAGTAAGCAAATGTAATAAAAAAATAAGGTGGATGGAAAACTTAAGTGGGCCACACAAGATAGAAATTTGGATAAAGAAATGCCTACCGTTCTGGTCTCCACGTGATATTTATATACCATCCAAACCATTTATAAGGTCATTCTCTCTGGGATTAAGTTTAAAGGGAAAAAAAACATTATCCCGATAATAAAAAAGCTTTTATGGTCGTAAGAATGTTTCAACGGTGGTGGTTGTCAAATCCTCACTATTTCTTTTCATGTGGCTTATTTGAATTTTGGATCTAGATGAATTTTGATCGCATGTCGGAGAATGAGCTCTAACAATGGATGGATGGAGTAGATTTCTCACCAAAATCACGGTGGGCCTTACCTAACATCCCAGTGGAGAAACGGAAAGAAATGCATTTCTATTTTGTATACATCACACACATGTGACAGCGTGGCATATGGTTGAGAATCCAATCCATCCATCTTGCTAGTTCAAATTTTTATTAATTTTCCCATATATAAATATGGTCTAAACAGCATGTAATATCTAATATTGGAAATGAATGAATGTGCTCTGACTTCAGCCCAATTTTTTGAAGATGTAGATTTATTTTTTTAAAGTTAGTGCCTCAAATGAAGATTAGATAAAATTAGTTTTTAATATTTATAATTAATGTAGTGATTCATTTCATATGTACCGAGCCAAAAATTATACCATACTTACGTGTAACGGCATTGTACCACATAAAACCCCATTTGAAACTAAAATAGAAAGCTGTTAAGAGAAAAATGGTACGTGAATTTTTTAACTAGAGTATTAATTGATTATTTGATACCCGGCTGCACATGATGTTTAATAGGAAAAGTTCATTTGAAGCCCACTGTACTTCCTATGTGTAATTCACTTCAGCTGTTAAAATCTTATGATTAACCGAAATTTTGATAAATTTGCTAGCTAACATATATCAAAGATTTCATTAGTATGAGAAATATCCAAGGTGTAGGATCTTTGAACTTTCTGATTAGAAGTTGTCATTGTCTCTACTTTAACTAAAGTCGAACATGTGAATGGTTGTTTAGCCACTATTTTAACCACTATAACATCATAATTAGGGTCATGATAATATGTCCCTTCTAATGAATTCTTTTACCTCGTTGACTCTTGAAGAAGGCTCTCATATCTAGACACATTCCTGGAAAAATCGTAAAGATTTCTGAATTTTGTTCCGATAAATTTCTTTCGAATCTTGAATTCCAGCCCATCTTAAGCCAACAAGACAAATTCTTCATCGGTCGTAACTACCTTGAATCAGCTTTTTAATCTTTTAAATCGAACAATTTAATTGTCAACCAATTCTCATGGTAGTTGTCAAAAATGAGCAATATCGGCCTTGAAAATTTCTGTTCTTATAAAAGAACTGAGTATGAAAATTTTCTTCTATTTCTTGCCAATTTTATATGAAATTCGGTAGCAAGTTAGAATACCAAGTAAAGGCTACCCCAGTGAGTGAATGGATAAATAAATGTAATTTATAATACTCATTATTGGCCAATTCTCTACATTGTATGGTAAATCGACCTATGTGTTTCACGGTCGATTAACCCATATCACCTGTGAACAATGTACAGTCAAGTTGATTGTTCCTCGGCAATGGATATTACCATTCAATCCAATCAGGATATGACTTATGATAAAATATAATAGTAATTCGGTTAAGAACTTGGCCCGTTGCTTCTTGAACCAGTTAAATAATTTCGTTATGCTCTTAGTATTATTGTACAACAATTGGAGGTACTTCATGGCCATCATGATACCATTCTTCATTATATAGTTGATTTCCAAGCAAGGGGATGCCCCCATGCATCCTTTGATTCATAGCTTCATGAACTACGTTCTTATTTTCACATTCAGGACATTTGAAATCTACATGCAGCAATGAATTTTGCATGTCCTAGATAGGAATATGTTCTAGACGTCTGAAATAAGAGCATGTTCTGAATGTCTGAAATCTACCGATATCAGTGAATTTTGCATACTAAGGATAGGAACAGGTGGTATATTTCATTGTAATGGAAGTGTATGTGGCATCAGTTGAACTGGTGGTATAGGTGCCCAATTTCTAACAAAACCTACATCGGCCTATTGTTAAGGTGTAACAAATGCTCTATCAGCGAAAAAAGCCACCAACCAATTCATGCTCTCAGTGTGGCAGACCATCCACTTATTAAAAGACATGGCCTAAAATTACGAGTTTCTTGTCTAAATTCACGATAGTTCTACAATGTGTTAATCTCCCAATGCATATCATTCATCCCAGATGACATAATCTTAAAAGGTGCATGTCGAGATGTGAATGGTCTATATGAATCTCGAGAAACAGGCACCATATTAGGTAATGGAACTCCTTCCTTAGGCACTTGTTAGACTTGTACCTCTTCGACGTGAGTAGGAAGCTCTTTAGCCACAATAACGGCTGTGGAAGTATCACACCACCTCTTCAGCTCATGATTCTGAATGATTATTGAACCGACAAATATACTTGAGTCAACCAAATGTTATGACAACTAAGTAGTTTGTGGTCTACTGGGCGTGCTAACAAAATCTTGGTTACTCGGTTTATTTTCAATTATGTGAACATGCCAGAATTGATACAGTGGCTCGATCCAGACCAATCAAATTTGACCCCAAGCACCAAAATAAGCAAATATGTCCAATATGAATGTATATGACTAGATTTTGAGAAGATCAGTCACTTGCTCAGCCACTTGCAAATTTCAATAATCGAATGGTGGGGTTCTTCTTGTGAAGATGGGTTACTTTATGCCTTTCACATGAAAGGAATTTCAGAATAAATGCGAATCAAACAAAACATAAAACTCACAAACAGTCACTAGAAGTAACTGCAAGAATGTCTCTTGAAAGAATTGCTTAATATTAGATAAATAATGAATCCAGCGTATGAGCGTAGACTTGGATTACAACTAAAGTTTACTCCTAGGATAAGCTGAGATAAAGTATAAATCGATAGGACACTACGCCAAAATTGTGAATTTGTGACGGACCAAATCCGTCGTAAAAGCAAATAAATGATGGATTTCATCTGTCGCTTGTTCCGTGGCTGTTTACTGTATCTTTTTTCTTTTTTTTTTTTGCAACGGATAAGATCTATTGTAAAAATAAAAAAGTCCGTCGCTAAAATTTGAAAAAACCCACCCAAATTGTCATTAAAAATATTAGCGACGGATAAGGTCCGTCGCTAATATGAGGAGCGACGAACTTCAAATCCGTTGTTGATTTTCAAAGTTGTTCAGAAATTAGCGATGGATTTGGTCCATTGAGCGGTCGCAGCTTCTCAGAGTTATCAATTGTAATTTGACTGGGTTCAAGATCATTTACTTGGGAAGAGCCTGGGGCAGATATGTAAGGGTAGTCTATTCCTTCTGTGATTTGGGAGGCATCATAATCCCACAAGGGTGGAGTGACTGGGGAGATCCATCAAGAAGAGGCTCTCTCTCTCTCTCTCTCTCTCTCTCTCTCTCTCTCTCTCTCTCTCTCTCTCTCTCCAAGAAGAAAATGAACCAGATTGGTTAGTCCATGGAGTACCACTCGCTGAGACAATGGGCCCACTTTTTTTTTTAATCAGGGATTCACCAATAAGCATGTGGGTCCTGTTAGGGTTGATGCGGAAAAATAGAAAAACTAATCACTTAAAGATAAGCTTACCCATCATTTCAGGTGGTGTTGTGAGCACTAATTGGAACACGATCAACTATTAGGGCTCCGGTTCTAGGATCGTGAAATGCATACAGCATGCAACGCTTGAGGATGCTCAATCTTTAAGATGAACGGCTTTGATCTATGGTCCACATACATTCTAAGGTGTAGATTCCTCTCCTATCTCACTTTCTTCTTATTTCTATGATAAGTTTGTTGTAAAGATAGGAAACCTCATACAAGTCTTCTATTCATTCGTGTTTAGCTTTTCTTTTCCATCATAGAAACTAAATCTAACTAGGGCTCATTTTCCTTCTGGAGTTAGCCATTATTAGGATTTCCTAATTGATTTGAGTACAGTTAAAGTCCAAATTTTCTTAAAATATAAGAAAAACTAACACGCATACATGCATATGTACACGTATTATATGTGCTTTTTATTTTTTAACAAATGCACACACACCACCACACACTCACGCCTTAGTGGGGTTTCACCACCTATGGGTGCTCGAACCCTTGACCAGGTGTTGAAGCTCCTAAGAGTCTACCACTGGAGCAAGAGTGCTTGTGGGCCACTCAAAATAATGTATGGTTTTGACAAGTGGTCTCACTCCCTGTGGTTCAGCTGATGACAGCACCATGGATTGTCTGCCTTAGGTTGCTTTGAACACTTACACCTTTTTCTCTCCCAAAAGTACCATACCTTTTTTTTAAACCACAACCCCACGTGGGCACTCCAACCCACGACTTCAAACCATGTATTCTACAAAGAAATAGTCACATACAGCCCATGTATGTGAACTTTGGTATATATGCTTTGCTTCCCCTCCAACTAGTCACCTCTAATGAATCTGATCCTTGCAAAAGGTGGGCACCACCATTAATATCACTTCGCTCCATTCATTGGTTGGTCCATACCTCTATGTTTGAGTCATAATATCAGACGTCCATTGATTTTTACGTCATGTCCCACCCGACAAGTGGATCGGTCTGATTTTTGAACTAGCTGGTCATCATGGTGTGCCCCACCTCTTGAATGGTTCAGATTTTCTACCTATAGCAGGCATAGAAAAGGGTTGTGTATGTGAAAGTTCACGTAAAAGGCTGTATGTGTTCATGTATGGAAATGTTTTGTTATTCGTGCACCCACACTTTACTTTTGGTATTAGAACAGCGTCAGAGATACACTACTGTATTACCAAAAATGGGCAAAAAAAAAATATTCCATATCAAAGGGGGTGTACATATCAGTTCCCTTTGATTTGAATGACAATATCCATATATGCATGGCCATGATCTAGTGAAAAGTTTACTCTATAAATGAGTTGTGTGGACCCAATCTGATGTGTTCATGACATCCACTCTAACCATAATGCACACCTGTCTTTTATCTGTCCGTGGACCCAAAAATCAGGCTAATCTGTGCTTCAGGTGGTCCACACAAGCAGGAGTTGCGAGGGCCCCCACCATTGATTTGTTGGTCCTTCCCAAGTTTCAGAATGGCATGGTTCTTAAGGGCAAGAGCTGGGCATGGGATGACTCGACTCGTCCGATTCCTTTAGATCCGACTCGATCTGAACTAAGTAGGTGAGTCAATAGGAATCAAGTTGACTTTGTTCAATTCGAACTCAAACCGAGTCGAGTTCGAGTCACCCAATAACTCGACTTGACCCAAAATCCAACTCGGTACTGACTCAACTCAATCTAAAACTCAACTCATACATATATATTTTTAAAAACTCAGATATAACGTTTCAGATATAAGATGTCATTTAGCTGATGGAGAGGCTAAAATTGCTGTAATGACCGCCTTAGTTGAAGTAGGAATATGCCATTATGTCCTAGAGGGGGGTGAATAGGACTTTTTAATAATTTTAAAATAATTTAAAATCCTACCACTCTAATCCTAACAACAAGCATAATTATATTAGGATTACTCAAGAGTAACTCTAATGGCTTCCAAGCCCAGTAGAGGATCCAACCACAAATTATTTGAGAGATGAACAATATGCAAATTAGTTTATGATGGATATGACTGTGTGTATGTGAGGTATGATCTCAAATAGTCAAATATGAAGGTATTTAAGGAAATCACATAAGCAAATGTAAGACAATAGCAATCTCAAACACAGTCATTTTTATAGTGGTTCGACTACTTGTGTACTCAACTCTTGGCAACCGCACTCAGCTCTTGAGTGTACCAGATTTCACTAAGGAGGTTTCACATGGTTCACCTCAAACCCGAGGTTTTAAATCAAGTTCACCTCTAACTAGTACAACATACACCTAGGCTGACAGTTTATGCTCCCACGAGCAAGGGTCAACACATAGCACTCAATTTTAGGCATACTGGCCAAGGATCCACTCAAGGAACCTCACTTATTTATGCTCTCACGAGCAAGGGTCAATACAACGCACCCACTTTTAGGCACACTGGCTAAGGACCTACACAAATGACATAACGTTTATGCTCTCCACAAAGTAAAAGTCAACACAAAGCACCCACCATATACACTCCCGCCGGAGGCCTCCTAGAGGACTTGTAAAGGGTGAGAAACACCTTAGACATAATCCTACAAAGGAATGATCACAAGGGTCCTCTGGACTCTATTGACTTACAGCCCATTCAGCGCGTTGTCAAAGATCTTCCTCCTTTGTTGGCGAAGAATCTTCTGCTTCCTTGAACCGCAACTCAGAAGATGTGCCAATGCATGGCGACGGGTTAGGTCAAGGTTATGATGGAATCCTACTCTTAAATATTTTTCTATAAGGGAGATAGAGCGATTCCAATCATTTATACATTCAAGGCATCTCAGCTTAATGATTTGCCATTAAGATGGTAGTTGGAGGATCCTTGAATGCAGAAGTTCATTCCCCAATCCACTCTATTGAATATCAATGATGAGGGTAGATTGGAGGATGAACTTCCATGAGAGAAAGGGCTTTGGGTATATGATCTAAGGTAAGCACTTTCTTCTTTCTCTACCAGCAACTGAGGACAAGCTCTCTATAAATAGGCAAAATGTTCCATATAAAACGGTCACATTTATGACAGAGTTCGATATCATCGAGCGTATACTCTCGATTACATCGACTAGCTGCTCGATGACACAAACTCAAATGTCAAATGCTTTTGAAACATTTTGTCAGCTGGTCGAGGGAATCAAACCTGCGTCGATGTCATCGGATTTCGAACTCTGATTTCATCGACAAGAGGATTGATTCCTCGACATTTAAAAATGAGAGAGACTTACCTTTGAAATATTTCAGGTCAAGGATATGATTAAGGTACACTCGATATCATCGGAATTTGAATATCGATGATATCAGTAGTCGCGTCGATGCATCGATAAATCCCAAGAATTTTCCAATTATGCTTGCTAGACGGTTTATGTCCATTCTCGATGCAATCGATCCAGACTCGATATCATCGATATTTGAATATCGATTCTATCGAATGACCCTCGATCGAAGATTAAAACCACCTGAAAATATTGCTGGTTGACTATGTGTCCAAGACCGATATCATTGAAGGCCTTCCGATATCATCGGTATTTGAATTCCGAGGATATCAAGGAGAACTTTGATATATCAAAGATTTTATGATTTTTCTTAAAAACATAAGGACCAATATCTCTGCTGTCGATATTATCGAGTCAACTTCGATAGACTCGAGATTAAAATTTTGATGATATCGATACATCTATCGATACATTGATAATTCCGTCCAGAAGTATAAGCGGTTGGTGGATAACTAATGTCCTCATTCGATACTATCGAGTGAGCTTCGAGGATATCGATAGCACTTCTTAATTATATCGATCAGACTATCGATAAATTGACAGAAGTAGAAAACTTAGAGATCTTTTGAAATTTGAAAAAGTTTTCTAACCCAAAAATCCTAAGATATTCTAATCAATTTTAAGGGTTTTAATTACCTGGTGTTTTGAGACATGGGATGTGAGGCTTAAATTTACCTGTGGCGAGTTCGAGCGCACATCCGGTTGAAGCAGATGATTGATTGATCTTCCTATGGAGCTTCTCTGTCTAGCGGACTCAACACTTACATAAATTGACAAACCAGAGTACTTTCAATCTCCCCCTTTGTCAATTACGTTACAAAATACTAAAACACCTTAGAACAACATTTAGACAAACACATCCTAAATTATATGTACATGTATTTTACATAATTTTACAATGTCTAGTGAAACCATACACACAATTAGTAGCTGCTCCCCCTAACAACATTCTCCCCCTATCTTGGTGCAGCTGCTACCCCTAACACTTGTATCACCATTCACAAGCAGATATACACAATTTTACTTTCAGGGTGTTTGATTTGTTCTCCCCCTTTTTGTCAGTCATTGTCAAAGGATAATATGATAAGAGATATTGACTGAAGTTGAAGCAATTAGGAGAACCAACATGCAGAGAGGATATGCACATAACAGATAGATGTAAAATAAACATCGTATTTCAGCAATGTAATACCCTAGAAATCGGGGGTCGTGCACACACTCAGCTCTCAAGTTCTCGGGTATCACTTAAAACCAATTTTTTTCCGTTTTGCGTTTAATCTGGTTCACTGAGCAGCATGGAATTACTGGATACATGAATCACAATTCACGACTAGTCTACTAGAAGGGAAATTGCTAAATATATACAATGTCTAAAAATATCGACAGGACGCACAAGGCGTCGCCCAGCAAAAATACAAAGGAATAATACGTCCAAAATAATAGTGTGATGAGTCCACTAAGTTCACCGGCAAAATCTTTATCGAATCGCCCATCAACTGGAAATAACATAGCTCGTCCTCCTCATCTACGCTCGTGCCGAAAGGCTCCTCATACTCAATGTCACCTGCAACTACTGAAGAGTCTGGTTGGTGTTTTAAAACATTGTCCCAGAGTGAGAGTGAGTGATCAACTCAGTGGGTGTTATTAGTCTTAAGTTACTAAAACATCAATTATACTATGAATTTAATGAAATGCAATACATTCATGAGCACCTAACTAATCTTGTTAATGCAGGTGCATGAAAAATGATATGATGCATGCCCTCACGAGCGACTTCGTCTAACAATCGCGTATGACCAACACTCCCTCATTGCGACCTCGACTACCGAGTCACCAAATCTTAACTAATGCAATGCATGGGAAATGTTAACCAGGTATTTAGTTAGTTCAGTTAATCCAGAAAATTGAGGAAACTGGTACACCCCATGTATCAATGCCCTAAACTGGTTGCGAGGTCAATGCCCCCCAACGTGTGAGGCTGAGACCCCGCAATCCTTGATCCCACCGGGTTTCCCCCATCCCTGACTACAAGCACATGGGGAGTGCTGAAATGTGGGATCGCTCGCGGTCACTACGGGGAGGCGCGTCACCCCAGTGTAGGCCGATAGCTCAGACACCATGTCCCATTCCACCATGCCCAGCTCTCAAGTCAGTGGATCAATTTCAAATGGTTGGCAATGGGCTCCAATTGTTAAAGGGTGTTCCAGTTTCCATACAGGTGTGGGCAAACATAGTTAATGAACATGATTAGTCAGTACGTGGACTAGACCTTATGAGTCCAGGTGTGTACAAGACGGACGACATCGGGTACAATGACCCATGTAGTCCAACTACTGTCGCCCATTCGTACTCGCCTAAAACCGCCAGCCTAGCTTCAAAACAATCCTACCAATGGGGCCACCTTCTCTCACCTCAATTTTTTGACCAACCTAAAGATTTAATGGTATTCAGTAACACTTCAACAATTCATGGTTTACCATCTAAACTCAAATAATATCATGCACTCATACATCAACATAGGAATCCAGATTTTTCCATAAATATAAGTACTAGCAATATTACGAAATGAATGTACATGTGTATTGTGAGGGGTTAGCGGAGAGATCAAGAATTATATATTTCATAACACAAAAATATAACAAGGGTAAACGTATCATACCTACTACAAGAAACATGGAACAAGAATACATATATGAGACGTACATACACTCACCAAATTGATGCCCAAACATGTTTGAGGAACAATAAGTAATACAAAATCATTCATATCATTTGGATGATCTATCATGTGAGGGTTTGACTAGGTTCTCCTTATGCTACTCAAATATTCCACCCAAACACTCATAATCATGAAATTTATACTAAAATTGGTGTTAGGCCACCTAAGCATAATAGTCTGCACCTATGAATCATTGAGAGCTCTAGGAAACAATCTAAGGTTGCCAAGCTCGTGGGTGGATTCGTAGATATCTTGAGTCAAATGAACTTACATGTTAGGATTACATGCAACATCTAGCTCAACACAAAGGATCTCAAGAAGATGGGTGCTTACCTCTCCAATCGGTTGGAATTCAAATTTCGAGTGGTGGGTGTGGGATCTCTTAAGGAAGAAGGAAGGAGTTGCAAGATTTGAACTCACTTGGGCCCACCTTTCTCTCCCTTCTTCCTTCTCTCCTTCTCTCTTTCTCCTCTTCTCTCCTCTTTATCTCTTTCTCTCTTTCTCTTATCTAGGGCAAATTCGTATGGGGAGAGGGGGTGCCCAAATGAGGCCTTTATATAGTGTCAGATTTAGTGTAAGTGGCCCTAAGGGATGGGTTTTCACTATACTAGCCCTAAGGGGGTCTTTTTATACCATTTTGGGACTACTATGGGGCGTGGGAGTCGACACCCACTATTAGATAGTTGGCTCTAGTAATGATTTACCCATAAACACAAACGGCCTGTCATTTGGATGTGTCGATCGATGGGTAGGATCAGAATTCAGTTCAATGGTCACCGACTATCGATCGGGCCTGAGACTATACAGATATGAGCAAGGAAATATCCTTACTCCATGTGTAAAGTTTGGTCGTAAACCGACGGTCCGAAGTCTTCAACTTTGCATAAGAGTGGACGACTTAATTCACTTAAGTTTTAGCTTCTTCCTTTAGGGTATTTGCATTTCTCATGCACTCGTCCTTTGGCTCAAGTTAAGCGGTTCCGGACAGTACCCAGGTTCGACTCCCGGGATGGACGTCAAGCCCTGTAAGACAGACATTATTCTATAATTTTGTAACTAGTGGTCCACCAACGAGTGGTCTAGAGCTTATTTGGAAAATCGGGGTATTTATGAAATGAATTAGGTATTGAGATTTCTCATGGGCAATGATTAGGGTTTGGATTAACTATGTTCATAGTATGGCCTATTTATAACTAGTGAAAGTGGAGATTTGGTCATGATTACTCTAAACCGTCGATTTTAGGCTAAAAGAGTAACGGGGTTGATTTAGTCTATTAGCCAAGATCCAGGCCTTATCTGACTCGGCTTCGGTTAGTTCTTTAATTTGGTCATGATTGTCTTGATTGGTTAGTGATGGGTCGGTTAGATTTGGGTCCTATATGAGTAAATCATGGGGCTACACCTGATGTTCAAGTGATCGAGCAGATTCGTTGGCTTCCTATAGTTGATAAATCGAACTTGTGCAGTTCTTTACTAGTACCACCCCTATATAAACTAACATTGAGTGCTAAAGGTCATTAAGTGATATTATAAGTTAACTAATAGAAAAAAAATTTCAAGGATTTTTTTGGAAATTCAAAACAGTGAAAATCCAGGATGTTACAAGCAACCATGTATGCATAAACAATATGTAGATCAAAATGTCACATGTATTACATAGATCATAAACTAGATAAACCAGGGGATCTTAAAACATACGCATGGCAGTAAATAGAAGTGAAGGATAACCAGCCATATCCAAAATGATACATGTATATATATATATATATATATATATATATATATATATATATATATATATATATATATATATATATATATATATATATATATATATATATATATATATATACTGCCCAAGATTGGCAATAGTATGATCATTCATCCCAAACCAAAATAACATTCAACCCATCCATGGGTACCCAAAAAAAATGTGATCCTCATTCAGAGGATATCACACAAACATGTCAAGCTATGCAAGTTAGTAATTCATCACAAGGATGCAAATATGAGTGAAGGACATTCAAAAAGATATGTATGTCCTAGGCGTTCCACGGAGACTCCAGATGTGTGATGAAGGAAAGAACGTACTACAGACAACGAAGGCTTTTACTGCGCAGGTAGGGAATCCAGAATTTGTTGTGTAGCATGTTGCAGAGTCGCCAGCATGTGTTTGATCTCCAAAAGATAGACTTCTCAGTCATCCAGCCGTTTCATCATGTAAGATTGTTTATCAAGAAGATCCTTTATAATGTCTCATTCTGTGACAACCTAAATGATCTTAACAAAGACGGGGCTGTGCATAGGATTATCCTTTCCTGAGGATGGATCGATTCTTCCACCATGAAACACGTTGTTAATGATATGCAGGTTGCAGATGTCTTCGTAGTTGAACCAGGCACATGGATGCGGTAGATCATTAGTAGGAGGCAGCCTAAATTGACGTGAAAGTTTAGACATAAGATACGGAAAGGGAAGTGTAGTGATGGATTCTTCTGTAGATGCACGGATTGAGATGCTTAACATGAAGAACATTCTTTGCATTTCTGGGTATTGTAGCACCGTTATGGAGCGCTCAAGTAACTTCTCCCCATACACTAAGGCCATTCATATTTCGTTCTGACGCAGGTATCCTAGTGACTTCTACACCAACCAGACGACTTATCATTTTAGGAGTGACGTGCTCGGTCCGATTTATGACAATGACTAAAATGATTAGAGGATCATTTTCAACATTGTAGATTAAGTTCAAAAACTGATGCACAAGATTATGCTGAAATCCTCCACCAAAATTCATGATATTCTCCCACCCAATCAGTTCTAAGAGATCAATGATCCCAAAGGGTTCAATGCACTTCCTCTGAACTGTTCGTTCTGCCACAAAGTTTAAGTCGAAAAATGGAGATGAGCCAGTTGCATTCTTCTTACCATTCTTGCTCTCCGTTAAGGAATATTGTGGAAGAACCAGTCCTTTAGACATTTTTGCTTGAGATGAAGGGAAAAAAACAGTTCTGAGAAATGCAATGCCATACTGAGATCAACAAGTGAGCCTCTTTTTCCGTTCTTCCGTCTTTAATTGAGCAGTAACCTTCGATATCATCGAACATCGTTTCGATGACATCTGAATACCTTATTTGATATTTTTAATGAAGATCAGAGGAAAGCCCAACCGACCCGACGATTCAGCTTCTCGATAGGTCGTCGATGGTATCGATTCTCGTTCGATGTTATCGAAATGTTCACTTGATGTATCGACAGTCATATCGAAGATGAATATTTTATATATTTCAGAATTTTGACAAACTATTGGCATTATTTTAGTATATCTTAGAATCAGGCAGTATACACAGTAAAATTTTGTACATGCATTGTACATATCAAAATTATAAACATTAGAATGTTTATATACAAAAATATTGAGGTGAGAGACCTCAGATGTATCATTAGGAGCTCAGCAAAAATTGCATCATTTCAGCAAACTTTCTAGATCTAGATGTATGACCTGGACTTGTTTTTCTATGCTCAATATTTCTAGGCATAAAGATCATCCTTTCCTTTACCTTTGATGACATAGCAGTGGTTATTTGTGCGAGAACCCTTCATTACTGATTTACCTGAGAGGTCTAGGATCTCGCATTTTTCTTTGTTGAATGTAAACACATGCTTATTGTCACATATTTGAGAAATACTTAAAAGATTGTGCGTTAATCCTTTTATGCAAAAGGCATTCTCATTTTTGAGCAAATTTATTCCTTTAATAATTCTCTGTCCAATTACCTTAGCGGTGCTCCCGTCTCCATAGGTGACTATCCCATCATTGAGATCTGAATAGTTTGAAAGAAGGGATTTGTCACCCGTGACATGTCTTGAACAACTGCCATCCAGGTACCACTTAGTATCATTGCCTGTTATATAATTTGAATGAGTAATAAGGCAATTTTTCTTTTCTCTCACTACCCATTTTGTGACAGGATTTTTAATTGTGGTAGATTTTGTTTTCTTGTTTAATTCGACCACTTAGTTCAATAGCTCCTTGTTAGTCATTTTAGGTGGTGGTGGATGTGAATCTCTTTTATCCATATTCCTAGGTTGACTCCAGACATTTTGCATTTCTGTGGTTGGTTTGAATTTTCCAATATGATTTTGACCAGAGCTATGTTAAGTCATCCTAAGAGACATACATTCGAATTTATAATGACCAGAATCACCACACAGATGACAAACAGGAGTAGTTTTTGTATTACTTCCTGAGGTAGTAGATTTTTTAGCCGTTGGTGCTGCATTTCCAGATTTTGATTTAAATTTATCATATCCTAAGCAGCTCTTGTCCTTTCCAGGTCTTCCCATCCCTAAACTTTTTTCTAACTTCTCACCACTCTGGGAAAACTTATAGTTTAGCTTAGCGATTTTTCTAGATTCTTCTAAATCAAACAGGAGTGTATGATTTTCATTTTGAAGGACCATGTTTTTGTATTTTAATAGCTCAACCTGTTTGTTTAGTTTTTCAGACTCAGATTTAATGAAGGTGTTGATTCTTTCAAGTCTATCATTATCTGAATGATATTATTGTAAATCATTGATTAGATGTGTATTAATTTTCATAGTTTTATCCAGATCTTTTTACAGCAATTCCTTTTTATTTTCAGATATTTCAAGTCTTCTAACACTGTTGATGATATGAATGTAAAGTTGATTGTAAGGATCTTGTAGTTTATTCTGTTCTTCTTCTTCTTTCTTTTCAGTTTCTTCATTGTCTGATGGAAATGATTCAGTGGCTTGCGGTTCTTTCTCGGTCTCAGTTTCATTAGAAATGATTGGAGTAGTGGAGACCATAAGAATTTTCAAAGATTTCTGGTCTCCATCGCTCTCTGAATCGCTAGATTCTGAGTTTGACTCTTCCGTATCATCCCATGTGGTAGCCATTGCCTTACCCTTAGTTTTTCTGTTTGGGCATTCAATAGACAGGTGTCCAAACTTCTGACAGGCATAACATTGTAGTTCTTTGGTCTTTTTACCTGCAAACTGTCTGTTGTCTACCCTTCTTCCTTTAAATGGATGGCCATGATTTTTCTGAAAGAATTTTCTGAACCATTGAGCCAACAAAGCCACTTCCTCACCTTCATCTTCTCTTTCACTTTCAAAGTCCTCATTTGTTGTTTTATTTGAAGTCTTGAGGACAGTAGTTTTGGATTTTGGGGTTTGTTTGAAGTGTAGTTCAAATGTTTGTAGGGAACCTACTAGTTCTTCTACTTTCATTTCATCTATGTTTCTACACTCTTCAATGGTTATTACTTTAGGATTGAACCGTTCTGATAATGACCTTAGTATTTTCCTACAAATTTTTGAAACTGGAACTTTCTCACCTAATCCACCCATGGAGTTGCAAATGATATTCAGTTTTGTGAAAAACTTCATGAAGGTCTCCTGCTCTTCCATTCTGAGACTTTCAAACTATGATGTTAGGAGTTGTAGTTTGGATCTCTTCACAGTGCTTGTTCCTTCATGGGTTATTTCCAACAAATCCCATGCTTCTTTGGTTGTCCCACACATACTGATTTGATTGAAAATATCGTAGGACACAACACAGTAGATATCATTCATAGCTTTTGCCTCAGCAGTTTGGTTTTCCTTATTGAATGCTATCCATTTTTCTTTGAATTTTAGTTTGGAGATAGTTGTGCCATTTTAAAGTACTATCTGTTCATATGGTGGCACATATCCTCTTTCAACTATATCCCAAACATCATGATCCAAGGATTTCAGAAAGTAGTGCATTCTAGTCGTCCAGTATGCATAATTTGATCCATCAAATACTGGAGGTCTAGAGACCGATGAGCCCCCTCCTTTGGCCATATTCCCAACTTCAATCAAGATCACTCTCTAGGCAGTGAAGCCCTTTAAGAGAGACCTGCTCTGATACCAATTGAAATTGCGGTAATAACCACCTTAGTTGAAGTAGGAATATGCCAATATGTCCTAAAGGGGGCAAAATAGTACTTTTTAATAATTTTATAACAATTTAAAATCCTATCACTCTAATCCTAACAGCAAGCATACATTAGGATTACTCAAGAGTAACTCTACTGGCTTCTAAGCCCGGTAGAGGATCCAATCACAAACTATTTGAGAGATGAATAATACGCAAATTAGTTTATGATGGATCTGACTGTGTGTGTGTGTAAGGTGTGATTTTAAATAGTCAAATATGAAAGTATTTAAGGAAATCACATAAACAAATGTAAGACATAGCAATCTCAAACATAGTCATTTTTATAGTGGTTCGACTACTTGTCTACTCCACTCCTGGCAACCGCACTCAACCCTTGAGTGTACCAGATTTCACTAAGGAGGTTTCACATGGCTCAACTCAAAACTGAGGTTTTAAATCAGGTTCATCTCTAACCAGTACAACCTATACCTAGGCTGACAGTTTATGCTCCCATGAGCAAGGGTCAATACATAGCACCCAATTTTAGGTACACTGGTCAAGGATCCACTCAAGGAACCTCACTTGTTTATGCTCCCGCGAGCAAGGGTCAACACAATACACCCACTTTTAGGCAAACTGGCCAAGGACCTACAGAAAGGACCTAATGTTTATGCTCTCCACAGAGCAAGGGTCAACACAAAGCACCCATCACGTATACTTCTGCCGGAGGCCTCCTAGAGGACTTGCAAGGGGTGAGAAACACCTTAGATACAATCCTACAAAGGAATGATCACAAGGGTTCTCTAGACTTTATTGACTTACAGATAAGTAGATGAGCCCCATTCAGCGCGTTGTCGAAGATCTTCCTCCTTTATTGGGAAGAATCTTCTGCTTCCTTGAACCGCAAATCAGAAGATGTACCAATGCATGGCGATGGGTTGGGTTAAGTTATGATGAAATCCTACTCTTAAATATTTTTCTATAAGGGAGATAGTGATTCCAATCATTTATCCATTCAAGGCATCCCAGCTTAATGATTTGCCATTAAGACGGTAGCTGGAGGATCCTTAAATGCGAAAGTTCATTCCCCAATCCACTCTATTGAATATCAATGATGAGGGTGGATTGGAGGATGAACTTCCATAAGAGAAAGGGCTTTGGGTAATTGATCTAAGGTTAAACACTCAAAAACACTCTCTTCTTTCTCTACCAGCAAGTAAGGACAAGCTCTCTATAAATAGGCAAAAGGTTCCAACGGATATAAAACGGTCACATTTATGATAGAGTTCTATATCATCGAGTAGGGTTGATATCATCGAGCGTATACTCTCGATTGCATCGACTAGCCGCTCGATGACACAAACTCAAATGTCAAACGCATTTGAAACATTTTGCTAGCTAGTCGAGGGAATCGAACCTGCGTCGATGTCATCAAATTTCGAACTCCGATTTCATCGACGGAAGGATCGATTCCTCGACATTTGAAAATGAGAGAGACTTGCCTTTGAAGTATTTCAGGTCAAGGATATGATCGAGGTACACTTGATATCATCGGAATTTGAATATCGATGATATCGGTAGTCGCGTCGATGCATCGATAAATCCAAAGGATTTTCCAGTTAAGCTTGTTGGACAGTTTATATCCATTCTCGATGCAATCGATCTAAACTCGATATCATCGATATTTGAATATCGATTATATCGAGTGACCCTCGATCCAAGATTAAAACCACCTAAAAATATTGTTGGTTGACTGTGTGTCCAAGACCGATATCATCGGTATTTGAATTTCGAGGATATCAAGGAGAACTTTGATATATCAAAGATTCTATGATTTTTCTTTAAAAAAAATAAGGACACAATATCTCTGTTGTCGATATTATCGAGTCAACTTCGATAGACTCGAGATTAAAATTTCGATGATATCGATACATCTATCGATACATTGATAATTCCGTCCAGAAGTATATGCGGTTGGTGGACAACTAATGTCCTTATTCGATACTATCGAGTGAGCTTTGAGGATATCGACAACACTTTTCGATTATATCGATCAGACTATCGATAAATTGATAGAGGTAGAAAACTTAGAGATTTTCTGAAATTTTGAAAAAAATTTCTAACCCCAAAACCCTAAGATATTCTAATCAATTTTAAAGGTTTTAATTACCTGGTGTTTTGAGACATGGGATGTGAGGCTTAAATTTACCTATGGCGAGTTCGGGCGCACATCCGGTTGAGGCAGACGATTGATTGATCTTCCTATGGAGCTTCTCTGTCTAGCGGACTCAACACTTACGCTAATTGACAAACCAAGGCACTTTCAGAGGCTATAATTCTAGCAAGTAAATCTAAGTTTTGAGTCGTGATTTCAGCTTGTGGATACCCGCTATACCCGACCTGACTCGACCCAACTTGGTACTAGTGACTGGGTTCGGATTTGTCTAGGCCAGTCCTGGACTTAGATAGGGTCAGGCATGCTGGACTCAATACCGAGTCGGGTCGAGTTCAGTTCAGGCCTATTTCATAACTAGATCGAGTCAAGTCAGCCCTAACTCAGTCTGACTATGCCCATCTCTATAAGGGGTGCCATCATTCAGGGACAATTGTTCTGTATCAATCGATTGGATGACATATACACAACACAATGGACCCATTACATGAATCAAGGGTGGGTGATCCCCTCTCAACACTTCCTACTCACGTGGCCCACCTATCATGGATTGGTCTCATTTTGAGAGATATGGGCAAACAAGAGATGACATGCAAGATGATCAGAGTCAATGTGATCATGGTGGGGCCCACATCAACCATTTTCACTGTAATATGGTACAAACCTTTGCACTTCATTCTCTTGAATATCTTGAGAAATTTATAATTATTTGAAATATGCAGGACCGTTTTATTCGGCGAATTCAAGTGTAAAGGAAGAGGAGCCAGTTCCCCAGGCAGAGTTCCATGGGCCAAGTCACTCACTTATGAAGAAGCAAGACCTTTTCTAGATAAGAAATTCATAGATGGAGATCAATGGCTAAGGCTGTAATTCATCACTTATGAAGAAGCAAGGCCCTTTCTAGATAAGAATTTCATTGATGGAGATCAAAGGCTGAGGCTGTAATTCATCATTTTTTTTGCCACATTTCTCTCTGTTTTTTCTTCTCTATTTTTCACTTGCACGGTACGCCAACCAAGCGGTAGTGATCACTCTATTAACCGCTACGATCAGAGCAGTTAGTAGTTTTGCAAGTTCGAAATTTCGCGTCATGTGGAATGCAATGATATCAAGCATGGCATGCCAATGGAATGATATGGAGAAAATAAATGAAATCCATTGAGTTGGTAGGAATATGATTTCAAGGGGATGGTGAGAACATGATGTTGGACCAAAGTGAGTAATGATACGGGGCAATCACTTGTACTGAATTTCTTTAGTATGCAATCTTAACAGCCATTTGATTGTTTTTCTGAGTGTGGGGACAACATCTGTTTGGTTGATTGGGCTCACGTGATTGGTTTTTCGTTTGATGAATTGGATGGTCTTAAATGGTTGATTCGATCAACGGTTTGGAAGTGAGTGATTGAATGAAATGGAGCTGTAATCAGACCATGTTCTTTGGAATCTGTAGTTGGGGGCATGTTTGGATGTACCCCAAATCACCATTTGATCAGATGCAGAATGTGACGTCAGTTGGCGCTCATTGCGGTCACACTGTTTGGGGATGATTTGTCCAAACAAGAATCAGCACTTCAGCTGTACACAAGTCGAGCTTAGCCCAGCTGGGCTCGACTTGGCCAGCAGGCTGCCCCAGCTAGAACTTGGCTCAGTCCTCTAGTCTGATTGGGCATCCTGGCTCAACTCATCAGCAACTTGGGCTGAGCCAATGCTGACCTCAATTTTTCAAGCCTACGAGTTGAGTTTGAATTTAGGTTTTAGGGTTTTTAATATATATAATATATAATATATTATAATTTATATAATACATAATTTATTTAAATATATAAAAATATAAAAAATAAGTAAACCCAATTCAAGTCCAATAGATTTGAACGGAGTCATGTTCGAGTCAAGTTTCGAGCCGAGTCAAGTCGAGTTTAGTCTAGCTTGGACTCCACTTAAAAAAATTTTGAGCTTAAAAAATCAGCTTGACTAGGCTCGAATCCAGTTTCAAGCCGAGTCGAGTTGATTGAGTTAATCGAGTTAACTCGGTTTGCGTAGAGCTCTAATCAGCACAGTACATTGCATAGATTATTAGATTTTCATTTAAAATGGTTGTTTGGATGCATGGAAAGCTCACGTCTGGTACAGGGGAATTCACATCTATGTGGATTCTCTTTCCACAATTTTGCTCTTTTTTTTGTTTCTTTGTGAAACCAAACGCACCCAAAACCAAAGATTTCAATCTCATCAAATCCTTTCCTTATAAGAACTCTTTTATTTCCATGGAATCCAGTTCCATGCATCCAGACGGACCCTTAAAAGTTAAAAATATGTCATGTAAACGATATGCCCCACCATGGATATCACATGTCTCGAACTGCAAACCCATCTATTGATTAGATGGATGACATGGACCACACCTTTACATTGAGTCATGCCATCATCCATCCATTAATTGATTTTGACGATGAGGCCTGCCAGATGAGTGGATCAAACTGGTTCTCGCAGCTGCTGATCTCCATGGTGGGGTACACTGTTTAAATGGATGGGATGCGAGCAATCACCCACAATCCCATCTTTCCTACCGATGTGTGATGTGTCTAGGACATCCAAGCCGTCGAAAAGGTGGGACACTGTAAATATAACCTGCGGTGAAAATCAGGCCGATCAACTCACTAAGTGAGCCACACCGGTAATGTCGAAACAGGAAACAGATTGGCTACTCCCCCTGCCACCAGCCAATGGCTGATGGTCGGTGCTCTGTGAGCCCCACCATGATGTATGTGCTTCATCCATGCCGTCCATCTATTTTTCTATATCATTTTATGGTATGAGAGAAAAAAACGAGGTATATACCAATCTCAGGTAAACCACATTAAAACTTTTTGGGCCCATAAAAGTTTTAGATCACGCTGATCTTTGTTTTTTCCCCTTCATCTGACCTAATCAACAGATTGGATGTCAAATAAACAGTAAAGTGGGCCTTAGGAGGATTTTAATGGTGGATATCCAATCACTATTGTTTTCCTTTGGTGTGGTCCACCTGAGATTTAAATCCCTCTCAGTTGTTTTTATCAAGCCCTAAATGATCTGTAAAAATGAATAAACGGCAAAAATAAAATACATACATCATGGTGGGGCCCATAGAGCACCGACCACAAGCCACATGGCTAGTGGCAGGGGGAGTAGCCAATCCGTTTCCGTCCAAACTCTCCCCAGCGAAGGTTCATGTTCACCATACAAGTTGGGAAACCGGGATTGGACTCGGCCTGTCACTGGGTCAAGTTGACTAGGGACCCAACGAGTCACCCAAGTCTGAGTGAACTCCCCCGAGTCCTGAGTTGGCTAACCGAGTTAGACCCGAGACAGATTGAAAGTGTGTGCATCACGACCCAGTCACCCAACCGGTGAGTGGACTGAGTTGACTCGCCCGAGTCACGGGTCGAATGGACCAGGGCTGGGAAAATGGAAGGGGTTTTCGCTCGTGACACTACCACCACCGAGGTGGCTAGTGGTCGGTGCTATGTGGACCCTACCATGATGTATGTGTTTTATCCACGCAGTCCATCCATTTTAAAACATAATTTTAAGGGTTTATCCCAAAAATGAGGTAGGTATAAAACTCAGGAAGATCACACCATGGGAAAGCTAGTGATTGAATGTCCACCATTACAAACTTCCTAGGGCCCACTGTAATGGTTATTTGACATCTAACCCGTTGATTAGGTCATACCGACTTGGATGAAGGGAAAAAATATATATCATCTTGATCCAAAACTTTTCTGGCCCTGAGAAGTGTTTAATAGTGAGAGTTCAATCAATACTGTGCAGTCCACTTGAGATTTGGATCAACCTAATTTTTGAGCTCATACCATAAAATGAGCTGGAATAATGGGTGGACGGCATGGATGAAACACATACATCATGGTAGGGCTCACAACCACTTGCCATTGGCTAGTGGCTGGGTCAGTAGCCGATCCGTTTCCGGTGCCATAGGAGGGGAAGCAGATTGGCTGGTGTACCACACACCAGTTGTATAACTGCTATAGGTAGATGTCGTGCCAAGTCGAGCACTGACGCTACTCGATCTCCGAGTCGTACAGACAGTTCAAAGGAGATCAAAGTTACGTGGCCCCACTGTGATGTATTTATTATACCTACACCATTCATCTATTTTTAGATATCATTTTAGAGCATTTTTCAAAAACTAAATTATATTTAAAGAGCATTTGGATCACCCCACAAATAGCAGTGGAGATAATGATTTTCACTGTTAAAAAATTCATAGGGCCCACCATAATGTCTATTTTCCATCCAATCTATTGGCAATGTCACAAAGACATAAATTAAAAGGAAAAACAAATTTCATATTGATCCAAAACTTTTGTGACCCAAAAAGGGTTTCAATGGTAGATGTTCAATCCCCCAAGACTTTTTGCAGTGTGGTCCACTTGGTGGTTAGATCTGTCTTATTTTTCTTCTCAAACTTTAAGATAAGCTCGCCAAATGAATGGATGGCTTGTATATAACACATACCTCATGATTAGACCCACAGAACTTGCTGATGTCAATACAGCAGCTATGTAGCTAGTGTGAGGTACAACAACCAATCCGCTTCCCATAGGAGGTAGGCATAAGTGTGACAGGTTGACACTTATGAGGCAAGCCATCCGTTCAATCCACGTTGCAAACACATGTCAGATTGGCAAGCGTGTAGGGTGGCCGAACGGTGCATCATATGCCACATAATGCAGCACGATCCAATCATATGGCAATAACACATCAATGAATGAAGATGACTCACAACTTTGGATGTGCTGAATTGAGTAAATCAGACGTGGATTGCCTGCAAAGGGCCACAGGAACTTCCTACAAGAGGAAGCTAGATGCCGCGTTTGCAAGAAATCTGCTCCGTCCATCCGTTTTTCTGGATCATGCTAGGACATGGGCTAAAAAATGAAGCAGATTCAAAACTCAAGTGTGCCACACAACATGAAACAGTGAGGATTGAACGTCTACACTTGAAATATTCGAGTAACCACAGAAGTTTTGAATCAGGTTAATATTCATGTATTCTCAGTTCATCCCCAATAGGATACTTGAGTTTTAGACCTACCTTATTTTTTGACTCACATCGTAACGTATACCAGTGAAACAAATGGATGGGATAGATTTCTCGCAAACATCACGAGTGGCCCCACCTAACTTTCCCTTACACGAAACCCTTATCAAAGGTTTCTTTGCAGGCGATCTGTTGGGGGACGCACATAAACATCCTCGAGTTAGAATCAAACAATAAGAGATCAAATAAACTATGCACGTAGAGAACACAAGGCTTTACGTGAAAAAATTATTGTGGGAAAAAACAACGGCATAAAGCGATAGTGAATCCACTATGATAATCAATGTTACAAGATATGGAAAAACTTACTGATCCGATAATAAACTCCGAAAAACATACAAAAAACCCTACCTTTGATCTCCATTTGCTCACAAAATCCCTAAGCACATTTTAAATACCATAATTCCTTATTGCAAACCCATGAAAAGAGTTAAAATCCAATTAAATAATAAAACTCGCAATTCCATAAAACTGCATAAGTCAGTGGATGGGAGCTTTGATCAGATCGAGTGTCATCGACGACCCATCGATGGGATCAAAGCCATCTTCAATCAAATCGATTTGTACCTAAAAATTGTCTAGTGAGCGAAGGCAAAAAAAAATGACATTGTCTTAATGGAATCGACCTAGTTATAGACAAATTGAAGACATTTGACAACAATCTCCACCATGTCCTGAATTATTACAAACAACAGCTTCGAGTTCCATCTCTAATTGCCTCTATCATCGTCGTCGCTTCTTATGCACATTATATTTTCATCAAGCCTTCCTCAAAACAAAAAAGTCACACAAAACTTGAACTTCTCTGTATGAATCACCTTCGTAAGTATGTCCATCGAATTCACGCTTATATGCATCTTCTCAAGAGTCACTCCGCCTTCGTCAAGCACCTGTTGGATAAAATGATGATGAACATTAATATGTTTAATACGAGATGGTAAATCGAGTTATTCACTAAATTGATCGAGCTTTCGCTATCATAATTTATTAGCACAACTTCCTACAAAAGACAGAGATTATTTATCATCCCTCTCAACCAAACACTTTCTTTGAATGCTTCTGTCACCGCTAAATATTATGGTTCGATTGTGGAAAGAGCCACCACAAGCTGAAGCTTCAACATCTAGCTGATCACTCCACCCACTAGTACAAATGAGTGGTTGAAAGTCGATCTCATGTTATCCACAGTACCTGTATAATCAGCATCCACATAGCCTACCAACTTATCTTCAAACTTTTCAAACATCAACACGTAGTCTGTAAGACCCGTGTCCTAATCCGTACCGTTCCGTTAGCTTTCGTGGTCCTTCCGGTCAAATTTCGGCAACCTTCGCACTGTATCCGACGTTTGCGCGCGATCCTAAGCCAGGTCCCGCACACCGACGTCGGCTCGATCCGAAACTTGTATCATAGCGACCGCGTCGTCGCCGCGGTTCCAACGCCGTGACTTGCGCACCGAACCGATACCCGGGCAAGAAGATGTCGATCTGCGTTTGTTCCTAAAAAACACCGCGCGTTGCGGATTTCAAGGGAATCTCTACAATTAGTCCCATCCATCAATCATAAATGCAACCATACCTCAAGTACTACAACCAATTCCCTCCTTTTTCAAAAGTCCACCCTCTTTCCACCTCACCACTCCTCTTTTTCCAAATTTCAACCTCAACCATACCACTTTTACAATTTTTCAATCCAACCCATCACCCATCACACCTCACCCATCCATATCATCTCTCTCTCTCTCTCATTTTTCAAATCTCCCAAGCAACTCAAGCCTCACACGTCCAAGCTTCCTTCTCCCTCCCAAGTGTGGTCCACCTGCTCATCTCTCATCCACACCATTAATCTCCCATCATCCACCGTCCAAGGCAAAGGTAAGGAGCATTTGAAGCCAAGGGAGTAAGGAGGAGGCTTAAAGGTGGGTGATCTACCATTGTTTCCAATTTTAAGGGGCACTTGTTGTGGGACCCACTTTGATGTATATGTTGTATCAATGGAGGGTCCATAGTGGCGGGGTCCCTCCTCTCTATCACCGTATATCTCTTTTTCTCTCTTTCTTTCCTCTCCCTAGAATGAAGTGGGCCCCACCAAATCATGTTAAATCCACTCCATTCATCAATGGTGTGGCCCACCATATTTTAGGCGAAATCCATCGTCCATTTTGGGATGGTGGAAAGTTCCACATGTTATATGTTATATTATATTTATTTTTATATTAATATATATATATATATATATATGTATACTTGGTGGTGGGCCACGTACATGTGGGACCCACCATGGTGCAAGTGTTGTAGGAACACGGTCCAGCGTCCCTGGACGCTGGACGTGTAGCCGTGGTCTGGGGTGGCTAACAGTGTGTGCATGGACAATGGGTGTGTACTGACAAGCTAACAAAAAAAAAAAAAAAAAAAAAAAACTTATAACTTTTAGGGTGGGCTACTCCTGCAGGCCCCACCCTGATTCATGAGTCTGATCCATGCTGTCCATTCCACTCTTCAGCCCATTTTAGGCGTTGAACCAAGAAATGAAGCTGATCCCATTTTCTGGCGGGCCATACCATAGGAAGTAGCGGCGTTACCATTAAAATCCACCCTGACCCTTCTATTCGCCAAAAGCGGGCAGCATATTGGACTCTTTTGGTCGATCTTGGACCAAGGAATCTAATTGCTGGAGTGGATCTTGCTTATGTGGGCCCCATCTACTAAAAATCACTGAAAAACAAAAAAAAAAAAAAACAAAAGAGCAAAGACAGTAGCTGCTGCTGCTATCAGCGTATGCAGCAGGCGCTGCCTGCGGTTGACGAGCGGGCGGACGGGCTGGGGCTCACGGCCCCAGCTGTGGGCCCCACGTGATGTGTTTCAAAAATCAACACCGTGCGTTTGGTGGGCCATCCTCCTGGCTACGGTCCACTTAAAAATCAGCCGTAAACGGAACTCAGGCGGGCCATACCATCTAAAATCATGTGAAGACATGCCTAAAACATATAAAATCATTTGGTGGGGCCTACCTGAGTTTTGGATGTGATTGAAACTTGATTTGGACCCTTACATTTGTGGGACACACACAATGAATGGACTGGATTTGTGAACCACATCACGGTGGGCCCTAGTCCACGTGATCTCATCAACACTTTGAATGGCAAATAAACTTTACCGTGGGCCCAGGTCCACGTGACCTTGCAAACAGATTGGATGACTGATAAAAATCACGGTGGGCCCTGCCCTGGTCCACGTGACCTTATGAACAGTTAGATGGCAGTGGGCCCCAGTCTAGTGGGCCCTCCCCTAGTCCACATGATTTTATGAATAGATTGGATGGCAATAAACGCTATCGTGGCCCATGGTCCATGTGAACTGTTTGGATGGCAAACAAACATCACAGTAGGCCCCTACTCAAGGTCCATGTGACCTTATGAATGGATTGGATTGCAAATAAATATCACAGTGGGCCTTACCTTAGTCCACGTGGCTTTATGAACAGTTGGGTGGAAAATAAACATTATGTTGGGCCCTAAGTTGGGTGGAAAATAAACATTAAGTTGGGCCCTAGACTGGGTGGAGAATAAACATTATGGTGAGTCCTACTTAGAACCCACCTATGGATGTATTGTAATCCACACCCTCCATTAGTGTGGGCTCCACCATGATGCATGTGTTTCACCCAACTGTCCAATCATTTTGGAAATAATTTAAGGCCCATTGTTGAGGCCCATCTTGATGTATTAGTGGTCCTTATTAAGGCCTACCTTGGTTTGTATAAGGCCCATATTATGAGGCCCATTGAGGCCCACCTTGATATAGATATGGGGCTCATGCTATGTAGCCCATTTGATGTATTTGGGTCCTTGGGTCGAGGCCCAATAAGATATACAAAAGGCCCATTGCAATGTGTGATTCATGGAAGGCCATCCCTTGGGAGCAATGTTGATTTGATGTCCACATTAAATGGATAATTTTAGTTAAATGTCCGCATTATGACTCTCCCTAAGGCCCACTGATAGACCCATACCTGTGGTAAGTAGGCTGTCTAAGCCCATCTACGTTATACACAGAGCCCATCTCTTTATATATGTTTAGTATAGATCCATGATTCATGATCATTCGCATCATATGTATGCCTGATGTGAGGAGTGACTGATCATAGCATATGCCTTCGGGTGGACTGTTTATGGGCTCCCTGATAGGCGGAGTTGCCCCATATAAATGCATGGTACACGCAGGACTGTTGCATGACTGATAGTGTGATTCATGCACTTGCATTTGTGTGATTGTAGTTACTGTATGCCCTAGCAACATCAGGGCCATAACCTCCACAGACACATCGTGGATGGTTGGGTTGGATACTGAAAATATTTGGTTCTAGCATACGGGCGCCATAGATGTTCCTGGGTGAAAATCTCTAAACCCGATGGTACTAGAGGATGACTCCAACGTCGAGACCGAGTGGATATATGAGTGCACGAGGGCCAAATACCAGGAGGCCGCGTCTCCCACTGTGTCGTGGTCGATTGGAAAGGGGTGTGGCCTTACTCGCCAAAGGGTAGGGGCAATACTAAGCTGAATTTGACCAGCTCGCGAATGGGTCCGCTATCGACGTGCCGGATAGGTATTGGCAGACTATTGGCCAGGCGGATAGTGAGGTTTCTTACGCTCACTTGGACTGTGCGGCTAGGAGAGCGACAGTGCCATTTGGAGTGTATTGAACCCCGGTGATTATCCAGAATGAGAACTGTACTGATATATGATGAGAGTTGGCATGCTTAAGTTGCATCTCGCATCGAATGGCCATTTTATGGCCGATGACATTCATATCTTACACCGCATAGCCTTGGTACGGCTGATTGTATTCATGTACTCATCACCATGATTCTGCATTACTCTAACCTTGCGTTCTGAGCAAGCTTATATTGCACACACACTTACACCACCCTCTAAGCTTCCTATAAGCTTATGCATGATTGATGCGTGCAGGTGACGCCAGGACGCAGCCATAGCATAGTAGCAGCAGGAGTGTGCAGACGAGCTTTGGAGTTTCTATCTTGTATTTTTTCCCTTTCAGACGCATTGTACTCAAAAGTTTTTGATCATAGTGGATTCTGTGGTGGTGTTCTTGTGATTATTGTTCGTGGGTTATGCTTTTGGTTATGTTCACTATGAATCAGACTGATGATTATAAATCCTCTTTGTAGTATCTCAAGATCGGAACCTGGTGAATGGGTGCCGGGATCCGAGAATGGGGTTCTATGGAGGCTATCGGCGCCGGATTTGGCGAACGAAAATTCTGTGAGCCCGGTTTTCGAGTTCGGGGCGTGACATAGTCTACTGTACCTCGAATATACCAAAGTAACAATTATACTGCCTCTCGATGTTGTTTGTTGGGGTTAGCTAGGTATCTGCTCACAACGCCCACTGTATGTGAAATATTATGTCTCGTAGAGACCATGACATACATTAAACTGCCAAAGTGCTCGAATAAAGCACACGAGACATCCTTGCTTTTCTTCATTTGTAGTAAAATATTGTTTAAAAGAAAGCTTAAAGTGAGTAACATGGGGTGTGCTAAACGGTTTCACATTATCTGTACCAAATTTTATCAATATCTTCTCAAGGTATTTTACCTGTGATAACCATAGCCTATTCTTCTGTCTATCTCTATGAATATCTATGTCGAGAATCTTCTTGCAGCTCCCAAATCTTTCATTTCGAATGTCTCTGACAACCGAGTCTTCAATATATCGACTTCAAATATGTTATGGTTAGCAATAAGCATGTCATGTATGTACAATACCATTATGATGAATTATCCATCATTCAATGTCTTGTAATAAATACAACGATCATATTCACTTCTGGTAAATCGTTGGCCCATTATGAAAGTATCAAACATTTTGTACCACTGCTTAGGCGACTGTGTTTAGGCCATATAACGAGCTCCTTAATTTACAAACTTTATTATTTGCCCCTTTCACTCCAAACCCTTCTGGTTCCTTCATGTAAATCTACTCCGCCAACTCCCCATGTAGGAAAGTAATCTTTACATCCATCTATTCCAATTCCATGTTGTAATGTGCAACCAATGCCAATATAAATTTAATAGACACCTGCTTGACTATAAGTGTGAAAATCTCATTGAAGTTGAGACCCTCATTTTAAGCATACTTTATTGCGACCAATCTTGCCTTATATCTATCATACTTCTTCTTGTATATCCTCTCACAACCGATCTTTTTACACCCCACTGGAAGCTCCACCAGCTCCTATGTCTCATTCTTATGTAGGGAATCCATCTCATCATGTATGAACTGTAAATATAACCTGCGGTGAAAATCAGGCCGATCCACTCACTAAGTGAGCCACACCGGTAATGTCGAAATAGGAAACGGATAGGCTACTCCCCCTGCCACCAGCCAATGGCTGATGGTCGGTGCTCTGTGGACCCCACCATGATGTATGTGTTTCATCCATGCCGTTCAT
The DNA here is from genome assembly GCF_029962835.1 of Magnolia sinica. Taxonomy (NCBI): domain Eukaryota; kingdom Viridiplantae; phylum Streptophyta; class Magnoliopsida; order Magnoliales; family Magnoliaceae; genus Magnolia; species Magnolia sinica. The sequence goes on along the minus strand of NC_080582.1, from coordinate 32,078,406 downwards.
CTATTTTTCTAGATCATTTTATGGTGTGAGAGAAAAAATGAGGTATGTACCAATCTTAAGTGGACCACATTAAAAACTTTTTAGGGCCCATAAAAGTTTTGGATCAAGCTGATCTTTGTTTTTTCCCCTTCATCTGTGTTTGTATGACCTAATCAACAGATTAGATGTCAAATAAACAGTAAAGTGGGCCTTAGGAGGATTTGAATGGTGGATATCCAATCACTATTGTTTTCCTCTGGTGTGGTCCACTTGAGATTTAAATCCCTCTCAAGTTTTATATCAAGCCCTAAAATGATATGTAAAAATGGATGAACGGCATGGATGAAACACATACATCATGGTGAGGCCCACAGAGCACCGACCACCAACCACATGGCTAGTGGCAGGGGAAGTAGCCAATCCGTTTCCGTCCAAACTCCCCCTGTCTAGCGAAGATTCATGTTCACCACACACATTGGGAAACCCGGGATTGGACTCGGCCTGTCACTGGGTCAAGTTGACTAGGGACCCAACGGGTCACCCAAGTCCGAGTGAACTCACCCGAGTCCTGAGTTGGCTAATCGAGTTAGACCCGAGACAGATTGAAAGTGGGTGCATCTCGACCCAGTCACCCAACCGGTGAGTGGACTGAGCTGACTCTCCCTAGTCACGGGTCGATTGGCCTAGGGCTCGAAAAATGGAAGGGGCTTTGGCTTGTGAAGCTACCACCACCGTGGTGGCTAGTGGTTGGTGTTATGTGGACCCTACGATGATGTATGTGTTTTATCCACACCGTCCATCCATTTTAAAACATAATTCTAAGGCTTAATCCCAAAAATGAGGTAGATATAAATCTCAGGCAAATCATACCATGAGAAAACTAGTGATTGAATGTCCACTATTAAAAACTTCCTAGGGCCCACTGTAATGGTTATTTGACATCTAACCTATTGATTAGGTCATACAGACTTGGATGAAGGGAAATAATATATATCATCTTGATCTACAACTTTTGTGGCCCTGAGAAGTTTTTAATGGTAAGAGTTCAATCAACACTGTGCGGTCCACTTGAGATTTGGATCAACCTAATTTTTGAGCTCATACCATAAAATGATACATCATGGTGGGGTCCACAGAGCACCGACCACTCGCCATTGGCTAGTGGTAGGTCAGTAGCCGATTCGTTTCCGGTGTCATAGGAGGGGAAGTGAATTAGTTGGTGTCACACCAGCTATATTGCTGCTATAGGTACGTGTTGTGCCAAGATGAGCATTGACGCTCCTCGAGCTCCAAGTTGTACGGACGGTTCAAAGGAGATCAAAGTTACATGGCCCCACAGTGATGTATTTATTATACCTACACCATTTATCTATTTTTAGAGATCATTTTAAAGCATTTTCTAAAAAATAAATCATATCCAAAGATAGTTTGGACCACACCACAAATAGCAGCGGAGATAATGGTTTTCACTGTTAAAAAATTCGTAAGGCCCACCATAATGTCTATTTTCCATCCAATTTGTTCAAAAAAGGGTTTCAATGGTAGATGTTCAATCCCCCACTGCTTTTTGCAGTGTGGTCCACTTGGTAGTTAGATCTGTCTTATTTTTCTTCTCAAACTTTAGGATGAGCTCGTCAAATGGATGGACGGTTTGGATATAACACATACCTCATGATCAGACTCACAGAACTTGCTGATGTCAATACAGCAGCTATATAGCTAGTGTGTGTAAGGTTGTACATGAACCGACCTAGTTCGGTTAGCTCGCTCGACTCGACTCGAAAAAGCTCGATTCGACTTGGTTCAAAGTTGAGTTTGAGCCGAGTCGAGCTGATTTTTTTAGCTCGAAAATGAGTTCGAGCAAGCCCTAGCTCGACTCGACTCTGCTCGAATGCAGCTCGGATTGAACCAGGTTAGTGACTCGGTTTGGCTGGTGGATTGTCTTGATGTTGCTCACCAACTGTTTGATAAAATGATCCAGCCATTGATCATTTTACCTCATCAATAATCCACACAAAAAGCTCAAATAATCCAGCCATTGATGTTGCTCACCAACTGCTTGATAAAATGACTCAACGAAATGTGGCTATGACAAGGAAGGTTTGGCTGGTGGCAAGGAAGGTTTGGTCGGTGGCAAGCAAGGTATGTACATTAAACAAATACCTTTTTTCTCTTTTTTTTTTCTTTTTTTTTTTGGTTTTTATGTTACTTAGAAGGTGTTTGATAAAACACCTATAAAACCATTGCCTCTGTTTGTAAAATAGTGGGATTTTGAAGTTGCAGTTCAGGTATTTGTGGAAATGCCTCAATGGCGAACTCCGCTCGATCTTGGCTCAAACTCGGCCCGAGCTAGCCCGAGCTGCTGACCGTACCGAGCCGAGCTGGCCAGTCAGGCTCGAGGACCGAGCCAAGCCAAGTTCGAGCTGAGGTCGGCTAGTGTTCAAGCTGAGGCCAGCTCGACTCGGTTCGACTCGATGTACACCCCTAGGTGTGAGGTACACTAGCCAATCCGCTTCCCATAGGAAGTAGACATAAGTGTGACAAGTTGACACATATGAGACAATCCATCCGTTCAATCCACGTTGCAAACACGTGTCAGATTGGCAAGCGTGTAGGGTGTCCGAACGGTGCATCATATGCACGACCACCACCACCACATAATGCAGCATGATCCTATCATATGGCAATAACACATCAATGAATGAAGATGACTCGCTGCTTTGGATGTGTTGTATTGAGTAATTCAAACTTAAATTGCTTGCAAAAGGCCATAGGAACTTCTTGTGACAGGAAGCTAGATGTGGTGTTTGTGAGAAATCTGCTCCATCCATCCATTTTTCTAAATCATGCTAGGACATGGGCTGAAAAATGAAGCAGATTCAAAACTCAAGTGTGCCACACGACATGAAATAACGAGGATTGAACGTCTGCAGTTGAAATATTCGTGTAACCACATAAGTTTTGAATCAGGTTAATATTCATGTATTCTCAGTTCATCCCCAATAGGAAGTAGGAATGACCTTATGAACAGTATACATCATGGTGGACCTAGGGATGTTTTAATGATAGAATTTCCCTATTCACTTTTTCATGGCTTGCAACCCACTTGAGTTTTAGACCTACCTTATTTTTGACTCACATCCTAACATGAACCAGTAAAACAAATGGATGGGGTAGATTTCTCACAAACATCACAACTGGCCCCACCTAACTTTCCCTTACACAAAACCCTTATCAAAGGTTTCTTTGCAGACGATCTGTTGGGGGAAGCACATAAACAACCCTTAGTTAGAATCAAACAATAAGAGATCAAATAAACTATGCACATCGAGAACACAAGGCTTTACATGAAAAAATTATTGTGGGAAAAAATCACAACATAAAGCGGTAGCAAATCCACTATGATAATCAATGTTACAAGATATGGAAAAACTTATTGATCCGATAATAAACTCTGAAAAACATACAAAAAACCATAGCTTTGATCTCTAGTTGCTCACAAAATCCCTAAGCACATTTTAAATACCATAATTCCTTATTGCAAACCCTTAAATAGAGTAAAAATCCAATTTAATAACAAAACTCGCAATTCCGTAAAACTGCATAAGTTGGTTGATGGGGAGCTTTGATCATATTGAGTGCCATCAACGACCCATTGATGGGATCAAAGCTATCTTTAATCAAATCGATTTGGATTTAAAAATTGTCTAGCGAGCAAAGGCAAAAAAAATGAGATTTTCTTAATGGAATCAACCTAGTTGTATATAGACAAATTGAAGACATCTGACAACAATCTCCAACATGTCTTGAATTATTACAAACCACAGCTTTAAGCTTTATCTCTAATTGCCTCTATTGTGAGACCCGTATCCTAGCCCGTACCATTCCGTAGGCTTCCGCGGTCCTCCTGGTCGAATTCCGGCAACCAGCGACCTGTAATCGACATTTACGCGTGGCCCTGAGTCGTGTCCCGTATTCCAGAGTCGGCTCAACCCAAGACTTGTACCCTAGCGACCGCGACGTCGCCGCAGTTCCGACGCCGCATCTCGCGCGCCGAGACAGTACCTGGGCTAGGAGATGTGGACTAGCGTTCGGTTCGAGGAAAATACCGCATGTTACAAATACCGAGAGAATCTCTATAACAAGTCACATCAATCCATCAATCAAGTACAAGTAACCCAACCCATCTCCCTCTTACACAACCTTACCTAAAGTCAACTATCTCTTACAACCAAGTACACATCCATCACCCATCACCCATCTCTCACCCATCACACCCCATCACTCACCCATCCCTCTCTCTCTTACAACCTCTCTTTCTCATTCTCCCAAGCTTCATTAAAGCAATCCAACGTCCAAGCAAGAGACCTCCATGAGAGAAGCTTTGTGTGGCCCACTCCCTACCATCCAATCCAACCCTTCAAAGCCGATCTCGACCGTTGAATCGCGCCCCTTGGAGCTCTAGATCACATTGGTAGAAGAAGGAAGAGGAGATCAAAGGTGGGTGTTTTCTAGAGTTGATTTGTGTGGTTTTGATGAATTGAGGGCCAACATATGGTGGGACCCATCTTAATGTATGATTTGTATAAGGGGCCCATAGTGGCGGGGTCCCTCCGCTGCTCCGATCTCTCTTTATCTCTCTATCTCTCTCTTTCTCTCTATTTTTTCTCTCTTTTGGTGATGGTTTGCAGCCCACTTGATCTAGACCATTCATTTGTTGGGGCCCGACTCTCTACCTTAGATTAAGGAAAAATACAAACATCAACTTGATTGGCAGAGTGGCTCACTGGTGCAGACCCCACCATTTGTTCGTGTTGCGTATATACCATAGCACAACAAAAAAAAAATGATTTTAATAATATCTGGTGGGCCACACCACGTGGACACACCCTACTGGACATGAGGATCCAACCAACCATCCAACATCCAGATAGTCTTTAGATGCTGGAAGCCTTTTTTTAAAATATAATAATAATTTTATATATATCATGATATAATATATAATAATATTACATTATATTATATTATGGTGGCCCCACGTGGGAACCACCTGAGATATGTATTATATAATATATAATATATATATCTTAGTGGGGCCACACCACGTAGGAGCCCACCTTGCTGTAACTATGCCCAGCCGTCCATCTGGACGAGCTGTGGGACCCCCACTATGATGTAAGGGTGCCATCCACACCGTCCCGCACATTGAACGGGTGGACCCCACCCTAATGGATATGTTCCATCCAAACCGTCCACCCATTTAACGATCTCATTTTAAGGGCCGGACGGACCACATATGTGGACCCTACCCCGATGTATGTGATTCACCTAAAACCGCCCATCCATTTGGCAAGTCCGTCTCAAGGCTTGAGACTAAAAATAAGACAGATCCAGTTATCAGGTGGGCCACACCACAGCAATAGTGGGTTTGAACGTCTACCATTGAAACTCCTTTTGGGATCACAGAAGTTTTAAATCAATGTAATATTTGTTTTTCCTCCTTGTCAGGTCCTTGTGACCGTATGGACAGATTGGATGGAAAATGAACGTTATGGTGTGCCCTACCTTGACGTGTGTTGTATTCACACCTTCCATTCATTGGCTAGATTGGTGGGCCACATGTGTGGATCCCACAATGATGTATTTGTTTCATCACACCATCCAGATGTGCTGGATAGTGTTAGATAGTTTGGGCAGTGCTGGATACCATGTGACGGTGCTGCGGACCACCATGATGTATATTTTGATCTACGCCATCCATCTATTTTGGGGTTGGGCCCATCGTGATATATGTGTTATAACCACGCTGTCCAGTCCGTTGGACATGCGGCCCACTGTTATAGGTGTTGTTCATCCATGCTGATCATTTGGTGGGCCCATTTCGAAGGTGCAGGTCCACCTATTCCGAATTTGAGGCCCATTAGTGCGGCCCACTTATTGCATATGGGGCCCCTTTGCAATGTATCCAAGGGCCATTGGTGGGGCCTATTGTGATGTATTTTGGCTCGTGCGAGAGGCCCATTATGTTATATTCGTGGCCCAGTTGATAAGGCCCATTGTGATGTATTTGTGGCCCAGTTGATAAGGCCCATTGTGATGTATTTGTGGCTCGTATGGCTAGGCCGGATGTGGTGTATATGTGACCCTTGAGTGAGGCCCAATGCGATGATCATGCGGACCGATGTAATGTGTTATTTCACTATAATGTATGTAATGATGTTTATGTGGACCACTCCTTAGGAGCAATGTTGGTTAAATGGCCACATTGATGGACAATGATGGTTTAATGTCCACATTGTGACCTTCCTTTAGGGCCTGTTAGGCCCATTCTCATCATTCTTTAGTGGGTTAACCTAAACGAATGGGCCTCATTGATAATGCTTGATCCATCATCGGTCGTCCATCTATGGACCCTGCCTTGCGACGAGGCCGATTGTTAAGGCCGATTCCGATTGTCGAGGCCGAGTATCGAGGCCGATTCCGATTGTCAAGGCCAAGTATTGAGGTCGATCCGATTGTTGAGGCCGATTCCAATTATTGAGGTCAATTGTATGGGCTGATTTCGATTGTCGAGGCCGAGTATTAAGACTGATTCCGATTGTCGAGGCTGATTGTTAAGGCCGATTGTATAAGCCGATTCCGATTGTTGAGGCCGAGTATCGAGGCCGATTTTGATTGTTAAGGCCGATTCCGATTGTCAAGGTCTAGTATCGAGGCTGATTCTGATTGTCGAGGCCGAGTATCGAGGCTGATTTTGATTGTCGAGGCTGATTTCAATTGTCGAGGCTAAGTATCAAGGCCAATTCCGATTGTCGAGGCCGAGTATCGAGGCCAATTCCGATTGTCGAGGCCGGTTGTATAAGTCGATTCCGATTGCCGAGGTCAAGTATCGAGGCTGAATCCGATTGTCGAGGCTGAGTATCGAGGCCGATCCGATTGTCAAGGCCGATTGTATAGGCTGATTTCGATTGTCAAGGCCGAGTATCGAGGCCGATTGTATAGGCTGATTCTAATGGTCGAGGCCGAGTATCGAGGCCGATTCCGATTGTCGAGGCCGATTGTATAGGCCGATTCTAATTGTCAAGGCCAAGTATCGAGGCCGATTCCGATTGTCGAGGTTGATCGTATAGGCCGATTTCGATTATCGAGGACGAGTATCGAGGCCGATTTCGATTGTTGAGGCCGATTGTATAGGACAATTTCGATTGTTGAGGCCGATTGTATAGGACAATTCCGATTGTCGAGGTTAAATTTCAAGGCCGATTCCGATTGTCGAGGTCGATACTAATTATCGAGGCTGAATATTGAGGCCAATTATCGAAGCCTAATGTGACGTATATGCGGCTAGTATTTGAGGCCCATTGTGATGTGTATTCAGCCCGAGTTTAAGGCCCAATGTGATGTATATGAGGCCTATGTGATGAGGCGCATTATGGTGCATTTGAGGGCCAAGCGATGGAGCCCGTTGTGATGTATATTAGGCCCATCGTGATGTGTATTAAGCTCTTGAGTGAGGCCCATGGTGTTATATATTAGGCCCTTGTGTGAGGTCATGGGTCCACTATATGTTAGGCTCTATGAGGGTCATTCTTTGGGAGCAATGTTGGTTAAATGTCGACATTGTCAAGGCCAACCACTAATACCGATTATGAGTATGTGACAGCATAGCATCATGATATATGCCCATACGCATCATCTACATGTTTATTATAAGATGTGATTAACCATTGCATATGTCATTGTACAGATGGTTTATGAGACTCCCTGATAGGTGGAGTTATCCCACATGAGCGCATGAAATGCGTAGGATTGATGCATGATTGGACTACATGACTCATGCATCTTGCATTGTGTAATTGTGATTACTTTACGCCCTAGCGACATCAGGGTTGTGACCTCCACAGGCATGTCGTGGATGACCAGATGGGACATTGAAAATATTTAGTTCAAGCATTTGGGCACTTTGGATCTCCGTGGGTGAAAGTCCCTAAACCTCCGAGGCCAGGAGACGCTCCAACATCTAGACTGAGTGGATACATGAGAGCCCGAGTGTCGAATACTAGTAGGCCACGTCTTCCACTGTGTCATGGTCGGTTGGGAGGGGGTGTGGCCTTATCCACCCGAGTGAGGGGGCTGTAAGCTAGGCTGAGTTTGACCAGCTCCCAAATGGGTCCGCTATTTACGAGCCGGGTGGGCATTGGTATACTACTAGCAGGCGGGTAATGAGGTCTTTTCCACTCATTGGGCTATGCGGCCGGCCGGGGTAGTAGCCAGCTTGGAGTGTACTAGACCCTGGTGATGATCCCAGAGATGTACAGTACTGATATGTGGACTTATTGAGTAGGAGTTACATACTCATTCATTCATTCACTCTTCACTCGGGCTGGTGGTGTGCAACTATTTGTTACGTGTACCTTCACAACGGCCAGAATTTCGGTTGGGCCGCGCGACTAACCTGAGATCAGGAGTTTATCACATGAGTCTGACTATCCAAATTTAGGTATGAGACTAGTTTGGATAGAAGTCCCTTGTGATGGACCCCATAGCTTGCGATACTACGTACTATCATCCCAAATTCACTCCAGCTTGTTCATTTCATTTGCACCGCATATTGCATTGCATCCACAGCATTTAGCATTTTGGGTTGCCATGTTTCTGCATAGATATGGTCAGTCGCATTCATGTCTTGTATCGCATAGCCTTGGTACAGCTGATAGCACTCATGGACTTATCAGTATATTTCCACTTGCACTGATATCGTATGATTCATAATCTTGCCAGTATTTTCGATATTGTATGATTTATAGCATTGTACTGCATATTTGGCACTTACCTTATGCACATACTTTCACAACCCTCTAAGCTTTCTATAAACTTATGCATGATAGATGCGTGCAGGTGCCATTAGGTTGCAGCAGCGTTGAGCTTGGAGCGTGCAGCGGACTTCTAAAGCTTTGATTTTTGATATATGTATTTCCCTTTCAGCATTGTATTCAAATGTTTATATTAGTGGATATGTGATGTGTTGAGGGTCAAATATTGCATATCAGACCCAGTTGTTACCTGGATTTACTAACATAGTATTGTTTAAAGACCTGATTTAATCGTGTTTGTAATGCAGGGTGTGTTTAAGAGCCTGGACTGAAAAAAGGTGGTAAATGCATGGATTTAACACTCTGAGGACACCCAAGGCAGGGGACGGACTCCAGGAGACGAAGATCGATGGAATTATGCATCAAGGATCCGAGGAAAGCAGGCCATTTACATTAAAGAGGCCCGAAATTGGTGAAAAATGAAAGATCACATAGTTCTTGCCATCTGATTGGCTCAAAACTTCATACTTGGCCTGAGGGCCATGAATTAACCGTACACGTAAATTTTCATCCATTGGATCACTGTAGAAGGGGCCCAACGGACAGATCAGCCCCTTTAATCATTATGTGGGCCCCGCCTGATATCTGGATATACTCCAATTTTGGTCTCAACGCCTTAAACTACGTGTCAAAACAGATGGATGGAGCAGATTTCTTACAAACATCACCAGTGGACCCACGCATGCAGTGCACGTGCAAGGTGCACAAGTACACCGGACGAGTATAAACATTAAGGAAGTCGGTCAGCAGGCGCTGACCGACTCAAAACTCGGATTTTTTTATTTTTACGCAGCAACGGACGCTGGCCGACCGTTTTTGACTAGTGGGCCCCACCCATCATCCCTATGGAAGATCTGAACCGTCCAATGCATTCGGAATGGGGGTTTAACCCACGCCTAGGTCTCCTTTTAGGCATCATGAAAACTTCCTCACTTTCTTAGTTATTAAACACAGGATGGACGGTGACTTAAAAGATAACGTGGGCCACATAGGATTTGGTCCAAAAATAGTGCTTCCCACCTGGTTTTTCGAGTAGAACGCAGTGGACAGATCGGATTTTCCAAAAAGTCAGTGAAATGGGGCCCACCATCGTCACAGCGTCAATGACGCTACCCTGTTTTCGCAGCCGGACGCCGTCCGACTTTCACGGCGAGTTGTACGCCCTTAGGGGCGGTCGGACGGCTGATCTGAACCGTTCATCATGTAGGTGGGCCAAGAATCTCCCAGGGGACGCTGTCCTTTTGGAAAGAAGAAAAAAAATAAGAAGAAAGGAGATGCGGAATTCCGGACTGCGTGAGAACTTTCGCAGCAAAGGGACGCATTCCAGGCTCCGGAAGGACTGTTTCCGCAGTCTACTCCCGGTGGGACTCCACAGCATCGGAAGAAGGGGGGCTGGCCATCTTTAAAAGGAAGGAAAAGAAGAAGGAAGAGGCATCCACGGTGAGAGAGAGAGAGAGAGAACGGCTGGGGGAAACAGGCAGTTTTTCTGCTGCTGCTGTGCGTGGTTGGGAAAAGGGCTGGAAGAGTGAAGACAGGAGGGGCTGCACGTCAAGGAAGGCAACGTGGGAGGCAGAGACGTTGGCTGCTGGGATTGAGAGAGACGGGACGGCTGGAACGGGAGGAAAAGCTGGGTTTTCTCTTTCTTCCCTTCTTATTCTTTTCTTTTCCTTTATTTTATTTTATTTTATTTAACCAACCCATCCATGTGTAGCTAATCCTCTTAGCTAGGGCTAAGAGGTGAAGCTTGTAGCGTGATGGGAAGATTTTGTTGCCTTTAATTCTATTTTAAACTGAATAGATTTGGTATTGGGTTGATTTGATGGGAATATTTTTTTTTTCTTTAATGGCATGTTGTGACTGAAATTACAATGGGCTTGCAATGGCTTTGAATATTCCTCTCCCCTTTTAATGTTTATGACGTCAGGAAGCCCTGTTGTTCACCATCGTCTCATGGGCATGGTAGGATGACAGTACCTTCCTGATCTTCATACATTGTTAATTGGTTGGTAATTAGTTTAATTCTATTGTTTACTCTGTCTCCTGGGCATGGTTTGGTGATGGAATCCATTCTAATTCATACACCTTTCATCTCTTGAAACCTATATCAATGGCAGTTCAGTAAATTTCCATAATTTGTGATACTGGCATAAGATCTCCCTAATCTCTACAAGTGGATCCTCTGAATCCCTAGTTTCCTTTCTCTGAATTCCTTAAAGTTTTAGATAATTATTCCATAATTATTTTTTAAATTCTACTTTGTTTAGATCGCATCTTAGTCTATTTCTAGTTCTACTTGGTTTCAGATAACGTACAGGTATCAGTCCCTGTGGATTCGACCTCGGTCTTACCGAGTTTATTACTACATCACAACCCTGCACTTGGGGTGTGAACAAGTTTTTGGCGCCGTTGCCGGGGACTGATAGTTACAATTTTCTGAAATTAATTAGTTTTAGAATTAGGATAAGATTAGGATTTTATTAACTTTAGTTTTAGATTTTTATTTCTATTTGATTTTTAGAACTAACTTGTTTCCTGTTTTGTAGGATCCTGACATAAAATCTCTAAATTGGTAATTCTTTCTTAAATTCTCTACTTTTTCTTTTTATAGAATTAGGGTTTAGATTTTAGAAACTTTCTAATTCTAGTATCCTCTGTTCTGTAGGAAATAGGTTATTTTTAGAATTTAGGTTATTTAGAAATTGACTTTCTATTTTGGTTCTATTAACTTTCTAATTCTAACACTTTTTGAATCTAATTCTGTTTCTTAATTTATTTTTAGGATTTTTGTTTAGAAACTAACCTTCCTATTTTGTAGGCCTTTAAGATAGAAATCTCTATTTTGGTACACTCCTTCCCTACTCTCTATTTTTCAATTTTCTTGTAGTAATTTACTTTTTAGTTTAGGCTTTCCTAGTTTACTTTAGAAATTTCCGTTTTTCTTTAAAGAATACTTTCTTTTAGAAATTACTTTACTGTTATTTTTCTTTTAAAGTATCATTTCTCTCCTTTATAGAATCTAACTTATTTTTGTTTTATTTTGCAGGTCCTTAACTTAGGAGCCTCAATTTGGTAATTCCTTTCCAATTCTCCCTCTCTTTCGTTTTAGATTTTCTTTTTTCCTTCCTTAGGATTAGGCTGTGAATTGAGGGCTGCGAGTGTTTCATGCCCAAGTGGGCCCGTGACGACACTCGACGTCTCTTGACTGAAGGAGGAGTGGTTGAGGGGTTGACTATCCATCGCAGGATTAGACACCCCTCGAAATCCCCTGAGTTAACTGAGGTTATGGCTGAAGACCAACCTCCTCTACTTCCACCCAGGGTGGAGGATAACCATGATGAAAATGAGGTGCAACAAGCACCCCCGCCTCGTACTTTACGAGATTTTCTACAACCGGCGGGAGTGAGTACGCCCTCATGCATGATTTTTCCTGAAAACACAGGACAAATGGACATCAAGCCAGGAGTTATCCAACTCCTTCCCAAATTCCATGGACTTGAATCAGAGAGTCCATATTTACATTTGAAAGAGTTCGATGAGATTATAGCTACATTATGTTTTCCTAATGTATCTGAGGATACAATTAGGCTGAAACTCTTTCCTTTTTCCTTAAAAGAGAAAGCTAAGACGTGGTTACATTCACTGCGTCCTAGATCCATTGGCACGTGGAACGACATGCAGAGGGAATTCATAAAAAAATTTTTCCCACATCATAAAACGATTACCCTCAGAAAAGCGATCATGAACTTTGCCCAAAAGGAAGATGAAACATTCTTCCAATGTTGGGAAAGATTCAAAGATTAGGTCAGTTCATGCCCACAACACGGATTTGAAACGTGGCGCATTACAAATTTTTTCTATGATGGACTGACATCTTCCATGCGCCAAATGGTCGAGACAATGTGTAATGGAGAGTTCATTAATAAAGATATCGACGAGGTATGGGACTACCTCGACAGTTTGGCTGAAAAAACACAATCTTGGGACTATTACCCAAAGTCGAACACCACGTCTAGGCCGACTCAATTAAAGGAGAAAGGTGGATTATACCTCTTGAAAGAAGAGGATGATCTCAAGTGTAAAGTGACTACGCTCATAAGGAAAGTTGAGGCCATGGAAGGAAAGAAGGATAAGGTCAAGGAAATTGGCATCCGTGATTGCAACATTCACACAATTGAAAACCCGCCTTTGGAGGAGTGTTGAATGAACAAGCCAATGCCGTAAATAACTATCAAAGACCTTTTTTGGACCTAACTCCAACACATACAATCCTGGAAAAATCATCCAAACTTTAGTTGGAGGAATGGACAAACGGGACTCCTCCAGGTTTCTTCAATCAAAATCCAAATCAAGTGAAACCTCAAGAGGAACCTTCAAAATCCCATACAAGAGCCGGCTCGGGCAATGCGGGGAATCACAGATTTATGCCAAAGATAGATTCTCGTATGACGGTTATAGAAAAGGGGATGCTTCCCGCACAACCTCTCCCCAATCCTAAACCGCAATATGAGATTAAATGATTCCAGCTCTTCAAATCAGATGGGACATGCTAAATCCATCACCACTCTTAGGAGTGGGAAGATCATTGATAAAACTCTTAGGTTAGGCCCGAAAAGCCTCAAGAACCAAAAGAGAACAACAATGATGGATCCTGATGTCCCACAAAAAGTGGAACCGAAACTCTAGAGAAGCCGGTTGCTCCATTCCCCAACGGTTGGTTTCACCAAAACCTCTCTCTAACTCTCGGATATCCTAGAGGTGTTGAAACAGTGAAAGTCAACATTCCTCTACTTGATGTCGTTAAAGATACCTTCATATGCCAAATTTCTAAAAGACTTATGCACGACCAAGCGACGGAAAGTTATTCAAAAGAAGATCTTCTTGACCGAGAAAGTGAGTGTCATCCTAAAGCAAGACATGTCATAGAAATTCAAAGATCCTGGTAGCCCAACCATATCATGTGTAATGGGGGACCATCAAATTGATCACGCACTTCTTGACTTAGGAGCGAGCGTCAATCTGATTCCCTACTCGGTATACAAACAGTTAGGTTTAGGTGAATTAAAATCCACCCTAACCACACTACAACTTGCTGATCACTCTGTTCGTGTACCAAGAGGGATAATTGAGGATGTGTTGGTCCAAGTTGATAGATTTTACTACCCTGTAGATTTTATCATCCTGGACACCGAACCCATCAATAACATGAGCACTCAGATTCCCGTCATTCGTGGTCGCTCATTCCTTGCCACTTCAAATGCAATTATCAATTGCAGGAATGGTATCATGACTATGTCCTTTGGGAACATGACATTGGAGTCAAACATCTTTTTCAATAACGGCAGAAACTTAGAGGATGATGATGATTTCCACGACATTAACATGATTGACTCTTTAGTGGAAGTTAAGACACCTCTGACCTTATCCTCTGACCCTCTAGAGACGTGCCTAGCCCACTCCCATGATTTTGATGATGACATGATTAGGAGATGGATGCCGGTACTTGAAGTTAACCGTGGAGGCCACAATTTGAAGAATTACCACAAACCGATGTAGTGCCTCTATCGTCTAATCTCAAGCCCCAAGCTTGACCTAAAACCTTTGCCCTCGATTTGAAATATGCCTATTTAGGTCAGATGAGACATACCCGGTGGTGATCTCCGCCCACCCGGAGAAAGAACAGAGAGTATGCTTATATCTACCTCATTGAGCATAAAGGAGCCCTAGGATGGACGATAGCGGACCTCAAGGGAATCGACCCTTCGATTTGTACTCACCGCATATATCTTGAGGATAATGCAAAAACCGCTCGGCAACCACAACGTAGACTAAATCCAAATATGAAGGAAGTGGTTAAAGCCGAGGTTCTTAAACTATTGGATGTGGGTATTATATACCCTATATCCGATAGTCAATGGGTGAGTCCAACTCAAGTGGTCCCTAAGAAGTCCTAATCACCATCGTAGCCAATGCTAATAATGAACTCGTGCCAACCAGAGTCACTTTGGTTGGAGAATGTGCATTGACTACGGAAAGTTGTTACGAGGAAAGACCACTTTCCTTACCATTCATTGATCGGATCCTGGAAAGGTTATGGTCATTCCTATTATAGTTTTCTTGACGGGTATTCGGGCAACAATCAGAATAGCCCCGAAGACCAGGAAAAGACCACATTTACATGTCCCTACGGCACCTTTGCTTATCGAAGGATGCCATTCGGACTATGTAATGCCCCTGCCACCTTTCAGCGATGTATGCTTAGTATTTTTCCTGACATGGTGGGGCAATATCTAGAGGTCTTCATGGACGACTTCTCTGTTTATGGTCCATCTTTCAGCAAGTGCTTGGAAAGTCTTAAATGTGTGCTGAAAAGATGTGAAGAAAAGAACCTGGTACTTAATTGGGAGAAGTGTCATTTCATGGTTCAGAAGGGAATTGTCCTTGGGCATATCATCTCGGCCAAAGGAATCGAGGTAGATAAGGCAAAAATCGATCTTATCTCTAACCTACCTCCACCCAAGAACATCGAGACGTGCGATCTTTCTTAGGCCACGCAGGATTTTACCAGAGATTCATAAAGGACTTTAGTCTTCTCTCGCCCTTTATGTAATCTTCTTCAAAAGGATGCTCCGTACGAGTGGATCGAGCAATGCAGAAGCTTTCACCAAGCTTAAAGGCACGTTAACCACCGCACCTATCATGCAGCCGCTGGAGCCCTCCTTTTGAACTTATGTGCGATGCTTGATTATGCTCTTGGGGCGGTCCTAGGCCAGAGAAAAGACAAGAAGCCCTACGTCATTCACTACGCAAGTAGGACTCTAAATCCTGCCCAAGTGAACTACTCGACTACGGAAAAGGAACTCTTAGCCGTAGTGTTCGCCTTGGACAAATTTAGGTCCTACCTGATCGGATCCAAGATCATTATCTATACAGATCATGCGGCACTGAAATATCTTCTTTCTAAGAATGATTCTAAGCCCCGCTTGATACGATGGATCCTTCTACTCCAAGAATTTGATTTGGAAATTAAAGATAAAAAGGGAGTAGAGAATGTAGTGGCTGATCACCTTTCTCGCCTTAATACCTCTGATTCCCTTGAGGCGACCCATATCAATGACATGTTCCCCGATGAACAATTTTGTAGTCTCCCATTCACCTTGGTTTCTTGATATTGCTAATTATCTTGCTACAGGTGCCATACCAACACAATGCTTCGCAAGATAAGAAGAAATTTTTCACCGAGGTGCGAACTTTTTCTGGATGATCCTTATTTATTTAAATATTGCCGGACCAAATTCTAAGGAGATGTGTACGACGAAATATTACCCACCCCCTTCTTGTCACTCCGAGGCCTGTGGTGGTCACTTTTCTTAAAAAGACCACGGCCAAGATTCTCCAGTGTGGCTTTTATCGGCCCACTATGTTTAGGGACACTCATGAGTTTTGCAAAGCTTGTGAGCTGTCGAAATTGGGAGCATTGTCCGGTGAAATATGATGCCTTTGAATCCCATTCTTATCATCAAGGCATTGATTTTGGGGCATCGATTTCATGGGACCATTCCCCAATCGTTTGGAAATCAGTATATTTTGCTCGCGGTGGATTATGTCACTAAATGGGTCGAAGCGATTTCGTGTCGAAAGAATGACCATCGCACGGTCATTAAATTCCTAAAGAAAACATCCTTTCTCGATTCGGACGCCTCGAGCCATCATTAGTGATGGGGGCTCACACTTTTGTAATAGACCATTCGAGAGCTTAATGAAGAAATACGGTATCTCTCATAAGGTGAGCACCCCATACCATCCACAGACAAGTGGGCAAGCTGAGATTTCCAATAGGGAGATCAAACACATTTTGGAGAAAACGGTTAACCCAGATCATAAGGATTGGTCAATCCGATTGACCGATGCCTTATGGGCATACCGCTCGCATTTAAAACTCCTATTGGAATGTCTCCTTTAGACTTGTCATGGGAAGGCTTGTCACTTGCCTCTGGAGTTGGAATAAAGCGTACTCGGCGATCAAAAATCTTAATTTCAATCTGACAACGCTCGCTACGCAAACTTCAACTAAATGAACTTGAAGAAATCCGAAACGACATACGAGAATTCGAGAATTTACAAGGACGATGAAGGCGTTTCATGATCAACATATTCTACGAAAATCATTCACGCCAGCCGAAAGTCCTTTTGTATAATTCTCGATTACATCTTTTTCCTTGGAAGCTCCGATCTCGTTTGACCGGCCCTTACATTGTTATTCGCTTATCCTCATGGGGCCGTCGAGATAAGAGATCCCGACAATGGCAAAGAGTTTAAAGTAAATGGACATCGTTTAAAGCCATTTGTCGAGAAATTTGATTCAGAGGACATGTCCATGCCTCTGACTGATCCTGCTTACCAGGACTGATCTCCTAGCCCGATGGAGGTATAGGTAGGTTTATCGCTTTCATAGGATTATGGTAGTTGCTTTTGTCTGGCTGAAGACGGTAAACTTAGCGCTCCTGGGAGGCAACCCAGCTTTTCAACTTATTTCATTTTCCTAGCAAGTTCAATGTTTGTGGGTAACATTACTGGCAAACCCTCACGAGACTACAACTCGTCCACTAGGGGCAACCTAGGGGTTTAAAGGCTTGTTGCATACGCTAAATGCAATCGAGAGTACCTGCGAAAGTGGTATAGGTAGGATTTTATTTTTGTTATTTTTGTGTTGCTTTCTCTCTCGTGCTGACTCTCTTTTACGTAGATATTTTTGGAAAACTTCCTGATTCCTTCGTCCAGGTACTATCTTCCCATCACTCCTCTTATATTTCTGTTGTCTCATGTGTATTGCATGTTTATTTCATTTACATTGAGGACAATGTAGATTTTTTGGTTGGGGGTGGGAGATTAGGTTTCCTAATCAGTGTTTTCTTGGTCTTGAGCAAAAGTTGTGAAAATTTTTAATTTTTCAGGATTTCTAATGAAGTCGAAGTGATTTTGACAGGCCATCTAGGGCATTTAGAATTTCAAGATGCGTGATGTTGGTACTTCATGACTCTTGGATTCAATCATCTATTAAATTTCACAACTAAGTTTGAATTGTTAAATCCAGTATTAGAATTGTAAACATTGATTGAGTCATGAATTCCCAGGACACATCTCGCTTGCATATTAAGGTTTCAGTTCGATATTAAAGGACTAACTTGGTAATCACTATACATGAAAGAAACCCACTTGAATCGAATGGATTGGGCGAACAGTCTTTACCATAGGTTTGCTCCCTATATGTGAGGATTCGATTCCCCATGAATGATATGTGAAAAAGTTGGGTGTACAGTCTTTACCTTAGGTTTGCTCCCTGTAGGTGAGGATCTGATCCCTCTTCTTAACATTAATTCTAATGAGAAAATCAAAAAAAAATAAAAAAAAAATAAAAAAAGGTGTAAGCCAAGTTGGGTTATCATGATTTCTCTTCTTTGTTACCAATGATATTCTTAAATATCAAGGTAAATCTTAATGTTGACAAGTCGAGATTGGACTATACATCCATGGAATTCAATATTTAGAATTATACTAATTGATGGACTAATATTTTGAACTTGATTATGAAGTTTACCGTGAGCTTGATTTCAGGAAAAAGTAATGCCAAAATTCCTGATTCTTATAATTGATATCCAACTTTTCATAAATTAATCGAGTTTATAGAAATTGTCTCGTAATTCTCAATTTATTTTTCGCATACTTTGCTGGGACTACTAGGTGGGGGTTGTGTTGAGGGTCAAATATTGCATATCGGACCCTTGTTACCTGGATTTACTAACATGTATTGTTTAAAGACCTGATTTAATCGTGTTTGTAATGCAGGGTGTGTTTAAGGACTGAAAAAAGGTGGTAAATGCATGGATTTAACACTCTGAGGACACCAAGGCAAGGGACGGACTCCAGGAGACGAAGATCGATGGAATTATGCATCAAGGATCCGAGGAAAGCAGGCCATTTACATTAAAGAGGCCCGAAATTGGTGAAAAATGAAAGATCACATAGTTCTTGCCATCTGATTGGCTCAAAACTTCATACTTGGCCTGAGGGCCATGAATTAACCGTACACGTAAATTTTCATCCATTGGATCACTGTAGAAGGGGCCCAACGGACAGATCAGCCCCTTTAATCATTATGTGGGCCCCGCCTGATATCTGGATATACTCCAATTTTGGTCTCAACGCCTTAAACTACGTGTCAAAACAGATGGATGGAGCAGATTTCTTACAAACATCACCAGTGGACCCACGCATGCAGTGCACGTGCAAGGTGCACAAGTACACCGGACGAGTATAAACATTAAGGAAGTCGGTCAGCAGGCGCTGACCGACTCAAAACTCGGATTTTTTTATTTTTACGCAGCAACGGACGCTGGCCGACCGTTTTTGACTAGTGGGCCCCACCCATCATCCCTATGGAAGATCTGAACCGTCCAATGCATTCGGAATGGGGGTTTAACCCACGCCTAGGTCTCCTTTTAGGCATCATGAAAACTTCCTCACTTTCTTAGTTATTAAACACAGGATGGACGGTGACTTAAAAGATAACGTGGGCCACATAGGATTTGGTCCAAAAATAGTGCTTCCCACCTGGTTTTTCGAGTAAAACGCAGTGGACGGCTTGGACTTTCCAAAAAAAATAGTGAAGTGGGCCCCACCATCGTCACAGCGTCAATGACGCTACTCTGTTTTGCGTCCGAAAAATCTGGGATTTTTGTGCGGTTTTGGCCCACTATATTTGATCAGAGGTATGATCCAAATCGTCCATCGCTGTCCTTTTGGAAAGAAGAAAAAAAAATAAGAAGAAAGGAGACGCGGAATTCCGGACTGCGTGAGAACTTTCGCAGCAAAGGGACGCATTCCAGGCTCCGGAAGGACTGTTTCCGCAGTCTACTCCCGGTGGGACTCCACAGCATCGGAAGAAGGGGGGCTGGCCATCTTTAAAAGGAAGGAAAAGAAGAAGGAAGAGGCATCCACGGTGAGAGAGAGAGAGAGAGAGAACGGCTGGGGGAAACAGGCAGTTTTTCTGCTGCTGCTGTGCGTGGTTGGGAAAAGGGCTGGAAGAGTGAAGACAGGAGGGGCTGCACGTCAAGGAAGGCAACGTGGGAGGCAGAGACGTTGGCTGCTGGGATTGAGAGAGACGGGACGGCTGGAACGGGAGGAAAAGCTGGGTTTTCTCTTTCTTCCCTTCTTATTCTTTTCTTTTCCTTTATTTTATTTTATTTTATTTAACCAACCCATCCATGTGTAGCTAATCCTCTTAGCTAGGGCTAAGAGGTGAAGCTTGTAGCGTGATGGGAAGATTTTGTTGCCTTTAATTCTATTTTAAACTGAATAGATTTGGTATTGGGTTGATTTGATGGGAATATTTTTTTTTTTTTCTTTAATGGCATGTTGTGACTGAAATTACAATGGGCTTGCAATGGCTTTGAATATTCCTCTCCCCTTTTAATGTTTATGACGTCAGGAAGCCCTGTTGTTCACCATCGTCTCATGGGCATGGTAGGATGACAGTACCTTCCTGATCTTCATACATTGTTAATTGGTTGGTAATTAGTTTAATTCTATTGTTTACTCTGTCTCCTGGGCATGGTTTGGTGATGGAATCCATTCTAATTCATACACCTTTCATCTCTTGAAACCTATATCAATGGCAGTTCAGTAAATTTTCATAATTTGTGATACTGGCATAAGATCTCCCTAATCTCTACAAGTGGATCCTCTGAATCCCTAGTTTCCTTTCTCTGAATTCCTTAAAGTTTTAGATAATTATTCCATAATTATTTTTTAAATTCTACTTTGTTTAGATCGCATCTTAGTCTATTTCTAGTTCTACTTGGTTTCAGATAACGTACAGGTATCAGTCCCTGTGGATTCGACCTCGGTCTTACCGAGTTTATTACTACATCACAACCCTGCACTTGGGGTGTGAACATGATGATAATGTTGCCTTTATGATTTGGGTAAACTTGTGGTTGTGCTTCTTATGAGACAAATGTACGTTGAAAAAAATCCTCTTTATAAGATCCCAGGATCGAAATCTAGCGTATGCGCACTGGGAGCCGAGAATAGGGTACTACGAAGGCTGTCGGCACCAGATTCGGCGATCGGAAATTTTATGAGCTAGATTTCCAGATTTGGGGCGTGACATTTATCGTTGTCATCACTTCTTATGCACACTACATTTTCGTCAAGCCTTCCTCAAAACAAAGAAGTCGCATAAAACTTGAACTTCTCTGTATGAACCACTTTTGTAAGCATGTCCTCCGAATTCACACTTGTGTGGATCTTCTCAAGAGTCACTCTGCCTTCCTCAAGCACATGTTGGATAAAATGATGACAAACATTAATATGTTTAATACGAGAATGGTAAATCAAGTTCTTCATCAAATTGATCGAGCTTTCACTATCATAATTTACTAGCACGGCTTCCTACTGAAGACTGAGATTATTTATCATCCCTCTCAACCAAACACTTTCTTTGAATACTTTTGTTATCGCTAAATGCTATGCTTTTGTTGTGGAAAGAGCCATCACAAGCTAAAGCTTCAACATCTAACTGATTGCTCCACCCACTAGTACAAATGAGTGGCTGAAAGTCGATCTCATGTTATCCACATAACCTTCATAATCAGCATCCACGTAGCCTACCAACTTGTCTTCAAACTTTTCAAGCGTCAAGACGTAGTTTACTGTACCTAGAATATACCAAAGTAGCAATTATACTGCCTCTGTGTTGTTTGCTAGGGTTAGCCATGTATCTGCTCACAACGTCCACTGCATGTGAAATATTACGTCTCGTAGAGACCATGACATACATCAAACTGCCAATAGTGCTCGAATAAAGCACGTGAGACATCCTTGCTTTTCTTCATTTGTAGTAAAACATTGTTTACAAGAAAGCCTAAAGTGAGCAACATGGGGTGTGTTAAATAGTTTCACATTATCCATACCAAATTTTATCAATACCTTCTCAAGGTATTCTACCTGTGATAACCATAGCCTATTCTTTTGTCTATCTCTATGAATATCTATGTCAAGAATCTTCTTGCAGCTCTCAAATCTTTTATTTCGAATGTCTTTGACAACCGAGTCTTCAACGTATCGACCTCAAACATGTTACGGTTAGCAATAAGCATATCATGTATGTACAATACCATTATGATAAATTATCCATCATTCAATGTCTTGTAATAAACACAACGATCATATTCACTTCTGGTAAATCATTGGCCCATCTTGAAAGTATCAAACATTTTGTACCACTGCTTAGGCGACTGTGTATAGGCCATATAATGAGCTCCTTAATTTACAAACTTTATTATTTGCCCCTTTCACTCCAAACCCTTCTTGTTGTTTCATGTAAATCTACTCTGCCAACTCCCCATGTAGGAAAGCAGTCTTAATATCCATCTATTCTAATTCCATGTTTTAATGTGCAACCAACGCCAATACAAATCTAATAGACACCTGCTTGACTACAAGTACGAAAATCTCATTGAAGTTGACACCCTCATTCTACTCATACTTTTTTGTGACCAATCTTGTCTTATATCTATCATGCTTCTTCTTGTATATTCTCTTACAACCGATGTTTTTACACCCCACTAGAAGCTCCACCAGCTCCTATGTCTCATTCTTATACAAGGAATCCATCTCATCATGTATGATCGCTATTCACTTCTTAGAACCATCTAATGTTTCCTGAAAGATAGACAGATCCTCCTCATCTGTAATGAGGGCGAATGCAACATTCGATTCATTCCTATATATGACTAGAAATCTGCTATCTCTCGGCGGATTGCTTCTGAGAGGTGATTGCTCCATCTGCTCATGTACCTCTGCCAATATATCTACTTTTTTAATCTTGACATCAATAACCGTTGATTTCTTTGGTTCCTTGCTTTCGTCTTTGTGGAACAAAGAATCTTCACCAAACCTGATATCTTAGGTAATTATGATCTCATGTGTGACCTAGTCGTACGGCCTGTACACTTTTACACTATCACCATAGCCCACAAAAAAAAACTTTTTATCCATATAGTATAGCTTATCTCTCTCAACTGACAGTACATGATAGTAAGCATTACAACCAAATACAGGCAACTGTGAGTAGTCTACCTCATGACCACTCTACACTTCTTCAAAAATCTTATAATCTATTAGCGTAGATGGGGACTGCTTCACCAAGTAACAAGCCGTATTAACGACCTCAGTCTATAACTCTTTGCCCAATCCGGCATTACTTAACACGCTTTGGGCTCTCTCTAAGAGAGTCTGATTCATCTATCCCGCCACTCCATTTTACTTGGGAGTGTCTCACTGCATTGTGCCTCACAATTCCCCTATATTTGCAAAACTAATTGAATTCTTTTGAAGTAATTTCACTTCCATTATTAGTCCTTAATACCTTCAGTTTTTGCCTTGTTTGTCTTTCAATAATCACCTTTCACACTTTAAATATGGTAAAAACATCAAATTTATTGTTGAGGAAGTACACCCACACTGTCTTAAACTAATCATTGATGAATGAGACAAAATACGACGACCCCCCAGTAGAAATAATGGGCAACAAGACTCATACATCTTAATGCATATACTCAAGCACACATTCACAAATATGTTTTTCCAATTTAAAAAAAGTTTGCCTTGTTATTTACCATATATACAATGCTGACATATACTAAGTTTAATACTTTTTAAAATGAAAATCGAGCAATGATTAGAAAGAACCTTCATGTTGTGGTTGTTCATGTGACCTGGACGTGCATACCACAATCATGCCGACATGGATTCTGTTACAGATGTTGCAGCTCCACCCATATCAGTGTTTCTAATTAATATGTATAGATTACTGCTTTATTGCACTTTCATCAAAATAAATGCCCCTTTCGAAACTTTAAGGACCTTGTCATAACTAGTGAACTTATAACCAAGTACCTCGAGAGTCCCAGTGATATCAAATTCTTCCTGAGGTCCAGAACATGTCAAATATCTGTCAGAATACACTCCACTCCATTGAACATTCTGATGCGCACTGAACTGATTCCAACAACTTTACAGGCAATGTCATTGCCTATAAAACATGCCCATAAAATATGTCCACCGTTGTACTCGTTGTATGTGGTAAACCAATTCATATAAGAAATCATTTAGTAAGAGGCCCTTAAATCCAAAATCCAGTCGTTACTAAGGTAATCAGATTCGAATGCAGTCAAGACATCACCACCATCCACCTCCTCGCATGATTACTCTGTGTTGGCTTCTTTTGACACATTCTCTAATTTTTCCCCCTTTTGATCCTTAGGGTTTCTGCAATCCTTCTTCATATGCCATTTCATCCCACAATTTCAGCACTTCATTTTGCCCTTCCATTTCGATTTAGATCGAGATCGAGAATTGCCTTTCTCCCTTTCAGTGTTCATTTCCCTAGCAACCAATGCATCCATAAAGGTACCTCCACCACTGTCCTTTTTTCTCAAGTGTTTCTCATAATGGTTGAAATAACAGACTCCACATCAATGGTATCACTACTGTGGACCAGTGTGTCCACCAAATTCTCAAAAGATGGTGGAAGTGAATTTAAAAGAATCAATGCTTGATCTTCCTCTTTAATCTTAACCTCCACATTCATTAGTTTATATGACAATTTGTTGATAGTGCTTATCTGTTTATTAATGTCAGACTCCGCTATCATCTTACGCTATCATCTTAAGATTATAAAATTGCTTCTTAAGATACAGACGACTACCCAGGGATTTCTTCATGTATAAACTATCCAGTTTTGTCCATACCCCTGCGGCGATCTTTTGATCCAGGACATTATATAGAACATTGTTTGTTAGATAAAATTGTATCGAGGTTGTAGCCTTCTTGTCTAGCTCATCATGATCTTCTCCCATCATAAATGTAGGACATTTCACCTTTCCAAAGAAAGCATGTTACAATCCTTGCTGAACTAGGAGGCCTCCTATCTTAACCTTCCACAATGCAAAGTTATTTCTCACACTGAACTTCTTTATTTCATACTTAATATTATATTCCTTAGAAGACATGTTTTCAAATTCAAAAAATTCAAAACTCTAACGTTTACTCTGATACCACTTATTGAGGGACACGAAGAAGCAATTCCGAGTTAGAATACAATAATAAGATATCAAACAAACCAAACACACAGATAACACAAGGTTTTACATGGAAAAACTCTTATGAAAAAAACTATGGCACAAAGCAACAATGAATCCACTATGATAATTTATGTTACAAGAGATGGAAGAACTTACTGATCCGAGAATAAACTCTGAAAAACATTAAAAAAAAGAAAAAAACTCTAACTTGATCTCTGTTTTATCACAAAAGCCAGATTATGTTTGCAATACCCTAATCCCTAATTACAAACCATTAAATAGAGTTAAAATTGAATTAGGAAACAAAACTCGTAATTATGCAAAATTGTACCAGTCGGTTAATGGAAGCTTTGATCAGATTGAATCCCATCGATGACCCATCGATAGGATTGAAGCCATCTTCAATCAAATCGATTTGGACCCAAAAACTGTCCAGCGAGCAAAGACAAAAAAAATGAGATTTTCTCGATGAAGTCAAGTGGATTGTTGATGGGACCAACAACTGCATGATGAGATCGAGTGATTTGTCAATGCCATCGACAGACCCAGTTACAAACAAAATGAAGACAACAGCTAACATAGATTTTTCAGAAAGGCTGCAAGTACCTATGTGAGGAGATTGAATAAGTGAACTCCGGCCCATTCAGCCCATTCAGCACATGTCACACGTGTATGCAACCAATTCATTCATTACATGGGGTTCATTACGAACATCCTCTTACCTATGATTCAGGCCCATCAACCAATCAATGACCTACACCTTCATAAGGGAAATGGACATTTAAAAAATGCCAGAAGTCAGTGGACCAACCTTGCCATTGAGGGGCACGTTACGTTAAGCGAGGTAACACACAGTTTGGTTAAGCGGTGACAATGGGACCCACTTTGATGTATTTGATGTATGTATTGTATATCCAAGCCATTCATCCATTTTAAGCCGATCTAAATCTCAGGTGGACGACACAGGATTAGTGATGATTGAATGCCTACCATTAATTTTTTTTTTTTCATAGGCCACAAAAGTTTTGGATCAAATTGATATTTGTGTTTTCCTTCATCTCTGGCAGTGTGATGTTATGAACAGGTTAGATGACAGGTAAACATTACAATGGGCCCAGGAGGTTTTTTATGGTGGGCGTTCAATCACCACTATTTTTTCGACCACACCTGATATTTGTATCTGCTTCATTTTTGGGCTCATGCGCTGAAATAAGCTTTCAAAAGGGATGAACGATGAGGATATATAACATATATATCAAGGTGCGCCCGACGGTCATGGCCAGACCGAAGTCGGTGGGACGCGGATTAGATATTGATAGGTTGAGTAGCCAAAGTCGTTACTACTGAAGTGACGTCATTAAGTTTTGTGGGACTCACTGTGATGTATGTGTTATATCTATACCGTCTATCTGTTTAGAGAGATTATTTTAAGGCATGAGATAAAAAATGAGTTTGATCCAAATCTGTAGTAGACCAATCATAGAAAACAGGGGGGAGAGGGATGCCCACCGTTGAAACCTTTCTAAAAGTCACCTGGGATTCGACTTCGGTCTCACCGGGTTTATCCGTACATCACAGCCTATACTTACGGAGTGGCCAACAGCATCTTTTTATTTATTTTTTATTTTTTTTCCTGTAGTAGGGTCCACTCGACCTTTTTATCTGATCCGTTATTTGGCTCGCACCCTAAATTTATATCATCAAATGGATGGACGGTGTGGATACAACACATACATTATGGTGGTTCCCACGTAATTTTGTGACGTCACTTCGGATCGATGCTTGCTAATCAACCTGTCAGTAGGTAAACCGCGTTCCTACGATTGGGACAGCCATTCCCACTCGCTCACCCGCGCTCCATTGCCACCGTCTTACAGTGGTACCCGGAAGATGAAAGGCCCGATCAAGTATTCGGACCATCCAAACCTCTGAAAACCGTACCATTCCAAAAATCACTCCGATCCAAAACTAAAATGGGCCACAGCACAGGGGACGTATTGAAAGGGAAAGCTTACCGTTGATTAGAATGGGGGCCAAAGGTGTTATGTGTATTCCATACCCTTCATCCAATCAAGATGAACGGTCATACCAAACCTCGTCCTATTTTGCGATTCATCTGCCCTTGTGAAATTCACGGATGGGCGTTCCTACACAGCTTGGAACCTGATCCAGTCAACACATGTTTCATGCAGACACCCAAGATTACGGGGCCAGCATATTGTTAATGTAAAATCCACTCCGTCCGTCCATCGTTCGTTTTAAGCTCTGAGGCATAAACATCACCTCGATTCACAACTCAGACGGGCGTCCTATTTTGCTATTCATTTGCCCTTGTGAAATTCACGGATGGGCGTTCCTACACAGCTTGGAACCCGATCCAGTCAACACATGTTTCATGCAGACACCCAAGATTACGGGGCCCAGCATATTGTAAATGTAAAATCCACTCCGTCCGTCCATCGTTCATTTTAGGCTCTGAGGTATAAAAATCACCTCGATTCACAACTCAGACGGGCCACATCACATGCAACAGTGAGAATGGAATGCCCACCATAGGTTTGTATGTCTTCTACCATATGGTGTATCTTTCATCAAAACCGTTAATCAGGTCTAACTCACGGAAAAAATAAATTTTACAGAAATTAATATTAATAAAAAAACTCATGTGGGCCACACCGTGTAAACTTACCATTAGCAACTTTACATTTTTCCATTGTTATAGCTCATGTGACTCTTTAATCAGTCTTATATTTTGTATGTACGGGTAAAATAATTTATTTTATCTGATGGAAGGAGTGGATATTACATATACAATGTGGTGGACCCCACAAATTTTGGTGTTTTATCCACTTAGTAAAACAAGTATTGTCGATGATTCCTGTCCAGCAGCTTGTGCCCTTCTCTGTAGCCCACCTTAGCTCTGGATCAGACAGTTCTTTATGTCAGGGATTTCCTCATATAAAATAGCTGATGGATTGGTTGGATGGTGTGATTACATCATGTGGGTCCTACATCTGCCTGGTAGCACTGTAAGCTTACGGTGGTACCGGTATCACTGGAGCACGCCCCTCCTCAGGGGTGTAAAAAAACATCACCTCCAATATCTCACACACGCGTGACACATGAGCACGTGTGCTGCGAATCACACCATCAATCTAATTCGCGCGAATCGCTCTAGCACGTCTCGGGCCTCAGTTCTTTTATGACACTGCCCAGCGCACACTTCCCATCTTTTCCTCTCCAACATTGCATGAAATTTCCTCTCCTTTATTCTCATCAGAAATCCAACTTCTGATTTTATTTATTTACTTATTATTTTTTTTTTCTCAGATTATATTGTTTCTCCAAAATCCAATCTAATATCAAGCCCCCTCATTTCATAAAATACCCAAATCTCAAATCCATAAAAAAGATTAAGAAAAAGAAAAAAAAAGGAGAAAAATATCCCTTTTTTTTCACTCCTCGTATGGAAATTGCAGTGAGAAGAAGCTCTTGAGTGTTTGATTGATCTGAGAGAATGGCTGGAATAGCTCTTTTATTGGATTTACTGAAGAAAAATCCCGGCTTCGCAAGCCAATCCCTGCACTCGCACGGGCTATTCTCGGCGACAGTAGCTGCTTCCGCTGCCGCTGCGTCTGTCGCAGCAGGATGGCCTTTCGCTTCAAGATTCTTGTTTGGGTATGTCGATCGAATCCTGTCTTCTGGGTTTCTTTGATCAGTTGCTCTTTCTTGTAATATCTTTTTCTTTTTTGGGTATTGGTTCAGTTGAGTGAAAATAAGAGGATCTTTTTAGGGAATTCTGTCACTTGGGTTTGACTGCAAATTGTTTTTTTTTTTTTTTAAAAAAATTTATTTTAAATTTTGTAATAGATAGGCGATGTTTTCAGTGCTTCTGTAGCAGTTTTTTTTTTTTTTTTTTTCTAATTGGATTTTTACTAAGAGGAATTATACTATGCTCGGAAGGAATGTTTGTGTAGTGGCGGATTTAGGATTTAGCCCATAGTTCTGTGATTGAAGCCATTGATATAAACAATTGAAAATCTGTGGAAACTGTTGGTGTTGCAGGACAATTAACCACTTGCTCTAAAAGCTCGATGAGATAGAGAGTGGCGAATCAATCCCATGAATTAGGACCTTGGCCGAACCCTCCTCGTGGGCCCCACTTCACATGGGTTCTGCTTCACACGAGTCACCCACCCCGAGTGTGTCCCCGCATCCCACACCCACTCAAGCCCAGTTGGATATGAACCTGTGGGGGCCACTTGTATGCATATATGACACTCATCAACCACATGCTACGCATGCATTAGCGTGCGCGCACCTATATGACTGTGCAAGGTCTACACAAGCCGTACAAGATTATGACTTTCTAAGAATATCGATTTAAAAGGCTACATCTTTCTACACTTCCTTGAAATTGATGTGGATTATAAGGGTATCAATTTGCCAACCAGATACAATGGTGAGCTTTAGTCAAGCGCCTTACTGAAGATTTTTGCTAGTTGATTATGAGAGGAATGAGGAGAAACAATCTGATTTGAAAGAAAGGAAAGTCCAGTAGGGTTGGACGTCCATCACTATTGTATGTATAAGACAAAATATGCAAATTACATAAAATACCCTTTTAAAAGGGAAAAATTGGAAACATTTCATACAAGAAGCATCGTCAATGAAGGAGACAAAGTATTTAAATCTATTAGAATGGATTGAAATCAGTTCCCATACATTAACCAACACAAAAATTTTAGTTGACTTTTTTTTTTTCGCCGAGGGATAAACATACCTATGATGTTTAGTCAAAACACCAGCTTCATGTTGAAAATTCTTAATATCATTAGACTCAACTGACTGACCAACAAAGATTGTAGGCTTGAATTAGAAGAATGACCGAAATGACAATGCCAAAGATAAAGATCCTCTTTTCTTATAATATGATACTCACCAAACTGACTTGAAGAACTCAAGCGAAGAATGTACAATCCATCATTCTTAAGTCAACCGGGCAGCTTAGTCGTCTTCAGATCCTGAAAGACATAATGATTGGGAAAAATTGTCATGCTACAATTCAGATCCTTTGTAATCTGACTCACAGACAATAAATTAGTAGCAACATTACAAATCATTAATACAAAAGACAAGGAGAACAATGGTGAAGCCGAAACAGTACCATTTCCTTTAATAGGTATCAAAGTACCATCTCCTATCTTCACATGACCTAAATGAGCATCTGAGGTAAACGAAAAAAAGAAAGAAAATAGAAACAATTATACCTGTCATATGATCAATAGCCCCTGCATCAATTATCTGAGGATTGAATGCAGAAGCAACATGAAGAGCATTGAAGGTATGACCCTTTTTTGGCCAAAGATGTAAATGGAGATGTTTTATTCCAAGGTGCGTCCCTTAATAAAGGGTCATACTCATTTTTTGAGAGATTGAGCATATCCCCAGTTGGTTAAACCATTGGTGACTTTGCCAATGGAGCCATTTCCCCAATAGTACTCGGAAAGTCTTTATCATTCGTACTAATCGAACTAGCAGAACAACCTTGAGGTGGTTTACCATGAAATACCTAACAATAATCAACAATATGGCCATATTGACTTCAATGAGCACACAAAACGGCCTGCACCACTACCACAACTAATGTCACGATCACGCCCACAACCTGCATCTCGACCTCCTCGTCCAGTAGTTGTACTTCTTCCAGTACCAGCATCATTAAAATTTCTAAGCCCAGTCACAATAGTGGATTTTTCAACCACAGCAGGTCCCATAGTTGCACAATTATTCTCATCTCTTAATGGTAAAGTATAAACATTATTTGGGGAAGGTAGAGTAGGTGAACCAAGAATTTAAGTCCCCATAGATTCAAAATTAGGACTAAGACCCACTAACAACTTGAATATCCTCTTTTTCTCAATATTTCGTTTATATGCCTCTACATCAATGGTACAAGTAAATTAAAGATCATCTAGGAAAGATAAATCCTGCCATAAACCATGCATCTTAGCATAATAATTAGAAACCAAACGCTCCCTCTGTCTTAAAGTCTCAATCCTCAAGTAAATATTATAAATCCAAGCCATATTATTCTGACTGGCATGCAATTTATGAGCAGTCAATCAAATCTCATTGACAATAGATAATAAGAAAAGACCGGTCATTAATTTCTAGTTCCATAGATTTCAAAAGCGGGACATAACGAGCAGAGTATTTGATTTCCAATCTCCATAAGAAGGATCTGGCATAACAAGTTTTGGTATACTGCTAACTATATATCCTAACTTTTTTTTTTTCCCCTCCAATAAATATCTCGCTCCGTTGTTGTCATATGCGATCACATATTCGTATATGCCATTTTTTAGAAAGATTGCATATGCCATTATGGCATATGCGATCCAGGTTAGTATGCAATAGCATACTTTTTTGTGCGACAAGTATGAGATGGCATACTTTGCAAGTTGTGCTTTTTTTTTTTTTTTTGGTAAATTGTAAATTGTATTTGTAGATTAAGTTATAACTTGTAATTTATAAATTCTTCAAGTTATCATTGATCAATAAAATTTCTATGTTCGAAGTTTTTAATAATTAATTCTCTCTTAATGTAACATGGTGCTTGTTTTGTTAAATTTTATGTAAATATAATATAGGTAATTAAATATATAACTTATTTTATAGATGGTCCAATAGTCTCAAACACTTATACTATAATGGAGGTAAAAGAACCCAATCCAATCACTTGCAGTAATTAGGCATAGTTTTTTCTATTTTTTTAGATTTTTTTGTTTTTCCATATTTTTTAATTTTTTTCGAAAAAAAGGCTAGAGGCATGGTTTTTCCTAATTTTTTAGATTTTTTTTTTCAAATTTTTTTTTAAACATATATATATATATATATATATATATATATATATATATATATATATATATATATAGTTTTTTCAAAAAAAAAAAAAAAAGAAGAGAAGAAGCCAGAGCAATATGCGAGTATGCGATGGCATATGTGAACAGCATATGCTAGTCGCATATGATGGTGTATGCGATTTGACAACATTGCTTTCAATAAGTTAATGGGTTGTAATATGCAACATAGGATTTTCAAAATGAATAATAAATGTCTCCATCTCTCTCTCTCTCTCTATAATAATAATAATAATAATAATAATAATATTATTATTATTAAATCTCTTCATCTTAAAGTTGATTGGATCAACGGTCTCAGACCTTGACGAAGATGCTATATTGAATCCACACAATATAGATCAAAAGAAGATTGAAATAATAGTCGACTCCCAATTCACAAAAAAAAAAACAGAAAAAAAAAAGAAGAGAGAGGGAAGATCTTATGGCTAGATTACCAAAAATATGAAATATAAGGATTACCGTACACAAATTTCGATAAATCTGGACATTAAAATCTGTCCAAACAACAATCAACGAAAAAAAAAAAAAAAAAACCTTATCATTGCAAACAAGATGTCAGCAATTCTGGAGGAAAAACTGCCCAAAAAGTCCAGCGAACATGCCTGCTACTCTATGGCTCAGTGGTAGACGCACAAGAGTTTCAACACGAGGTCATGGGTTCGAGCACCCATTGTGGTGTGAGTGTGTGGGCGTGTGTGGGGTGTGTGAGTGCGTGTGAAAAATCCAGCGAACACAAACTTCCAACAATAAACTGCAACCGTAAAGTAGTTTTAAAAAACTGAAAGAAAATTTCAGAACCATAATTGAAGAAGATTGTCCAGCAACATCTTCTCTCAGATCTTCCAAAACAAGTAACAAGTCTCAAGCCTCAGAAAAGCTCAGCTGCAAAACTCCCCCACAAATCTTAAAAATCTTCAAAAATCTCCAACTGCATGTCTTCTCCTCTCAAATCAAATGAGATTAGTGGGTAAAAAACACTCAACACCCTCAAAACAAGATGAAGTGTGTGCATGAAAGAAGAAGAAAAAGAAGAGAAAAGAAGAAGAAATAAAAGAGAAGAAGAAGAGAGGGGAAAAATGCTTTGAAGGAGAAAGATCAAGAGAGGAAGGAACTAATAAAGAAACCCTAATAATAATATGTAGGCTTTGCTACTACGCAAAGTAGAAAAGCTTTGAAAGAAGGAAAGACGAGTATAGTTGGACCTCCAACTCTATTGTATTTATAGGACAAAATATGAAAATTACATAAAATACCCACAAGTAAAAGGGCAAAATTGGAACCAAGGAAAAAAAAAAAAACCTAAGAAATAACATAACTAATAGGCCCAAGGGCCCACAACCTAAACCAAGGGCCCATGACAGGCCCATATATACTATAATAGATGAAAAGGAAGAGTAAGATGGAAGAAAAGGCCACGATTAATGGTGCCTCATAAACATTGAAGGATTCTATGGATTTGCGATCATAGTGGAACAACGGGTGTTTGGACACCCAGCCGAATTTGCATAAGTAATAGGTGACAAGGAAGAGGAGATGGGAAGAAAAGGCTACAATTAATGGTGCCCCTAGATATCAAAGGCTTGTATGGACTGCAGTCAAGTGGTGTCATTTGGGACCAGAGATCAAACTCATTGATGCTATTAACTGCATGAAATATGGCAGGCCACATCACCCTATTAGATGTTGACACATTGTAGGATCTGAAATTGGCTCCCCATCATCTTTGTGGTACTTAACATTGAACTCAAGAGGAGAATCCAAAAGTTAATCGTCAATGAGATTGGGTTAAGGAAGGTCCTGGGTATACTTATGTTGAGCAATGGAGATCCCAACTGAGGATGAAGAAACTTACAAACCCAAGAAGTAAGTTAAGCTACTCAAATCCTTCATCTTAAAATGAGATTTAACCAGTTCCTTTAGCTCAGTTGTACCAGCGCTATCATCACCAAAATGATAATTTTTTCTTCCGCAAAGAAACTAATAAAATAACAATTCCAACTATACTGTGATGTATGCAAACAGAATAACATTAGAAAAATGTTGAATCTTGAATCCACAATAACACTTCAAAACTTTTCAAACCACACCTGCGGTGCTTGCTTTAATCCATAGATTCCTTGAGACGGCAAACGAGGCGTGGATTGACAGGTAATGAGAATCAAGGAGGCAGAGCCATATACATCACTTCTTTTAATTCACTGTGAAGTATGCCCAGTTGATGGAATGGTCACCTTCAAAGTCAAGCCACAGCTAACAAATTGCAAACAATTGTCTTCGGTACAGGAACAAAGGTCTCATCATAATCAATCCCATAGTCTTGTTTATATCCTTATGCCACTGGGCATGCCTGATAACCAAAAAGACCAAGGCTCTCTGACTATTGAGCACCACAGGAGACTTTTCTCCCAAAATTGTGAAAAGGAATGAAGATAGGGGGTTTCCTTGTCCCAGGTCCCCAATCTCATGGAAAATCCATGAAGAAAACAAAACTATCAACGAGAATGAAGTTCACAAGAAGCATTGACTTGTCCAAATGCATACTGATGAACTTGTAATAAAAGGAATGAAGATAGGGAGTACCTTGTCCTAGATCCCTAAACTTATGGAAAATCCATGAAGAGAACAGAGAATGAAGTTCACAAGCATTGACTTGTCCAAATGCATATTAATGAACTAGTAATATAAAAGAACTCCAAATCGAAGTGGTCATTCTCCCCTATGTCAATCTTGCACACTATCCTCGGATCGCCCAACCAACTTCTTGAGTTTAGACATCTATTAGCAATAAAAATTTGGTCAAGCATTTGTTAGCAATCAAAATTGCATAGCGCCCCCTTAAATTTCCCGGTTCCTTGTAACAGGCTCTTCAGACTAGGAACAAAGTATTCTCCTTATGTATTTTATGTTAGATATTTTAGATGTCTTTTAAAAAAAGTATGTGTTTAATGTGCACATATTCATTTCCATCTTCAATTTTATAGAAAATACTAAAAAAATAAATAAATCATGACAGGTTTTTTTCTCATAACTCTGAGAAACAACTTTTAGGGTGTGTTTGTGTGCCACCCAAAAAGGGGTTTAATGAATCTTTCTCCAAGACTCCGACATGTGTGACAGGTGCTGTTATTGCCTGTTGGAAGTTGTTTTCATGGCTGAGATTGTGTCTACAACTGTGGCCCACCTGTTTTTCTAACAGGTTTGATTTTTTAAGGGAGGCCCTTTCTTGTGATGGCGCATCCTATGGACGATTTGGATCTTCCACACATGGCGCACATTTGCATGTCTGCGGGGGATGATAAATCAACACCCCCTTGGGGGGGAGAGAGGACAGGGGTAGGGCAGTCTTTTTGGCATCTCACTTGCAGGCTGAAACGAGGGGAGCCTGTTTTTTGGTGCACCCAAGTGGGCTCTTAGCATCTTGTAAGAACCCAATAACAGTAGTAAAAGAGAAATACATGTTCGCTTGATGGAACTCATATTAAGGGAAGCATAAGATATTTCCTTAATGCTTTCTTTGTTAAATTATTTGATGATCAGTAAGCACATGTACATATGCATATATATATATATATATATATATATATATATATATATATATATATATATATATATATATACTGTATCCTAAATACATTTTCTTGTTTGACTCAACCTTCATTTCTATTGATTCTTACCTATTACATTTCAGTGATGGCGGAATCTCAACAGCTTTTTGTGATGCTGCCCCAGCCCCAGCATGGACTGAAGATTATGTTACTAATCTACGCAGTGCTTCTGAAAATATCTTTCAACACAAACCCCTCAAATACAGTACCAAGGAATATCCTATAGAGCTAAAACCTCTATTCTCAGCTTTCGGACCAAAGTCTCTTGCACTGACATCACTGAGGTCCTTCTTAATGTTTTATCTGCTGCTCCTGGAACCTCGCACACGCATGGAAGATGATGATGACAACGATTTCCTACAAGATGAATCAGAAGAGAGGCCACCTGTCAATTTGGTTGTTCCCTTCAAAAAGTCAATGAAGCAAATCAGGAGGTGAGTTTTTTTTTTTTGAAATAAAAAAATAAAAATTGAAGAGGAAATATAGGGTACTGAGCCTGACATTAACCTAGATCGTTGATTTGATGGTTCCACCATGTTGAGGGACCGTAATGGATGGTGATGATCACACGTGTAGCCCACTTCACATGGAGATTATTGTTCCTATTGTTTGATTTCATTATTCATTTTGTTTAATCCTTAAGGTGATGTGTTAGTATAGGCCATAGAGTTTTGAGCATATAGGCTTTGGATATGGACTAACGTAAGCATGGGGATATTTTTGTACGTTTACATATATCATGAAAGCCTTATTGATAATAAGGAGAGAGGGTAGGGGCATCACCTCCTTCTAAACCTTCTATCATTTTTCTCTTACTTCTTCTCATACTCTTTGATGTAATCAAGTGGCCAAACAAGCCGATTGATCAAGAGTTGAAGAATCCACCCATTTAAATTGTCTTGATTGATAATCTCAGCCAAATCAACTGTCAAATGGTCAATTGGATGGGATCAACGGTTAACTTAAATTGTAGGGCCTATGGGATCAATTATGTGGTCAATAATTTCATAGGTTTTATTTACTTAATTAGTTTTTAGAGTGAGATTGAGTCATGATTTAGTTAATGAATTCTCTTGTGTGTGTGTGTGTGTGTGTGTGTGTGTGTGTGTATAAATTTCTTAGTGGGCTCCTTTTGGTGCATCAAACGATGTGCGAATGCCCAAAAATTGGTCCTGTTTAGTAGCCTTTTGAGTAAGCTTTCAAACGAGCCCAAGGTCATGCAATTTTGAGGTAATTTGCGTGAGGTATAGCCCATCTACTTAAAGACCATATGCTAGTGACGAGATTTATGGGTAGTTTAGTCATTTTTTTTAAAGGTTTTTTTTTTAAAAAAAATTCGATATAAGATTGTTATGGAGGTGTAATGCATTATTATGATGATTTGAATAAAACTTCTTTGTTTTGTTGTTTCTTTATTCGGTGAAAGATTTGGAGATGGGGTTTTTCACGGTATCTAGCATTCAGCTAGAGGATTGTTGGGTTATTTCCCACTATCTCTATTCTTCTTTTCTTTTATCTAATTTGCTTCCCCTTTTGGGGCTTGCATTAAATTGGTATCAAAGTAAGTTTTGCTCTTGAGGAACTGAACATCTCAATTCTTCCCTTTCATTTTCCCCCACTTCCTCAATCCTCAACTTCCATTTTCTTTTCCTTTTTCATTTTACATTCCTTCCCAAATCACCAAATTCTAAATCGTATGTTTACCTTTTCTCTTTTTCTTGAACCCTTCTAACCCTAAACTTACCCAAAAATTAAAAAAATAAAATAAAAGAATTAACACAATTTAAGCCATGACCATGCCCATTTCCAACCCTACCAAATCCTAATCTTGTTCGAACCTATCAATTCTCTTGCCCGTATTTTTTCCTTCCCGAAAACCCATCCCAAACCCCCTAAAACCCTTAAATCTAGAACTCAAGCCTAAAGTTCACCTTATATTCTTACATTTTTCTTTCTTAGAGATGTCATGGATAGGAATATGTTCATATGCCTTCCATATCCATCATGTTATTCTTATCCAAGGTACTTCGATGATCAAGATCGTTCTTCGTATCACCTCGAGTTATACCCATCTTCAAATGCCTTATGGCGATTCCTTTCAACACCCCTCTCCATGTTACAAGTGATTACAACCACATTTTAGTAATTCAAAAGCCTCCTATAGCACGAAAATGTCAGGGAAGACTGTGAACGTTCAAGAGACGCAGGAGGAGAATATGTGGGAACTCAGGAACGAGATTAGAGCGTTCAAGGAAGATATTGCAAAAGAATTCAAGGAGGTGAAAGGGCTTACCTTGAGCCCTTGATTGAACGAGAAAAGCGCTATGGAGTTCAATCCATTGTCTTTGGAGTTTTGAAGAATTACATGTTTGAAGCAGGTGTGGCGAGTCAAGAGGAATCCACTATTGGCTTACTTAATGGATCCATGGATACACCTATTGATTGATCAACAACTCAATCGAAGGAAGTGCCAATGAAAATGGATGATCAACCATCGAATGACATGGTAGAGGATATCGAAGGATCAACAAGTATGGACGATTCAATGATCGTAAAGTAAATAATTCATGATCCCCATGGTGCCATCTCAATCTTAATTGGGGCCCATAGATCAAAAGCTAACCATGACAAAGGGACCATAATCGATGTCTAGAACATGGAGGACCACCAAGAAGCGAAAGAAAAGATGGCGCATATTTTGGCATTGTATTATGCACAAGTTGCCTGCCAAGTGTAGGTCTCCACTATCAACTGCCAGTGAAGCTAAAGAAGATGCGCTACAAACGAGGATCTTCATAGGAGATTGTAACCACTAATTTAAACTCGATGACTATTTTAGCCGGGTGAAATTGATGCAAAATGGCTACACAAGCTGATTGACAAAGATTTGAAGAATTCATCCGTTCACATTGTCCTGATTGATGATCCGAACCAAATCAACGGTCTAATGATTAATTGGATGAGAGCAACGGTCAATTTAAATTGTAGGGCCTGTGGGATCAATTATATGGTAATCAATTTCATAGGTTCTATTTATTTAATTAGTTTTTAGGGTGAGATTCAGTCATGATTTAATTAATAAATTCTCTTTTATATTTTTGTTGTGTTTTTGGTGGGCACCAAACGATGTGCGAATGACGTAAAATTAGTGCCTCCTGATAGCCTATCAAGTACGCTTTCAAACGAGCCCAAGATTGTGAATTTTGAGGTAGTTTGTGTGAGATATGGCCCATTCACATAAGGTTCATATGGTCGTGACAAGATTTAGGGGTAGTTTGGTAATTTTCTATTATTAGTGCTTCTTCTTCTTCTTGTTTAATTTTAAGCTTATATAAGGCTATGTTATGGAAGTGTAATGCATTATTATGAAAATAAAACTTAGTTGGTTTGTTGTTTCTTTGTTTAGTAGAAGATTTGGACAGAGGGTTCTTCGCGGTCTTTAACATTTTGTTAGAGGATTGTTGGGTCCTTTCTCCCAATCTCTTTCTTCTTTTCTTTGATCTATTTGCATCTCCTTTTTGGTTTTGCAATACTCTCTCTTTTTCCTTCTCAATCTAACTCGAGGAATATGGTATCATTGAGGTAAAAGATTTGGTATCACGTTCCTTCCCAATTTCTTTCAATTTCTCTCTTTTCTTCCTTTTTATTCTCCGCAAGGGGAAACACAGTTTTTTGGGGGCAGTGTTCGCAATATCGATACTATCGGCCGATATTATCATTATCACTGGCCAACGACATGAAACACGTCGAAAGCCCCACATAAATATAAAAAAAGCAACTTTCTATGTATTGTGCAATATATCACACAATTTCACACGATTTTTTGCAATGTCATAGATATTATATGCGGATTATCCCTTTATCTGCAGATTTTTTCTCAGGCTCACAGATTTATTATAGATTCTATCACAGACTCATGGGTCTGCTATGGCCAACAACCATTTCGATGCTAATTTCAACAATAAAAGGGTAGACAATGTCGAGCTTACATAATTATCGAAAAAATCAAAAAAGAAAAAAGGAAAAAAAAAAACAGGGAAAAGCTTTCAATTCAGATGGGATTTCGGTACTTGTAGACAGTGTTCGAAATATCGGTATCACGCTATGTATCGCACCCTTGGGATATAGATACGTATCGGTTATCACATAGGATATATCGTTTGTATTGCATAATGTATCGCACTTTTTGGGAAACATGGGGAAATATTGGGAAAATGGTTTCTATTTTTTAATGAAGCCTCAGGGACTGTTAAAAAAGCCCTTAATACACACCTTTAAATCTTAGCATCTCAAAAAAAGATGCACATAATAAATTTCCTTTGTATAGGGTCCTAAGCGATGCGATGTTTAATTGAACTTATGTAACTATATTTAAATTGAATGCATGACATTTATAAATGTATTGAAGACATGTATGAAAACACAACCAATTTATTGAAAAGCAAAAGAAGTAAAAATTGAGAAATATACATATCAATGATGGGGGAATGGCGCATTGGCCGCTAGAGCCTTTGGCATGAAGTTCCTGCTTTGGGAACCCAAGTGGGGCCAATTGTGATGTTTGTGAGAAATCTACTCCTTCCATCCGTTTTGTGAGTTCATTTTTGGACATGAGGCCAAAAATGAGCCGAATCCAATACTCAAGTGTGCCGAAAACGTGAGGATTGAATGTCCATAGTTGAAATATTTGTGGGGTCACAGAAGTTTTGAATAGTGC
Source organism: Magnolia sinica (assembly GCF_029962835.1). Classification (NCBI taxonomy): domain Eukaryota; kingdom Viridiplantae; phylum Streptophyta; class Magnoliopsida; order Magnoliales; family Magnoliaceae; genus Magnolia; species Magnolia sinica. The sequence goes on along the minus strand of NC_080582.1, from coordinate 32,038,161 downwards.
TAATATTTGTGTTTTCAGTTCATCCTAGTAGGAATGATGTTATGAACGGTATAGATGGTGTGTAAACATCATTGTCGACCCGAGGGAGGTTTCAATGGTAGGCATTTTCCTAACCACATTGTTCTTTTGTACGGACCACTTGAATCTTGGATCCTGCTCACTTTTGGTCTAATTTAGTAAAATGAGTTCGTAAAACAGATGGACGGTATGGATTTCTCACAAACATCATGTTGGGCCCCACATAGGTTTCCAGTGCAAGGAAATTCCTGCGAAAGGCTTCCGTATCAAATCCTCGTACACCGCATCAAATCAGTGTACGGTGTAACTCATTACGCCAAGCGTACTGAGTAAATTCTATGGGGTCCACCGTGATTTATATATTTTATCCACTCCTTCCATCCATTTTACCATATAATTTTAGGGCTTGGGACGAAAAATAAAGCATATCTAAAGCTTAAATGGACCACACTACGGAAAATAGTGTGAATTGAACGTCCACCGTTGAAATATTCTTAAGGGCCACGAAAGTTTTGGATCAAGCTTATATTTGTGTTTTCCCTTCATCCATGTTATTGTAGTCTTATGAACAGTTGGATGACAAATAAACATCACCGTGGGCCCTAACAAGGTTTCAATGGTGGAAATCATTATTCCCACTATTTCCTATGGTATGGTCCACTTGAGCTTTGGATATGCTTCAGTTTTGGGATCAACCTTTTAAACGAGCAGGAAAAATAGATGGACGGCGTGGATAAACCACATACATTCACGATGGGCCCAAAATCACTGTAAAAGATAAACAGATTTACCATTTAAAGGATCGGACTACATCGATAAACAAAATACATTACCCGTTAAAGAGGGATTGCATTTCCTGTTACGGGCCGAAGCTCGAAGGAGGGTTTCGGTACTTCCGGAACCCAAATCCCTGAAATTTTGCCAGAAATTTTGTCGTTTTCAAAGAAAGAGGGTTCTAGAAGACTGGCCAAAGCTCGAAGGAGGGTTCCGATACTTTCGGAACCCCAAATCCTTGAAATTTCACCAGAAAAATTGTCGTTTTCGAAGAAATAGGACTAGAACCCCAAATCTTGTCGATTTCTTGCCGAAAACTATTCTCTACAGGTACTGCAACCCCTTCTCTCACATCGATTCAAAGATTATTATTATTATTATTTTCTCTATTTTTCGATAGTTATGCAACCTCGACATCTCTAGCCTTGGTCTCGTGACTGTGACAGAAATCCATGACTCTGTCGTAAAATCTGCAAATAATACATGATATGGCAATATCGAGGAAAACTGTGACAATATCAACGAAAATCATGTGATATCTTGTGATATATCGCACGATACAAAGGATCCTTATTGTTTTTTAAAAAAAAAATTCCAAGTGTTTTTGAGGGTGTTGTATCGCTTGCATGCGATATCGATATTATCGGCCGATAGTATCGATATTACGAACACTGCCTGTAGAAGAAGATTGTGTGATCGAAAGTAGAATTTAGTGGGCCACTCGATCGATACACAGCGGTAAGTTGTAAGTTCCACAAAATCTTAATTTCCTTTGTTTTTTTCTTCTTCAAATAGATGTTAGATTCAAATTGCAAAGGAGATTTTGGCAAGAAATCTACAAAAACCCCTAGAGATTTAGGTTTGATTGAGGGATTTTGGGGATTCTTTGAGAGATTTTAAGGTTCCGGTCCTTCCAGAACCCTGTTCTGTTTCGAAAATGGCTTTGAAAGCCTTTTACAGATGCGGGTTGCATCACTTTAGCTTGAGACGAATGGAGGTCCACCTTGATGTATATGTTTTATACAATCCGTCCATTCATTATGGAAGATCATTTTAAGGTATGAGTCCGAAAATGAGACATTTTTAAGGCTCAAATGGACCACACCACAACAAGCAGTGGAGATTGAATACTTACCATTGATAACTTTTCGGTAGGGACAAATGTGTTGGATCAAGTTGATATTTATTTTTTACCCGCATTCAGGTCTATGTGACCTTATGAACAGGTTGGATAGCCAAATAAACATCACGATGAGCCCTATGACGTTTTGGACAGATTGGATGCCAAATAACTCAATCATCAATGTTTAATGTGGTGTGGTCCACTTGATTGAGCCTTCAATCTGCCTCTTTTTTACGATCATGCCTTAAAATGACCTGTCAAAATGGATGGATGATGTGGATAAAACACGTATAATATGGTGGGCCCCATACAACCCCTGATAGGTCCGTTCATCTCTCGCTAGGTAAAGGTGGAGCCCAACTTGGGTAAGACCCTGCGATGTGGGTGAGACCCCTGACTGTAGGGGCCCACCTCAATGTATGAATTGTATATCCATGCCGTTCATATGTTTTTTCAGCTTATTTTAGGCCATGGTTCCAGAAATAAATAAGATAAAAGTTTCAGGTAGACCACACTACAGGAAACAATGGTTAATGACCATTGAAAACCTTTTGTGGGCCACAAGTTTTACATCAAGGTGATATTTTGTCTTTCATGTAGATATGTATGACCTTATCAATAGGTTGGATGGTCAATAAACATTATGGTGGACGCCGAGAAACTTTTAATGGTGGAAGTTCAATGACCATCGTGTGCTGTGGTGCGGTCCACCTAAAATATTTGTTGGCTTCATTTTTGGGACCATGTCCTAAAATAATATGGAAAAACAGATGGACAATGTGGATATACAATGCATACATCGGGGTGGGCCCTACTATCAAGGTCCAACCCAAGTTGCGCTTGGGTATTTACCCAATTAACGCCTTGATAGGGTATTTACTCTTATTGTGGGCCCACCTTGATGATTTGGTTACATCCACATTGTCTATCCGTTTTTCCAACCCATTTTACGATGGGGTCCTAAAAATTATGCAGATCCAAATCTCAGGTGGACCACACCACTTGAAAGAGTGGTGTTGAGTGTCTCACCATTAAAAATTCCAAAGGGCCCATCGTAAGGTTTTTATATTGTTTATTTGCAATCTAACCTGTTGATAATGTCAACAAGATCTGGATTAAGGGAATATACAAAGATCATCTTGATCCAAAAGTTCTGTGGCCCATAAAAAGTTTTAAATGATCATTCATCACTGTTTCTGGTGGTATGGTCCACCTAAGATTTGAATCTTCTTAAGATTTGGGATCACGCCCTGACATGAGATGGGAAAATAGATAGATGGCGCGGATATACAAAAACTACATCAAGGCGGGCCCCACACGTTAGAGTAACACTCACTAAGGTGTTATCCGAGTGGACCACACCACAAGAAACAATTGTGTGATTGAACGTCCACCATTAAAAACTTTGTGGGCCCACTTTAAGCAGATCGATAATGTTTATTTTACATCCACCTGTTGATAAGGTCAAACAAACCTGAATGAAGGTAATGTACAAAGACAGATTGATCTAAAAATTTCGTGGGTCCACCGGAATTTTTATTCGCCATCCAACTTGTTGGTAAGGTCACAAAGACCTGGATGAAGAGACCACACAAATATCAGCTTGATCCAAAACTTTTGTGGCCCATGAAGAAGTTGATTACGAGCCACCGCGTAACTCTATGTGGGTCTAGGCCATAGCCAATTACATCATTGATAGGTATGTTTTTTAAATTCTACTATATCTTTTGCTTTCGAATGCATTGGTTGTGTTTTCATACATGTCTCGATACATTTATAAGTGTTATGCATCATATTTGAATATAGTTGCCTTAGTTCAATCAGACAACGCATAGCTTAGGATCTTATACAAATGAAACCTATTATGTACACTTCTTTTTTGAGATTTTATGATTTAAAATTGTGAATTAAGGTTTTTTTTTTTTTTTTTTTTAATAATTCTTGAAGTTTAATTGAAAAATTCAACAATTTTCCCCATGTTTCCCAAAAAGTACGATAAATTACGCGATACAAACAATATATCCTGTGCGATAACTGATATGTACTTGTATCTCAAGGTTGCGATACATTGTGTGATACTGATATTTCGAACATTGTTTGGAAGTTGATCTACACAAATCTCCTTCATTCAATCACCGTATGATGGCTTGTGCATCTACGGTCAGATTTGAAGATCAAGTCTGGGTGTAGAGATCATGAATGAAAGTGAAGGGTTCCTCATATTCATTATCAATAGTCCCTACTTGTTATAACAACTTTTTATGAAATACCAACATTCTATGTTGTTCACAGTGAGCGGGAATAAACTGCTCAATTAATATACCACTCCTCCAATAATGGATCATCAGTCGTTATTCATATATAAGCATCAATATCACAATGTTTAACTATATCCATTAAAATCTCTTTTGAAACCCATGAAGAAAAATATCTTTCTGCAACTATTATTTCAAATATGGAATTTCAAGAGACATGTCTACTTGAAAATAATGATAGTTAATTATGTTATAATTTTATAAAAACCAATAAAAGAAGTATCATGTGTAAAATTACTTAAGATCTTTTTCATAAAAAACTCTAATCATTCAGTTGTTTGGCTAGCAGATGGACAGTTAAGAAAGATAATGCAACCATTTACATTTAATCATTGGTGATCCCGCATTCCACTAAGCCTGACCTAATTATTCATTGGACCTAAGAGTAAGGGCTAGGGTCAATCTATCCATCCACTACTACTGGGCCAAACAGATGGATGGTCTGGATCACTTAACCATGGGCGTGAATACCCTGTGGTGTAGCTATAATCCATTGTAAGCTAAAACTCCCAAACATGCCACCATGTTGGGTATGTAAGAAATGAAGGGTTTGGATTGTTCCATCTGGGAAAAATTTCAGCCTGTGATTCAATCTACAATGCGGGCTATCAGATGAATGATATAAGCATACTATCATGTATTCAAACCATCTGGATGGTGGGAATGATTGCAGATGGGCAATAGCCAAATTGAAAAGATGCTATTAATATGATTCCTAATCATTTTAATTGTTGGGTTGTGACCAGTGTTCGAAATATCGGTATCGCACAATGTATCGCACCCTTGGGATATAGATACGTATCGGTTATCGCACGGGATATATCGTTTGTATCGCATAATTTATCGCACTTTTTGGGAAACATGGGGAAACATTGGGAAAATGGTTGAATTTTTTAATGAAACTTTGGGGATTGTTAAAAAAGCCCTTAATACACACTTTTAAATCATAAAGTTTCAAAAAAGAAGTGTACATAATAAATTTCCTTTGTATAAGGTCCCAAGCTGTGCGCTGTCCGATTGAACTAAGACAACTATATTCAGTATTAACCTCGTTCATCCGTTTTTCCATATCATTTCAGGACATTATCTAAAAAATAAAATAGATCCAACAATTAGGTAGACCATACCATAGGAAACAATGGTGATTGACCATTAGTGGGGCCACAAAAGTTTTGGTTCAGGCTAATAATAGTTTTTTCTCTTCATTCAAACCATAAATTTATCTGGTAAAATGAATGGACAGAGTGGATAAAATACATGAATTATAGTGGGCCCACAAAGTTTACAAAGTACACTGCTCACTAGGGGATCCACTTCCCACCACACTGGGATGGGGCGCTGCTACCAAGTTCCTTCGCTCAAAACCTATGTGGGGCCCACTGTGATGTTTGTAAGAAATCCACCTCGTCCATTCATTTTTTGAGATCATTTTAGCACTTGAGAGCAAAAATGAGTAGAATCTAAGACTAAAGTGGGCCGCACTAAAGGAAAAGGTGGGTAGGAAAATTCCTACTGTTGAAACCTCCCTGGGTCGACAGTGATGTTAACATGCCATCCAATCTGTTAATTAGGTCACACAGACCTGACCTGAATAAAGAGGAAAAATAAATATCATATTGATCCAAAACTTCGGTGACCCTCAAAAGGGTTTCAATGGTAAACGTTCAATCTACCACTGCTGTTTGCAGTGTGGTCCAGTTGATCTTTGGATCTGTCTTATTTTTCGGCTCAACCCTTACAAAGAGCTCGCCAAATGGACGAACAGCCTGGATATAACACATACCTCATGCTGGGACCCACAGAACTTGGTGACGTCAACACAGTTCGGTGGTACGCCGTGCGCACGTACTCGATTACAATAAAAAAAAGGGCGTGGATTAGCTGAGTAGCGAGACTCGCTACTAAATTGACGTCACCAAGTTCCGTGGGCCCCACCATGATGTATGTTTTGTATCCACACCGTCCATTAATTTGGAGAGAACATTTTATGCCATTAGCCTAAGAATGACTAAGATTCAAAGCTCCAATGGACCCCACCAGAGAAAGCAATAGAGAGAGTGATGCCCACCATTAAAAACTTCTGAGGGCCACAAAAGTTTTCGATTAAGTTGATATATTTTTTTCCCCTTTTATAATGCCTTTTTTAACTCATTAATGGGTCGGATCTCAAATAAACATCACGGTGGCCCTTAGGAAGGTTTCAGCGGTGTATGTCACTTTCTCCACTGTTTTCTGTAGTGGGGTCCATCACAGAATTTTATCCCCCTCGTTATTTGACTCATGTCCTAAAATGATATCTCCAAATGGATGGACCGTGTGGATATAACACATTCATCATGGTGGGACCCACGTAACTTGGTGGCGTCACTTCAGTAGCGATCTCGCTACACAACCTGTCAGTAGCTAATCCGCGTCCGAGAAAAAAAGGCTCGAACGTCCTTTGGTTTTCAAAGAGAGAGGGTTCCGGAAACCAGAACCCTAAAATATCTCCCAAATCTCATCGGATGTCTCCGGATTTCTCTCCAAAATCGGAGATGTTATTTGCGGTAACCTAGGAATGACGCTTCAATTCGAATCGCCCACCAAATGAAAGCTTCTGATCATGGTGATCTCTTCTACAGGTACCGAAATCCACTCTCTATTTTTTTTTCCCGATTTTTTCGGATGATGAGGTCGATGTCCGACAATAATGGAGAGGAAATCGCGTGCTATCGTCAAAATATCGTGCGATATCGATGATATATCGGCCGATATCTGGATTTTGAGTTTTTGGGTATCTTCCGGGGGTTATCGTGACTGTATCGTCTCGCAGGGGTGCGATAACGATAATATCGGCCGATATTATCGTTCATGCATGTGAATGGCTGATTACTTGTTCTCAAGAGAGCTGACTATACTGGCGTGTTTAATCATTGTTTCCTAACCTCATTATTCTCCCAAAAATCCAAGATAGTTGGCCACTTTTCAGTCTCCTGGATATAAATATCTCCTTTTTATTGGTAGCAAAAACTTTATTAACAAGAAAAGAAAATGTACAAACTGTAACAAGGATATGGAATAGCCACTTACTTTCTCGGGATGGTAAATGTGACCGTGGTTTTGAAGATCAGTCATGCTATGGCCAGTATAACCAAGCTACTAAAAAATAGTTATGTAATGGATGTTACATAACAGCTGTTACATAACGGTAATGGTGGTCACCATTACAGGGCTGTGATGGCCATTACGGGAAAATGGTCCATAGCAGACCTTTACGCTCCTGTAAGTGTAATGGTTCGTTATGGGCTAATATACAGCCATTGTGGCCCATATCGTAATGGTAATAGAAGTGGTCGTTATGGCCAACATTACCATTACTAAATACCTTGGATATAACATGGATACAAAACAACAACCTACGTTGTGGAGACAATACATGTGATCGGGTTTTGGAAATTAGTTATGATTCAATCACATCATAATCGTATTGGCCACCCCCTTATGCGATCCAGAGTGTGAATTGTTTCATGTCATGAAAAAGGCCATGTTGACCAATACAAGCCGATGCAGATCGTATCGGTGCCGAGATTGGCCAATAGATCATAAAGGCCCATTTCAAATTTTTTTTTTTACCAACTTGTCTCTAACTTTTTCACTTATTTCTTCATTTCAACCATGGAGGAATCTCAAAAACTCATTTTATACTAGATCTAGCCAATTTCGGGGATTAAAATACAATATTTGAGTGAGATTCGATAAATCGAATCGGAATGAAACATTTTGGGAGATGTTGGAAGGGAAAACTATCACTTTAAAAAAAACATCTTCTTCTTCCTGTGTTTCAATGTAATGACCCCTAATATATCAAATCATGGTTGATTTGTGTTCAATTAGGGCTTATTTGGTCGACTTTTAGTAGGTTAAGCCATCAGACAATGGTCTTATCATGGATCACTCTTATGAACCATTGAATACATGTTAAAAACATAAAAACATGATGGGTTTCGGTGTTTTACTTTCCTATTTCTTGCTACGCCCTGTATAATGTCTTTTTGGGCCCGACTAGTAAGTCCCTCAATGCCAATATTTAAAACCTTGCATATGACCCAAGATTGTCCCGTTGTGTTTTTACCTTTTGTCAGGACTCGCAGAAGCACACAAAGAGGAATCAAACAAAGTAATCACAATCGCACAAGCAAATCCAACAGAGAACACTCCGGATTTACGTGGAAAAACCCTTGCGGGAAAAAAAAAAAACCACGTTACAAAGTGATAATGCACTATGAATAACAAAGTTACAAGACATGAAACCTTACCAATTCAAAGCCCCAAGAGAAAAACCCTAGCTTTTTCTCTCTCCAAAACCCTCTCAAACCCTTAAACATGTCTAGCTCCCTCCCTAATCCCGATTACACCCATATATTTAAGATAAAATGGAAATGGAAACAAATCGCACAAAACTGTGCAATCCGTTGATCTATTAATTCGACCAGTCGAGACACGTCGATCGGTCGAGTCAACCTGTCAACCAAAGTTGAACAAAAATAGTCCAGAGAGTTCTTCCAAAAAATAAAAGTGAATATTTTCAATATCCTTCGACCTGTCGACCGGTCGATGGCCCCTATTTCCGCATAGATTTGAGGTATCTAATTTTCAACAATCTCCACCATGATTCTAATCTTTATGCTACAACATGCCATGTTATATCCTCCATCTCTACTTCATCTCCATCATAGCTCCACAATCATTGCTTCTCATGCACTCCGTCTTCACATTATATTTGTCAGTGTCAAGACGTAGTTTTGCGTACCTTGAATATATCGAAGTTAGCCATTTCACTGCCTTCCAGTGTCGCTTGTCGGGGTTAGACATGTATCTGCTAACAACACCCACCACATGTGAAATATTCGGTCTTGTACAAACCTTGGCATACATCAAGCTGCCAACATCACTCGAATATGGCACACGAGAGAGAACCTGCTTTTTTTCATCCGTTTCAGGACACTATTAAGAAGAAAGCTGAAAATAAGCCATGTGGGGAACGCTGACCGGCTTTGTCTTGTTCATCCCATACTTCACCAATACCTTTTTAAGGTATTCAGTCTGAGATAACCATAGCCTGCTCCTACTTCTGTCTTTGTGTATGTCAATGCCAAGAACCAACAGAGAACACTCTGAATTTACGTGGAAAAACCCTTGCGGGAAAAAACCACGGCATAAAGCAATAATTTACTATGAATAACAAAGTTACAAGATATGAAACCTTGCTAATTCAAAGCACCAAGAGAAAAACTCTAGCCTTTTCTCTCCCCAAAACCCTCTCATACTCTTAAGCACGTCTAGCCCCCTCTCTAATCTCGATTACACCCATATATTTAAGATAAAATGGAAATAAAAATAAATTGCGCAAAAACGCACAAAACTACACAATCCATTGATCTTTTGATTCAACCGGTCGAGACACGTTGATTGGTTAGGTTGACCCATCGACCAAAGTTTTCGACCTGTTGAAAACTCCAAAAACAGTCCAGAGAATTTTGCCAAAAAACCCTGAATATTTTCAATATCCTTCGACCTGTCGACCACACTGTCGATCAGTCGATGGCCCTGTTTCAACATAGATTTGAGGCATCCAATTTTCAACACCTTTATTGATCTCTTCATCATTTTGTTCATATTGGAGCTTTTGTTCCCTACTATCTACGCTTGTCGTGTCTTAGTCAAGGTACACCTATTTTTTACAACCCTCGTTATCTAGGAAAGGCTTGTCTCTAGTTTCTTCATATAGTATCACGTTGGAGTTTTTTTTTTTTTTTTTTTTAAATTTTTTTTTGATGATGACATGTTGGAGTTTAACATATTTTAAACTGCAATACGGCCTTCACATTCCTCTTTCACGGGTGAAGGTTGTTTAATATTAACATACATGGTTGTTCTCTGTATCATTCTTTGAAGTCAGTGAAGCTGAAGTTTTCCTCTGGCTTTTTTTTTTTTTTTTTTTTTTTTTTTTTTTTAAATAATGTTTTAGACAACTGTTGTAACCACTAGACAGGTGCTGGAAAGACTTGTTGTCCATTACATTTCCCATCGGATGACATGGAAGCTTCTTAAAGGTACTTAGCATTTTTCTAATGTGAAACAATTTGATTTTTTTTTTTTTTTTTTTTTTTTTTTTTAACACACGCACATGCACCCCACACACTCACGTTGGTGGAATTTGACCACCTATGGGTACTCGAACCCTTGACCGGGAGTTGAAACTCCTAAGAGTCTACCACCCGGGCAAGAGTAAGGACCCTGAAACAATTTGAATATGCATTTGAAGCATTTCCTTTTTCTTCTGGTTCTACAAAATGAAGAATATAAAAGATTCAGACTTAAGTAAAATTTCATTCATTTCAAAGATCCTGTGTAGAGACTTGGGAAAGAATGACTGTATTAGTAATTTATTTCTTGGTTGAAAATGGTTCTCTCTAGAAGGTAACTTCGAAAACTAGTTATGTGAACTCAATAGAGAAAGCATAGGAGAAAGGGGTTGGAAGCAAACGATGATAGATGATTTCTAATCTCTATAAATTGTGGTTGCGCGAGGTCTCACTGATAACACGATCTACATGAGACACTTCTAGGAAACAAGCCTCCCAACCCTGGGAAAGACCGTTGCAGGTTTAAATAAAGACTAAAAATGAGATTTCAATTCATTAATATCCTTTTTCCATGCGACATCTACAAAACATATATAAATCCCTACAATAATCCCAGCCATTCACTAAATCCAATCATAACCATCTATTTTAATCGAACGAAGGTCTCAAGTCCAACCTATGTAGTCAGCCCGTTGAATCTTTGATTTTAATCAACCTATGTAATAGACTATTAGATAGCGCTTGATTATAATCAACCTATATAGTAGTGTATTACATTGCACTTGTGGGAGTTTTGTTCTCTCACTACTAGTCCCCAACCAAATAAAGGAGGGTTGCATCAGCTTGGCGTCAGACATCAAACTTATGCCATAACTTTCATCATGAATATGAAGAATGTGACATTCAAAACCAGAGTGGAATGGCAGAACAACTTTAATGTAGCTGACCCAATTTAATTGGGAAAAGGCTTAGATGATGATAACGATGATGATGATGATGATGAAGGTTTCAAGTCCGACCTGTTGGACAAAGTATGGTCTAGCTAGTGGATAACTTCCAACCTTTCATGTGTGTGCGAGATCCTACCCATCCAATAGGTTGGCCCTGTCACAAGGATCACCTTGTGCAAAAATTTGCCATATCCACTCTTTGAAATAAATATAAAAAAAATAATATTTGAAGGATGATAATTTATTGATGAAAACGGCAAAGCCGAAAGAATATAGAATAAAAGAGAAAAAACACAAAGGATGCCACCCAAATTCCAACCCATAACTACAAGCCTCTACTCAAGGAGAAGCCACCACCTGTTCTAGAACATAAGATCTTGCTCTAAAGAACACCTCCTTAGGATTGCCACAAATATCTCGGTAGCATCTAAAATTTCTTTCCTTCCAAATAGCTTACAACCCTGCTAGAAGGAACAACCTCCACTCCTTTCTACCCAAGCTTCCTTGATCACCACCATACCAATACTTGGACAAATCTTCTATAGACCTTGGAAAGGTACCCATAAGAAACCGAGAAGCTAGAGAATACTAGCCCACACCTCCCTAGAGAAAAGGACCGTGCATAAAGAGATAGCACACTGTCTCCTCATCCTGCCAACACAACAAGCAAGCATTTAATATGAAAAGGCCCCCTCTTTCTCAAATTATCAATTGACAACACTCTATTCCAACCCACTAACCATGCAAAATTTGCCACCTTAGAGAGTGCTCCATATGACTAAAGGAACAGAGTATGCACTTTTTTGCCACTGCTTGAGCCTCCACTTACCACTTGAAATGAAAGTATGGAATGACTTCATTGAGAACTTCCCAGATTTCTCCTCTAGCCACTGCACCGAATCAATGTTCACTCCCCAAGTATAGGGTTGTGATGTAGTAATAAACTCGGTAAGACCGAGGTCGAATCCCAAGGGACTGATACCTGTACGTTACCTCTAACTAGGTAGAGATAGAACTAGCCTAAGATGAAATCTAAATCCAATATAAAGTGATGAGTAATGGTTTGAGAGATTAATCTAAAACTTAAGGAATTCAGAGGAAGGAAACTAGGGATTCAGAGGATCCACTTGTAGAGATCAGGGAGATCTTAGGCCTGCAGCAAGAATCATGGAAATCGGACTGAACTTCCTTTGATATAATTCTAAAGAGATGAAAAGTATATGAATTAGAATGGATTCTATCACCAAACCATGCCCAGGAGACAAAGTCAACAACAAAATTAAACTAATTACCAACCAATTAGGTGATTATGAAGGTTAGGAAGGGTAACGTCATCCGACCATGCCCATGAGACGATGGTGAACAACAAGGCTTCCTAACGTCATAAACATCAAAAGGAAGGAACATGCTCAAAGCTATCGCAGACCCATTGTAATTTTAGTCACAATAGACCATTAAAAACTAAAACCATTCCCAAAATCAGACAAATATCAAGTTCAATTCCATGTAAATAAAAATCATAAGCACAGGGTTCTTCCCATCACGCTACAAAGCTTCACCTCTTAGCCCTAGCTAAGAGGTTTAGCCTGACATGATCCGGCTAAATCTTTTTAAACAGAAACAAAAATAATAAAAACTAAATAAGAAAACCTCCAACTATCTCTCTCTCTCTCTCTCTTGTGCAGCCGTCTGCCTCCAAGCTTCACGTCCAAAAGCCTCAGCCCTCTTCCTTCTTTTCTTCTTTTCCTTCTCACAACTGGCCGTCCCTCTCCTTTATACATGCCAGGGGCGGTGGAGGGCTGGAGTCCGCAGAAGAGTCAGCTGCGGAAGCTCTCTTTACGCCCAGCAGTCCGCCAAACTGGAAGGTCGGTGGCGTGAATAACCCTTACGCAATCAAATTCGGAGCCTCCCAACTCCCATTTTCCTTGCGTTTTGTCCGTAAAATCAACGTCCCTTGGGACGTTTTTGAATGAGCTACATGATGGACGGATCAGATCTTCTATCCGATCATTGCCATGATCGTGCAATGGCCAAAAAAAGAACGCCCAGTGTCTGGCGCTAAAACAGGGATTGCGGATGGCACTTACATCGTTTCGATGGTGGGGCCCACTTCGTTGTTATTTTGTAAATCCAAGACGTCCATTAAATGCATGACGAAATCTCAGTGCAGAAAGAGAGGATTTTTACTTCCGATACTGCGGCCCACTGACTCTGTTCTTCAGCCGTCCGACCGGCGTTTGGACGGTATTTTCCTGTGTATGCGAGCATAGATTTGGAAAAACCTCATGTGTACGGTCGGTTTGACCTTCTGAAACAAATGGACGGTCCGGATTAGAGATATCTGCGATGATGGTGGCCCACCTGAAATCACCCGCAACTCCCTGTTGCGAACAGAGAAACGGCGATTTCCGTTTTTAGAATAAGGTCGGTCAAAACCGACTTTGACCCATTTTGTTGGTCCGGTGCACAGCGGGTGTACACTCGCTGTGTACATTCGCCACGTGAAGTGGGGTCTACCTTGATGTTTGTGGGAAATCGGATCCACTCGTCCCTTTTCTCATCTCATTTAATGGATAGAGCCCAAGTTTGAAGCATATCTGAATATCAGGTGGGCCTCAGATCAGTAATTCATGGGCTGATCTGACCATTGGACCACTTCCATAGGGGTCCAACTACTGAAATTTGACGTGTACGGTTTATTTAGGGTCTTCAGGCCATATATGAAGTTTTGAGTCGATCAGATGGTGGGAATATTGTGACCTTGCATTCTGGACGTTTTTCAGGCCTGTTTGAAGCGAGTGGCCGGAATTTCTCTGGTCTCTGGTGTGTAAATCCTCAATCTAGGCCCCATGGAGTCCCGTCCAATGCCTTGGTGATGCCAGAGCGCTACATCCATACCTTTAGCATCCTTTTCAATCCATGCTCATCAATTCTCCTTGCATCACAAACACGATTAAAATAGCCCATTAAAACAGTATCATGTTCATAATTCAGGAAATAACTGGGGTCTAATATGCAATATTTGACCCTCAACAATCAACCTCTTCTGAAATGGAGATCCCTACCAACTGATTTAAAAGTGCCAACCATTCTTGAACTTCTCATGGATGTCCCTTCTACATAATGGAGTTCATACCCCACGAATCTCATGAATAGAAAACTAACAGTCGGCCGAAATGTTGAGATCCATGACCACTTGAGCAAGCATTGGGAGTTGATCTTGCAAAGACCGATCACCATGCCACACACATCCTTAACCCGTCTCACACTACGAAAGTTCACCCCTCTTAAGGACCACTTTTTTTAACCTCAAAATCTGTTTCCACACTCTTGAAGCTTTATATATGGAGGCAATATTGAGCCAACACCCTACTTGGTCCACTCCTTCCAAAATATCACCTCCTTCTAAAGATCAGACCCGACGTCCCAGACCCCGTTTCGAATTTTCAAATTCACTTCCCTAATAAAGCTCCATTCTTAGATCCCCAAGGAATACCCACCCCCATCCTCTTTAGGCTTACAAACATTGGCCCATTTCATAAGATGAATTTTTTCTTAGCCTACCCCACCTTGGCATAAGAAATCCCTTTTAAACTTCTCCACTTTGTTGAGCACCTCTTTCGGGCACTTGAAGAGAGACATGAAATATAATGGAAGGTTCAATAGCGCCGCTTTAATAAGGACGATTCTGCCCCCAAAGACAACAACCTACTATTCCAAACTAACAACTTCCTTTTGAATATTTCAATCATCGGATCCCACAAGCTCTATTTCACCTTCCCAATATAGAAGGGGAGGCCCAACAAAATGGTTGGGAGCGACTCCACCTTGCAACCAAACACACCAGCAAGAGAAGTCAATTCCTCCCTAGGCAACCTAATACTCAACACTGTAGATTTTTGTAAGTTCATTGATAGACTCGGTACCATTTCAAATCAAAAATTCACTTTTCGAAGATTATTGATTTGGGAAGCATCTAGCTCATAGAATAGAATCGTGCCATCCATGAATTGAAGATGCGACACTTGAAAATCCCCCGTGGCCACTTTGAAGCCACAAAATAGACCTTCATTGTCCTCCTTAGAAAGCATTATGCTCAAGGCTTTTGCCACCATAACAAAAAGGAAAGGGAAAAAGTGGGTCCCCTTGCCTTAAAACTCCTCGCCAATTTAAAGAAACCTTTAGGAGAGCTATTGACGACAACGTATTCCGTAATGGTAGCAGTGGCCGTAAAGGTCACCACAGCTACCTTTATGATACGGGCTATAATGGCCATTATGGTCTTTTTTTTTATTGAGAAAAAACCCAAAAAACCTGTATCGGCCCCGTAATGGATTGTTACGGCCTTTGCAGGGAGCGTAATGGCCTGTTATGGGTCATTTTTATTTTTATTTTTCTATAATGGCCCCCGTAACACCTTTACGTAACGGCTATTATGGCACACCGTGGTTGATGATAAGTGAGAACTTGGCCGGTCCCACACACTCTAGAATTCAGCTTCTCCATTTAACCCCACAACCCCTTCAGCCCAACATATAATCTAGAAAAGCCCAATCAACATGCTCATTAGTTTTCTCCAGATCTAGCTTTACAAACCACACCACTCTTACCCCCTTTATGGTGCGAATTTTGATGATTTTGTTGGCAATTATTAAACTATCCAAGATCTGCCTCCCCTCCACAAAAGCTCCCTGCACCTTAGAGATGACTCGACCTAGAATGGCTCAAAACCTAGAAGCAAGAATCTTCGCGAGGATCTTGTATGGAGTGCTAATAAGACTAATCGGGCAGAAGTCCTTAAAAGGCAGTTGGCTCCCTCCTACTTGGGAATTAGAGCAATATAAGAAAGCTCCCAATTCTGATGCTAGCTTTCCTTTCACAAAAAACTCAGGAACTCACAAATGAAAGCAACACATTTGTCCTTAGCATTTCCCAAAAAATCTGGGAAAAAAAAGAAGCAATAGGAAACCTGTCCTTACCAAACTCCTAGATTTTATTTTTTTACTTCCTCCTCCAATATATCCCTTCCAAAGAAGCAACCTCATCCACTACAGCACCTCAAATTCCAGATTATCTGATCTTGGTCTCACAACTTTGGGGCCAGATAAAAGATCCTTATAGTAGGATGCTATAGCATCGCATGCTTCTGGTTTCCCTTCTACATGAACCCTATCCACTACAGCACTTTTGATTTTGATAGCACATGCTCTCGCACTTGCGATTCCATGAAAGGACTTTGTGTTTTTTTACCCATCCTTTAGTCACGTTGCTCTTGATTGTTGCTTCCACTTAATTTCCTGCTCATTCAAAAAATTATTGTATTCAACCTTAAGGGAACCCCTATAGCTGCGATCATCCTCCGATAAGGTTGCCCCTTCTTCTTTAATAAAGTGTCATCCATAACCCTTTCCATAACTCCCTCTCTATTGTGAGAAAATACAATAAAATCATTCTTCCACCGGACAATCTTCTTTTAAAAGGCGCAGTTTCAGGAAAAGCACAAATCCCAGCTGTCCCAAAACCTGGCAAGAATCTCACCAACTCTTCACTAAATCCCTAAACATCTCCATTGGAGCCAAGCTAATTCAAACCTGAATAGCCTTGGACCCCAACCCTCCATCTTTACCTCAAGAAATATTGGGCAGCGGTCGAAAATCGGCTTCGGCAGACCTCAGTGATCGGATAAGGGGAATCTATCAATCTAGCTATATGACACAAGGAAGTGATCTAGCTTGGAAAGAACAGGCTGACTTCTGCTATTTATCCCCCATTGGCAAATCCACCAAATTATTTTTGTGCTCCCAATCAAAAAACGCTGCCATGTTGCTAGTCATTTTCCCACCTGAAGATTTCTCGAACGAGAATCTTGGGACATTGACCCGTCCCACACACCATGAAAGCCCCTATCTCGCTCCAACAGAATCCAATTCCACCCAATGTTTTAAATATTGACGATATCAGCTGATATATCCCACGATATATCTTGTGTCTCAACTGTGCAATACGAAACGCACAGGTAGTGCCGATATATCCCACATGTTTGATCCAGTGAGCATTTTCAGTTTTCGATCCCTTTTTTTTATTGAAATTATGTTAAATCAGTGTCAAATAGTTATAAATCCATTGGTTCTTCATATTTTACATGAAAAATCATGGAGTTGGAGCTTTGATTTCGAAATCCATTGCTTCTTCATGTTCTCCACGGTTTTTTCAAAAATTTCCTTCAATCAGCGATCAATTGAGACTAATTTCGAAGTATTTGATAAAATGATCATCACATACATTCTAATTTTAAAATTTGAGTGTTGGTGGTCCGATTTGGGAAAATTCAAAATTTCCCTAATTTCTCCCTTGCAATGTTGCACTCCAAACATGAAATCAAGCATGTATGAGGGCTAATCTACTGATTTATTGAGTCCTTGTCAATTTTTGAAAAATAAAATCATTTTTTAATAAAAAAATTTTAAATTATTATTATTATTTTTCGAAATTTCCCTTCAACCAGCTGTCAATTATGACTAATTTCAAAGTATTTAGGAGTGTTTGATGAAATGATCATCACATACACTCTTAAGTATTATGCATTCAATTTCAATATAGTTGCATTAGTTTTGTCAAACGACGCATAGCTTAGGACCCCATACAAAGGAAACCTATTATGTGCACTTCTTTTTTGAGATGTTATGATTTAAAAGTGTGTGTTAAGGTATTTTTTAACAATTCCTGAAGTTTCATTGAAAAATTCAACCATTTCCCCGATGTTTACCTGTGTTTCCCAAAAAGTGCGATAAATTACCCGATAGAAATGATATATCCCGTGTGATAGCTGATATGTATTTGTATCCTAAGGATGCGATGTGTAATGCGATACCGGTATTTGGAACACTGATTCCACCCCCTAGGAGTCGCTGAGATTGGCAGTGTTCAGGCCATAAACTGCAGAAAACACCCATTTGAATCTTGAAGCCCCGTCTCGAAAAACCACACCAAGAGTAAATCCCCTGCCCAACTGTCCTCTTTGGACCATAATGAAGAATCCCAGACTATGAGGATAATCCCTGCAGCTCCTGCGGCATCCTTGACTACCCATTCCTTCGCATGACCTATCCAGATATTATCCACTCATCAGTGGACCACACTTGTATTTTGCTATTTCTCAATGGCTACACACTGTTTTCATGGTTTGGTCCACATGATCAGTGGATAAGGCTGATTTTTGCGCTAGGTGGTCCTCATGGAGAGGCCAACCTAATTGGAGGGGTTGGAAGTTATCCATGGGGTGGACAGTACCTTATGTTCCAACCAGTTTGACTTGAGACCTCTTTTAATGCAACGCTAAAGAAAGACTAAAATATCTGTAAATCCTATCACAACCATACAAGCTCTCCATGAATCAGCCATAACTCGAATCGCAAGATCTTGCTTGAAAGCCAACTCAATAGGTTTTCTTCAAGACCATTTTTACATCATACATCATTTTGCACTCGAAAATTGACCTTGGCAACAAGGTATTAACTGGTGCTGTAGAAAATTTGAGTGTGTGGGCCCATGAATAATTGGACCACTCATGTTGAGTCCATAGACTGATGGGCCATTGATATGGGGGCCTAAGACTTTTTAGACCACAGTAAATGGCCATAAAACTATCTCGATGGATCATGAGTCCCACTCCTGGGCTGCATGATGGGGACATCATGCGCACGCCCCCCAACCTACGCACGTATTCGAGGAGCAGGCGGGCCCGAATTTCGATTTGGATCGACGACGACATCTTTGGAGGGCCTTACAGTTAGGGGCTGCGCTATGGAGCATTGGGGTGGACCCAATCATCATATAGATTCTACCATCGGATCTCATGATCGTGGCCCACTGATCTAGGATTTTGAGTTTTTACTATTCTCATTATTAAAAACATCATGAACGGCTTTGATTGCTTAGATTAGTTATTATTTTATTTACTTTAGCTTTAAGTATTAGTGTACGCACGTGGCGCAAGGGTAAAATTGTCTTTTGGGGTTTAGGGTTTTCTTATAAATAAGCAACCCCATGTAAGTATTCTCAATGAAGTTTATAAATAAAAAAATTCTGCATTTTCTTCTTCTCTCTCTTTGGGTTGAAGAATCGAATTGGGTGCGAAACTCTCCCTTCCTTGAAGTGCTAACTATCGTGGTGCGAATCCACAATCATCCCAAATAATCCCCACTTCATTACGCCCAACATCCATCATCCTCTATATCCCTTCCACCTTCAGATTCAGCCTCTTTCGTATCCAAATTCTATTCTATAACAGTCCACAAACAAATTTTCAGATTTTGGCCTATCAAAGGGGCTGAAACTTCAGCGGAGCACCACGCACAAACCGTGCATCGGATCGACACAAAATTTGGCATGGAGACAGTCCTACCCTAGCCGATCCTAGCCTAGGAATCGGTTTCCGATTTTGTAGGCCCCACACACGTGCAGACGAGTGGTCACGCATGTGCGCCTAGGGCTAGCTGCCGTCCACGCACGTGGCTCATCTCAGGTTCTATCTTTTCTCTATTTTCCTCCTCTTTAGCCTTAAATCCAGATCCTTAACCCTAAAAAATCCCAAATCCCAATTATCCCCAAATTTGCAAATCCTAGATTTTTCCCGAATTAAAACATGGTGAATCTCTTGAATTGGGGAACAATCCTTTGCAAGAATGGATGAATGAATCTTATACTCCTTTGGGCTTATTTGGTTTATAGTTTTATTTGATCCAGTCCTAAACTTGCGTAGGCTTGGACCCCCATAGATTCCCTTTTTTGAATGTTTGATAGTATGTAGGATGTGGAATTTTGTGACTATTTAAATTGGTATAATCATGAGCTTGATTTCTTGCATTCCACATTTAATTTCATGTCCTGCATCACTGTATCAACCCTCACAGTTAAGAACTGTCCTTGAGTCTGCAGCTGCAGAGTGATCCTTTGCCGTAGTCCTTCGAATTGGCACAATCATTGCTGGACCTGACATTTGTTAGCATGCAGTTAACTGCCGTATTCCTCATCTTTGCTACAATAAGGGTGTGTTTAGATACATTTTCAAGTTTAATTGCAGATACTGGTCGGAAAAGTGGAAGTGACCAAATTCTAATTTCCTTCGTATTCATATTCAGCACCTCAGCTCCAAATTGCAGGAGTCTCGGAACACCTGCAAGGAACGCAAGTATAATTTTAGTAAAAACTTCCTCTCATGAATACTAGGATGTTAATGTTTGTAAAAACTTCCCCTCACGAATGCTAGGAAACATCGATAATTTTGAAATTTCCTCATAATTAAATAGAATGTTTGCAATTCAATGTGTAACCGAACACAGCCTGTATGGGTTAGATTTTCAAACAACAACTAACAGTTTAACTCTATACATGCAGATGTTCCTAAATCAGCTAAGCGAAAGGCTGAAAGGGGGATGGCGACTTAATTATTCTTCTTTAATGTCAGCAAGACGACTTTCAGAGGTTAGCATTCTTCTCTTGTTGGTATTCTCTTGAGTGCATGGTTTTTACACTTGGATTGACTCATTTGGTGTCTGACAGTCTGAGTCGAGTTGTGACTCACCCAAGTTGGGTGTGACTCGTGGTATTGAACCGGATTGGTTAGTGCTGAATCCAAGTCAACTTGTCCAAGTTGCACCTGATTCGGATGAGTACCATGCTTGAGTAGCCAGTTGCTTCCTTCAAATCTATAGTTCTCTCATGACTTATTCTGACCTCATTTTCTGCTGATAGGACATCTGTTAGGAGTTGCTGCATCTTGGATCGTCCAAGTTGGAATAGAGATATATCGTTGTTTTAAGAATGAGGATGAGAACGAGGAAGAGGTTGATAAAGCTGAAAAACTCGAGCTTCTTGGGAGAAAGGTCTCTGGTGCAACTATTAGGTGCGGTGCATCATTGGTTTTTGCATCCATTGGGGCCAGAATCGCTGCTATCCTCATCCGTCCTTCAACTGGACAGCGGATTGGTAAGCATAACACATACATTATCGATGGAAATTTGTACAGAGCTCTTTTTTTTTTTCTGAAAGATGTACAATGCAGATGCTGTGTTATCTTTTAGGGATTTTTATCAAAAAAATCCTCAAGATTTCTGATTTTCCCAATAATAGACTTCACTTTTCTATAGTCCCAGAAGGATCCTTTTGAGGTGACATGACCATGCCCTTCGCCTTGTTTTTTAAATGCAAATGTGGAGTCAAGCATTGTGGATGTGTGTATGACATCCAACCTGTTCAACAGGTGCGCCCCACCATGAGAATTAGATGACCCAAAACTCAGGCCATCCAATCATCAGGTGGGGCTGCATGTGAATTTGGAGCTTTTGGGTGGTCTACACTGTTTTCCACATTGTGGCCTACCTGATGATTGAATCAGCCGGATTTTTGGAGCATCTAATCAACATGGTGGACTGCACCTTTAGGACTTTTTGGATGTCATACACACACCATGTGGGCCCCACAATGCCGCGACTCCACACGACTCTACTAATTTAGAAAAAGAAAACAGATTGAGGGTGCTTGGGTCATTTCACACCCAGAAAGATTATTTTGGGGTTTTATAAAAAATCCAAGCTTCTTTTTTCAAAAAAAAAAAAAAAAAGCATGTTGGCCATGAATGCCCCTTCCTGATCAATGCATGTTATAAAATTCATCCTCCAGACATATAATCTCACCTTATGAAATCCAATTTTAATTAAATCACAAACTCTTCCTTGCTGCAGATTGTGCTATTGGAGACTTAGTGGGGCCTATCATAGTTGGAGTTTGTTTCGAGAAGGTTCTTCATGTTTTTGTTTTCAACAAACCAGATTGGAATGCGCTCTTGACATATCACAAAAGCTCCAGAGCCTCTGATCTAATAATTCTGTGATACTGTTTTTTTTAAATTTTCTTCTATTTTCTTTTCTTTTTCTCTCGGAATTTGTTTAGAAAACAGCTGCTCCCAATTAAAAAGTTAAAAGGGCTATCAGAATCTAACTCGAACCGGTTCTTGGAGAAGAGAGAAGTTTCAAATGTCTGAATGAGCTCTGGCAGAACTCGATGGTAAGTTTCTTCATTTCTTCCTTCTGTTCTTTACTCATCCGAGCGCAAGCGTCTTCTATAGAACCGTATGATTGCTCTTCTGTAAGAATGAAACAATGAAAACAACAACAAAAGACAGATTACCCCCAAGAATTGTTTGTGTTCATAGGCCTGTGGCCTCTATGCATATTTAAAAAACCCAAAAACTCACTCAATGTTGATCTGAATCGAATCAACTCGATATTTAATAATTAAATTAATAAGAATATTAGTAATAAATAATAATAGACCAGAGAGCATGGCACATCCAGCTTGTGTAGTTGTACACAGTTCAAACTAATGGGCCTGATACTCCAGCTGAAGCCTGGCCCAAAGGCAGGTTAGGCCCAAAAGCCCAGCCCATTGACAATCCTATATGCAGGAAAATGTAGGCATATGTGCATGGGGTTGAGCATTTATAAGCAAAATGTAACAACCCTAAATTTTTGTACATTATAAAAAAACTAAATTAAATATTTAAAGATTTTATTTTTAAATAAAAAATAA
This sequence comes from Magnolia sinica, assembly GCF_029962835.1. NCBI lineage: Eukaryota > Viridiplantae > Streptophyta > Magnoliopsida > Magnoliales > Magnoliaceae > Magnolia > Magnolia sinica. The sequence goes on along the minus strand of NC_080582.1, from coordinate 32,015,267 downwards.
AATCAAGTCAATAGTTAAGTTGGTAGCGACATTCTTAATTGAGAGAGAGGTTTAGAAATCGATTATTGAAGTAGTAATAATAATTTTTTTTTTTTATTATCAAATATCATAAAAAAAAATTCAAATTCAGGATAAGAGAGGATGTGCTCATCCTATCTTATGAGAATTTTTTTAAAAAAGGGATACGGAAGGTTTCTGCATTAAAAAAAAAAAAGGAAATAGGAAGCCCTAAAGTAAAAGGAAAAGAAAATTCTAAAAAGCCTCAATTAGGTAAGTTCTAATCGTTAGATCTTTTTAACTTTTTATTATGTTGTTAATTTCTTATTGATCTATACAATGGATGGTGTGGATCATCCACACCATCGTCGTATAGGTGTGTAGAGTCAATTTTAATAAAGTAATGTTTTTTATGATTTCAGATCTAGTTAGTAATATTTTAGGAATATATTGAATGGATGAAATCTGATTGTGCTAAGATAGATCTGTACGAATCATATGATCCCTAAAACCAAAATATGCAAGGGCCATAATGTTTAGATCAATCTAACAATCAGATAGGCCACATTAGTCAGATCTAAAAGTGATTAATAAAGAAATCTTAGATTTTTGCGCAAGTGTTGGTATCACTTGACGTAGAAGGTCGAGATGAGCCATCGGTGTATGTGTGGTTAGATCCACACCATCCATCTAATGTGTAGAGGCAAAACATGATAATACCTCAAGAATCTGGATGATCCAATCATCTGGTGGGCCACCCCGATTAATTATTTGACATTCAATTTCAGGATCTTAAAAAGAAATCTAAATTTTGATAATTAAATTTACATAAACATATAATTTTAATTATTTGATTATTTTAGATTTAGTCACTTAGGATGTTAATCAAAGGTGGGCCCTACCATGTAATACAAATAAATGAATAATAATATCGTTGATATAATTGATAGGACCTGGAATTCAAATCAATCTAATTACATTGAAGAGTCAATACTACCAAACTCAGGTGAGTGACCCAACTTGTCTCATAATTCATTAAAATTAAAATAAATCATTGTGATTGTTTGATTGATTTACTGGTTCGAATATTTTGATATGATAATTGTACAATAAATTTATATGTGAATATTTTAATCGATACAACTATGCCGAATATGGAAAATATGCATTTACATATCATCCCTCATTCATTGCATTGCATAATGCATGGTCGATCCTAGGGGCCCTCACTGGAAGAAATGTCGATCCTGGTAGAGCGTTACCAGATGCGGGCTATGCCCAAGCCTACCGAAAGGTGGAAGCTTACCCAACGAGTGGATGCGGGTTGACGACTTCCAACCCAAGCAGATGGACGATCATCCCATCTGATGCATTCATACTCCATTTGAATCATGTATTTATGTATTATTTTAATTACTATGATTATGAACCATGCTGAGTTATATCACTAAGCCTGGCCAGCTTATATTTTTATTGATAGAAAAACTGTACAGATGTGAATGAGGGTGGGCCGGTGTCTCAAGTATAGGAATATGTGGTCAAGCCGAAAAGGACTTAAGGGACACGTGGCCCTACTTGACAAAGGAAGAAGTTACTACATTAGACTAATCATGATATTTTTACTTTAATTATATTTGATTTTCTTAGATTGTAAATTAATTCTTTCAAGTTGTTGGACATGTTTATTTCATTTCATAAGATCCCAATTGAGAGGGTCCTTAGTTATGTTTATGATTAATTATTAGAATAAATGATTGTTTCTTATTTTTGAGATGTTGTTGAATATGAATGGAATGTAAATCTACGGTAGAGCTAGTAAGTAGACGAATAGTTGTATAATTGAATGAAATTAGTACAATCAGTGTACGTGTTATGGACCGAAACTCGGGTCTGAGGGTGCGCACTCTGTACTCGAATTTCGGGGCGTGACAGAATGGTATCAGAGAGATACTCGTTTTAAATTTAGTGTAACCTATAAGTTATGATCCCACATATATACATAATTGGTAGATTCATTTTAATTAGAAATTGTACACTTAGGATTCCCTATTTAACTATTGTGTATTAGGAAAAAAAAAAACGTAGAAAAAAAATAATAAATTAATTAATGTTCCATATTCATTGAAGTATTATTAAAAAATAAAAAATAAAAATGAATGTATAAAACAACGTTAGGATGTTTCCCTATACTCTAGTTTAATATTATTTGAATCGTAAAATTTTATTAAAAACATTAAATTTTCCAAAATCCTGCTATACAAAAATGGACAACAGTAGTCACTCTGATTGTAAAAATCGTAACTATAAAAAAAAATATAATTTTATTGGTCGTGATTTAAAAAAAATAAATAAATTTAATTGTAGGTTATAAAGTTTGGATTAAATTTTATTATAAAGAAAAAAAAAAAAATCTAGGTTCCATGCACTCAAATTGAATGTGTTTTACATTGAAATGAGTTATTTTGAATCAAATATAAATTTTAAAGATATTTAGTCGACAAGTTGCGTTGGACAGTATAAATCATCCACAACTTGTAAAATTCATAACTATAAAAGTATTATTCCGATCGATGCGATTCAAAATCCTGATCGATGATAGACAAGTTTAAATTAAAATAAAAATAATTAAAAAATCGAAATTAGATAGTCATTATACTGATTTAGGGACTTAGTGTAGACTTGTCAAAATTCGTCAAATTTTGGATAGGTCATACTGCGGGAATTTTAGAAATTCATGTGAATGGTTGACTAAGCTAAAATTTTATAAAAGGACTGTATACTTGTCATGGAATCCCAAAATAAATAAATAATTAATTAATTAATTAAAATAAAAATAAAATAAAATTTGAATATAATTTGATGTTCCTAAGTATTTAAATAGTGATTATGATCACATCTATTAAAAAGAAATTAAATCTGCCAAAAAAAAAAAAAAACTAAGTTCCTATTAATTTTTGCTGAACGTAGAAATAAGAATTTAAATTCTCTATACTTTTATTTGAATATAATTTAGATTAAGATGGATTAATATAACGAAAATGAATTTTAAAGATATTTTAATTCACAAAATTTTGCTAGACAGCAATGGGCAGCAAGAATTACTTAACTTATAAAATTCATAGTTATAAAAGTACTACTCTGATTGAGGCGATTCAAAAGCCTGATCGAAGATAAACAAGTCTATATTAAGATAAAAATAATAATAAAATTTGAATCTTATAGTAAATATACTGATCCAGTGAGTTAGTACGGGCTGGTCATAAATTATCAAATTCTAGACAGGACTGACTGCGGGAATTCTAAAAATTTTTGCAGTTGTAATTTTTAGCTAAGATTTTACAGAGATAGTAAACTTATAATAAGATCTCCATATAAATTTTTAACCTAATCTGAAATTTTAAAGTATAATAAAATATAATATAAACAACAGTTATCAAACCGAAAATCAATTTGCCCATATAACCTTTTATAGATTTGAATTAATAGAATTTTTTTCATTTTGATAAATACCTTTGGTTAAATAAATATTTTTATTTAAAGTATTTTATTTAAAGAAAAAAATATATTAAGTATAAAATAAAATAACCATAATCTCTATTAAAATTTAAAAATTCCTTCTTATAGGATCATAAGTCCATATTTGGTGAAAAAAAAATTTTACTTTAAAAAAAAATAAAATTTAAATATCAAACTCACTAGAATCTTTTTTCAAGTATAGGACAATGTCTTCCCTAAATTTCAAGATATGGTTAAATTATTTCTAATTTTCTAACAAATTTCAACATTATAGAGTGAAAATCTAGACCAATTTAGTATCCCTGATCAAATCAGATAAAATTATCGTTCAAAATAATTCCTGAATATTTTTTTTTTGAGTCATATAAATACCCCTAGACAACTTCATAAAATTTTATGATGATTCGAATTGTAAAGAAATTATAAACATTTAAGCACTAGGCTGTAAACAATAGAAACGACTGTTGGACAACAGGATTTTTCACCCTTAGCAGCGATAAAAAAAAAAAAAAAAAAAACCCTTAGTAAAAGTAATAATTTTAATCTGAATTTTTTTATATCATATAGTTAATGACATATTCTCTAAATTTAAGTCATTCTGACTTTTGATTCGAATGTTAAAATTCTGTAAATAACAATGTGTCTGTGAGTCCAAATTTAAAATATTCCGTTTGTTATTTTGAGAGATGCAAGACATAGGATCATTGATTGTTATGATATCAGAAACTTAGACATCCAACCTAGGACCCCATAATATTAAAAAAAAATTGCCCCTCATATTTTGTTAAATAATGAAAATCACCTGATTTGATAAACTTATAACTAATTAAGTACGAGTCCAATTAAGGTGATTCAAAGGCTATATTGTAGATTAATAAATCGAGTTCAAAAGAAAATAATTAAGAAATTAAAAATTAAAAATTTATTTTTTTTAAACCAAATTTAATTTTTAACTAAAAAATGTTTATTTCTAGACAGCCCTCATTGTCTGAATTTTTAAATCTTTTATAAACCTTAGTTTTTGACAAAATTTTACATATTTATAAATTCACTACTATGAAAACTAAAAGACCAATCCAATGTCTAAAACCATTCATAACATAAGCGTGACCAACGCCATTAAAATAGAAAAATTTTGAGATATTAGTTTCTAAATCTCGAGGACGAGATTTTATTTTAAGGGGGGTAGAATGTAACAACCCTAAATTTTTGTACATTATAAAAAAATTAAATTAAATATTTAAAGATTTTATTTTTAAATAAAAAATAAAATCAAGTCAATAGTTAAGTTGGTAGCGATATTCTTAATTGAGAGAGAGGTTTAGGGATTGATTCTTGAAGTAGTAATAATAATTTTTTTTTTATCAAATATCATTATAAAAAAAAATTCAAATTCAGGATAAGGGAGGATGTGCTCATCCTATCTTATGAGAATTTTCTTTAAAAAGGGATACGAAAAGTTTCTGTATATTATAAAAAGGAGATAAAAAGCCCTAAAGTAAAAGGAAAAGAAAATTCTAAGAAGGCTCGATTAGGTAAGTTCTAATTGTTAGATCTTTTTAACTTTTTATTATGTTGTTAATTTCTTATTGATCTATATAATGGATGGTGTGGATCATCCACACCATCATCGTATAGGTGTGAGGAGTCAATTTTAATAAAGTAATGTTTTTTATGATTTCAGATCTAGTTAGTAATATTTTAGGAATATATTGAATGGATGGAATCTGATTGTGCTAAGATAGATCTGTACGGATCATATGATCCCTAAGACCAAAATATACAAGGGTCATAATTTTTAGATCAATCTAACAATTAGATAGGCCACATTAGTCAGATCTAAAAGTGTTTAATAAAGGAATCTTAGATTTTTGCGCAAGTGTTGGTATCACTTGGCGTAGAAGGTCGAGATGGGCCATCGGTGTATGTGTAGTTAGATCCACACCATCCATCTAATGTGTAGAGGCAAAACATGATAATACCTCAAGAATCTGGATGATCCAATCACCCAGTGGGCTACCCCGATTAATTATTTGACATTCAATTTCAGGATCTTTAAAAGAAAATCTGAATCTTGATAATTAAAATTACATAAACATATAATTTTAATTATTTGATTATTTTAGATTTGGTCTCTTAGGATGTTAATTGAAAGTGGGCTCCACCATGTAATACAAATAAATGCATAATAATATCGTTGATATAATTGATAGAACCCCGAAATTTAAATCAACCTAATTACATTGCAGAGCCAATACTACCAAACTCAGGTGAGTGACCCAATTTGTCTCATAATTCATTAAAATTAAAATAAATCATTGTGATTGTTTGATTGATTTACTGGTTCGAATATTTTGATATGATAATTGTACAATAAATTTATATGTGAATATTTTAATCGAGACAACTATGCCGAATATGGAAAATATGTATTTACATATCATCCCTCATTTATTGCATTGCATAATACATGGTCGATTCTAGGAGCCCTCCCTGGAAGAAATGTCGATCCTGGTAGAGCGTTATCAGATGCGGGCTATGCCCAAGCCTACCGAAAGGTGGAAGCTTACCCAACGGGTGGATACAGGTTGATGACTTCCAACCCATGTTCATACCCCATTTTACATTCATATCTTTGTACATGTATTTATGTATTATTTTAATTACTATGATTATGAACCATGCTAGGTTATATCACTAAGCCTGGCCAGCTTATATTTTTATTGATGGAAAAATCGTACAGATGTGAATGAGGGTGGGCCGGTGTCTCAAGAATAAGAATGTAGTCAAGCCGGAAAGGACTTAAGGGACACGTGACCCTACTTGACAAAGGAAGAAGTTGCTGCATTAGACTAATCATAATATTTTTACTTTAATTATATTTGATTTTCTTAGATTGTAAATTAATTCTTTCAAGTTGTTGGACATGTTTATTTCATTTCATAAGATCTCAATTGAGATGGTTCTTAGTTATGTTTATGATTAATTATTGGAATAAATAATTGTTTCTTATTTTTGAGATGTTGTTGAGTATGAATGGAATATAAATCTACAGTAGAGTTAGTACGTATATGAAGAATTGTATAATTGAATGAAATTAGTACACTTAGTGTACGTGTCATGGGCCGAAACTCGAGTCTGAGGGTGCACACTCTAGACTCGAATTTCGGGGTGTGACACAAAACATGAGAGAATCAAGGTTGATGATATGCCATCCTCACTGAGTATGCAATGGCATGATCACATAAACATGGCAGGTCCAAAAACTGCATATGCCACTATGGCATATGCGGTCCAAGGGCCCAAAAAAATGAAACATGCAATCGCGTCTGACAACACTTGTATTGTATAAATGTTATAACTAATAAATGTTGGGATACATAGGCATAATTGCAGCATTTTTTTCTTAAAACAATCACCCAAAAAGTGGTCATTAAAAACTTACTGCCACCAAACCAAAAGTGGGAATTGTTGGTCAAATGCAGGTGTATTAAGGAGATGGAATGTATATACATTGCACTTTTTTATGGTATTACTATCAAAATCTTAAATCTAAACAGCCACATCAGTATTTTGGTGATGATTAGACATTAACGTAATTTTAAAATGCCATTATTACAATGTTATTACTGATAAATCAAACATGGGAATTTGTAGTCGTCACAAATGCTGATGGAGAGCATTTAGTAGCTTGGATGGCCTTTGGTTTTCTTTTATCACCACAAGAAACAATCTTGACGAACCCATATACAGTTTGGCTAGAAATAGAAGGCCAACGATTCGATGGCTATGATGATTATTTGATTAAACATGATCTTTGCATGGCCCAAATTTGCTCAACTCATACCGAACCTGATTTGAATCAGGTTGGTGTTTTCCAAACCCGAACCCTGACCCAAGGACCTTGAAAACCCAACTAAACCCAACCCAAACTCGGTATGAATCGAGTACACACGTTGCCATGATGACTTCGATTCTACTTGAAAAGACCATGAAAATCTAATGTCACGCCTACTCTAGTGAAAAGCTCCTATTGTAGCACATCTGCAACTCCTCTCTTCCCTTGATCCGGTGATCCCTGAGAGTCCCCACCTGGGCTCAATCCAAGTCGCTCAAGTCTTTTACCCATGGGCTTAATCGTTCATTGTCAACCGTTACCTGTTTAGGTGAGCCACAAATTCGAGCATGGAAGTGGGAAGTCTCTCTCTCTCTCTCTCTCTCTCTCAAAATGTAGACAAGTATAAATATATAGGAAGTAGGAGTGGGAGTGAAGAGTCCTATGGAAGGATTAGAAGGTGGAGCAGCGCCTAAGATAATCCAGACCGTTGGAAGATCTTAACCTTCCAAAATGGGGCCCACACTTCACTAATCCAGACCGTTGGAAGATCTTAACCTTCAATCTTTTGACTTTTTACAATTGATCACCCGCCATTGCTCTCTTCTTTGCCGATTGCAGGCCACGAGTTTGAAAGGTTATGATGGTCCCATTAAAGAGATTTTTTTTTTTTTTAGCATGGTCCACCTATGATGGGACACTAACTGATCAGCAGTCCGGAATGGATTCCCAGACCAATGGTCTCACTTGTCAGAATTGAGAAACCATGTGTACTGATTATTCCGGTTGTGTTGTTAGTTAATATCCAACCATTTTTTTTTTCTTCTGCCAATCATGTCCCATTTGTAGAATATCCTATACGTAGAAATGGTGAGCCATAACATGGTAACTACCCAATAGGAAAATCAGGCCCATCTACTCCTTGAATGGGCCACGACCGTATGTATATTCGGCTGTCTATTCCTGATTTTCATACCAGGCGATCAACATGGTATGGCCCACCTTTTGTAACGACAGGACATTCTTCATATGTGACACTGGTGCAGAAAAAAGGCTGTATCATTACACCTTTTCACCTTCTAAATCCCCTCTTTCCTTGCGGTCGGTAGAGATTGAGGGGAACAAAACAATCATGCAGAATCGATTTTTTTGTGGGGCCCACCGGGTGTGGGTGACAGGCTGATCCAATCATCAGTTGAGCATGCCCCCTAAAAATTAGGCAGATCCAATAACAATCAGGTGGGCCAGTACTACTGAACAATGGAAAACACCACCCAATGCTCTCCTAAATCAGTGTGGGGCCCACTGGTGAACATCACATCCAACCGTCCACTATGGATTGCACTTGATCTTACCTACTGCTACGTGCATAACGGTCTAGGGGCTCTGAACCGATTGGCTACCAACCGAAACCGTTATCCCAACCATCTGAAGAATACTAATAAATAAATAAATATCCTTCCACAGTTGGAGATGTTGCTGATTTCCATCTCATACGGTATTTATTACAGGCTTTATTGGACCGACTGATTTTTGGCTTGTCCCATTCATTATTGGACCGACTGAAATAAATGGTCCAGATCCCATCACAGCCATCCATTTCTCCATGGGCACTTGACCTGTTGACCAGCTTCAACAGTCAGCGAGCACTGCCTACGCCTTGAAAGTAAGAATCCAGTAGAAATATTTCTTACAACTCCCATCTAAAAAGCAAAGTTATTGTAATCAAATCTGATAGCGCATCCAAACAGCCGCTTAAAATACTCACATTACATACGTTGTATTCCAAATTTTATCATCATAAATTTGAACCACAAATAACACTGTTTTCCGAGCATAGCAACGCAAAATTAAAAAAATAAAAAATTTAAAAAAAAAAAGAAAAGAAAAAGAAAATCTCCTTGGGATCATTATACAACACTGGAAAACATCTGTGGTTTTGTTGTACAAGTGGGGCTCATGGTTCGGCAATACCAACCATTTCAGCGATGTCCATGGGCCATGATATTTAAGCCCTTCAATTGGTGGGCAGCACAATCCATATTCAGCCATAAAAGGTTCTACCATTCTGAGTGCAAAGGCCAAGTACGATAGGGCCCACATCACTGAAAAAAAAGAGAAGAGAGGAGGCCGTTTGGTGGAAGGCTTTTGGGGCAAGTTTGGTTGCCACTTTTAAAAAATGAGTTCATCTCATTTTAGCTAACATCAATTACATATTAGAGATCATAGTGTATGTAAACTATTGGTTATATTTTTTTATACCTACCAAAAAACATCTCTAATACATAATTAGAGACTAAATAAAATTCTCTAAAATTCGGTTGGTCGACTTTAAACTTGATCAAGTTGACTAGAGCGTCAAATCGAGTCAAGTGATGTTTTCAGGTTTCGAAACGATGCTTTACAAGCAATCATGATTTCTAATACATAATTATTATGAACTAAAATGAGATGATCTCATTTTTAGGTGTCTACCAAACAGGCCCTTAGCTTCCTTCTTCTTCTTTTGACTATGCTTTGGTTTGTTCATGACAAAAATTATATTACATCTATGAACTCATTAGCAATTCGGATACATATAAACACAATTTCATCAACACAGATTGCCCCCAATGGTGTGAGTGAACAAACGGCCAAGATCAGTGAATGGCCATGCTACATGACATTTAAAAACTTTGGGGGCATTGCTAATAATGTCCCCATTAAGGCGGGGACATTAGCATTTTCCACATGTATAATTAAAACAACATCTGTAATATATTAAGAACCATTTCTCTGAAATTTCTGACTTGCATCATGTATATAACTAGAAAGTGCACTGAATTTTCTTTACAGGAAAGAGATTTATGGAACCTGATTAGATGGGCTCCACACTTTGAGATTCTGAACATTCCCTTTCTGCAAACGAGAAGTCATCTCAAGGGAATTCCAGGGTTTCAGGGGTCCATCTCAGCCCAAGGGTCATGTGTCCCAAATCATTACAACAGCAATGACCCCAATACCCAATGTCACGGCCAAGAACTTGTAAAACGGGGCGTCGACGACAACAGGTCTCTGCGGTGTGAATCCTTTGGAGAGTAGATGGTTTATCGAGACGTATACAAAAACCCCAATAGCAATACCCATCGAGATGGTATAAGAACTCCATGTGGTGGGCCTTAGTGATCAACGGTCTAGATTGATCAGACGGTTGGACAATCTGATCATGTAAACCAGTGGACCCCACTTCTATGTGATTTACGCAGATACTCTTTGAGTGTTATAGCCTTTCGCAGGGCTGCCCGGGGCTGTTTGAATTGAACTAGGACACAGCAATGTGGAGCAGTGGGAGAGAGAGAGTTATGATGGGATTCAAACTCTCATCTCTCAGCTTCTATGTAAGAGAAGAGCTGGGTCCCCAATCCAACACAAGGACAGAACCCTATGTCCCATCTATCATTCTGTATACTGGTGTGAAGGAGAGGAAGACTACAGCATTGACATTCTGGTATTCTAATGTGGCATCTATGGCGTCTCAGTTAGGTAAGCCATCCGAACCCTAGATCTCCATGTCCTATGCACAGCAGATCTTTGGGATTTCCGCATCCAGATAATCTTACAGTTGGTATCAAAGCCACTGAGTAAAGGCATGGATGATCAGATTCAGATTCATCCATTAGATATTCAAATTCATAATCAGATTTTCGAATTCCCAAATCAGGCAAATTGGGATTTCGAATTTTGAATAAAATTAGGGATTTTCGAATCCCTGAATTCAGAAATCGGGTAATTAGGGATTTCGAATCCCAAATCCCATATTGGGGATTTCAGTCCTATTACCCCAAATCCAGTTAAAATTAGGGATTTTGGATTCGAACCCCTAAATACAGACATCCATTTAGGGATTTCAAATTCCCCAAATCCAGTATTATTGGGGATTTCGAATCCCAAATTCAGATTGGGAATTTCATGTTCTGATTCCTAAATTCAGATTGGGGATTTCCGATTCGAATCCCATATCAGATGTTGGGGATTTCTAAACCCATATTCGGCATCCATCAGGGATTTCACGACTCCAAATCTGATGATAGGGCTTTCGATCCCTAATTTCATCATTAGGGAATGAGATTCCCATATTGGAATTAGGTATTTCGTACCCTTACCTCCATCAACGGTGTTGACAACCATGGATGCATTGATCATCTTCGACAGCGTCTATAGACAGTCGCGAAACCGCACTTCTCCTCTGCTGCAGCCATGGATTCCGGCCATCATTTAACACCTCTCTAGTTGATGTCGATTTCCATGGATGTCCAGAGTGCTGGAGTTGCGCAGGAAGTCGCATTGGCGATCTTCTTTCTTGGTAGAGGCGGCTCCTGTCGTAGAAGGGGAGGCTGCACATGAGTATAGGGCGTTTTGCCCCTTGGAGTCAAGAAACGGGTTTTTTTTTTTTTTTTTTCCCTTGCCTTTTATTCCACTGAGTAAACGGGCCTGGCTACAGTTGATTCGGATCCGCTTGTGGACCCACAAACGGGATCCACTTGTATCCAAATCCTGTTGGACTTGACATTGTTTTGAGCCCATTATTCACATCCTGCGTGATTCGACCACAAGTGGGCCTCATCAGTTGGCAATACGTAAGAATATTGTTTGGGACCTGTCTTTTGGACCATCTAGTTATCAATCAACTGATCTTGTTTGTAGGCCTGATTACCACATTATTTCATATCTTAATTGGGTCTAACTTGAGAACTATTTCCATAATCTGGTCCAAATATTCAGTTCATAGTGAGCTCATAATCTGGTTTATTATATTGATAGACAATATAAAATACGAACCTTCAATCACGGGGATATGACCATCTAAATTATTCCATGAGCAACTGTTTATCATGTGAATGTTGTAGACCGATATTATAATGTGCATTCATATAAAGTTTTGACTTGACTCAGTTATAAAGTTCTAATAATGGATCCTCTGATCCTCCATCTGGAAACCATGAGAATCAATCTGGAAATGGATTAAAACGCAAACGGGTTAAAGGCAAACCGTACTTCTTTTGCAATAAGATGGGTCATCTAAAGAAAGACTGCGAAGGGTTTAAGAATTGGCTCATAAAGAAAGGTAATCATTCTGTTCTTATCTGTTTTGAAACTAATCTTACCGGTGTATCGGTGGATTCCTGGTGGATAGATTCAGGAACTACTATTCACACATGCAATTCTATACAGGAATTACTACAGGCCAGGCCACCGACTGATGCAGATCGCTCAGTATACGTAGGCAATGGCTTAAGGTAGACGTGGAGGCAATAGGATTCTATAGGCTTAAGTTAAAGTTTGGTTATTTTTTGAATTTATTAGATATATTTTGTGTGTCGTTTATAAGATGCAATTTAGTTTCAATTTTCTATTTGGATAAATTGGGATATTCATTTCAATTTGAAAATAAGAGCTTTAGTATTTACTTTAATTCGATTAAAGTTTGGACCGGCTCTATGGCAAACAACTTATACCAGTTAGACTTGGTTTCCTCTCATATCTATAATATTAATACCTTGCATGGAAATAAAGTAAGATCCAAGCGAAGGCTAGACTATGAGAATTCCTCCATGTTGTGGCACAGGCGACTATACCATATATCTCATGAGAGATTAGACAGGCTTGTGCGAAAAGAAATTCTGCACATTCTAGACTTCTCTGACTATAAAGTATGTATTAATTGCATAAAAGGAAAATAGACTAGAACTAGAAAGGAAGGTGCAACTAGGAGTGTAGGTCTATTAGCGGTGAGACATACAAACATTTGTGGACCATTCCCTACGGCTTCATGGAGTAGACAAAAATATTTTATTACCTTTATAGATGACTACTCTCGTTTCGGGTACCTATACCTTATCAAAAAAAAATCAGATGCCCTGGATGCTTTTAAAATCTATAAAGTCGAAGTTGAAAATCAACTCGATAAAATGATTAAAGTTGTTAGATCTGACCATGGTGGTGAATACTATGGCAGATATGACGAATCAGGACGCAATCCAGGGCCATTCGCTAGATACCTGCAGGATTGTGGCATCGTCACCCAGTACACTATGCCTGGTACTCCAGAGAATAATGATGTGGCTGAGAGGCGTAATTGCACCCTTATGGATATGGTGCGAAGCATGATTAGTAATTCGATATTGCCAAAATCACTGTGGGGTGATGTGATCAAAACTGTAGTTCATATACTTAACAGGGTCCCCAGCAAAGCAGTAAGCAAAACTCCTTTTGAGTTGTGGAATGGAAGAAAACCAAGTCTCTGATATCTACATGTTTAGGGTTGTCCTGCTGAGACCAAAATTTATAACCCGCATAAAAAGAAGCTTGATCCTAGAGCCGTAAGTTGTTTCTTCATAGATATCTAGAAAGATCAAAGGACTATCATTCTACTGTCCTTCCCACTTTATCAGGATTGTTGAGACTGGGAATGCTAGATTCATTGAGGACACTGAAAACAATGGGAGCACGAACATTAGAAATTTTGTATTTGAGGAACAAAGGACTATGACTCCAGTCATAATCACTTTAGATCACGTGGATATCAATGATGTAGTTGATCTTTCAGTCACTGCAGAACACCACGTAAAACCTCATGTACAAACCACCGATGAGGAAAATCAAGATCACACCCAACAAGCTGAATCATTGGGAAGATCTAAAAGAGAGAGAATGCCTCCAAATCGAGAGGATTATATCGTATACTTATAGGAGCACAACTTTGACATAGGGGTGAAAAAAGATCCTGAATCATTTACGTAAGTCAAACAAAGTGCTGATCCTTCTCATTAGTTTGATGCCATGAAAGATGGGTTGAAATCCATGCAAGACAATAAGGTATGAGATCTTGTAGAATTACTCACTGGAATAAGGCCGATTAGTTGTAAATGGATATTTAAAACCAAGAGGGACTTTGAGTGTAATGTCGAAAGATATAAAGCCAGACTTGTTGCTAAAGGTTTTAACTAACGTGAGGGCATTGACTTTAAAGAGACTTTCTCATCGGTATCTAAGAAAGACTCATTCAGGATCATAATAGCTCTTGTAGCTCAAATGGACTTAGAATTATATCAGATAGATGTAAAGACTGCATTTCTCAATGGGGATCTGAATGAGAATGTATACATGTTACAACCCGAAGGTTTTGTAGACAATGGCTCAGAATGTTTAGTTTGTAAACTAAAGAAATTCATCTATGGATTGAAACAGGCATCGCGTCAGTGGTACCTAAAGTTTCATGAAGTAATTTCCTCGTATGGTTTTGTAGAAAACACTACGGATGAATGTATCTACATTAAGATTAGTGGGAGTAAGTTCATTATGATGATTTTATATGTTGATTATCACGCCCCAAACCTAAAAATCGGGCTCACAGAATTCCTGATTGCCGAATTCGGCGCCGACAGCCTCCGTAGTACCCCATTCTCGGCTTTCGGCACCCATATGCTGGATTCTAATCCTGGGATCCTACAAGGAGGATTTTCAGTATGAATTTTTATTCTTTTTTTTAACGGTTAATCTGTTTAGGCAATTACACATTTTGTACATGGTATCAACGCATCTCGAAGAGACGAACCTGTTTGATATATCACACATGATAAGGTGCACCAGCTCAACATTAATGAAGGAAATAATGGCAACTCAACAGTTCTTGCATGCATCCTGAAAAATTGTAAGTCATCTATATGAGCAAACCATAGCTCGTGAGTCTACTGCGTGCCGGGAGTAAAACATGGCTTATCAGGGCGCTCCCATAAAGACATCCAAAACAACCATAGACACATTATCAATCGAGCATGTTATCATATGTGAGCAGGTTGTTAATTAAGCATGTCATACAACTACACAGGTTATTATGAACATGACATCAATAATAGGCATGTCACTCAACAAGCGACCATGAATCATTAAAATAGCCAATCATTATGAACAAGATGATCAAATTCCATTTTCTACTATATGGCATACGATGGAAGGCAATGGAAGAGCTGACATGTGGAGTCATAGTAAGCCAAATGTCATATGCTGAGGGTAATGTCATATACCGAGGGTGTAATGCAACATGCAATGCAAGGGAATGACAAAGCTGGAGTGTGTAGTCGGGATGATAGTACGTGGTATCGCAAGCCATGGGGTTCATCACAAGGGACTTTTGTAAGGCCCGTATCATAGTCCGTACTGTTCCGTAGACTTTCGCAATCCTCCCCGTCGAATTTCGACAACCCGCGACTTGTAACTGACATTTGCGCGTGAACCTAAGTCGCGTCCCGTAGATCAAAATCAGCTCGACTCGAAACTTGTATCCTACCGACAGCGCCGTCGCCGCAGTTCCAACACTGTGACTCGTGCACTGATCTGATACCCAGGCCAGAAGATGTGGGCTCGTGTTCATTTTGAGGAAAATGCCGCACGTGCGAATTCTGAGAGAATCTCTACAACCCGTCTCATCAATCAATCAAGTATACATCAATCACAAGTCAAGTACACCCATACCCTATACCACCTCACCCCTCACAAGTCAACTCTCTCTCTCTCTCTCTCTCTCTCTCTCTCTCTCTCTCTCTCCACCCATCCCTCTTTCACCCAAAATACAACCAAGCCCATACCCTAACCATCCCTTTCTTACAACATCCATTCCACCATCCCATCATTTCTCTCTCCCTCATTTCTCAAACAATTTCCTAAGCAACCAAGAGATCCAACGTCCAAGCCTCCCAAGCCAAACCCAAGTGTGGCCCACTTTCCTACCCCGATCTCCCATCTTAGCCGTCCGATCTTCATCATCTTCCATCAAGATCGAAGTTAAGGAGCCTAGGAGTTCAAGGAGCTAAAGAAGAAGGCCGATAGGAGGGTGATCCATCGTTGATTCCCATTTAAGGACCCCTTATGTTGGGACCCATTTTGATGTATGTGTGTATCAAAGAGGGGCCCAAGTGGCGGGGTCCCTCTGCTACTCTCTCTCTCTCTCTCTCTCTCTCTCTCTCTCCCTCTCTCTCTCTCTCTTTTCTTTTAGGTGGTGATAATGATGTGAGTGGCCCACTTGTGGCGTATGTATTATATCCATACCGTCCACTTTAGGATGTATGGACCCCACCGTGATAAATGGATTAGATCCACACCGTCCATCAGTGGGCCACGTGTATATGGGACCACCTCGGTGTATGTGGCTGGTGGGCCATGTGTATGTGGACCCCACGTTGATGAATGTATTACATCCATACATGGGACGTGCTGGACTGTGTAAAGAGAAAGCACTGCAGTCATTTTACACAAAAAAAAGAAAAAGAATATATATCATATGTATACTATATATATATATATATTAATATATGTGATATATATTATATATATGTGATGGTGGGCCCCATGTGGGAACCCACCTTTGCATCCTTTGATTAAGGGCCATCCATTGCTGGATGGCCAGTAGCGCTGGCTACTGTATTGGTTGTGGTAAAATAATAATAAAAATAAATAAATAAATAATATATATATATATATATATATATATATATATATATATAATAATAAAAATAAATAAATAAATAATATATATATATATATATATATATATATATATATATATATCTTGGTGAGCCACACCCACGTGGGACCCACCAGATGCATGTGTATGTGTGTGTGTGAGTGTGTGTGTAATATTTCATGGTGGACCACACCACGTGGCCCCACTCTGATGGATATGTTGAATATCCACCGTTCATCTTGGTGATCCACTGTGATATGTGTTTCACCATCCATTCATCCCATCTAGACGAGGTGTGAGGATCCCACCGTGATGCATGTTTTGTATTCCATGCCGTCCATCTGTTTGATGGTGGGCCAGTTGCTACTGCACGTGCAACAACAGCACTCTGATGTATGTGAGAACCCACCCCCCACCCCCCAAGCCATCCATGCTGTGTGGATCCACACCATCCAGACCTTGGACGGTGGGACCCACCATGATGTATGTGCTGTATCTATACCGTCCAACCATTTTTGGGGATCGTTTTATGGCATGAGAAAAGAATGAGATAGATCTATAGTTCAAGCAGACCCCACCATTGAAAATAGTGTGGACAGTGACATCCACCCTTCAAAACTTCTTAAGGGCCACGGTAGTTCTAATCAAGCTGATGTTTTTGTTTTCACTTCATCTATCTCCATGTTAATTTATGAATAGGTCGGATCTCAAAAAAAAAAAAAACATAACGGTGGGTCCTATAAATGTTTTAATGGTGGGTGTGGGTGCTCTCACAGTTTTCTGTGGTGGGCCCTATAGGATTTTAACGGTAGAAATCATTATCTCCACTGTTATTTGTGGTATGGTCCAGATGATCCTCCAATGCGAACCATTTTTTTTAAAGGTTTAATGCACTAAACTGACCTCTAAAGATAGATGAATGGTGTATATAATGCGGCCCATTTGATGTATATTGGCCCATTGGTGCGGCCCATATAATGTGGCCCATTTAATGTATATTGGCCCATAGGTGCGGCCCAAATGATGCGGCCCACCTGATGTATATTGGCCCATTGGTGCGGCCCATATAATGCGACCCATTTAATGTATATTGGCCCATAGGTGCGGCCCATATGATGCGGCCCACCTGATGTATATTGGCCCATTGGTGCGGCCCATATAATGCGGCCCATTTAATGTATATTAGCCCATTGGTGCGGCCCATATGATGCGGCCCACTTGATATATATTGGCCCATTGGTGCCGCCCATATAATGCGACCCACTTGATGTATATTGGTTCATTGGTGCGGCCCAATATAATGTATATGAGGCCCATTGAGATGTATTTGGGGCCCATAGGTTAAGGCCCAATGTAATGTATATGAGGCCCATTGAGATGTATTTGGGGCCCATAGGTTAAGGCCCAATGTAATGTATATGAGGACCATGAGTGAGGCCTGATGAGACGTATGTAAAGCCTTTGTGTGGGGCCGAATGTGTTGTATATGAGGCCCATTGCGATGTGAGACTCCACCATGATGTATGTAATGATGTTTATGATGACCATGCCTTGGGAGCAATGATGGTTTGATGTCCACATTGTAAGAGCAATGATGGTTAAATGTCCACATTGCAACTCTCCCTAGGGCCTATTGTTAGGCCCATACTTGTTGTGTGTAGGCCATTTAAGCCCATCTTCGTTATGAATAGAGTTCATCACCATATAACATGCCTAGTATAGCTCCATGATTCACGCTCATATGCATCATATGTATGCTTGATATGGGGAGTGACTGATCATAGCATATGCCTTCGGGCAGATTGTTTATGGTTTCCCTAATAGGCGAAGTTGCCCCACATGAGAGCGCAGTACGCGTGGGATTGCTGCATGACTGGTAGTGTGATTCATGCACTTCGCATTTGTATGACATGATTACTGTACGCCCTACCGACATTAGGGCTGTGGCCTCCACAAACATATCATGGATGGAAGGATCAGACATTGAAAATACTATTATAAGCATCGGGATGCCATAGATATCCCTAGGTGAAAATTCATAAACCAGATGGTACTAGAGAATGACTCCAACATCGAGATCGAGTGGATACATGAGCGCACGAGGGCCAAATATCACGAGGCTATGTCTCCCTCTGTGTCGTGGTCAGTTAGAAGGGGGTGTGGCCTTATCCACCTGAGGGTAGGGGGCATTGCTAGGCTGAGTATGACCAGCTTGTAAATGAGTCTACTATCGATGTGCCGGATAAGTATTGACAGACTATTGGCTAGGCGGATAGTGAGGTTTCTTATGCTTACTTAGACTGCGCGCCTTAGAAAGGAGCAGTGTCATTTAGAGTGTACTAAACCCCGATGATTATCCAGAGTGAGAACTGTACTAATATTTGATACTTTAGTGATGATCTGCATTAATATGTGGATTCGGATTAGGATTGGTATGTTTGAGTTACATCTCGCATCGCATGACCTTGATATGGCTGATAACATTCATGTGTTGCATCACATAGCCTTGGTACAGCTAATTGCATTCATGTACTTATCAGCATGATTTCACATTACTTTGACATTACATTATGAGTATGCTCATATTACACACACACTTACACCACCTTCTAAGCTTTCTATAAGCTTATGCACGATGATGTGTGCAGGTGACGCTAGGACACCGCAGTAGCACTGAGATTGGGGCGTGCAGCAGACTTCTGGAGCTTCCAATTCTGTTATTGTATTTCCCTTTATGCGCATTGTATTGAAAGTTTTTTATCATAGTGGATTTGTGATGATGTTGTTGGTTGTTGTTTGTGGATTATGCTTACTGCGAATCAAATTCATGTTGAAAATCCTTCTTATAGGATCCCAGGATCGGAACCTGGTGTATGGGTGCCGAGAGCCGAGAATAGGGTACTACGGACGCTGTCAGTGTCGGATTCGACAATCAGGAATTTTGGGACTCAGGTTTCCAAGTTTGGGGCATGACTACTTCTATCAAAATTAGTCCCATACCAAAATTTGGATAGCCAGACTCAATGTGGTAAACTCCTGATCTTAGGTTGGTCACACGCCCCAACTGAAATCATGGCCAATGCAAAGGAACACATAATGATTTAGCTGCATACCAGCAGCCCGAGTGGATAGTGAATGAATGAATGAATGAGTAAAATGCTGAACATGCAAGTCCCACTCAGTAAGTCTACATATCAGTACAACTCATCTCTAGGATCATCACTGGGGTCTAGTACAATGCTGTTAGCCATACCAAGGCTATGCAGTGCAAGGCTTACATAGCCAATTTCATATGCAAGATGCAATCACAAGTCATGCCAGTCCTCATCTGAATCCTCGTATCAGTACAGTTCTTCTTTGGACAATCACTGAGGTTTAATACACAATACACCACATTGTCGCCCTACACTGGACGCACATCCATGTATGTGGAAGAAACCTCACTATCTGCCTAGCCAATAGCCAACCAATATCTATCCAACACGTCGATAGCGGACCCATTTATGAGCTGGTCATACTCAGCCTAACAATTGTCCCCTACCCTCGGGCGGGTAAGGCCGTACCCCCTTCCAACCGACCACGACACAATGGGAGATGTGACTTCCTAGTATTTGGCTCTCATGCGCTCATACATCTACTCAGTCTAGACATTGGAGATCCTCCATGGTACCATAAGGCTTTGGGGATTTTCACCCTGGGACATCCTTCGCGCCCTCCGTGCTTAACAGGAATTTCGATGTCCAATCCTACCATCCACGCTGTATCTGTGGAAGCTACAACCCTGATGTCGCTAGGGTGTACAGTAATCATAACACACAATGCAAGATGCATGAGTCATACAATTCAGTCATACATCAATCCAGCGCATACAGTGCGCTCATGCGGGACAACTCTGCCTATCAGGGAGTCTCATAAATAACCTGCCTAATGACACATGTAATGGTCAACCACATCTCATAACAAACATGCAGATGATGTATCACATACTCATAATCGGTATCGATAACCGGCCTATATACAAGGCGGGGTCCATAGATGGACAACCAATCTAAACCATAATATAAAGATCAGTTCTCGACTATGGATATACCAAATCCGATAGCACGGATCCCTCCGTTTACGGCGATGATGAACTCTCCTCATATCAAGGTTGGGCCTAGGTGACCTATTTATAATCCTAAGGATCCGGAACGGGCTTCCTTCACCATATTATTATATGGCCCACTAGATGCCCTGAGGGCCCAAATAAGTCTTAAATGGACTCCAAGGTTAAAACAATCCTACTAGTAACAAATGGTGGCGCAAATGTTGGGTTATCCCAATATGAATAGATGGATTATGCACATATCAATGGGGCCCAATGAAAAGGGTCAACCCACTTAGAGAAAGATGAGAATGGGCCTAACAAAGGCCTAAGGGAAGGTCACAATGTGGACATTTAACCACCACTGCCCATCAATGTGGACATTTAACCAACATTGCTCTCAAGGAGTGGCCCACATAGAGCCTAACATATAGTGGGGCCCATGGCCTCACACAAGGGCCTTATACACAACATAATGGGCCTCACACAAGGGCCTAATGAAATAGCCCATAGCCCTCAAATGGCTGAAAATAAAATGGACATCTCTCATGTTATCTCATACATAATTATGGCCTCACCACATGGGCATCTCGTATATCACAGTGGGCCTCATCATATGGGCCTCTCAAACATTACAATGGGCCGCACATATGGGCCACACATATGGGACACCCAAACATCATAATGGGATATGGGCCACACAAATATCATATATTTATCATCATTCATACATCAAGCAAAACATAGTTATCTTGTCCACAATATCATCACGACAATCAATACATGAATTATTATTACTTGGATATCAAGCATGGTGGTCAACTAGCACGTTTTGTCATCATGCATATAAATATATAATATCATAATCATTATCATGAGGATCATCTTCACTTTATGATTAGCATAAGAAATGTTATAAGTAACGCAAATAATTGATCATCCATCATCAATGCATATGCCATAATTCACCATCCATTAAATCATATCTATCATTTCAACCAACAACTCATAATCATCATTATCACGTTACCATACATGTATCATCATCTCACCCATCACTAGGTGCGTTTAACCTAGTATGACTCCCACACTAGACCTGAACTACATGTAAGGCATGGGGTCGTATAGGTCAGGTGTGACTCCCACTTGGTGAATCAATAAGCCAACCCAAGGGCATAAATGTCCAACCACAATGCTTTCAATGGTGTGGATCTAGTTCCACAACTAAGTGGGCGCCACACATTCCATCAACTAAAAATAATGCACAATCTTAAGCATAAAGGATAATATGCTAACATCTTTCATGTCATATATCATATTGGGCCCACTAGCCACTTACACAACAAACTAAGAAAAAGCCCAATAATATCTAAGAGTTATTTTTCAGAGTTTAGATGCTGCATAAAATGCTTTGGGAAGGTGGTGGACCATACTAACATGGCCCCACATAAATTTTACATTAAACAGATTTTTGCACAAATGTTGGTTTCTGGCCATCTTTAATTTAAATTTATGATCATGTGGGACCCACATATGGGGAAAGGAAGGGCCCATCTGGTAGCTTTGTGTATGGGCTCTAAGAGGTATAAGGCGGGCCTCATTGGTTGGGTCTGTACAATTTACAGTGCTGGCCCAAACATGGGTACTTGGAGAAACTGTGCAGGAAATGTAGTGCAGAATTGGATCTGGCCCAATTTTGAGTATGTCCCATGATCATAAGGGGCCACCTTTCAGTGTGCTATCTAGTGCCTTTGGTAGTACTATATATGTACTTTAAAAAGTATAAGCTGGGACCAACTGGTTGCGTACACATAATATTTGGTATAGGGCCAAACATAGGTACTTTAATTTTTTGCACAACCATGCCTGGCCACATTTTGGGATCCACTCCCTGATCATGTGAGGTCTGATTTAGCCCGAGTAAAATATTATTTATCTATTCATTGGTATAGGTTAAAGGTTCCAAGTGGTGACCTACTCATTTCTCCAATGTGTGGTCCACTACAGAGGCCCAAAGTTGGTACAAAACACAAATAAGCAGACAGTTTTCAGCAATGGGGTCTGTCACAACTTAGGGTCCAATTTCCAAACACTTAGGGATCATTCTTGATAAAAAGGTGAGACATACCAGCTTAATTATATAAGGACTAAACATCCTCAAAAGTGAAACCCTTAACTATAGAGTGTGGGGCCCACTACAAGGTGTCAAGGATGCCTACATGCAATACAGTTAGGTACTCGGAAAATTTTCAGCAAATAGAGTGTAAAGGGAATGAAATAGATCCAATGGCAAGTGGAGCCCACATACTAGCAAACCATAGATAAGAGATGCACAAAAATATACATGGGTTCCCAGGTTGGATGAACTAATAAAATGCACAAATCACAAGTGATCCCACACCCAAGTGGGTCAATAGAGGATAATTGTTATGTATAACATAGATCCAACATATTTGTCAAGTAACACATGAAATATATATTGATGAAATCTCTACGATCAGATTCTCTATTAGAAGTTCTGATCCAATGGATGATTTGGGAACAAGTCATTCAAGCCGTTTATAGGTTTCCAACCATACAGAGCCGTTTATCTGGACCACACATAGAAATTTAAGATTTGTCATTACAAAAGTATCTATCGGTCCAGAATTTTGTAAATTTATCATGAAAGAATCTGACCATAGGGACCATACATATGATTATTAAATTTCTCAAGTTAGGTGAGAGCAAATATCAAATACATCTGACTATTGGAATCACGGATATGGCCCAAACAAGCATGGTTATAATAAGCTCCCCTATACATGTTTTGTATAAGGCCAAGATTTTAGCCGTCCGAACTTCGATTGAGGCTAATTATATACCATTGGAAAGCTGGTTCGATTTTCTACGAATCCAACAGAACATATATTTTTAAGACATTTATTAAAAGAGTTAAAGAATGGGTCCATTTAGGCAAATCAGAATCCTACATGTGCTGTTGGACACCGACCAAGTAAACTTGATGTTACGGATGATTGGACCGTTGGATGGCTTCGAAATTTGGTCTAGAGTTAGTTCATATTGTGATTTATAATATCTTAAATTTCAACTCCGATCTTAGCATGGTTGATTTTATATGATTTTTAAAACTTACAGTCCAGAAACAAAAACAGGATTATGTAAGTGTTATAGTTTATAGCCCCTTTTTGTTGTCAAATTTGTGGTGCCAAAGACACTATTATAAAGCTTGCATATGTGAAGAACAAAGCTCTACTCAAGATCAACTTTGATTGACAAGCACTGTTCATAAGTTAAGATTCGAGAAAGAGAGATTCTTCGACTTTATTCAAGACAAGGATAATGCAAGATCTCAAGAAGCTTTCAAGTTTGAGCTACATCAAGACTTTAAGCTTCATTACTTTCAAAGGTCACTCGTCTCTAAGTTTCAATGTCCTTACTTCACTATTGAGGTATGACTGACCTTAGGTTGACCTTTAGAGTAGGCCATTTTGGATACATAATTCATATGTTTTATATAAGTGAGTTTAGTCTGTTCTAAGACTAGTCCTAGACTTTGTTCGACTAGTCCTAGCACTGCTTCGACTTGTCTAAGAATTTCCTTGATCAGTCGTAAGTTTGTTGCAAAATTCAGAAATTTTCTGTTAGGCTTCGACTAGTCTTAGGGATTATTTGACTAGTCGTATGAACAGTGTCGACTATTTCTTCGACCAGTCGTAGTCCTACGACTCAAAGTACAATGTTGAAATTCGGTTAGCTTCGACTAGTCGTGAGCAACCTACGACTAGTCGAAGGAGACCTACGACCGGTCGTAGACCACCTACGACCTGTCGTGAAACTGCGAGATCTTATCGTGCCTAAATTTTCAAATATCTGTTGGTTCTACGACCAGTCGTAGAGATCTTTAGACCGGTCGGAGATGTGATTTGCTCACTTATAAATAGAGCACGAATCTCAGAATAAACTATGAAAGTCAAGCTAATTTAATTTGGCCTTCTGAGAGATAAGTTTGTGCTCCATTTAAGTTAAGTGTGTATGTTTAATATTCTCTTTCGTTAGCTTTTAAAATTGATTTTGTTTCTTGTATTCCAATCTAATCTGAAAAGAGGAAGTTTCATTTTTCCTTTTTCTGAAATCAAAATCAATTAGAGCTAGCCCCACTTGGTTTAATTTAAAATCTATTAGAACCTAGAACCATTATAAAGTGAGTATTGGACATTGAACTTTGACATTCAAATCTCTACTCCGACTTGGTTCTTCTAGGCTGCCACAACGAAGGAGAAATTCAGGTATTTTATGTTTATGTAATTTACTTTTATTTAGTTTTCTTTTGGGATTTGCTAGAAAAATCTCATTGTATTGGTTATCTGAGGAGAGCAGGAAAGCTCAGAAGAGGGGTTTTTTTTAATTGTGTAAGCCCACAGAGAAAGACACAATTGTGACGGTGTTGGGTGAACTTGGAAAACCTATGTTTGATAGTGAACGCTAATATCCCCTGTGTGAGGATATTATGAGTGGAGTAGCTGTGTGGCCATTTATTAACAGTTGGTGTACACACAGGCGAACCATTATACTCCCTTGTGTTTTGTGGTTGTGTGGTTTATATTTCATATCTTTAATTCTTCATTTGTGGAATGTATATATGGATGTGAATGTTGTAATCATTTTATTTCAAGATCAGTGGGGAATGTTGTAATAGTTTAGATTTATATTTCTGCAATTTATCTCTTGCTATCTCTTTATTAGTTTGAGCTTCAATTTCTCTATTTGTTCTAGTAAGGTTGCCCTGCCATTTTTATGGTGCATGGCTGTCCTTAGAACAATCAATATTTTGAGATTGCATTTAGCATTGTGTATTGATTTATTTATTTGGCTATCTCTCTTTCTTTATTTTCGTTGTATTTATTTTAAATTTGGCATAGTCCTATTCACCTCCCCCTTAAGGACATATAGCTTGGCCATTTCAGATTACAAATGAAGGGTGTAGATATGATGTTCATCATGGTGGACCATACTAACATGGGCCACTTTTCTGACCACCATAGATATAAATACATGTACACAAGAACTCCACATCAGTGGGGCCCACACGTATTAAGAAAATAAAAAGGAGAAGAAAGAGGAGGATGAGGAAGATGGAAGGAAGGGTGTAGACTCACTTTAATGGATGGATGGTTGGATGACGATGTGTGGTTCACTCCCTCTTGATTAATGGTGGGCCACACCTTGGCCCCACTCTCTCTAACTCTCTCTTAAAATCTCATAATTTTTTCTAAGTATAGAAAAAAAATAAGTGCAAGAGAGCTCCTACTCTTATATAGGAATTGGGGGTTGAGGTGGCAAAATGATGTGGCAAGTTCATGAGATCTCATTGGTGCTAAAAGTGAGGGTGAAAGGTGGTGTATGGCATGGGTAGTGGATGAATGAGATGGATGGTGCTAAACATGCATTGGCCAAGGTGGAAGAAATCTAGACATGCATTGACTAATGGATGGATAAGGATTATGGGTTGTAGGTGATGCATGGTGGATGATGAAGTGGAGTGTTGCAATTGGTTGTTTGAAGTGATGTAGCACAAATCAAGACATGTATTGGATGCATGTATAGGATGAGGTGGACATGGGCCATGATGAGTTTCTAAGGCATGGGGAGAGAGCTAATGATGGGTTTTGGGATAAAATCTAATTTTTTCTTATAATGCTTGTCTTATATGTGCTAGGTTCTTATTTTGTCATGTAGCAATTGTCCTATTTGTTGGTAATTTTCATGTTCTAAAAGTGGGCTTTAGGCCCACATAGGATCAATTCCAATGGGCCTAGCATAATAACGGTTGCTTGTGTTACTAGATAGATAATTTGGGCCGTACATTCGATGGGTCATATCTCACTAACGGAACATCGGATTGATACACGGTTTTCACCATTGCGACTGCAACGACGACGCGACCTACATGATAGAGGTCTCAAGGTCATTCATAACAAATTGGTTTGGTGCGTTTTCTAGGTACACCAAGGTGCAGTGTTTGGTCTATCAACAGTGCGAGTTGGGACATGTGTGCACACGAGCGAATGTTGCAAAAGACCGGGATCTCACATTGATGACATTCTATTGGTTAACAGTGATATTAGGATGTTGAGCGACATTAAGAAATTCTTATCTCAAATATTTGAAATGAAAGATCTTAGTGAAGCTTCTTACATCATCGGCATTGAGATTCACCATGACAGATCTCTTGGACTGCTTAGCCTGTCAAAGAGGGCCTATATTACTAAGGTACTCGAAAGGTATGGCATGTAAAGTTATGCTTCCGTACAGTTGCACATTGTGAAGGGCGACAAATTTAGCCTATTTCAATGTCCAAAGAATGATCTGGAAAAGAATCGAATGAATGAATTTCCTTATGCATCAGTAGTAGGGAGCATCATGTATGCTCAAGTCTGTACGCGGCCGCATATAGCCTTTGTTGTTGGAATGTTGGGAAGATGCCTATCTAATCCAGGAATGCAACATCGGATAGCTGCAAAGAAAGTATTATGGTATCAATAGAGAACGAAGGACTTCGGACTCACGTACAGAAGATCTGATCAATTGGAATTGATTGGATACTCAGACGCAGATTTTGCTGGCTGGGTTGACACTAAGAAGTCCACCTCAGGATATATCTTCATGATGGTTGGAGGAGCTGTCTTGAAAAAGTGTGAAACACTCTACCATAGCCTCGTCCACCATGGAAGTTGAATTTATTGCCTACCACAAGGCATTTAATCAGGTACTATGGTTACGGAGTTTCTTCTCAGGTTTGTGGGTACTGAAGCATATCCCGAAACCATTGAGAATATTTTGCGATAATTCAGCTGTTATTTCATTCTCTAGCAACAACAAGCATTCATCGAGGTCAAGACATATCGACATCAAATATTTTGTTGTAAAGGAAAGAGTTCAGAATCATCAAGTGTTTGTAGAATTATCAGCACTAAGCAGATGATCGCAAATCTGCTCACTAAAGGGCTCCCGATCACGCCATTTCAGGAGCATGTGACATCCATGAGAGTCATTAATCCTACAAATATTTTCAGTTAGTGGAAGTTGAGCGTACTTTAATTTTCACAGACATTTAGAGATCTCATTTTATACAGTTTTGATGATTTTGATATAAATGTTTGTTTTTGCTTCTCTATATATGTGTAAATTTTGAGTAAGTAGAATTACAGTCATGTCTCATTGGAGACATATAAAAGCTTCATGACTTCTTAAGGATAAACACATATCATCACACTAAGTGTGTAATCCTTATACCACATTTCCTAGTTCCTGATCTATGTCATTAAGATTGAAAGTACTTGTGATCGCGCTTAGCCTCACTTCGCTTAAATTAAATGTTGTGATGACTACCACAGTTCAATATTGACAGTTTTGATAGACCAGATTGAATAACACTACACATATTGTCCAACAATTTTATTAGTTAACCATTTGAATGTTTTCTTAAATCAAAACTTATTTTTTCAAAATATATTTCTACATGATTAATCATTGACGTTACTCAACATGGCCCAAGTGGGAGAATGTAAGAACTCTATGTGGTGGGCATATTTGATCAACGGTCTACATTGATCAGACGGTTGGACAGTGTGATCATGTAAACCAGTGGAGCCCACTTCTATGTGATTTATGCAGATACTCTGCGTTAGGGGTTGAGTGCTATAGCCTTTCGCAGGGCTGTTTGAATTGAACTAGGACACAACAATGTGAAGCAGTGGGAGAGAGAGAGAGAGAGAGAGAGAGAGAGAGAGAGAGAGAGAGAGTTATGATGGCATTCAAACTCTCATCTCTCAGCTTCTATATAAGAGAAGAGCTGGGTCCCCGATCCAACACAACGACAAAACCCTAAGTCCTACCTATCATTCCGTATACTGGTGTGAAGGAGAGGAAGACTACAACATTGGCATTATGGTATTCTAATCTGGCATCTATGGCGTCTCAGTTAGGTAAGCCATCCGGATGTCCATGTCCTATGCACAACAGATCTCTGGGATTTCCGCATCCAGATAATCTTACAGACGGCGTATATCCAGTCAGCCATGCCCCCCTGTGTCGTGGCATCTATTATACAATGCCAATGACAATCCCAACGGGGCTGGAGATGGCAAAGGCGAAAGCATAGGCTGCACATGATAAGAGAGGGCGGCCAGGAATCATCCGCAGGAGAGCTATGCCCATTGCAATGGCAGCGAATATATCTTGTGTAAACAAACAGTCCATAGGGCTTTCCAAGCATCTCCTTTAGTCTCTGTAATCCGACAATGCATGAAAAGAAGAGAAGAAAAGGTTGTTCGCTACTGAGTATTGGTTCCACAACGAATGAAGGATTGCACGCTGTCTATAGCTGGTTTTTAGCATGTATTGAGGACAAATCATAGCATTTTAAGATGCTGTAGGAACCACACACTGTGTCGCCTACTAAGGAATAAAAGATCTAACTATTCAAGAGTTGGGTCCTGGGAATGGATTAGATAGCGGTTTTGGAGTAGAGTCGCTTGGAGACCGAAAGCCGCTACTTCACCCCATATCAGTCAGCTTCAGTCCCATTTCCGGCTGGTGACTTGTATCATTTCAGAACGGAACTGATACGATTCGGACAAAGCTGACTCATACTGGACAATTTTTAAATATGGTCCTGGGTTTTGCATGAAAAAATATCGATGAGTGGCCATTGTGACAAATATAGCCGAGATTCTAAAAATCTCGTGATTTTATCAATCAGATGATATTTTCACGAGACTTTCAGAATATCAGCATTTTAATTTTTTAATTTTTTTAATTTTTTTAATTTTTGCAAATTTATTGTGAGATTTTCATTATAATCTCATACAGTTGGATTTTTACCACCCATTTCCTCATATGAGGGTGGTCCAACCAGCAAGTGGACTGTACTGACCTATGGGTCACAGTTTTTTTTTTTTTTTTTTTTTTTTTATTTTTAAACACGCACACACGCACGCCATGGGATTTCACCACCTATGGGTCACAGTTGGCACCACTTAATGATTGGCTCAGACTTTGAACTCATGTGCTTATGCTGTGATTCACATCATCAACCTCTTATTGCATATCATAGTTATAAAACTCAGTGACCCGACTCAAAATTCAGCCGAGTTTACTTGACCTGATGAGATTTCGAGCCAACAACTTGAACTGAGTCACGCTGGAAAATGTGTCTTTACAAGAAGTAAGAGGTCAGAATTGAACACGTAACCTCTCTGCGATTATCTACCATATCAAACCAGCTTTTGCAAGTGCTGGCCGTTTGAAGTTTCTTCAGTTTGTTTATTATTTATCCTCACACAACAGTGTAATAATATTTACAAAATAATTAAATTAATTATTAGGTATGGGTTGAGTCAAGTAAAGATTCGCCTAGGCTGAGTCAAGTAAAGACTCGCCTGAGTTGAGTCAACAAGACCCGGCTGAACATTGAATCTAAGTTCTCGAGTTTTTGAACATGTCAGAGTTTCTCTGATGGCAACTCACTATTAGGATTTTATAATGAGTAGATGGTATTAGTAGCTTCCATTGGCCTTCCATGTATACCCAACAGTCCCATAAAGTGGCACACATAAAGAAGATGAGATCTGTACACCATGCATCTAGTGGCCCTGTTATGGATAGTATGATGGACCATATAAAAATCACATTGCACCAGACAATACAAACTGCTGATTGCAGGACTTTTTGAGGATCAAGAATGTCGGTTGAACCAGCAGACCAAAATTAATGGGCAAAGGTCCTCCAATAAGTTGCTAGGATCATCAGACCACTGCAATGTTTGGGGTAAGCTGCTCCATGATAGGACACACCAGCTCAGATCTCATACAAGTCTGCCTTACGTATGGGGTAGAGTGCAGAGAAAAGGGCCCATTAGGATGTATTGTCGATTGTTGACTGCTCAGGATACCTGCAATTGTCGTTTCCTCATGAACCAATCAGATTGGGTCTTGGGGTCTAGTCAATTTGTCACCTAAATCATAGGTGACTACCAAACCGGCAATTGCAGGTGGTATCCAAACAGGGCTCAAAATCCTCATTTCAGATTGATGCAGGGGTTTCATCTCCAAACGCCACTTTTGACACTGTCAAAACAGCATAAAAAACTCACAAACAGATTAACCTTTCCCTGAACTGCTAGAATGCTTTGCGAGGCAGTTGCATCTTTATGCATGTATCTCATCTTACCTGCAACTCCAATTGCAATGCCCTCAAATACAGAGTGAAAACAGAGGGCAACAATCAGCAAAATGCTATCACCGAATGAACCAACCGTAGGAAGTGGTTTTATAAATTGAGTTTCCCTTCCGTCATTGACCTGTAGAGACATGCATGCCAAAAGGAAGGTTCAGAAGTAATAGGCTAAGCAGTGGATACCTGATTACACATCTACTATCAGAATTATGGTATCAATTGATTCAATTCACTAATGCCTTGAACAAAATAATCACTAATCATTCAAATTTGTAGCGTGGTTATCAGAAGATTAAAACCTGTGCCATTCTATAATTACTCTCCGAAATATATTATGCATGCCATAACAGAAACTAGCGAGCACTTCAAAATCAAAATCAAAAGATTTCTGGTAAAATGTAATAGTAAAGGTGGGTCACACATCAATTGAGTTGTAATATTTGGGATTACCACTTTCTTATGATTTCTTAATCTACTTTGAAAATCAGTGACAACCCATAATTAGGAAGCATAGACAAGAGTCCTGCAACAGACGTGCATATAATTATTTCACGGGCTTTCCGACATAGTTTCAGATATTGATCAGACACTAGAAACACTTGCAGACCAGCATCATCCCAATCAAATATTGGTGCGGAAGCAAAAGTTCTATAAAAAGTTCAAAACATATGGAAATTGAAAGGTACAAATAAAACTCACCACCTTCTAGACTTGATTGCATTACATATCTCAAGAAACTGGATGACTTAGTTAAAATACTCCCACCTAGTTTGGGAATGAAGCCCTCAGTACAGGGATGTATGGTGGTATACATTAGTGTTAAAAAAGTTGAAAGAGACAAATGCACAACGAATATTTTGGAGGAATTCAATTCATTAATTTAAAGATCTGATTACATCTTAAATAGAAAACAATAAACAAACTAACCAGAGAAATAGGAACCAACTAGTTCCACGATTGGAGTACTCCTAAAGAAATGGGATACACTAACCCATTTCAACAGACTTCCTATAGAATAGGACAACCAAGACTTATTCAACATTTATCCAAACAAACCTTTAACACCCTCCCTTAAACTGAATGTCCTAAAGACATCAATTTAAAACAATTTCAGCAGCTCATTTCTTCTTCATTAACACCATCACAAACTGCTTCCTTCTTTGAACAGACACCGAGCATATCTCGAAGCTTTAAAAACACAGCAGGCTTGAGGGGCTTAGTTATTATGTCTGCAATTTGATTCTCACTCTTATAGTATACCAAATCGATAACATCATCCTTACATAAATCACGCAAGAAATGGTACCTCACATCAATATGCTTGCTCCTCCCATGTATAACTGGATTTTTTGAAAGCTTTATGACAGAATCATTATCACAATATATTAAAGTGGGACCTTGCTGCTGACTGTGTAGAACGGTAAGTAACCGTCGTAACCAAATAGCTAGACAGGAGCTTGATGCTGCAACAACAAACTCAGCTTCAGTAGTCGACAAAGTCACTATCTGTTGCTTCTTAGATGACCATGAGACAGCTCCAGAACTGATCATGAACACCAATCCGGATGTACTCTTTCTATCATCAAGATCTCCAGCATAATCACCATCTGAATACCCGATTAAGCTTGACTTTCCACATTTTTGATACAAAATTCCAAACTCTACAGTACCTTTCAAGTAGTGAAAAATTCTCTTTGCAGCTAAGAGATGAACTTTAGTTGGGTTCTCCATGTATCGACTAATTAAACTGACAACATGCATGATATCTGGATTTGTTGAAGTCAAATACATAAGACTCCCAGCAATTTGCTTATAAAGAGTAGCATCCACCTTCTTCCCTGACGCATTCTTTGTGAGCTTTAAACCATGTTCAGCTAGGGTGGAAACTGAATTACAATTCTTCATTTTGAAGCTGTCTAAGATCTCCAAAACATATTTTTGTTGTGAAATAAAGACACCGACAGACGATTGCACTACTTCGATGCCAAGGATATAGTGCATCAACCCCAAATCTGTCATGTCGAATTCATTCATCATTGATTGCTTAAAATCGTCAAACATGGCTCTATCATTACCGGTATAGATAAGGTCATCAACATATAAGTACACAAACAAGTATCTCACCTTCATCTCCAATTTTAGTATAGAGTGTGTGCTCATAAGGACATTTAAGAAAACCTTCTTTGGAAAAATAAACATCTATACGATTTATCACGCCCTAAACTTAGAAACCGGGCTCATAAAATTCTCGATCGCCGAATCTAGCGCTGACAGCCTCCGTAGTACCCCATTCTCTGCTACTGTCACCCATATGCTAGATTCCGATCCTGGGATCCTACAAGGTATATATATATATATATATATATATATATATATATTATATATATATATATATATATATATATATATATATATATATATTATCACATGGCATGGAATGGTTAATCTGATTAGGCGGTTACACCTTTTATACATGGTATCGATGCATATCCAAGAAACGAACTTGGTCAACATATCAAACATATGATGGTGCACCAGCTCAACAATGAGGGAGAAGAGATAACAAATCCCCTATAACTCTTGTACGCACCATGCTACTAAACATATCCTTAAAAAAGGTGTAAATAATCTGTATGAGCAAACCACAACTCGTGAGTCTACTGCATGCCGGGAGTAAAATACAGCTTAACGAGGCGCTCTCGTAAAGACATCCAAAACAACCACATGCATATTATTAACCAAGCATGTTATTATAGGTGAGCATGTAACCAACCAAGCATAATATTAAAGTTCGTCAGGTTATCATAAATCATGATCAATTTTAGGCATACTATTCAGACTAACGATCGTAAATCATAAGAATAGTCAATCATCATGTACAAGATAGTCAATTTCATGTTCCACTACAGAGCATACGAAGTAAAAGAAATGACAAAGCTGGTGTGTCTAGTCGGGATGATAGTACGTGATATCGCAAGCCGCGAGATTCATCACACGGAACTTCTATCTAAACCAGTCCCATACCTAAATTTAGATAACTAGATTCAATGTGGTAAACTCCTGATCTCAGGTAAGTCGCGCGCCCAACCGAAATCCTGGCCATTGCGAAGGTACATATAATGACTTGGTTGCCCACCACTAGCCCGAGTGGATAGTGAATGAATGAATGAATGAGTCAAATGCTGAGTACACAAATCCTGCTCAGTAAGTCTATATATAACTACCACAATACTCATAATGTGGAACAAGGTTCCGCCCCACTGTATGTACAGTAGCTTGCAGCACAGTAGCCTTCCAACCACTGGTAGCTCTCCCAGACCCTTAAGCCTTACCCACATCAGCGTCCGCCCATGTGTGCCCACTCACATGTACAACAGTGACGAGGCGTCATAATGTCAATACCGTACATGAATACTATCAGCCGTGCCAAGGCTATGAGATGTAAGGCCTACCTAGCCAAATGTCATATACAAGATGCAGCTCAAGCATGCAAGTCCTCATCTGAATCCACATATCAGTACAGTTCCTCTCTGGATAATCACCGGGGTCTAGTACACTCAACACCAACTTGTCGCCCCATTTAAGCACACAACTGTGTAAGTGGAAGAGACCTCACTATCCGCTTGCCAATATCAGGCCTAGCTCGTCAATAGTGGACTCATTCCTCAAGCTGGGTCAGACTTAGCCTAGTCATTGCTCCTTCACTTGGGCGAGTAAGGCCACACCCCCTTCCAACCGACCATGACATAGTGGGAGATGCGGCCTGCTGGTATACGGCCCTCATGCGCTCATGTATCCACTTGGTCTCGATGTTGAAGCATCCTCTGGTACCAACAACGTTTGGGGACTTTCACCCTGGGACATCTATGACGCCCCCGTGCTATAACAAGTATTTCTGGTGTCCAATCCTGCCATCCATGCTATGCCTGTGGAAGCTACGACCCTGATGTCGCTAGGGCGTACAACAATCGAATCATACCATGCAAGGTGCAGGAATCACACTATCCAATCATACATCAATCCTGCGCGTACCGCGCACTCATGTGGGGAAATTCCGTCTATCAGGGAGTCCCATAAGGGGCTGTTTGATTTTTAATTTTCCTGGTAAATACAGGGAAATAAGTAATTATTACTTACCCCACCTGTTTGAAATTCACCCAGAATTACGTTTCAAAAAGCGGTCATACAATACCTGTTATTACTGATTTAAATATGTGGGCCCCACCATGATATATGTGAGTTATCCACACCATCCATCCTTTTAAAAAATACATTTTAAGGCATGAACCCAAAAATTAAGAAAATCAAAAACTCAAGTGGACCACACCTTAAGGAACAATGATCATTAAGACGTCAATGGTTAAAGCTGTTTTCTCCATAGGGCCCACATTGATGTTTATTTGTCATCCAACCTGTTCATATGGTCACACAGTCATGGATAAAGGGGAAACAAAAATATTAGTTTGATCTAAAACTTTTGGGGTCCTCAAGAAGCTTTCAATGGTAGGAGTTCAATTCCCATTATTTCTTGTGTTGTGGTCCACTTGATCTTGGGATCTGCTTCATTTTTCGGCTCATACCCTAAAATGAGTTGGCTAAATGGACGGACGGTGTGGATAAGATACACACATCATGGTGGGCCCCATGATTTAACAATTTTCTCCTCGGGTGATGTGAGGAGTGTTATAAATGAAAGGTGGCGGTCAACATCACCTTGAAAATCCAACCGGAAATAGACTGGTATATAATTATTACCCATTTATCTTGAATTCCCTCTGTAATTAGAAAATCAAACAGGCCCTAAACAATTCGCCCAATGGCATATGCTATGATCAGTCGCTCCTCATAACAAGCATATAAATGATGTGCATGGGCATGTAACATGATGTTATACTAAGCATATTCTCAGTGTCCTACCAGACTAGGTACACTAGCATGACTATCAGATATAAACAATAATCGACCTAAACACAAGAATAGCTAATGTGATGCAAAGGTCCATACATTTAAGTGTCTTCAATAACACACTGAGGCCCTATACCTCTTGTGAATACTTAATAAATGGCCACCAGGGCTCCTATAACATGCACATACATAAAGTGCATAGGTTATGATGGTACACAAGTTTTAACATGTATCATCATTATCATAGACATCATTCAACATCAAATTTATCCTTATAACACGTATCATGCAAGGGATTCACATGCATCATTAATATCGTGGCCATTGTCCAATACTGTCATTATACATGCCCTAGGCATTAGTTGTATATCATGCATAAGGTTATCCTTACGTCCACCAACATCATTTATTTATCATTATCCATGCATCGAGTAAAATATGGTTATCTTATCTACATTATTATCACGACAATCAATACGTGCATTATTATCACTTGGATATCAAGCATGGTGGTCAACTAGCATGTTTTATCATCATGCATATATATATATATATATATATAAAATATCATCATCATTACCATGAGGATCATTTTCACTTTATGATTAACATAAACAATGTCATAAGTACTATAAATAATTACTTATCCATCATCAATGCATATGCTCTAATGCACCATTCATTAAATCATATCTATCATTTCAACCAACAACTCACAATCATCATTATCATGTTACCATACATATATCATTATCTCACCCATCACTAGGTGCGTCCTACCTAGTGTGACTTCCACATGGGACTTGAACTACATGCAAGGCATGGGGTCGTGTATGTCTGATGTGAGTCCCACTTGATGAACCAATAGGCCAACTCAAAGGCATAGACGTCCAACTACAAGGTCTTCAATGGTATGAATCTAATTCCACAACTAAGTGGGTCCTACTAGCTAAAGGTGTAAGTTCAACACATGATTGTGCCCCACATTCCACAACTAAGTGGGTCCTACTAGCTAAAGGTGTAAGTTCAACACATGATTGTGCCCCACATTTTACCACAAGTATGGTTAATGGGATTTTTATTGATTTAACATTCTTGTGGTATGACCCACTTAGGTCTAAGTTTGGTTTATTAGTGGACAACGGTCCCACACCAAGGGAAGTGTACGTGGATACATACCTCTAAGGTGGATCCCATAACACAACCAGGACCTACAACTCCAACATCAAATAAGATATAAAATTACAATCCCAAACATAAGACTCACATGCCAACATTGCACAGACTCCACATTGTGTTGGGCTCATGTACCTCATTCACAAGTAAATATTAAGGCTTCTCTATTATAACTTATCTAATCCAAATGGAGCCCCTTTAAGTATGACCTAACTGACTAGTGGTAGTGTGCAAGGCATGCTGCCCACTAGGCAATTGGCCTACCTAACGGGCCTAAGAAAATTTACCATGACGGGCTTTATACTGCCATGTGTTCCTCTTAGGATTGGGCCCACTGGGCCTTAGTTTTAATTCATTTGGTTTGGTCCGGTGCCACATATGACCTAGGGAAAGAAATTGGGCAGTAAGGCTATCCACTACATATATTTTACAAGTTATATAACACCCATTTATAAAACATGCTAGGTCGGCCTCATCAGATGGAGGGAATGACACATACAAGACAACCCACACTGGATGGCCCACTTAAGGTTGTGGGCTCACCAGCACCAACAGTTTCTTTTCCATAGTTTAGATGCTGTATTAAATACCTTGGGAAGGTGGTGAACCCCATTAATGTGGCCCAGATGAATTCTATATCAAACAGACATTTGGTGCAAAGTTGGTTCTAGGTCATTTTAGTGTTAGATTCATGATCACGTGGGGCCTACATATGATGAAAGAAAATAACTACCTGGTAGCTCTATATATGGGCTTTATAAATTATAAAGCAGGTGTCATTGGTTGGGAGAGTACAATTTATGGTGATGGCCTAAACATGGGTACTTGGAGAAACTGTGCAGGAAATATAGTGCACAATTAGTTTTGACCCAATTTTGAGTATATCCCATGATCACAAGGGACACATTTCAGTGTGCCGTCAGGTGCCCTTGGTTGTACTATTTATGCACTTCAAAAATTATAAGTTGGGACCAACTGGTTGTGTACATGTAATATTTGGTATAAGGCCAAACATAAGCACTTAAATTTTCTGCACAACCATACCTGGCCCCATTTGGGATCCACTCTCTAATCATGTGAGGTCTGATTTGGCCCAATTAAAATATTATTTATCTTTTCATTAGTGTAGGTTAGAGATTTCAAGTGGTGGCCTACTCAAACCTCCAGTGTGTGGTCCACCACAGAGGCCTAAAGTTGGTACAAAACACAAATAATCAAACAATTTTTAGTAATGGGGTCTGTCACAACTTAGGGCCTAACTTCCATACACTTAGGGATCATTCCTGATAAAAAGGTGGGACATCCCAGCTCACTTATATAAGGATTAAACATCTCCCAAAGTGAGATCCTTAACTACAGAGTGTGGGGCCCACTACAAGGTTTCAAAGAGGCTTACATGCACTACAGTCAAGTACTTAGAAAATTTCAGCAAACAGAAGTGTGAAGGAAATGAAATAGATCCAATGACAAGTGGGGCCCACGTACTAGCAAACCATAGATAAGATATACACAAAAATATACATGGGTTTCTAGATTAGATGAGTTAATAAAGTGCATAAATCACAAGTGATCCCACACCCAAGTGCGTCAATAAGAGGATGAATGTTATGTACAACATAGATCCAACATACACATCAAGTAGTAGATGAAATGAATTGATCAAATTTCTATGATTAGATCCTCAATTGGAAAATCTCATCCAATGGATGGTTTAGTAATATATCATTTATGCTGTATATAGATTTCCAACCATACAGAGCCTTGGATCCATCTGGACCATACAAAACAATTTAAGGCTTATTCTTACGAAAGTATCTATCGGTCCAGAACTTTCTAAATTTTATCATGAAAAGATCTGATCATAGAGACCATACATATGATTATTTGCTATCTCAAGTAAGTTAAGAACAAATATGAAACGCATCTGACTGTTGGAATCCCGGATATCGACCGCAAAAGAATGGTCATAACAAGCCCCCAAATACATCTTTCATATAAGGCCAAGATCTCAGCCGTCTGAACTCCGATTAAGGCTTATTATATACCGTTGGAAAGCTAGTTTGATTTTCTATGAATCCAATGGAGCATATATATCTAATGTATTCATTAAATGGATTAAAAGTGGGTCCGTTTTTGGAAAATTGGAATCCTACATGTGCTGTTGGACAACAGCCAAGTAAAGTTGATGCCAATGATGATTGGACCGTTGGGTAACTACGAAATTTGGACCAGAGTTAGTTCATATTGTGTTTAATATTATTTCCAAATTTCAACTCTAATCTTAGCATATTTGATTTTATACAAATTATATAATTTGCTATTTAGATATAAAAATAAAATTACATGTGAAGGGTATGGATCTAATGTTCATCATGGTGGGTCATATTGATGTAGGCCACCTTGCTGACCACCATAGCCATAAATACATGCACACAAGAACTCTACACTAGTGGGGCCCACATATATCAAGAAAATAAAAAGAAGAAGAAAGAGGAGGATGAAGAAGATGGACGGAGGGGAGTAGACTCACCTTAAATAGATGGATGGTTGGATGATGATGTGCGGTTCACTCCATCTAGGATTGATAGTGGGCCACACCTTGGCCCCTCTCTCTCACTCTCTCTTAAAATCTCAGAATTTTTCTAAGTATAGGAAAAGAATAAGTGCAAGAGAGATCCTACTCTTATATAGGGAATTGGGGGTTAAGGTGGCATGATGATGTGGCTAATTTATGGGTCTCATTGGTGCTAAAAGTGAGGTGGAAGGTGGTGTATAGTATGGGTAGTGGATGGATGAGGTAGATGGTGTTAAGCATGCATTGACCAAAGTGAATGAAATCTAGACATGCGTTGGCTAATGGATGGATAAGGGTTGTGGGTTGTAGGTGATGCATGGTGGATGATAAAGTGGAATGTTGCAATTGGTTATTTGAAGTAATGTGGCATAAAGTAAGACATGCATTGGATGCATGCATAGGATGAGGTGGACATGAGCCATGATTAGTTTCTAAGGAATGGGGAGAAAGCTAATGATGGGTTTTGGGATAGAATCCAATTTTGTCTTATAGTGCTTGTCTTACATGTGCTAGCTCATATTTTTGTAATGTAGCAATTGTCCTATTTGGTGGTAATTTCCATGTTCTAAAAGTGGGCTTTAGGCCCACATGGGCCTAAGTCCAATGGGCCTATCATAATAAAGGTTGCTTGTCTTACAGGATATGTAATTTGGGTCATGGATTCGACAGGTCATATCTTACTAATGGAGCGTTGGATTGACACACAGTTTTCATTGTGGCGACCGCAGCGACGACGCGGTCCACATGATAGATCTTAAAGTCATTTAGAACAAATCACTTGGGTGAGTTTTCTAAGTGCACTAGGGTGTAGTGTATGGTCTATCAACGGTGCAAGCTGGGACGTGTGTATACGAGCAATGTTGCAAAATATAGAGATCTTACACGACTATACCAAGCTCTAGGATCTTGTTTCAGTCCGTGTAGAGTTTTCTTTAGCCTGTATACCTGATTCTCATGACCTTGTTTCACATATCCAGGAGGTTGATCAACATACACCTCTTCTTCCAATTCGCCATGCAAAAATGCTGACTTCACATCCAATTGATAGATAGGCCAGAATTTCTGAGCAGCAATGGATAACACTAATCGAATAGTATATAGCCTCACAACTGGAGCAAACACCTCTTTGTAATCAACACCAAATTCTTGCTCAATGTCGCCATCTTTCTTTAGCTTTGTTTTATAAACCCATTTGACACCAATGGATTTTTGCCATTTGGGAAGATTTGTCAACTCCCAGGTATTGTTATTTTCAATGGATGTGATCTCCTCTTCCATAACTTTTTATCACTTTGTTTCTTTGATTGCTTCTTGGAATGTTAGAGGAGTACTGTCTGCAAATAAAGCAAAGTGAACAAGTGAATCATCATAAGAAAGTTCATTACCACTTACATAGTCGTTCATCCAGGCTGGTCTCATTCTTGTTCTTGGACCTGGCGAATCTGTTGGTTGCACTTGTTACTCATCAATTGCTTTTTCTGCCTCTTCTTCGTCGAAGCTCATAGGTATTTGCTGCTGTCCTGTGCCTTTTCAGTCCAATTCCATGTGTTTTGCTCATCAAAAACAACATCTCGGCTGGTGGCTATCTTCTTTGTGATAGTATTGAACAACTTGTAAGCTTTCGATTGGTCGCTAACCCCAAGAAAGACACATTTTTCGCCTTTGTCATCGAGCTTCTTTCTTTTCTCATCTGGAATGTGTGCATATGCAATGCACCCAAAGATTCTGAAGCAATCAATGGCTTGCTTCCGTTCACTCCAAGCTTCCTCCAGTGTCATGTTTTGAACGACTAATGTGGAACTCTGATTCAGAATATGGATGCTCCAATTCACTGCTTCTGGCTAAAAACTTTTTGGAATTCTCCCGTTTGCCAGCATGCTTCGCATCATGTTCAGGATAGTTCAGTTCTTCCTCTCCGATACACCATTTTGCCACGGTGTGTAGGCTATCGTCAATTGCCTTTGAATAACATGTGTATCACAAAAATTTGCAAATTCTTGTCACATGTATTCTCCACCGCGATCAGTATGGAGAGTTTTAATGGCTCTCTCAATTTCTTTTCCACATGAGCTTTGAAACTTTTAAATGCTTCAAAAGCTTCAGATTTCTCCTGCAAAAAATCGACCCAAGTTTTCCGACAAAAATCATCAATAAATGAAATAAAATATTTCTTTTTGCCATTGGATACCGGATTAATGGGACCACATATATCAGAATGGATCAACTCCAATGGTCTCTGTGCTCTCCATGCTTTTCCTTTTGGGAATGGCTTATGATGTTGTTTGCCAACAACACACTCTTCACATACTTTGGAGGGAGGAATGATCTGAGGAAGGCCGATCACCATGTTCTTCTGAGAAAGTGTCTTCAATCCATTGAAATTCAAATAGCCATAGCGAAAATGCCAAAGCCATGTTGGATCATTCACTTTGGCTATAAGGCAAGTCTGGATGCTCGTGAGTCTTAGCGGAAACAACCTGTTTGGTGCCATCTTAACATGAACAATTAGACCCCTTTTTGGATCATAGATTTTACAAGCACCTTCTTTTATTGTAGTTACATATCCCTTATCTGGCAACTGTCCCATACTCAACAAATTGCTTTTCAGGTCAGGAATATAAAAGACATTTGAGATAGTCTCACTATTATCTTCTTTAGTCCTGATTCGAACATCACCCTTTCCTATAACATTAACTGTAGAATGATCACCAAAACTAACAGTAATACGAAATTCTTTATTTAAATGGGAAAAGAATGACTTACTATCACACATATTTGTTGCAGCCTGTATCCAAATACAATATTTTTGGTTCTGGTTTTTCCTTGACATGGGTTGCCATCAAGAGTATTTCTTCTTCCTTGTTCTCAGCAAAATTAGACCTTTCCTCCTTTTCTTTGTTTTTTTTAGCAATTTGGTGTAACATTCGGAACTGTAATGACCAAAATTATGACATCTGAAGCATTCAATATTGGACTTGTCATATTATTTTTTTATCACGGCAGCTGCCTTTGCTTTGAGAATTTGGGGTCAGATGATCGTTAGGCTATTGCCTGCTTCTATCTCTATTTCCTCGACCTCCTCGTCCTCTTCCTCTGCATCTTACTCGGCCTCTAGCTCTTGAACTTGAGAATTCAGCAAAGGTTGAAGCTTTCAATGCTTGCTATTCGGTGGTGGTGGTGCTGCACCGGTTCACCTTTTGCTCATGGACTAGCAAAGAACTCTGCAGCTCATCAATGGAGAGTCCATCAATGTCATTTAATTCTTCAATCGAACAAATGACATAGTCAAACTTCGAGGTCATCGCGCGCAGAATTTTTTTCGATTATGGTTACGTCTTCCATCTTGTTGCCATGGATGTGCATCTTGTTTGCAATCGCCATGGTTCTTGAGAAATAATCAGAAACACATTCTCCATGTTTCATACAAAGAGTCTCGAATTCTACGTGAAGTGCTTGGAGTTGTGCACGTTTCACCTTCGCCGTGCCTTGATACTTATTTTTTAGAGAATCCTAAATATATTTAGAAGTATCTTTAGAGAGAATCGTTTCCAAGATTGAATGATCAATTGTTTGGAAAAGATATTCTTTACTTTCAAGTCCTTCAATCTTTGCTCTTCCAATGCTTTCTTTTGAGCATCCGTCAATGCTCTCGCTGTGCTGCCTCAGTTACTGGTTCCGAGATTCCAGTTTCCATGAGATGCCAGTACTCCTTGGATCTCAGGAAATTCTCCATTAACATGCTCCAATGATCGTAGTGACCATTGAAGCGAGGTATGGCTGGCTGGATATAGTTATCGACCACCTTGTCAGACACCATTGATTTTACTGCTGCAAGTAAGAAGATTGTTGCTTCTTTTTACCTCAACCTGGCTCTGATATGGCCGTGTGGCCCACCCAGATGGGACCCACTTGAAGTATGCAAATTATCCAAGCCGTCCATCGAGTGGGCCACCTGGCATCCCATAACGCACAGGCCCAGATGTAGGGAAAACACAAATATCGTATTGATACAAATCAGATGGGCCACGTCCCTGTGGGACCCACCATGATGCATGTGTTGTATCCATACCGTCCAGTGTCCCTGGATGCTGGACATGTGCGTTCAGTAAAGTGTGAACTAACGGTGGAGTGTACTAGCCAGTTAACAAAAAAATATATATATATATAATATATATAATCTTATATACCTGATATGGTGGGCCCTACGTGGGACCCACCTCTGCCGTTGTGCATCGTACAACTGCTATATTGTTGCTGTACTGACGTCATAGGTACCAGAGACCCTTGCTGACGTGGGACCTAGCGGCTGTGTGGATGGCATCCACTTCGTCCGTCCATTTGCATGGGACCCACCTGCTGACATGCTGCATCCAGCACGTGTGACCTACCTTGATGTACCATCCATGCCGTCTGTACGTGGGCCATCCAGTCCATCCAGATCATGGGGCCGGCTGTGATGTGTGTGCCGTCCACACCATCCAGTGATGGTGGGGCCCACCTTGATATGTGGCCATCCAACCGTCCAATCCAGGACGTAGATAGAAGCGGATTGACCGGTGAACCTCGCACCAGCAATGTGATTGCTGCTTTAACGTCAGCAACTCTTTGGATCCCACCTACCTGCTGTGGTGACGTCAGCAACTCTTTGGGTCCCACCCACCTGCTGTGGTGATGTTAGCAAGAGGGTCTAATCTAGGGTATGTGTAATATTTGGACCGTTCATCTCCACCGTCCACTGTTTGGGATGGTGGAGATGCCACTTTGATGTATGTGTTTTAGCCACACTGTCCAAACTGCTGGAAGTGCAGCCCACCTTGATGCTGACGACTATCCAGCCGTCCATCACGAGGGTTGCACCATGATGCATGGGTTTTATCCAGACCGTCCATCTGTACGGACGACAGCAAGATCTGTGGGCCCTTCC
Source organism: Magnolia sinica (assembly GCF_029962835.1). NCBI lineage: Eukaryota > Viridiplantae > Streptophyta > Magnoliopsida > Magnoliales > Magnoliaceae > Magnolia > Magnolia sinica. The sequence continues at coordinate 31,970,517 of NC_080582.1, read as the reverse complement.
ATGATGTATGTGCTACTTCCAAACCATCTGTCCATATGGTGAACTCATCTTTAAGGCCTGAGACAAAAGTTAAGGTAGATCTGCCTATCAGGTGGACCACACTGCAAAAATCAGTGGAGGGTTGAACGCTTACTGTTGAAATTCGTTTGGGTTCTAGGAACTCTGGATCATATGAAATTTGATTTCCTTCTTAATTCAGGTCTTTGTGACCTCATGAACAAATTGGAAAATAAACATTATGGTGGGCCCTGGAATTTTTAAATGGTGAAAATCATTGCCTCCACTGCTATTAGTGGTATGGTCCAGATGATATTTCGATAAAATCCATTTTTTTTGGGAATGTATGAGGCCCATTGTTGCGGCCCATTGATGCAGCCCACTTGACGTATATGAGGCCCATTAGTGCAGCCCATTGATGCGGCCCACTTGATGTATATGAGGCCCATTATTGAGGCCCATGTGATACGACCCACTTGATGTATTTGTGGCCCATTTGTGCGAGGCCTGTTGGTGCGACTCATGTAATGCGGCCCACTTGATGTATATGAGGCCCATGTTTGAGGCCCATTATGATGTATCTCTGGCCCACTTGGTAAGCCCAATGTGATGTATGTAGGGCCAATATGGAGAGGCCCGATGTGGTGTATATGTGGCCCTTGAGTGAGGCTGATTGCGATGTATATTAGCCCTTTGTGCGAGGCTTTGGGCCCACTATACGTTTGACTCTATGTGGGCCACTCATTGGGAGCAATGATGGTTAAATGTACACATTGTGACCTTCCATTAGGCCCTTTGTGAGGCCGATTCCGATTGTCGAGGTTGAGTATGATTGTCGAGGCTAATTCCGATTGTCGAGACCGATTCCGATTGTCTAGGCCGATTCCGAGTCCGATTGTCGAGGCCGATTCCGATTGTCGAGGTCGAGTCTGATTGTCGAGGCCGATTCCGATTGTCGAGGTCGAGTTAGATTGTCGAGGCCGATTCCGATTTCGATTGTCGAGGTCAAGTCAGATTATCGAGGCCGATTCCGATTCCGATTGTCGAGGCCAAGTCAGATTGTCGAGGCTGATTCTGATTCCGATTGTTGAGGCCGATTCCGATTCCGATTGTCGAGGGCGAGTCAGATTGTCGAGACCGATTCCGATTCTGATTGTCGAGGCCGATTCTGATTGTCGAGGCCAATTCCGATTGTTGAGGCCGAGTCAAATTGTCGAGGCCGATTCCGATTCAGATTGTCAAGGCTGATTGTATAGGCCGATTCCGATTGATGAGGCTGATTGTATAGGCTGATTCCGATTGTCGAGGCCGATTGTTGAGGCCTATTCCGATTCTGATTGTCGAGACCGATATTGAGGCCGATTGTCGAGGCCCATTGTTGAGGCCCATGTGATACAGCCCACTTGATGTATATGAGGCGCATGTAATGTGGCCCACTGTGACCATGTGAAGGCCATTGTGAGCATGTGAGGCCCATTGTGATTGTACGAAGCCCATCGTGACCATGTAAGGCCAATTATGATGGTATGAGGCCTATTGTGTATGTATGAGGCCCATTATGATGTGAGAGGCCCATGGTGATTGTGTGAGATCAATCATTATTATGTTCGATAATCATGCATAGTATCATGTTACATGCCCAAAACATCATCTACATGATCAATATGAGATGTGGTTGACCATTGCATATACCATAGGGTAGGTTGTTTATGAGACTTCTTGATAGGTGGAGTTACCCCACATGAGCGCACGGTATGCGCAGGATTCATGCATGATTGGACTGTGTGACTCATGCATCTCACATTGGGTGATTATGATTACCATACGCCCTAACAACATCAGGGTTGTAGCCTCTATAGGCATATTGTGGATGGCCAGATGGGACATCGAAAATTTGTTTTAAATGGGGTGCTATAGATATCCCTGGGTGAAAGTCCCTAAACCCTCTTGGTTCCAGAGGTTACTCCAACGTCTAGACCGAGTGGATGCATGAGCGCATGAGGGCCGTATACCGTTAGGCTGCGACTCCCACTGTGTCGTGGTCGGTTGGAAGGGGGTGCGACCTTACTTCCCCGAGAGGAGGGGCAAAGCTAGGCTGAGTTTGACCAGCTCGAGTAATGGGTCCGCTATCGACGAGCCGGGTTCAATATTGGCAGATGGATACTGAGGTCTCTTCCACTCACTTTGTTGCTTGCGATGGGGCAATAATCTGGTTTGGAGTGTAATAGACCCCAATAATTTTTTAGAGAGGAACCATACTGATATGTGGACTTATTAAGTATGAGTTGCATACTCATTCATTCATTCACTATCCACTCGGGCTGGTGGTGCGCAACTAATTATTGTGTACCTTCGCATAGCCAGGATTTCGGTTGGGCGCGTGACTAACCAGAGATTAGGAGTCTACCACATTGAGTCTGACTATCCAAATTTAAGTATGGGACTGGTTTGGATGGAAGTCCCTTGTGATGGACCCCATAGCCTGTGATACTACGTACTATCATCCCGACTTCACTCCAGCTTGGTCATTCCATTCGCACCACATATTGCATTGCATTCGCAGCATTTAACATTTTGGGTTGCCATGTTTCTGTATTTACATGGCTTAAATATGACTGACGGTATTCGTGGACTCATCAGGATTTGCATATTGCATTGCATCTTCGGCATCTAATATTTGGCTTACTATCTCCACATTGCATAGTTGATCTACATTGCTTCATCAGTATATGATATTATTTTTATTATATTTTTGTATCCCATAGCCTGGATAAGGCTGATGGTATTTATGGGCCCATCAGCATGTTTTCGCATAACTTTGATTCGTATGATTTATGAACTTTCCAGTAACTCTGATATTTTATGATTTATGAATTTCTAGTATTTCTGATATTGTATAATTTATGGGTTTGTCAGTATTTCCGCTTACTCTGATTACTCTGATATTACTTACTGACACTTACCTTGTGCACACACGTTCACCACCCACTAAGCTTTCTATAAGCTTAAGCATGATAGATGCGTGCAGGTGGCGTTAAGTTGCAGCAGTGTTGAGCTCGGAGCATGCAGTGGACCTCTGGAGCTTTGATTTTCGATATATGTATTTCCCTTTCAGCATTGTATTCAAATGATTATATTAGTGGATATGTGATGATGATGTTGCCTTTGTGATTTGGGTAAACTTGTGGTTATGCTTCTTACGAGATAAATATATGTTAGAAAATGTTCCTTGTAGGATCCCAGGATCGGAATTTAACGTATGGGCACTAGGAACCGAGAATGGGGTAGTACAGAGGCTGTCAGCACCAGATTCGACGATCGGGATTCCTGTGAGTCTGATATCCGGGTTTAGGGCGTGACACGCGGCCTAATGGTAAAGGCACTGGCGCTCATATTCTCCACTCGGTCTCGGTATTGGAGCATCTCCTAGTACCAAGGAGGTTCTGAGACTTTAACCCAAGGACATTTCACGTGCCCATAGTGCTAGAACCAAACATTTTCGGTGTCCAATTCTGACCATCCACGATGTGCTTGTGGAGGCTACGACCCTGATGATGCTAAGGCGAATAATAACCATGCCATGCAAATGCGAGATGCACGAATCTTACCAATCAATTATGCATCAGTCTTGTGCATACAGCGCGCTCACGTGGGACATTCCCGCCTATCAGGGAGTCCCATAAACAATTAGCCTAATGGCACATGCTATGCTCAATCACTCCTCATAACAAGTATGCGGATGATGCGTATGGGCATGTATCATGAAGTGTACCAAGCATGAATATAATCACGTACATTATGGTGGGCCTGTATAAGGTAGCTCACGGCCCGTAATAATGAATGGGTGGTGTGCACATAATCACACACATATGGTGGGCCTCACGCATCATAATTGGGCCTCACTCATACAATGGTCCTCACACATATAATGGGTCTCACAGAAGGGTCTCATACATCACAAGGGGCCTAATCACATGGGCCTTATACAACCAAGATGGGCCTCATATAATCACAATAGGCCGCATATAATCACAATGAGCATCATATAATCGTAATGAGCCTTATACAATCACAACGGGCCTCATATAATCACAACGGGCCTCATACAATCCCAATGGGCCGCATATAATCACAATGAGCCTTATATAATCCCAATGGGCCGCATATAATCACAATGGGCCTCATACAATTCTAATGGGCATTATACGATCATAATGCTACACTACCACATACTCAGTGCGTGTACTAACATAGTCGTAATCGATAATCGCCCTATATAAATGGCGGGGTCCATAGAAGGACAACAGATCTAATTCATAACGTGAGGATTGGTCCTCAACAGTAGATATACTAAATCCGATACTACCGATCCTTCCATCTATGGTGATGATGTACTCTCCTTATATCAAGGTTGGACCTAAGTAGCCTACCTATAATCCTAAGGATCCGGAATGAGCTTCCTTCACCATACTATTATATAGCCCGCTAGATGCCCTTGGGGGGGAGGGGGGCACATAAGTCGTACATGGACTTTAAGATTAAAACAATCCTACTAGCAACTAATAGAGGGCCCAATATCTTGGGTTAGCCGAATATGAATAAATGGATCATGCAATTATCAATGAGGTCCAATGATTAGGGTCAACCCACTTAGAGAAAGATGAGAATGGGCCTAACAAGACCTAAGGGAAGGTCATAATGTAGACATCTAACCATCATTGCCCATCAATGTGGACATTTAACCAACATTGCTCTCAAGGAGTGGCCCACATAGAGCCAAACCTATAGTAGGCCCATGGTCTCACACATGGGCCTCATACATAACATAATGGGCCTTGCACAAGGGCCTAATGAAACAGCCAGTAGCCCTCAAATGGTTAGGAATAATATGGACTTCTTTCATGTTATCTTATACATCATTATGGCCTCACCACATGGGCCTCTCGTATATCACAGTGGGCCTCTTAAACATTACAATGGGCCACACATATGGGCCTCACATAATCATATTGGGCCGCACATATGAGCCACACAAAGTTTATATTGGGCCGCACATATGGGCCACACATATATCTACTTGGGTCACATCCCATGGGCTTCACATACATCACATTAAGCTCATCACATAGGCCTCATGGGACAACCCATGGCCCAGAAGAATAGATGGTCTAGAAAAATAGATGGGCAGCATGCACTGAATCACATACATCACAATGGGCCCCATGGGTCAGCCCATGGCCCATAAAAATGGATGGGCAGCATGCATATACACATAACTCATGGTGGGCCTCACAAGGCAATGGGGCCCACGACCCTAAGGATAAATGGACAGTGTGTAACACATAATTATCATGGTGGGCCTGCATAAGGCAGCCCATGGTTGGGCACATACGTAGGGTGGGCCTCTCAAGACAGTGGGGCCCACGGCCCTAAACATGGATGAACGGTTTACATCTAACACGTACATCATAGCGGGCCTCGCAAGGCAACCCCCAACATGGTGGGCATTGTGCGTTTAACATATACTTCAAGGTGGGTGTCACGGACCAGCCCTATAGTCCAGGAAAAACGGATGTGTAGTGGGCTTACGATACTCATCAAGGTGGGCCTGAACAGTTCAGATGGGCCCAACTCATACAGCAGGTGGGCCCTACTCATACAACAGGTGGGCCCTGCGTGTACAGCAAGTAACTGGCTCCTGGCCTGGTCCAGGTATCCTGCAGATGGACGGTATGGATTCATGTACACATCATGTGGACCCCACTGCCCAGTGGGTCCATTGAAGAAAACTAGGAAAGACGGGTGGACGGCTGGGTAGAACACTGCATCACGGTGATGCCATGGAGGCTCCAACGGTATCCATTCATTCTCCAATATCCCAGGAAACGGTGGGGTCCACTGGAGCTATAATCCTAGGTGATATTTGTGGCTTCTCATTAACCAGGTCACACGTGACCTGCTCCACACATTGGATGGCAAATGAATATCATGGTGGTCCCACGTCCAGCCCATCTGGACAGTGGGACAGATACATACGTCAAGATGGTCCCACGTCCAGGGTCTGGACGATAAGGATACAACACATATATCATGGCAGGCCCCACAACTGCATAATGGGCAGCAAGGATAGAACATACAGCAGGTGGGCCCTGCACATTCACAGCCGGTGGGCCCTTAGGTGGTTTTCAAGGGTAGGCGTTCAACCATCACTATTATCATGGTGCGGTCCACTTGGGATTTGGGTCTGCCTCACAATGGAGCCCATGGTCCCATAATAACAAAAAAAAAAAGGATGTACAGTGCATATATAACACACACATCACGGTGGGCCTCACAAGGTAGCCCCACGGTGGGCACCCCAAGCCAATGTACATCCACCTGAAATTTGGATTTGCTTCATTTATGTGGGCCCACACTATAGAGTGGGCCGGGGAAACTGATGGAGAGTGTGGGGGCCCCACACATCATTAATGGGCCCCACAATTAATGGCCAGCAGAGATTTACAAAACATGCAGCAAGGTGGGCCATCTGCTGGGCGGTCAGCCAACCTGCGTGCTGGGCTTGTTGTGCGTCCAACAAGTAGACAACCTAGATAAAACACATATATATGGTGTGTCCCACCTGGGGACGGTCCATCAGGAGCGTGGGACCTGTCCATGTGGGCCCTAAAACACATGGGCGGAGTGGATAAAACACAAACATCACAGCATGCCCAACAGTCTGCTGGACGCTGGTCCAGCAGAGGATGGGATATGCCTGAGTTTTGGGCCAGCCTTGTGGGCTATGAGGATAAAATCCATATATCGCAGTGGGTCCCATAGAGAAGTGGGGCCAACCAGAAGGTGGGCCATCCTCAATATACACCCATCAGGTGGGCTAGGCATGGTAAAAAAATATGCCACAACGTCCCTACAGCTGGGCGCTCCTGCTGCTAGATTAGTCCAGCCCTTGGACTGATGGCCTACAATGATCTCTCCGAATGGATGGTGTGGATGTACTGCACATTAATCAAGGTGGGATCCACATGGTGGGCCACACGCTGGATGGATGAAGTGGGTAAAAACCACAACCATGTAGTAGACCCCACAGTTGCTGGACGTCAGTCCAGCAGCAGGTGAATCTACCTGGATTTAGGTCGCTGGATGTTCTTCACAAATGGGCCCATGGCCCTGGAAATATGAATGGAGGGTGTGCATGCATCACGCCTACAGCAAGGTGGGGTCCACGTCCAGGTGCGGGACTACGGAGGTGAAGCACATACATCAGGTATGTCCAGCACCTGTCCAAACATTTGGACGGTGTGGATAGTACACATAATCATGGTGGGGTTCACGTTTCTAGAAATGGGCAGCGTGGATGCAGTACAAACATCAAGGTGGCCCCACGTCCAAGCAATGGATAGCATGGGGACCACATGTGCAGGTGGGTTCCACCTACTACATGAAAAATAGAAAAAAATGACGGATTTTGAGACGATTGTGGACCGTCTCTAAAATTCTTTGGTTTAAAGACGGTTTAGAGACGGCCATAAACCGTCTCTAAAATTTTAGACAGCTCTTGACCATCTCTAATATTGTCTTAAAATGTTGAACGTCCACAAATCATTTAAGACAGTCGAAGACCGTCTTATATGCGGTCATCTGAGACGGTCCTCGCATTAGAGATGGTCTTTGACCGTCTTATATGCAGTCATTTGAGACGGTCACTGGCCGTCTGCATTAGAGACTGTCATTAGCCATCTTTTACTTGTAATATGAGACGGTCCTTAGCCGTCTTATAGCCCTGGTAAAGACCGTCTCTATTAGGAACTGTCAAGGACCGTCCCTATTAGGGACTGTCAATGACCGTCTCTATTAGGGACTGTCAATGACCGTCTCTATTAGAGACAGTCCTTAGCTGTCTTATAGCAGTCTTTTGAGACCGTCTAAGACCGTCTGCATTAGAGACGGTCTATGCTCAGAAAAATATAGTTAAGAAGCTTAGAAAAAAATAATGAATTTTGAAAAAAAAAAATAGTTAAGAAGCTTAGAAAAAATTATGAATTTCGAAAAAAAAATATTTAAAAAGCTTTAAAAAAATAATTAACAATGTTTTTTTTTAAAAAAACTGATTTTATAAAAATCAGGATTTTGAAAAAAAAATTAAGAAATTCAAATAAAAAGCTTAGAAAAAATAATTAACAATGTTTAAAAAATATAATTAAGAACCAAAAAATTATGAATTTCGAAAAAAAAAAATAGTTAAGAAGCTTAGAAAAAATAATTAAGAACCTAAAAATTAAACAAAATTGTAAAAAACTTGACAAAAATAGCTAAGAAACTTAGAAAAAATTAAACAAAAATACTTAAGAAGCTTAGAAAATAATTTAGAACCAAAAAATTAAACAAAAAATAGTTAAGAAGCTTAGAAAATAATTAAGAAAAAAAAATAAACAAAACATAGTTAAGAAGCTTAGAAAATAAGTAAGAAAAAATTAAACAAAAAATAGTTAAGAAGCTTAGAAAAATAGTTAAGAAGCTTAGAAAATAATTAAGAAGCTTAGAAAATAATTAAGAACCAAAAATAGTTAAGAAGTTTAGAAAATAATTAAGAAGCTTAGAAAATAATTAAGAACAAAAATAGTTAAGAAGCTTAGAAAATAATTAGGAAGCTTAGAAAATAATTAAGAACCAAAAATAGTTAAGAAGAACCAAAAATAGTTAAGAAGCTTAGAAAATAATTAAGAAGCTTAGAAAAATAATTAAGAAGCTTAGAAAATAATTAAGAAAAAATTAAACAAAAAATAGTTAAGAAGCTTAGAAAATAATTAAGAACCAAAAAATTAAACAAAAAATAGTTAAGAAGCTTAGAAAAAAAATTAAGAACCTAAAAATTATGAATTTCGAAAAAAAATAGTTAACAAGCTTAGAAAAAATAATTAACAATGTTTAAAAAAAACTTATTTTATAAAAATCTAGATTTTGAAAAAAAATTTTAAGAACTTTGAATAATGTTGATAACTTTGGAAAAAAAAAAGATTTCAATAAAAAAATGATATTTTAAAAAAATATATAAAAAAATTAAACAAAATTGTGAAAAAATTGACAAATTGTAAAAAAATATATATTTTAAAAAAGAAAACTAGATTTTGTATTTTGACAAGAAAAATTGAAAAGTTATATAACAAAAGTGAGATTTAAAAAATGATATTTTGAAAAAGAAAATTTAAAAAATAAAACAGAATTGTGAAAAAATTGACAAATTGTAAAAAAAATATATATTTTAAAAAGGAAAACTAGATTTTGTATTTTGACAAGAAAAATTGAAAAGTTATATAACAAAAGTGAGATTTAAAAAATGATATTTTGAAAAAGAAAATTTTAAAAATTAAACAAAATTGTGAAAAAATTGACAAATTATAAAAATATATATATTTTAAAAAAGAAAACTAGATTTTATATTTTGACAAGAAAAATTGAAAAGTTATATAACAAAAGTGAGATTTAAAAAATGATATTTTGAAATAGAAAATTTAAAAAATTAAATAGAATTGTGAAAAAATTGACAAATTGTAAAAAAATATATTTAAAAAAAAAAGAAAACTAGATTTTGTATTTTGACAAGAAAAATTGAAAAGTTAGATAACAAAAGTGAGATTTTGATGATGTGTTGTATATCCTTGCTGACCCTTTGTTTCTCCAACCCATTTTTGGGCCAGCTATAAAACATTGTGTAGATTTAAATATTAAGTGGACCACACCACTAGAAAGAATGAGAATATAATACCTTGCCATTAAAAATTATAAAGAGCCCATTGTAAGGTTTTAGTAATGTTTATTTGCAATCCAACTTGTTGATAATGTAAAGAAGATCTAGATGAAGGTAAACTACAAAGATCAAATTGATCCAAAACTTTTGTGGCCTTCAAAAGGTTTTTAATAGTTATTCATCATTGTTTTGATTGGTATGGCCCACTTGAGATTATTGAGTTCTTATGATTTGAAATCACATCCTAAAATATGATGGAAAAAATATATGGACGGTGTCGATTACATAAAACATATCAAGGTGGGCCTTACATGGTTAAAGTAACACCCATGAAGGAGTTACCTAAAATAGTGAAATGGTACTATTAGGTCACCTCATGGGAACTTCCCATGAGGTTAATCTGTGTGCGCCCCACCATGATGTGTATAGAACATCAACACCATGCATTTGATGTGTCCCCTTTAAGTCCAAAAATCAGTCATATACGAAACTCAGGTGGGCCATAGCATCTAAAACTATGTGAAGACATCCCTAAAACATATAAAAGCATTTGGTGGGCCCACATGAGTTTTGTATGAAACTTGGTCTGACTCTTCATCCAAGTGGGACACACATAATGAATAGGCTGGATCTATGAACCACATCCAGGTGGGCCCAATAAATGATTATGAATGTTTTAATGGGAGGGTAACCCTCTCAACTATAGTATGTAGTGTGGCCCACCCAAGTCATGGATTGATTTTATTTTTAAGCTCGTGGCCTACCATGGAATGGTGCATCTGACTGACGGGGCAGATCCAAAGTTTAAGGTGGAAATCATTATTCCACACTGTTTTGTGTGGCATGGTCTACTTGAGTTTTGGATTTACCGAAAATTTGGGATCAACACACACCGTTCATCCATTTTTCGAGATCATTTTACAGAATTATCTAAAAAATGAATCATATTCAAAGATTAAATGGACCACACCACAAATAAGGGGAACAAATTAGCTACTCCCCCTACACCATCCAATGGCTGGTGGTTGGTGTTGTGTGGGCCCCACCATGATGTATGGCCCCATGACCATTTTTTATTTTTTTTACTTTTGAACTAGTTGGATTTCAAATAAACATTACGATGTGCCTTAGGATAGTTTCAACGGTGGGAATCACCCTCCCATTGTTTTCTATGGTGGGGTCCACTACAGATTTTTATCTGTCTCATTCTTTGGCTTGTGACTTAAAATGATATCTCAAAATGGATGGACGGTGTGGATATAACAAATACATCATAAGTTTTATATATATATATATATATATGGAAAATGTTCTATCCGTCGAGCTCATGGGAACTCCCATGAGGTCGAGCTATGTGGGCCCCACCATGACGTGTGTCGAAAATCAACACCGTGCATTTGATGGGTCCCCTTTAAATTATAGGATATCCTAAAAATCAGCCATATACATAACTCTGGTGGACCATACCATCTAAAATCATGTGAAGACATGCCTAAAACATATAAAAGTACTTGGTGGGGCCCCACCTGAAATTTGGATGCATCTGAAACTTGGTATGACCCCTCATCCAAGTGGCACACATAATGGATGGGCTAGATTTGTGAACCACATCTCTGTGGGCCCAAAAAATAATTATGAATGTTTTAATGGAGGTAACCCCTCTCAACTTTTGTGTTCAGTGGTCTGTGGGCCCCACCATGATGTATGTGTTTCATCCATGCCGTCCATCTATTTTTATAGATCATTTTATGATATTACAAAAAAATGAGTTATATCCCAATCTCAAGTGGACCACGTTACAGGAAAAAGTGTTGAATGAATGTCGACCATTAAAAACTTTTTGGGAGCCATAAAAGTATTGGATCAAGCTGATCTTTGTTTTTTCCCTTCATCTGGGCCTTTATGACCTAATCAACAGATTGGATGTCAGATAAACAGTATAGTGGGCCTTAGGAGGATTTAAATGATGGATATCCAATCATTATTGTTTTCTTGTGGTATGGTCCACCTAAGATTTATATCCCTCTTATTTTTAGGACGAAAGCCTAAAATGATCTTTAAAAATGGATGAACGGATTGGATGAAACACATACATCATGGTGGGGCCCACAGACCACAAGGGGAGTAGCCAATCCGTTCCACCCCAAAACCCAATCCCGCATGCGCCCATCTCCCACAACCCCAAATCCCTCTCGCGCGCCTACCCCTCCCAAAACCCAAACCCTCTCTCTCGCGCCCAAAACCTCTCTCTCTCTCTCTCTCTCTCTCTCTCTCTCTCTGAAATCCGGCCATGGCTACTCTCGTCTCAACCGTCGATCAGCTGTGGGTCACCCTGAAAGATTCCATCACAGCTTACATAGGCCTCTCCCCGACTACCTTCTTCACGGTCCTAGCCCTAGCGATGGCCTTCTACTATGCCGTCTCCAACTTCTTCGATTCTCCACCTCCTCCGCAGAGGTCGAGGGATTGCGAGGAGAAGATGGAGCCTCTGCCGCCTCCGGTCCAGCTCAGGGAGATCATGGAGGAGGAGTTGAAGGTGTACGACGGATCGGACCCTAAGAAGCCACTGCTGATGGCGATCAAGGGCCTTCCGCTGCTCGTGAATCTCCGATTCTCAGGTATTTTCCCTTCTTACTATTGCTTTCTGCAATTTAGAATACCTGATTAGGGATTTGCATTGAAAATGTTATACTGATGCTCAAGCAGAGGATTATAATGGAATCCCCAATCTGATTCCAGATTGAAATCCCCAATCTGATTCCAGATTGAAATCCCCAATCTAGCAACTGGATTTGGGGTTCGAATTCAAAATCCCTAATTGACTGATTCGAATCCAAAAAAAAAATAAAATCCCTAATTTCAACTGGATTATGGGGTATATGACTGGAATCCCCAATATGGGACTTGGGATTCGAAATCCCTAATTTCTGATTTGGGGATTCAAATCAAAAAACCCTAATTGCTGGATTTGGGATTCAAAATCCCTAATCAGCCTGTATGGATTCTTTTTTTTATTTTTTATTTTTATTTTTTACACATGCACACACAACCCCACACACTCATGTCACACGCACACTTGATATTCAGCTGTGATGATGATGTAATTTTATTTTTTCTCCCATTTCTAACACCTTCAAATTTGGACTACTCACTATTTACTTTTGACCATCTACTTGATAGCCATCAATCAGATAGTAAGGATTGCTTGATCAGTGTGATTTTTGAGATGCTCCACTCATAATGAGTAATGAGACCCACAATTTCGATGATCTGGTTAAATCTACTAGATATCTTTTCATTAGATTTTAATCGCCTGTGTATAGCTGAGCATTTAATAATAGTTATTTTGATTTTGTTTAGTTGGGCAGTTTGAAATTTTGAATCTAAGAATATAGGCATCTCCTGTAGTAGGTCTTATGAAACTGCCTCAAATCGGAGATGCATCAACTGTAGTAGGGGTGTTTTTGCCCTAACCTTGGCTCAGATCTTGGGATGTTTATGGCTTAATCATGCTTTTTTTTTTTTTACTTTCATAGCTCTGATCTGGTCGAAATGTTAGGGTTTTAATTATTGATTGTAGAGTTGGTTTATGTGTTTTTTTTTTTTTTTTTTTTAAGCAAGAAGATTTGATTGTAAGAAGACTAGAAACAGAGAATACCTTCGTGAGCAGCCACCTCAGGAAAATATGTTATACTGTGCCTTTTGTTATAATCAAGGTCTTTTGCATGGGAACTTCTTCTTCTCTAGTTTTGTTGCAGGCAAGATAACCTTTCTATTAACCCAGAGGTTTAGGTTGATTTTACAAAATGGGATTGACTTTTTTTTTTTTTTTTTTTGGTATATATGCATTGGATTAATTGCAAAATAAGGTCATAAAGGTTTTCAAGTTTAACATTCAGATGTTGATCTATTAGAGCAATTGGTGAAACAAAATCATAAGTGATGTATCATCCATTGATTACAGGCAATAGGCAATTTTCAGATATATCACAAGCTCACGTGACACAATCAGGTGACTCTTAAAGCAGTAACCCATGACAATTTCCAGATTAGTACAACTCTTAGAGCAGTTACCCATGACAATTTCCAGATTGGTATTCTAAGTGTGATTGTGTATGCTTGCTTGCGAGGAATTTCAAGTTTAATTTGTAATAATTGTCTGCATCTCATTTTATCATTTACAATCCTGTTCCATTGATTTGGTATTGGAGCAGATAGCAACAACCATTTCAATGGACATGCATCTATTCCTCAGAATTTTAGAACTCCACTATTGTTACAAGTGGTTGCATCCTATTCCTCAGAATTTTAGAAAGAAACAAAACAATGTATAGAATTTGCATCTCATGTATGGTTTATGAACTTTCAACATGCCTAATTTCTTTTGAAGGTCAAGTGGTGGACATGGGACTAACAACTACATCCTTACTGAATTCTGAGAAGTTTCCTGTCATAGTCCCGAATTCATTATTTTCCAGTCAGGTATGTACTTTATTTCTTCCAAATTTGTATTCTTTGGCCCTTTCTGTAACCATTAGATAGATGATAATCTATGAAGAACAGTTTGTCAGGCACTGGCACTCTTAACAATTACATACTGCTGCACTTTACACACTGCATGGCGACAGATTGATGGAAAATACATCTGTTCAAAGATGGCACATGTGGGCATTCATGTCTTGTGGCTGCAAGTAGTATTCCTCTGTTATGTAACTTTCGTGTAACAGTAACATGTATTGGTAACTAACAACCAACTCCACCTAGCTAGTTGCTTGTCTAGTTGCCTACAAACAGAGAGTGTAGCATGTGTGAGTGATCCAGGTTTACTAGTGTACCAAAAAAAGGAAAGCTGTTCAAGCTTCACACACTCATATTGGGTCTATGCTCTTGAAAATGAGAGAATAACATTAACTATAGATTATGAAGAGCTTTTGATAGCCATGAATGTTATAAAAATCTAAGAAACAACCCATACAGATTGACCATCACATTCGCCTAAAACAGCCCCTTACCTTGTATGAAGAGCAGTGTAGCTTTTGACGAGTGATGAGCCGTAAATGTCACATCATTGGTGGCATGAGTAGCCCTGCAAATGATATTAACAAACCATTAAAAAAACAAGTTGGCTCCTACCTAATTACAACCGTATGGATAGATAATAAAGAGAGGTATTTGCCAAAAAAGGTTTACATTTCTCTTTATTATAATATGGGTAAATAACATTTAAAAAAAAAATCTGTATGATTATCAAATAGCCATCAATTCAGGGTATTTTAGGTCTAAAAGATTTGTTGAGAATGTCTTGTATTTTGATTTTCTATCTGATAATATTGCAAGATTTTTTTACATACACACATCTTTGCATATATAGCTATTTTCACCTTTTCAGGTTACCAACTCTATAAAACCCGACATTTCTATGTGTTTCTGTTTCTTTTACCAAGCTATTAACTGTTTTTTCAAGGATCCAAATGGTATAAAATTCAAACCTTCTCTAAATCCCAACTTTCCTAATACCATTTTTTCAAGACCAGATCCTCTCTTTGTAACTCAAAGAATCCCAACTCTAGACACTTTCCATAGGTTACTGCAACATGACTTGTCATGTAGGTCACTCATTCCTACCAACATGCTGCAAATGAGTAATCCTCATCTTGAAAATCAGTCTGATCCACTCAGTAGTGGACCACAACTGATGCTTACACGAGATGACTGTCGAAAGCTTTATTCGAGTTTTGGTTCATTGTAAGCTTTTCAAGTGACCTTTTTCCTGCATTTTTTGGCTTGGAATTACTCAACTAAGTTCCTGCTATAGCTGATAGATGGTGTGTTCATGGCTGTAGCTAATAGATGGTGTGTTTGTGGCTCATAGGTATCCATTTGGTCATGAGGAACTTGTTGTTTGTGAGGACATTGATCAGGTAAGTTTCTATGGAAATTGCATGAAAACATTGTGAGAAAGCACCATTGATTTTCTCATGTGTGGTTTCAGGGCGCAGACATAAACAGAGAACAATGGAATCACTCTACATGGAACCTGCTTATCTGGATTCACCTCATCTAAATAATTCATAAAATTGTACTTTGAAGGATTTTGTTTCATATTTGTCATTGATGATGCTTCTCTCTGTTTCTTTAAAGACAGCTGTTGAGGACATTAGAGGTAATTCATTGCAATTATGCTACAATATTAGATGGTTTTTTTTCCTGATAACTGCTTCAGGCATTTTCACAGTTTACACTACTTAATGAATGGTCAGATCTTTGGCATGTGTGCTATCTGATGGTGGGAATCATTTTTGCATTTTTGCTATCTAATGAATGGTCAAATTAGAACACAAATTGCATTTTTGCAGGCAATCGAGATTGCTTTCAAAGTTGAAATCATGCAATTTTTAGGTTTTTCATAG
Source organism: Magnolia sinica (assembly GCF_029962835.1). Lineage (NCBI taxonomy): Eukaryota > Viridiplantae > Streptophyta > Magnoliopsida > Magnoliales > Magnoliaceae > Magnolia > Magnolia sinica. Next base: position 31,954,362 of record NC_080582.1, on the reverse strand, counting down.
TTTTTTATTTTTATTATTTTTATTATAGTTCAGACATGGTGATTTTGGACTCCAGATTTTGCCTTTCGTAGAAATTGTGGGTTTGGATGCAAATTAGAGCACAGATTGCAATTTTACAGGTAATTGGGATTACTTTCAAAGTTGAATGCATGCCATTTCAGGGTTTTTGCCTAATTGCTAGACCATATTCTGCTTATGAAGATGGTGATTTTGGAACTTATTAGTTATTAAGATAGTGATTCTGGAACATCTTAGAAATTACGGCTTGGGAAATTAATTAGAGCAGAAAATTACGGTTTTTAGGTAGTTTAGACTTGTTCCAAGTTGATGCATGCGATTACAGTATTTTCATGCGGTTTTTGAGTTTAGAATGCTGCTTTAATCTCCTAATCTTTGGTTTCCATAGAAATTACATTTATCAAATGCAAATCGTAGCAGAAGAGTGCATTTTTCATGTATTTGGGACTGTTTTTGAGGTTGAATGCTTGTTATTTTTGGTATTTTCTCTAGTTCAATAATTTGTTCTAAGTCTGGGAGTTGTTCAAACTCCAATTCAATAATCTATTCCAGTATTTGGTGAGTTCCAGCATGAACCCTATCTGAATGAAAGAATCTGTTTGGCTTTGCAGCAGCGAAAAATAGATGAAACTAGTCTGTTTATGCTGGTTATGATTTTGGTTATTTATCAATTTATTTGTATTGCATCTCTAGTCCAATTCTTTGTCAAAAGCCGAGTTAATTGTTTGTAATGAATAGAGAACTTACCGTATTGTGCACCGGGTTTGTACTTGTGGGGTCCATGGTTTATCCAAGCCATTGATTCGATGTCCCTCATCATGGATGGCCATGCCCCCATATTTCTGAAATTGGAAGATCAGAGTGATGAAATCTTTCGCCTTCCTTCCATTGAAATGTGGCTTGTTGGTGCATTACTTCTTAACCATATATTTGCATGCCACAGCGATGGAAAGCTCACTAGTTAAGAGGATAATTTTTTTGGCAAAGGTTATCTATGATTGGGGCCATTGGGCCATCTAAACAATGACTTGGATAAGCTGAACGGGACCCTTCCCTGCTTGTGGGTGATTGCTTGCATAATCTTTGTTATTCATCATCGGTTGCCTCTCACTTTTCACGATTCAAATTGATTGATTTCCATTGTTCCCTTTTCTATGTGAGATATGGATGGAAGAATAGGTATTCCTTTTATTTATTTTTAAATTAATTCCATCCGGAATGCATGTCCATATTAATCTGGATATTATGTGTATTGGACTGCCTCATCATTCCTCATGTAGGTACATGGATGGTGTGACTTTTGATGATGGTGCTACATGTGGGGGAACAATTTTATGGAGAAGGGTTAAACAATATAATTGTGTTAGCTTTCCATCATAGAAAGTGGTGGTGACTCATCCTCTCAGACATGGCACTGACATATCGCCATCCAAATTATGGGTTCCATTGCGCACAGAGATTGTCAAAGTTGCTTATGAGAATTGCAAGGTGCCTTAGCAAAACTTTTTTGTTACCCCTGGTTGTCATTGTCACCATACACATTTTCCAATCTCCCATAGACACGAACGATGATGTGTACAGGTAAATTCATTTTTTCTTATTCCTTATATTGTTTCCCAGTTATATATGTGTTGGTTTCAGAGTACAGGTAGCGATAAAAAGTGTTGGTCGATTGTGGCTTGTAGACAAAGGGATGAGTAAGCAATAATACGAATATGGGAGGCCTTCCCCAGGTATCTAAATGCTTTTAGATATAATTATGTTGTTTTAAAATGTATTAGCTTGAAATTGATGGAGCAGACCCAGATGTGTGTCGGAGCTATCCGGATGTTGAGCGGGGGTCCCTGGAAGGTGGGAATCGCTGTTATGACGATGATGAAGCTGTCCATTTCCTATGGACAACATTGGAGTGGCCTGGCCATTTGGACACGCCATATTTATGTATTTATTCGAAATTGATGGAGCAGACCCGGATGTGTGTCGGAGCTATCCGGATGTTGAGCGGGGGTCGCTGGAAGATGGGAACCGCTGTTATGACTATGATGAAGTTGCCCATTTCCTATGGACAACATTGGAAGGGCCTGACCAATTGGATCAGGCCGTGTTTATATTTGTATTTGCAGGGACCACACCCTTAACCTATAACCTAAACCTATTCTCAAATCCCAAAACCTATAACTACAACATAAACCTATAACCTAAACCTATAAACTATAACCTAAACCTATAACCTAAACTCAATTCCCTAAATTTTAACCTACAACCTAACCTAAACCTATACTTATTCCCTAAACCTATTCTCAAATCTCAAAACCTATAACCTAAACCATACCCTAAACCTATAACCTGAACCTACAACCTAAACTCAATTCCCTAAACCTTAACCTATAACCTAACCTAAACCTATACTTATAACCTAAATCTATTCTCAAATCCCAAAACCTATAACCTAAACCTATAACCTATAACCTATAACCTGAACCTATAACCTAAACTCAATTCCCAAAACCTTAACCTATAACCTAACCTAAACCTATACTTATAACCTAAACCTATTCTCAAATTCCAAAACCTATAACTATAACCTAAACCTTAACCAAAAACCTATAACCTAACCTAAACCTAAACCTATAACCTTAACCTAAACCTAAACCTATAACCTTAACATTAACATATAACCTTAACCTAAATGTAAACAGAAACCTAAACCTATAACCTAAGCCTATTCTCAAATCCCTAAACCTAAACCGAAACCTAAATTTAAACCTAAACCTATTCTCAAATCCCTAAACCTAAACCTAAACCTTAATGTATTCTCAAATCCCTAAACCTAAACTTACACCTAATCCTAATCTAACCTCCCTAACCTAAACCTAAACCTAAACTTGAAAACCCAAATCTAAACTCGATCCCGAACCCGAACATGATTTCCTAAACCTAAACCGAAACCTAAACCTATGACTTATAACCTAAACCTAAACCTAAAACCTAAATGTATTCTCAAATCCCTAAACCTAAACCTACACCTAATCCTAATCTCAACTCCCTAACTTAAACTTAAACCTAAACTTGAAAATCCAAACCTAAACCTGATCCTGAACCCGAACCCGATTTCCTAAACCTAAACCTTAATGTATTCTCAAATCCTTAAACCTAAACTTACACCTAATCCTAATCTCAACTCCCTAACTTAAACCTAAACTTAAACTTGAAAACCCAAACCTAAACCCGATCCCGAACCCGAACCTGATTTCCTAAACCTAAACCTTAACCTATTTTCAATTCCCTAAACTTATATCTTACAACCTAAACCTAAGCCTAAACCTAAACCTAAACCTAAACCTAAACCTGTAACCTATAATCTAAACCTAAACCTAAAACCTAATTGTATTCTCAAATCCCTAAACCAAAACCTACACTTAATCCTAATCTCAACTCCCTAACCTAAAACTAAACCTAAACTTGAAAACCAAAACCTAAACCCGATCCCGAACCTGAACCCGATTTCCTAAACCTAAACCTTAACCTATTCTCAATTCCCTAAACCTATATCTTATAACCTAAACCAAAACCTAAACCTAAACCTTAACCTAAACTGAAACCTAAACTAATAACCTATAACCTAAACCTAAACCTAAAACCTAAATGTATTCTCAAATCGCTAAACCTAAACCTACACCTAATCCTAATCTCAACTCCCTAACCTAAAACTAAACCTAAACTTGAAAACCCAAACCCAAACCCGATCCCGAACCCGAACCCGATTTCCTAAACCTGAACCTTAATGTATTCTCAAATCCCTAAACCTAAACCTACACCTAATCCTAATCTCAACTCCCTAACCTAAACCTAAACTTAAACTTGAAAACCCAAACCTAAACCCGATCCCGAACCTGAACCCGATTTCCTAAACCTAAACCTTAACCTATTCTCAATTCCCTAAACCTACGCCTAAACCCAAACCTTAACCTAAACTTAAACCTAAACCTGTAACCTATAACCTAAACCTAAAACCTAAACGTATTCTCAAATCCCTAAACCTAAGCCTACACCTAATCCTAATCTCAACTCCCTAACCTAAAACTAAACCTAAACTTGAAAACCAAAACCTAAACCCGATCCCGAACCTGAACTCGATTTCCTAAACCTAAACCTTAACCTATTCTCAATTCCCTAAACCTATAGCTAATAACCTAAACCTAAACCTAAACCTATAACATATAACCTAAACCTAAACCTAAAACTTATTGTATTCTCAAATTCCTAAACCTAAACCTACACCTAATCCTACTCTCAACTCCCTAACCCAAACCTAAACCTAAACTTGAAAACCAAAACCTAAACCCGATCCCGAACCTGAACCCGAACTTGATTTCCTAAACCTAAAACCGATCCCGAACCCGAACCCGATTTCCTAAACCTAAACCTTAACCTATTCTCGATTCCCTAAACCTAAGCCTAAACCTAAACCTTAACCTAAACTTAAACCTAAACTTGTAACCTATAACCTAAACCTAAACCTAAAACCTAAACGTATTCTCAAATCCCTAAACCTAAACCTACACCTAATCCTAATCTCAACTCCCTAACCTAAACCTAAACCTAAACTTGAAAACCAAAACCAAAACCCGATCCCGAACCTGAACCCGATTTCCTAAACCTAAACCTTAACCTAATCTCAATTCCCTAAACCTATAGCTAATAACCTAAACCTAAACCTAAACCTAAACCTATAACATATAACCTAAACCTAAACCTAAAACTTATTGTATTCTCAAATTCCTAAACCTAAACCTACACCTAATCCTACTCTCAACTCCCTAACCCAAACCTAAACCTAAACTGGAAAACCTAAACCTAAACTCGATCCCGAACCTGAACCCGAACCTGATTTCTTAAACCTAAACCCGATCCCGAACCCGAACCCGATTTCCTAAACCTAAACCTTAACCTATTCTCAATTCCCTAAACCTAAACCTAAACCTAAACCTTAACCTAAACTTAAACCTAAACCTGTAACCTATAACCTAAACCTAAACCTAAAACCTAACTATATTCTCAACTCCCTAAACCTAAACCTACACCTAATCCTAATCTCAACTCCCTAACCTAAACCTAAACTTAAACTTGAAAACCAAAACCTAAACCCGATCTCGAACCTGAACCCGATTTCCTAAACCTAAACCTTAACCTATTCTCAATTCCCTAAACTTATAGCTAATAACCTAAACCTAAACCTAAACCTAAACCTATAACATATAACCTAAACCTAAAACTAAAACTTATTGTATTCTCAAATTCCTAAACCTAAACTTACACCTAATCCTACTCTCAACTCCCTAACCCAAACCTAAACCTAAACTTGAAAACCAAAACCTAAACCCGATCCCGAACCTGAACCCGAACCCGATTTCCTAAACCTAAACCTTAACCTAACCTTAACCTAATCTCAATTTCCTAAACATAAACCTTAACCTATTCTCAATTCCCTAAACCTAAGCCTAAACCTAAGCCTTAACCTAAACTTAAACCTAAACTTGTAACCTATAACCTAAACCTAAAACCTAAACATATTCTCAAATCCCTAAACCTAAGCCTACACCTAATCCTAATCTCAACTCCCTAACCTAAACCTAAACCTAAACTTGAAAACCAAAACCTAAACCCGATCCCGAACCTGAACTCGATTTCCTAAACCTAAACCTTAACCTATTCTCAATTCCCTAAACCTATAGTTAATAACCTAAACCTAAACCTAAACCTAAACCTATAACATATAACCTAAACCTAAACCTAAAACTTATTGTATTCTCAAATTCCTAAACCTAAACCTACACCTAATCCTACTCTCAACTCCCTAACCCAAACCTAAACCTAAACTTGAAAACCAAAACCTAAACCTGATCCCGAACCTGAACCCGAACCTGATTTCCTAAACCTAAAATCGATCCCGAACTCGAACCCGATTTCCTAAACCTAAACCTTAACCTATTCTCAATTCCCTAAACCTAAGCCTAAACCTAAACCTAAACCTAAACTTAAACCTAAACCTGTAACCTATAACCTAAACCTAAACCTAAAACCTAAACGTATTCTCAAATCCCTAAACCTAAACCTACACCTAATCCTAATCTCAACTCCCTAACCTAAACCTAAACCTAAACTTGAGAACCAAAACCTAAACCCGATCCCGAACCTGAACCCAATTTCCTAAACCTAAACCTTAACCTATTCTCAATTCCCTAAACCTATAGCTAATAACCTAAACCTAAACCTAAACCTAAACCTATAACATATAACCTAAACCTAAACCTAAAACTTATTATATTCTCAAATTCCTAAACCTAAACCTACACCTAATCCTACTCTCAACTCCCTAACCCAAACCTAAACCTAAACTGGAAAATCAAAACCTAAACCCGATCCCGAACCTGAATTCTGAAACCTAAACCCGATCCCGAACCCGAACCCGATTTCCTAAACCTAAACCTTAACCTATTCTCAATTCCCTAAACCTAAACCTAAATCTAAACCTTAACCTAAACTTAAACCTAAACCTGTAACCTATAACCTAAACCTAAACCTAAAACCTAAATATATTCTCAAATCCCTAAACCTAAACCTACACCTAATCCTAATCTCAACTCCCTAACCTAAACCTAAACTTAAACTTGAAAACCAAAACCAAAACCCGATCCCGAACCTGAACCCGATTTCCTAAACCTAAACCTTAACCTATTCTCAATTCCCTAAACTTATAGCTAATAACCTAAACCTAAACCTAAACCTAAACCTAAACCTATAACATATAACCTAAACCTAAACCTAAAACTTATTGTATTCTCAAATCCCTAAACCGAAACCTACACCTAATCCTAATCTCAACTCTCTAACCTAAACCTAAACCTAAACTTGAAAACCCAAACCCAAACCCGATCCCGAACCCCAACCCGATCCCAAACCCAAACCCGATTTCCTAAACCTAAACCTTAACCTATTCTCAATTCCCTAAACCTAAACCTAAATCTAAACCTTAACCTAAACTTAAACCTAAACCTGTAACCTATAACCTAAACCTAAACCTAAAACCTAAATATATTCTCAAATCCCTAAACCTAAACCTACACCTAATCCTAATCTCAACTCCCTAACCTAAACCTAAACTTAAACTTGAAAACCAAAACCAAAACCCGATCCCGAACCTGAACCCGATTTCCTAAACCTAAACCTTAACCTATTCTCAATTCCCTAAACTTATAGCTAATAACCTAAACCTAAACCTAAACCTAAACCTAAACCTATAACATATAACCTAAACCTAAACCTAAAACTTATTGTATTCTCAAATTCCTAAACCTAAACTTACACCTAATCCTACTCTCAACTCCCTAACCCAAACCTAAACCTAAACTTGAAAACCAAAACCTAAACCCGATCCCGAACCTGAACCCGAACCCGATTTCCTAAACCTAAACCTTAACCTATTCTCAATTCCCTGAACCTATAGCTTATAAGCTAAACCTAATCCTAAACTTAAACCTTAACCTAAACCTAAACCTAAACCTAAACCTGTAACCTATAACCTAAACCTAGACCTAAAACCTAAATGCATTCTCAAATCCCTAAACTTAAACCTACACCTAATCCTAATCTCAACTCCCTAACCTAAACCTAAACCTAAACTTGAAAACCAAAACCTAAACCCGATCCCGAACCTGAACCCGATTTCCTAAAACTAAACCTTAACCAGTTCTCAATTCCCTAAACCTATTGCTTATAACCTAAACCGAAACCTAAACCTATAACTTAACCTAAACCTAAACCTAAACCTATAACTTATAACCTAAACATAAACCTAAAACCTAAATGTATTCTCAAATTTCTAAACCTAAATCTACACCTAATCCTAATCTCAACTCCTTAACTTAAACCTAAACACCTAAACTTGAATACCAAAACCTAAACCCGATCCCGAACCTGAACCCGATTTCTTAAACCTAAACCTTAAACTATTCTCAATTCCCTAAACCTATTGCATATAACCTAAACTGAAACCTAAACCTATACCTTAACCTAAACCTAAACCTATAACCTATAACCTAAACATAAACCTAAAACCTAAAAGTATTTTCAAATCTCTAAACCTAAACCTACACCTAATCCTAATCTCAACTCCCTAACCTAAACCTAAACCTAAACTTGAAACCTCAAACCTAAGCCCGATCTTGAACCTTTACCCGATTTCCTAAACCTAAACCTTAAAGTATTCTTAAATCCCTAAACCTAAACCTACACCTAATTCTAATCTCAACTCCTTAGCCTAAACCTAAACCTAAACTTGAAAACCCAAACCTAAACCCGATCCCGAACCCAAACCCAATTTCCTAAACCTAAACCTTAACCTATTCTCAATTCCTTAAACCTATTGCTTATAACCTAAACCGAAACCTAAACCTATGCCTTAACCTAAACCTAAACCTAAACCTATAACCTATAACTTAAACCTAAACTTAAAACCTAAATGTATTCTCAAATCCTTAAACTTAAACCTACACCTAATCCTAATCTCAACTCCCTAACCTAAACCTAAACCTAAACTTGGAAACCAAAACCTAAACCCGATCCCGAACCTGAACCCGATTTCCTAAACCTAAACCTTAACCTATTCTCAACTCCCTAAACCTATAGCTTATAACCTAAACCTAAGCCTAAACCTAAACCTTAACCTAAACCTAAACCTAAAACAAAACCTGTAACCTATAACCTAAACCTAAACCTAAAACCTAAATGTATTCTCAAATCCCTAAACCTAAACCTACACCTAATCCTAATCTCAACTCCCTAACCTAAACCTAAACCTAAACTTGAAAACCAAAACCTAAACCCAATCCCACACCCGAACCCGATTTCCTAAACCTAAACCTTAACCTATTCTCAATTCCCTAAACCTATTGCTTATAACCTAAACCGAAACCTAAACCTATACCTTAACTTAAACCTAAACCTAAACCTATAACCTATAACCTAAACATAAACCTAAAACCTAAATGTTTTATCAAATCCCTAAACCTAAACCTACACCTAATCCTAATCTTAACTCCCTAACCTACACCTAAACCTAAACTTGAAAACTCAAACCTAAACCCAATCCCGAACCCGAATCCGATTTTCTAAACTTAAACCTTAATGTATTCTCAAATCCCTAAACGTAAACCAACACCTAATCCTAATCTCAACTCCCTTACCTAAACCTAAAACTAAACTTGAAAACCAAAACCTAAACCCGATCCCGAACCCGAACCCAATTTCCTAAACCTAAACCTTAACCTATTCTCAATTCCCTAAACCTATAGCTTATAACCTAAACCTAAACCTTAACCTAAACCTAAACCTAAACCAGTAACCTATAACCTAATCTTAAACCTTAAACCTAAATGTATTCTCAAATCCCTAAACCTAAACCTACACGTAATCCTAATCTCAACTCCCTTACCAAAACCTAAACCTAAACTTGAAAACTCAAACCCAAATCCGCACCCGATTTCCTAAACCTAAACCTAAACCTTAATGTATTCTCAAATCCCTAAACCTAAACCTACACCTAATCATAATCTCAACTCCCTAACCTAAACCTAAACCTAAACTTGAAAACCAAAACATAAACCCGATCCCGAACCCGAACCCGATTTCCTAAACCTAAACCTTAACCTATTCTCAATTCCCTAAACCTATAGCTTATAACCTAAACCTAAACCTAAACCTAAACCTTAATCTTAACCTAAACCTAAACCAGTAACCTATAACCTAATCTTAAACCTAAAACCTAAATGTATTCTCAAATCCCTAAACCTAAACCTACACCTAATCCTAATCTCAACTCCCTATCCTAAACCTAAACTTGAAAACCCAAACCTAAACCCGATCTCGAACCCGAACCCGAACCCAATTTCCTAAACCTAAACCTTAACCTATTCTCAATTCCCTAAACCTGTAGCTTATAACATAGACCTAAACCTAAACCTATATAACATATAACCTAAACCTAAACCTAAAACCTAATGTATTCTCAAATCCCTAAACCTAAACCTACACCTAATCCCAATCTCAACTCCCTAACCTAAACCTAAACTTGAAAACCCAAACCTAAACCCGATCCCGAACCCGAACCCGATTTCCTAAACCTAAACCTTAACCTATTCTCAATTCCCTAAACCTATAGCTTATAACCTAAACATAAACCTAAACCTTAACCTAAACCAATAACCTATAACCTAAACTTAAACCTAAAACCTATATGTATTCTCGAATCCCTAAATATAAACCTACACCTAATCCTAATCTCAACTCCCTAACCTAAACCTAAACTTAAACTTGAAAACCTAAAGCTAAACTCGATCCCGAACCCGAACCCGATTTCCTAAACCTAAACATTAACCTATTCTCCATTCCCTAAACCTATAGCTTATAACCTAAACCTAAACCTAAAACTTAACCTCAACCTAAACCTAAACCTATAACCTATAACCTAAACCTAAACCTAAAACCTAAATGTATTCTTAAATCCCTAAACCTAAACCTACACCTAATCCTAATCTCAACTCCCTAACCTAAACCTAAACTGAAACTTGAAAGCCCAAACCCGAACCCGATTTCCTCAACCTAAACCTTAACCTATTCTCAATTCCCTAAACCTTAACCTATAACCTAACCTAAACCTAAACCTATTACCTGCACTTATAACTTAAACCTATAACCTAAATCTAAGCCTAAAAACTAAACTTAAACCTAAAATTGAAATATATTATCAAATCTTTAAACCTAAACCTACACCTAATCCTAATCTCAACTCCCTAACCTAAACTTAAACCTAAACTTGAAAACCCAAACCTAAACCCGATCCCGAACCCGAACCCGATTTCCTAAACCTAAACCTTAACCATAACCTGTTCTCAATTCTCTAAAGCTATAACCTATATACTATAACCTATAACTAAAACCTAAACCTATAACCTAAACCTAAACCTTTACCTAAACCCAAACCTATAACCTATAACCTAAACCTTAACCTATAACCTATAACCTATAATCTAAACTTATAACCTATAATCTAAAACCTAATCCTAAACCTAAACCTAAACTTAAAACCTAAAACCTAAAACCTAAACCTAAACCTAAAACCTAAATGTATTCTCAAATCCTTAAACCTAAACCTACACCTAATTCTAATCTTAACTCCCTAACCTAAACCTAAACCTAAACTTGAAAACTCAAACCTAAACCCGATCCCGAACCCAAACCCAATTGCTATAATAATGTAGCCCAATCACATGGCAACAAACAAGAATGTATCCCTTTTAACACATGCTCCTTTTTACAGAGCTTTAATTTTTGTTGTTGTTTTATTAGCGTGAATTGTAGCCCATTCACATGGCAACAAACAAAAATGTATCCCTTTTAACACGTCCCTTTTTACAGAGCTTTAATTTTTGTTGTTGTTTCTATTAACTTGAATTGAAACACTTTTTTGAATTATTTGTTTGCGTTAGTTTTATTTTAAAAAAGTGCCCACTTTTTTGGAAGAAGTTTATGCAATTCTTCATGATTCTGAATTATAATGTTTTGTTAGTTTAATATTTTTTTTTTCCAGATAAAAGACAAAAAGAAAATTGTTGCTGATTTTTTTCCTTTTTTTATTTATGATGTTAAACTTATATGTATTTATGCGTGGATGAATGTAATATGGATAAGATTATTTGTGTTTGGATGGATGTAGTTTATGTTTGGATGAATGTAGTTTATGTTGGATTTACGTAGTTTACGTTTAGACGGATATGAATGTGAATATGATGAAATATATTATATAACAGGTGTATATCAGGAAGAATACGATGAAATATATTGTAACAGGTGTATATTGATCCTCTCAAATTTGAACATGTGCTTTGAAGTCTCATAAGGGACGGTCTATGATAGTCCTTTTTAAGGACGGTCTGTGGCCGTCCTTTGAAGGCTCATAAGAGACGGTCTATGACAGTCCTTTTTAAGGACAGTCCATGACTGTCCTTTTAAAGGACAGTCCATAGCCGTCCTTTGAAGGGCCATAAGAGACGGTCCATGACAGTCCTTTTTAAGGACGGTCTATGGCCGTCCTTTGAAGTCTCATCAGAGACGGCCTATGACAGTCCTTTTTAAGGATGGTCCATGACCGTCCTTTTAAAGGATGGTCGATGGCGGTCCTTTGAAGGCTCATAAGAGACGGTCCATAACCGTCTTTTTTTTGTCAATAAGAATGACGGTTTTCGACCGTCCTTTAAGTAATACGACATGTCAAAATTTGACGGCCCATGCGATGGTCCATGACCGTCCTTTTTGGTCATTTGAGACGGTTTTGAACCGTTCTTTTATTGTAGTTTTGGCGTAGTGACCGTCCAGAAATGCTGGACGGTGTGGTTATACAAATACATCATTGATGGGTCCCACCGTCTAGGACGTTGGACGTTGTGGAAATATACATCTGGTGGGTCCCACACTAGTGGGTGAAATACATAAATCAAGGTGGGTCCTCATAGTGGCCCACCAATCAGCTGGAAATCCAGCTGCTACTGTGTTTTCCCCTTTATGTTCAGGCCTGTCTAGATGGACAGCCAGGTGGGCCGTCTGGACGGTCAGCAAGGCGGGCCCCATTCGATGGTCGGATTGTGTGGATGACACACATGCATGGTGAGATCTACAAAAGGGCGGGCCACCAACTTGGACACAAGCTGATATTAGCGTTTTCCCAGCGTCTAGGCCCGTCCCAAAATGGACAGCAAGGTGGATAAATGCATCATAGTGGGCCTGTTGGCCCTAGACGGTCTGATGTGCCGTGCACATCAGGTGGACCACACATCATTATAAAAAAATAAAGATCCATGAAAGAAACAAGTTCTAAGAAGCACCCACCTTACTCTTCTTCTTCTTCCCTTATGCTTCAATGCTTCTATGAAGCTCTATCAATGGTGGAGATGACTGATGACAATCTAAAGGTTGGATTGGTGGGGATGTAAGGAGGGAAAATGCTGGATTTGGAGAGGTTGCCATGGACGTCCAAACTCCTCTCTTGCTAGAGGAGAAATGAAGAAGAAGAGAGAGACAGAGATAGAGACAGATAAGAGAGAGTAATTAATTCTTGTAAGGTCATAATGGCTTGTAAGGCCATCATTCCTAGGGTTGACTCATGGGGAAAATAAATGCCATCATTACTTGTGTAAGGTCATGACATCACCCACCTAGGGAATGGTACCGATGGGTCCCGTAACATGCGGTCCATGACAATTATAATGCACGGTTCACATCTTATGATCAAAGCGTCGCATTGATGCATGAGACGCGGTGTTGGAACCGCGGCGACGATGCGGTCGCAATGGTATAGGTCTCGGGTCAAGCCGACTCAGATTTATAAGATGCGACTTAGGGTTGTGTGCAATTGCTATCTACGCGTCGCGGGTCGCCAAAATTCGACCGGGATGACCACGGGATCTTATGAAACGAAATGGTCACTAGGACACAGGCTTGACACAACTGGTTCCAGGATTGTAGTACTCTTAAAGAAATGGGATATACTAACCCATTTCAATAGACTTCAACATTTATCCAAACAAACCTTTAACAATTAGGATTATAAGGAATTGAATTCTGATTAAATAAAGGGAACCATGGTGAATTTATATAAGTCATGGCTGACTTGGTCAACTTTAGAAGGAAGGATCCAGATATTTAGGAACAGGCAAGTCACTCTGGTGCGCATCAATAATACAAAATGCACGCTTTTTACAAGTATGCACAGCATCCGTAAGCACATATAATTTTGCTGGTAATCTGAGCTGCAACACTGAAAATGCTGCAGAACAGTGAAGTATTTTTGCATGTATCAAGTTGTGTAGAAATAGCTTTTAAAAAACAATTTTGCATGTATTTTTGCTATTTTGGTGTATATTCCTATGAAAGTCAATTTCCAACGTTTGTTTATGCTACGACACAAGGGTGAAATTTGATTTCAGTCTAATTTTTTACTTGGAAGCATTGTTTGCACACATCCATGCGGAGTTGACTGTATGCATACACCACATGTAAATGGGCCCTAGGACAAACAGCAGCAGCATGAGACCCACTGTATGGGGGTCTAGAAAATGGACATAAAAAATTGGTTCGATGGCAAGAATGGAATATCCATATTGATTATACTAGAGAAAGGTCCAATCATTGATCGCTAATGTTCATTGTGTGGGGAACCCTTAATGGCCTGTCCCTCTCAAATCACTTCCATGGGATGATCCTAACCATTAGATCAATGGCTATGGAAATAGATGATCCATACCGATTATGCTAGAAAAGATATGATCATTGTTATGGATCGTCCATCATTTGGGCCCACCCTTGTTGGCCCATCACTATCAAATCACTTTGATCAAATGCTCCTATCCATCCAATCGATGGTTATGGAAATGGTTGATCCATATTGATTACACTCGAAAGGTTTTCAGTTGTATGATCCTAACCATCCAATTAGTGGTTTTGGGAAAATAGATGGTCTATATTTGGTATACTAGAGAAGTGCAAGCATTGATGGACCATCTACGATGCGAAATCTACTTTTGATTGCCCATCCTTCTAAATCAATTCGCTTCAATGATCCTAACCACCCAATCAGTGAGCCGGGAAATATTGAGCACGAAGGGGTCATTTGCATAGGAAAATGTTTCCTTGAGGGATGTGGAAATATTTTTTGTAAAAAAAATAATTTGAAAGGTGGCGTGAAATAAAATGCGCATTTGCATAATAAAATTGGCCCATTTGAAAACATTTTCATAAGAAAATTAACAGACGCCAGTGGGAAAATGTTTGCTTGTGAAAATATAAATTTACATATGTACATATGAGGGCAAACAAACACAATTAATATTCACTTTCACTGACTGCGCAAGAAATTCTAAGTCCGCACGATGCCAATTTCACTTCAAGTTAACAGCATATAAGCTCACAAACATGCGAGGCAACCATATCTCACCTGACCATGAGATTGTGAGTATCCACCATTACCACTGACTTTACTTTGCTGAACACTCCCTGCAATGAAAAGAAAAATATAATAAAATGACTTGGTAAATAAGAGAAAATGGATAGAAAGTTTAGTAGGTCCACAAAAGATCATATGAACACAACAGTTGCTAGCACTACATGTATTTTCTTTACCCAAGGGTGTGTGGGCGGATTTGATTCTTTAAAGAACAAATGCTTTCCAGCCAAATCAAGAGCAGCAAGGTTCAAGTTGAAACAAAACTTTCCATGATTTGGGTGGAAATCTGCCTCTTTTAACTTAAAATTTTGAGAGAATGAAAAGGTAGAGCATCCCAGACAGATAATTCTATAATTCTTATACATGAAAACTCTGGATACATGAAATTTCGAATGGCTTCATAGAACATACCATATATAATATGGTATTAACTTAAGAATCCAAATCTATGATTTTCAATCCCTGATATTTTCATTTTATCAGTTGTGTTCGGGCACCCAGAATTTCAATCATGACAAATCCAGAAACTGTGTTTGGCAACCTGGATTTTAAAAAAGACCACTTTGTAGAGAGGACGAGAGAGCTGTTATGAATAGTTAGAGAGGATTGAAAACCCTTGAATTTTGCAACCCACCTTTTAAGACAAAAAAAAAAAGCCCTCTTTTGAGGAATTTTAATCCTAGGTGGATTTGAAATCCACCAAAATCCACAGTGCTAAACAAAACTTGGATTCAAAATCCATGATTGAAAATCCTAAGGCTGTGTTTGGATGCCCGTGAGTTTTTTAAGTTGTAATTAAGTTATAGGTAACTTACTTACATATGAAAGAAAGTTACTGGTAATCCTGTTTGGGTGTAAGTTGTAACTGACTTACAGGTAACTTAGTTTCTGTATTTGGATAACCTGTAACTTAGTTACATGTAGGACGTTTTATATTTACACCAACTAGAGTTTAGAGTATGGAATTGTTAAAAAATCAAATTGTTACATAGAAAAGTTTGGATAAAAGTATGTAATTTTATTAAGCCCATTTAGATGACTAGTTGGACTGATTTTAAAGCTAAACTAATCATTATGTGAGAAACATTATTTTTATTATAAAATATAAGTCTGAATAAAAGCTTTTATACATGTTGGGTCTTATATACTTAGGTGTTTTATGCTATACGTGGAGGATTTGAGTTTCCCCGCAAGCGGGTATATTTGTGTGTGTGTATATGTATACATGTGTGTATAAGTATGTATGTGTATATGTATATGTATGTATATATATGTAAATATGTTTACGCATGTATATGTTTATGTATATGTGTATAGATATATTTGTATATGTATGTATGTATATGTGTGTGTGTGTGTGTGTGTGTGTGCGTGCGCACGTATATGTAACATATATATATATATATATATATATATATATATGTATATGTGTGTGTGTGCGCGCATGTGTGCATATGTATATGTGTGTGTATATGTATGTATACATATACACTCATACAAGTACATACATATGCATATGCATACACATATATATACACATACATATACATATACATATATATATATATATATATATATATATATATATATATATATATATATATATATATTATATATATATATATCTTGCTTGCTCTATATTGGGCTAACAAAATTCCCCATCGCTGAATCCGGCACCGACAAATAGGGCCAAAAGTTGGGCGGGTTCAACCCGACCGACCCGACATTGGGTTGGGCTCGGGCAAGATATTTCGGGTCCGATCTTAAGCTTGGGCTATATAAACACCAACCCGATAAAACTTGGGTTGGGCTCGGGTTGCCCGACCCAACCCGAACCTGATCAACATATAAGTTACTTATAAATTATAATTGAGTGTGGATCGTTTGTGTCGAAGGCACACTAGTGATGTCGAGTCTCATTTATCCACGTCATTTCTAAGGACTCAAGCTAACAAGATATGCCAGATTTCTCTCTCCCAAATAGACTTCATGCTATGTTACATGACTTTTAAAGGAGTAGTTGTCTTATATTTTAGCTTGTTTTTTAAAGGAAAAAAATGAAGTTCTTTATAATGAATTATCACATATATAATTAATAAAATTATAGATACAAAAAATAAGTCCTATATTGAAATATAATAAACTAATGTAATAACGAAAATATTAGCATGTATATACCCGATCAACCCGACTGAGCCTGCTTGGGTTGGGCATGGGTTGAGAATTCCCAACCCGAGATTGGGTTGGGTTGGGTTAGGGTTGAGGTATAGGAAACTTGGGCTTGGTCAGGGTTGAGCACCAACCCGACCCAACCTGCCCGACTTTCAGCCCTACCGACAGCCTCCGTAGTACCCCATTCTCGGCTCCTAGTACCCATACGCCAGATTTCTGATCCTGGGATCCTATAAGGAGATTTTTTAGTGTAAAATTTTCGTAAAGGAGTATAACCACAAATGTACCTAAATCACAAGAGCAACATCATCATCACATATCCACTAATATAAATCGTTGATTACAATGATGTAAGGAAATACATGTATATAATAAAATCTCCACAAAGCTCCGCCACACGCTCCTGCCTCAGCGCTACTGTGTCCTGGTGTCACCTGCACATATCTATCGTGCATAAGCTTATAGAAAGCCTAGAGGGTGATGTACGTGTATGCGTAATGCAGATAGCAAGTATTCAATACAAGTCCACAATTCATACAATATCAGAAATACTAGCAAGTTCATGGGTTATAAGATATCAGAGTAAGCAGAAATACTGACAAGTCCATGAGTCATACATTATCAGAGTAAGCAGAAATAATGACAAGTCCATGAGTCATATAATATCAGAGTATGCAATGCAGATCGTCTATGTAATGCAGGGTCGTGGTAAATCAAATGACCTGTGCTGGGGATGCAATGCAATATGCGGTGCGAAAGAAATGACCAAGCTAGGGCATGAAGTTGGGATGATAGTACATAGTATCGCAAGCTGTGGGGTCCATCACAAGGGACTTCTATCCAAACTAGTGCCGTACCTAAATTTGGATAGCTAGACTCAATGTGATAAACTCCTTATCTCAGGTTGGTCGCATGCCCCAATTAAAATCCTTGCCACTGCGAAGGTACACATAATGATTTGATTGCGCACCACCAGCCTGAGTGGATAACGAATGAATGAATCAATCAAATGCTGAGTATGCAATCTCCTGCTCAGTAGGTCCATATATTAGTACCCTACATCTCTGGGATCATCACTGGTGTTACGCCCCAAACTCAGAAACTGGGCTCACAAAATTCCTGATCGCCGAATTTGGCACCGATAGCCTCCATAGTACCCCATTCTTGGCTTCCGCACCCATATGCCAGGTTCCAATCCTGGAATCCTACAAGGAGGATTCTAAATATGAATTCATTTCATAATAAACATAACCATAGCATAACTCACGAACAATAACCATAAGAACACCATCACAAAATCTACTGATAAAAAACTTTTGAGTACAAGGTGCATAAAAGGAAATACAATGATAATAATAACCAAAAACTCCTGAAGCTCCGCGGCACGCTCTTGCTCTTGCTCAGCTAAGGCCTAGCGTCACCTGCACGCATAAATCATGTATAAGCTAATAGCATCAATCATGTATAAGCTAATAAAAAGCTTAGAAGGTAGTGTAAGTGTGTCCATGATATAAGCATGCTCAAAATGCAATGTCAGAGTGGTGCGGAATATGTTGGCAAATCCATGAATACTGTTAGCCGTACCAAGGATATGCGATACATGGCATGAATGCTATCAGCCATACCAAGGCTATGATGCGATGCAAGGCATGAATGCTATCGGCCATACCAAGGATATGATGCGATGCAAGGCATGAATGCTATCGGCCATACCAAGGCCATGCGATGTGAGATGTAACTCAAGTATACCAATCCTCATCAAAATTCACATAATCATACAGCTCATTTCTGGGATATCACCGGGGTCTAATACACTATACACCACATTGCCGCCCTACAGTGGATGTTCAACCGTGCAAGTGGAAGAGACCTCATTATAAGCATGTCCAATAGTCAGCCAATATCTATCCGGCACATCGATAGCGGACCCATTTACGAGCTGGTCAGACTCAGCCTAGCATTGCCCCCTCCCCTCGGGCAGGTAAGGCCACATCCCCCTACAAACCGACCACGATACAATGGGAGATGCGGCCTCCTGATATTCGACCATCATGTGCACATACATCCACTCGGTCTAGGCATTAGAGCATCTTTCATGGTACCATAACGGTTTGAGGACTTTCACCCTTGGACATCCTATGTGCTCCCGTGCTTAAACAATATTTTCAGTATCTTACCATTCATGCTATATCTGCGGAGGCTACAACCCTGATACCGTGCACTCATGTGGGACAACTTCGCCTATTAGGGAGTCCCACAAATAACCTACCCAACAGCATATGCAATGGTCAATCATATCTCATAATAAGCATGCAGATGGTCTGATGGGCATGTATTATGATGTTTTGCTGTCACATACTCATAATTGGCATCAATAATTGGGGTCGATAACCAGCATTGATAATCAGCCTCGATAATCGGCCTAACTGTAGGGCGGGATCTATAGATGAACCGCCAATCTAAACCACAATATAAAGATTGGCCCTCTGTAACGCCCTGAAAATCGGGGGTCGAGCATAACTCAGCTCCCGAGTTCCAACACATTACTTATGCAACATATTTAATGATGGATGTATATTGTTTGTATGAGTACATAAAACCTGGAATAGATTAAGCCAAACTGCAATATAATTCAGGGATAAGTGAAAGAACGCAAGCGGAAGACTTAAAGGAATATAAGTGCACATGTGCAAATCCCTGAAATACATATACATACCAGGTCATACTTACAAGTATTACAAGTGTTACTATCAAAATTACAAGTATTAAATACATCATCTATTTCCAAAAAGAAATTCCAGAATCCCACGCATCAGAACAAGGCTCACTAGAACCCGCCTGAAAACTGCATGAAAGAAAATGCAGCCTCATCATCATCGAAATCCTGCTCTACCTCAGGAGTCGAATCAATATCTGTATCTAAGACAGAGTCTGGTGGGTGTTTAAACACCGCCCCAGAACGTGAGAGTGAGTGATCAACTTAGTGGAACAATAATGCAAAGGTTAACATGTTATCAATTCAATTAAGCAATAATGATAAAGCAGAATAATCAAACATGTCCTAAGTACTCTTGTTAGTGCAAGGATGTATGTAAAATGATGCGTGCCGTTGCGCGTACACCCTCAGCGTCTTCATCTTACGTTACGCATGACATTGCCTCAAAGTGCGCCACCTCTTCCAGGCACATGCAAATGCGGTGCATGAATATGATTACCAATTGTTATTAGTCCTTTTCATACAGCAGGATTGGGAAGCTAAGGTACCTTCCTTATATCAACGTCTAAACAGTGATCCATTCTAGGGTCGTCAGTCCTAGATCATCTCACACGGTCATATGGTTTAGGTCGTTGCAAATGGCTCGTCACCAATCAATGCACGCTTATCATACCTTCGTTACTATACTAAGGCTCGTCACCTCAGTGCGGTATCCAGGTATGCTCGAGGTTACTACAAAGGGCTCGTCACCAATCATTGTAGGCCGACAGCACGAATATAGTATCCCATACTACCATAATTGGCTCACGAGTTTGGTTGCTCACTGGTCACTACGGGGAGGTTTGTCACCCCAGCGTAGGTCGACAGCTCGACCACGGTGTCCCATACCACCATGTCCGGCTCATGAGTCTTAGCGGATCGAGGTACAATGGTTAACAGGATTTGCACTGGTAAGTTTGGTACCTTAGATTCAAACAATAGCGTCCATACATGGTGAACATACATCGGACAATCGGGTTACTTGACGAATTTGACTAGCACGAGCGCACGTTGGGTTGAACGACATAGAGTGCGCAAACACTCCGTGTGGCCAAACCACTGCCGACAACTCTAATACGACTCGGGTTCGTCAAATTACGTCCTATGTGGCGAAAGCAACCTCAGCCACGAACTCAAGGCCGATTACCGATTTCCTGGACTATTCATAGTCCCAAACACATTCCCCTACAACAGATATTCATATCAACAATTTAGAATAGTAATGGAACAACAACTCAAATCATGTGGTACGTAAGCATTTGAAGAATATCAACTTAACGTGAATTTAAACGTAAATAATACTGGAAGTTAAACAACAACGAATGTGACTTGCATATAGGAAATCATACACACCAAGAAGAGAGATAAGAATCACTTCTCAACACCAATACTAGGTTGATATATCACATATCAGATCATTCAGACATTTCTACAAACACTTAGACTACAAGGTTCAACATACATGACGAATGTTGAAATACACGCATTTGGACAATTCCTTTTGCCAAGGAGTCGTCACACATACATCTATCACAAATACACGACAGATAATCATGACAATCACATGTTCATATTTTATACGTATACGGTACTTTATACATATACAAAGAATACACAAATCTCAATATAGCACATGCATATCAGGAACGCATAATAAACATAGCATTAGGCATGTGAAATCTCATCCATAACAAGAATAAACCATTAGCTGACATTGAAAGCCTTGAAAACCATAACCTATACAATTAAAGTCCGCACCTTAAACCAGAAATAGAGCACCGAACTGATTCAGACGATATGTCTTCGTCAACGGCGACAGGATAACCTAAGGCAAGAATAGAAATGAGCTAAAACAACACATAGACTATTCTAAGCTCTAAAACAGATTAGGGTTAGGTTAACTTACCTAAGGATGAACTCAGAATCGCCGGAATAACGATTCCAAAGTGAAGGTTTAAGGATGTAGAGTAATAGGAAAGAATATGAAGATGATTCACCAACTTCTCTCTCTCTCTCTCTCTCTCTCTCTTTTCCTCTCTCTTTCTTAGCTAGGGTTAGGAAATTCGTATGAAAAAGAGAGCTAGGGTTTTAAGGTCTATATATAGGGCTAACATTGATGAAAATAACCCCAGGGCCAAGGTATACTTAGGTTATAACCAAAACAGGCCTCTCTCGATCCAACGAAGCACTTCTGGTGGGCCTTTTTTCACATGCGGTCGGACTTAAGCTCATTAACCATAGATCTAGGTCAGACTGAGTTTTCGTACCGATCGGCCTTACAGATCAGACGTGGTGGACCACACACAATTCAACGGTCACCGAAACTCGATCAGGTCCACAAGCATCATGATATGCCTGGGCCACCTTCCCTGATCAGAGGGTGAAATTGGGTCAAAATCCAACGGTCAGATTGCTTAAAATCATCGCGTAAGCGACACGACTCAGATTTCATAAAAGTACATTTAATTTCTCACCGTTCTCACACTCTTCACTCCGGACTCAATCAAATTGACCCAGAACATCATCTGGACTTGATTTTTGAGGTGATGACCAAGTCCAACATGGTGACCAATACTGCCTAAGATCATCACTATCAGACTTTCGACGCACGGTCCAAGTCCGATCCAAAGTTTCCAAAAATTCCCAAGAACAATTGGATTTAGTGATGGATCCCAGATTTCAGAGTAACGTAGCGCTAATGATTCTACAAGTTTTGAGTCATACAGATCAAATTTAAAGTTCTTGATGCTAATTTCACAAGCAATCAAACTTAGCGCTAATTAACTCACAAATAACTTCTAAGGAAAATAGAGGTAGTACTCGAGTCTTGGCATAAAATTTTTCGGGTCATTACAATCTACCCCCCTTAAAGAAAATTTCATCCTCAAAATTCATACCTTCTCATATTCCTCAAGGATCTGAGGGTAGCTCTTTCTAACCTCAGCATTAGTTTCTCAGGTAGCCTCTTCCTCACCATGATGTGTCCATAGAACTTTCACAAGAAGGATGATCTTGCTACGCAATACCTGTTCCTTTCTGTTTAGAATACGCGTCGGTTGCAGTGCATATGTGGCATCCTCCCTCAACTGCACCTGCTCCCAACTGATAATATGCAAAGGATCAGGAACGTACTTCTTCAGCACAGAAACATGAAATACGTTATGCACGCCCGCAAGTGGTGTGGGCAAAGCAAGACGGTATGCTACCGCTCCCACTCAATCTAGAATCTGAAATGGACCAATAAATCGCGGTGTGAGCTTTCCTTTCTTACCGAACTGCAGAACTCCCTTCATAGGAAAAACCTTAAGAAATACATGGTCTCTAACCTCAAACTCAAGCGGTCGCCGCCTCGTATCATCGTAACTCTTCTGCCTACTCTGGGCTGTCAGAAGTCGACGTCGAATAATGTCGACTTTCTTTGAGGTCGACTGCACCGACTTCGGGCCAATCAAACTACACTCGCCAACTTTTGCCCAGCAATGCAGTGCTCTGCACAGGCGACCATATAATGCCTCGTAGGGAGCCATGCCAATACTTGCCTGGAAACTGTTATTATACACGAACTCTGCATACTGGAGACAATCATCCCAACTGTCATTGAAATCCAAAACGCAAGCTCGCAACATGTCTTCCAGGATCTGATTCACACGTTCCGTCTGCCCATCTGTCTGCGGATGAAACGCGGTGCTAAACTTCAATTTCACACCCATCGCTTCCTGTATACGAGTCCAGAAGATAGAAGTGAAACGTGTGTCTCTATCAGATATAATCTCCAAGGGAACTCCATGCAGACGTACAATCTCTTTGATGTACAACCTAGCCAACTCGTCTGCAGAGTTTGTGACTTTGATCGGTAAGAAATGAGCCGACTTTGTCAATCGGTCGACAATCACCCAAATAGAGTCATGTCCCTTCTTCGTTCTCGGCAACCCAGAAATGAAATCCATAAAGATGAAGTCCCATTCCATTCTGCTATGGGCATGGGTTGAAGCAGCCCAGGGGTTGGCGATGCTCTGCCTGGACCTGCTGGCACGTGAGACAACGAGATACAAACTCAGCAATATGGACCTTCATGTTGTCCCACCAATGAAATTTTCTCATATCCTGATACATCTTTGTGCTACCTGGATGCATCGCAAGCTTAGAACTATGGGCTAACTCGAGAACCTCCCGTCTTAAGTCAGGAATGTCTGGGACACATAACCGCCCACGAAGTTATAGGCCCCCATCTGAATTAATACTCCACTTGGAGTTCTCATCTGTACCAACCTGCTTTCTCATATTTACCAAAAAATCATCATCTGCTTGAGCTGCAACGATTCTCTCATCGATGAGGGGTTGTACACAAATGTGTGCGATAACCTCATACGGCTCTTCCACCGTAAGTTTCTGCTCAAATTCTCGCACAAACTCCAACATGTCCCATTCTGTTATCATTAGCGAGCTGCAAACTCTATAGTCTTTTTGCGACTCAACGTGTCTGCCATAAGGTTCGCCTTGTCCGGATGGTAAGAAACATCGAACTTAAAGTCTTTCAATGTTTCCATCCATCTGCGTTGCCTCATATTCAAGTCACGCTGCATGAAGATATACTTAAGGCTCTTGTGGTTGCAAAAGAGCTCGAACTCCTCTCCATAGAGGTAATGTCTCCAGAGCTTTAATGAGAAAATGACAGCTGCCAACTCCAGGTCGTGTGTAGGGTAATTTTCTTCGTGTTTCCTCAACTGTCTCGAAGCATAAGCAATCACCCTGTCCTTCTACATAAGGACACAACCCAGGCCAACGCGAGAGGCGTCAGTATATATCGTATACTTAGCCCCTGCTCTGGCAACACTAGCATAGGGGCAAACGTCAACTTGTCCTTCAGCTCTTGAAAAGCTATCTCCGCCCTCTCATTCCAAGCAAACTTCAAATCTTTCTGCGTCAACTGAGGCAACGGTCTGGCTATCCTTGAGAAGTCTCGAATGAAGCGTCGATAATAGCATGCTAGACCTAGAAAACTCTTCACCTTAGTAACTAAACCAGGCTGCTTCCAATCCTGAATTACAGCTACCTTGGCAAGATCGACAACTATCCCTTCCTTGGACACCACACGTCCCAGGAACTTGACTTCCTCTTTCCAGAAATTGCATTTCTTGAACTGTGCAAAAAGCTGATTCTTCCTAAGAGTATCCAAGACCGTTCTCAAGTGCTCCTCGTGCTCTTCACGACTCGCAGAATAAATCAAAATGTCATCTATAAAGACAATGACGAATCGGAACAAGAATGGCCGAAATACCCTGTTCATCAGATCCATGAACATGGCCGGTGCGTTCGTAAGACCCAACGATATCACAAGGAACTCATAATGACTAAAGCTAGTCCTGAAAGCGGTCTTCTGCACGTCCTCATTCTTGACGCGCAACTGGTGATACCCTGATTGCAGATCAACCTTCGAGAAGTACCATGCCCCTTTCAACTGGTCAAACAAATCATCGATCCTAGGCAAAGGGTACTTATTCTTCACAGTTACTTGATTCAACTTACGATAATCAATACATAATCGCAATGAACCATCTTTCTTCTTCACAAACAAGACAGGTGCTCTCCAAGGAGACACACTAGGCCAAATAAAATCCAAATTCAGCAAACCATCTATCTGCTTCCTCAATTTCTCCATTTCACTCGGAGGCATACGATAGGTGGGCAAAGAAATGGGCACTGCACCAGGCATGAGATCGATAGTAAAGCCAATCTCACGCTGAGGAGGTAATCCAGGAATCGACTCAAATACATCTTCAAACTCCCGAACTACAAGAGTGCTTTCAAACGCCGATCTAGCCATACTCTCCAATAGAGAAGTATAATAACCAAGACAAAAAGGGTAACTGAGCTGAGCTGGAAAAGTAATTATCTCGCCCTCAGGTCCATGGATTATCACCGACCTTGCTTCACAATCAATCTCTGCTCGCATCCTTGTGAGCCAATCCATACCCATAATAACATTGTAATGGTAAAGAGGTGCAACAAAAAGGTCAACAAGAATCCATCCACACAGCATTCTCAGCACAACTTCAACAATAAACAACATGCATTCCATTTAACAAAATTTCTCGCAATACAAGTAGTGCAGCATTACATGAATCACGACAGGGAAAGCATGTAAACTAAAACATCTAAAACTTCAAACCACAAACAAGTACCAACAACTATGCCAACAACGACAAACACAACAAAACAAAGCAAAGGATGACTACAACTGCAGCTACTTATCAAAATCAGGAGATGGAGGCGGGGCACCCTTATCCTGCAAGTAACACAGGATAGACTTCAGAGTTCAAGTCACCTTCTTGAACTTATGCTTCACAAGGCCTCGAAGATCCACAATATCCTGGTGTAGAACAGCCTGCCCTTCCTCAAGCTGAGCAATACGGGCATCCCTGACAGCCTGATCTGCGCTCTGCTCTGGTGCCACATGAGGAGAACTCTCACTCGTATCCTGTGCCTCATCCTCTTCCTCGTCCTGCTCTATTTCTTCTTCAATTTCAGCTCCACCTTCGCCATAACTCTCTTCATCATCGTTCTCTGTCTCATCCTCACTTTCTGAGGCTTGTCGACCAGAACCAATTTCCATATGCTTAAGGGTCGTCAGATTAATGTGGCGAACAGGTACCGGCTTTTCTGCCCCAAGCCTATAGCCAAACTCATGTGCAAGCTTACAGATAAGTCGGCCAAATGGGAGCGATTCGGTCCTCCTAGTCGAACAAGCGATGAGAATAATCTAGCGTAAAATGTACGTCGGCACACATAACTTCGCTCCTTGCCCCACTTGAAACAGAAAATCTACCATCAGGCACATACACTCGCTGCGGTTGTTCCACCTTGGATATACATTGAATGTACACATGTGGTGAAACAAGTGAAAGTCGTCCGTCATGTTGGTAGCTAGAAGACTTCTATTAGGCTGCTATTCGACCAGACGACCACACAGGAGCCGGGTGCGACGATCCCTCTCGTGCATACTGTTCAAATTCTTCTCATTGGCATGCACTTCACCAAGTGGCACATTCAGGAGTCGGGATATTAAAGCGACGTTGACCGTGGCCTCCCGACCGCTACCATAAGGAATCTTGAATTGCAGAGGCTCCAGCGAAGGATCACGAATATTAGCATAAAAAGCTCGAACAGTTCTTGCATTAGCGCGATACTCGCCCTCAAACAAGGGACACCAACCAGCCCCTTCCACACGCTCCAGCAACAGAAATTTTCCATATAGACGCGGATCAACATAAGCCTCAAAAAGGACCCTACGGCCTTCATAGACTCCATGCGATAACTCCGCCAACAAGGTTCTTCCAATGAGAGCTTGAGGATCAAGGTCCCGCTTGGTCTGAAATTCATGGGTGGCGGTCGTGCTCACGGTGGCACCTCTCGGCCTCCGTGCACGGGTTGGACGGCTAGGCCCGGCTTCATCCATGGGCGCTCTCTTCTTCCCCATCAAAGAAAGAAGAGTAGAGATGGAAAAGATGGCCATGATAAACTCAAAGAAGGCCATGGAAAATGAGAGAAAAAGGAGAAGTGGGAAGGATGGTGGAGCTTCCACACACTTGAGATCCCAAAGAGGGATTTGAGAGCCCAAATGAGAAGAAAAGAGAGTGAAATCAGCAATGGGGTGAGGTTTTGAGTTGGGTTGAATGGGTGTGCATGAAAATGGAAGAAGAAGGAGTTTGGGGAGAGAGTTTGGTGGAGTTTTGAGAGAAACTTGGAGAAAAGGAGAGCTTGGGAGGGTGTTTTGTGAAGGGAATAGGGTTTAGGAAGGGTTTTAATCAGCAAACCATGGAGGGGTGGGCCACACTAGGCCAAAAAGTCATCGGCCCGAGCTGGCTTGCTGATCGGCGAGGGCTCACCGAACCGGCAAGGACATCGCCGGTCTCTGGACCGTCCGGTGATGGCTCGCCATTTGGACGAGGTCCTCCTGGCCCCTTAGCTCTAAAATGATGTGGGTCCCCCCTGGGCCCCACTGAAAATGCCCCGATCGGCCCCTTTGTTCGATTCGACGCCTATCGGGCCATTCGGGTTAAAATCTGATACAAATACAGATTTACTGACAGTTGAAGGGTTAAGATGGAAAGATAAACCATACAGACTCATTACTAGATGGTCTAGAAGAGATTTTGGGTCGCTGTGTGTGATCAGGAGTGAGCACAGACTCGATCTCGGTGATTGTTTTTAGTAAACTTTCGCCGATAGAAGCAACGGAACGCATATAGAAATTCTACGATAAAATCGTACCCAAATACACTAAAGTGACGACAGCGTGCGGTGTGTGACCATAACCTAGGTCTGGTTTAATCCAATTCATGCTTTGATACCAACTTATAATGCCCTGAAAATCGGGGGTCGAGCATAACTCAGCTCCCGAGTTCCAACACATCACTTATGCAACATATTTAATGATGGATGTATGTTTTCTGTATGAGTACATAAAATATAGAATAGATTAAGCCAAACTGCAATATAATTCAGGGATAAGTGAAAGAACGCAAGCAGAAGACTTAAAGGAATATAAGTGCACATGTGC
Source organism: Magnolia sinica (assembly GCF_029962835.1). Lineage (NCBI taxonomy): Eukaryota > Viridiplantae > Streptophyta > Magnoliopsida > Magnoliales > Magnoliaceae > Magnolia > Magnolia sinica. Next base: position 31,925,802 of record NC_080582.1, on the reverse strand, counting down.
AAATCCCTGAAGTACATATACATACCAGGTCATACTTACAAGTGTTACAAGTGTTACTATCAAAATTACAAGTATTAAATACATCATCTATTTCCAAAAAGAAATTCCAGAAGCCCACGCATCAGACCAAGGCTCACTAGAACCCGCCTGAAAACTGCATGAAAGAAAATGCAGCCTCATCATCATCGAAATCCTGCTCTGCCTTAGGAGCCACATCAATATCTGCATCTAAGACAGAGTCTGGTGGGTGTTTAAACACCATCCCAGAACGTGGGAGTGAGTGATCAACTCAGTGGAACAATAAAGCAAAGGTTAACATGTTATCAATTCAATTAAGCAGTAATGATAAAGAAGAATAATTAAACATGTCCTAAGTACTCTTGTTAGTGCAAGGATGTATGTAAAATGATGCGTGTCCTCGCGCGTACACCCTCAGCGTCTTCATCTTACGTTACGCATGACATCGCCTCAAAGTGCGCCACCTCTTCCAAGCACATGCAAATGCGGTGCATGAATATGATTACCAGTTGTTATTAGTCCTTTTCATACAGCAGGATTGGGAAGCTAAGGTACCTTCCTCATATCAACGTCCAAACAGTAATCCATTCTAGGGTCATCAGTCCTAGATCATCTCATACGGTCATATGGTTTAGGTCGTTGCAAAGGGCTGGTCACCAATCAATGCATGCCTATCATACCTTCGTTACTACACTAAGGCTCGTCACCTCAATGCGTATCCAGGTATGCTCAAGGTCACTACAAAGGGCTCGTCACCAATCAATGTAGGCCGACAACACGAATATAGTATCCCATACCACCATAATCGGCTCACGAGTTTGGTTGCTCACTGGTCACTACGGGGAGGTTCGTCACCCCAGCGTAGGTCGACAGCTCGACTATGGTGTCCCATACCACCATGTCCGGCTCATGAGTCTTAGCGGATCGAGGTACAATGGTTAACAGGATTTGCACTGGTAAGTTTGGTACCTTAGATTCAAACAATAGCGTCCATACATGGTGAACATACATCGAACAATCGGGTTACTTGACGAATTTGACTAGCACGAGCGCACGTTGGGTTGAACGACATAGAGTGCGCAAACACTCCGTGTGGCCAAACCACTGCCGACAACTCTAATACGACTCGGGCTCATCAAATTACGTCCTACGTGGCGAAAGCAACCTCATGCACGAACTCAAGGCCGATTACCGATTTCCTGAACTATTCATAGTCCCAAACACATTCCCCTACAACAGATATTCATATCAACAATTTAGAATAGTAATAGAACAACAACTCAAATCATGTGGTACATAAGCATTTGAAGAATATCAACTTAATGTGAATTTAAACGTAAATAATACTGGAAGTTAAACAACAACAAATGTGACTTGCATATAGGAAATCATACACACCAAGAAGAGAGATGAGAATCACTTCTCAACGCCAATACTAGGTTGATATATCACATATTAGATCATTCAGACATTTCTACAAACACTTAGACTATAAGGTTCAACATACATGACGAATGTTGAAATACACGTATTTGGACAATTCCTTTTGCCAAAGAATCGTCACACATACATCTATCACAAATACATGACAGATAATCATGGCAATCACATGTTCATATTTTATACGTATACGGTACTTTATACATATACAAAGAATACACAAATCTCAATATAGCACATGCATATCAGGAACACATAATAAACATAGCATTAGGCATGTGAAATCTCATCCATAACAAGAATAAACCATTAGCTGACATTGAAAGCCTTGAAAACCATAACCTATATAATTAAAGTCCGCACCTTAAACCAGAAATAGAGCACCGAACTGATTCAGACGATATGTCTTCGTCAACGGCGACATGATAACCTAAGGCAAGAATAGAAATGAGCTACAACAACACATAGACTAGTGTAAGCTCTAAAACAGATTATAGTTAGGTTAAATTACCCAAGGATGAACTCAGAATCGCCGGAATAACGATTCCAAAGTGAAGGTTTAAGGATGTAGAGTAATAGGAAAGAATATGAAGATGATTCACCAACTTCTCTCTCTCTTTCTCTCTCTTTTCCTCTCTCGTTCTTAGCTAGGGTTAGGAAATTCGTATGGAAAAGAGAGCTAGGGTTTTAAGGTCTATATATAGGGCTAACATTGATGAAAATAACCCCAGGGCCAAGGTATACTTAGGTTATAACCAAAACAAGCCTCTCTCGATCCAACGAAGCACTTCTGGTGGGCCTTTTTACACGTGCGGTCAGACTTAAGCTCATTGACCATGGATCTAGGTCAGACTGAGTTTTCGTACTGATCGGCCTTACAGATCAGATGTGGCAGACCACATACAATTCAACGGTCACCGAAACTCGATCAGGTCCACAAGCATCATGATATGCTTGGGCCACCTTCCCTGATCAGAGGGTGAAATTGGGTCAAAATCCAATGGTCAGATTGCTTAAAATCATTGCACAAGCGACACGACTTAGATTTCATAAAAGTACATTTAATTTCTCACCGTTCTCATACTCTTCACTCCGGACTCAATCAAATCGACACAGAACATCATTTGGACTTGATTTTTGAGGTGATGACCAAGTCCAACATGGTGACCAATACTGCCTAAGATCATCGCTATCGAACTTTCGACGTGCGGTCCAAGTCCGATCCAAAGTTTCCAAAAATTTCCAAGAACAACTGGATTTAGCGATGGATCCCAGATTTCAGAGTAACGTAGCGCTAATGATTCTACAAGTTTTGAGTCATGCAGATTAAATTTAAAGTGCTTGATGCTAATTTCACAAGTAATCAAACTTAGCGTTAATTAACTCACAAATAACTTCTAAGGAAAATAGAGGCAGTACTCGGGTCTTGGCACAAAATTTTTCGGGTCATTACACCCTTAGCCGTGGATATACTAAATCCGATAGCATGTATCCATCTGTTTATGGTGATGATGGACTATGCAACATTTATGGGGCCCAATGATTTGTGTTAACCCACTAAGAGAATGATGAGAATGGGCTTAATAAGGTCTGAGGGAAGGTCACAATGTGGACATTTAACCATCATTGTCCATCTATGTAGACATTTAACCAACATTGCTCCCTAGTAATGGCCCACATAGAGCCAAACATATAGTGGGCCCATGACCTCTCAGAAGGGCATCTTACACAACATAGTGGGCCTCACACATGGGCTACATATACATCACATTGGACCTCATTATACGGGCCTCATATACATCTCATTGGGTCTCACATACATCACATTGGCCTCATCATACAGGCCTGGTATACATCACAATGGACCTCACATATGGGCCATATACACGTCACATTAGGCCCCACCAAATGGGTCACAAATGCATCACATGTGTGGTCCACGGGCTAGACATAGAATACTTACATCAATGTGGGTCCCACCTATTTAGAATGGATGGACGGCTGGATACACAATACATGTGTCAAGGTGGGTCCCATTTCACACATGCAGCACGTGTGGGATGGGCCCCACACGAGCGGGAATGGATGGACGGTTTTGATATAACACATACATCGTGGTGGGGCCACCTAACTTGATGATGTCGGACAGTAGTGGGACCCACTTGGTAGATGGATGGTGTGGGTACATCGCATCTTCAAGGTGGGCCACACGTGTGGCCCACAGTTTTGGATAGAGCTGAGATATGTGTTTTCTCCTTGTCCAGGTCTGCTGGACGGTACCAATAGCGCTAGTTCGTCCAGCCACCTACTGAACGTCAGCAAGGTGGGCCCCACGGATGGCCGACATGAATATAAAATACACACATCATGGAGGTCCATTAGGGTGGGCCACACAGCCCCGGAATTAGGCTGATACTTGTGGTTTACCTTCATTCAAATGGGCCGGGAAATGGACAGCAAGGTGGCCCCAAAAATCTGAACATCCAAAAAAAATCTGGATGGTGTGGATACCTCATACATGCAACAATAGGTGGGCCACACACACATCACCATCATTATCAAAGGAAAGGGAGAGAGAGAAAGAGAGAGAAGAAGAGATAGACAATGTGATGGAGGGGCCCCGCCACTATGGGCCCCTCTAGAACCCACAACATACATCAATGGGGCCCAAAATAGGTGGGCCATACATAAAAAAATCTCGTGGGGGAAAATCCTATTCCCACCACATAAATCCGGCCTAGGTGGCTTTCATGCATTAGAAGATCAAATCAAACATCATAGTGAGGTCCATGGAGAATGGCCCCACCATGGATTCATGCATGCAAGCCAAGGTGGGCCATTGGCCACACCTAGAGGTCAAGGTAGGATCCTCACCATTGGTTGATGGGTCCTAGTTGCCTTATGCTAGAAAAATTAGAAAATCCATGCAAGAAAACACAATCCAATCTTAGAAAAAGCACTCACCTTCAAATCTTCTTGTTCTTCTTCCACCAATGTCTTCTAATGCTCCAAGGGGTGAGATTGAATGGTTAGGATTGATTTTTAAGGGTTGGATTGATGAGGAGGATGGGTGAAATGGGCTGGAATTTTGGAGCTCTCACGGAGGGTTGGAGGTTGCTAGCAATGGAGAAATGAGAAGGAAAGGAGAGGGAGAGAGTGATAGGTAGTTTATAGGCAATAATGATGGTAGGGTCATCATGACTTGTAAGAGGCTTACTCATGGGGAAGAAAAATAATCATTTATGGGCTAGGGACTAGGGTGGCTATGATAGGGTAGGTAGGGTGGCTAGCTGTAGGGGTGAAGTCACCCTCATAATGACTTCGGGAAGTGTGTCATGGGATAGGTGGGTCCCGCAACGTGCCATATCTCATGATCTAGATGTTGGATCGGTGCATGAGATGTGGCGTCGGAACCACAGCGACGGCGTGGTCGCAATGGTGTAGGTCTCGGGTCGAGCCGACTCGGGTTTACAGGATGGGACTCAGGGTTGCGCAAAAGTGAAATTTATGGGTCATGGGTCACCGAAATTTGATCGGGATGACCGCGGGATCCTATAGAACAGAACGGACACTAGGACATGGGCCTGACAACTGGGGTCTAGTACACTCTATGCCAGCTTACTTCCCCATCAAGCGTACAACTGGGTAAGTGGAAAAGACCTCACTATCTGCCTGCTAATATCAGCCCGACTCATCAATAATGGACCCATTCCTCAAGCTGGGTCAGACTCAACCTAGTCATTGCCTACTTCCTCGGGCGGGTAAGGCCACACCCCCTTTCAACCGACCATGACACAGTAGGAAGCGCGGGCTCCTGGTATTCGACACTCGGCGCTCAGGCATCCACTTGGTCTAGACATTGAAGCATCCTTAGGTACCATGAGGGTTTATGAAATTTTACCCAAGGACATCTATCGCGCCCCATGTAAAAAAAAGGATTTTCGGTGTCCCATCTGACCATCCATGATATGCCTGTAGAGGCCACGACCCTGATGTCGCTAGAGTGTATGGTGGTTATATCACAAAATACAAAATGCATGAGTTATACCATCCAGTCATGCATCAAACCTACGCATACCACGTGCTCATATGGGGCAACTTCGTCTCACAAAGAGTCTCATAATAAACCAACCCAATGGCATATGCTATGTCAATCACTCCTTATAACAAGCATACAGATGATGCGTATGGGCATGTATCATGATGTAATAAAGTACATAGGCATGATTATCTGATAGGGCAGACAACAATAATCCACAATCGACCATCACCGGCATACCACATACAAAGAGCAGGGGCTAAACGACATGCCCCTTTTACAACTATAGGAGTCCATGTGATATGTCCTTTGTTAGACTAACATTAGCCTCCCAAAGCACTAATATATCATATATCCCAAGACGGGGTCCACTGGAAGGACGACGGGTCTAACCCATACATCGAGATAGTTCTACACAATGGATATACTAAATCTAGTGCCACATATTCTCCAAATTACGGCAAGAGGTGATGGTGTACTAGCGTCAAAGATAGGCCTCACACTGGTCCCAAAGAAGTAAATTGACGGTGTGGATGATATATACGTGACACCGAGGTCCTATGTAACACCTGGTCCATTCGGTACTATTTTCTATGCATATGTGCATGATGATCGATGCCCTTAGCTAGACCTGGATTGGCTGTTCATAGTACACACCCAACTGACCGGAACCCCTAGACCTCGAAACCTATCTCATATTGACCGCCCCGTCGCCGCGATCGTGGAGGTACCACCCGTGCGTCGGTATGATACTCCGTTAGTGAGATACGCCGTGAAGAATAATAAGTGTATCATGTGCGCATGGCACCATGTATTTCATTCCACACATGTGCACAACACATGTCAAGCACATATGTACATGCCACACATGGTTGAGAGAATCTCTACCCATGTGTGTGATGTCACATACCCATACCTCTTCTCTCTCCTGTGCATGAAAAGTCAACCTTTCCCCATGCCATACACTATGCATGACATCACCACACCATGCCATCCCATGCTCCTTTAATCCACCATTAATTGCAAAGCATGAATTAAGTACCATAATCCTAGCCTAAGCTAATATTAATCACATTAGCTTAACTTAACCAAAATTTTATCCATTTCTTTATAAATACCCCTCCATCCCTTAGCATTTCACCATTTTTCCATGAGAGAGAGAGAGAGAGGAGTGATCTTAGTGGGCCATCAACTCCATCAATCCCATCCCTTCCATCCATCTCAACCATTAATTCCATCCCTTCCATCCATCTCAACCATCCATCTAATTCATCAAGGTGAGTACACCCACTCCACTCTTAGTTTGTTTCTTTTTTTATTATTTGTGGTGACGATTTGATATGATCAATGGTGTGGATACATAAGGAGAATGATGTGTTTAATAGTGTGTTTAATGGGGTGGATACATAAGGAGAATGATGTGTTTAATAGTGTGTTTAATGGTGTGGATCCATGAGAGAATGGTGATGATACATACAATAGTGATGATAATGTGATAATGATGTGTTTAATGGTGTGGATTCATGGGAGAATACATATATAAAAATAAATAAATAAATAATAATAATGAATAATAAAAATAATTTCATAAAGAAATGATTTTTATAGACTTTGTGTGAGACCCACTGATTGTAGGCCCCACTAGAATTTTTGTAGGCTATCCAAACCATCCCAAAGTATGGCCCATTGGGCTGGCCAAATACACACACATGCCCATGCACACACGTGCACACAACACAAAAATAAAAAAAAAATAAAAAAATAAAAATAGAATACACTGGACGCTGCTGCCAGCGTCCAGAAGCAGGCAGCGCCTGGCTGCTTAAATAAAGGGGTTTGGACCGTGGGTCCACAGCAGGCCCCACCCATGATGTATGTATTAAATCCACACCGTCCATTCAATTTTTTAGATCATTTTAGGCGTTGAGCTAAAAAATGAAGCCAATCCATTTCTCTAGTAGGCCACACCATCAAAAATCATGTGAAGACATGCTAAAACATATAAAAGTACTTGCTGGGGCCAATTGAAATTTTTATGCATTTGAAAGTTGGATTGAATGCTCCACCACGTGGGACACACACAACAGATGGACTGGATCGTCCTGTTGTGGGCCCCATATATGAGAAAAAAAATAAAAAAAAAATAAAACAGCACTCTGACGCTGCAGCAAGTAGCGTCTCTGTTGACGCTGGAAAGAGGTGGGCCCCACCACAGGCCCTACCTTGATGTATGTCGAACATCAGCACCGTGCATTTGACAGGTCCCCTCTTAAAAATGGGTCACACCAAAAATCAACCGTACAAAGAACTTAGGTGGCCCACACCATCTAAAATAATGTGTAGACATGGCTAAAACATATAAAAGCACTTGTTGGGCCACACCTGAAATTTGGATGAATCTGAAACTTGGACTGACCCCTCCATCAAGTGGGGCACACATAATGAATGGACTAGATCTCTCAATTGACACACCTTATTAGAAATATAAAAATACTAATAATAATAATAATAATAAAATAAAATAATGGGTGTGAAGGCGGTGGCGTCATCCCTGGAAGTCCACATTTGGGGTAAAATTTTATGGGCCGATCATGGCCACACCATGATGTATGCGCTAGATCAACACCATTCATTCATCTTACTAGCCCCATTTATTGCATGGTCCCAGAAATCAGGCCGATTAGAAGTTCATGTAGGTCATGCCAATTGGACAGTGGAAATTGTACTTAAAATACTTAGATTTTTCTGAGGCCACCATGGAGATGAAAAGTATATTTGGGCTATTCATCCACTCCTTCAGACCATTTTAAGTCATGAGTAAAAGAATGAGGCAGATCCATACTTTAGGTGGACCACATTATAAGAAATAGTGAGAATAAAAAATCCCTACTGTTAAATCCTTTGAGTTCTACGGTGATGTGTGACTGCCACCAAAGTTGGGTCAGCCATTAGACTGTGGAGCCAACTCGTTATATGTATTTTACATCTAAGTCGTCCATCATTGAGACCATCCATATGTTATGAGCCCCACTCGACGTATGTACCTTATATCCATGTCATTCATCTAGTGGGTGGTATCAGATATGATGTTGTTTGTTATATGAACTGTTCATGGGGTGAACCCCACCATGTCAATGAGACCCACAATTATACAAAATATAATAATAATAATAATAAGGAAAGGGAATTGCATGCTTACCAATGAAAGCTTCCCTGGACATAATGTGATGCATGTGAAGCCCACCTAGGTGCATGTGTTGTATACCCACACTGCCTATATATATTTTCCAGTCACTTAGGAAGTGAGCCCACCTCCTGCCCGTGGACACAAGATGAAGTAGAACTCAATTTTAGGTGGGCCAGGCCATGCCATAAGTAGAAACAGTGTAATAACCATTGGAAATTCTTAGGCTCTAGCATGCCCTTATATGTTGGGATGCTTCCTTGGCCATGGACTCCACTTTGTAGTATGATGTAGATCTATGCCTTTCATCGGTTTATCCTCATCATTTTAAGGTATGGTTCCATAAACTAGTCAGATCCAAATCTCATGCCACGGGAGCAATATTGATCACTTGTCTACCATTAAATATTTCCTAGAGTTACAATAATGTTTGTGAGAAATCTATCCATCTATTCCTTTTAATCGATCATGCACCACCTAATATACATGTTTTACTAGTCATTCATCTATTTTGATTAGTTCATTTTAGAGTGTGGGCCTGCCTATATATTTACGGCATTCTAAGTCATTTTCATGGTGCCTATTGTGATAGTTTTTCCTCATTTAGTCCGCCAGTTGGTAGGAATCATGTGGATCACTACACTATAGGAATTTGGGATCTTGGGTGGCCCAACTAGTAGTGTGGATTGGTGGAAGTTGTGTGGACTACCACATGTGAGTGCTTGATTTTTATAGCCCACCTAATTGTATGAAAATTGGGGCAATCGTGTGACTACTTGTTTAAGTAGATTTATGATTGTTGTGACCATTAACCATATGATCACTGATGGGATGAGTGATAACTAGATTTGACAAAATTGTGCCAAATATGTAGCTCATAAATCTTGTGATCATGCGTGATGTGGATAGCCATAAATCATGTGGGTATGTGGGGAATGTGTAGCCCAACCATATAATCAAGTAGTGCTTTGGTGACTACTAAACTATGTGAAATTGTGGTACTGGCGGCCCGGCTACGTGAAAATTTAGTAAAGCGGTTGCCCCATTATATGAAATATGGTATAATAATAATAATAATAAGTAACCATCTCACCTTAAGTCCCTTATTATGACAAAGTAGAGTGACATTTGTGTGGCCACTCAACCATACGGACTTCTGATAATGGAGTGGCCATAAGACCATGTGGACATATGAGAAATTATGTGATTACTCAGACTCATGGACTATGCCGATGGTGTAACTTCCTGGGTACATGAACTTAGGACTTGTGACAGATTGATCATAGGCCCATTGAGATATATTTTCGGCCCATATGATGAGGCTCATTGTGATGTATTTCCTGCCCATGTGATATGAATTAGGCCCAGGTATGTGGCGTACTTGTGAAATAGATTTAAGGCCACTTGCAATGTATTTGAGGCCCATGGGCGAGGCCCAATGTGATGTATTTGAGACCCATGGGCCTGGCTCATTGAGATGTATTTTAGGCCCATGGGTTGTGGCTCATTACGATGTATTTGAGGCCCATGTGTAGGGCCCACCTCTTGTGTATTTGAAGCCCATGGGTCGTGAAGCCTGATGTGAAGTATTCATGCCCCATGAGCCGAGGCCCATTGCGATGTGTAGTGTACATATGATACAGCCCAATGTGATGTATACGCGGCCCATGAGTGAGGCCCAATGCGATGAATGTGCGGCCCTTATGTGAGACCCAAAGCGATGTATCTGAGGACCGATGTGAGGTGTGATTTCACCATGATGTATGTATTGATGTTTATGTGGACCATTCCTTGGGGGTAATGTTGGTTAAATGTCCAAATTGTAGAAGCTGATTGTTGAGGCTGGTTATTGATACTGATTATGAGTATGTGACAGCATAACATCATTATATATGCCCATACACATCATCTGCATGTTTGTTATGAGATGTGGTTGACCATTGCATATGTCATTGGGCAGATTATTATGAGACTCCCTGATAGGCGGAGGTTATCTCACATGAGTACACGGTATGCGTAGGATTGATGCATGACTGTATTGTATGACTCATGCATTTTGCATTGTGTGCCCTAGCGACATCAGGGCCGTAGCCTCCACAGGCATATCGTGGATGGCCAGATGGGACACCAGAAATATTTGGTTCTAGCATACGGGCGCTATAGATGTCCTTGGGTGAAAATTCCTAAACCTCCGAGGCCAGGAGATGCCCCAACGTCGAGACTGAGTGGATACATGAGCGCCCGAGTGCCGAATACCAGGAGGCCGCGTCTCTCACTGTGTCGTGGTCGGTTGGGAGGGGATGTGGCCTTACCCGCCCAAGGGTAGGGGCATTACTAGGCTAAGTTTGACCAGCTCGTGAATGAGTCTTCTATCGACGTGCCGGATAGGTATTGGCAGACTATTGGCTAGGCGGATAGTGAGATTTCTTACGCTCACTTGGACTGTGTTGCTAGGAGAGAGACAGTGCCATTTGGAGTGTACTAAACCCCGGTGATGATCCCAGAGATGAACTGTAATGATATGTGGACTTATTGAGCAGGAGTTGCATACTCGTTCATTCATTCATTCACGATCCACTCGGGCTGGTGGTGCGCAACTATTTGTTACGTGTATCTTCGTAATGGTCAGGATTTCGGTTGGGGCACGCGACTAACCTGAGATCAGGAGTTTACCACATTGAGTCTGACTATCCAAATTAGGTATGAGACTAGTTTGGATAGAAGTCCTTTGTGATAGACCCCATAGTCTGCGATACTACGTACTATCATCCCGACTTCACTCCGGCATAGTCATTTCATTCGCACCACATATTGCATTGCATTAGTAACATTTAGAATTTCAGGTTACTATGTTTCAGTATTTATATATGGCTGACGGTATTCATGAACTTATCCAGAATTGTATATTACATTGCATCCTCGACATCTGATATTTGGCTCTTTATAACTCTTCATTGGTATAGCTAATTTATATTGCATACTCTGATATTGTTTGACTCATGGACTTGTCGGTATTTTTGATATTGTATAATTATGGCATAACAATATGATGATGATGATGTGATTACGGATGCATGTAATATGGTTATGGCTGTGGTATGATTTCCTTGTAGCATATTTATCTTGCTTACATGTAGGACACACTGCACACACTTGTGTACTCACTAGGCTTTTTGCCTAAGCCTCCTATTTCTCTTTTTTTTTCAGGGCTGGAGTAGCTTGGAAGACTTTGCTTTCTCGATGCGTTGCATCTATTTTTCGATTTGGCAATGTTGACGTTGTGTACTTTTGGAAGGCATTTTACTTGTAACAATCAGGATTTCTATTGGAGAGTGTTGCTTGGTAATTTGATCATGGATCTTTATGCTCAGGTATTACTATGTATATAAAAAAAATTCAGTCAAAAATCTTCCTTGTGGTGCGCCGAACTCGGGACTTGGTGTATGAAAGTCGAGTGCCGAATTCGGGGCATCACGGAAGCTGTCCGTCCTCGGATTTGAGGCGTGACATCCTAGCACTAGATACAAGGATAAGATACGTCTCATGGGGCAAGTCAAGTGGGTATACAAAAAATGGGCTTTCCTTTCTCATGGGGCCCAATATGAATACAAGGTGGGCCTCGGTAGGGTCCATACATCTAGGACTATATGTCCTTCCAAATGATCTGGGTAGCCCACTCAATGTCTAACTGGGCCTCAGGTTTGGTCTCTAAACTTGGGCAAACACATGTACTTAGGCGGGCCACATTTCCAATGGGAGGCCTGGTATGAATGCAAGATGGGCTCCAAGGTCTGGGTAGTCCTATAAGGTGAGGTAAAAAGCAACAACATCAATGGGGGCCCAACGGTTTAGGTTAGCCTACTAAGGAAGGATGGGAAATTACTATCATTGATAGGGGCCCAATGATTTGGTATAAACCCAATAAGGAAGGACGGGTATCGCTAGCACCAATGGGGGCCCAATGATTTGAGTAGCCCACTAAGGCTAAATAGGTAACACTATGGGGGCCCAATAGATGAGAATGGGCATGACAAAGGGCTCTAGGGAGACTTACAATGTGGACATTTAACCATCATTGCTTCTAAGACATGGCTCATTTAGAACCTATCCTATCATTGGGGCCATGGTCTTTATACTAACTAGGAAAATGAATGGATATCATAAACATCATCATATACATCATGGTGGAATCACACATCACAATTGGGCCTCATCACATAGGCCTCATATGCACTACAATGGGCCATACATCACATTAGGCCTCACTCAAGGGCCTCATATACATCACATTGAGCCTTATCACATGGGCCTTACATACGTCACATTGGGCCTCATGCAAGGGCCTCATCACATGGGCCTCATATGCATTACATTGGGCCATACATACATCGCATTGGGCCTTACTAAAGGGCCTCATATACATCACATTGGACCTCATCACATGGGCCTCACATACATCACATTGGGCCTCATACAAGGGTCTCATATACATCACCTGGGCCTTACTACTTGGGCCTCATATACATCAAGTGGGTTGCATCACGGGGCCTCATATACATCAAGTGGGCCGCATCACATGGGCCTCTTACGTACAACAAGTGGGCCACATCGCAATGGGCCGCATCACATGGGCCTATATACATCTCAATGGGCCTCACACATGGCCTTATACATTAGGTCGGCCCTGCACATACGGTAGGTGGGCCTTGCACGTACAACAGGTGGGCCTATGTCCAGCAAAGTGGACAGATGCGTGGATATAAAACACAGACATCGCAGGGGTCCCCACCGTCCAGACCACTGGACGGTGTGGATATAAGACACATGCATCACATGTGGGCCCCACAGATGGACGGTGTGTATACAACACATACATCATGTGTGGGGTCCACGTCCATGGACTGGACAGAGTGGATAAAATATATAATGGTGGGTCCCACTTGAAATTTAGATCTATCTCATTCTCTTTGTAATGCCATAAAATGATATCTACAAATGATTGGACGGTATGGATACAACATGTACATCTAGTGGGTCCCACCGTCAGGACCAGATGGTGCAGATAAAGAGTCCCACCGTCCAGATGGACGGTGCTGATGCATTACGTGTAACGCCCCAACTTTTCAGGACCCAAGTATATGACTCGTTTCCCAGAAACCCGAGTGTTAACTTTAAAGGATGGTCAAATTCGAGTATATATATTTTTCAATTATCAGAGTAAGCAGATGAGCGTAGAATGGACAAGTAAGCATAAAGGAAAAATTACAATTATATTTAAAATAATACAAGAGGTTGCCCATAATGACTTATACAAACTAATGTCTCAACATTAACAATTACAAGATTTACATACATGAGAAGTATAAAAGAAAATATATAAACGAAAGTACGCAAGATCGCGTAGCTTCCTTGACAAGTACAACCATGCATCCTTGACCATCATAATAGCTCCTCATCATTTTGAACCTACACATCACTTAAGCCACCTGTACTACCTGTACGTTCGTATATTTGATGGATGAGTGACCAACTCAATGTGAATTCCCCTCAAGATTATACATTGCCACATTAGGTAAGCATAATTATAAAACAAAGCATACAAAATATTACATAATGCAGGTCTTGTTAGATGCATGGATGCGTGAATGCAGTCATCGCCCCGGGGATGCACATCCGTACGAAAGTTGGGCTCGTCACCTATGTAATCATCGACCTGGGAAAAACATCCAGTCGGACAGAGGCTAGTCGTTAGCGAAAGCATACTACGTGCAGCGTAACGACTGCTTATCGTACATCACATATGTTAGCGATAGAAGCTGGTCTGTGCCATGTATGCATGATTAGCAGAACCATTATTAGTCCAGTTACAATCGGCCAGTTTTAAATAAGCTCAAGGTCACTATGGGGGCTCGTCACTAGCGTAGGCCGACAGCTCGGGCATAGGTCCCATACCACCATCCCTGGCTCATGAGACTACCATCTTAGGATGTTTAATGGAAACTCGTCGACTAGTGGTCAATCATATTACAGTATATGGGGCTTACCACCGCAAGATTGTATAAAATAAAATGTCAAACCCATCTAAGGCAAGTACCAAAACAAAACCAATAGGGCGAATATCCAAAACTAAGTCATATAGGGCGATTAGTAAAACTAAGCCATGTAGGGCCAATATTGAAACCATGCGATAAGAAACCATTCTTAAAACCATTGGACATAACAACCTTAGATGGCAGGCCCATATCATTGATTAATTTAAACCACCACTCAATAACCACTAAGCCGAAGGTCCATTACAATCACAACCAGTCGGGTTACATCCCAAGTATGGGTGTACATTTATAAGTAGGGGTTTCCCATTGATGTACCAGTTTAAGTTCTATAAATAATTCACAAATAGTCCAAAAGCATAAGGAAATATGCAAGATAAATATTTAAGCATGTGATCTAGCAATTCAATCCCAACAATTTGCACATGTGATTGTAAGATAAAGATATCAAATATCAATCAAAATTAAATTAAAACTATCACTTAAGCTAATGGGAAATGGAAAGCTCAAGGGGAAGAATCATCACCTCGTAGTTTGCATCACCTACTGGCATCGTTAGGAAGTGTGCGTTCCCTTAAAATCAACTCCTACCATGAATCAGGATATACAATTAGATCCAAGTTCTACATACTACCTAGGGTTTAAGATCATAGCCTAGGGTTATCTTTTAGGGTTTTAGTGTAGAATTTGGGTTTCCATCCTAGGGTTTAGTCCTAAACTTAGATTCTAGGATTTGATTATAGAATTTGGACTCTAATTGGTGTGACCATTAATGATATTGTTAATGAGAGTAATAATTGAGTAAAATTAATAAATAAATTAGTTATTAATTTTAGGAATATTACAACGGCTAATATTATATTAAATTATCTAACAACCCGCGAGTAATGATACTAATAGTGACTCATAATAGTAATGACATAGTAAAGGAACCTGTAGTGGTACCATAGGGAATAACTTATCAATTACGATCATAATTTATGGTTTAGGTTACTTAGATTTAGGGTTTTATCTACTAATCTAACTTTAGGCTTTGGCGTAGAGTTTTGAAATCAAATCCCTGTAATTAATTTAAAACGATACTAGCAGTGGTGACAATTATCGGTTAAAACTATCAACATAAATTTTAAGATGAATAATTTACTAATCATAATGCTAACCGCTAGTATCGAGTATCCATAATCGCTAATTCTAGCAATTTAACCTACTAATGGATTACCACCACTAAGTGGGCTTATGAACTTGGGCTCAACTTATGCAAACTAGGCCTGAACCAAGCCTCAAACTGGGCCTTTGTTTTGGCCCAAGTGTTGGGTCCAATACAAGCCCAAAAATGGAGTAGGGTAGCCCCATTGCTGCCCCCACCTCAGGCCCATTCATATGGCCCTACATGGGTTGCTGGGCTGAGCTCGTCCCGGCCAATAGCACGGTTGAAAGGCGCTGGTCCACTGTGATTTTTATGGCGAGGCCCACTATGTGGCCCGCATGAAGGCCCACTGCTGGGCCGTTTTCAGATGGAATTCTAGCCCAACAGAGGCCTATTTTCTGGGGTGTTTCCCAGCCCAAAACGCCATCCAATGCAAGGCTTGTTTGAGGCCTGAACCTAGCCAACATCAAGGCCCATTATTGGCTGATTCTGGGCCAATTCTAGAGGCCATTTTCAGTCCAAACGAAAGTCTTGTTGAGGGATGGTTTCAACTTAGTTTGGGGACTCAAGGAGATGGAGGCTAGGGATTACCTGACTCGGCCCAACTCGGCTCGGTTGAGCTGCTGCAACGACGCATCCACCCCGTTCCTATCTCCCTCACTTTCTCCTTTCTTCTCTCCTTTTTCCTGCTGGAGGTCCAGCAACTGTTGACTTAGACAGGGCCCGCCAAACGCGCCCAAATGCATTGACTCAGGCGGCATCTCGGTCGGGTTGAGCTGGTCGCAGCAGAGCTCTCCTCTTTTCTTTTTTTTTTCTCTTTCTTCTTCTCTTTCATTTTTATGCTCTCTTTCTACTTCTCCTGCTATGTTGGAACGTCCAGTAGTGGACATCTACCACGTCCTTACTTGGGTCGGACTTGGCTGACTCGGCAGTGAGTCAAGGTGCAGCAACGCACCATCTCTTTCTCTCTATTCTTCTTCTCTCCTCCTTTCCTTCTTCTTTCTTTCATTTTATTTCCTTTATTCCCTATTTCCCTGAAAACTCAGTCGTTTCTGGCTTGAACCAAGTCGAGTCGTGTCAACAAGCCATCGGCTCTGTGCAGCCAAAAACCGCACTCTTCCCTCTCCTCTCGCACCCTGTTTTCTTCCTTTGTCTTTTCGTCCTTCTGTTTTCCTTCTCTTTTTTTTTTCAGTTGAGAACGTCCAGCAAGGGACGTTTGGGCCTGACTCAAGCTCGGTCGAGTTGAGTCGCGCTGGTGTGCAGCAGAAGGGCAAGGGAGAAGACGACTGCCATAAATGATGTCCTTGCCATCACCACATCTCCTTTAAATCCGACCCGAGCAGGCTGTCCGTGAGGTCCCTAGAGAGCTTGCCACCGAGCTTCATCGGAGCTTGGAGGGAATTTGAGTGGTGGGTTCTCATGGAGCTCTCAGCAGGTTTCCTTTCTCTCTCTTATTCTCTTTTTTTTTTCTTTTATTCACACATCTGGATCAGCTGGCATTGGAAGGCCAGGATCTTCTTCTCATGGAGAGCTGAGATCTGAGGATGAGAGCACACGCAGATTGCTCAGCTAGCAATGGACAATTTCCTTTTTTTTGAAACTTTGTGTTTCTCGGTCCTGTTTGCGCCGGTGTTTGTGTGCATGAGTGGTTGCACGGATGCGTATGGAAGAAATGGTTTTGGTTAGAATGAACTTCTCGACATGATGGACAGTTGGGATCATGAACGTGGGCCCCATGGTGGGCCACAGTGCAATCAAAACGGGCATCCTCCATTCAAAATTTTACTGGCGGGAGAAAAGCGTAAGACGCTTTTGCCTCTTTCAGCTAGACATGGGTCAGACTGAATTTGACCAGGCCCTTGGTCTGGTGCACCTGCAGTACACCACTCTTGGTGCTCACACATAATAGGTGTGGGGTCCACAGTGATGTTTGGATGAAATCCACTCCGTCCATTAGGTTCTAGGGGTCCATTTAGGGCCTTTAGCCAAATATCAAGCAGATCAAATGCCTAGGTGGGGCCCACAACCTGATTTGGGCCCCATTTATGGATTTCCCGCCGATCTGTCGGTCGGATCATTCTGAATTTGAATATAAGCAGTTAAAAGGTTCTAATGGCTCATTTCATAACAGGTTATTAACCAGTTACTAATATTAATATAACTTTATTATTATCACTATCTATTACTATCCTTGTTTTATATTAATAAAATTACATTAATTAACAAGTAAGAATGAAATTTGTTACATATAATTTATATTATCACTGATTGTTAATATGTTTTATTTATATGAATATTAGTGAGAAAGAACGAAGATTAATATGTATTATTTGGGTGTTATTCGTATAGTCGTATATGTTTTAAGTTTTAATTTTTATGTAAAATGTTAAGTCGTTTGAAATATGTCATTTATCACACCTATATGTAAGATGTGGGCTCCTTATTGTGCGTTAGTTAGCTATATACCCTAATATTTGGGTTATTTGCATCAAAGTGGGCCATGCCATATGAATGTTTGGATATTAGTTCTTGGTTCCCTGGCCATTCTAAGAATCCGACGGTTGGATTGACTCTTACTTAGCCATCGGTAACCTTAGGGATCCTAAAGAATGTTTAGGTGTGATTTGGTGAATGGTGGACTTCATGATTTAGGGTTGTAAATCCAAAATGGTTGGCTAGATTTGTCCAGTAATGAGATTTGGATCCTAAGGATAGGTCTCTCTAGTGGCAAGATGATCCATCTTGGAAATCGTCGGATGGATAACTTAATATACGGATGGAAATTGCTCCTGATGGTTGGATTTAGCCTAGAATGAGGGTGAACATTCAAGTAAGCTAGGTTATTATTCATACTAAGTTGGGTGACACGGTAACACCCGAGTACCGAAAAGTACGGGGTGTTACATCACGTCAGGGCCCCACCATTTTAGACGGTCTGGATGAAACACAAGCACTAAGGTGGGGCCACGTCCAGCAGAACGGATGGACGGTGTGAATACAATACCTACATCATGTGGGTCCCACTATCCATGTGTGGACAAACCCATACATCACAGCAGGCCCTACTGTCTTACACATTTGGACGGCAGGGATGAAACACATATATTAGTGGGTCCCACCATCCCATCTGCTGGACGGTGTAAATATAGCACATACCTCATGGTCAGCCCTACAGAACTTGCTGACGTCAAAACAACAGCTATATAGCTGGGGTAAGGTACTCCAGCCAATCCGGTTCCACATCAGGTAGGTCCCATGTGTGGCCCACAAGTATATATAATATTATATATATATATATATATATATATATATATTATCTGACCTGCTCCAATGTCCATGCCTGCTAGACGGTCTGGACAGTAGCCGTCCAGCAGCTCTTGGCCCATCTGGCTGTCAAGTCTGGACAGTGTGGATGCATCACATGCATACAGCAAGGTTAGGTCCACATAAGTGCGGCCCACCAGCTGTTAGATCAAGCTGATATTTGTATTTTCCCTTCATTTAGATCGGCCCAAAAACGGGCAGCGAGGTGGCCCCCGATTTGGACAGCGTAGATAAAATTCATGCATCATGATGGTGGGCCATCAATAGGGAAAAAGAGATAGGGAGAGAACGTGCGATGGAGGGGAGGGACTCCGCGACTATGATCCCTCGCTAGGTGGGCCATGTAAATACAATACATATATCAAAATGAGACTCAAATCATATGGGCCCTAAATCATAAAAAATCAATGGTGGAGATCCCTTCCCTCCAAGAGATGCAAGGTCTAGATGACCTTTCCATAAATGAGAGAAATAAACATCATGATGGGGTCCATGGATAATGGCCCCATCATGGGATGATCATAGGAATCGTGGTGGGCCATTGGCCACACCTAAGGTCCAAAGTGAGATCCATACCATCAATCGGTAGGCCCCACTTGGCCTATCATCAAAATATAAATCTAATCCTACAAAAACACCCACCGATTGTCTTCTTCTGGGTTCTATGGCTTCCTTAGCTCCTTGGCTTCAACTTTGATGGAGGTTGATGAAGATTGAAGGGTGGAGATGAGAGATGAGGGGGTAGGAAGTGGGCCACACTTTGGGTTTTTTCTCCTTGGAATGCTTCAACGTCCACTCCTTTTGGGTTGCTTGGGGAATGGGTGGAGAATGAGAGAGAGAGGGTGATTATAAGAGAGAGGTGATGGGTGATGGGTGGAGTGATGGGTGTGAGTGATGGGTTTGAGTGACATGAGAGTTGACTTTAGGGATGACTTGTGTGAGAGAGGGATGTGTTGTGATGGGATGTGTACTTGACTTGACTTGATTGATTGATTTGATGGATGGTAGAGAATCTCGCGGGATTCGCAACGCGCTGCACTTTTCTTGAATTAAACGCAGGCCCACAACTCCTAGCCCGGGTATAGCATTGGTGTGCAAGACGCGGCGTTGGAATCGAGGTGACGGTGCGGTCGCACTGGTATAAGTCTTGGGTCGAGTTGACTCAGATCTACGGGATGTAACTTAGGGTCGCGCATAAATGCCAATTATAGGCCACGAGTTGTCGAAATTTGATGGGGAGTATTGTGGGAGTCTAAGGAATGATACGGACTAGGATACAGGCCTTATATATCCTGATGCAGATCGTTGTCCTTCCAATCGGGAAGTTCATGGCATCTTCCCTCCCCACCAGGCAATACAAGCTAATGGGATGGAGATTCCCCCTCAATCCTGGACCGTTTAATATGAAAGAGCACGTGATCATCACCATCTTCGCCAATTGTGGCATATCCTACGGTGGTGGGGACACCTACTCGATCGGCACTATCACAGTCATGAAGGCCTATTACAAGCAGAGATTGGGTTTTTTCCTTACCCTCTTGATTGTCTTAACTACACAGGTTCTCTCTCTCTCTCTCTCTCTCTCTCTCTCTCTCTTTTTGAGATGGGTATGAAGATAGAAGTAGAAGGGCATGAGTGGGGCCCACTTTTTATTAGGTAATCCTGTCCATTGGTTTGTTGGGTGACTTTAGCGGTGTTTGGATGCCTGTAAGTTTTTTAAGTTGTAACTAAGTTACAAGTAACCTACTTACATGTGAAAGAAAGTTACTGGTAAACCTGTTTGGGTGTAAGTTGTAACTGACTTACAGGTAACTTAGTTTCTGTGTTTAGATAACCTGTAACTTAGTTACATGTAAGATGTTTTATATTCACACCAATCGAAGTTTAAAGTATGGAATTATTAAAAAATCAAATTGTCACATAGAAAAGTTCAGATAAAAGTATGTAATTTTATTGAAACCATTTCGATGAATAGTTGGACTGATTTTAAAGTTAAACTAATCATTATGTGAGAAAATTATATTTATTATAGAATATATGTCACATCCTAAACTCGAAAACCGAGCTCACAAAATTTCTGATCCCCAAATCCGGCGCCGACAGCTCCGTAGTACCCCATTCTCGGCTCCTTGTGCCCAGTCACTAGGTTCCGATCCTGGGATCCTATAAGGAGGATTTCTAAATCACAAGTCTGTTTCATAATTAACATAACCAAGATCTTAACCACAAAAAATAACTACAGGAACACTATTACAAAATCCACTAGGAATAAAACCTTTTACAATATAAGGCGCATAAAGGGAAAGGTACAATGACTATAATAAAACTCCAAAAGAAAGCTCCACTGTATGCTCTTGTTCCTACACTACTACTGCCTAGCGTCACTTGCATGCATCTATCATGCATAAGCTTATAGAAAGCTTAGAGGGTGGTGTAAGTGTGTGCACAATATAAGGGTGCTTAGGGTGCAATATCAAAGTAATACGAAAGTATACTGGTAAGTCCATAAATACCATATAATGTAGAATCATAACAACCTAAATGTCATATACCGAGGGTGCAATACAATATGCAATGCAAAGGAATAACGATACTGGAGTGTGTAGTCGGGATGATAGTACATGGTATCGCAAGTTGTGGGGTTCATCACAAGGGACTTCTATCCAAACCAGTCCCATACCAAAATTTAGATAGCCAGACTCAATGTGGTAAACTCCTGATCTTAGGTTGGTCGCGTGCCCCAACCGAAATCCTGGCCATTGCGAAGGTACGTATAATGATTTGGTTGCATACCACCAGCCCGAGTGGATAGTGGATGAATGAATGAATGAGTCAAATGCTGAGTATGCAAACCCCTGCGCAGTAGCCTACCAGCACAGTAGCCTGTCAACCACTTATAGCTCGCCCAGGCCCTTAGGCCCCACCCACATTAGAGTCCGCCCACATGTGCAATAGTGACGGGGTGTCATAATACCAGTACCGAACATCTCTGGGATCATCACCGAGATTTAGTACAATGTTGTCAGCCATACTAGGGCTATGCGATGCCGGGCCTATATAGCTAAATGCTATATGCAATATGCAATGCGATCATGCCATTCCTCATATCAAGTCCACATATCAGTACAGTTCCTTTCTGAGAAATCACCGGGGTCAAATACACTCCACACAGACTGCCGCTCTCCTAGCCGTACAGCCCAGTGAGCGGAAGAGACCTCACTACCTGCTTGTGGTCAGCCAACACCTACAAGGCTCGTCGGTAGAGGACCCATTTCATGAGCTAGTCAAACTCAGCCCAGCTTATAGCCCTCTCACTCAAGTGAGTAAGGCCACACCCCCTTCCAACTGACCACGACACAGTGGGAGACATGGTCTCATAGTATAGGCATCGGTGCTCATATTTCCACTCGGTCTAGACATTGGAGCATCTCCTGGTATAAAGAAGGTTGTGAAACTTTCACCCAAGGACATCCTATGTGCCCACAATGCCAGAACTAAATATTTTTGGTGTCTAAATCTGACCATCCACGATGTGCCTGTGGAGGCTACGGCCCTGATGATGTTAGGGCGAATAATAATCGTGTCATGAAAATGTGAGATGCATGAATCATACCATCAACCATGCATCAGTCCTGCGTATACAGTGCGCTCATGTGGGACATTCCCGTCTATCAGGGAGTCCCATAAACAATCAACCCAATGGCACATGCTATGCTCAATCACTCCTCATAATAAGCATGCAGATGATGCGTATGGGCATGTATCATAAGTGTACCAAGCATGAATATAATCACATGCATCATGGTGGGCCTGTATAAGGCAGCCCATGGCCCGTAATAATGAATGGGTGGTGTGCACATAATCACACACATTTGGTGGGCCTCACGTGTCACAATTAGGCCTCACCCATACAATGGGCCTCACGCATATGATGGGTCTCACACAAGGGTCTCATACATCACAAGGGGCCTAATCACATGGGCCTTGTACAACTAAGATGGGCCTCATATAATCACAATGGGCCTCGTACAATCCCAATGAGCCTCATACAATCACAATGTGTCTCATACAATCACGATGGGCCTCATACAATCACAATGGGTCTCATACAATTGCGATGTGCCTCATACAATCACAATAGGCCGCATATAATCACAATGGGCCTCATACAATCCCAATGGGCCACATATAATCACAATGGGTCTTACACAATTCTAATGGGCCTTATAAGATCATAATGCTACGCTACCACATACTCAGTGCGTGTACTAACATAGTCGTAATCGATAATCGGCCTATATAAATGGCGGGGTCCATAGGAGAACAATAGATCTAATCCATAACATGAGGAACGGTCCTCAACAGTGGATATACCAAATCCGATACCACTGATCCTTCCATCTACGGTGATGATGTACTCTCCTCATATCAAGGTTGGGCCTAGGTAGCCTACCTATAATCCTAAGGATCCGGAACGGGCTTCCTTCACCATACTATTATATGGCTCGTTAGATGCCCTAGGGGGCCCAAATAAGTCCTAGATGGACTCCAAGATTAAAACAATCCTACTAGCAACCAATGGGGGCCCAACATCTTGGGTTAGCCCAATATGAATAAATGAATCATGTAATTATCAATGGAGTCCAATGATTAGGGTCAACCCACTTAGAGAAGGATGAGAATGGGCCTAACAAAGGCCTAGGGAAGGTCATAATCTGCACATCTAACCATCATTGCCCATCAATGTGGACATTTAACCAACATTGCTCCCAAGGAGTGACCCACATAGAGCCAAACCTACAGTGGGCCCATGGTCTCACACATGGACCTCATACATAACATAATGGGCCTCGCATAAGGGCCTAATGAAACAGCCCATAGCCCTCAAATGGCTGGGAATAATATGGACTTCTCTCATGTTATCTATACATTATTACGACCTCACCACTTGGGCCTCTCATGTATGACAGTGGGCCTCATCATATGGGCCTCTAAAACATTACAATGGACCACACATATGGGTCTCACATAATCATATTGGGCCGCACATATGGGCCACACAAACTTCATACTGGGCCGCACATAAGGGTCACACATATATCTCATTGGGTCACATATCATGGGCTTCACATACATCACATTGGGCTCATCACATAGGCCTCATGGGATAGCCCATGGCCGAGAAAAATAGATGGGTAGCATGCACTGAATCACATACATCATAATGGGCCTCATGGGGGCAACCCATGGCCCAAAAAAATAGATGGGCAGCATGCATATACACATAAATCACGGTGGGCCTCACAAGGCAATGGGGCCCACGGCCTTAAGGATAAATGGACAGTGTGTGTAACACACATTTATCATGGTGGGGTCTAGGTACTTAGACAATTTTACATGGAATGAAAGGAGCACAACTACTAGTGGGGGCCAACAATTTAGGGTAGCCTACTAGGACTAAACAAGCAATACCATGGGCCTAAATAATAAGAATTGGCCTAATAAAGGGTCTCGGGTGGACATTCAACCACCAATAGATGAGAATGGGCTTAACAAATGGGCCTAGAGGGGTCCACAATGGAGACACTCAACCACCATTGTCTCTTAGAAGGCGGCCCAACTAAAATCTACCTATAAGAAAGGCCCAAGGTCCAAGTACTACTATAAAAATAAAATGGGCAACAACATGCATATATGTTATCCCACATAATGGGCCTCAAGGAACATCCCAAAGCCCTCGTACAACATTATGGGCCCATAGGGGAAACTATGGCCCAAGAACAAACCCACCGAATCCATGCATTATGTTGGACTTAGTGGGTAGCCCATGAGCGTAAGTACATAGGCAAACACATATCTAAGATGGGCCAAATGGGCCTTACAACATCAACCCAAAACTGGGTAATTAGGTGGGCAATCAAGGACCCAATCACACATATAAATCAGCCCACAAGTCCAGCATGATGATGAAAACAACCCACATACACAAACGGGCCAAGGCTGGACGTCCCCAGCCCATCTGGGCCTGCTGGACATCCCAAAATCTGGTCTATTTATTTGAGGCCAAACAATCAACTAAAAGGTAGGCCTTACTTGGCACTAATGAAGCCTAAAAAGCCTTAGAATAAAAAAAATATAGTATATGCACACAATACTTCTCCATTTGGTGGGCCCCACTTCCTTCAAATATTCAGCCACACACAATTTCTTTCTTAATACCTTGCTGGACTTTTAGCCCACCCAGCTTCCTGGGCCTGCTGAGGTCCAACATATAATAATTTTTGGGTAAAAATATATTTTATAGTGGTCCCTGGTCATCATGGTGGGCCCCAACAAATGGAGAGGGTGGATACAACACACAAAATCAAGTGGACCTGTCCCAGGTGGGCCTGGACGGCCAGTAAAATACACATCAAGGTGGGCTCTAAAGGTGGATGTCCCACCAGGGAACGGTCCACATATCAGTGGGCCACACCAAGGAGGACGGTCTGGAGGAAATACATACATCAAGGTGGGCCAGGGAGGGGAGGACGGCTAGCCCAGCTAGGCGTCCAGCATGGTGCTGCTGTTCCAACCCCTTAAACCCCCCCCCCCCCCAAAAGAAATAATAATAATAATAATAAAAATAAAAAATTTGCAAGTTCAAGTGGCCCACATGTATCTGAGATGAGTCCCCACAAGGTGGGCTACAAAATATGTAAGGAGTAAGGCCATAAACTCAATTAAACACATTTTATAAAAATGGACAATAAGGTCTAGAAATAAATTTCTGTAGAAACAATGTTGTTGTCCCCCAACTTGTACACCTCATTAGAGTGGGTCTAGGTCTGCCAAAAATTAGGAAAATATGGGGCCAACCTCCCTCTACTAGTATACATCAAAGTGGGGTCCACAAAAGTGGTCCACCAACTTAAGATCAAACTGATATTTTAATTTTCACAACATGTAGAGTCTCTGGACAGTCCAGAAAATCAGAACCGTCCACCCCTCTCGGCCCACTCTTTTGGGTGATCAAATAGGGATGGATGGAAGTGAAATTTAACATACTTCTAGGTGGGGTCCACACCTCTAGAAATAATTTAACAATGGGGGTAAAACATCCCTCTAATCAGTCCATAATCCATGCCAATAACAACCCAAAAATAGTCCAGAATTTTTCTGGATAGCAAGGTATGTCTGAAAATAACTGAATATAACTACTGAGTAAAGGGGGAAATACCCCAATTTTTTTTTGTTATGGGCCACCTTAGTGGGCCCTACAAACATCCAGGCCATACCCCCTTCATAAAACCTATTACATGTATCCAATATGGAGCAAATGGGATGCCAATGTCCATATAATGGACAGCAATAGGTGTCCACCTTGCTTGGACGGTCTGGATATTCCAGGGCCACTAAGTGGGCCACACACATCAAAAATCAAGAATAAAATAAGGGGAAAATAAAAATCTAGCCACAAGAGAGGGTCTCCGCCACTATTGAGGCTCTCCCTTCATCACACACATACATATCATCCATTATATCATTTACAACCTAGATCTAGCACATGCATGCATCGAAAGAATCAAATCTAAGGTGGGGATGCCATCCCCACCGAGATCTAGGGTCTAGATGACCCCAAAATGACATGCATCAAAGAAAAAAACCATGATGGGGTCCATGGAGAATGGCCCCATCCATGGAACATGCATGCAAAAGGGGTGGGCCATTGGCCACACACATGGAGACTTGGAGAACTCCATCATCATTTAATGGGCCCCACAAGCTCCTAGAGATGAGATGAGGAAGATCTACAAATAAAAATCAGAAAACCTAAGCTAAGTGTGCACCCACCTCAAGGGATCTTCAAGATTCTCCTAGCAATGGACTCCTTAGGCTCGAAGGTGCATGGATCTATGGTTGAGATTAAAAGTTGAGGGTTAGATGAGGAGGGAAATGAGGGAAATGGTGCTGGAATTTTCAGCTAGGGTGCGACGGCCATGGGTGCTCTAGCAAAGGAGAAGGAGAGAAATGAGGGAGAGAAAGAGACATGGAAGACTTGTAGCATGGGAGCAATGATTTGTTTTCTAGAGAAGGCAAGTAATGATGGCCTAGATAAAAGAAAAGTCATGATTTACTTGGGAGAGATCTCCCATGCCTTGCTAGGGGCTAGAGCCTAGGCTAGCTATAGGGTAGCTAGGCAATTATGGATGGATGATGTCATGTATGCATGGGAAAATGTGCCAAGCTAGGTAGGTCCCACCAAAACACAATCAATGGTTCGAATAGAGAGTGACCTATATCTTTTGATGTACACGTCGGATTTACGCACGAGACGTGGCGTTGGAACCACGGCGTCGATGCAGTCGCAACGGTATAGGTTTCGGATTGATCCAGGTTGGGTTTACATGATGGGACTTAAGGATGATTGCAAACGAAATTTACAGGTCGCGGGTCGCCAAAATTTAACCGGTAGGACCGTGGGACCTATCGGAATAGAATGGATACTAGATTATGGGTCTGACAATATAAGTCTGAATAAAAGCTTTCATACATGCTAGGTATTATATACTTAGGTGTTTTATGCTATACCTGGAGGATTTGAGTTTCCACGCAAGCGGGTATATTTATGTATGTATATATACATATGTGTTTGTATAAGCATGTATATGTATATGTGTGTGTATGTATGTATATGTATTTATATATATATATATATGTATACGTGTGTGTGTATGTGTGTGTGTGTGTGTGTGTGTGTGTGTGTGTGTGTGCGTGTATATGTGTGTATACATATACACACACATACGTATATGTATATGTATGTGTATGTGTGTGTATATGTATACACATATACATACATATATACACACACATACATAATATATATATATATATGTATATATATATATATATATGTATGTATGTATGTATGTATCCTGATGCAGATCACCGTCCTTCCGATCGGGAAGTTCATGGCATCTTCCCTCCCCACCAGGCAATACAAGCTAATGGGATGGGGATTCTCCCTCAATCCTGGACCGTTCAATATGAAAGAGCACATGATCATCACCATCTTCGCCAATTGTGGTGTATCCTACGGTGGTGGGGACACCTCCTCGAACGGCGCTATCACAGTCATGAAGGCCTATTACAAGTAGAGATTGGGTTTTCTCCTTGACCTCTTGATCCTCCTGACTACACAGGTTCTCTCTCTCTCTCTCTCTCTCTCTCTCTCTCTTCGAGATGGGTTTGAAGATTGAAGTAGAAGGGCATGAGTGGGGCCCACTTTTTATTAGTTAATCCTGTCCATTGGTTTGTTGGGTAACTTTGGCTATGTTTGGATGCCTGTAAGTTTTTTAAGTTGTAACTAAGTTATAGGTAACCTACTTACCACATGAAAGAAAGTTATTGGTAATCCTGTTTGGGTGTAAGTTGTAACTGACTTACAGGTGACTTAGTTTCTGTGTTTGGATAACCTGTAACTTAGTTACATGTAAGATGTTTTATATTCACACCAACCGGAGTTTAGAGTATGAAATTGTTAAAAACTCAAATTGTTACATAGAAAAGTTTGGATAAAAGTACGTAATTTTATTGAGCCCATTTAGATGTCTAGTTGGACTGATTCTAAAGCTAAACTAATCATTATGTGAGAAACATTATTTTTATTATAGAATATAACAATAAATAAAAGCTTTCATACATGTTTAGGTGTTTTATGCTATACATGGAGGATTTGAGTTTCCCCACAAGCGGGTATATTTGTGTGTGTATATATGTATATGTGTGTGTATGTATGTATATGTATATTTATATGTATATGTATACGTGTGTGTGTGTACACACACACACACACGTATATGTGTGTATGTGTGTGTGTGTGTGTGTGTATACATGTATATGTATATATATATATGTATATGTATATGTATATATGTGTATGTATTTATATGTATATATGTATATGTATTTATATGTATATGTATTTGTGTATCTGTATATATATGTATGTATACATGTATATGCATATGTATATATGTATATATGTGTATATATATGTATATGTGTATACATATGTATATGTGTGTGTATATGTCTGTATATTTGTGTGTGCATGTGTGTGTATATGTGTGTGTATATGTATGTATACATATACACTCATACATGTACACACATATACATATGCATACACATATATATACACATACATATATACATAGATACATATACATATATATGCACACATATACATATATGTGTGTGTGTGTACACATATACATACATATACATATACATATATATATATATATACATATATACATACACATATATATATATAATATATATGTATACATATACATATATACATTCATATATATACATATATATTCATATATACAACCATGTATGTTAGTTCATCTTATAGGAATCATGACCGTTAAGAAGACGCGTGGTGTTCATGATTTAATATCCTCTACAAGTGCACTTCTTTCAGATAATTCTTTATCAAATCCTCATATTGCCGAAGAATCTGTAACAACTCTTAACGAGCAAGATGAGAATGAAGTCAATGAAGTAGGGCAAGCTGTTCCACCACCACCACCTCCAATTAACATGGCGGATGCTGGACATAGCACGCAACTCCCATTTATCACAACCACTATTTGAGCTAACATCGCAGGACCAAATGTTCAGTCATGGGACGCTGCCTTTGTGTTAGTAGTGCAGATGGCAGCAATGCTAAAACAACAGCATGATTAGTTCGCCGTTCAGTGGGACATGTTAGCCACCTTGAACCAGACATCCCAACACCACCGGAACACATCTCCACTAAGGTTTGATCAGCCTCATGAGGTAGACTTAATTGAAAGGTTTATGAAGCTGCGACGACCGGTATTCAATGATGCATCTCACCTATCAATAGCAGAAGATTGGTTGAAGCAGATTGAGTAAGTTGATGTACTGATTTGAATGTTTTGTTGTAATATTTTATGATGTAGTAAATTATACGGTAATCTGTGCCAAATCGTAAAAAATTATAATTGTACGTTAAATTTATTTGTCAAGACAACTATATATAGCAGTTATGAAAATGATACGTTCATAGATCATCTCTCATTCATTGCTTTTACGTAATGATGGTTGATCCTAGGGGCCCTCCCTGGAAGAAATATCGATCCTGGTAGAGCGTTACTAGATGAGGGCTATGCCCAAGCCTACCGAAAAGTGGAAGCCTACCCAACGGGTGGATGTGGATTGGCGACCTCTAATCCAAGTTTAAAATCAAATTAATATTTTTTTCCCCTTCATCTAGGTCTTTATGTCCTAATCATGAGGTAAGACATTAAATAAACATTATAGTCGGCACTAGGAAGTTTTTAATCATGAACACCTAAGATTGAGATCTGCCTATGCTTGATCATTTTGGGATCAAACCCTAAAATGATATGAAAAAATTGATGAATAACATGGATAAAACACATGCAACATGGTGAGAACTACAAAGCACCAACTAGTAGTGATATAGTTATTGTCACACCCCGAACTCGGATACTACGCTCACAAAATTCTCAATTGCCGAATTCAGCGCTGATAGCCTGAATAGAACCCCATTCTTGACTCCCAGCGCCCATACACCAAATTTCGATCTAGGGATCCTACAAGGAGGATTTTAAAATAAAATTTCATGAAGAGAAGCATAACCAAAAGCATAACCCATGACAATAACAAGAAAAATCATGATGAGTTTGGGAGGAGAAACCAATGTGTTAGGGGTCTAGGAGTTAGAGCCTAGGCTAGCTATAGGGGCTAGGTTTTCTAGGTGATGATGTCATGGATTGCATGAAAAATTGTACATGAAAAATCATACAAGCTAGGTGGGTCCCATCAAAATGCGATCAACGGTCCAAAAAGAGCGCGACCTACATTTTTTGATGTACATATCGGATTTATGCACATGACGCGGCGTTGGAACCGCGGCGACGATGCGGTTGCAATGGCATAGGTCTTGGATCAATCCAAGTCGGGTCTACTTGACCGAACTCAAGGATGACCGTAAACACTTCCCGAGGGCTGTGGGTCACCGAAATTTGATTGGTAGGACTACAGGACCAAAATGAACGAGATGCATACTCACACACACATGTGAACTCGGGTCAGGTCTCACAATTCTTCCCACCAACAAAGAAATTTTGTTCTCGAAATTGACAAAACCGAAACAATAAAATGCATAACATCATCATATATATATATATATATCGCAATCATCAATCACAATAGAAGGCAATACAAGTAATCAATCATTGAACAAATGTGGATAACGCTCCCTAATCTTGGCCTTGCATTCCTAAGACGCCTTGGCCTCCGAATGATGACCCCATTGCACCTTCACCAAGGCAATGACCTTGGTCCTGAGGTAAGCCTCCTCACGGACCTCGAGTAGCTACCAATTGATCATGGGAATAGTGTCCGACTCACATTTCCACAACATAGAAACATGAAACACGTCATGGATCGCAAACAACTCAGAAGGTAAGGCAAGCCTATAGGCCATAGCGCCCACGTGCTCAGTAATCTCAAAAGGTCTAATAAATCTCGGGGCAAGCTTTTCCTTCACACCAAAGTGAACCACGCCCTTCATAGGCGAGACCTTAAGATATATCATATCCTCGACTGCGAAATCGAGGGGTCGACGTCGACGATCAGTAAAACTCTTCTGCCGGCTCTGAGCTATGCCCATCCTTTGCCTGATAACATCAGTAACTTCTAACGTCTGCTACACAAGCGCAAGACCTAAGAGATGACGCTCTCTAACCTCGGTCCAGCAACTAAGAGATCTGTACGATCTACCATAAAGTGCCTTAAAAGGAGCCATGCCGATAGTCGCCTGATAGCTGTTGTTGTATGTGAACTCGGCGAGGTGCATATGTTTATCCCAACTGCCTGTAAAGTCAATCACACAAGCTCTGAGCATATTCTCAAGGATCTTGACCCTTTCGGTCTGCCCATCTGTCTGCGGATGATAAGCGGTGCGGAGATGTGAAGTGACCCCCAGCGCCTGTTGAAAAATCCTCCAAAACTGAGTCGTAAATCTGGAGTCTCAGTCTGAAACGATCGAAACTGGGACGTCACGCAGTCTCACTGTCTCTTTAATAAACACATTTGCAAGCTAGTCCATAGACCAGGAAGCACGCATTAGAATGAAATGAGCCGAATTCGTCAGACGATCAACGATAACCCAGATTGTATCGTGACCGGGCTGAGTCCTCGGTAAACCTACGAAGAATTCCATCGATACGTGCTCCCACTTCCACTCTGGAACGGTTAACGGCTGCAAGGGACCAGGGGGTCTCTGATGATCAGCGTTGACATGCTGGCATGTGTCACACTCGACCATAAAACTTGTAATCTGGCACTTCATCCCCTGCCAGAAGTATTGCCTCCACATATCATGATACATCTTCGTGGAGCCCGAGTGAATAGTAAGTCTTGATCGGTGTGCCTCGATCATCAGATCACGACGCAACTCTGGCACGTCCGGGACACACAATCGGCCTCTAAAGCGTAATCCACCATCAGAACCAATTTGCCAGTCTGACTGCTTCATGGATGTGGCCTCTACTCAGTACTCCTGAATTGACTCGTCCGTCTGCCAAGCCTTGATCACCCTGACCACCAAAGAGGGTTGAATCGACAAGCTCGAAAGCTAAACAATGGAAGACTGCAGACTGAAATCAAAGTCATACTCTAAAACATCCTCAAGCATCTGCCACTCATGCACTATCATCTCCGCCACCACGTTCGCCTTGCCCAGGTGGTACTGAAGGTCAAAATCATAGTCTTTCAACAGCTCCATCCATCGCCTTTGACTCAGGTTTAACTCGGATTACGAAAATAGATACTTCAAGCTCTTATGATCTGAGAAGAGCTCGAACCTGACCCCATATAGATAATGCCTCCACACCTTCAGTGCGAAGACAACTGCTGCAAGCTCCAAATCATGATTGGGGTAGTTTAGCTCATAGTCCTTAAGCTGGCATGAGGCATACGCCACTGGCTTCCCGTGCTGCATCAGTACAACACCCAAGCCAACTCTAGAGGCATCGGTGAAAACAATAAAACCCTCAATCCCATCAGGAAGAGTGAGAACATGAGCGGACGTGAGACGATACTTCAACTCTGTAAATGCCTCCTCATAGGCGTCACTCCAGACAAAATCGACGCCCTTCCGCGTCAACTGGGTCAGCGGTGCTACAATACGGGAGAAACCCTCGATAAATCGTCAATAATCCCCACTAGACCAAGGAAACTACAGATCTCGGACACGTTTGTGGGCTGGCCCCACTGACGCACTGCATCAACCTTCGAGGGGTCCATAACAACACCCTCCCTTGTCACCACGTGACCAAGGAACTTCATCTCCTCCCACCAAAAATCGTACTTCTCCAGCTTTGCATATAGCTGGTGGGTACGAAGGGTCTTCAGCACAATTTGCAAGTGCTCAGTATGGTCCTCTCGAGTCCTTGAATATACAAGAATATCATCAATGAATACCACCACGAACTGATCAAGGAACGACGGAAAAACCTTGTTCATTAGCTGTATGAATATGGTAGGCGCATTGGTCAGTCCGAACGACATGACCAGGAACTCGAAGTGATCATAGCGTGTCCGAAAAGCCGTCTTCAGAATGTCCTCCTCTTGGACCCAAATCTGATGGTAACCGGAGCGCAAGTCTATCTTGGAAAAATACTGTGCACCCTGCAACTGATCGAACAGATCATCAATATAGGGAAGTGGGTATCGGTTCTTAATGGTGACTTTTTTAAGCTCACGATAGTCCACACAGAGCCGCAACGAACCATCCTTCTTCTTCACAAACAATACCGGGGCTCCCAAGGTGAACTGCTGGGACGAATGAAACCTAACTCCTAGAGCTCATCTAACTGCTCTTGTAGTTCCCTCAACTCCAATGGTGCCATCCAGTATGGGGCCTTCAAGATAGGTGGAGTACCGGGCACCAGATTAATCTGAAACACCATCTCTCGACGCGGTGGCAAACCCGGGATCTCGTAGAACACATCCAGGTACTCACAAACAACTGGCACCTGCTCAATACACTATGTCACAGAATCCTTGATGACCAAAGCCAAGAAACTAGATAACGTCTCTCCTTTGGGCTCGGCGACGAACTGGAATACTGGCAAGCCTGGAATGTAAAACATAACTATCATCGCAGTACAGTCTAAGACGACACCATACTCCGTAAGCCAGTCCATATCCAGAATAACGTCAAATCCTGTCATCGGCATCACGAATAGATCAGAAGGAAGGAACATCTCACCCACTAACACCGGGCAAGAAGGTTAGTGACGGGTTAATACCACAGACTTCCTCATGGGAGTCGAAACAGCTAAGGTCTCAGACACGGACTTTGACGGAATACCGGTCGATTGACAAAACTGCTCGGTCACAAAAGAATGGGAGGCACCAGAATCAAATAAAACATGAGCAATGCAGGTAGAAAAGATAAGAATACCCTCGATGATTCCACCAGTCGATGACTACGGGTCCTGGCTTGGCGCCTGTTGCGCTGGATAAATTGGCCCTGAGCTGGTAGAGGAAGCAAACCGGAAGACTGTGGATCCGGAGTATGTGCCTGCTAGGCTGCAATACACACTCAACCCAAGTACTGGACATACAAATATCCCCTCTGCTGGTGTTATGGCTGCTGTTGTCTCTACTGAGGGGGTTTGCTTGGCTGCCTCTACTGCTGAGGAGGAGCCCTAGGAGCAGCAGGTGGAGGCTGTGCTCTTTGCTACTGCTGAGGAGGACAAGGAGGAGGCAACTGCAGTGGCCTCTACTACTGCTAAGGAAGACGAGGAGGAGCCAACTGCGGTGGCCTTTATTGCTGTATGGGGAGAGGGCACTCACGCCTCCGATGCCCGGCCTGTCCACAACCGAAGCAAACACTGGAAAAGGGGCCAAAATATGAAGCGGCTGGCAGTGCTGATGATGATGAAGAAGCTACTGACTAAGCCATAGGCCGTTGATACCCTGATCTGCCCCTCCATCTTTACTAATGGTGCTGCAAGGAACTGATGTAATGCCCTGAAATTCGGGGATCGAGCATAACTCAGTTCCCGAGCTTCAGAACATCACTTATGCAACATATGAAATGATGAATGTATGTTGTCTATATTAGTACATAAAACATGGAGTAGATTAAGCCAAAATGCAAACATAATCCAGGGACAGATGAAAATAAGCAAGTGGAAGACTGAAGAAACATGTATGTATATATTTAAGTCCCTGAGATATGTATGCTCTGCCAGGTCATAATTACAAGAGTTTATTTCAAAATATAAGTATCAAAATGAAATAAACCATTACAATAATAACCCTGAATCCCCGTAGCTTAGGACACGGCTTACATGAACCCGCTTGAGAATTGCATAAAGGAGAACACCTCCTCATCATCCTCATACTCCTGCTCTGCCTCGTGGGTCGCATCATGATCTGCATCTAAGACAGAGTCTAGTTGGTGTTTAAACACCATCCTAGAACGTGGGAGTGAGTGATCAACTCAGTGGAACTATACAGTAAAAGTTAACATGTTATCAATTCAATCAAGCAGTAATGATAAGGAAATATAATCAAACATATCCTAATTGCTCTTGTTAATGCAAGGATGTATGTAGAAATGATGCATGCCCTCGCCTGCACTCCCTCAGCGTCTTCATCTTACGGTACGCATGACAACCTCCGACAGTGCTCCACAACACCAAGGCATATGCAATGTGGTGCATGAACATGATTATCAAGTTATTATTAGTCCTTTTCATACAGCAGGATTGGGAAGCTAAGGTACCTTCCTTATATCAATTCCCAAACGGTGATCCATTCTAGGGTCGTCAGTCCTAGACAATCTCATACGATGTTATGGTTCTAGGTCGCTGCAAAGGGCTCGTCACCAATCAATGAAGGCCTTATCATACCTTAGTTGCCACAAAAAGGCTCATCACCTCGATGCAGTATTATGGTATGCTCGAGGTCACTACAATGGGCTCGTCACCAATCAATGTAGGCCGACAGCACGAATATAGTATCCCATACCACCATAATCG